>NC_037295.2:9978885-11440352 GCF_000002775.5 Populus trichocarpa
CATCCTCGAAATGCAGTTCTACGGCTGACTCTGAAATCTTCAATTTACATAGACTACTGCTGGCTCAGAAACCGTTGATGTAAACTAGGACACTCGGACCCAAAAGTCATCCAAGAAGCCCAGTTCTACGGCTGACGTTGACTTCTTCTACGCACATAGACTACTCGTGACAGAAAAACCGTTGACGTAAACTGAGTCCCTGGTGTCCCAAAAATCAACCTCAAAACCCAGTTCTATGGCTGACGCTGAAATCTTCAATGTACATAGACTACTGCTGGCTCAGAAACCGTTGACGAAAACTAGGACCCTCGGACCCAAAAATCGTCCAAGAAGCCCAATTCTACTGCTGACGCTGACATCTTCTACGCACATAGACTACTCCTGACAGAAAAATAGTTGACGAAAACTGAGTCCCTGGTGTCCCAAAAATCATCCTCGAAATGCAGTTCTACGGCTGACGTCTGAAATCTTCAATTTACATAGACTACTGCTGGCTCAGAAACCGTTGATGTAAACTAGGACACTCGGACCCAAAAGTCATCCAAGAAGCCCAGTTCTACGGCTGACGTTGACTTCTTCTACGCACATAGACTACTCGTGACAGAAAAACCGTTGACGTAAACTGAGTCCCTGGTGTCCCAAAAATCAACCTCAAAACCCAGTTCTATGGCTGACGCTGAAATCTTCAATGTACATAGACTACTGCTGGCTCAGAAACCGTTGACGAAAACTAGGACCCTCGGACCCAAAAATCGTCCAAGAAGCCCAATTCTACTGCTGACGCTGACATCTTCTACGCACATAGACTACTCCTGACAGAAAAATAGTTGACGAAAACTGAGTCCCTGGTGTCCCAAAAATCATCCTCGAAATGCAGTTCTACGGCTGACGTCTGAAATCTTCAATTTACATAGACTACTGCTGGCTCAGAAACCGTTGATGTAAACTAGGACACTCGGACCCAAAAGTCATCCAAGAAGCCCAGTTCTACGGCTGACGTTGACTTCTTCTACGCACATAGACTACTCGTGACAGAAAAACCGTTGACGTAAACTGAGTCCCTGGTGTCCCAAAAATCAACCTCAAAACCCAGTTCTATGGCTGACGCTGAAATCTTCAATGTACATATACTACTGCTGGCTCAGAAACCGTTGACGAAAACTAGGACCCTCTGACCCAAAAATCATCCAAGAAGCCCAATTCTACTGCTGACGCTGACATCTTCTACGCACATAGACTACTCCTGACAGAAAAATAGTTGACGAAAACTGAGTCCCTGGTGTCCCAAAAATCATCCTCGAAATGCAGTTCTACGGCTGACGCTGAAATCTTCAATTTACATAGACTACTGCTGGCTCAGAAACCGTTGATGTAAACTAGGACACTCGGACCCAAAAGTCATCCAAGAAGCCCAGTTCTACGGCTGACGTTGACTTCTTCTACGCACATAGACTACTCGTGACAGAAAAACCGTTGACGTAAACTGAGTCCCTGGTGTCCCAAAAATCAACCTCAAAACCCAGTTCTATGGCTGACGCTGAAATCTTCAATGTACATATACTACTGCTGGCTCAGAAACCGTTGACGAAAACTAGGACCCTCGGACCCAAAAAATCGTCCAAGAAGCCCAATTCTACTGCTGACGCTGACATCTTCTACGCACATAGACTACTCCTGACAGAAAAATAGTTGACGAAAACTGAGTCCCTGGTGTCCCAAAAATCATCCTCGAAATGCAGTTCTACGGCTGACGCTGAAATCTTCAATTTACATAGACTACTGCTGGCTCAGAAACCGTTGATGTAAACTAGGACACTCGGACCCAAAAGTCATCCAAGAAGCCCAGTTCTACGGCTGACGTTGACTTCTTCTACGCACATAGACTACTCGTGACAGAAAAACCGTTGACGTAAACTGAGTCCCTGGTGTCCCAAAAATCAACCTCAAAACCCAGTTCTATGGCTGACGCTGAAATCTTCAATGTACATAGACTACTGCTGGCTCAGAAACCGTTGACGAAAACTAGGACCCTCGGACCCAAAAAATCGTCCAAGAAGCCCAATTCTACTGCTGACGCTGACATCTTCTACGCACATAGACTACTCCTGACAGAAAAATAGTTGACGAAAACTGAGTCCCTGGTGTCCCAAAAATCATCCTCGAAATGCAGTTCTACGGCTGACGCTGAAATCTTCAATTTACATAGACTACTGCTGGCTCAGAAACCGTTGATGTAAACTAGGACACTCGGACCCAAAAGTCATCCAAGAAGCCCAGTTCTACGGCTGACGTTGACTTCTTCTACGCACATAGACTACTCGTGACAGAAAAACCGTTGACGTAAACTGAGTCCCTGGTGTCCCAAAAATCAACCTCAAAACCCAGTTCTATGGCTGACGCTGAAATCTTCAATGTACATAGACTACTGCTGGCTCAGAAACCGTTGACGAAAACTAGGACCCTCGGACCCAAAAAATCGTCCAAGAAGCCCAATTCTACTGCTGACGCTGACATCTTCTACGCACATAGACTACTCCTGACAGAAAAATAGTTGACGAAAACTGAGTCCCTGGTGTCCCAAAAATCATCCTCGAAATGCAGTTCTACGGCTGACGCTGAAATCTTCAATTTACATAGACTACTGCTGGCTCAGAAACCGTTGATGTAAACTAGGACACTCGGACCCAAAAGTCATCCATGAAGCCCAGTTCTACGGCTGACGTTGACTTCTTCTACGCACATAGACTACTCGTGACAGAAAAAACCGTTGACGTAAACTGAGTCCCTGGTGTCCCAAAAATCAACCTCAAAACCCAGTTCTATGGCTGACGCTGAAATCTTCAATGTACATAGACTACTGCTGGCTCAGAAACCGTTGACGAAAACTAGGACCCTCGGACCCAAAAAATCGTCCAAGAAGCCCAATTCTACTGCTGACGCTGACATCTTCTACGCACATAGACTACTCCTGACAGAAAAATAGTTGACGTAAACTGAGTCCCTGGTGTCCCAAAAATCATCCTCGAAATGCAGTTCTACGGCTGACGCTGAAATCTTCAATTTACATAGACTACTGCTGGCTCAGAAACCGTTGATGTAAACTAGGACACTCGGACCCAAAAGTCATCCATGAAGCCCAGTTCTACGGCTGACGTTGACTTCTTCTACGCACATAGACTACTCGTGACAGAAAAAACCGTTGACGTAAACTGAGTCCCTGGTGTCCCAAAAATCAACCTCAAAACCCAGTTCTATGGCTGACGCTGAAATCTTCAATGTACATAGACTACTGCTGGCTCAGAAACCGTTGACGAAAACTAGGACCCTCGGACCCAAAAAATCGTCCAAGAAGCCCAATTCTACGGCTGACGCTGACATCTTCTACGCACATAGACTACTCCTGACAGAAAAATAGTTGACGAAAACTGAGTCCCTGGTGTCCCAAAAATCATCCTCGAAATGCAGTTCTACGGCTGACGCTGAAATCTTCAATTTACATAGACTACTGCTGGCTCAGAAACCGTTGATGTAAACTAGGACACTCGGACCCAAAAGTCATCCAAGAAGCCCAGTTCTACGGCTGACGTTGACTTCTTCTACGCACATAGACTACTCGTGACAGAAAAACCGTTGACGTAAACTGAGTCCCTGGTGTCCCAAAAATCAACCTCAAAACCCAGTTCTATGGCTGACGCTGAAATCTTCAATGTACATATACTACTGCTTGGCTCAGAAACCGTTGACGAAAACTAGGACCCTCGGACCCAAAAATCATCCAAGAAGCCCAATTCTACGGCTGACGCTGACATCTTCTACGCACATAGACTACTCCTGACAGAAAAATAGTTGACGAAAACTGAGTCCCTGGTGTCCCAAAAATCATCCTCGAAATGCAGTTCTACGGCTGACTCTGAAATCTTCAATTTACATAGACTACTGCTGGCTCAGAAACCGTTGATGTAAACTAGGACACTCGGACCCAAAAGTCATCCAATGAAGCCCAGTTCTACGGCTGACGTTGACTTCTTCTACGCACATAGACTACTCGTGACAGAAAAACCGTTGACGTAAACTGAGTCCCTGGTGTCCCAAAAATCAACCTCAAAACCCAGTTCTATGGCTGACGCTGAAATCTTCAATGTACATAGACTACTGCTGGCTCAGAAACCGTTGACGAAAACTAGGACCCTCGGACCCAAAAAATCGTCCAAGAAGCCCAATTCTACGGCTGACGCTGACATCTTCTACGCACATAGACTACTCCTGACAGAAAAATAGTTGACGAAAACTGAGTCCCTGGTGTCCCAAAAATCATCCTCGAAATGCAGTTCTACGGCTGACTCTGAAATCTTCAATTTACATAGACTACTGCTGGCTCAGAAACCGTTGATGTAAACTAGGACACTCGGACCCAAAAGTCATCCATGAAGCCCAGTTCTACGGCTGACGTTGACTTCTTCTACGCACATAGACTACTCGTGACAGAAAAACCGTTGACGTAAACTGAGTCCCTGGTGTCCCAAAAATCAACCTCAAAACCCAGTTCTATGGCTGACGCTGAAATCTTCAATGTACATAGACTACTGCTGGCTCAGAAACCGTTGACGAAAACTAGGACCCTCGGACCCAAAAAATCGTCCAAGAAGCCCAATTCTACTGCTGACGCTGACATCTTCTACGCACATAGACTACTCCTGACAGAAAAATAGTTGACGAAAACTGAGTCCCTGGTGTCCCAAAAATCATCCTCGAAATGCAGTTCTACGGCTGACGCTGAAATCTTCAATTTACATAGACTACTGCTGGCTCAGAAACCGTTGATGTAAACTAGGACACTCGGACCCAAAAGTCATCCAATGAAGCCCAGTTCTACGGCTGACGTTGACTTCTTCTACGCACATAGACTACTCGTGACAGAAAAACCGTTGACGTAAACTGAGTCCCTGGTGTCCCAAAAATCAACCTCAAAACCCAGTTCTATGGCTGACGCTGAAATCTTCAATGTACATAGACTACTGCTGGCTCAGAAACCGTTGACGAAAACTAGGACCCTCGGACCCAAAAAATCGTCCAAGAAGCCCAATTCTACTGCTGACGCTGACATCTTCTACGCACATAGACTACTCCTGACAGAAAAATAGTTGACGTAAACTGAGTCCCTGGTGTCCCAAAAATCATCCTCGAAATGCAGTTCTACGGCTGACGCTGAAATCTTCAATTTACATAGACTACTGCTGGCTCAGAAACCGTTGATGTAAACTAGGACACTCGGACCCAAAAGTCATCCATGAAGCCCAGTTCTACGGCTGACGTTGACTTCTTCTACGCACATAGACTACTCGTGACAGAAAAACCGTTGACGTAAACTGAGTCCCTGGTGTCCCAAAAATCAACCTCAAAACCCAGTTCTATGGCTGACGCTGAAATCTTCAATGTACATAGACTACTGCTGGCTCAGAAACCGTTGACGAAAACTAGGACCCTCGGACCCAAAAAATCGTCCAAGAAGCCCAATTCTACTGCTGACGCTGACATCTTCTACGCACATAGACTACTCCTGACAGAAAAATAGTTGACGAAAACTGAGTCCCTGGTGTCCCAAAAATCATCCTCGAAATGCAGTTCTACGGCTGACGCTGAAATCTTCAATTTACATAGACTACTGCTGGCTCAGAAACCGTTGATGTAAACTAGGCCACTCGGACCCAAAAGTCATCCATGAAGCCCAGTTCTACGGCTGACGTTGACTTCTTCTACGCACATAGACTACTCGTGACAGAAAAACCGTTGACGTAAACTGAGTCCCTGGTGTCCCAAAAATCAACCTCAAAACCCAGTTCTATGGCTGACGCTGAAATCTTCAATGTACATAGACTACTGCTGGCTCAGAAACCGTTGACGAAAACTAGGACCCTCGGACCCAAAAAATCGTCCAAGAAGCCCAATTCTACGGCTGACGCTGACATCTTCTACGCACATAGACTACTCCTGACAGAAAAATAGTTGACGAAAACTGAGTCCCTGGTGTCCCAAAAATCATCCTCGAAATGCAGTTCTACGGCTGACTCTGAAATCTTCAATTTACATAGACTACTGCTGGCTCAGAAACCGTTGATGTAAACTAGGCCACTCGGACCCAAAAGTCATCCATGAAGCCCAGTTCTACGGCTGACGTTGACTTCTTCTACGCACATAGACTACTCGTGACAGAAAAACCGTTGACGTAAACTGAGTCCCTGGTGTCCCAAAAATCAACCTCAAAACCCAGTTCTATGGCTGACGCTGAAATCTTCAATGTACATATACTACTGCTGGCTCAGAAACCGTTGACGAAAACTAGGACCCTCGGACCCAAAAATCATCCAAGAAGCACAATTCTACGGCTGACGCTGACATCTTCTACGCACATAGACTACTCCTGACAGAAAAATAGTTGACGAAAACTGAGTCCCTGGTGTCCCAAAAATCATCCTCGAAATGCAGTTCTACGGCTGACTCTGAAATCTTCAATTTACATAGACTACTGCTGGCTCAGAAACCGTTGATGTAAACTAGGACACTCGGACCCTAAAGTCATCCAAGAAGCCCAGTTCTACGGCTGACGTTGACTTCTTCTACGCACATAGACTACTCGTGACAGAAAAACCGTTGACGTAAACTGAGTCCCTGGTGTCCCAAAAATCAACCTCAAAACCCAGTTCTATGGCTGACGCTGAAATCTTCAATGTACATAGACTACTGCTGGCTCAGAAACCGTTGACGAAAACTAGGACCCTCGGACCCAAAAAATCGTCCAAGAAGCCCAATTCTACTGCTGACGCTGACATCTTCTACGCACATAGACTACTCCTGACAGAAAAATAGTTGACGAAAACTGAGTCCCTGGTGTCCCAAAAATCATCCTCGAAATGCAGTTCTACGGCTGACTCTGAAATCTTCAATTTACATAGACTACTGCTGGCTCAGAAACCGTTGATGTAAACTAGGACACTCGGACCCAAAAGTCATCCAAGAAGCCCAGTTCTACGGCTGACGTTGACTTCTTCTACGCACATAGACTACTCGTGACAGAAAAACCGTTGTACGTAAACTGAGTCCCTGGTGTCCCAAAAATCAACATCAAAACCCAGTTCTATGGCTGACGCTGAAATCTTCAATGTACATAGACTACTGCTGGCTCAGAAACCGTTGACGAAAACTAGGACCCCTCGGACCCAAAAAATCGTCCAAGAAGCCCAATTCTACTGCTGACGCTTACATCTTCTACGCACATAGACTACTCCTGACAGAAAAATAGTTGACGAAAACTGAGTCCCTGGTGTCCCAAAAATCATCCTCGAAATGCAGTTCTACGGCTGACTCTGAAATCTTCAATTTACATAGACTACTGCTGGCTCAGAAACCGTTGATGTAAACTAGGACAGTCGGACCCAAAAGTCATCCAAGAAGCCCAGTTCTACGGCTGACGTTGACTTCTTCTACGCACATAGACTACTCGTGACAGAAAAACCGTTGACGTAAACTGAGTCCCTGGTGTCCCAAAAATCAACCTCAAAACCCAGTTCTATGGCTGACGCTGAAATCTTCAATGTACATAGACTACTGCTGGCTCAGAAACCGTTGACGAAAACTAGGACCCTCGGACCCAAACAATCGTCCAAGAAGCCCAATTCTACGGCTGACGCTGACATCTTCTACGCACATAGACTACTCCTGACAGAAAAATAGTTGACGAAAACTGAGTCCCTGGTGTCCCAAAAATCATCCTCGAAATGCAGTTCTACTGGCTGACGCTGAAATCTTCAATTTACATAGACTATTGCTGGCTCAGAAACCGATGATGTAAACTAGGACACTCGGACCCAAAAGTCATCCATGAAGCCCAGTTCTACGGCTGACGTTGACTTCTTCTACGCACAAAGACTACTCGTGACAGAAAAACCGTTGATGAAAGCTAAGTCCCTGCTGTCCCAAAAATCATCCTTGAAACCCATTTCTACCGCTGACGCTGAAATCTTAATTGTACATAGACAACTCCTGGCTTAGAAACCGTTGTCGAAAACTTGGACCCTGGGACCCAAAAACTCATCTAAAAAGCCCAGTTCTACGGTTGACGCTGACATCTTCTGCGCGAATACACTACTCCTGACAGACAAACCGTTGATGAAAACTGAGTCCCTACTGTCCCAAAAATCATCCTTGAAACCCATTTCTACCGCTGACGCTGAAATCTTAATTGTACTTAGACAACTCCTGGCTTAGAAACCGTTGTCGAAAACTTGGACGCTTGGACCCAAAAACTCATCTAAAAAGCCCAGTTCTACGGTTGACGCTGACATCTTCTGCGCGAATACACTACTCCTGACAGACAAACCGTTGATGAAAACTGAGTCCCTACTGTCCCAAAAATCATCCTTGTAACCCATTTCCACCGCTGACGCTGAAATCTTAATTGTACATAGACAACTCCTGGCTTAGAAACCGTTGTCGAAAACTAGGACCCTTGGACCCAAAAACTCATCCAAGAAGCCCACTTCTACGGCTGACGCTGACATCTTCTGCGCGAATAGAATACTCCTGACAGACAAACCGTTGACCAAAACTGAGTCCCTAGTGTCCCAAAAATCACCCTCGAAACGCAGTTCTACAGCTAACGCTGAAATCTTCACTCTAAATAGGCTATTGCTGCCTCAGAAACCATTGACCAAAACTAGGACCCTAGGAACCAAAAATCATCCAAGAAGCCCAATTCTACGGCTGACGCTGACATCTTCTACGCACATAGACTACTCCTGACAGAAAAATAGTTGACGAAAACTGAGTCCCTGTTGTCCCAAAAATCATCCTCGAAACCCAGTTATACGGCTGACGCCGAAATCTTCACTCTACATAGGCTATTACTGCCTCAGAAACCGTTGCTGAAAACTAGGTCCCTGGGCCCCAAAAATCATCCAAGAAGCCCAGTTCTACGGCTGACGCTGACATCTTCCACGCACATAGACTACTCGTGACAGACAAACTGTTGACGTAAACAGAGTCCCTGGTGTCCCAAAAATCATCCTCAAAACCCAGTTCTACGGCTGACGCTGAAATCTTCTATGTACATAGACTACTGCTGGATCAGAAACCGTTGATGAAAGCTAGGACCCTCGAACCCAAAAAATTATCCAAGAAGCCCAGTTCAACGGCTGATGCTGACATTTCTGCGCAAATAAACTACTCCTGACAGACAAACCGTTGATGAAAACTAAGTCCTTCCTGTCCCAAAAATCATCCTCGAAACCTAGTTCTATGGCTGACGCAGAAATCTTCAATGTACATAAACTACTCCTGGCTCAGAAACCGTTGACGAAAACTAGGACCCTCGGACCCAAAAAATCATCCAAGAAGCCCAGTTCTACGGGTGACGCTGACATCTTCTGCGCAAATAGACTACTCCTGACACACAAACCGTTGACCAAAACTGAGTCCCTGGTGTCCCAAAAATCACCCTCGAAACGCAGTTCTACGGCTGACGCTGAAATCTTCACTCTAAATAGGCTATTGCTGCCTCAGAAACCATTGACCAAAACTAGGACCCTGGGAACCAAAAATCATCCAAGAAGCCCAGTTCTACGGCTGACGCTGACATCTTCAACGCACATAGACTACTCCTGACAGAAAAATAGTTGACGAAAACTGAGTCCCTGCTGTCCCAAAAATCATCCTCGAAACCCAGTTCTACGGCTGACGCTGACATCTTCCACGCACATAGACTACTCGTGACAGACAAACTGTTGATGAAAACTGAGTCCATGCCCTCCAAAAACTCATCCTCGAAACCCAGTTCTACCGCTGACGCTGAAATCTTCTATGTACATAGACTACTGCTGGATCAAAAACCGTTGATGAAAACTAGGACCCTCGGACCCAAAACATTATCCAAGAAGCCTAGTTCTACGGCTGACGCTGACATCTTCTGCGCAAATACACTACTCCTGACAGACAAACAAACCGTTGATGAAAATTGAGTCCCTCGTGTCCCAAAAATCAACCTCAAAACCCAGTTCTATGGCTGACGCTGAAATCTTCAATGTACATAGACTACTGCTGGCTCAGAAACCGTTGACGAAAACTAGGACCCTCGGACCCAAACAATCGTCCAAGAAGCCCAATTCTACGGCTGACGCTGACATCTTCTACGCACATAGACTACTCCTGACAGAAAAATAGTTGACGAAAACTGAGTCCCTGGTGTCCCAAAAATCATCCTCGAAATGCAGTTCTATGGCTGACGCTGAAATCTTCAATTTACATAGACTACTGCTGGCTCAGAAACCGATGATGTAAACTAGGACACTCGGACCCAAAAGTCATCCATGAAGCCCAGTTCTACGGCTGACGTTGACTTCTTCTACGCACAAAGACTACTCGTGACAGAAAAACCGTTGACGTAAACTGAGTCCCTGGTGTCCCAAAAATCAACCTCAAAACCTAGTTCTATGGCTGACGCTGAAATCTTCAATGTACATAGACTACTGCTGGCTCAGAAACCGTTGACGAAAACTAGGACCCTCGGACCCAAAAAATCGTCCAAGAAGCCCAATTCTACTGCTGACGCTGACATCTTCTACGCACATAGACTACTCCTGACAGAAAAATAGTTGACGAAAACTGCGTCCCTGGTGTCCCAAAAATCATCCTCGAAATGCAGTTCTACGGCTGACGCTGAAATCTTCAATTTACATAGACTACTGCTGGCTCAGAAACCGTTGACGAAAACTAGGACCCTCGGACCCAAACAATCGTCCAAGAAGCCCAATTCTACGGCTGACGCTGACATCTTCTACGCACATAGACTACTCCTGACAGAAAAATAGTTGACGAAAACTGAGTCCCTGGTGTCCCAAAAATCATCCTCGAAATGCAGTTCTATGGCTGACGCTGAAATCTTCAATTTACATAGACTACTGCTGGCTCAGAAACCGATGATGTAAACTAGGACACTCGGACCCAAAATTTATCCATGAAGCCCAGTTCTACGGCTGACGTTGACTTCTTCTACGCACAAAGACTACTCGTGACAGAAAAACCGTTGACGTAAACTGAGTCCCTGGTGTCCCAAAAATCAACCTCAAAACCTAGTTCTATGGCTGACGCTGAAATCTTCAATGTACATAGACTACTGCTGGCTCAGAAACCGTTGACGAAAACTAGGACCCTCGGACCCAAAAAATCGTCCAAGAAGCCCAATTCTACTGCTGACGCTGACATCTTCTACGCACATAGACTACTCCTGACAGAAAAATAGTTGACGAAAACTGCGTCCCTGGTGTCCCAAAAATCATCCTCGAAATGCAGTTCTACGGCTGACGCTGAAATCTTCAATTTACATAGACTACTGCTGGCTCAGAAACCGTTGATGTAAACTAGGACACTCGGACCCAAAAGTCATCCAAGAAGCCCAGTTCTACGGCTGACGTTGACTTCTTCTACGCACAAAGACTACTCGTGACAGAAAAACCGTTGACGTAAACTGAGTCCCTGGTGTCCCAAAAATCAACCTCAAAACCCAGTTCTATGGCTGACGCTGAAATCTTCAATGTACATAGACTACTGCTGGCTCAGAAACCGTTGACGAAAACTAGGACCCTCGGACCCAAAAATCATCCAAGAAGCCCAGTTCTACCGCTGACGCTGAAATCTTCTGCGCACATAGACTACTCCTGACAGAAAAATAGTTAACGAAAACTAAGTCCCTATTGTCCCAAAAATCATCCTCGAAACCCAGTTCTACCGCTGACGCTGAAATCTTCTATGTAGATAGACTACTGCTGGATCAGAAACCGTTGATGAAAACTAGGATCCTCGGACCCAAAAAATTATCCAAGCAGCCTAGTTCTACGGCTGACGCTGACATCTTCAGAGCAAATACACTACTCCTGACAGACAAACCGTTGATGAAAACTAAGTCCCTGCTGTCCCAAAAATCATCCTTGAAACCCATTTCTACCGCTGACGCTGAAATCTTAATTGTACATAGACAACTCCTGGCTTAGAAACCGTTGTCGAAAACTTGGACCCTTGGACCCAAAAACTCATCTAAAAAGCCCAGTTCTACGGTTGACGCTGACATCTTCTGCGCGAATACACTACTCCTGACAGACAAACCGTTGATGAAAACTGAGTCCCTACTGTCCCAAAAATCATCCTTGAAACCCATTTCTACCGCTGACGCTGAAATCTTAATTGTACTTAGACAACTCCTGGCTTAGAAACCGTTGTCGAAAACTTGGACGCTTGGACCCAAAAACTCATCTAAAAAGCCCAGTTCTACGGTTGACGCTGACATCTTCTGCGCGAATACACTACTCCTGACAGACAAACCGTTGATGAAAACTGAGTCCCTACTGTCCCAAAAATCATCCTTGTAACCCATTTCTACCGCTGACGCTGAAATCTTAATTGTACATAGACAACTCCTGGCTTAGAAACCGTTGTCGAAAACTAGGACCCTTGGACCCAAAAACTCATCCAAGAAGCCCACTTCTACGGCTGACGCTGACATCTTCTGCGCGAATAGAATACTCCTGACAGACAAACCGTTGACCAAAACTGAGTCCCTGGTGTCCCAAAAATCACCCTCGAAACGCAGTTCTACAGCTAACGCTGAAATCTTCACTCTAAATAGGCTATTGCTGCCTCAGAAACCATTGACCAAAACTAGGACCCTAGGAACCAAAAATCATCCAAGAAGCCCAATTCTACGGCTGACGCTGACATCTTCTACGCACATAGACTACTCCTGACAGAAAAATAGTTGACGAAAACTGAGTCCCTGTTGTCCCAAAAATCATCCTCGAAACCCAGTTATACGGCTGACGCCGAAATCTTCACTCTACATAGGCTATTACTGCCTCAGAAACCGTTGCTGAAAACTAGGTCCCTGGGCCCCAAAAATCATCCAAGAAGCCCAGTTCTACGGCTGACGCTGACATCTTCCACGCACATAGACTACTCGTGACAGACAAACTGTTGACGTAAACAGAGTCCCTGGTGTCCCAAAAATCATCCTCAAAACCCAGTTCTACGGCTGACGCTGAAATCTTCTATGTACATAGACTACTGCTGGATCAGAAACCGTTGATGAAAGCTAGGACCCTCGAACCCAAAAAATTATCCAAGAAGCCCAGTTCAACGGCTGATGCTGACATTTCTGCGCAAATAAACTACTCCTGACAGACAAACCGTTGATGAAAACTAAGTCCTTCCTGTCCCAAAAATCATCCTCGAAACCTAGTTCTATGGCTGACGCAGAAATCTTCAATGTACACAAACTACTCCTGGCTCAGAAACCGTTGACGAAAACTAGGACCCTCGGACCCAAAAAATCATCCAAGAAGCCCAGTTCTACGGGTGACGCTGACATCTTCTGCGCAAATAGACTACTCCTGACACACAAACCGTTGACCAAAACTGAGTCCCTGGTGTCCCAAAAATCACCCTCGAAACGCAGTTCTACGGCTGACGCTGAAATCTTCACTCTAAATAGGCTATTGCTGCCTCAGAAACCATTGACCAAAACTAGGACCCTGGGAACCAAAAATCATCCAAGAAGCCCAGTTCTACGGCTGACGCTGACATCTTCAACGCACATAGACTACTCCTGACAGAAAAATAGTTGACGAAAACTGAGTCCCTGCTGTCCCAAAAATCATCCTCGAAACCCAGTTCTACGGCTGACGCTGACATCTTCCACGCACATAGACTACTCGTGACAGACAAACTGTTGATGAAAACTGAGTCCATGCCCTCCAAAAACTCATCCTCGAAACCCAGTTCTACCGCTGACGCTGAAATCTTCTATGTACATAGACTACTGCTGGATCAAAAACCGTTGATGAAAACTAGGACCCTCGGACCCAAAACATTATCCAAGAAGCCTAGTTCTACGGCTGACGCTGACATCTTCTGCGCAAATACACTACTCCTGACAGACAAACAAACCGTTGATGAAAATTGAGTCCCTCGTGTCCCAAAAATCAACCTCAAAACCCAGTTCTATGGCTGACGCTGAAATCTTCAATGTACATAGACTACTGCTGGCTCAGAAACCGTTGACGAAAACTAGGACCCTCGGACCCAAACAATCGTCCAAGAAGCCCAATTCTACGGGTGACGCTGACATCTTCTGCGCAAATAGACTACTCCTGACACACAAACCGTTGACCAAAACTGAGTCCCTGGTGTCCCAAAAATCACCCTCGAAACGCAGTTCTACGGCTGACGCTGAAATCTTCACTCTAAATAGGCTATTGCTGCCTCAGAAACCATTGACCAAAACTAGGACCCTGGGAACCAAAAATCATCCAAGAAGCCCAGTTCTACGGCTGACGCTGACATCTTCAACGCACATAGACTACTCCTGACAGAAAAATAGTTGACGAAAACTGAGTCCCTGCTGTCCCAAAAATCATCCTCGAAACCCAGTTCTACGGCTGACGCTGACATCTTCCACGCACATAGACTACTCGTGACAGACAAACTGTTGATGAAAACTGAGTCCATGCCCTCCAAAAACTCATCCTCGAAACCCAGTTCTACCGCTGACGCTGAAATCTTCTATGTACATAGACTACTGCTGGATCAAAAACCGTTGATGAAAACTAGGACCCTCGGACCCAAAACATTATCCAAGAAGCCTAGTTCTACGGCTGACGCTGACATCTTCTGCGCAAATACACTACTCCTGACAGACAAACAAACCGTTGATGAAAATTGAGTCCCTGTTGTCCCAAAAATCATCCTCGAAACCCATTTCTACCGCTGACGCTGAAATCTTAGTTGTACATAGACTACTCCTGACTTAGAAACCGTTGTCGAAAACTAGGACCCTTGGACCCAAAAACTGATCTAAAAAGCCTTGTTCTACGGCTGACGCTGACATCTTCTGCGCAAATAGACTACTTCTGACAGACAAACCGTTGACGAAAACTGAGTCCCTGGTGTCCCAAAAATCATCCTTGAAATGCAATTCTAGGGCTGACGCTGAAATCTTCAATGTACATAGACTACTGCTGGCTCAGAAACAGTTGACGAAAACTACTGCTGATTGAGAAACCGTTGACAAAAACTAAGCCCTAGTGTCCCAAAAATCATCCTCGAAACCCAGTTCTACAGCTGACGCTGAAATCTTCGCTCTACAGGGACTGCTGCTGCCTCACAAATCATTGAGAAAAACTGGGTCCCAGGTGACCCAAAAATCTTCCAAGAACACCAGTTCTACGGCTGACGCTGACATCTTCTGTGCACATAGACTAATGTTGACTGAGAAACCGTTGACGAAAACTGACTCCCTCGTGTCCCAAAAATATCATCGAAACCCAGTTCTACGTCTGACAATGAAATCTTCAATATACATAGACTATTGCTGGCTCATAAACCGTTGATGAAAACTAGGTCCCTGGACCCAAAAATCATCCAAGAAACCCAATTCTACGGATGACGCTGACATCTTCTGCGCACATACACTACTGCTGTTTGTGAAACTGTTGACAAAAACTGAGCCTTACTGTCCTAAAAATCATCCTCGAAACCCAATTCTACGGCCGACGCTGAAATCTTCACTCTACTTGGACTGCTGCTGCCTCACAAATCATTGACAAAAACTGGGTCCCAGGTGACCCAAAAATCTTCCAAGAAGCCCAGTTCTACGGTTGATGCTGACATCTTCTGCGCACATAGACTACTGCTGACTAAGAAACCGTTGACAAAAACCGAGCCCTGCTATCCCAAAAATCATCCTCGAAACCCAGTTCTACGGCTGACGCTGAAATCTTCACTCTACATGGACTGCTGCTGCCTCACAAATCATTGACAAAAACTGGGTCCCAGGTGACCCAAAACTCTTCCAAGAAACCCAGTTCTACGGTTGACGCTGACATCTTCTACGCGGATAGACTACTGCTGACTAAGAAACCGTTGACAAAAACCGAGCCCTGCTGTCCCAAAAATCATCCTCGAAACCCAGTTATACGGCTGACGCTGAAATCTTCACTCTACATGGACTGCTGCTGCCTCATAAATCATTGACAAAAACTGGGTCCCAGGTGACCCAAAACTCTTCCAAGAAGCCCAGTTCTACGGTTGACGCTGACATCTTCGGCGCACATAGACTCCTGCTGACTAAGAAACCGTTGACAAAAACCGAGCCCTGCTGTCCCAAAAATCATCCTCGAAACCCAGTTCTACGGCTGACGCTGAAATCTTCAATGTACATAGACTACTGCTGGTAAAGAAACTGTTTACGAAAACTAGGACAATGGAACCCAAAAATCATCCTCGAAACCCACTACTACGGCTGACGCTGAAATCTTCAATATACATAGACTACTGCTGCCTCAGAAACCGTTGATGAAAACTAGGTCCCTGGGACCCAAAAATCTTCCAAGAAGCTCAGTTCTACGGCTGACGCTGACATCTTCTACGCACAAAGACTACTCATGACAGACAAAACGTTTACGAAAACTGAGTCACTGGTGTTCCGAAAATCATCCTCGAAACCCAGTTCTACGGCTGACGCTGAAATCTTAAATGTAAATAGACTATTGCTAGCTCAGAAACCATTGATGAAAACTAGGTCCCTGGGACCCAAAAATCATCCAAGAGGCCCAGTTCTACGGCTGACGCTGCCATTTTTTACGCTCATATACTGCTGCTGACTGAGAAACCATTGACGAAAACTAAGTACATGGTGTCCCAAAAATATCCTCGAAAACCAGTTCTACGGCTGACGCTGAAATCTTCAATGTATATAGACTAGTGCTGGCGCAGAAACCATTTACGAAAACTAGGTCCCTAGGACCCAAAAATCATTCAAGAAGCCCAGTTCTACGGCTGACATCTTCTGCGCACATAGACTACTCCTGTTAGACAAACCGTTGACGCAAACTGAGTGCCTGGTCTCCCAAAAAACATCCTCGAAACCTAGTTCTACGGCTCATGGTGAAATCTTCAGTCTACATAGATTGCTGCTGCCTCACAAACCATTGACAAAAACTGGGTCCCAGGTGACCTAAAAATCTTCCAAGAAGCCCAGTTCTACGGCTGACGCTGACATCTTCTGCGCATATAGACTACTAATGATTTAGAAACCGTTAACGAAAAGTGAGTCCCTGGTGTCGGAAAAATCATCCTCGAAACCCAGTTCTACGGCTGACGCTGAAATCTTCAATGTACATAGACTACTGCTGGCAAAGAAACCGTTTACGAAAAATAGGACGATGGGACCCAAAAATCATCCTCGAAACCCACTACTACGGCTGACGATGAAATCTTCAATGTACATAGACAACTACTGCCTCAGAAACTGTTGACGTAAACCATCTCCCTCGGACCCAAAAACACCCAAGAACCCCGTTCTACAGCTGACGCTGACATCTTCTGCGCATATAGACTACTGCTGACTGAGAAACCGTTGATGAAAACTGAGTCCCTCCTGTCCCAAAAATCATCCTCAAAACCCAAGTCTACGGCTGACACTGAAAACTTAAATGTACATAGACTATTGCTAGCTCGGAAACCGTTGACGAAAACTAAGTCCCCCGGACCCAAAAATCATCCAAGAAGCCCAGTTCTACGGCTGACGTTGACATCTTCTGCACATATAGACTACTGCTGACTAAGAAACCGTTGACAAAAAATGAGCCATGGTGTCCCAAAAATCATCCTCGAAACCTAGTTCTACGGCTGACGCTGAAATCTTCACTCTACATAGACAACTGCTGCCTCAGAAACCGTTGACGTAAACCATCTCCCTCGGACCCAAAAACACCCAAGAACCCCGTTCTACAGCTGACGCTGACATCTTCTGCGCACATAGTCTACGGCTGACACTGAAATCTTCAATGTACATAGACTATTGCTAGCTCAGAAACCGTTGACGAAAACTAGGTCCCCCGGACCCAAAAATCATCCAAGAAGCCCAGTTCTACGGCTGACGCTGACATCTTCTACGCACAAAGACTACTCATGACAGACAAAACGTTTACGAAAACTGAGTCACTGGTGTGCTGAAAATCATCCTCGAAACCCAGTTCTACGGCTGACGCTGAAATCTTCACTATACATAGACTACAGATGCCTCAGAAACCGTTGACAAAAACTAGGTCCCTAGGTCCAAAAAATCATGACGTTGAAATCTTCACTCTACATAGACTACTGCTGCCTCAGAAACCGTTGACGTAAACTATCTTCCTGGGACCCAAGAAGCCCAGTTCTACGGCTGACTCTGAAATCTTCAATGAACATAGACTACTACTGACTCACAAACCGTTGACGAAAACTGAGTCCCTGGGATCCAAAAATCATCCAAGAAGCGCAGTTCTACGGCTGACGCTGACATCTTCTGCACATATAGACTACTGCTGACTCAGAAACCGTTGACAAAAACTGAGCCATGCTGTCCCAAAAATCATCCTCGAAACCTAGTTCTACGGCTGACGCTGAAATCTTCACTCTACATAGACAACTGCTGCCTCAGAAACCGTTGACGTAAACCATCTCCCTCGGACCCAAAAACACCCAAGAACCCCGTTCTACAGCTGACGCTGACATCTTCTGCGCACATAGACTACTGCTGACTGAGAAACCGTTGATGAAAACTGAGTCCCTTCTGTCCCAAAAATCATCCTCAAAACCCAGGTCTACGGCTGACACTGAAATCTTCAATGTACATAGACTATTGCTAGCTCAGAAACCGTTGACGAAAACTAGGGCCCCCGGACCCAAAAATCATCCAAGAAGCCCAGTTCTACGGCTGACGCTCACATCTTCTACGCACAAAGACTACTCATGACAGACAAAACGTTTACGAAAACTGAGTCACTGGTGTTCCGAAAATCATCCTCGAAACCCAGTTCGACGGCTGACGCTCAAATCTTCACTCTACATAGACTACAGATGCCTCAGAAACCGTTGACAAAAACTAGGTCCCTAGGTCCAAAAAATCATGACGTTGAAATCTTCACTCTACATAGACTACTGCTGCCTCAGAAACCGTTAACGTAAACTATCTCCCTGGGACCCAAGAAGCCCAGTTCTACGGCTGACTCTGAAATCTTCAATGAACATAGACTACTACTGACTCACAAACCGTTGACGAAAACTGAGTCCCTGGGATCCAAAAATCATCCAAGAAACGCACTTCTACGGCTAACGCTGACTTCTTCTACGCCCTAGACTACTGCTGACTGAGAAACCGTTTACGAAAACTTAGTCCCTGCTATCCCAAAAATAGTCCTTGAAACCCAGTTCTACGGCTGACGCTGAAATCTTCAGGCCACATAGACTAATGCTGACACAGAAACCGTTAATGAAAAATGCATCGCTGGAGACCCAGAAATCATCACGGGAACCTCGTTCTACGGCTGACGCTGAAATCTTCAGAGCACATAGACTACTGTTGGCTCGGAAGTCGTTGAGGAAAACTGGGTCCCTAGGGACCCAAAAATCATCCAAGAACCGAGTTCTACGGCCGACGGTGACATATTCTGCGCATATGGGCTATTGCTGCCTAAGAAACCATTGACGTAAACAGAGTCTCTACTATCTCAAAAATATCCTTGAAACCCAATTCTACGGCTAATGATGAAATCGTCAATGGACATAGACTACTGCTGACTCAAAAACCGTTGATAAAAACTGAGTCTCTACGGACCAAAAAATCACCCAAGAAACTGAGTTCTACGGCTAACGATGAAATCTTCAATGGACATAGACTACTGCTGACTCACAAACCATTGACTAAAACTAAGTCCCTGGCACTAAAAAATCATCCAAGAAGCGTCCTTCTATGCTAATTGAGAAACCGTTGACGAAAACCGAGTCTCTACTGTCCCAAATATAATCCTCGAAACCCAGTTCTACGCCCGACGCTCAAAATCTTCAGGGCACATAGACTACCGCTGACTCAGAAACCGTTAACGAAAAATGCATCGCTACCGACCCAGAAGTCATCATGGGAACCTAGTTTTACAACGAACGCTGGAATCTTCAATGGACATAGACTATCGCTGACTCACAAACCGTTAACGAAAAACGAGTCCCTGGGACCCAAAATTCAATCAAGAAGCCCACTACTACGCCTGACGCTGACATCTTCTACGCACATAGACTACTGCTGACTAAGAAAACGTTGACGAAAACTGCGTCCCTGTTGTCCCAAAAATAATCCTCGAAACACAATTCTACGCCTGACGCTGAAATCTTCAGGGCACATAGACTACTTCTGACAAAGAAACCGTTAACGAAAAATACGTTGCTGCCGACCCATAAATCATCACGGGAACCTAGTTCTACGGCAGACGGTGAAATCTTCAGAGCACATAGACTACTCCTGGCTCAAAAACCGTTGATGAAAACTATTTCTGTGGGATGTAAAAATCATCAAAGAAGCCCACTACTACGCCTGACGCTGACATCTTCTACGCACATAGACTACTGCTGACTAAGAAAACTTTGACGAAAACTGCGTCCCTGTTGTCCCAAAAATAATCCTCGAAACACAATTCTACGCCTGACGCTGAAATCTTCAGGGCACATAGACTACTTCAGACACAAAAACCGTTAACGAAAAAAGCGTTGCTCCCGACCCATAAATCATCACGAGAACCAAGTCGTACGGCCGACGGTGAAATCTTCAGAGCACATAGACTACTGCTGGCTTAAAAACCATTGATGAAAACTAGTTCTCTGGGACCTAAAAACCATCAAGAACCCAGTTCTACGATTGCCGATGACATATTCTGCGCACATGGACTTTTGCTGACTGAGAAACCGTTGACAAAAAATGAGTCCCTGCTTGTCCCAAAAATAATCCTCGAAACCCAGTTCTACGGCTGACGCTGAAATCTTCATGGCACATAGACTACTGCTGACGCAGAAACCGTTAACAAAAAAGCGTTGCTGCCGACCAATAAATCATCACGGGAAGCTAGTTGTACGGCCGAGGGTGAAATCTTCAGAGCACATCGACTACTGCTGCCTCAAAAACCATTGACGAAAACTAGTTCTCTGGGACCCAAAAACCGTCCAAGAACCCAGTTCTACGGCTGATGATGACATATTCTGTGCACATGGACTTTTGCTGACACAGAAACCTTTGACGAAAACTGAGTCCCTGCTTGTCCCAAAAATAATCCTCGAAACCCAGTTCTACGGCTGACGCTGAAATCATCATGGCACATAGACTACTGCTGACACAGAAACCATTAACGAAAAAATGTGACGTTTCCGACCCAGAAATCATCACGGGTACCTCCATCTATGGCTCACACTAAAATCTTCAGAGCACATAGACTACTGCTGGCTCGGAAACAGTTGACGAAAAATAGGTCTCTAGGGACCCAAAAATCATCCAAGAACCTAGTTCTACGGCCGATGCTCACATATTCTACGCATATGGGCTATTGTTGACTAAGAAACCATTGACGAAAACGGAGTCTCTACTGTCTCAAAAATATCCTTGAAACCCAATTCTACGGCTAACGATGAAATCATCAATGGACATAGACTACTGCTGCCTCAACAACCGTTGACAAAAACTGAGTCCCTACGGATCAAAAAATCACCCAAGAAACCCAGTTATACGGTTGACGCTGAAATCTTCAGAGCATATAGACTACTGTTGTCCCAAAAATAATCCTCGAAACCAAGTTCTACGGCTGACACTGTAATCTTCAGTCTACATAGACTACTACTGACTCAAAAACCGTTGATGAAAACTAGGTCCCTAGGACCCAAAAAATCATCCAAGAAGATCAGTTCTACAGCCAACGCTGATATCTTCAGCGCACATAGATTACTAGTGACTGAGAAACCGTTGATGAAAACTGAGTCCCTGCTGTCCCAAAATCATCCTAAAAACCTAGTTCTACGGCGGACGCTGAAATCTTCAGGGCATATAGACTACAGCTGCCTGAGAAACCGTTGTCAAAAACTGGGTCCCTTCGACCCAAAAATCATCCAAGAAGCCTAGTTCTACGGCTGCCACTGACATCTTCAGCGCTTATAGACTAATGCTGCCTGAGAAACCGTTTTCGAAAACTGAGTCCCTGCTGTCCGAAAAATCATCCTCGAAACCCACTTTTACGGCTGACGCTGAAATCTTCAGTCTACATAGACTACTGCTACAACAAAAACTGTTGACAAAAAGTGAGTCCGTGCGGACCAAAAATCATCCAAGAAGCGCAGTTCTACGGCCGACGCTGACATCTTCAGCACACATAGACTACTGGTGACTAAGAAACCATTGATGAAAACTGAGTCCGTGCTGTCCTAGAAATCATCCTCGAAACCCATTTCTACGGCTGACACTGAATCTTCAGTCTATATAGACTACTACTGACTAAAAAACCGTTGATGAAAACTAGGTCCCCAAGACCCAAAAGATCATCCAAGAAGAGCAGTTCTATGGTTGACGCTGAAATATTCTACGCACATAGACTATTCCTGACTGTGAAACCGTTGATGAAAACTGACTCCCTGCTGTCCTAAAAATAATCCTCGAAACCCACTTCTACGCCTGACGCTGAAATCTTCAGGGCATATAGACTACTGCTGACACAGAAACCGTTAATGAAAAAATGCGTCGTTGCCGACCCAGAAATCATCACGGGTACCTCGTTCTACGGCTCACGTTAAAATCTTCAGAGCACATAGACTACTGCTGGCTCGGAAACCGTTGATGAAAAATGGGTCCCTAGGGACCCAAAAATCATCCAAGAACTCAGATCTACGGGTGACGCTGACATATTCTACGCACATAGACTACTGCTACCTGTGAAACCGTTGAAGAAAACTAAGTCCCTCCTCTACCAAAAATAATCCTCGAAACCCAGTTACACGCCTCACGCTGAAATCTTCAGGGCACAAAGACTACTGCTGACACAGAAATTATCACGGGAACCTCGTTCTACGGCTGACGCTGAAATCTTCAGAGCACATGGACTACTGTTGGCTCCAAAACAGTTGATGAAAACTAGGTCCTTAAGGACCCAAAAATCATCCAAGAACCCAGTTCTATGGCTGACGCTGACATATTTTGCGCATATGGAGTTTTGCTGACTGAGAAACTGTTGACGAAAACGGAGTCCCTCCTGTCTCAAAAATACCCTCGAAACCCAGTTATACGGCTAACGATGAAATCTTCAATGGACATCGACTACTGCTCATTCAAAAACCGTTAACAAAAACTAAGTCCCTACGGATCAAAAAATCACCCAAAAAGCCCAGTTCTACGGCTGACACTGAAATCTTCAATGGACATAGACTATTGCTGACTCACAAACCGTTGACGGAAACTGCGTCCCTGGGACCCAAAAATCATCAATGAAGCGCACTTCTACGGTTGACGCTGACATCTTCTACGCACATAGACTACTGCTGATTGAGAAACCGTTGACGAAAACTGATTCCCTGTTGTCCCAAAAATAATCTTCGAAACCCAGTTCCTACGGCTAACGCTGAAATCTTCAATGGACATAGACTACTGCTGTCTCAAAAACCGTTGACAAGAACTGAGTCCCTACGGATCAAAAAATCACCCAAGAAGCCCAGTTCTACGACTGACGCTGAAATCTTCAATGGACATAGACTACTGCTGACTCACAAACCGTTGACGGAAACTGCGTCCCTGGGACCCAAAAATCATCAATGAAGCGCACTTCTACGGTTGATGTTGACATCTTCTACGCACATAGACTACTGCTGATTGAGAAAACGTTGACGAAAACTGATTCCCTGTTGTCCCAAAAATAATCCTCGAAACCCAGTTCCTACGGCTAACGCTGAAATCTTCAATGGACATAGACTACTGCTGACTCAAAAACCGTTGACAAGAATTGAGTCCCTAGAACCAAAAAATCATCCAAGAAGCGCCCTTTTACCGCTGAAGCTCACATCTTCTACGTACATAGACTACTGCTGATTGAGAAACCGTTGATGAAAGTGAGTCCCTACTGTCCCAAAAATAATCCTCGAAACCTAGTTCTATACCCGACGCTCAAAATCTTCGGGGCACATAGACTACCGCTGACTCAGAAACCGTTAACAAAAATACGTCGCTGCCGACCCAGAAATCATCACGGGAACCTAGTTCTACGGCGGACGCTGAAATCTTCAATGGACATAGACTACCGTTGACTCACAAACCATTAACGAAAAATGAGTCCCTGGGACCCAAAATTCATCCAAGAAGCCCACTACTACGCCTGACGCTAACATTTTCTAAGCACATAGACTACTGCTGACTGAGAAACCGTTGACAAAAACTGAGTCCCTGCTGTCCCAAAAATAATCCTCGAAACCCAGTTCTACATTTGACGCTGAAATCTTTAGGGCACATAGACTATAGATAAATGCGTCGCTGCCGACCCAAATATCATTATAGGAACCTAGTTCTACGGCTGACCCTGAAATCTTCAGAGCACATAAAGTACTGCTAGCTCACAAACCGTTTATGAAAATTGGGTCACGAGTACCCAAAAATCATTCAAGAAGCGCACTTCTACGGTTGACGCTGGCATCTTCTACGCACATAGACTATTGCTGACGCAGAAACCGTTAACGAAAAATGCATCGCTGCAGACCTAGAAATCAGCACGGGAACCTACTTCTGCGGCTGACGCTGAAATCTTCAGAGCACATAGACTACTCCTGGCTCGGAAACCGTTGATGAACATTGGGTCTCTAGGGACCCAAAAATCATCCAAGAACTAAGTTCTACGGCATACGCTGACATATTCTACCCATATAGACTACCGCTACCTGAGAAACCGTTGACGAAAACTGAGTCCCTCCTGTCCCAAAAATAATCCTCGAAACCCAGTTCTACGGCTACCGCTGAAATCTTCAATAGACATAGACTACTGCTGACTCAAAAACCGTTGACAACAATTGAGTCCCTACGGATCAAAAAAAATCACCCAAGAAGCCCAGTTCTACGACTGACGCTGAAATCTTCAATGGACATAGACTACTGCTGACTCACAAACCGTTGACGGAAACTGCGTCCCTGGGACCCAAAAATCATCAATGAAGCGCACTTCTACGGTTGACGCTAACATCTTCAACGCACATAGACTATTGCTGACTCACAAACCGTTGACGAAAATTGAGTCCCTGGACCCAAAAATCATCCAAGAAGCGCACTTCTACGGCTGACGCTCACATCTTCTACACCCTAGACTAATGCTGACTGAGAAACCGTTGACGAAAACTTAGTCCATGCTATCCCAAAAATAATCATCGAAACCCAGTTCTACGCCTGACGCTGAAATCTTCTGGCCACATATACTACTGTTGACACAAAAACCGTTAATGAAAAATGCGTCGCTCCCAACACATAAATCATCACGGGAACCTCGTTCTACGGCTGACCCTGAAATCTTCAGAGCACATAGAGTACTGGTAGCTCAAAAACTGTTTACAAAAACTAGTGCTCTGGGACCCAAAAATCATCCAAGAAGCGCCCTTCTACGGCAGACGCTCGCATCTTCTACGCCCTCGACTAATGCTGACTGAGAAACCGTTGACAAAAACGGCGTCCCTGCTGTCCCAAAAATAATCCTCGAAACACAGTTCTACGCCTGACGCTGAAATCTTCAGAGCACATAGACTGCTTCTGACACAGAAACCGTTAACGAAAAATGTGTTGTTGCCGACCCATAAATCATCACGGGAACCTAGTTCTACGGCAGACTGTCAAATCTTCAGAGCACATAGACTACTGCTGGCTCAAAAACCGTTGATGAAAACTAGTTCTTTGGGACCCAAAAATCATCAAAGAAGCCCTCTACTACGCCTGACGCTAACATCTTCTATGCACATAGACTACTGCTCAATGAGAAACCGTTAACGAAAACGGCGTCCCTGCTAACCCAAAAATAATCCTCGAAACCCACTTCTACGCCTGACGTTGAAATCTTCAGGGCACATAGACTACTGCTGCCACAGAAACCGTTAACGAAAAATGCATCGCTGCCGACCCAGAAATCATCCACGAAGCATATTGACTACTGCTAGCTCACAAACCATTGACGAAAACTAGGTCTCTGGGACCCAAAATCATCCAAGAAGCCCACTACTGTGCCTGATGCTGACATCTTCTACGCACATAGACTACTGCTGACTGAGAAACCATTGACGAAAACTGCGTCCCTGCCTCCCTAAAATAATCCTCGAAACCCAGTTCTACGCCTGACGATGAAATCTTCAATGGACACGAACTACTGTTGACACAGAAACAGTTAACGAAAAATGCGTCACTGCTGACCCAAAAATCATCACGGGAACCAAGTTCTACGGATGACGCTGAAATCTTCAGTGCACATAGACTACTACTGTCTAAAAAACCGTTGACGAAAACTACTTCTCTGGGACCCAAAAATCATCCAAGAAGCCCACTACTACGCCTGATGCTGACATCTTCTACGCACATAGACTACTGCTGACTGAGAAACCGTTGACAAAAACTACGTACCTGTTGTCCAAAAAATAATCCTCGAAACCCAGTTCTACTGCTAACGCTGAAATCTTTAATGGACATAGACTACTGCTGCCTCACAAACCGTTGATGAAAACTGAGTCTCTGGGACCCAAAAATCATCCAAGAAGCCCACTACTACGCCTGACGGTGACATCTTCTACGCACATAGACTACTCCTGACACAAAAGTCGTTAAAGAAAAAAGCGCCGCTGCCGACCCAGAAATCATCACGGGAACCTTGTTCTATGGCTCACGCTGAAATCTTCAAAGCACATAGACTACTACTGACTCACAAACCGTTGACGAA
Organism: Populus trichocarpa; assembly: GCF_000002775.5. Classification (NCBI taxonomy): domain Eukaryota; kingdom Viridiplantae; phylum Streptophyta; class Magnoliopsida; order Malpighiales; family Salicaceae; genus Populus; species Populus trichocarpa. The sequence goes on from NC_037295.2 coordinate 10,005,717, forward strand.
AAATGAGTCCTTGGGTCCCAAAAATCATCCAAGAAGCGCACTTCTACAACTGACGCTGAAATCTTCATGGCACATAGACTAATGCTGGCTCACAAATCGTTGACGAAAACTAGGTCTCTGGGACACTAAAATCATACAAGAAGCCCACTACTATGCCTGACGCTGACATCTTCTACGAACATAGACTACTGCTGACTGAGAAACCGTTGAGGAAAACTGCGTCTCTGCTATCCCAAAAATAATCCTCGAAACCCAGTTCTACGGCTAACGCTAAAATCTTCAATGGACATAAACTACTGCTTACTCAAAAACCGTTGAAAAAAACTGGGACCATGCGGACAAAAACATCACCCAAGAAGCCTAGTTCTACGGCTGACGGTGAAATCTTCAGAGCACATAGACTACTGCTGGCTCAAAAACCGTTGACGCAAACTAGTTCTATGGGACCCAAAAATCATCCAAGAAGCCCACTATTACGCCTGACGCTGACATCTTCTACGCATATAGAGTACTGGTGGCTCAAAAAGCGTTTATGAAAATTGGGTGCCTAGGAACAAAAATTCATCTAAGAAGCCTAGTTCTACGGCTGACGTTGGCATCTTCTACTCAAATAGACTAATGCTGACGGAGAAAACGTTGACAAAAACTGAGTCCCTGGTGTACCACAAATAATCCTCGAACCCAATTCTACGCCTGACGCTGAAATCTTCAGGGCACATAAAATACTGCTGACATAAAAATATTTAACAAAAAATGCTTCGCTGAGTCCCTACGGATCAAAAAATCACCCAAGAAGCCCAGTTCTACGACTGACGCTGAAATCTTCAATTGACATAAACTACTGCTGACTCACAAACCGTTGACGAAAACTGAGTCCTTGGGACCCAAAAATCATCTAAGAAGCGCACTTCTACGGCTGACACTGACATCTTCTACGCCCAAAGACTACTGCTGACTGAGAAACCGTTGACGAAAACTGAGTCCCTACCGTCCCAAAAATAATCCTCGATACCCAGTTCTACGGCTAACGCTGAAATCTTCAATGGACATAGACCAATGCTGACTCAAAAACCGTTCACAAAAACCGAGTCCCTACATACCAAAAAATCACCCAAGAAGCCCAGTTCTACGGCTGACGCTGAAATCTTCAATTGACATACACTACTGCTGACTCACAAACCGTTGACGAAAACTGAGTCCCTGGGACCCAAAAATCATCCAAGAAGCGCAATTTTACGGCTGACGCTGACATCTTCTACGCACATAGACTACCGTTGACTCACAAACCGTTGACGAAAACTGAGTCCCTGCCGTCCTAAAAATAATCCTCGTAACCTAGTTCTACGCCTGATGCTGAAATCTTCAGAGAACATAGACTACTGCTGGCTCACAAACCGTTGATGGAAATTGAGTCCTTGTGACCCAAAAATCATACAATAAGCCCCCTACTACGCATGATGCTGACATCTTCTACGCACATAAACTACTGTTGACTGAGAAACCGTTGACGAAAACTGCGTCCCTCTTGTACCAAAAATAATCCTCGAAACCCAGTTCTACGCCTGGCGCTGAAAACTTCCATGGACATAGACTACTGCTGACTCAAAAACCATTGACAAAAACTGAGTCCCTACGAACCAAAACATCACCCAAGAAGCCCAGTCCTTCGGCCTAACGCTGAAATCTTCAATGGACATAAACTATTGCTGACTCACAAACCGTTATTGAAAATTGAGTCCCTGGGACCCAAAAATCATCCAAGCCCATTACTACGCCTGACGCTGACATATTCTATGCACATAGACTACTGCTCACTAAGAAACCATTGACGAAAACTGCGTCCTTGCTGTACCATAAATAATCCTCGAACCCAGTTTTACACCTGACGCTGAAATCTTCAGGGCACATAAAATACTGCTGATATAGAAATAGTTACCAAAAATGCGTCGCTGCCGACCCAAAAATCATCACGGGAACCTAGTTCTACGGCTGACGCTGAAATATTCAGAGCACCTACACTACTGCTAGCTCACAAACCGTTGATGAAAACTAGGTCTCTAGGACCCAAAAATCATCCAAGAAGCCAACTATTACACCTGACGCTGACATCTTCTACGCACATAAACTACTGCTAACTAAGAAACCGTTGACGAAAACTGCGTCCCTGCCGTCCCAAAAATAATCCTCGAAACCCAGTTCTACGACTCACGTTGAAATCTTCAATGGACATAGTCCAATGCTGACTCAAAAACCGGTGACAAAAACCGAGTCCCTACGTACCAAAAAATCACCCTAGAAGCCCAGTTCTACGGCTGACGCTGAAATCTTCAATTGACATAGACTACTGTTGACTCACAAACCGTTGACGAAAACTGAGTCCCTAAGACCCAAAAATCATCCAAGAAGCGCACTTCTACGGCTGACGCTAACATCTTCTACGCACTTAGACTACTGCTGACTGAGAAACTATTGACGAAAACTGAGTCCTTGCCGTCCCAAAAATAATCCTCGAAACCTAGTTCTACGCCTGATGCTGAAATCTTCAGGGCACATAGACTACTACTAACACAGAAACCGTTAACGAAAAATGCATTGCCGGCGACTCATAAATCATCACGGGAACATAGTTCTACGGCGGACGTTGAAATCTTTAGAGCACATAGACTACTGCTGGCTTAAAAACCGTTGACGAAAACTAGTTCTGCGCATATGGACTTTTGCTGATTGAGAAACCGTTGAGGAAAATGGAGTCCTTGTTGTCCCACAAATATCCTCAAAACCCAGTTCTACGGCTGACGCTGAAATCTTCAATGGACATAGTCTACTGGTGGCTCAAAAACCGTTGATGAAAACTGTTTCTTTGGGACCCAAAAACCATCAAAAAACACAGTTCTACGGCTGACAATGACAAATTCTGCGCACATGGACTTTTGCTGATTGAGAAAGCGTTGACGAAAACGGATTCCTTGCTATCCCAAAAATATCCTCGAAACCCAGTTCTACGGCTGACGCTGAAATCTTCAATGGACATAGACTACTGCTGACTCAAAAACCGTTGACAAAAATTGTGTCCATGAAGACAAAAAATTCATAAAAAGAAGCCCAGTTCTACGACTGACGTTGACATGTTCAGAACATATAGGCTACTGCTGACTGAGAAAGCGTTGACGTAAACTGAGTTCCTGCTGTCCCCAAGATCATCCTCGAAACCCAGTTCTACGCCTGACGCTGAAATCTTCAGGGCACATATACTATTGCTGACCCAGAAACCGTTAACGAAAAATGCATCGCTGCCGACCCAGAAATCATCACGGGAGCCTAGTTCTACGACTGACGCTGAAATCTTTAGAGCACATAGACTACTGCTGGCTCACAAACCGTTGACGAAAACTAGGTCTCTTGGGACCCAAAAATCATCCAAGAAGCCCACTACTATGCCTGACGCTGACATCTTCTACGCACATAGACTACTGCCCACTCAGAAGCTGTTGATGAAAACTGCATTCCTGCCGTCCCAAAAATAATCCTCGAAACCCAGTTCTACTGCTAACCGTTTACGAAAACACGGTCCCTACGAACCAAAAAATCTTCCAAGAAGCCAAGTTCTATGGCCGATGCTGATATCTTCAGTGCACATAGACTACTGTTGACTGAGAAACCGTTGACGAAAAATGCGTCCCTGGTGTTCCAAAAATCAACCTCAAAATCCAGTTATATGGTTGACGCTAAAATCTTCAAGGCTTATAGACTACTGCTAACTGAGAAACCATTGATAAAAACCGAGTCCCTGCCGACCCAAAAATAATCCTCGAAACCTAGTTCTACAGCAAACGCTGAAATATTCAGGGCACATAGACTACTGCTGACACTGAAACCGTTAACGAAAAAGGCATCGATGCCGACCCAGAAATCATCAAAGGAAAATAGTTCTATGGCTGACGCTGAAATCTTCCGAGCACATAGACTACTGCTGGCTCACAAACTGCTGACTCAAAAAATGTTAACTAAAACTGAGTCCCTACGGACCAAAAAAATCACCCAAGAAGCCCAGTTCTACAGCAGAAGCTGAAATCTTCAATGGACATAAACTACTGCTGACTCACAAACTGTTGACAAAAACTGGGTCCATGCAGACCAAAACAGCACCCAAGAAGCCTAGTTCTACAGCTGACGCTGAAATCTTCAGAACACATAGACTACTGCTGGCTCACAAACCGTTGCCGAAAATTAGGTCTCTAGGACCCAAAAATCATCTAAGAAGCCCACTACTATGCCTGACGCTGCCATCTTCTACGAAAATAGACTACTGCTGACTGAGAAACAGTTGACGAAAATTGCGTCCCTCCTGTCCCAAACCTAGTTCTACGCCTGACGCTGAAATCTTCGGGGCACATAGACTACTGCAAACACAGAAACCGTTAATGAAAAATGTGTCGCTGCCGACCTAGAAAGCATCACGGGAACCTAGTTCTACGGCTGACACTAAGCACATAGACTACTACTGGCTCACAAACCGTTGATGATAACTAGGTCTCTAGACCCAAAAATCATCCAAGATGCCCACTACTACGCCTGACGCTGACATCTTATACGCCCATAGACTACTACTGACTGAGAAACCGTTGACGAAAACTTTGTCTGCTGTCCCAAAAATAATCCTCGAAACCCAGTTATACGGCTAACGCTGAAATCTTTAATGGACATAAACTTCTGTTGACTCAAAAACCGTTGACAAAAACCGGGTCCATGCGGACCAAAACATCACCCAAGAAGCCTAGTACTACGGCTGACGTTGAAATCTTCAGAGCACATAGACTACTGTTGGCTCACAAACCGTTGATGAAAACTAGGTCTCTGGGACCCAAAAATCATCAAGAAGCCCACTACTACGCCTAACGCTGGAATCTTCTACGCACATAGACTATTGTTGACTCAAAAACCGTTGACAAAAATTGCGTCCCTACGGACCAAAAAATCACCCAAGAAGCCCAGTTCAACAGCTGACGCTGAAATCTTTAAAGGACATAGCCTACTGCTGACTCACAAACCGTTGACGAAAACTGAGTCCCAAAAATCATCCAAGAAGCGCACTACTACGCCTGATGTTGACATCTTCTACGCGCATAGACTATTGCTGACTGAGAAAACGTTGACGAAAACTACATCCCTGCTATCCCAAAATTAGTCCTCGAAACGGAGTTCTACGGCTAACGCTGAAAGCTTCAATGGACATAGACTACTACTGACTCAAAAACCGTTAACTAAAACTGAGTCCCTACGGATCAAAAAATCACCCAAGAAGCCCACGACTATGCCTGACGCTGCCATCTTCTACGAACATAGACAACTGCTGACTGAGAAACAGTTGATGAAAATTGCGTCCCTCTAGTCCCAAACCCAGTTCTATGCCTGATGCTGAAATCTTCAGGGCACATAGACTACTCCAGACACAAAAACCGTTAATGAAAAATGCGTCGTTGCCGACCCAGAAATCATCACGGGAACCTAGTTCTACGACTGACGATGAAATCTTCATAGCACATAGACTACTACTGGCTCACAAACCATTGACGAAAACTATGTCTCTGGACTCAAAAATCATCCAAGAAGCCCACTACTACGCCTGACGCTGACATCTTCTACGCCCATAGACAACTACTGACTGAGCAACCGTTGACGAAAATTGGGTCCATGTGGACCAAAACAGCACCCAAGAAGCCTAGCTCTACAGCTGACGCTGAAATCTTCATAGCATATAGACTACTGTTTGCTCTCAAACCGTTGACAAAAACTAGGTCTCTTAGACCCAAAATCATCCAAGAAGCCGACTACTACGCCTGACGCTGACATCTTCTACGAAAATAGACTACTGCTGGCTAAGAAACCATTCACGAAAACTGCGTCCCTCCTGTCCCAAAAATAATCCTCGAAACCCAGTTCTACGGCTAACGCTGAAATCTTCAATGGACATAGACTACTGCTGACTCAAAAAATGTTAACTAAAACTGAGTCCCTACGGACCAAAAAAATCACCCAAGAAGCCCAGTTCTACAGTAGACACTGAAATCTTCAATGGACATAAACTACTGCTGACTTACAAACCGTTGACAAAAACTGGGTCCATACGGACCAAAACAGCACCCATGAAGCCTAGTTCTACGGCTGACGCTGAAATCTTCAGAGCACATAGACTACTGCTGGCTCACAAACCGTTGACGAAAACTAGGTCTCTAGGACCCAAAAATCATCATAGAAGCCAATGACTACGCCAAACACTGACATCTTCTACGCACATAGACTACATTTGACTGAGAAAACGTTGACGAAAACTACGTCCCTCTCTCCCAAAGATAATCCTCGAAACCCAGTTCTACGGCTAATGCTGGAATCTTCAATGTACATAAACTACTGCTGACTCAAAAAATGTTAACTAAAACTGAGTCCCAACGGACCAAAAAAATCACCAAAGAAGCCCAGTTCTACAGCAGACGCTGAAATCTTCAATGCTAGGGCTGGCACTGAAATCTTCGATGGACACAAACCACTGCTGGCTCACAAACCGTTGACAAAAACTAGGTCACTTGGACCCAAAAATCATCCAAGAAGCCCACGACTATGCCTGACGCTGCCATCTTCTACGAAAATAGACTACTACTGACTGAGAAACAGTTGACAAAAATTGCGTCCCTCCTGTCCCAAACCTAGTTCTACGCCTGACGCTGAAATCTTCGGGGCACATAGACTACTGCAGACACAGAAACCGTTAATGAAAAATGTGTCGCTGCCGACCTAAAAAGCATCACGGGAACCTAGTTCTACGGCTGACACTAAGCACATAGACTACTACTGGCTCACAAACCGTTGATGATAACTAGGTCTCTAGACCCAAAAATCATCCAAGATGCCCACTACTACGCCTGACGCTGACATCTTATACGCCCATAGACTACTACTGACTGAGAAACCGTTGACGAAAACTTTGTCTGTTGTCCCAAAAATAATCCTCGAAACCCAGTTCTACAGCTAACGCTGAAATCTTCAATGGATATAGACTTCTGTTGACTCAAAAACTGTTGACAAAAACCGGGTCCATGCGGACCAAAACATCACCCAAGAAGCCTAGTACTACGGCTGACGCTGAAATCTTCAGAGCACATAGACTACTGCTGGCTCACAAACCGTTGATGAAAACTAGGTCTCTGGGACCCAAAAATCATCAAGAAGCCCACTACTACGCCTAACGCTGGAATCTTCTACGCACATAGACTACTGTTGACTGAGAAACCGTTGAAGAAACCCAGTTCTACGGGTAACGCTGAAATCTTCAATGGACGTAAACTACTGCTGAGTCATAAACCATTGACAAAAGCTGAGTCCCTACGGACCACAAAATCACCCAAGAAGCCCAGTTCTAGGGCTGACGTTGAAATCTTCAATGGACCTAGACTACTGCTGACTCAAAAACCGTTGACAAAAATTGCGTCCCTACGGACCAAAAAATCACCCAAGAAGCCCAGTTCAACAGCTGACGCTGAAATCTTTAAAGGACATAGCCTACTGCTGACTCACAAACTGTTGACGAAAACTGAGTCCCAAAAATCATCCAAGAAGCGCACTACTACGCCTGATGTTGACATCTTCTACGCGCATAGACTATTGCTGACTGAGAAAACGTTGACGAAAACTACGTCCCTCCTATCCCAAAATTAGTCCTCGAAACGGAGTTCTACGGCTAACGCTGAAAGCTTCAATGGACATAGACTACTACTGACTTAAAAATCGTTAACTAAAACTGAGTCCCTACGGATCAAAAAATCACCCAAGAAGCCCACGACTATGCCTGACGCTGCCATCTTCTACGAACATAGACAACTGCTGACTGAGAAACAGTTGATGAAAATTGCGTCCCTCTAGTCCCAAACCCAGTTCTATGCCTGATGCTGAAATCTTCAGGGCACATAGACTACTGCAGACACAAAAACCGTTAATGAAAAATGCGTCGTTGCCGACCCAGAAATCATCACGGGAACCTAGTTTCACGGCTGACGCTAAAATCTTCAATGGACATAAACTACTGCTTACTCAAAAACCGTTGAAAAAAACTGGGACCATGCGGACAAAAACATCACCCAAGAAGCCTAGTTCTACGGCTGACGCTGAAATCTTCAGAGCACATAGACTACTGCTGGCTCACAAACCGTTAACGAAAACTAGGTCTCTTGGGACCCAAAAATCATACAAGAAGCCCACTACTGTGCCTGACGCTGACATCTTCTAAGCACATAGACTACTGCTGACTGAGAAACCGTTGACGAAAACTTCGTTCCTGCTGTCCCAAAAACTAATCCTCGAAACCCAGTTCTACGGCTAACGCTGAAATCTTCAATGGACATAGACTACTGCTTACTCAAAAACCGTTGACAAAAACTGTAAACCCCCGTAAATAAAAATAAATAATAATACAAAAAAAAAACAACACATAGGATCGAAGTAATGACATTTCGATGAGTAATGGATATTCGGTATGAAAGAAATGAATAAATAGTAGGAATGACAATAAATGTGTCATGTGAGAGAGAGAATGATCTCCATAAACAAATTTAAAGATATTGTTGAAGTCGAAAATAGAGTCATGATTTTTAGTTTAAAACTTGTAACGTTAGCGAAACCAGTGACGAGTTTTAATGGATAAAAGAATAAGAAAAAAAAAACCAGAAGATATGTAAACCCCGGTCAAAACACGTATTTTGACAAATTAATGATAAATGTGGTAATATTGAATTTATTGAGTATAAATTAAGGGGAAATGTCACGAGGATCTAAGTAAATAAATTAATGCATGAAATTCAGATTTTAGCGTAAAAGACATTGATTGTCTAGTTTTACGGTATCGATGATATATCTCAATCCGACCGTTGGATCGGGCTGAAATTTTATAAGAAATCTCCAAACATATTATTTTATATTAGGTTCAAATTTCGTGTCAATCGGAGTTTGGGAAGGATTTACGAGAGCACTGAAAATCGGGTAAATTGAAGAAGATGACAAAGGGGCATTAATAAGGGCATTTTTGTAATTTTATCAAAACAAATACTCTCCTCTCCTCTCTTTAAAAACAGAGCACGTCCTCTGCAAATGGAAAAACAGGAGGGAGACCATTTGTTTTGTCCCATTTTCTTCATTTTCTCTTCATTTCTTCAAGCTAAATCAAAAGGGAGTGTGCTTAGGAGGATTATATCCAAGAAAACAAATTAAATGACAACTTAGAGAGTTATAGAGCTTGAGAGAAACAAAGAGAAGAAGCTGGAAATTGGAAGAGGAGGACATGATTTTTGTAAAGTTTTGCAAGAATTCATTGAAATAAGTTAAAGTAGCAAAGGTAAGCAACATACCCTTTAGTAATTTCGTTTTTCTCTCTTGTTCTTGCATGAGGAGAAGAAAACCTCCAAGTTTAAAATTCTAGGGTTCATGTAAATATTTTGGGGGAGTAATTGTTCATGTGAATTTCAAGATTAATTGCATGATAATGGCTTGATTTGCTGAAAAATAGAAGGAATAAATTGATTTGAAACTATGGGTTTTGGGATTGCAACAGGGCAGGAACTTCGGCAGCCATATTTTGACTTTTCACCGTTGGATTAGATTGAATTTTGGATATGTTATTATACTCAATGTTACCTACATTCTGACCGGAGGGATTGCAAATATCAGATTTCGTTTGAGGGCTGTCACCGGAGGAACATTTCTGGAAAATCACCCTTCAAGACAGCTTTGTTCGTCGGCCGTTATATCATCGTTTCACCGTTGGATTGGTCTGGATTTTGGATATGTTATTCATACAGATGTTATATAAATTCTGAACGGTTTGGATCGGAAAAGAACACTCCTACCAGAAATTATACTTCCCGAACAGCAGGTCTCCAAATTTCAGGTCAGTTCAGTATTGTTCTGATATCGGGAGGTTTAACCGTTGGATGTATGTTAATTTTGGATATGTTATTCTAATGATGATGATGTATAATTCAACCGTTTGGATTTATTGAATTCTAAATTTACAGAATGATGTTTTAAGTTTGGTTTGAGAAATATTGAATGAGAATATGAGGTTTAGCATAAAAAGTATGTTTTGGGACTAAGGATAATGGCAATGGGTTTAATGATGATGGTTGTGTTTGTGTTATGTTTGAGTCATGTTTGATGTGTTGATAAGTGATGATATAGTTAAATTCTATTAAGAATAGTGATTGACTAATACTTTGGTTGTGTTAGAATGGGAAATCATGTTGTAAGTTGAATTATGATATAAGGAATCATTTTGAGTGTGCTTTTGGAAAATTTTGGCATGTGTAGTCATTGATGAAATTTAAGTTAAATTACATTGTTTGGTGATAGATTAAATGTCTTGGGACAAAAGAAAATCGGTGACGAAAAGTCATGCCCTTTGGACATTGAAGATCATCGATGAAAAATTGAATTAAATGGGCGTTTAATGTTAGTGTAAATAAATTCTAATGTAAATGAATTTAAATGACAAGTAAGAAAATAAAATACATTCATGGAAATTGTTTACGGAAGTATTCGATTTTGTGAATTTATGAATATTATGAATAAATCGGGAAGATTCAATAATGATTCAGGATGTTATATTAAAAATGTAGGAGAAGCATTCACTCGACTTCTCAGGAGCTCGTATAGTAGGAGCTTAAGGAGGGACTGCAAGAGGGGCACAACAACAACAAGGAAGAGCGAGTTGAGCTTCTACAGCTGGTAGGTGTTCTATACCTACACTTTTTATGTAGCGTTAATTTACTAACTTATTAAATTCTTGGTCTTTGCGTCTATGGGTGAAACCACAAAGAGAGGATAAAGTGAAATAAACGAGAAATTAAAAATGGATTTGAGTACTTGACTGGGTTAAGAATATGGATTACACTAATAGACTTCGTTGATGATCATTCCTCGAACTTGATTAGCCGGTCCCGAATGCGGAGGCTAATGATGTTAGTAAGGTTTGCTAACATCGGCATAATCATCCCTAAAAACGAGGGATACTGAACTTTATTAACTATTCAGGTGAGAATAGTTAATGATATTGACCGGTGCTGTCAATATCGGCAATCACACGAAACTTGATTAGCCGGTCCTGAATGCGGAGGCTAATGATGTTAGTAAGGTTTACTAACATCGGCATAATCATCCCTGAAAACGAGGGATACTGAACTTGATTAACTATTCAGGTGAGAATAGTTAATGATATTGACCGGTGCTGTCAATATCGGCAATCACACGAAACTTGATTAGCCGGTCCTGAATGCGGAGGCTAGTGATGTTAGTAAGGTTTACTAACATCGGCATAATCATCCCTGAAAACGAGGGATACTGAACTTGATTAACTATTCGGGTGAGAATAGTTAATGATATTGACCGGTGCTGTCAATATCGGCAATCACACGAAACTTGATTAGCCGGTCCCGAATGCGGAGGCTAATGATGTTAGTAAGGTTTACTAACATCGGCATAATCATCCATCTGCATAATCATCCCTGAAAATGAGGGATACTGAATTTGATTAACTATTTGGGTGAGAATAGTTAATGATATCGACCGGTGTTGTCGATATCGGCAATCACATGAAACCTGACTAGCTATTCCTGAAGTGAAAGCTAATGGTGTCAAGAATCTTGACATCAATATTTCCGGAAATATTCCTAGATATTATGGAAAGAAAAATCTGATTGGCTATTTCATGTTAGAAATAGTCGACAACATCAATCAGTGGTATTAATTTTGATGTTTACAATGAACTTGATTAGCCGATCCTGATATGGGAGACTAATAACACTAATGAAAATTTATTAGTGTCAACATTCCCTTCCAAGTTTTAGGGGAGAGGTATTATAATGATATTTCCGATAGGGAATAATTAAAAATATTAATGAAATGGGGATTGACATCTTGATAGGATTATTCATTCGGCCTTGAAGAGGCGGATATTGATTGGAAATTATGGAATAAGATGGGCGGAGGAACTAGTTACCCGGTGATGGGCTAGTGGCATTAGTTTTGTTTTCTAATGACCGAAATATACAACTTGAGTTAAACTTACTTGTGTGGTGTTAATATTGTCAGGATGACTGACTTGTCAGATTATAAATGGAATGTTGGACGATACCTATTTGTTAAACAAAAATGGTAATTTATGTTTATGTTATGGATTATTGAAGAAAAAAAAAAGAGAGAAACTGATGAAGATCTAATTCTTGTGAAGGATGGAGGCAAATATCGTATCGCTTGGGACGTGAGAATAGAAGTTCATTAACCATGGTAGGTGTTATACACTTAAGGAATGCAATGCTATATATATATATGTTGTATTTTGAATTAATTAATGAATTGTAATTGATATAGTTTGAGAATCATGTCCTGCGCACATGGAGGATGTCAAAGAAATTATGACTAATAATGTAAATATGTTGTAGTAAGGTTTCGTGTTGTTGCTGGCACGATAAGAATTTGGTGATAATTATACTAGTGTAATAAAATGCCAATAATAGTGATAGATAATGAAATTTGGCCTTAATTATAGTGGTCAAATGAGATTAGGTTGATGAATTAAAGAGAATGATGTATGTATGGTATTCATATTATTTGAAGATGGATCGGATGTGAATATTGTGAAAATGATGGCAGGTTCCATGATAATGAGAGATTTTACTGAAAATCTAAAGAAACATTGGAATGTGTCGAAATGGGCACAAGAAATTTATAAGTTGAATATATTTATAAACTAAAATTGGACCGAAATCATGACGAGTTTGACAACTTATATGGAAAAGCCATAATGGGTATAATAGATGTTGGGATTGAAATTGATATAAAGAGATAGAGTAAGAGGGAGAGAAATCACATGGTAGATATTATAATGGATTAAATGCGCTCGTGAGGTGAAACAAGACACAAAATGAAAATGTTGAATGATTCTAGGAAGGATGAATAGAGACGTAATAATGGAAGGATAAATGAGAATTTCAAGGAACTATGATTGCATATCGTTGAATATATGTTAAATTACTTGTGCATGTATTGTGTGATTTTCCTTTTATGCTATATTTATTATATACATTATGAAATTGCAGGTCCTTCAGATTCACGCCAGGAGTAGCGTTTTAGGTCCTCTAGTCTCCTTTTGTATGATTGAATAAGAAGATGAACATTAATATATTTTGTCTTTAAGGAACTAAATGACTTAATATGTAATAGAACTCCTTTTACATTAAGTGTCGGACATAAAAATGTATTATTCTGTATTTGTAATCTTAGTTTGTTTACTTGCAATTGTTATGAATTATGTGTGTTAATGGGAAAGAAATGAGCATGCGAAATGTGAGGCATGTACCATGAATGATGTGTTGTTAAGGTTCTACATGATTATGATATGATTGAGAAATGAGTATAACTATACAGGATGATTGTCGATAACTTGGGACCTCCAGGTATAAAGGAAACTCTGCCGAAATTTTAGTGGAAATTTTGGCAACTCTCGAATAAGTTCGGTAGATGAAAAAAAAAATACCCATTTTTTTAAAAGTTAAGGCTCAAAGTTCTTTTATGAATGTACTAAATTACAGGGTGTTACAAAAACTGAGTCCCTAGGGACTGAAACATCACCCAAGAAGCCTAGTTCTACGGCTGACGCTGAAATCTTCAATGGACATAGACTACTGCTAAAACAGAAACCGTTAACGAAAAATGTGTCGCTGCCGACCCAGAAATCATCAGGGGAACGTAGTTCTACGGCTGAAGCTGAAATCATCAGAGCACATAGACTACTACTGGCTCAAAAACCGTTGACGAAAACTAGTTCTATGGGACCCAAAAATCATCCAAGAAGCCCACTATTACGCCTGACGCTGACAACTTCTACGCATATAGAGTACTGGTGGCTCAAAAAGCGTTTATGAAAATTGGGTGCCTAGGAACAAAAATTCATCTAAGAAGCCCAGTTCTACGGCTGACGTTGGCATCTTCTACTCAAATAGACTAATGCTGACGGAGAAACCGTTGACAAAAACTGAGTCCCTGCTGTACCACAAATAATCCTCGAACCCAATTCTACGCCTGACGCTGAAATCTTCAGGGCACATAAAATACTGCTGACATAAAAATAATTAACAAAAAATGCTTCGCTGCTGACCCAAAAATCATCACGGGAACCTAGTTCTATAGCAGTCGCTAAAATCTTCAGAGCACCTAGACTACTGCTGGCACACAAACCGTTGATGAAAACTAGGTCTCTAGGACCCAAAAATCATCCAAGAAGCCAACTATTACGCCTGACGCTGACATCTTCTACGCACATAGACTACTGCTGACTGAGAAACCGCAGACGAACACTGCGTCCCTGCAGTCCCAAAAATAATCCTCGAAACCCAGTTCTACGGCTAACGCTGAAATCTTCAATGAACATAGACCAATGCTGACTCAAAAAAAGTTGACAAAAACCGAGTCCCTACGTACCAAACAATCACCCAAGAAGCCCAGTTCTATGGCTGACGCTGAAATCTTCAATTGACATAAACTACTGCTGACTCACAAACCGTTGACGAAAACTAAGTCCTTGGGGACCCAAAAATCATCTAAGAAGCGCACTTCTACGGCTGACACTGACATCTTCTACGCCCAAAGACTACTGCTGACTGAGAAACCGTTGACGAAAACTGAGTCCCTACCGTCCCAAAAATAATCCTCGATACCCAGTTCTACGGCTAACGCTGAAATCTTCAATGGACATAGACCAATGCTGACTCAAAAACCGTTCACAAAAACCGAGTCCCTACATACCAAAAAATCACCCAAGAAGCCCAGTTCTACAGTAGACACTGAAATCTTCAATGGACATAAACTACTGCTGACTCACAAACCGTTGACAAAAACTGGGTCCATGCGGACCAAAACAGCACCCATGAAGCCTAGTTCTACGGCTGACGCTGAAATCTTCAAAGCACATAGACTACTGCTGGCTCACAAACCGTTGACGAAAACTAGGTCTCTAGGACCCAAAAATCATCATAGAAGCCAATGACTACGCCAAACACTGACATCTTCTACGCACATAGACTACATTTGACTGAGAAAACGTTGACGAAAACTACGTCCCTCTCTCCCAAAGATAATCCTCGAAACCCAGTTCTACGGCTAACGCTGGAATCTTCAATGTACATAAACTACTGCTGACTCAAAAAATGTTAACTAAAACTGAGTCCCTACGGACCATAAAAATCACCCAAGAAGCCCAGTTCTACAGCAGACGCTGAAATCTTCAATGACATAAACTACTGCTGACTCACAAACTGTTGACAAAAACTGGGTCCATGCGGACCAAAACAGCACCCAAGAAGCCTAGTTCTACAGCTGACGCTGAAATCTTCAGAGCACATAGACTACTGTTGGCTCACAAACCGTTGCCGAAAATTAGGTCTCTAGGACCCAAAAATCATCTAAGAAGCCCACTACTACGCCTGACGCTAACATCTTCTACGCACATAGACTACTACTGACTGAGAAACCGTTGACGAAAACAGAGTCCCTGCTGTCCCACAAATATCCTCGAAACCCAGTTCTACGGCTGACGCAAAAATCTTTAATGGACATAGTCTACTGGTGGCTCAAAAATTGTTCACAAAAACTGAGTCCCTACAGACCAAAAAATCACACAAGAAGCCCAGTTCTAGAGCTGATGCTGAAATCTTCAGAGCACATAGACTACTGGTGGCTCATAAACCGTTGACGAAAACTGAGTCCCTACGGACCAAAAAATCACCCAAAAAGCCTAGTTCTACGGCTGACAATGAAATCTTCGATGGACACAAACTACTGCTGGCTCACAAACCGTTGACAAAAACTAGGTCACTTGGACCCAAAAATCATCCAAGAAGCCCACTACTACGCCTGACGCTGACATCTTCTACGCCCATAGACAACTACTGACTGAGCAACCGTTGACGAAAACTGGGTCCATGTGGACCAAAACAGCACCCAAGAAGCCTAGTTCTACAGCTGACGCTGAAATCTTCATAGCATATAGACTACTGCTTGCTCACAAACCGTTGACGAAAATTACGTCTCTGCGACCCAAAAATCATCCAAGAAGCCTAGTTATATGCCTGACGCTGACATCTTCAGAGCACATAGATTACTCTTGGCTCTCAAACCGTTGACAAAAACTAGGTCTCTTAGACCCAAAATCATCCAAGAAGCCGACTACTACGCCTGACGCTGACATCTTCTACGCGCATAGACTACTGCTGACTGAGAAACTGTTGACGAAAACATTGTCCCTGCTGTCCCAAAAATAATCCTCGAAACCCAGTTCTACGGCTACGCTGAAATCTTAATGGACATAGACTACTGTTGACTCAAAAACTGTTGACAAACACTGATTCCCTACGTACCAAAACATCACCCAAGAAGCCTAGTTCTACGGCTGACGCTGAAATCTTCAGAGCACATAAACTACTACTAGCGCACAAACCGTTGACAAAAACTAAGTCCCTACGGACCAAAAAATCACCCAAGAAGCCCAGTTCTACGGCTGACGCTGAATACTTCGATGGACACAGACTACTGCTGGCTCCAAACCGTTGACGAAAACTAGGTCTCTTGGACCTAAAAATCATCCAAGAAGCCCACGACTACGCCTGACGCTGATATCTTCTACGCCCATAGACTAATACTGACTGAGAAACCGTTGACGAAAAGTTTTTCCCTGTTGTCCCAAAAAAATCCTCGAAACCCAGTTCCAAGGCTACGCTAAAATCTTCAATGGACATAGACTGCTGCTGAGTCAAAAACAATTGACAAAATCTGAGTCCCTACGGACCAAAACATCACCAAAGAAGCCGAGTTCTACAGCTGACGCTTAAATATTCAGAGGGCATAGAGTATTGCTGGCTCACAAACCGTTGACGAAAACTATGTCTCTAGGACCCAGAAATCATCCAAGAAGCCCACTACTATGCCTCACGCTGACATCTTCTACGAAAATAGACTACTGCTGGCTAAGAAACCATTCACGAAAACTGCGTCCCTCTTGTCCCAAAAATAATCCTCGAAACCCAGTTCTACGGCTAACGCTGAAATCTTCAAAGGACATAGACTACTGCTGACTCAAAAAATGTTAACTAAAACTGAGTCCCTACGGACCAAAAAAATCACCCAAGAAGCCTAGTTCTACAGTAGACACTGAAATCTTCAATGGACATAAACTACTGCTGACTCACAAACCGTTGACAAAAACTGGGTCCATGCGGACCAAAACAGCACCCAAGAAGCCTAGTTCTACGGCTGACGTTGACATGTTCAGAACATATAGACTACTGCTGACTGAGAAAGCGTTGACATAAACTGAGTTCCTGCTGTCCCCAAGATCATCCTCGAAACCTAGTTCTACGCCTGACGCTTAAATCTTCAGGGCACATAGACTATTGCTGACCCAGAAACCGTTAACGAAAAATGCATCGCTGCCGATCCAGAAATCATCACGGGAGCCTAGTTCTACGACTGACGCTGAAATCTTTAGAGCACATAGACTACTGCTGGCTCACAAACCGTTGACGAAAACTAGGTCTCTTGGGACCCAAAAATCATCCAAGAAGCCCACTACTATGCCTGACGCTGACATCTTCTACGCACATAGACTACTGCTCACTCAGAAACTGTTGATGAAAACTGCATTCCTGCCGTCCCAAAAATAATCCTCGAAACCCAGTTCTACTGCTAACCGTTTACGAAAACACGGTCCCTACGAACCAAAAAATCTTCCAAGAAGCCAAGTTCTATGGCCGATGCTGATATCTTCAGTGCACATAGACTACTGTTGACTGAGAAACCGTTGACGAAAAATGCGTCCCTGGTGTTCCAAAAATCAACCTCAAAATCCAGTTATATGGTTGACGCTAAAATCTTCAAGGGTTATAGACTACTGCTAACTGAGAAACCATTGACAAAAACCGAGTCCCTGCCGACCCAAAAATAATCCTCGAAACCTAGTTCTACAGCAAACGCTGAAATATTCAGGGCACATAGACTACTGCTGACACTGAAACCGTTAACGAAAAAGGCATCGCTGCCGACCCAGAAATCATCAAAGGAAAATAGTTCTATGGCTGACGCTGAAATCTTCCGAGCACATAGACTATTGCTGGCTCACAAACTGTTGACGAAAACTAGGTCTCTAGGACCCAAAAATAATCCAAGAAGCCCACAACTGCGCCTGACGCTGACATCTTCAACGCACATAGACTACTGCTGACTGAGAAAACGTTGACGAAAACTGCGTCCCACCTGTCCCAAAAATAATCCTCGAAACCCAGTTCTACGGCTAACGCTGCAATCTTCAAAGGACATAGACTACTGCTGACTCAAAAAATGTTAACTAAAACTGAGTCCCTACGGACCAAAAAAATCACCCAAGAAGCCCAGTTCTATAGTAGACACTGAAATCTTCAATGGACATAAACTACTGCTGACTCACAAACCGTTGACAAAAACTGGGTCCATGCGGACCAAAACAGCACCCATGAAGCCTAGTTCTACGGCTGACGCTGAAATCTTCACAGCACATAGACTACTGCTGGCTCACAAACCGTTGACGAAAACTAGGTCTCTAGGACCCAAAAATCATCATAGAAGCCAATGACTACGCCACACACTGACATCTTCTACGCACATAGACTACATTTGACTGAGAAAACGTTGACGAAAACGACGTCCCTCTCTCCCAAAGATAATCCTCGAAACCCAGTTCTACGGCTAACGCTGGAATCTTCAATGTACATAAACTACTGCTGACTCAAAAAATGTTAACTAAAACTGAGTCCCTACGGACCAAAAAAATCACCCAAGAAGCCCAGTTCTACAGCAGACGCTGAAATCTTCAATGGACATAAACTAATGCTGACTCACAAACTGTTGACAAAAACTGGGTCCATGCGGACCAAAACAGCACCCAAGAAGCCTAGTTCTACAGCTGACGCTGAAATCTTCAGAGCACATAGACTACTGCAGGCTCACAAACCGTTGCCGAAAATTAGGTCTCTAGGACCCAAAAATCATATAAGAAGCCCACTACTACGCCTGACGCTAACATCTTCAACGCACATAGACTACTGCTGACTGAGAAAACGTTGACGAAAACTGCGTCCCACCTGTCCCAAAAATAATCCTCGAAACCTAGTTCTACGACTAACGCTGCAATCTTCAAAGGACATAGACTACTGCTAACTCAAAAAATGTTAACTAAAACTGAGTCCCTATGGACCAAAAAAATCACCCAAGAAGCCCAGTTCTACAGTAGCCACTGAAATCTTCAATGGACATAAACTACTGCTGACTCACAAACCGTTGACAAAAACTGGGTCCATGCGGACCAAAACAGCACCCATGAAGCCTAGTTCTACGGCTGACGCTGAAATCTTCACAGCACATAGACTACTGCTGGCTCACAAACCGTTGACGAAAACTAGGTCTCTAGGACCCAAAAATCATCATAGAAGCCAATGACTACGCCACACACTGACATCTTCTACGCACATAGACTACATTTGACTGAGAAAACGTTGACGAAAACGACGTCCCTCTCTCCCAAAGATAATCCTCGAAACCCAGTTCTACGGCTAACGCTGGAATCTTCAATGTACATAAACTACTGCTGACTCAAAAAATGTTAACTAAAACTGAGTCCCTACGGACCAAAAAAATCACCCAAGAAGCCCAGTTCTACAGCAGACGCTGAAATCTTCAATGGACATAAACTAATGCTGACTCACAAACTGTTGACAAAAACTGGGTCCATGCGGACCAAAACAGCACCCAAGAAGCCTAGTTCTACAGCTGACGCTGAAATCTTCAGAGCACATAGACTACTGCAGGCTCACAAACCGTTGCCGAAAATTAGGTCTCTAGGACCCAAAAATCATATAAGAAGCCCACTACTACGCCTGACGCTAACATCTTCTACGCACATAGACTACTACTGACTGAGAAACCGTTGACGAAAACGGAGTCCCTGCTGTCCCACAAATATCCTCGAAACCCAGTTCTACGGCTGACGCAAAAATCTTTAATGGACATAGTCTACTGGTGGCTCAAAAATTGTTCACAAAAACTGAGTCCCTAAAGACCAAAAAATCACCCAAGAAGCCCAGTTCTAGAGCTGATGCTGAAATCTTCAGAGCACATAGACTACTGGTGGCTCATAAACCGTTGACGAAAACTGAGTCCCTACGGACCAAAAAATCACCCAAAAAGCCTAGTTCTACGGCTGACACTGAAATCTTCGATGGACACAAACTACTGCTGGCTCACAAACCGTTGACAAAAACTAGGTCACTTGGACCCAAAAATCATCCAAGAAGCCCACGACTATGCCTGACGTTGCCATCTTCTACGAAAATAGACTACTGCTGACTGAGAAACAGTTGACGAAAATTGCGTCCCTCCTGTCCCAAACCTAGTTCTACGCCTGACGCTGAAATCTTCGGGGCACATAGACTACTGCAAACACAGAAACCGTTAATGAAAAATGTGTCGCTGCCGACCTAGAAAGCATCACGGGAACCTAGTTCTACGGCTGACACTAAGCACATAGACTACTACTGGCTCACAAACCGTTGATGATAACTAGGTCTCTAGACCCAAAAATCATCCAAGATGCCCACTACTACGCCTGACGCTGACATCTTATACGCCCATAGACTACTACTGACTGAGAAACCGTTGACGAAAACTTTGTCTGCTGTCCCAAAAATAATCCTCGAAACCCAGTTCTATGGCTAACGCTGAAATCTTCAATGGACATAGACTTCTGTTGACTCAAAAACCGTTGACAAAAACCGGGTCCATGCGGACCAAAACATCACCCAAGAAGCCTAGTACTACGGCTGACGCTGAAATCTTCAGAGCACATAGACTACTGTTGGCTCACAAACCGTTGATGAAAACTAGGTCTCTGGGACCCAAAAATCATCAAGAAGCCCACTACTACGCCTAACGCTGGAATCTTCTACGCACATAGACTACAGTTGACTGAGAAACCGTTGAAGAAACCCAGTTCTACGGGTAACACTGAAATCTTCAATGGACGTAAACTACTGCTGAGTCATAAACCATTGACAAAAGCTGAGTCCCTACGGACCACAAAATCACCCAAGAAGCCCAGTTCTAGGGCTGACGTTGAAATCTTCAATGGACCTAGACTACTGCTGACTCAAAAACCGTTGACAAAAATTGCGTCCCTACGGACCAAAAAATCACCCAAGAAGCCCACTACTATGCCTCACAATGACATCTTCTACGAAAATAGACTACTGCTGGCTAAGAAACCATTCACGAAAACTGCGTCCCTCCTGTCCCAAAAATAATCCTCGAAACCCAGTTCTATGGCTCATGCTGAAATCTTCAATAGACAAAGACTACTGCTGACTCAAAAAGTGTGACAAAATTTGGGTCCCTACAGACCAAAAAATCACCCATGAAGCCCAGTTCTACGGTTGACGCTGAAAACTTCATTGGACATAGACTATTGTTGACTCACAAACCATTGATGAAAACTGAGTCCCTAGGTCCCAAAAATCATCCAAGAAGCGCACTTCTACGGCTGACGCTGACATCTTCTACGCACATAGACTACTACTCACTGAGAAACCGTTGATGAAAACTGAGTCCCTGCTGTCCCAAAAATAATCCTCGAAACCCAGTTCTACACCTGACGCTGAAATCTTCAGGGCACATAGACTACTGCTGACACCCAAACCGTTAACGAAAAATGCGTCGCTGCCGACCAAGAAATCATGACGTGAACCTAGTTCTACTGCTAACGCTGAAATCTTCATAGCAAACAGACTACTGTTGGCTCACAAACCGTTAACAAAACGTAGGTCTCTAGGACCCAAAAATCATCCAAGAAGCCCACAACTGCGCCTGACGCTAACATCTTCTATGCACATAGACTACTGCTGAGTGAAAAACCGTTGATGAAAACTGGGTCCCTGTCGTCCCTAAAATAATCCTCGAAACCTAGTTCTACGCCTGACGATGAAATCTTCAGGGCACGCTACTGCTGACACAGAAACAGTTAACGAAAAATGTGTCGCTGCCGACCCAAAAATCATCACGCGAACCAAGTTCTACGGATGACGCTGAAATCTTCAGTGCACATAGACTACTACTGTCTAAAAAACCGTTGAAGAAAACTACTTCTCTGGGACCCAAAAATCATCCAAGAAGCCCACTACTACGCCTGATGCTGACATCTTCTACGCACATAGACTACTGCTGACTGAGAAACCGTTGACAAAAACTACGTACCTGTTGTCCCAAAAATAATCCTCGAAACCCAGTTCTACTGCTAACGCTGAAATCTTTAATGGACATAGACTACTGCTGCCTCACAAACCGTTGATGAAAACTGAGTCTCTGGGACCCAAAAATCATCCAAGAAGCCCACTACTACGCCTGACGCTGACATCTTCTACGCACATAGACTACTCCTGACACAAAAGTTGTTAAAGAAAAAAGCGCCGCTGCCGACCCAGAAATCATCACGGGAACCTTGTTCTATGGCTCACGCTGAAATCTTCAAAGCACATAGACTACTACTGACTCACAAACCGTTGACGAAAAATGAGTCCTTGGGTCCCAAAAATCATCCAAGAAGCGCACTTCTACAACTGACGCTGAAATCTTCAGGGCACATAGACTAATGCTGGCTCACAAATCGTTGACGAAAACTAGGTCTCTGGGACACAAAAATCATACAAGAAGCCCACTACTATGCCTGACGCTGACATCTTCTACGAACATAGACTACTGCTGACTGAGAAACCGTTGAGGAAAACTGCGTCTCTGCTATCCCAAAAATAATCCTCGAAACCCAGTTCTACGGCTAACGCTAAAATCTTCAATGGACATAAACTACTGCTTACTCTAAAACCGTTGAAAAAAACTGGGACCATGCGGACAAAAACATCACCCAAGAAGCCTAGTTCTACGGCTGACGCTGAAATCTTCAGAGCACATAGACTACTGCTGGCTCACAAACCGTTAACGAAAACTAGGTCTCTTGGGACCCAAAAATCATACAAGAAGCCCACTACTGTGCCTGACGCTGACATCTTCTAAGCACATAGACTACTGCTGACTGAGAAACCGTTGACGAAAACTTGGTTCCTGCTGTCCCAAAAACTAATCCTCGAAACCCAATTCTACGGCTAACGCTGAAATCTTCAATGGACATAGACTACTGCTTACTCAAAAACCGTTGACAAAAACTGAGTCCCTAGGGACTGAAACATCACCCAAGAAGCCTAGTTCTACGGCTGACGCTGAAATCTTCAATGGACATAGACTACTGCTAAAACAGAAACCGTTAACGAAAAATGTGTCGCTGCCGACCCAGAAATCATCAGGGGAACGTAGTTCTACGGCTGAAGCTGAAATCATCAGAGCACATAGACTACTGCTAGCTCAAAAACCGTTGACGAAAACTAGTTCTATGGGACCCAAAAATCATCCAAGAAGCCCACTATTACGCCTGACGCTGACATCTTCTACGCATATAGAGTACTGGTGGCTCAAAAAGCGTTTATGAAAATTGGGTGCCTAGGAACAAAAATTCATCTAAGAAGCCCAGTTCTACGGCTGACGTTGGCATCTTCTACTCAAATAGACTAATGCTGACGGAGAAACCGTTGACAAAAACTGAGTCCCTGCTGTACCACAAATAATCCTCGAACCCAATTCTACGCCTGATGCTGAAATCTTCAGGGCACATAAAATACTGCTGACATAAAAATAATTACAAAAAATGCTTCGCTGCTGACCCAAAAATCATCACGGGAACCTAGTTCTATAGCAGTCGCTGAAATCTTCAGAGCACCTAGACTACTGCTGGCACACAAACCGTTGATGAAAACTAGGTCTCTAGGACCCAAAAATCATCCAAGAAGCCAACTATTACGCCTGACGCTGACATCTTCTACGCACATAGACTACTGCTGACTGAGAAACCGTAGACGAACACTGCGTCCCTGCCGTCCCAAAAATAATCCTCGAAACCCAGTTCTACGGCTAACGCTGAAATCTTCAATGAACATAGACCAATACTGACTCAAAAAAAGTTGACAAAAACCGAGTCCCTACGTACCAAACAATCACCCAAGAAGCCCAGTTCTATGGCTGACGCTGAAATCTTCAATTGACATAAACTACTGCTGACTCACAAACCGTTGACGAAAACTGAGTCCTTGGGACCCAAAAATCATCTAAGAAGCGCACTTCTACGGCTGACACTGACATCTTCTACGCCCAAAGACTACTGCTGACTGAGAAACCGTTGACAAAAACTGAGTCCCTACCGTCCCAAAAATAATCCTCGATACCCAGTTCTACGGCTAACGCTGAAATCTTCAATGGACATAGACCAATGCTGACTCAAAAACCGTTCACAAAAACCGAGTCCCTACATACCAAAAAATCACCCAAGAAGCCCAGTTCTACGGCTGACGCTGAAATCTTCAATTGACATAGACTACTGCTGACTCACAAACCGTTGACGAAAACTGAGTCCCTGGGACCCAAAAATCATCCAAGAAGCGCAATTTTATGGCTGACGCTGACATATTCTACGCACATAGACTACCGTTGACTCACAAACCGTTGACGAAAACTGAGTCCCTGCCGTCCCAAAAATAATCCTCGTAACCTAGTTCTACGCCTGATGCTGAAATCTTCAGAGAACATAGACTACTGCTGGCTCACAAACCGTTGATGGAAATTGAGTCCTTGTGACCCAAAAATCATACAATAAGCCCCCTACAACGCATGATGCTGACATCTTCTACGCACATAAACTACTGTTGACTGAGAAACCGTTGACGAAAACTGCCTCCCTCTTGTACCAAAAATAATCCTCGAAACCCAGTTCTACGCCTGGCGCTGAAAACTTCCATGGACTTAGACTACTGCTGACTCAAAAACCATTGACAAAACCTGAGTCCCTACAGACCAAAACATCACCCAAAAAGCCCAGTCCTACGGCCTAACGCTGAAATCTTCAATGGACATAGACTACTGCTGACTCACAAACTGTTATTGAAAATTGAGTCCCTGGGACCCAAAAATCATCCAAGCCCATTACTACGCCTGACGCTGACATCTTCTATGCACATAGACTACTGCTCACTAAGAAACCATTGACGAAAACTGCGTCCTTGCTGTACCATAAATAATCCTCGAACCCAGTTTCACACCTGACGCTGAAATCTTCAAGGCACATAAAATATTGCTGACATAGAAACAGTTAACAAAAAATGCGTCGCTGCCGACCCAAAAATCATCACGGGAACCTAGTTCTACGGCTGACGCTGAAATATTCAGAGCACCTAGACTACTGCTGGCTCACAAACCGTTGATGAAAACTAGGTCTCTAGGACCCAAAAATCATCCAAGAAGCCAACTATTACGCCTGACGCTGACATCTTCTACGCACATAAACTACTGCTAACTGAGAAACCATTGACGAAAACTGCGTCCCTGCCGTCCCAAAAATAATCCTCGAAACCCAGTTCTACGACTCACGTTGAAATCTTCAATGGACATAGTCCAATGCTGACTCAAAAACTGGTGACAAAAACCGAGTCCCTATGTACCAAAAAATCACCCTAGAAGCCCAGTTCTACAGCTGACGCTGAAATCTTCAATTGACATAGACTACTGTTGACTCACAAACCGTTGACGAAAACTGAGCCCCTAAGACCCAAAAATCATCCAAGAAGCGCACTTCTACGGCTGACGCTAACATCTTCTACGCACTTAGACTACTGCTGACTGAGAAACTATTGACGAAAACTGAGTCCTTGCCGTCCCAAAAATAATCCTCGAAACCTAGTTCTACGCCTGATGCTGAAATCTTCAGGGCACATAGACTACTGCTGACACAGAAACCGTTAACGAAAAATGCATTGCCGGCGACTCATAAATCATCACGGGAACCTAGTTCTACGGCGGACGTTGAAATGTTTAGAGCACATAGACTACTGCTGGCTTAAAAACCGTTGACGAAAACTAGTTCTGCGCATATGGACTTTTGCTGATTGAGAAACCGTTGAGGAAAATGGAGTCCTTGCTGTCCCACAAATATCCTCGAAACCCAGTTCTACGGCTGACGCTGAAATCTTCAATGGACATAGTCTACTGGTGGCTCAAAAACCGTTGATGAAAACTAGTTCTTTGGGACCCAAAAACCATCCAAAAACACAGTTCTACGGCTGACAATGACAAATTCTGCGCACATGGACTTTTGCTGATTGAGAAAGCGTTGACGAAAACGGATTCCTTGCTCTCCCAAAAATATCCTCGAAACCCAGTTCTACGGCTGACGCTGAAATCTTCAATGGACATAGACTACTGCTGACTCAAAAACCGTTGACAAAAACTGTGTCCATGCGGACAAAAAATTCATAAAAAGAAGCCCAGTTCTACGGCTGACGTTGACATGTTCAGCACATATAGACTACTGCTGACTGAGAAAGCGTTGACGTAAACTGAGTTCCTGCTGTCCCCAAGATCATCCTCGAAACCCAGTTCTACGCCTGACGCTGAAATCTTCAGGGCACATAGACTATTGCTGACCCAGAAACCGTTAACGAAAAATGCATCGCTGCCGACCCAGAAATCATCACGGGAGCCTAGTTCTACGACTGACGCTGAAATCTTTAGAGCACATAGACTACTGCTGGCTCACAAACCGTTGACGAAAACTAGGTCTCTTGGGACCCAAAAATCATCCAAGAAGCCCACTACTATGCCTGACGCTGACATCTTCTACGCACATAGACAACTGCTCACTAAGAAACTGTTGATGAAAACTGCATTCCTGCCGTCCCAAAAATAATCCTTGAAACCCAGTTCTTCTGCTAACCGTTTACGAAAACACGGTCCCTACGAACCAAAAAATCTTCCAAGAAGCCAAGTTCTATGGCCGATGTTGTATCTTCAGTGCACATAGACTATTGTTGACTGAGAAACCGTTGACGAAAAATGCGTCCCTGGTGTTCCAAAAATCAACCTCAAAATCCAGTTATATGGTTGACGCTAAAATCTTCAAGGCTTATAGAATACTGCTAACTGAGAAACCATTGACAAAAACCGAGTCCCTGCCGACCCAAAAATAATCCTCGAAACCTAGTTCTACAGCAAACGCTGAAATATTCAAGGCACATAGACTACTGCTGACACTGAAACCGTTAACGAAAAAGACATCGCTGCCGACCCAGAAATCATCAAAGGAAAATAGTTATATGGCTGACGCTGAAAAGTTGACAAAAACCGAGTCCCTACGTACCAAACAATCACCCAAGAAGCCCAGTTCTATGGCTGACGCTGAAATCTTCAATTGACATAAACTACTACTGACTCACAAACCGTTGACGAAAAATGAGTCCTTGGGTCCCAAAAATCATCCAAGAAGCGCACTTCTACAACTGACGCTGAAATCTTCAGGGCACATAGACTAATGTTGGCTCACAAATCGTTGACGAAAACTAGGTCTCTGGGACACAAAAATCATACAAGAAGCCCACTACTATGCCTGACGCTGACATCTTCTACGAACATAGACTATTGCTGACTAAGAAACCGTTGACGAAAACTGCGTCCCTCCTGTCCCAAAAATAATCCCTGAAACCCAGTTCTATGGCTCACGCTGAAATCTTCAATAGACAAAGACAACTGCTAACTCAAAAAGTGTTGACAAAAATTGGTTCCCTACGGACCAAAAAATCAACCAAGAAGCCCAGTTCTACTGCTGACGCTGAAAACTTCATTGGACATAGACTACTGTTGACTCGAAAACTGTTGATGAAAACTGAGTCCCTAGGTCCCAAAAATCATCCAAGAAGCGCACTTCTACGGCTGACGCTGACATCTTCTACGCACATAGACTACTGCTAATTGAGAAACCGTTGACAAAAACTGAGTCCCTGCTGTCCCAAAAATAATCCTCGAAACCCAGTTCTACGTATGACGCTGAAATCTTCAAGGCACATAGACTACTGCTGACACACAAACCGTTAACGAAAAATGCGTTGCTACCGACCAAGAAATCATCACGGGAACCTAGTTCTACTCCTGACGCTGAAATCTTTATAGCACATAGACTATTGCTGGCTCACAAATCGTTGACGAAAAATGAGTCCTTGGGTCCCAAAAATCATCCAAGAAGCGTACTTCTACTCCTGACACTGAAATCTTCAGGCCACATAGACTATGGCAGACAGATAAACAGTTAACGAAAAATACGTCGCTGCCAACCTAGAAATCATCACGGGAACCTAGTTTTACGGTTGACGCTGAAATCTACAAAGTACATAGACTACTGCTGGCTCTCAAACCGTTGATGAAAACTAGGTCTCTGGGACCCAAAAATCATCCAAGAAGCCCACTACTACACCTGACGATGACATCTTCTACGCACATAGACTACTGCTGACTGAGAAACCGTTGACGAAAGTGCGTCCTTGTAGTCCCAAAAATAATCCTCGAAACGCAGTTCTACGCCTGACGCTGAAATCTTCAGGGCACATTGACTACTGCTGACACATAAACTGTTAGCGAAAAATGTGTCGCTGCCGACAAAGAAATCATCACTGGAACCAAGTTCTACTGCTGACACTGAAATCTTCAAAGCATATAGACTACTGCTGGCTCAGAAACAGTTGATGAAAACTGGGTCAATAGGGACCCAAAAATCATCCAAGAACCCATTTTACGGCTGACGCTAAAATCTTCAATGGACATAGACTACTGCAGACTTAAAACCGTTGACGAAAGCTACGTCCCTCGGAACCAAAAATTATCCACGAAGCCCAGTTCTACGGCTGACGGTGACATCTTCACTGCACATAGACTAATGCTGACTGAGAAACCGTTGACGAAAACTAAGTCCCTACTGTCCCAAAAATGTCCTTGAAACCTAGTTCTGCGCCTGACGCTAAAATCTTCTGAGCACACGACAATTGTTGACTCAAAAATCATTGACGAAAACCGGGTCCCTGGAACCTAAAAAGCATACAAGTCCGATTCTATGGCTGATGTTGACATCTTCAGCGCACATATACTAATGATGACTGCGAAACCATTGACTAAAACTGAGTCCCTCGTGTCCCAAAAATATACTCGAAACCCAGTTCTACGGCTAACGCTAGAATCTTCTATGGACATAGACTACTGCTGACTCAAAAACAGTTGACGAAAACTGAGTCCCTGGGACCCAAAAATCATCCACGAAGCCCACTACTACGCCTGACGATGACATCTTCTACGCGCATAGACTGCTGCTGACTGAGAAACCGTTGATGAAAGTGCGTCCCTGTAGTCCCAAAAAGAATCCTCGAAACCCACTTCTACGGTTGACGCTGAAATATTCAAGGCACATAGACTACTGCTGACGTAGAAACCGTTAACGAAAAATACGTCGCTCCAGACCGAGAAATCATCACAGGAACCATGTTCTACGGCTAACGTTGAAATCTTCAGAGCATATAGACTACTGCTAGCTCAGAAATAGTTGATGAAAACTGGGTCAATAGGGACCCAAAAATCATCCAAGAACCCATTCTACGGCTGACGCTAAAATCTTCAATGGACATAGACTACTACAGACTTAAAACCGTTGACGAAAACTACGTCCCTGGGAACAAAAAATTATCCATGAACCCAGTTCTACGGCTAATGCTGACATCTTCAACACACATAGACTAATGCTAACTAAGAAACCGTTGACGAAAACTGAGTCCCTGGTGTCCCAAAAATATACTCGAAACCCAGTTCTACGGCTGACGCTGGAATCTTCTATGGACATAGACTACTGCTGACTCAAAAACTGTTGACGAAAACTGAGTCCCTGAGACCTAAATATCATTCAAGAAGCCCACTTCTACGGCTGGCGCTAACATCTTCTATGCACACAGACTAGTGCTAACTGAAAAACCGTTGACGAAAACTGAGTCCCTGCTGTCCCAAAAATAATCCTCGAAACCTTGTTCTACGCCTGACTCTGAAATCTTCAGCGCACATAGACTACTACTAATGCAGAAACCGTTAACGAAAAATGCATCGCTGCCAACCCTGAAATCATCACGGGAACCTAGTTCTATGACTGACGCTGAAATCTTCAGAGGACATAGACTACGGTTGGCTCAGAAACCGTTGATAAAAACTAGGTCCCTAGGGACCCAAAAATCATTCAACCCAGTTATACGGCTGACGCCGACATCTTCTGTGCACATGGACTTTTGCTGACTGAGAAATCGTTGACGAAAACTGAGTCCCTGCTGTCCCAAAAATATCCTTGAAACCTAGTTCTACGGCTGACGCTAAAATCTTCAGGGCACATAGACTAGTCTGATGAAAAAACCGTTTACGAAAAATGCGTAGCTTCCAACCCAGAAATCATCATGGGAACCTTGTTCTACGGCTGACCCTGAAATGTTCAGAGCACGTAGACTACTGTTGGCTCAGAAACCGTTGATGAAAGTTGGGTCCTTGGGACCCAAAAATCATCCAAGAAGCCCAGTTCTACGACTGGCACTGAAATTTTCAGCACACATCGACTAAAGCTAACTGAGAAACCGTTGAAGAAAATTGCGTCCCTAGGACACAAAAATCATCCAAGAAGCGCATTTCTACGGCAGACGCTGACATCTTCTACGCACATAGACTACTCCTGACACAAAAGTTGTTAAAGAAAAAAGCGCCGCTGCCGACCCAGAAATCATCACGGGAACCTTGTTCTATGGCTCACGCTGAAATCTTCAAAGCACATAGACTACTACTGACTCACAAACCGTTGACGAAAAATGAGTCCTTGGGTCCCAAAAATCATCCAAGAAGCGCACTTCTACAACTGACGCTGAAATCTTCAGGGCACATAGACTAATGCTGGCTCACAAATCGTTGACGAAAACTAGGTCTCTGGGACACAAAAATCATACAAGAAGCCCACTACTATGCCTGACGCTGACATCTTCTACGAACATAGACTACTGCTGACTGAGAAACCGTTGAGGAAAACTGCGTCTCTGCTATCCCAAAAATAATCCTCGAAACCCAGTTCTACGGCTAACGCTAAAATCTTCAATGGACATAAACTACTGCTTACTCTAAAACCGTTGAAAAAAACTGGGACCATGCGGACAAAAACATCACCCAAGAAGCCTAGTTCTACGGCTGACGCTGAAATCTTCAGAGCACATAGACTACTGCTGGCTCACAAACCGTTAACGAAAACTAGGTCTCTTGGGACCCAAAAATCATACAAGAAGCCCACTACTGTGCCTGACGCTGACATCTTCTAAGCACATAGACTACTGCTGACTGAGAAACCGTTGACGAAAACTTGGTTCCTGCTGTCCCAAAAACTAATCCTCGAAACCCAATTCTACGGCTAACGCTGAAATCTTCAATGGACATAGACTACTGCTTACTCAAAAACCGTTGACAAAAACTGAGTCCCTAGGGACTGAAACATCACCCAAGAAGCCTAGTTCTACGGCTGACGCTGAAATCTTCAATGGACATAGACTACTGCTAAAACAGAAACCGTTAACGAAAAATGTGTCGCTGCCGACCCAGAAATCATCAGGGGAACGTAGTTCTACGGCTGAAGCTGAAATCATCAGAGCACATAGACTACTGCTAGCTCAAAAACCGTTGACGAAAACTAGTTCTATGGGACCCAAAAATCATCCAAGAAGCCCACTATTACGCCTGACGCTGACATCTTCTACGCATATAGAGTACTGGTGGCTCAAAAAGCGTTTATGAAAATTGGGTGCCTAGGAACAAAAATTCATCTAAGAAGCCCAGTTCTACGGCTGACGTTGGCATCTTCTACTCAAATAGACTAATGCTGACGGAGAAACCGTTGACAAAAACTGAGTCCCTGCTGTACCACAAATAATCCTCGAACCCAATTCTACGCCTGATGCTGAAATCTTCAGGGCACATAAAATACTGCTGACATAAAAATAATTACAAAAAATGCTTCGCTGCTGACCCAAAAATCATCACGGGAACCTAGTTCTATAGCAGTCGCTGAAATCTTCAGAGCACCTAGACTACTGCTGGCACACAAACCGTTGATGAAAACTAGGTCTCTAGGACCCAAAAATCATCCAAGAAGCCAACTATTACGCCTGACGCTGACATCTTCTACGCACATAGACTACTGCTGACTGAGAAACCGTAGACGAACACTGCGTCCCTGCCGTCCCAAAAATAATCCTCGAAACCCAGTTCTACGGCTAACGCTGAAATCTTCAATGAACATAGACCAATACTGACTCAAAAAAAGTTGACAAAAACCGAGTCCCTACGTACCAAACAATCACCCAAGAAGCCCAGTTCTATGGCTGACGCTGAAATCTTCAATTGACATAAACTACTGCTGACTCACAAACCGTTGACGAAAACTGAGTCCTTGGGACCCAAAAATCATCTAAGAAGCGCACTTCTACGGCTGACACTGACATCTTCTACGCCCAAAGACTACTGCTGACTGAGAAACCGTTGACAAAAACTGAGTCCCTACCGTCCCAAAAATAATCCTCGATACCCAGTTCTACGGCTAACGCTGAAATCTTCAATGGACATAGACCAATGCTGACTCAAAAACCGTTCACAAAAACCGAGTCCCTACATACCAAAAAATCACCCAAGAAGCCCAGTTCTACGGCTGACGCTGAAATCTTCAATTGACATAGACTACTGCTGACTCACAAACCGTTGACGAAAACTGAGTCCCTGGGACCCAAAAATCATCCAAGAAGCGCAATTTTATGGCTGACGCTGACATATTCTACGCACATAGACTACCGTTGACTCACAAACCGTTGACGAAAACTGAGTCCCTGCCGTCCCAAAAATAATCCTCGTAACCTAGTTCTACGCCTGATGCTGAAATCTTCAGAGAACATAGACTACTGCTGGCTCACAAACCGTTGATGGAAATTGAGTCCTTGTGACCCAAAAATCATACAATAAGCCCCCTACAACGCATGATGCTGACATCTTCTACGCACATAAACTACTGTTGACTGAGAAACCGTTGACGAAAACTGCCTCCCTCTTGTACCAAAAATAATCCTCGAAACCCAGTTCTACGCCTGGCGCTGAAAACTTCCATGGACTTAGACTACTGCTGACTCAAAAACCATTGACAAAACCTGAGTCCCTACAGACCAAAACATCACCCAAAAAGCCCAGTCCTACGGCCTAACGCTGAAATCTTCAATGGACATAGACTACTGCTGACTCACAAACTGTTATTGAAAATTGAGTCCCTGGGACCCAAAAATCATCCAAGCCCATTACTACGCCTGACGCTGACATCTTCTATGCACATAGACTACTGCTCACTAAGAAACCATTGACGAAAACTGCGTCCTTGCTGTACCATAAATAATCCTCGAACCCAGTTTCACACCTGACGCTGAAATCTTCAAGGCACATAAAATATTGCTGACATAGAAACAGTTAACAAAAAATGCGTCGCTGCCGACCCAAAAATCATCACGGGAACCTAGTTCTACGGCTGACGCTGAAATATTCAGAGCACCTAGACTACTGCTGGCTCACAAACCGTTGATGAAAACTAGGTCTCTAGGACCCAAAAATCATCCAAGAAGCCAACTATTACGCCTGACGCTGACATCTTCTACGCACATAAACTACTGCTAACTGAGAAACCATTGACGAAAACTGCGTCCCTGCCGTCCCAAAAATAATCCTCGAAACCCAGTTCTACGACTCACGTTGAAATCTTCAATGGACATAGTCCAATGCTGACTCAAAAACTGGTGACAAAAACCGAGTCCCTATGTACCAAAAAATCACCCTAGAAGCCCAGTTCTACAGCTGACGCTGAAATCTTCAATTGACATAGACTACTGTTGACTCACAAACCGTTGATGAAAACTGAGCCCCTAAGACCCAAAAATCATCCAAGAAGCGCACTTCTACGGCTGACGCTAACATCTTCTACGCACTTAGACTACTGCTGACTGAGAAACTATTGACGAAAACTGAGTCCTTGCCGTCCCAAAAATAATCCTCGAAACCTAGTTCTACGCCTGATGCTGAAATCTTCAGGGCACATAGACTACTGCTGACACAGAAACCGTTAACGAAAAATGCATTGCCGGCGACTCATAAATCATCACGGGAACCTAGTTCTACGGCGGACGTTGAAATGTTTAGAGCACATAGACTACTGCTGGCTTAAAAACCGTTGACGAAAACTAGTTCTGCGCATATGGACTTTTGCTGATTGAGAAACCGTTGAGGAAAATGGAGTCCTTGCTGTCCCACAAATATCCTCGAAACCCAGTTCTACGGCTGACGCTGAAATCTTCAATGGACATAGTCTACTGGTGGCTCAAAAACCGTTGATGAAAACTAGTTCTTTGGGACCCAAAAACCATCCAAAAACACAGTTCTACGGCTGACAATGACAAATTCTGCGCACATGGACTTTTGCTGATTGAGAAAGCGTTGACGAAAACGGATTCCTTGCTCTCCCAAAAATATCCTCGAAACCCAGTTCTACGGCTGACGCTGAAATCTTCAATGGACATAGACTACTGCTGACTCAAAAACCGTTGACAAAAACTGTGTCCATGCGGACAAAAAATTCATAAAAAGAAGCCCAGTTCTACGGCTGACGTTGACATGTTCAGCACATATAGACTACTGCTGACTGAGAAAGCGTTGACGTAAACTGAGTTCCTGCTGTCCCCAAGATCATCCTCGAAACCCAGTTCTACGCCTGACGCTGAAATCTTCAGGGCACATAGACTATTGCTGACCCAGAAACCGTTAACGAAAAATGCATCGCTGCCGACCCAGAAATCATCACGGGAGCCTAGTTCTACGACTGACGCTGAAATCTTTAGAGCACATAGACTACTGCTGGCTCACAAACCGTTGACGAAAACTAGGTCTCTTGGGACCCAAAAATCATCCAAGAAGCCCACTACTATGCCTGACGCTGACATCTTCTACGCACATAGACAACTGCTCACTAAGAAACTGTTGATGAAAACTGCATTCCTGCCGTCCCAAAAATAATCCTTGAAACCCAGTTCTTCTGCTAACCGTTTACGAAAACACGGTCCCTACGAACCAAAAAATCTTCCAAGAAGCCAAGTTCTATGGCCGATGTTGTATCTTCAGTGCACATAGACTATTGTTGACTGAGAAACCGTTGACGAAAAATGCGTCCCTGGTGTTCCAAAAATCAACCTCAAAATCCAGTTATATGGTTGACGCTAAAATCTTCAAGGCTTATAGAATACTGCTAACTGAGAAACCATTGACAAAAACCGAGTCCCTGCCGACCCAAAAATAATCCTCGAAACCTAGTTCTACAGCAAACGCTGAAATATTCAAGGCACATAGACTACTGCTGACACTGAAACCGTTAACGAAAAAGACATCGCTGCCGACCCAGAAATCATCAAAGGAAAATAGTTATATGGCTGACGCTGAAAAGTTGACAAAAACCGAGTCCCTACGTACCAAACAATCACCCAAGAAGCCCAGTTCTATGGCTGACGCTGAAATCTTCAATTGACATAAACTACTACTGACTCACAAACCGTTGACGAAAAATGAGTCCTTGGGTCCCAAAAATCATCCAAGAAGCGCACTTCTACAACTGACGCTGAAATCTTCAGGGCACATAGACTAATGTTGGCTCACAAATCGTTGACGAAAACTAGGTCTCTGGGACACAAAAATCATACAAGAAGCCCACTACTATGCCTGACGCTGACATCTTCTACGAACATAGACTATTGCTGACTAAGAAACCGTTGACGAAAACTGCGTCCCTCCTGTCCCAAAAATAATCCCTGAAACCCAGTTCTATGGCTCACGCTGAAATCTTCAATAGACAAAGACAACTGCTAACTCAAAAAGTGTTGACAAAAATTGGTTCCCTACGGACCAAAAAATCAACCAAGAAGCCCAGTTCTACTGCTGACGCTGAAAACTTCATTGGACATAGACTACTGTTGACTCGAAAACTGTTGATGAAAACTGAGTCCCTAGGTCCCAAAAATCATCCAAGAAGCGCACTTCTACGGCTGACGCTGACATCTTCTACGCACATAGACTACTGCTAATTGAGAAACCGTTGACAAAAACTGAGTCCCTGCTGTCCCAAAAATAATCCTCGAAACCCAGTTCTACGTATGACGCTGAAATCTTCAAGGCACATAGACTACTGCTGACACACAAACCGTTAACGAAAAATGCGTTGCTACCGACCAAGAAATCATCACGGGAACCTAGTTCTACTCCTGACGCTGAAATCTTTATAGCACATAGACTATTGCTGGCTCACAAATCGTTGACGAAAAATGAGTCCTTGGGTCCCAAAAATCATCCAAGAAGCGTACTTCTACTCCTGACACTGAAATCTTCAGGCCACATAGACTATGGCAGACAGATAAACAGTTAACGAAAAATACGTCGCTGCCAACCTAGAAATCATCACGGGAACCTAGTTTTACGGTTGACGCTGAAATCTACAAAGTACATAGACTACTGCTGGCTCTCAAACCGTTGATGAAAACTAGGTCTCTGGGACCCAAAAATCATCCAAGAAGCCCACTACTACACCTGACGATGACATCTTCTACGCACATAGACTACTGCTGACTGAGAAACCGTTGACGAAAGTGCGTCCTTGTAGTCCCAAAAATAATCCTCGAAACGCAGTTCTACGCCTGACGCTGAAATCTTCAGGGCACATTGACTACTGCTGACACATAAACTGTTAGCGAAAAATGTGTCGCTGCCGACAAAGAAATCATCACTGGAACCAAGTTCTACTGCTGACACTGAAATCTTCAAAGCATATAGACTACTGCTGGCTCAGAAACAGTTGATGAAAACTGGGTCAATAGGGACCCAAAAATCATCCAAGAACCCATTTTACGGCTGACGCTAAAATCTTCAATGGACATAGACTACTGCAGACTTAAAACCGTTGACGAAAGCTACGTCCCTCGGAACCAAAAATTATCCACGAAGCCCAGTTCTACGGCTGACGGTGACATCTTCACTGCACATAGACTAATGCTGACTGAGAAACCGTTGACGAAAACTAAGTCCCTACTGTCCCAAAAATGTCCTTGAAACCTAGTTCTGCGCCTGACGCTAAAATCTTCTGAGCACACGACAATTGTTGACTCAAAAATCATTGACGAAAACCGGGTCCCTGGAACCTAAAAGCATACAAGTCCGATTCTATGGCTGATGTTGACATCTTCAGCGCACATATACTAATGATGACTGCGAAACCATTGACTAAAACTGAGTCCCTCGTGTCCCAAAAATATACTCGAAACCCAGTTCTACGGCTAACGCTAGAATCTTCTATGGACATAGACTACTGCTGACTCAAAAACAGTTGACGAAAACTGAGTCCCTGGGACCCAAAAATCATCCACGAAGCCCACTACTACGCCTGACGATGACATCTTCTACGCGCATAGACTGCTGCTGACTGAGAAACCGTTGATGAAAGTGCGTCCCTGTAGTCCCAAAAAGAATCCTCGAAACCCACTTCTACGGTTGACGCTGAAATATTCAAGGCACATAGACTACTGCTGACGTAGAAACCGTTAACGAAAAATACGTCGCTCCAGACCGAGAAATCATCACAGGAACCATGTTCTACGGCTAACGTTGAAATCTTCAGAGCATATAGACTACTGCTAGCTCAGAAATAGTTGATGAAAAC
The DNA here is from genome assembly GCF_000002775.5 of Populus trichocarpa. NCBI lineage: Eukaryota > Viridiplantae > Streptophyta > Magnoliopsida > Malpighiales > Salicaceae > Populus > Populus trichocarpa. The sequence goes on from NC_037295.2 coordinate 10,043,584, forward strand.
TGGGTCAATAGGGACCCAAAAATCATCCAAGAACCCATTCTACGGCTGACGCTAAAATCTTCAATGGACATAGACTACTACAGACTTAAAACCGTTGACGAAAACTACGTCCCTGGGAACAAAAAATTATCCATGAACCCAGTTCTACGGCTAATGCTGACATCTTCAACACACATAGACTAATGCTAACTAAGAAACCGTTGACGAAAACTGAGTCCCTGGTGTCCCAAAAATATACTCGAAACCCAGTTCTACGGCTGACGCTGGAATCTTCTATGGACATAGACTACTGCTGACTCAAAAACTGTTGACGAAAACTGAGTCCCTGAGACCTAAATATCATTCAAGAAGCCCACTTCTACGGCTGGCGCTAACATCTTCTATGCACACAGACTAGTGCTAACTGAAAAACCGTTGACGAAAACTGAGTCCCTGCTGTCCCAAAAATAATCCTCGAAACCTTGTTCTACGCCTGACTCTGAAATCTTCAGCGCACATAGACTACTACTAATGCAGAAACCGTTAACGAAAAATGCATCGCTGCCAACCCTGAAATCATCACGGGAACCTAGTTCTATGACTGACGCTGAAATCTTCAGAGGACATAGACTACGGTTGGCTCAGAAACCGTTGATAAAAACTAGGTCCCTAGGGACCCAAAAATCATTCAACCCAGTTATACGGCTGACGCCGACATCTTCTGTGCACATGGACTTTTGCTGACTGAGAAATCGTTGACGAAAACTGAGTCCCTGCTGTCCCAAAAATATCCTTGAAACCTAGTTCTACGGCTGACGCTAAAATCTTCAGGGCACATAGACTAGTCTGATGAAAAAACCGTTTACGAAAAATGCGTAGCTTCCAACCCAGAAATCATCATGGGAACCTTGTTCTACGGCTGACCCTGAAATGTTCAGAGCACGTAGACTACTGTTGGCTCAGAAACCGTTGATGAAAGTTGGGTCCTTGGGACCCAAAAATCATCCAAGAAGCCCAGTTCTACGACTGGCACTGAAATTTTCAGCACACATCGACTAAAGCTAACTGAGAAACCGTTGAAGAAAATTGCGTCCCTAGGACACAAAAATCATCCAAGAAGCGCATTTCTACGGCAGACGCTGAAATCCTCAGCGCACAATGACTAATGCTGACTACGAAACCGTTGACGAAAACTGTGTCCCTGCTGACCTAAAATAATCCACGAAACCCAGTTCTACGACTGACGCTCAAATCTTCAGGGCACATAGACTACTGCAGACTAAAAACCGTTTATGAAAAATGCGTCGCTTCCGACCCATAAATCATCATGGGATCCTAGTTCTACGGCTGACCCTGAAATGTTCAGAGCACATAGACTACTGTTGGCTCAGAAATTGTTGAAGAAAATTGGGTCCCTGGGACCCAAAAATCATCTGAGAGCCTAGTTCTACGGCTGACCCTGAAATGTTCAGCGCACATAGACTACTGTTGTCTCAGAAACTATTGAAGAAAATTAGGTCCCTAGGACCCAAAAATATCCAAGAAGCCCAGTTCTACGGCTCATGTTGAAATTTTCAGCGCACATAGACTAAAGCTGACTGAGAAACCGTTGACAAAAACTGTCCCTGCTGTCCCAAAATAATTCTCGAAACCCAGTTCTACGGCTGACGCTGAAATCTTCAGGGCACATAGACTACTGCTGACACAGAAATCGTTAAGGAAAAATGCGTCGCTACCGACCTAGAAATCATCACGGGAACCAAGTTATGCAGCTAATGCTGAAATGTTCAGAGCACATAGACTACTGCTGGCTCAGAAACCGTTGACGAAAGCTGGGTGTTTGGGACCAAAAAATCATCCAAGAAGCCTGGTTCTACTGCTGACGCTGACATCTACTACGCACATGGACTTTTGTTGATTGAGAAATCGTTGCGAAAACTGAGTCCCTACTATCCCAAAAATATCATTGACACCCAGTTCTACGTCTAACGCTGAAATCTTCATTGCATATAAACTACTACTGACTTAGAAACCGTTGATGAAAATTGAGTCCCTGTTGTCCCAAAAATAATCCTCGAAACCTAGTTCTACGCCTGACGCTGAAATCTTCAGGGCACATAGACTACTGATGACACAGAAACCGTTAACTAAAAATGTGTCGCTGCCGACCCAGAAATCATCACGGGAACCTAGTTTTATGGCTGATGCTGAAATCTTCAGAGCACATAGACTACTGCTGGCTCACAAACCGTTGACAAAAACTAGGTCTCTTGGATCCAAAAATCATCCAAGAAGCCCACTACTACGCCTGACGCTGACATCTTTTACGCAGATAGACTACTGCTGCCTGAGAAACCGTTGATGAAAACTAAGTCCCTGTTATCCCAAAAATAATCCTCGAAACCTAGTTCTACGCCTGACGCTAAAATCTTCATGGCACATAGACTACTGCTGACACAGAAACCGTTAATGAAAAATGCATCGCTGCTGACCTAGAAATCATCTCGGGAACCTAGTTCTACAGCTGACGCTGAAATCTTCAGAGCACATAGAATACTGCTAGCTCAGAAACCGTTGATGAAATCTGGGTCCCTAGGGACCCAAAAATCATCCAAGAAGCCCACTACTACGCCTGACACTAACATCTTCTACGCAAATAGAATACTGTTGACTGAGAAACCGTTGATGAAAACTGTGTTCCTGAAGTCCCAAAAATTATCCTCGAAACCAAGTTCTATGGCTGACGCTGAAATCTTCAGGGCACATAGACTAGTCTGATGAAAAAACCGTTAACGAAAAATGCGTACAATGACTAATGCTGATTGAGAAACCGTTGACGAAAACTGTGTCCCTGCTGACCCAAAAATAATCCACGAAACCTAGTTCTATGACTGACGCTGAAATCTTCAGGGCACATAGACTACTACTGACACAGAAACCGTTAAGGAAAAATGCGTCGCTGCCGACCTAGAAATCATCACGGGAACCAAGTTCTACGACTTATGCTGAAATCTTCAAAGCACATAGACTACTGCTGGCTCAGAAACTGTTCACGAAAGATGGGTCCCTGGGACCTTAAAATCATCCAAGAAGCCCAGTTCTACAGCTGACGCTGACATCTTCTGTGCACATGGACTTTTGCTAATTGAGAAACCGTTGACGAAAGCTGGGTCCCTGGGGACCCAAAATTCATCTAAGAAGCCTAGTTCTACAGCTGACGTTGACATCTTCTACGCACATGGACTTTTGCTTACTGAGAAACCGTTGTGAAAATTGAGTCCCAACTTTCCCAAAAATATCCTTGAAACCCAGTTCTACGGCTAACACTGAAATCTTCAATGTTCATAGACTACTGCTGACTCAAAAACCGTTGACAAAAACTGAGTCCCTGCTGTCCCAAAAATATCCTCGAAACCCAGTTCTACGGCTAACGCTGAAATATTTAATGGACATAGACTACTGCTGACTCAAAAACCGTTGACGAAACTGACTCCTTACGGACCAATAAATCACCCAAGAAGACCAGTTCTACAGTTGACGCTGAAATCTTCAATGGACATATACTACTGCGGACTGAGAAACCGTTGACGAAAACTGAGTCCCTGCTGTCCAAAAACTAATCCTTGAAACCCAGTTCTACGCCTCATGATGAAATCTTCAGGGCACATAGACTACTGTTGACACAGAAACCGTTAACGAAAAATGCGTCGCTGCCGACCCAGAAATCATCACAGGAACTACTTGCCCACACTTGAAGCTACTTGCCCCATTTGCTTCTCCAAGTTGTGAATACTTGATCTTGTTTCCTGTTGAAAAGACATGATATTTTGTTGCAAGGTCATAGTGTTAGAAGCCAAAGTTTTCAAGGATCATACTTACGCTGAAGTTGTTCATTGAATGCTCCATCAACTGCATTAGCATGTTCAATGTAATCTTCTTGCATTGTTGGGCACATATCTGAGGTATGTCCTTGTAAGGAATATATGCTGCAAACTTTCACCTACTGTACATTTCCACAAGCCAAAGAACGCACAAGAGAAGTAAGATCAATAACTTTATTTTCAAGGTTAGAAATACTTACCTCATTTACTCGTTTATTTGCGAAGTCTTCACGGGTGCCAAACTATTTCGAGTTGGCTGCCATGTTTGAGATCAATTGGCGTGCAGCCTCGGGTGTCTTATCTACCAATGCCCCTCCACTTGCAGCATCAATGATACTACGATCAGTAGGCATCAATTCTTCATAGAAATATTGAATGAGCAGCTGATCGAGTATTTGATGATGAGGGCATTGAATACACAGTTGCTCAAATCTTTCCCAATACTCGGAAAGTGTCTCTCCATGAGATTGCCGAATCCCACATATTTCTTTCCTTATGTTGGCAACTCGAGATGCTGGGAAATACTTCTCAACGAAAATCTTCTTCATGGCATTCCAAGTTCCAATGGAACCTGAGAGAATAGAGAAAAGTCATGCCTTTGCTGCCCCTTTTAAAGCGAAATGGAAAGCTTTCAACTTAACCTGTTCTTCGTCGACTCCATTCGATTTCATGTCAATGTAAACCATATGGAACTCCTTGAGACGAGTATGAGGATCTTCTCCTGCAAGACCATTGAATGTTGGTAGCAAATGTATAAAACCAGATTTGAGCTCAAAATTTACATTATTGTCGATGTTTATACAAAATGGTTGATTTTCCACGTTAGGAGCAGCGAGCTCCTTGAGTGTTTGTTGTCAGTCATGGTGTTGACGCGAGCTTCCTTTCGTAACCTGCGTAAAGTGTTTTCTATTTCGAGATCCACCTGCACTTGACTCTGGTTAGTAGAACGGGTTACAGGCATAAATCGTTAAGAAAACTCAAAAGAAACCAACCACACAAGAGATCAAAAACAATGCAAATTGTACGAAAATCCTACGCTAGAAAACTAAAACGACCTACAAACCCTAGAAAACAGCGGAATTTGGCCTCGATACGGTGGGGCTAGTGGTTTACCACTAGTCCTGTTCAAAACATTGTTTCCCTTCAGGAAATAAAATGCCGATACCTAATTCCACCAAAAAATCTATTTTGAACAGTACCGCTGCCGTAAATGAACAGTACCGCAGCAAGCAAATATTCTGTTTCTCTTTTTTTTTCAGAAAAATAAATAACAATCAAAACAAATAAAAATAATAGCACAAGAATCAACTAAAATTACTTCCCCGGCAACGGCGCTAAAATTTGTTGCAATGTCGCTGTCGCACAAATTAATTACCCTAGCTTCAAACACAACACACAAGATAGTATAGAGCAAGCAAGGGGTCGATCCCACGAAGAAGGTTCAAGTCAGATTTTTATGCTAGATGATATGCAATTTGGGGGGGTTTGGACGTTATCTAGGCTAAAGCAAAAGAAAATAGAAAACTATCAAACAAAATTTAATAAAATCAGAAAATTATCAAGAGAACAAACCTTGGTCGCAAGCACACATCCACTTACAGAAATCAGAACTGATCATCAAAACAAAACATCAATTTATATTCTGAATATTTATCTCTTCTTAACATTGGTTAGTTAACGGATCCACCATATAACTAACCCTAACCATCAAACAACCACAGTGTCCACACTAGTAATTTAATTCAATGGCAGCCTTAAGAACTAGATAAGTTGATTAATCAAGAAAACATAACTGTCCGCAGTCTATGTTTGATTTGATTGAATGTTCTCCCTAAGATTAATAACGTAGATCTGCCACAATTATTAAACTTAGTTGCTTCACAAGTTCATATACCACAACTCCGGTTTTGATATCAAACTTAGCAATAGATTGTCTACAATAATAACTTAGAGTCCGCTCTAGCAATTAAAATAAACAATCATAGGAAAAATAAGCATAGGAGAACAAACATGTTCATCATATAAACTGAAAAGAAAAGGTAAAATAAATCTCACAGTTCTTGAAATCCAAAGGTTTTTGTGTCCTTGCAACCAAGAAAAAAGTTTAGCCTTGCATGTTTGTTGAACAACTAATCAAAAAGAATGAGGAATGCATGATTTCGGGTTTTTTAGAGGAGGGGGGCATTTTTCTCCTCTTGGCTGGCTACCCCCCCTTCTCTTCTCTCATTCTTTTTAAATCCTAGGAAACCCTAGTCTCTATTTTACAAAATAGTCCTCCTTTAAGTAGACAGTTTACATTTAAGTACTTCAATAACTATTTTCCTAAAAAAGGAGAAATAGCCTTGCATGAAATCTTCAACCTTTGACTTAGAGGAGATAAATTGCTGAAATAAAAACTTTGATATCGGTTTAGATGCTTCGGATTGTAATTTGGACTCGTTTCTTCACAAAACCTGTTTGCTGGCAGAATTCAGTTGTCATCTTTGAAAAATCATATCTCCCTCATATGACATCATTTTTGGTCGATTTTGAAAGTCAATCGCAACTCTGAAAGGTAAGGATCATTTGTCAAGATTGACAACATATTCGAAATCTGACATCACACCAATCGATGACTACTTTCCTGATGAATCTTTACTTTCTGTCTCTACATTGCCTTGGTTTGCTAATATTGTTAATTTTCTTGTTTCAGGACAATTGCCAGCTCATTGGAGTACCCAAGACAAAAGAAAGTTCTTGAACGAAGTGAAGAACTTTTATTGGGATAACCCTTATTTATTAAAATATTATCCTGATCAAATATTTCAAAGATGCATTCCTGACAATGAGGTAAGTAGTGTCATTAAATTTTGTCATTCTAAGGCATGTAGGGGTCATTTCTCATCAAGAAAGGCAACTGCAAAAATCTTACAAAGTGGATTTTACTAGCCCACTATGTTCAAGGACTCACATGCATTCTGCAAGACTTGTGAAAATTGTCAAAAGTTGGGATCTATTTCAAAACATCACATGATGCCTTTAAATCCTATTCTTGTCATTGAGATCTTTGACTATTGGGGTATAGATTTCATGGGTCCATTTCCTCCATCATTTGGTTTCTTGTATATATTAGTCGTAGTAGATTATGTTTCAAAATGGATAGAGGCAATTCCAAGTCGAAACAATGATCACAAAACAGTGATAAAGTTTTTGAAAGAAAATATTTTGAGTCAATTTGGAATCCCTCGAGCCATGATAAGTGATGGTGGAATACATTTCTGCAACAAGTCATTTGAGTCTTTAATGAAGAAATATGGAATCACACACAAAGTTGCCACCCCTTACCATCCTCAGACAAGTGGACAAGTAGAACTTGCTAATAGGGAGATCAAACAGATCTTGGAGAAAACAATGAACCCTAATAGGTAAGACTGGTCTTTAAGACTTAATGATGCACTTTGGGCTTATCGAACTACTTATAAAACATCATTAGGTATGTCACCTTATAGAATAGTCTATGGAAAACCTTGTCAATTGGCAATGGAACTTGAACATAAAGCTTATTGGGCTATTAAAGCTTTTAATTCAAACCTTGATGATGTTAGTTAGCTGCGGAAATTAAAAATAAATGAGCTTGAGAAATAAGAAATGATGCATATGAAAATTCAAGAATTCATAAAGCAAGAATCAAAGAGTTTCATGACAAGAAAATACTGAGAAAAACATTCAATGTTGGTCAAAAAGTCTTGCTTTATAATTCTTGACTCCATTTATTTCCTAGAAAACTAAGATCAAGATGGAGCGGTCCTTTTATTGTGAAACATGTGTATCCTTATGGGGCCTTTGATATTGAGAATCCAAAGAATGACAATGTTTTTAAGGTAAATGGACATCGTTTGAAAGCTTACTTTGATGATTTTCCTAGTGAAAACGAATCCATTGGTTTGAATGATCCTGTATATAAAGGTTGATTATTTTTATTTATTTTTCTCACATTGTTTTTCTGTTTCTTTTTGGTGTGACTCTTGTTTTGCTAGTCTCTCTCACCCCGGTCAAATGGTGAATAACGGTACGCCGTGACTCTTAAGTCAGTTCTTTCAGTTTCCCATGATAACTGATATCTGTGTATATATTTGTGCAATTCTTTGCACTTTCTCCTTTCTTTGCATCTCTTCTCCAATTCTCATTTGAAAATGGACACCACTATTGAAAAATTTAAAAAGTATTTTCTCGTTTTGCCTCCAAATACGATTGCAAAAATTTACCGTGCTAGGTGTGCAAGATTGAGGTTGTTAATGAATCATGGAATTCCTAAAGATATTCGCTGGCTAATTGAATCAAAGGTCCGATTATCAGGTGAGTCCTCCAATTCTTTCATTTCATACATGCCTGTAACAGGTAAAAGCACTTTTGCAAAGAAACGTCATGCAAAACGAGTGAAAGTCTATCACAGATGTGCCAGATGGACTTGTAATGCACAATGTCGTTCTTTAGGAATGATATATATAAACCGTGAAGATAAAATACAATGCATTAAGGATGGCCTGAGTAAGGGGTCTTTAGATAATCTTCTATTGACTCTTGAAACGCACCCTAGTGGAGATGTGCATCGTGCAATTCATGATTTATGACCCCATTTTCATAAAAAAAACATGATCGACTTAGTCTGGAAATCTGACTAAAAACGACCCTGTTTGCCAGTTTTTAAGAAAACTGGATGGGAAGCCTATCCTCGACCCATAGAGGGCGTTTAAGCCATTCTTGGATGTAAAACCAAGGGAAGATGTGAGCCACAATCACAACTACGATTTAAGCCTTAGTTTGTAAAAAATTGTGTCTTTTGGTTTTATTAATAACATAATATTTGTGTTTTGTTATTTCTTATATTTCTTTAAGTGTGTTTCAGGTTTGTCAGTGTTCGTTGTTCAGGTGATGTCTTCTATACTCTATCTTTCTGCCTTAGGACATTGAGGACAATGTCTTGTTTTGGTTAGGGGGGAGGGTAGTAGTTGACCAAAAAAAACTAACTAACTAACTGCTTTTGTTTTTAATAAAACCCTTTGACAAAACTGTTATTACTAGGATGACAGAGTAAGGGAGAATTTTATTGACTCTTGAGACGCATCTTAGTAAACATTTTTCAATGGTTATTTGCAATATTCATAACAAGGTTTATCAGAATACTTCTTGAAATATTGAGGTTTACAAACTCTCGCATTGTTATCACTTGATTATGCTCATATACTAATTTAACAAGTATTCTTAAACCTTCATTTTCGCGCGCACACTTTAACATATGATTGTGGGTTGCACATTGGATTATTACATTATTTATGTTCTTTTGTTAAAGGTAACAACTAAGGGAAAGGGATAGTATATAATTTGCAAAAAAAAAACAAAAAAAATTTATAATATTGATGATAATAAAAACATAGATGAGTTTGGTTTCATAGCCTCCCTAACGTAAGCAATTAAGCTTGAAGGAGTGTTTCAACACCTAATGCCCTAAGACCAACTGGCCTGGGAGTCATTAGCCGAAAGCTCGTTACATGGGTTAAAGATGCATTGTGTTTTAAGTTATATGTATATATATTAAAAAAAAAAGATAATAATCTCAACCCAAGAAAGTTAACCTTAGAAAAACATTAGAACAAAATATTGTTTTCTTCCAATAAAAGCCCCATCATCTATGTTTTCATACATTGAGCACATAAAAATAGAAGGTTTATTAATATCTTGTTTAAGAAGTATGAAGCAGATATATAAATTTAATGAGAGTTTGTTTATTTGGATAGATTAATGGAAGTTGTATGATGAATGCCTTGCTTTGTGGAACTTGCAAATTGTTTTTCTAGTTTAACGCTTTGATTACTAGGGACTAGTAATAAGCTGGTTGGGGGGTGTGATTAGTACTTAAAAGTGTATTTTTATCAAGGTTTATATCATCATTTTGCACTTGAAGTATCAATAACTCTTTAACTAAAGCATGTTTTATAATAACAAGTCTGATTCTATAAAATGCCTTTAATTTATGGTAAATGTTCATCTTAAATGCAGCCCTATCACATAAATCAAAGGATTGATTGATGAGTTTAACTACTGAAATTGAGAAGACAAAGAGAGGGGCAAGCTTAGAAAAGAGATGCTGGTTCAGTCCAAACTGGAACACCATTCGGTTATTGGATCATAACTGGAGCTGTAGAGCTTGGATTTAGGTCTGGTTTATATGTATAGAAAGCTAAGACATAGGCCTAAAACTTTCATGAAGAGTCCAAATTTAAAAGTGCCATTTTCAAGTTCAAATGGTAGCAACAACGGAGAAGTCGGAATATGTCCTACAACCCAGACACTGTTCAGTTTTCAGCCCATATCTCGAGTTTTAGAAGTCCAAATGCACCGATTTTTATTTTGTTAGAAAGCTGAGACAATTTCCCAGAACTTTCATGAGACTATCTGCTCAAATTCTGATGTTAGCAATGATATTTTGTTCAGACAAGAAGATAAGGATTGTCACTAAGTCAAGATGTGGCCACCTACCCAACAATTAGTCATCAAATCAATAGTTCCGAATTTTGGCCTATAAAAGGAGGCATTTGCCATGCATATAGGCATTTTGGTTTTCATATCAAGATCATGAGATTAATATAAACAAAACTTAAGCATTACAAAAATATAAATCAAGATCATGTTCTTGCTCTCTCTCTTTATATTTTTGTAATGCTTAAGTTTTTGTTTATATTAATCTCATGTTTATGCTTTTCGATTCCTTTCCTTTACTTAGTTAACTTATATCTTATTTATGTTCTTATCTTGTTTATTTATGTTTCTCTATTTCATTATGTTTAGCTAAGTTTATTATGTCAAGGTGAAAAGGTTACACTAATGGTGTAAGAACAAGTATAGTATAAACTCAACATGGACTTTAATGTTTGATACTAACATGTTTTGTATTTGTTATCTTGTTCACTTTTAATACTTTACTTGTTAAATGGTTAATATAGATTTATGTTGAATAACCCTTGGTACAACAAATACTTGGCACTTTCATAGCCTAACCGTAAGGTATAACCGACACCTGTGCTATGAAATGAACTTGATTTGTTGTTAACATAAGTTATAATTATGAATACCTGACAACATTTAAAAGTATTAACATTATTCTAATAAGATAACTTATGTAATCATGTTAACAACTTATAATCCTATTAGAACCTCCTTTATGTGTGGTTTCCAGTTGAGTAATAAAAGGAGTTTATACTATACTTGTTTGAAATACCATTAGTGGATCCTCTAACCTTGACAATTATTTTATCCTTGTTTAATCCTTATATAAATATCACATCTCAAAGCTCTCTTCAACTCCTTTTTTGTTATTATCTATTTCTTTATTTGTACTTTATACAGTTAACCTCCCTGTGGTTCGACCCCGGTCTTGCCGGGTTATTTATTACTTTGACACTCCTACACTTGGGAGAAGACATCAACTCTTTGGTCGTGTCAAGTTTTTGGCGCCGTTGCCGGGGAGGTAAATTTTTATATAAATTATAATATTTATTTTATTTTCTCTTTTCACTTTTCACTTTTCATTTTATCTAACTTTTGTTTCTTTTGTTTTGTTTTGTTTCTTTTTGTTTCTTTTCCTTTCTTCCTTTTATTCTCTTCCTACACGTGCATGAGAGTTTGGTCACGTACATTAAGTAGTAGACTTTGTAGGGTATCCTCATCATTTTCAGAAAATATGGACTAAGAAGATAACCAGTCGCTTCATAATGAGAATAATGAGAATAATCGAGTGAGAACACTTAGAGACCACATGAATCCTACAAGAACAAGTGCACCCTCATGTATAGTTTTCCCTCCTGATGCATCTCATTTTAATTTTAAGCCGGACATTATTCAACTTTTATCTTCTTTTCATGGCTTAGATTTAGAAAATCCATACTTGCATTTAAGGGAATTTGAGGAGGTCTGTAACACCTATAATGACTTAAATTGTAGCATGAATACCATCAGATTAAAGCTTTTTCCTTTTTCATTAAAAGATAAAGCTAAAACATGGCTATAAAATCTTAGGTCATGATCCATTCGTGCTTGGGATGAAATGCAACAACAATTTTTAAAGAAGTTTTTTCCATCTCACAGAACAAACTCTTTTAAAAGACAAATCACCACTTTCACTTCAAAAACCAGGAGAAACATTTTACCAATGTTGGGATAGGTATCGAGATTTGCTTAATACCCTCATCATGGTTTTGAAACATGGAGATTGGTTTCACATTTTTATGAAGGGTTAAAACCTAAAGATAGACAAATGGTGGAATTGATGTGCAATGGAACTTTTGAAGATAAAGACCCTAATGAAGCAATGGATTACCTAGACGTGCTAGCTGAAAATGCTCAAAATTGGGATACTACAGGCACTTATGAGGCACCAAGTAAAACTCAACCTCATACATGTAGTGGAGGAATGTACAACCTTAGGGAAGATCATGACCTCCAAGCCAAGTTTGCATCTTTAGCTAGAAAAGTAGAGGCACTAGAATTGAAATAGAGTGGCCAATTAAAATCTGTTCAAGACATTGTGTGTCAAATCTGTGAAACCAATGAACATTCAACAAATGATTGTCCAACTTTGCCTTCTTTTAGGGAATGCCTCCATGAACAAGCTCATGCTTTAAACAATTTCCAAAGGCCTGATCATAACCCATACTTGTAAACATACAACCCTGGTTGGAGAAATCACCCAAATTTCAGTTGCAAGAGTGATGCACAAACTCCACAGCCACCATTTCAAGCACACCGTAATTTCCAAAATTCTCATGGATATGCACCTCCTTATGCTCCACCTCCTAGAAGAAATATTGAGGAAACATTGCATGCATTTATTGAAAAGCAAGAGACAATCAACACTCAATTTGCTCAAAGCATGACAGATTTTAAAGATACTCTTGCAAAGTTCACATCTGCTCTCAGTTTTCAAGAGAAAGGTAAGTTTCCATCTCACCCACAACAAAATCCAAAGGGGCAATACAATGCAACTGCAAGTAGCTCTGGAAGCCAACACATGGATCAAGTCAAATCAGTCATCACTCTTCGCAGTGGTAAGGTTATTGAAAAACCCACTCTTGAACCTTATGAGAAAGATGATGAGTCAATCTCTGAGGGTAAGGAAGGGGTTGAATCTAAACATTGCAAAGAAAAGACTGATTCCCCGCCAGCACTTCCATTTCCTCATGCCATGACCAAACAAGGAAAAGTCAATTGCAACTCTGAAATCTTTGAAACTTTCAAAAAGGTAAGCATCAATATACCTTTGTTGGATGCTATTAAACAGGTACCTTATTATGTTAAATTTTTGAAAGATTTGTGCATCGTGAAGAGAAAACTGAAAGTGAAAAAGAAAGCCTTTTTAGCCGAACAAGTAAGTGTCATTCTTTAGAACAATAACGCTTTGAAATATAAAGACCCTTCTTGGCCTACAATTTCTTACTTTATTGGAGAACATAAAATTGAAAGAGCTTTACTTGATCTTAGAGCTAGTGTGAATTTACTTCCATATTCAGTTTTTCAAAGTCTCAAACTAGGTGAGTTAAAACCAACTTTTGTAACTCTCTTACTTGCTGATAGATCTGTAAAAGTGCCTAGAGGAATAGTTGAAGATGTGTTAGTACAAGTCGATAAATTCATTTATCATGTGGATTTTATTGTCTTGGACACACAACCTGTTGAATCATGTAATTCATTTCCTGTTATTTTAGGACGTTCATTTCTTGCAACTTCTAATGCATTGATTAATTATAGGAATGGACTGATGAAGTTATCATTTGAAAACATGACACTGGAAATGAATATTTTCAACATTTGCAAACAACCTGGTGATGATAATGATTTTCAGGAAGTAGATCTTATTGAAGAATTAGTTTATGATCAATTTGAAACTACTTTGAGTAAAACTAACTTCGATGAATCTGAAGATTTACAAATGATTTATTCTCAGGAAGAAATCAAGGACAAGAAAGGCACCAAAAATGTTATCGTGGATCAATTGACAATAGATTCGACATCTGACATCACACCAATCGATGATTAGTTTCTTGATGAATCCTTACTTTCTCTTAGCTCAATGCCTTGGTTTGCTAATCATATCAATTTTGTTTCTTCAGGAGATTTGCCAGCTCATTGGAGTACTCAAGACAAAAAAAAAATTTGAATGAAGTGAACTTTTATTGGGATAACCCTAACTTATTCAAATATTGTCTTGATCAAATATTTCGAAGATACATTCCCAACAATGAGGTGAGTAGTGTCATTAAATTTTGTCATTCTGAGGCATGTGGGGGTCATTTCTCATCAAAGAAGACAACTGCAAAAATCTTACAATGTGGATTTTATTGGCCCACCATGTTCAAGGACACGCCTGCATTATGCAAAACTTGTGAAAATTGTCAAAAAGTTGATATTGGTCAAAAAGTTTTGCTTTATAATTCTCGACTCCATTTATTTCCTGGAAAGCTAAGATCAAGATGGAGCGGTCCTTTTATTGTGAAACAGGTGTATCCTTATGGGGCCGTTGATATTGAGAATCCAAAGAATGACAATGTTTTTAAGGTAAATGGACATCGTTTGAAAGCTTACTTTGATGATTTTCCTAGTGAAAACGAATCCATTGGTTTGAATGATCCTGTATATAAAGGTTGATTATTTTGTTTTTATCACATTGTTTTTGTGTTTCTTTTTGGTGTAACTCTTGTTTTGCTAGTCTTTCTCCAACCCCGGTCAAATGGTGGATAACGATACTCCGTGACTCTTAAGTCGGTTCTTTCAGTTTCCCATGATAACTGATATTTGAGTATATATTTGTTAATTCCTTGTTCCTTCTCTTTTCTTTGCATCTCTTTTCCACTTCTCATCTAAAAAAATGAACATCACTCTTGAAAAATTGAAAAAGTATTTTCTCGCTTTGCCTCAAAATGCGATTGCAAGGTGTGAAAGATTGAAGTTGTTAATGAACCATGGAATTCCTGAAGATATTTGATGGCTAATTGAAGAAAAGGTCCGATTATCAGGTGATTCTTCTAATTCTTTTATTTCATACATGCCTGGGATAGGTAAAAGCACTTTTGCAAAGAAAGGTCATGCAAAACAACTGAAAGTCTGTCACCGATGTGCCAGATGGACTTGTAATGCACAATGTTGTTCTTTAGGAATGATATCTATAAACCGTGAAGATAAAAATACAATTAATTAAGGATGGCCTGAGTAGGGAGTCTTTAGATAATCTTCTATTAACTCTTGAAACGCATCCTAGTGGAGCTGTGCATCGTGAAATTCATGATTTATAGCCCCATTTTCATAAAGAACATGATCGACTTAGTCTTGGGAATCTGACTAAAAAAGACCATGTTTGCCAGTTTTTAAGAAAACAGGATGGGAAGTTATCCCCGACCCATAGAGGGCGTTTAAGCCGTTCTTGGACGTAAAACCAAGGGAAGATGTGTGCCACAATCACAACTACTTGTACATACACATGTTTTCAAAGAGAGAGAGAGAGACTCCAGCTAGCCTACATATAGGTGGTATGATTGCATTTTCAATTTCTCATCTATAAAATCTTCTCTTCCTTCCCTTCATTTCTACTCAACCCATACATTCAACAGATATAGAAGTGTGTAGAATTGACAGGTTCCTCAAGTCATCAAATAAGAAATATTTGTGTTTTCGGTGGATCCAGTCCTAGGAAAGAAAAAGAGTTTTTAGAATCAGCAAATCATCTTGGTCAGGTACTAGCTGAGAGAAAGATTCATTTAGTGTATGGGGGAGGCAACCTTGGGTTATTGGGGTTTGTGTCAATAGCTGCATTGTTAAGAGGTAGTCAAGTTTTAGGGGTCGTCCCCAAAGCTTTAGCAAAAGGGGACATCATTGGAAAAACAATTGGAGAGGAACTACAGGTCTCCACAATGTTTGATAGAATGAATGTAATGTTTAGCCATACTGACGCCTTCATTGCCTTACCAGGTGGTCTGGGCACATTGGAAGAGATCTTTCATATTTCCTCTTGGGGCCAACTACACATTCACCATAAACCTATAGGTTTGTTAAATGTTAATGGTTTTTATGATAATTTATTGTCTTTTCTTGATCAAGCTGTGGAACAGAAATTTCTAACAATTTCGACATGACAAATCATAATCTTTGCTGCTACTGCTGGACAAGTGATTGACCAACTACAATCTTTCATCATTGTAATTGATCCCTCCATGAGTCACATAAATTAGTCAACTATGGAAAGCCGTAAAAAGCTTAGATTGGATTTGAACCTTCGTTTGTGAAACCTTGTGTCTTTTGGTTTTATTAATAACATATTATTTTGTTTTGTTATTTCTTATATTTGCTTAAGTGTGTTTCAGGTTTGTCAGTGTTCGTTGTTTCAGGTAATGTCTTCTATACTCTATCTTTTTACCTTAAAACATTGAGGACAATGTCTCGTTTGGTTGGGGGGAGGGTAGTAGTTGACATTAAAAAAACCTAACTTACTAACTAGTTTTTGCTATTATTAAAATCATTTGACAAAATTGTTATTAGGATGGCAGAGTAAGGAGGAATTTTATTGACTCTTGATTCTTCTTATATACTCATTTAACAAGTATTTTTAAACCTTCATTTTCACACACACTTTAACATATAATTGTGAGTTGCATATTGGATTATTACATTATTTATGTTCTTTTGTTAAAGGTAACAACTAAGGGAAATGGATAGTATATAATTTGCAAAAAAAAAATGATAATATTGATGATAATAAAAACAAATTGAATAAATAAAAAGGTAGATAAGTTTGGTTTCGTAGCCTCTTTGACTTAAGCAATTAAGCCCGAAGGGGTGTTTTAACACCTAGTACCCTAAAGTCAACTTACTTGGGAGCTATTGGCCTAGTGCTTGTAACATGGGTTGAGGAGAAATTTTAAGGAAATCAAACATTGCATTATCTACATAATAGTATCAGCAACCCGAGTTACTAAGCTCGAAGGGGTGTCTCAACACCCAATGCCCTAAGAACAACTGGTCTGGGAGTCATTAGCCTAAAGCTTGCTATATGGGTTAAGGATGCATTGTGTTTTTTTTTTTAAGAGAAAACTAATAAAAAAAAAAGAAGATAATAATAATCCCAACCCAAATGAGTTAGCCTTAGAAAAACAGTAGAACAAAATATTGTTTTCTTCCAATAGAAGCCCCATCATCTATGTTTTCATACATTGAGCACATGAAAAGAAGGTTTATTAATATCTTGTTTCAACAGTATGAAGCAGATATATAAATTTAATAAGAATTTGTTTATTTGGATAGATTAATGGAAGATGAATGATGAATGCCTTGCTTTGTGAAACTTGCAAATTATTTTTCTATTTTAACGCTTTGGTTACTAGGGACTAGTAATAAGCTGGTTGGGGGTGTGATTAGTACTTAAACGTGCATTTTTATCAAGGTTTTATATCATCATTTTGCACTTGAAGTATCAATAACTCCTTAACTAGAGCATGTTTTATAATAACAAGTCTGATAATATAAGATACCTTTAATTTATGATAAATATTCATTTTAAATGCAGGCCTATCACATAAATCAAAGGATTGATTGATGAGTTTAACTACTGAAATTGAGAAGACAGAGGGCTAAGCTTAGAAAAGAGATGCTGGTTGAATTCAAATTGGAATACCATTCGATTATTGGATCATAACTGGAGCTGTAGAACTTGGATTTAGGTCTGGTTTATATGGATAGAAAGCTAAGACATAGGCCTAAAACTTTCATGAAGAGTCCAAGATTCAAAATGACTGTTTTCAAGTTCAAATTGTAGCAACAACAGAGAAGTCGGAATCTGTCCTATAGCCCAGACATTGTTCAGTGTTCAGCCCATATCTCGAGTTTTAGAAGTCCAAATGACCTCATTCTTCTTTTTTTGGAAAGCTGAGACAATTTCTCAGAACTTTCATAAAATTATCTGTTCAAATTTTGATGTTAGCAATGACGTTTTCTGCAGACAAGAAGATAAGGATTGTTACCAAATCAAGAGGTGGCCACCCACTCAAAAATTAGTTATCAAATCAATAGTTCTAAATTTTAGCCTATAAAAGGAGGCATTTGCCATGCATTTAGGTATCTTGGTTTTCATATCAAGATCTTGCTCTTGCTCTCTTTCTTTGGATTTTGTAATGTTTAAGTTTTATTCCATGTTATATTTTCCTTAATCTCTTGTTTATGCTTTTCATTTCCTTTACTATACTTATATAATTATATTCTTATCTTATTTATCTATGTTTCTCTTATTCATAATGTTCAGTTAAGTTTATTATGTCAAGGTGGAAAAGGTTACACTAATGGTGTAAGAATAAGTATAGTATAAACTCAACATGGACTTTAATGTTTGATACTAACATGTTTTATATTTATTATCTTACTCACTCTTAATACATTGCTTGTTAAATGGTTAATCTAGATTTGTGTTGAAAAAGCCTTGGTATAACAAATACTTGGCACTTTCACAGCCCAACTGTATGGTATAACCGACACCTATGTTATGAAAGGAACTTGATTTGTTGTTAACATAAGTTATCACCATGAATACCCGACAACATTTACAAGTATTCGCATTACTCAAATAAGATAATTAATATAATCATGTTAATAAATTATAATCCGATTGGAACCTCCTTTGTGTGTGGTTTCCAGTTGAATAATAAAAAGAGTTTATATTATACTTGTTTGAAATACCATTAGTGGATCCTCTAACCTTGACAATTGTTTTATAATTGTTTAAATCCTTACATCAATATCACATCTCAAAGCTCTCTTCAACTCCTTTTCTGTTTATATCTATTTATTTATTTGTAGTTTATACAGTTAATATCCCTATTGTTCGACCCCGGTCTTGCCGGGTTAGTTATTACTTCGACACTCCTACATTTGGGAGAAAACATCAACTTTGTGATCGTGTCAATGACTCAGAAATCGTTGACAAAAACTGAGTCCCTACGGAACCAAAAATCAACCACAAAACCCAGTTCTACGGTTGACGCTGAAATATTCAGTGCACATAGACCACTACTGACTCAAAAGCTGTTGATGAAAACTGAGTCCCTCTGGACCTAGAAATCATCCAAGAAGCCAAGAAATCATCCTCGAAACCCAGGTCAACGGCTAACGCTGAAATCTTCAGCACACATACACTACTTCTAACATAGAAATCGTTGATGAAAACTGCGTTGCTGTCGACCTAGAAATCATCACCGGAACCCATTTCTACGGCTGACGCTTAAATCATCAGCGCTCAAAGACTATCACTCATGCAGAAACCGTTGAAGAAAATTGAGTCCCTGCAGACCCATTAATCATCCACGAAACCCAGTTCTACGGATGAGGCTGAAATATTCAGCACACATAAACGACTGCTGACTCAAAAACCGTTGATGAAAATTGAGTCTCTGCTGACCCAGAAATCATCCACGAAGCCCAGTTTTGTAGCTGACGCTGAAATCTTCAGAGCACGTTGGACCCAAAAATCATCCATGAAACCCAGTTCTACGCCTAACGCTCAAATTTTCAACGCACATAACCTACTGCTGACTCATAAACCGTTAATGAAAACTAAGTCCCTGTTGACCGAAGAATCATCCTCAAAACACAATTCTACGGCTGACGATGAAATCTTCAGAGCACAAGGACTTCTCTTGTGTAACATCCCCATATCCGGGATAAAGCAACGATCTCATATTAACTGATAAACAGAGTGATTAATTTTTTTTTCTATATCTATTCATGGTGTTTGTATTAAAGTCTACCAAAATTTCGATAGAGTCTCCCCTATACCGGGAGGTCCCAAGTTATCGACATACGACCTGTTTACACTTCTAATATACCGCATCTTCTAACTCAATTCAACCCAATCATCCTGGGTCTCAATCCCATAAACATCATCATTCATATCAACCACAATGTTTATGATATTGTACAATAATTATCATTATGGATGGATAAAGATATAAACATGCATACATGGAAATGGTTATACAAACTACAGAATTAAATTTATCTATTCAAGTTTAAACATCAATTATACAAATTGAGTTATATAAAAGTTGTAATATTACAAAATACAATGGTATACTCCCTAAAAGCTAGAATCTACTCATGTCGTGCATGCGATGGTCCTGAAAACAAAATACATATTATTATTGACATATGAATATCACAATAATATAGCAATACATATATCCAGCAATTTAAAAAAAGCAAACATGCATTCATATTTTATTCACTTCTCCCTTTTGGTTTTCATTGGAAACTCTTTCTCCTTCAACTACTAAAAACCAATCCCTCTTCCATTATCAACCTCCATTCAAGATCTCATAAGACCATCCATGATTATTTCCGCTTAACACATTACCGATACCAATTTCATTGTTATCATCATCACCCCGTAGGAGTCGATGCAAGGTGATCCCCTTACCCGGGATCCTAAAATACACTAAATGTATGCTAGTCATTACATAGTGATCCCCTTAACTGGGATCCTAACATACAATAAATGTATGCTAGCCAATACATGATTGATCCCTTATCCGAGATCCTAACATACACTAAATGTATGCTAGTCCAAACATGGCGATCCCCTTACCCGGGATCCTACCATACACTAAATCTATGCTAGTTCACGCCCCAAATCACACTTCTCATATTTCCTTTGTCAACGATAATTTCGTCACTTGGCAATTAACACAACAACCGTTCACCTTGAATACACATACATTCAAAAAACTATCCAAAATAATGATATCATTACGCAAACTTTCTTCTTTTCTCCTAATATCCAACGTTCGGTAATTCACATCTCACATCAATAACATATTAAATCATAGAATTTAACTAGAAAGTATAGGTGTGGATCACCTACCTGCAATAGAAGATCTACTCGTGCTCCCTTGCTGCTGCTGTTGCACCACGCCTGTGGTCCCTCCTGTAAATCACAGGTTTATCTCATAAATTTTCCTCACTCAAGGATATGTTTTATAATAACCATATCAACAACCAATAAGTGTTTCTTTCAGTCATTTCTTAATATTTTACATTTTTCTCATTTCACCCATTAATATTGTCGTTTCTTTGTCCAACCACAGTTATTATTCCTTTCTTTATATTTGAATTGTTACTGTCCAACTGTTACTGTTTCGTTTTTGAACTGTTACTATCTGACCTCTCCTTAGATTTTTAACTATATCTGGAGTTATAGAACTCTGATTCAAGCGAGATTAGTCTTGATGGAAAGCTAAGACATGAGGCTACAAGTTCTTTGAAGAAAGGAGAACCCAGTTTTGCCTCTAAGACAGTCAAAATTGCACATCAACAAACATTTGGATTATTACTGTCCAACTGATATTGTCTCGTTTTTGAACTGTTACTGTCTGACCTCTCCTCAGATTTTTAACTATATCTGGAGTTATAAAACTCCGATTCAAGTGAGATTTGTCTCCTTGAAAAGCTAAAACATGAGGCTACAAGTTCTCTAAAGAAAGGAGAACCTAGTTCTGCCTCTAAGACAGTCAAAATTGCTCATCAACAAACATTTGGACCGTTACTGTCCAACTATTACTGTCTCGTTTTTGAACTGTTACTGTCTGACCTCTCCTCAGATTTTTAACTATATCTAGAGTTATAGAACTCCGATTCAAGCGAGATTAGTCTCGTTGGAAAGCTAAGACATGAGGCTACAAGTTCTATAAGAGTTCTGCCTCTAAGATAGTCAAAATTGCTTATCAACAAATCAGACTTACTGCCTTACAGGGTCTGTCATGACCCAGTCTTGGTTGATAACCCATAAATGGAGTTCTATAGCTTCAAATTGAGCAACACCAATTTCCTAAGTTAACTAACATCCAAAACTACAATTTCTATGAAGGAACCTGGTTCTAATTCCCTCATCCTCCTATCTGAAATCTTATCGAAAGTCAGTGATGCGAACCTCGTGATCACGTGGTCACGTTACCCACAATCAAGATTGAGATTTGATCCCGGAAAGCTGAAATAGGTCTGATAGGAGTGTGACACAATGGAAACCTGCCCCAAGGCACCAACACTATTGGATTGAGTAGAATGACGCCACGAAGCCAGTTAATCTTCAATAAGTCAGATTTGGTTCGTTCAATAACTGAAGAACGCAAGAATCACTCTCACACGTTAAAACTGAAAAATTCAGAAGTAATTATCATCAAAGCTGCCAAAATTTTGGCTTACATGAGTTTAAATAGTTCTTGAAAAAATAACCCTAATGGACCCCATATGTGGACTTATATGAGGCCCACTCAAAACTGACCCAAAACCCTAAACTGAAAAGCCCATAACTTAATCCAAACAAGCCTTGGATCCTAACTGAAAAGAAAGTGTTAATTAAGCCCAAACAAGCCTTGGGTTGTAGCTAACAAAATAAAATAAAGCTCCTAATATTAAATCCATGTTCTATCATGAGAAGAAGAGAAGGAAGTAAAATATTACAGAACTGATTCAAGGCTTATTTATATAGCCTTCCATGCAGCCCCTTAATCCTAGAAACAAAAGAAAAAGGTAGCCACCCATATTGTTTCCAAGTTATAGAATGATTCTTTTGTTTCCTTTGTTGTCCTCACCTCATGGCTCAAATAAGGTTGTATTGGACCCCTCTTACACATGGATAAGATGTACTAGGGTCTCCTCTTGATACTCTAATGGACCTTTCAATTCTGACTCGGTTGAAACATTCAAAACCAATGCATTCAATGCCTTTTTTAATGCCTTTGTCTTGGACCGAGTCATTGGACCATTTGGAACATGTGATGGGTCCGTGCTGGTGTTTCTAGGCTGGTCCACATCATCCCCTCTCTCCTCGAAAGGATTCGACCTCGAATCAAAATCTGTGTCAAACAATGTAAGATCAGCAACATTAAAGGTAGCACTAACACCATACTCACCTGGAAGGTCGATTTTGTATGCGTTGTCATTGATTCTCTCTAAAACCTGAAATGGACCATCACCGCGAGGCTGTAATTTTGATTTTCTTTGGTTAGGAAATCGTTCCTTACGCATGTGCACCCAAACCCAATCACCGGGTTGGAAAACAACCAGTTTACGTCCCTTATTTGCTTTAGAAGCGTAAAGTCTGTTCTTTTTCTCTATTTGTTGTCGAACTCTGATGCGAACCTCGTGATCACGTGGTCACACAACTCACACGCAAAGACACCAATTCCTGGAAAGCCAAGTAAATCAGGTTTGATAGGAGTGTGACACAAAGATAACTTGTACCTAGGCACCAGCACTATTGGAAACGAAGACCCCCCACCCAACGAATATTGATTCGCGAACGAGAAGTATAAGGATGACGCCACGAAGACAGTTGTTCTTCAATAAATCGTTTCAGTTCTTTAGAGAACCAAGGAAGGGAGATTATCCCACCAACACACAATAAGTGCAGCAAAGAAGTTTATTGATCTGAAAATTGCGTAACCTTACATGTTTGGTTATGCCGTTATTTATACTGACTCTAGACTTAAAGTAACCCTAATGGACCCCCTTTAGGTGGACTTATATGAAGCCCACTTACAATTGACCCAAATAAGTAATAATAACCCAAAAACTAAGAAGAAAATAATAAAAATAATAAAAATCTGAAAATTATCATGCTAAATATGCTATAATCAGATTTGTCACCCTTAAGAAGTCTTAAATAAACTAGGAAAAATCTGATTTGGAAAATTTGTGTTGCTGCCCCCTTGATGTCTTTGATTAGCTTGGATTTCTTTGTTTAACTTGGACAAATAAGAAAAGAAATTTCCTCCTTTGTTGCTGATTTAATTACTTTCCTTCCTAAGTTAGGAAAAGCATTAAATAGTCCTCCCCTCTTTAGGAATAAGATATGGCCAACTTCCTTACTTAATTAGGAGAATAAATTGCTGACTTTTTATCCTTGTAGCATTAGGAAAAATAACAAGCCTAATAAGGCTGGTATTGGGCCGGACACATCAACCCCTTGTTCCACATGAATTGGGATCTTCTTGGACCTAAACTAGATGAATTAAAGGCTGTCCTTCATGCTCCTTAAATGTCCCAAGCCTCTCTAGGTCCATTTTGCTCCATATGTTCTGAACAAGCCCATTCAATGCTTCTTTAAGATTATTTGCCCTAGCTCTTTTGATTGGCCCAATTGGCATCTCCAATGGGTCGTTGGCATGATTACGCTTGGTATTGGGCTGATCCACATCATCCCCTCTTTCTTCAAAAGGATTCGACCTCGAATCATCACCTACATCAAACAAAGTAAGCTCAAAAACATTAAAGGTAGCACTAACACCATACTCACCTGGCAAATCAACTTTATAAGCATTGTCATTGATCCTCTCAAGGATCTGAAACGGCCCATCTCCTCGTGGTTGTAGCTTTGATTTCCTATGGGCCGGAAATCTCTCCTTGCGCATATGCACCCAAACCCAATCGCCGGGCTGAAAGACAACATGTTTGCGCCCTTATTGGCTTTGGTCGCATACACACGATTCCTCTTTTCAATCTGTTGCTGCACACTCTCATGAAGTGTTTTCACCACCTGTGCTTTACGATTACTATCCAAACTAACCCTTTAATCAATTGGAAAAGGAATCAAATCCATTGGAGTTAAATGGTTAAATCCATACACAATTTCAAATGGTGAAAATTCAGTAGTAGAGTGCACACTACGATTATATGCAAACTCTATAAATGGCAAACAATCTTCCCAATTCTTTAAGTTCTTTTGAATGACAACACGCAGAAGTTGTGTTAAGGTCCTATTAACTACTTCGATTTGTCCATCTGTTTGGGGGTGACAAGTAGTTGAAAACAACAGTTTAGTACCCAATTTGCCCCATAGCACCTTCCAAAAATAGCTAAGGTACTTAACATCTCTATAAGAAACAATGCTCTTAGGGACCCCGTGAAGCCATATTATCTCCCTAAAGAACAAATCAGCAATGTTAGTTGCATCATCAATTTTATGACATGGAATGAAGTGTGTCATCTTTGAAAACCTATCAACAACTACAAAGATGGAATCCCTACCCCATTTTGACCTAGGTAAACCTAAGACGAAGTCCATCGAAATGTCTACCCATGGTTCTTTCGGTACAGGCAAAAGGGTATACAAGCCATGTGGTTGAGTCCTAGACTTTGCTTTCCTACAAGTTATGCATTTATCACATATGCGTTGCACATCTTTTTTCATTTTAGGCCAATAAAAATGCTCATGCAACACATCCAAAGTTTTAACAATACCAAAATGCCCCATCAACCCGCCTCCATGTGCTTCACGTACAAGCAATTCACGCATAGAACTTAATGGAACACACAAACGACTCTCTTTAAACAAATATCCATCAACCCGCCTCCATGTGCTTCACGTACAAGCAATTCACGCATAGAACTTAATAGAACTGCGTCGGCTGCAGCGAATTGGCATTCGCTGCCGAGTTGTGTGTTGTGCAGTGAAACTGTGATTCGCTGCCGAAACTGTGTTGGCTGCAGCGAATTAGCATTCGCTGCCGAAACTGAGTTGTCTGCAGCGAATTTGTGATTTGCTGCCGAAACTGAGTCTTCTGTAGCGAATTGGCATTCGCTGCCGAGTTGTGTGTTGTGCAGCGAAACTGTGATTCGCTGCCGAAACTGTGTCGGCTGCAGCGAATTAGCATTCGCTGCCGAATTGTGTGTTTTGCAGCGAATTGTGGTTCGCTGCCGAAACTGTGTCGTCTGCAGCGTATTAACAATTCGCTGCCGAGTGGCGTGTTCTGCAGCGAACTTGCGATTCGCTGCCGAAGTTGAGTTGGCTGCAGCGAAATTGTGATTCGCTGCCGAAACTGTGGCGCCAGCAGCGAAACAGTTTTCGCTGCCGCATTGGCTGCCGGCAGCGAAACAATTTTCGCTGCCGAACTGGCTGCCTGCAGCGAAATAGTTGTCGCTACCGAATTGGGCAGCCTGCAGCGAACCAGTTCTCGCTGCCGAATTGGGCAGCCTGCAGCGAACCAGTTCTCGCTGCCGATTTCTACAATAAGCCTTCTAGGCAGAAATGACTTAAATGCTAGTAACAATTTCATGGTATGATGGTGTAAAATGTGGAACACTTGAATGTGAACATATGAACTCTTGAAATAAGTGTGGTGACGAATGTGATTCAAAAATACAAATGTACTGATTTATGACCATTGATGTCTTAGGTGGTGCGGTCGGGATTGGACCATCGTCAAGACAAGAACAACCCACAGGTGGAGCAGGTAGGTGACTTGCACCTTCCTTTTTCATACGTTGAATAATGAAATACTTTAACATGAATATTACCATATTGTGTTAGAACCGATATTAGATTGTCGAACGCTTAAATGTTGACAAATGGTTGATTAACTTTGGCTAATGGCATCCGAATGGATGACCGGGACGAATGACTGATTAGCTTCGGCTAATGGCATCCAAATGGATGGCCGGGACAAAGAATGATTAGCTTCGGCTAATGGCATCCGAATGGATGACCGGGACGAACAATTGATTAGCTTTGGCTAATGGCATCCGAAGAGGATGACCGGGGTGAGTGAACGGTTAACCTCAGCAAATGATGCCTTAATAGGATAGCCGGGTTTAAGATTATGGTTGATTGCAAAAATTGGTGCATTTATATGCATTACAAGCTGTTTATACCAAGTACATGAAGAAATTATAAATGTTAATGCTTCATTTAACTGTCAGACCGTTTAGTTACCATTATTATTATTATTATTATTAAGTAATTACATTCTCTTAAATGTCTTGTACTGCTGCAGGGACGTCACATCCACGAGATGTCTAGGGAACCCGATACACGGGAACCTACTTTTGCAAGGAATCATGTAGATGCATTCTAAATCACAATGTATTTTGTATGAATCAATATACTGAGTGTATAACTTTTATTAGATCCTTTTGTTTAAATTCGTAATGGCTATTAGTAGGATAGGAATGCAAACTCATGTCTATGTATGTATATTTTTAATATAAACTTCTAATCATGCAACCATAATATTACGTGTTTATGTAAGATTCACTTTTAAATGAAATGTTGATTGTATGGGTTGTATTTTGATGATGTGAGAGATCAGGTTCGCTGATTACCGGCACCATGTGTGTTAGGTGTATATATATAAAAAAAAAAAAAAAATTTACTGTTGTTTTGGGCTTGAAAAAAAAAACCGGGTTGTTACACCCCGTATCTTTTTTTTCTTCTTATAATTAAGTTATACCTCTTTTCATTTCTTATAATTTCACCCCACAACTTTCAGTTTAGTTTATTTTCTTTAATTTAATCCAACCCTCAACATTTTCGGGTTGATTTATAATGTCTCAAAATATTTCGTCCAGAAACTTATATCCAAAAATTTCCGAATTCCCATTTTTATTTAACCATATGCATGAATTTCTTCACTTTTATTTCTTATGTAGTTAGTTTGCAATCTAAGCAACCTTTATTAGAAACCGTTGTCGAAACTAAGTCCCTACTGACCAAGAAATCTTCAGCGCATATAGACTACGAGTGACTCATAAATTGTTGATGAAATTGCGTCGCTGCTGACCCAAAAAGAAAAACCCGAACCCAATTCTAAGACTGATGCTGAAATCTTCTGCGCACATATATTACTGTTGACTTAGAAACAGTTGAAAAAAACTAAGTCCCTGCTGACCCAAAAATCATCCTCGAAACCCAGATTTATGCCTGACGCTGACATCTTCAGAGCACATAGAATACTGCTGACGCAGAAACTGTTGACAAAAACTGAATCGATGCCGACCCAGAAATCATCTCCGGAACCTAGTTCTACGACAGACACTTAAATCATCTCCGGAACCTAGTTCTACGGCTGACACTTAAATATTCAGAGCACATACACTATTGTTGACTCAGAAATCGTTGATGAAAACTGAGTCCCTGCTGACCCAAAAATATTCCACGAAACCCAGTTCTACGTATGACGCTGAAATCTTCAGTGCACATAGACTACTGCTGACTCAAAAATCATTGATGAAATCTGAGTCCCTGCGGACCTAGAAATCATCCAAGAAGCCCAGTTCTACGGCTGACGCTGATATCTTCAGCGCACATAAACTACTACTGACGCAGAAACCGTTGACGAAAACTGAGTCCCACCGGACCCAAAATAATCCTCGAAACCCAGGTCAACAGTTGATGCTGAAATCTTCAACGCACATACAATACTTCTTACTTAGAAAGCTTTGACAAAAACTGCGTCGATGGCGACCCAGAAATCATCACCGAAACCTAATTCTATGGTTGAAGTTGAAATCTTTAGAGCACATCGACTACGGCTGACTCAGAAACCGTTGATGAAAACTGAGTCCCTGCGGTACCAAACATCATCCAAGAAGCCCAGTTCTACGGCTGACGCTGACATCTTTAACACACATGGACTACTGCTGACTTATAAACCATTGATGAAAACTGAGTCCCTGCCGACCCAGAAATCATCAACGGAACCTGGTTCTACGGTTGACACTGAAATCTTCAGAGCACATAGACTACTCTTGCCTTAAAAAGCGTTGTCGAAACTAAGTCCCTGTTGACCAAGAAATCATCCACGAAACCCAGTTCTACAACTGCCACTGAAATCTTCAGCACAAGTAGGCTACTAGTGTGAGTGTGATACGATCCAGGCAAGGTCAAATTCAGATTTTGACGTAAAAACTGCTTTTATCCAGTTTTACGGCAACAATCACAATTCTTAATCCAACCGTTGGATCGCGCTGAAATTTTATATGGATTCTCCTGACATATTTTCCTACCTTGGGTTAAAATGGCAGATCAATCAGAGTTCGAGAAGACATCGCAATATGGGTCAACATCGGCTGTATGAATTTTGTTATTTACTTCCTTTTGACTTGTGGACTTCCCATTTCGCTAGGATTCTTTTCTTAAAAGGATGTGGCGGCTTATTTTAGGAATCTTCTAATTCTCCAAAGATCTTTAATGGGCTGCAACATAGTTTCCATGTGTGGCAAGGATTCATAAATGTTTCAGAATCCTTTTGTTACAAGGATTCCTTATTCATCCCAGCTACAAAAAGGAAAGAAGACTTCGGAATAAATTCTACCTTCATATCAAATTTCCTAGTCTATTTGGGACTTCTTAATGGTGACAAACCTGATTCTAGCATATTTAGGATGGTAATTTTCGGATTTGTATTATTTTCTTCTTAGTCTTTGGGTTATTATTACTTATTTGGATCAATTGTAAGTGGGCTTCATATAAGTCCACCTAAGGGGGGTCCATTAGGGTTTATTTAAGTCTAGAGTGAATATAAATAAAGGTATAACCAGAAATGTAAGTTAGACAATTCATATTAATAAAACTTCTTGTTCGCCGCACTTTGTGTGTGTGTGTGTTGGTGCGATAATCTCCCTTCCATGGCTCTATAAAGAACTGAAAAATGACTTATCGAGGAACAACTATCTTCATGGCATCATCCTTGTACTCTTGTTCGCGAATCAATATTCATTGGGTGGGGGTTTCCGTTTCCAATAATGTTGGTGCCTAGGTACAAGTTATCTTTGTGTCACACTCCTATCAAACCTGATGATTTACTTGGTTTTCCGGGAATTGGTGCCTTTGTGTGTGGGTTGCGTGACCATGTGATAACGAGGTTCACATCATTTGGTATCAGAGCTTGACTTCATTAATCAGGTTATATCCTTCTTAAATTTTCGTTTCTTGTTGATTCTGCAAAAATTCCTTAGTATCCAATTTCTTCTTCTGCTTGAATTTGCAGCATATAAAAAAATATCATTTCATTCTGTTATTGTTCAAAATATATCAGTAGCATCGAAAGCAAAAAACAAATCGTTCAAAAAGACGTTTATTGGATTCTGCCGCAGAAAACTAAATAAGAGAAACTTGGAGCAAATCAACTAGGAATTAGCTCAAATTTGATACTCTAATTACTGGGGTCCTAATCGCACCACATATCAAATTTGGGGTCAATTGGATATTGTTTGCTTTGGTTTTCAATTTCGGGTCCAATTAGGTCTGATTCTTAATGTTTTTGCGTCAATATATCAAACCTTATCGTAAATTGCTCAAACTTTATATTCTGTCTATTTGAGTTGATGTCGCACTATATCTGAAATTGTAGCTCAATTGGATATCATTTACTTTAGGTTCCAGATTCAGACTTAACTCGTTGTAAACGAGTCTGTTTTGCGTCAACTTTTGAAATTCGCTTTCTTTCTGTTGTTTTCATTTCTTGCAGTATATTTTCAACATATCCAACATATTTGGGTGCTGTTTCACCATTTTTTTGCATATTTCATTTATGTTTTTATTTGAGTCTTCAATTTCATTCGTATTTTGGATAGATTCGCTTGCTACTAACGAGACTATCATCGTTGTTTTGTTTTTGCTTGTTTTCTGGTTATTATTGCTTCTTGAGTCATATATACAAATTTGGATTGCGCTGCTAAGTTGGTTCTATTTGGTGTTGGTTTGAGTTCCGCAAGAACAACAAGAGGTATGAGATTGTGAGGATATTAAGGGTGTTTGAGCGAAACACGAGCGATGTGAGGATTGTTTTTTCCACTAACCAATTTTTACATTTACTATCATGTCAGATCAAAACAACACACTACCCCCTCCCGATGTAGAACTTCAATTCCAAATACAAGCCATGACGAAGATGATGGAAAGCATGAATTTCGTGATGGGGAACGTGTGTGACAGACTTAAGAAGGTGGGATAACATGGAAACGTGGCTGGAACATGTACCCAAGACGTGAGAAAGGTTGGGACTGAACCGAAATCAAACAATGGCAGTGGGGTCGAAAGGCCAAGGTGGGTTGATTATGAGGATTTTGAGGAGGACATTGATGATATTGGTGATGGTGGTTTTAAGGATGAGACCATAGGCTATCGGGAAGGTTTTTAGCAACCTAGAAACCGAAGGGATTTCATGTATTTTGATGAGGTGCTATGGCAAAAGAAAAGGCAGATTCAAAAGGAGAGGTGGTATCAAAGGGACAGAAATAAAGAGATTAGTGTTCTAAAAAAAATCCAAGAGTCTATCCCATATTCTAGGGGAGATGAAGCAAGAACTTGATGTGTTAACGGCAGCAATCAATGCCCAACAAGCTTTAGAAAGAGAGGAGAAAAAAGGCTGCAATGATGATATACAAAATAGAACGGCTGCAACTTTCATCCAAAGTTGTTAGCGACGATTGTTGGCAAGAAAAGAACTCCAAAGGCTTCAAAAAGAGGCTAAGGAATTGTCCATTCAACTTGTTGGTGATTCAAGGATGAATCATCTTGAAGAGAGAGGGAATGATACGATCCAGACAAGGTCAAATTTGGATTTTGACGTAAAAAGTGCATCTATCTAGTTTTACAGCAACAGTCATAATTCTTAATCCGATCGTTGGATCAGGCTGACCTTTTACATGGAGTCTCCTAACATGTTGTCCTACCTTGGGTTAAAATTTCAAATCAATCAGATTTTGAAAAGGCATCGCAATACGGGTCAACAGGGGCTGTATGAATTTTGTTATTTACTTCCTTTTGACTTGTGGACTTCCTATTTCCCTAGGATTCTTTTCCTAAAAGGATGTGGTAGCTTATTTTAGGAATCTCCTAATTCTCCAAAAAATTTTAATGTGCTGCAACATAGTTTCCATGTGTGGCAAGGATTCATAAATGTTTCAGAATCCTTTTGTTACAAGGATTCCTTATTCATCCGAGCTACAAAAAGGAAAGAAGACTTCAGAATAAATTCAACCTTCAGATCAGATTTCCTAGTCTATTTGAGTCTAGAGTGAGTATAAATAAAGGCATAACAACACATGTAAGTTAGATAAATCAGATTAGTAAAACTTCTTGTTTGCCGCACTGTGTGTGTGTGTGTGTTGGTGAGATAATCTCCCTTCCATGGTTCTCTAAAGAACTGAAAAATGACTTATCAAAGAACAACTATCTTTGTGGCGTCATCCTTATACTTCTCGTTCGCGAATCAATATTCGTTGGGTGGGGGTTTCTATTTCCAATAGTGCTGGTGCCTAGGTACAAGTTATCTTTGTGTCACACTCCTATCAAACCTGCTTTACTTAGCTTTTCGAGAATTGGTGTCTTTGCGTGTGGGTTGTGTGACCACGTGATGGGGTTTTTCGTTTCAAATAGTGTTGGTGCCTAGATACAAGTTATAATTGTGTCACACTCCTATCAAACTTGATTAACTTGGTTTTCCGGGAGTTGGTGTCTTTGCGTGTGGGTTGCATGACCACGTGGTTCGCATCATTGAGAAAAAAGGCTGCAATGATGATATACAAAATAGAACAGCTGCAACTTTCATCCAAAGTTGTTGGCGACGATTGTTGGCAAGAAAAGAACTCCAAAGGCTTCAAAAAGAGGCTAAGGAATTCGAGGACGAATCATCTTGAAGAGAGAGGGAATGATACGATCCAGGCAAGGTCAAGTTCGGATTTTGACGTAAAATGTTACGTCAAAATCCGAATTTGACCTTGCGTGGATCGTATCAGTGTGTGAGGATATTAAGAGTGTTTAAGCGAAACACGAGCGACGTGAGGATATTTTGTTTTACCACTAACCAATTTTTGCAGGCACTTTCAAAAATAAAACAACACACCACCCCATCCCGAGGGAGAACTTAAGTTCCAAATGCAAGCCATGATGCAGATGATGGAGAGGATGAATTTTGTGATGAGGAACGTGTGTGACAAACTTGATAGGGTGGAGAGACGTGGCAACTAGTGATACGATCCAGGCAAGGTCAAATTCGGATTTTGATGTAAAATGTGCAACTATCCAGTTTTACATCAATTTTCATAATTCTCAATCCGACCGTTGGATTGGGCTGATATTTTATGTGGGGTCTCTTGCCGTGTTGTCATACCTTGGGTTAAAATTTCAGTTCAATCAGAGTTCGAGAAGTCATTGCAATACAGGTCAACAGAGGCTATACGACTTTTGTTATTTACTTCCTTTTGACTTGTGGATTTCCTATTTGGCTAGGATTCTTTTCCTAAAAGGATGTGGAAGATTGTTTTGGGAATCTCCTAGCTCTACAAGGATCTTTAATGGGCTGCAATATAGTTTCCAAGAGTGGCAAGGATTCAAATATGTTTTAAAATCCTTTTCTTACAAGGATTCCTTATTTATCCTAACAAAAACAAGGAAAGAAGACTTCAAAATTAATTCTACCTTCAAATCAGATTTTCTAGTTTATTTGGAACTTCTTAAGGGTGACAATTTTGATTCTAACATATTTAGGATAGTAATTTTCGGATTTTTATTATTTTCTTCTTAGTCTTTGGGTTATTATTACTTATTTGGGTCAATTGTAAGTGGGCCTCATATATAAATCCACCTAAGGAGGGTCCATTAGGGTTTATTTAAGTCTAGAGTTAGTATAAATAAAGGCATAACCAGACATATAAGTTAGACAATTCAGATTAATAAAACTTCTTGTTTGTCGCACTTGTTGTGTGTTGGTGGGATAATCTCCCTTCCTTAGTTCTCTAAAGAACTGAAAACGATTTATCGAAGAACAACTGGCTTCGTGGCATCATCCTTATACTTCTTGTTCGTGAATCAATATTCGTTGGGTGGGGGTTTTCCATTTCCAATAGTGCTGGTGCCTAGGTACAAGTTATCTTTGTGTCACACTCCTATCAAACCTGATTTACTTGGCTTTCTGGGAATTGGTGCCTTTGTGTGTGGGTTGCGTGACCACGTGATCACAAGGTTCACATCAACGAGGCTGTTACAAGCACCCAAGATATGAGGAAGGTTATGGCTGAACCGAAAGCAAACAGTGGCAATAGGGTCGAAAAGCTAAGGTGGGCTGATTATGAGGATTTTGAGGAGGATGTTGATGATATTGGTGGTGGTGGTTTTAAGGATGAGGCCATGGGCCATCTAGAAGGTTTTTGGCAGTCTAGAAACCAAAGGGATTTTGGGAATAGAACTAGGGGCCAATTCGGCCAAAGGGAAAATTTCCATAGTGTTGGGGGACATGCTGATTTAGATTGTGATTTGAATGCTATCAAACTCAAAATACCTTCTTTTCAAGGTAAAAACGATCCCGAGGCATATTTGGAGTGGGAGAAAAAGGTGCATTGGATTTTTTATGCCATAACTATTCGGAGGCGAAGAAAGTGAAATTGGTAGTCATCAAATTCACGGATAATGCACTGATTTGGTAGGACCAGAATGTGATTAGTAGAAGGAGGAATGGAGAGAGGTCGGTAGTGTCGTGGGAGGAGATGAAAGTGTTGATGAGAAGGTGATTTGTGCCTAACCACTATTATAGAGATTTTTATCTGAAATTACAGGGTTTGAATCAGGGTTCTAGGTCTGTAGATGAGTATTTCAAGGAGATGAAGATTGCAATGATTCGGGCCAATGTGATTGAGGATAGGGAAGCTACTATGGCTAGATTTCTAAATGGGCTGAATAGAGACATTGTGAATGTTGTAGAATTACAACATTGTGTGGAATTGGAGGACATGATCCATATGGCAACAAAGGTGGAGAGGCAAATAAAGAGAAGAGGTAGTATGCGTTTTCAGACCAATTCGGCTTCATCTTCCTCAACATAGAGGCCGAATTTAAAGAGAGAGGGGGTTGTCCAACCAAAGCCTTATGCAAAGGCCGAACCACCTAACGCCATAAAGGATGCTCACACGGATTGGAAAGGTAAATCTGAATCTCAACCTACTCGTGATAGAGATATTAAATGTTTTAAGTGTTTAGGGAATAGGCACATTGCATCTCAGTGTCGAAACCGAAGAGTTATGCTTACAAGAGACAATAGGGAGGTTGAATCTGAAAGTGACAAATCTGAAAGTGAAGAGATGCCACCTTTGGTGGATTGTAGTGATGACGAGATTGCATATCCAATTGAGGGGGAGGCCTTGGTTATAATGCGTGTGCTGGACATCCAAATCAAAGAAGATGATGTAGATCAGCAATGGGAAAACATATTTCACACTCGATGTCACATCCAAAACAAGGTATGTAGCATGATAATCGATGGAGGTAGTTGTGCTAATGTAGCTAGTGATACTCTTGTGAAGAAATTGAATCTGAGTTGTGTTAAGCATCCCAAGCCTTATAGATTGCAATGGTTGAATGAATGTGGTGAAGTGAAGGTTACTAAGCAAGTATTGATTGTGTTTGCTATTGGGAAGTATTCTGATAAGGTTATGTATGATGTAGTCCCAATGCATGCTAGTCACTTATTTTTGGGGCGTCCATAGCAGTTTGATTGAAAGGCGATTCATGATGGGTTTAGATTTGGGAAGTATTCTGATGAGGTTCACTATTGTAAAGGATGGTAAACCATCACTCTTGTACCTCTTTCTCCAAAACAAGTGTATGATGATCAAATGAAATTAAAAAGGGAATGTGAGGATGGGAAGAGTGAAAATTCATGTGAGGACAATGGTGAGAGAAGACCATCAGATTCAGCTAAACCTAAATAATTAATTAAACTGGTTGAGTGGAGGTAAAACCCGAGGAGTGAAGAAAGTAAGCTTGTGTGATGATAATAGTGTGGAAAAATTAAAGAAACAACCTAATTTTTATACAAAAGGAGATTAAATCAGATCTGTGTTTTTCACTAATAAGCCGATGATCTTACTTGTGTATAAGGAGGCTTATTTTAATACTAACGATCTTGATTCTGCTATCCCTAGTGTGGTTGTTTCTTTGATGCAGGAGTTTGATGATGTTTTCCCTGAAGACATCCCTAATGGATTACCACCATTAAGGGGCATTGAACATCAAATTGATCTTGTGCCTAGAGCTTCGATTCCTAATCGTCCAGCCAATAGAAGCAATCCCGAGGAGACGAAGGAGCTTCAAAGGCAAGTTCATGAGTTGTATGATTAGTCATGCCTAGTATTTTGATGACATTTTGACCTATAGCAATAACTTAAATGAGCATCTTCATCATTTGCGTAATGTACTTAGTGTATCGCATAGTGAGCAATTGTATGCTAATCTTAAGAAATGTACCTTTTGATTATCTTAGAGGCAGTAACAGTCCAAGTGTTTGTTGAGGAGCGATTTTGATTATCTTAGAGGCAGAACTGGGTTCTCCTTAAATCATAGAACTTGTAGCCTCATGTCTTAACTTTCCAACGACACTAATCTCGCTTGAATTGGAGTTCTATAACTCTAGATATGGTTAAAAAGCTGAGGAGAGGTCAGACAGTAACAGTTAAAAAACGAGACAGTAACAGTTGGACAGTAACAGTCAAGTGTTTGTTGAGGAGCGATTTTGACTATCTTAGAGGCAGAACTGAGTTCTCCTTAAATTATAGAACTTGTAGCCTCATGTCTTAGCTTTCCAACAACACTAATCTCGCTTGAATCGGAGTTCTATAACTCTAGATATGGTTAAAAAGCTGAGGAGAGGTCAGACAGTAACAATTAAAAAACGAGACAGTAACAGTTGGACAGTAACAATCCAATTGTTTGTTGATGAGCGATTTTGGCTGTCTTAGAGGCAGAACTAGGTTCTTCTTAATTCATAGAACTTGTAGCCTCATGTCTTAGCTTTCCAACGACACAAATTGGTAAGGGGATCACCTTACATCGACTCCTACGGGATGATGATGATGATGATACCAGTGAAAGGGGTATCGATAATGTGTCAAACAAAGATAATCATGTTTGATCTTATAAAGTCTGGAATGGAGGTTAATAGTGAAAGAGGGAATGATTAATAATAATTGAATAAGGAAGAGATTCTAATGAAAACCAGAAAGGAGAAGTGAACAAAATATGAATGCATGTTACTCTGTTGAAATTGTTAGATATTCGTGTTATTATTTTTTTATGTGATATTCACCTTTCAATAATATGTATTTTTTTTCGGGAACATCACATGCACGACAGGAATAGATCTTAGGTTATGTTACCTTCTTGTATTTTAGGTTATAGGGGGTATACCCTTGTATTTTGTAAACATGAAAATATTTGTATAACTTAATTTGTATAATTAATGTTTAAACTTGATTGAATGAACTTAATCTCTGTAGTTCATATAACCATTTTTCATGTCTAAGTATTTATTTTTTATCCATCCATAATGATATTTTGTTATATAATGTATATCATGAATATTGTGGGTAATAGGTGTGAGAATATTTGTGGAAATTGAAACCCAAGATGATTGGGTCGGGATTAAGTTATGAGATGTGAGTTATTAGAAGTGTAAACAGGTTACATGTCGATAACTTGGGACCTTCCGGTATAGGGGGGACTGCGTCAAAATTTCGGTAGATTTTAATATGAAAACCATGAATATATATATATATATAAGGGAAGAAAAAAAATTTCTCTGTTTTTGGTTGACATGAGAGGGTCATTTTTATCCCGGAATTGGGGGATGTTACAGTTGGTATCAGAGCCGAGGTTGCTATTTTGGGGACATGAATGATTATATGATTTTGAAATGTGTTTTAGGATGGTGAGAACAAGGCAAGGAGCCAGGATTGATCCATCCCCAGTTCGGGGAAGTGACCAGAGTTTTCGAAATGAAAGTGATCCAGACTGGGATCCCTTGGCAGACACCTCCTCTCATATACCTGCAACATCAATGTACTTTGAAGCTAGCGAGTCAGTGAGACTTCAAGATGATTCGTTGTCCCGTCAGGCAGATGTGTCCATGCCCGAGGTATCAGACAGACGAGGGGGAGATAATATACCCCCACCAGTGGAACCGGTAGCTGGATCAAACCCATTTTCAGATCATGCTTTTATGGAACATATAGTGAGAGCTGTAGCAGCAGAAATGGTAGTGGGAGCCTCCGGTACAGCTCCTAGATTAGGGGGAGTAGTCACTATAGTGCAATGGGTAAAGGGTATGAGAGAGATGGGTTGTATGACTTACGGTGGTGAAGAGGATGCTGAAGTTACTAGGCATTGGCTGAGGAAAGTGGAAAGAGTTATAAATCAGATGCAGGTGCCAGAGGAGCTACGGGTGGATTGCGTGACTCAGCTATTGGTTGATAGTGCCCACTCTTGATGGGAGACCATTAGAGAGAGGAGATCAGGGGAGGTATTAAGATGGAGGGACTTTCGTGAAGAGTTTGAGGAGAGGTACTATTCCTGGGAATATAGGAGGGAGAAAGAACAGGAGTTCTTGGATTTGAGGCAGGAAGATTTGACAGTTTTGGAGTATGAGATAAGATTTCAGGACTTAGCAGCTTTTTCCTCCACTTACCTTCCCACAGAGCGCCATAGGGTGGAGAGGTTTCGTGATGGACTGAGGCGGGAATTGAGGATGATATTGATAGCCATGCAATTTCAGTATGTGCGGGAATTGGTACGGGCAGCTCAGGGTATGGAGAGGGTAATAAGGGATACCCCGAAACCAGTGGTCGAGCAGAGTCAGGTAATTGGAGCTAAGAGGAGAGATTTTGAGTTTTTAACTGGGAGACCTCCTCTCCCAAAGAAAGAGAAGAGCGGGCAATCATCAAGCCAGTTCCAGAAAAGGGGCAGGAGTTTCATCCCAAGAGGGTGCTCAGGAGGATCTAGACGGGTCAGTGGAAAAGGAGCTTGGGGAGGACAGTCTAGACAGGGAGTCAAAACTGCTCGAGGGTCTACAGAGAAAAAAGGACCAGTATATTCATTTTGTCGGAGGTGTGAGCAGCGACACCCTGGAGATTGCTCTGCGATGCCAGGGAGATGTTATATTTGTAGAGGTGAGGGGCATCGATGGAAAGAGTGCCCGCATGTAGGAAGAGGCTGTTACTATTGTGGGGACACGAGTCATATGAAGAAGGATTGTCCTCGTAGAACTACCGAGGAGCCCATGGTCAGAGGATTGAGGTTCAGAGCCAACAGCAATCGGTGACAGTCAATCGTCCTATTAGGCTTACCCAGTCAAGGACGAGTGCTACTCGTGGGAGGCCTAGTAATCAGGAGGCGAGGACTCAGGGTCGGGTATATCACATGACCTACGAGGATGTGGGAGCTGTACCTGATGTGGTGGCAGGTACTTTACAGTTAGATACGATGCAAGTTTATGCTTTAATTGATCCTGGAGCTAGTCATTCCTTTGTATCTTATAGAATTGTGAATAACTTGTATATGTTATCTAGTAACTTGGGTGTAGGAGTGATAGTTAGTACACCTCTAGGGAGATAATATACATATTGATGATATTTATAGAGGGGTAAAACTATATATTGGAGGGTTAGAATTGAGGGTAGATCTTATGCCGTTAGAGCTATATGATTTTGATGTAATTCTGGGCATGGATTGGCTAAGTAAACATAAGGCACAAGTGGATTGTTTCACCAAGACGGTGACAATCCAAGGAATAGGTGATAAAAGAGTAGTGTTTAAAGGGGAAAGAAAAGTAATTCCAAGTTGTGTAATCTCAGTCTTAGTGGCTAGAAAATTACTAAAGAAGGGTTGTTCTGCTTGGTTAGCCCATGTAAGAGAGCTGGAAAAGGGTAGCATAGATTTGACTAGTATTCCTGTTGTAAAAGAGTTTCGAGATGTATTCCCAGAAGAGTTGCCTGGATTACCTCCAGTGAGAGAAATTGAAGTTTCCATTGAAACTATTCCAGGAGTTTCTCCTATAGCCCAGTCTTCTTATAGGATGGCACCTATGGAATTGGCGGAACTGAAGGTCCAGCTTCAGGAATTGGTAGATAAAGGCTCCATCCGGCCTAGTAACTCGCCCTGGGGAGCTCCAGTATTGTTTGTAAAGAAGAAGGATGGCACCCTTCGTTTGTGCATCGATTATCGTCAATTGAATAAAGTGACGGTGAAGAACAGGTACCCAGTTCCACGAATAGATGACTTGTTTGATCAGTTGAAGGGTGCTAAGGTGTTCTCAAAGATAGATCTGAGATCTGAATACCACCAGTTGAGAATCAAGGAACAAGACATACAAAAGACTGCATTCTGAACCCGTTATGAGCATTACGAGTTTTTAGTGATGCCTTTCGGGTTAACCAATGCTCCGGCTATGTTTATGGACTTGATGAATCGGGTGTTTAGGCCTTACCTGGACCAATATGTGGTTGTATTTATTGACGATATCTTGGTGTATTCAAACTCTCACTTGGAGCATGAACAACATCTAAGGGTTGTGCTACAGACCTTAAGGGAGAATCAATTATATGCCAAGCTGGATAAGTGTGAGTTTTGGCTCCAAAAAGTGGTATTTTAGGCCATGTAATATCCGCAGAAGGAATACTTGTGGATCCAATAAAGGTTGAGGCCGTATTAAAATGGGAAAGGCCTACTAATGTAACTGAAATCCAGAGCTTCTTGGGCCTTGCGGGATATTACCTTGAGGGGTTTTCCACCATAGCATCACCTTTAACTAAGCTGACCCGCAAGGAAGTCAGGTTTGTTTGGTCGGAAGAGTGTGATGAAAGCTTTCGAGAACTGAAGGAGAGGCTTACTTCTGCTCCTGTGATGGCCCTTCCATCGGAGACAGAAGGGTTTGTGGTATATAATGATGCCTCAAAAAGGGGTCTGGGATGTGTATTGATGCAACACGGGTGTGTGATTACTTATGCATCAAGACAGCTAAAGTCGTATGAGGTGAATTACCCGGTTCATGACCTAGAACTTGCAGCGGTGGTGTTTGCCTTAAGAGTATGGAGATATTACTTGTATGGGACACAAGTTCAAATCTTTAAAGACCATAAAATTTTGAAGTATTTGATGTCACATAAGGAGTTGAACATGCGGCAGAGAAGATGGGTAGAGTTAATAAAAGATTACGATTGCGTTATTGACTACCATCCTGGTAAGGCTAATGTAGTAGCCGATGCCTTGAGTAGGAAGGGAAAAACAATGATGAATGATATGGAGCTGACAGAACAGGAAAGTATAGTTGAATTAAAAAAAAAGGGTTTGAGGCTAAGTGTAGGGCCCGAGGGGTCACTGTTAGCTCAGTTAAATATCCGATCTGTGATTCGAGACAAGGTCTTGGTGGCTCAACAAGCAAATGGGAAAGTAAAAGAGATCAAGGGGAGGGTAAACAAGGGTATAGAGACATCATTTCAAATGTTATCCGATGGGCTAATAGCTATGGAAAGGCGAATTTATTTGCTCGAGGATAAGACTTTGAAAGATGAAGTATTAAGAGAAGCGCATGAATCTCGATTTGCTACTCATCCTGGGAGTACAAGGATGTATAGGGATTTAAAGGAATACTACTGGTGGCCAAATATGAAGAGGGAAATAGCAGAATTTATGTCAAACTGTGGGATCTGTCAACAAGTAAAGATAGAACACCAGAAACCTGTAGGGGAATTACAGTCATTATCAATTCCGGAATGGAAATGAGAGGATATTTCTATGGATTTTGTGATGGGATTACCCAGGGGAAAGAAGGGGAATGATGCCATATAGGTGATCGTGGATCAACTAACAAAATCTACTTTGTTTTTGCCTATGAAGATGACTGATTCGGTGGATAAGCTAGCAAAATTGTATGTAAATAAAGTAATCAGACTTCATGGAGTGCCAGTTTCAATTATATCGGATCGGGATCCAAGGTTCACATCAAGGTTGTGGCCTAGCTTACAACAGGCAATGGGGACAAAGTTGAATCTAAGCACGACATTTCATCCTCATAAGGATGATCAATCTGAAAGGACCATTCAAACTCTGGAGGATCTCCTAAGGTCCTATGTGTTGGAGTTTGGAGGGAATTGGGAGGATCTTCTGCCCTTGGTGGAGTTTGCTTATAATAATAGCCACCAAACTACTATTGGTATGGCTCCATATGAAGCATTGTATGGGAGGAAATGTCGTACCCCAATTTGTTGGGAGGAAGTAGGAGAAAGGAAGCTTTTGGGACCTGAAATGGTGCAACTGACAACTGACAAGGTGAGGGTGATCAAAAAGAGGATGAAGGAAGCCCAGGATAGACAAAAAAGTTACGCAGATCGCCGAAGAAGGCCCTTGGAATTCCAGGTGGGGGATAAAGTATTTTTGAAGGTGGCTCCTTGGAAAGGTATCATTCGATTTGGAGTAAAAGGAAAATTAGCCCCGAGATATATTGGCCCTTTTGAGATTAAGGAAAGAATCGGGCCCGTTGCTTATCAATTAGAATTGCCTATATATTTGGATAAGATTCACAATGTGTTCCATGTGTCATTGTTGCGAAAGGCCAAGATAGACCCTTCACGGGTATTGCCACAGGTTCCTTTGAAGATTAAAGGGGATCTAACCATGAAAACTAAGTCCATCAAGATCTTAGATCGAGATGAGAAGTTGTTGAGGAATAAGAGAGTTCCATTGGTGAGAGTATTATGGAGAAGCTCAAGAATAGAAGAAGAAACATGGGAAAGAGAATCCGAGATGAAGGAGAAGTTTCCGCACTTATTCTCTGACATAGGTACGTAACTTGAATTTCGAGGACGAAATTTTGTTATTTGGAGGGGAGAATGTAAATCCCGAGATAATCAAGGCTGGATTAAATTAAAGAAAATAAACTAAACTAAAAAGAAGTGGGGGCAAAACGAATACACTTAAAGAAAATAGAGCCTAAATGCAAATAAGAATAATTATAAAGCATAAATACTACTCTTCTTACCAAAAATAAATCTGCAACTATCGTGAAGAAAGAAGAGAGGGAGTTTTGTATCTATTTTTACAGATCAAGAGAGAAACACTAAATTTCAAGAACCCATCCAAGATTAAGGGTTATAGGTAAAAATAAACACTGGTGGGCAAGGGATTACCAAGAAAAATTGAAAAAGAAGAGAAGAGGGGAGGGTCAGCTGTCATTAGAAAGAAAAGGAAGGATCGAGACCTTGATTCATATCGGGTAAGATATTCTAAACATGGTCTTATGAGTTGTTTTAAAGTCAATTATGAATTGATGTCTGGATGTTAAATTATAGATTTGAGTTCTATAACTCCAGATATAGTTAAAAATTTGAGAAGAGGTCAGACAATAACAGTTCAAAAACGAGACAGTAACAGTTGGACAGTAACAGTCCAAGTGTTTGTTCATGAGCAATTTTGACTATCTTAGAGGCAGAACTGGGTTCTCCTTAAATCATAGAACTTGTAGCCTCATGTCTTAGCTTTCTAACGACACTAATCTCACTTGAATCGGAGTTCTATAACTCCAAATATAGTTAATAATCTGAGTAGAGGTCACATAGTAACAGTTCAAAAACGAGACAGTAACAATCCAAGTGTTTGTTGATGAGCGATTTTGACTATCTTAGAGGCAGAACTAGGTTATCCTTAAATCATAGAACTTGTAGCCTCATGTCTTAGCTTTCCAACGACACTAATCTCGCTTGAATTGGAGTTCTATAACTCTAGATATGGTTAAAAAGCTGAGGAGAGATCAGACAATAACAGTTCAAAAACGAGACAGTAACAGTTGGACAGTAACAGTCCAAGTGTTTGTTCATGAGCAATTTTGACTATCTTAGAGGCAGAACTGGGTTCTCCTTAAATCATAGAACTTGTAGCCTCATGTCTTAGCTTTCTAACGACACTAATCTCACTTGAATCGGAGTTCTATAACTCCAAATATAGTTAATAATCTGAGTAGAGGTCACATAGTAACAGTTCAAAAACGAGACAGTAACAATCCAAGTGTTTGTTGATGAGCGATTTTGACTATCTTAGAGGCAGAACTAGGTTCTCCTTAAATCATAGAACTTGTAGCCTCATGTCTTAGCTTTCCAACGACACTAATCTCGCTTGAATTGGAGTTCTATAACTCTAGATATGGTTAAAAAGCTGAGGAGAGATCAGACAGTAACAGTTAAAAAACGAGACAGTAACAGTTGGACAGTAACAGTCAAGTGTTTGTTGAGGAGCGATTTTGACTATCTTAGAGGCAGAAC
Source organism: Populus trichocarpa (assembly GCF_000002775.5). Classification (NCBI taxonomy): domain Eukaryota; kingdom Viridiplantae; phylum Streptophyta; class Magnoliopsida; order Malpighiales; family Salicaceae; genus Populus; species Populus trichocarpa. The sequence goes on from NC_037295.2 coordinate 10,087,365, forward strand.
TGGGTTCTCCTTAAATCATAGAACTTGTAGCCTCATGTCTTAGCTTTCTAACGACACTAATCTCACTTGAATCGGAGTTCTATAACTCCAAATATAGTTAATAATCTGAGTAGAGGTCACACAGTAACAGTTCAAAAACGAGACAGTAACAATCCAAGTGTTTGTTGATGAGCGATTTTGACTATCTTAGAGGCAGAACTAGGTTCTCCTTAAATCATAGAACTTGTAGCCTCATGTCTTAGCTTTCCAACGACACTAATCTCGCTTGAATTGGAGTTCTATAACTCTAGATATGGTTAAAAAGCTGAGGAGAGATCAGACAGTAACAGTTAAAAAACGAGACAGTAACAGTTGGACAGTAACAGTCAAGTGTTTGTTGAGGAGCGATTTTGACTATCTTAGAGGCAGAACTGGGTTCTCCTTAAATCATAGAACTTGTAGCCTCATGTCTTAGCTTTCTAACGACACTAATCTCACTTGAATCGGAGTTCTATAACTCCAAATATAGTTAATAATCTGAGTAGAGGTCACACAGTAACAGTTCAAAAACGAGACAGTAACAGTCCAAGTGTTTGTTGAGGAGCGATTTTGACTATCTTAGAGGAAGAACTAGGTTCTCCTTAAATCATAGAACTTGTAGCCTCATGTCTTAGCTTTCCAACGAAACTAATCTCGCTTGAATTGGAGTTCTATAACTCTAAATATAGTTAAAAATCTAAGGAGAGATCAAACAGTAACAGTCCAATTGTTTGTTGACGAGAAATTTTGACTATCTTAGAGGCAGAACTGGGTTCTCCTTAAATCATAGAACTTGTAGCCTCATGTCTTAGCTTTCCAACAACACTAATCTCGCTTGAATCGAAGTTCTATAACTCTAGATATGGTTAAAAAGCTAAGGAGAGGTCAGACAGTAACAGTTCAAAAACAAGACAGTAACAGTTGGATAGTAACAATCTAATTGTTTGTTAACGAGCAATTTTGACTATCTTAGATGCAGAACTATGTTCTCTTTAAACATAGAACTTGTAGCCTCATGTCTTAGCTTTCCAATGATAGTAATCTCGCTTGAATCGGAGTTCTATAACTCCAGATATTGTTAAAAATTTAAGGAGAGGTCAGACAGTAACAGTTCAAAAACGAGACAGTAACAGTTGGGCAGTAACAATCCAATTGTTTGTTAACGAGCAATTTTGACTATCTTAGATGCAGAACTATGTTCTCCTTAAATCATAGAACTTGTAGCCTCATGTCTTAGCTTTCCAACGACAGTAATCTCGCTTGAATCGGAGTTCTATAACTCCAGATATAGTTAAAAATCTAAGGACAGGTCAGACAATAATAGTTCAAAAATGAGACGGTAATAGTTGGACAGTAACAGTCCAATTATTTGTTGATGAGCGATTTTGACTCTCTTAGAGGGAGAACTGGTCATAGAACAAGTAGCCTCATGTCTTAGCTTTCCAACGACACTAATCTTGCTTGAATCAGAGTTCTATAAGTCTAGATATAGTTAAAAATCTGAGGAAAGGTCAGACAGTAACAGTTCAAAAACAAGACAGTAACAGTTGGACAATGACAGTCCAAATATAAAGAAAGGAATGATAAGTGGGGTTGGACAAAGAACGTTAATAATAATGGGTGAAATGAGAAAAACATAAATTATTAAGAAATGACTAAAAGAAAGACTTACTGGTTGTTGATATGGTTATTATAAAACATATCCTTGAATGAGGAAAATTTATGAGATAAACCTGTGATTTGCAAGAGGGACCACAGGCGTGGTGCAACAGCAGTAGCAGGGGAGCACGAGTAGAGCTTCTATTGTAGGTAGGTGAATCGCACCTTTACCTTTTAGTTAAATTCCATGATTTAATATATATTACTGATGTGAAATGTGAATTACTGAATGTATGTGTACTCAAGGGGAAAGGTTGTTTTTTGAATTGTTAAGTGATGAAATTATCACTGACAAATGAAAGATGAGAAGTGTGATTTTGAGGCGTAAACTAGCATACATTTAGTGTATGTTAGGATCCCGGGTAAGGGGATCACCGTGTTTTGGCTAGCATACATTTAGTGTATGGTAGGATTCCGGGTAAGGGGATCACCGTGTTTTGGCTACCATACATTTAGTGTATGATAGGATTCCGGGTAAGGGGATCACCCTGTATTGGCTAGCATACATTTAGTGTATGTTAGGATCCCGGGTAAGGGGATCACCTTGCATCGACTCCTACGGGATGCTGATGATGATACTAGTGAAAGGGGTATCGGTAATGTGTCAAACAAAGATAATCATGTTTGATTTTATAAAGTCTAGAATGGAGGTTAATAGTGAAAGAGGGAACGGTTATTAATAGTTGAATAAGGAAGAGATTCTAATGAAAACCAGAAAGGAGAAGTGAACAAAATATGAATGCATGTTACTCTGTTGAAATTGTTAGATATTCGTGTTATTATTTTTTTATGTGATATTCACCTTTCAATAATATGTATTTTGTTTCGGGAACATCACATGCACGACAGGAATAGATCTTAGGTTATGTTACCTTTTTGTATTTTAGGTTATAGGGGGTATACCCTTGTATTTTGTAAACATGAAAATATTTGTATAACTTAATTTGTATAATTAATGTTTAAACTTGATTGAATGAACTTAATCTCTGTAGTTCATATAACCATTTTTCATGTCTAAGTATTTATTTTTTATCTATCCGTAATGATATTTTGTTATATAATGTATATCATGAATATTGTGGGTAATAGGTGTGAGAATATTTGTGGAAATTGAAACCCAAGATGATTGGGTCGGGATTAAGTTATGAGATGTGAGTTATTAGAAGTGTAAACAGGTTACATGTCGATAACTTGGGACCTTCCGGTATAGGGGGGACTGCGTCAAAATTTCGGTAGATTTTAATATGAAAACCATGAATATATATATATATATAAGGGGAAGAAAAAAAAATTTCTCTGTTTTTGGTTGACATGAGAGGGTCATTTTTATCCCGGAATTGGGGGATGTTACAACACACTTCATTCCATGTCATAAAACCGATGATGCAACTAACATTGCTAATTTGTTCTTTAGGGAGATAGTACGGCTTCATGGGGTCCCTAAGAATATTGTTTCTGATAAAGATGTTAAGTTCCTTAGCTATTTTTGGAAGGTGTTATGGGGAAAATTGGGTACTAAACTGTTGTTTTCAACTTCTTGTCACCCGCAAACAGATGGACAAACCGAAGTAGTTAATAGGAGTGTGACACAAAGATAACTTGTACCTAGGCACCAGCACTATTGGAAACGAAAACCCCCACCCAACAAATATTGATTCGTAAACGAGAAGTATAAGAATGACGCCGCGAAGTTAGTTGCTCTTCGATAAGTTATTTTTCTGTTCTTTAGAGAACCAAGGAAGGGAGATTATCCCACCAACACACAACAAGTGCGCCCCTTATTGGCTTTGGTTGCATACACACGGTTCCTCTTTTCAATCTGTTGCAGCACACTCTCATGGAGTGTCTTCACCACCTATGCTTTACAATTACCATCCAAACTAACCCTTTCATCAACAGGCAAAGGAATCAAATCCATGCAAGTTAAATGGTTAAATCCATACACATTTTCAAATGGTGACAATTTCAAAGGGTTAATAGGACCTTAACAGAACTTGTGCGTGCTGTCATTCAAAAGAACTTAAAGAATTTGGAAGACTGTTTGCCATTTATAGAGTTTGCATATAATCGTAGTGTGCACTCTACTACTGAATTTTCACCATTTAAAATTGTGTATGGATTTAACCCTTTAACTCTAATGGATTTGATTCCTTTGCCTGTTGGAAAGGGTTTGTTTGGATGGTAATCGTAAAGCACAGGTGGTGAAGACACTCCATGAGAGTGTGCGGCAATAGATTGCAAAGAAGAAACGTGTGTATCCGACCAAAGCCAATAAGGGGCGCAAACATGTTGTCTTTCAAACCTGATTTACTTGGCTTTCCGGGAATTGTGTCTTTGCGTGACCACGTGATCATGAGGTTCGTATCATTTGGTATCAGAGCTTGGCTCCATTAATTAGGTTATATCCTTCTGAAATTTTTGTTTCTTGTTGATTCCGCAAAAATTGCTTAGTATCCAATTTCTTCTTCTCTTTGAATTTGCGGCATATAAAAAAAATTGTTATTTCATTCTGTTATTGTTCAAAATATATCAGTAGCATCAAAAACAAAAAAAAAGAGAGAAAAGAGAAAAGCAAAAAAAAATTGTTCAAAAAGACGTTTATTGGTTTCTATAGCAGAAAACTGATAAAGCAACTCGGAATTACCTCAAATTTGATACTCTAATTAGTGGGGTCCTAATCGCACCACATATCAATTTTTTCCATGCAAAATGATACGGTTCAGCCTTGTGATACGACCTAAGCAAGGTCAAATTCAAATTTTGACGTAAAATTCTCTATCGTCCAGTTTTACGCTATTGAGCATAACTTCAAATTCAACCGTTGGATCAAGCTGAAACTTTACCAGAAGATTTTAGAGGTATTGTTATGCTAGGATAAAGTTGCAGGTGAATTGGAGTTTGTAAAAGACTTGCAATGTAGGTCAGAACATGTTGTATGAATTTTGTTATTTACTTCCCTTTTGACTTGTGGACTTTCTATTTGGTAAGAATTCTTTTCCTACAAGGATGTGGGAGCTTGTTTCGGGAATTTCCTCGTTCCACAAATATATTTAATGAGCTGTAATATAATCTCCAAGTGTGGCAGGATTTATTAATGTTTCAGAATCCTTTTCTTATAAGGATTCATTATTCATCACACACAAGAAAAAGAAGGGTTGGTTGTATTTAATGATAAATTAGTTATTTTTATTATTTTCTTTCATGTTTGGGCTTAATTAATACTTTGTTTTTCAGCTAAGATCCAAGGCTTGTTTGGATCAGGCTATATAAGTTTTTCAGTTCAGGCAACTAGGGTAGATCCATTAGGGTTAATTTCGGGAGCATTGATAAATATTACTTTTGAATTTTTTAGTTTTAACGTGTGAGAGTGATTCTTTCAGTCTTCAGTTTTTGAAAGAACTGAATCTGACTTATCAAAGATTAACTGGCTTCGTGGCGTGATTTTACTTCATTCCAATAGTGTTGGTGCCTTGGGGTATGATACGATCCAGGAAATGTCAAATTCGGATTCTGACGTAAAATATGCAACAATCCAGTTTTACGGCAACAGTCACAATTCTCAATCCGATCGTTGGATCGAGCTGAAAGTTTATGTAAAGTCTCCTGACATGTTGTCCTACCTTGGGTTAAATTTTTAGGTCAATCAAAGTTTGGGAAGGCATCGAAACATGGGTCAACAGAGGCTGTATGAATTTTGTTATTTACTTCCTTTTGACTTGTGGACTTCCTATTTGGCTAGGATTCTTTTCCTAAAAGGATGTGGCATCTTATTTTAGGAATCCCCTAATAATATAAAGATCTTTAATGGGATGCAACATAGTTTCCAAGTGTGGCAAGGATTCATAAATGTTTTAGAATCTTTTTCTTACAAGGATTCCTTATTCATCCTAGCTACAAAAAAAGCAAAGAAGATTTCAGAATTAATTCTACCTTCAGATTTGATTCTCCTAGCTTATATGGGACTTCTAAAAGGCAACAAATCTGATCCTATTATATTTAGGATATTAAATTTGGATTTATTATTGTTATTATTATTTTCTTCTTAGTTTAGGGTTTATTTATATTGTTTGGGTTTAAATGTAAGTGGGCATCATATAAGTCCACATAAGGGGTCCATTGAGGTTTATTTTAGTTTGGAGTCACTATAAATAAGGGCTTAACCAGAAATGTAAGGTTAGACAATTCAGATTAACTGGCTTCGTGGCGTCATTCTACTCAATCCAATTGGTGCCTTGGGGCAGGTTTTCATTGTGTCACACTCCTATCAGACCTATTTCGGCTTTCCGAGATCAAATCTCAATCTTGATTGTGGGTTGCGTGACCACGTGATCACGAGGTTTGCATCAGTTGGTATCAGAGCTAGGCTCCGAAACAAGGTCATATCCTTCTGTTATTTTTGTTTTTTTAGTGTTCCTTTAAGTTTTTTAGTGTTGGCGTCCATCTTCTTCTTCGTGTCTGCGTCATCTAAGCAAAAAAAAAAGTGTTATATTTCATCTTCTTACTATCTCTAATCATATCAGTATATTAAAAAGAAAAAAAAAGAGAAAGAGAGACAGAAAGAGAGAGAGAGAGAGAGAGAGAGAGAGGGATTAGTTGAAATTTGAAGGATCATTCAATTTTTTCCGCAGAAACACAACTCTTGGTGAACCATAAGCAAAACACCTCAGAATAAATTGAAACTTTATATTCAGTCTATTGGGGGTGATATCTCATCATATGTCAAATTTGGGCTTATTTGGATATCGGTTGCTTGAGGTTTTAATTCGAGGTTCAATTCTGCCGCAGAAACACTATTCTTAGTGAACCATAAGCAAATCACCTCGGAATCAATTGAAAATCCATATTATATCTATTCAGGGTGATATCGCAATACTTATAAAATTTGGTCTTATTTTGATATCGTTTGCATGAGGTTTTAATTGTAGGTTCAATTTTGCCGCAAACTGATCATACACGGGGTTTGGGTACCTAGACATAATAGAAGGACCTATAAACTGAGATTTGTTGTTTTCTTGGTATCCTAATACTATATATTAAATTCAAGGTCATTTGGATTGCGTTTTCTTTAGGTTCCAGAATCGGGTTTTGTCTTGCTGTAACGGGTTTGTTTGGTGTTGTCTTTCAAAATTTGTTTTGTTTCTATTGATTTCGTTCCTGCCATTATACTATCATCATATTTTGATATCTGGCTATTGTTTGAGTCATTTTCATCACTTTCACATTTGTTTGTTTTTCGATAAGTTCTAGTCCAAACAAAAGTCAGATTTGCAATCTTGAGTCTAAATCAGTGTTCTTCCTGTGTAAACTCTATTATTGTCTTCGTCTTCTTCTTCTTCTTCTTCTTTTTCCCTATTTGTGTCATGTATTCACCAAGGGAGAGGGAATAGAGAAGGATTGTTGATCAACGATGCGAAAAACTAAGCCATGGTTTGGGGGTTTTAGAACAAGAAGTTGATAAGTGTAGAAGATTATTCTATGATCTTCAAGCTTCATGGGAAAAGGAGGTACAACGCCAAAAGAATGAAAGACAGAGGAGAACCATTGTGGTTATCATTCAAAATTATGTACGCAAGTGGTTAGTACGGCGTGCTTATTTGAAATTCTTGTCAGTCACTACCTCTATACAGTGTTGTTGGAGAAAGGTGTTAGCAATAAGAGAATTCTGAAGGCTACTGAAGTCGCTACTAATCCTATTCAAGATTCAAGAGCGAATCTTCTTGAAGAGGGAGGGAATGATACGATTTAGCCTTGTGATACGATCCAAGTAAGGTTAGATTCGGATTTTGGCGTAAAAAGCGCAACAGTCCAGGTTTATGGCAATAGTTATAATTCTCAATCTGACCGTTAGATCGAGCTAAAATTTTATGTTGACTCTCCAGACATGTTGTCTTACTATGGGTTAAGACTTCAGGTCAAGCAGAGTTTGGGAAGGCACCACAATACTGGTTAAAAGAGGCTGTACAAATTTTGTTATTTACTTCCATTTGAGTTGTGGACTTCCTATATGGTTAGGATTCTTTTCCTACAAGGATGTGGCAGCTGGTTATGGGAATTTCCTAGTTCCACAAGGTTCTTTAATGAGCTGCAATATAATCTCCAAGTGTGGCAAGGATTCATTAATGTTTCAGAATCCTTTTCTTATAAGGATTTCTTATTCATCCTAGCTACACAAGGAAAGAAGGGCTGGTGGTATTTAATGACAAATTAGTTATTTTTATTATTTTATTTTGGTAGCTACAGCCCAAGGCTTGTTTGGGCTTGCTTAATACTTTGTTTTCAGTTAGGATCCAAGGCTTGTTTGGATTAAGTTATGGGCTTTTCAGTTTAGGGTTTTGGGTCAGTTTTGAGTGGACCTCATATAAGTTCACATAAGGGGTCCATTAGGGTTAATTTTTCAAGAACTATTTAAACTTATGTAAGCCAAAATTTCAGCAGTTTTGATGATAATTACTTCTGAATTTTTCAGTTTTAACGTGTGAGAGTGATTCTTGCATTCTTTAGTTCTTGAACGAACTGAATCTGACTTATCGAAGATTAACTGGCTTCGTGGCGTCATTCTACTCAATCCAATAGTGTTGGTGCCTTGAGGCAGGTTTCCATTGTGTCACACTCCTATCAGACCTATTTCGTCTTTCCGGGATCAGATCTCAATCTTGATTATGGGTTGCGTGACCACGTGATCACGAGGTTCGCATCACGAATCAATATTTGTTGGGTGGGGGTTCCCGTTTTCAATAATGCTGGTGCTTAGGTACAAGTTATCTTTGTGACACACTCCTATCAAAATGAAGTCAAGCTCTGATACCAAATTATGCGAACCTCGTGATCACGTGGTCATACAACCCACACTAAAAGACACCAACGCACCTATTTCGGTTTTACAGGATCAGATCTCAATCTTGATTGTGGGTAGTGTGGTCAACGTGATCATGAGATTCTCATCAGTTGGTATCAAAGCTAGGCTCCGAAACAAGGTCATATCCTTCTGTTATTTTTGTTTTTATGCCATAGAAACACATCTTTTAGTGAACAATAAGCAAACCACCTCATAATCAATTGAAACTTTATCTTCTGTCTATTGAGGTTGAGATCACATCATATATGAAATTTGGGATTATTCTAATATCATTTTCTTGAGGTTTTAATTCGAGGTTCAATTTCGCCACAGAAACACAACTCTTAGTAAACTATATGCAAATCACCTCATAATCAATTGAAACATTATATTTTGTCTATGGGAGTGATATCACAACATATATAAAATTTGAGCTTATTTTGATATCATTTGCTTAAGGTTTTAATTCGAGGTTTAATTATGTCATAGAAACACTACTCTTAGTGAACCATCAACAAACCACCTTAGAATCAATTGAAACATTATATTCTATATATTAGGGGTGAGATCGCGCTATATATTAAACTTTTCCTTATATGGATATCGGATTCTTGAAGTTTTAATTAGAGGTTCCATTCTGCCGCAAACTGATCATATAAGGGGTTTGGGTATCTAGACATAATAGAACGACTTATAAACTGAAATTTGTTGTTTTCTTCCTATCCAAATACTATATATTAAATTCAAGGTCATTTGGATAACTTTTTTCTTAGGTTCTAGAATCGGGTTTTGTCTTGCCGTAACGCGTTGAGATCACATCATATATCAAATTTGGGCTTATTCTGATATCATTTTCTTAAGGTTTTAATTCGACGTTCAATTTTGCTGCAGAAAAGTGAACTATATGCAAATCACCTCATAATCAATTGAAACTTCATATTTTGTCTATGGAGTATCACAACATATATAGAATTTGAGTATATTTTGATATTATTTGCTTGAGATTTTAATTTGAGGTTCAATTTTGTTGTAGAACACTACTCTTAGTGAACCATCAACAAACCACATTAGAATCAATTGAAACTTTATTTTTTTTGGTAAGTTGACGTATGTATTAAAAGAAGAAGATACAAACATTATAAGGGGCATACCCCAGATTTACAATGATAACAGAAACATAAAACAACAGATGACTACAGGCTAGCCACCAACCATAAAACTGAAACCTCACTAGATTCGTTAGGGAAACCAATACAACCAACTAACTAACAAATTAAGAATCTATGGTATTCACCCTCCAAGCTCGTTGGATCTAATTGAAACTTTATATTCTATGTATTGGGGGTGAGATCGCGCTATATATTAAATGTTTCCTTATATGGATATCTGATTCTTGAAGTTTTAATTAGAGGTTCCATTCTGCCGCAAATTAATCATACAAGGGGTTTGGGTACCTAGACATAATTGAACGGCCTATAAACTGAAATTTGTTGTTTTCTTCCTATCCAGATACTATATATTAAATTCAAGGTTATTTGGATAGCTTTTTCCTTAGGTTTTAGAATCGGGTTTTGTCTTGCCGTAACGCGTTTGTTTTTGCATTATCTTTCAAAACTTGTTTTGTTTCTGTTGATTTTGTTCCTGCCAGTATATTATCATCATATTTGGGATATTTGGTTGTTGTTTGAGTCATTTTCATCAATTTCATATTTGTTTGTTTTCGATCAATTCTGGTCCAAACAAAAGTAAGATTTGTAATTTTGAGTATAAATCAGTGTTATTCCAATCATAAACTCTATTGTTGTTGTGTCTTCATCTTCTTCTATTTTCCTATTCGTGTCATGTATTAAGCAAGGGAGAGGGTACGAAGAAGTATTCTAGCTCAAGGATTGGAAAAACTAAGCAATGGTTTGGGGGTTTTAGAACAACAAATTGATAAGATTATTCTATGATCTTCAAGCTTCATGGGAAAACGAGGTACAACACCAAAAAAATAAAAGATGAAAGAGAGCCGCTGTTATCATTCAAAAGTATGTACGCAAGTGGTTAGTACGACATGGTTATTTGAAATTCTTGTTGGTCACTACTTCCATCAAGTGTTGTTGGAGAAAGGTGTTAGCAAAAAGGGAATTCCAAAGGCTTAAACAAGAGGCTAATGAAGTTGCTACTAATCCTATTCAAGATTCGAGGGCAAATCTTCTTGAAGAGGGAGGGAATGATTCGGTTTAGCCTTGTGATACAACCCAAGTAAGGTCAAATTTGGATTTTGGCGTAAAATTCTCTACCGTCCAGTTTTACACTATTGAGCATAACTCCAAATCCAATCGTTGGATCGAGCTGAAAAACAAAGTATTAATTAAGCCCAAACATGAAAGAAAATATTAAAAATAACTAATCTATCATTAAATACCACCAGCCCTTCTTTCCTTATGTAACTAGGATGAATAATGAATCCCCTTATAAGAAAAGAATTCTGAAACATTAATGAATCCTTGTCATACTTGGAGATTATATTACAGCTCATTAAAAATCTTTGTGAAACTAGGAAATTCCCGAAACAAGCTCCTACATCCTTGTAGGAAAAGGATTCTTGCCAAATAGGAAGTTCACAAGTCAAAAGGAAGTAAATAACAAAATTCGTACAGCTTGTTCTGATCTATATCGCAAGTCATTTTCGAACTCCGATTCACCTGAAACTTTACTCCAACATAGAACAATACCTCTGGAATCTTATGGTAAAGTTTCAATTATTTTTGGTTTTTTTTAGTGTTCCTTTGTTGCAACATATATAAAATTTGGGCTTATTTTGATATCGTTTGCTTGAGGTTTTAATTCGAGGTTCAATTCTACCGTAAAAACACTATTCTTATTGAGCCATAAGCAAACCAACTTAGACTCAATTGAAACTTCATATTCTGTGTACTGGGGGTGAGATTGCACCATATATTAAATTTGGGCTAATTTGGATATCAGTTTCTTGAGGTTTTAATTGGAGGTTCAATTTTGCCGCAAACTGATCATACAAGGGGTTCTGGTACTTAGACATAACAGAACGACATATAAAATGAGATTTGTTGTTTTCTAGGTATCTAAATAATATATATTAAATTCGAGGTCATTTAGATAGCGTTTGCTTTAGGTTCAGAATTGGGTTTTGTCTTGCTGTAACGGGTCTGTTTTGCGTTATCTTTCAAAACTTATTTTATTTCTGTTGATTTTGTTCCTGCTAGTATATTATCATCATATTTGGGATATTTGGCTATTGTTTGACTCATTTGGTTACATTTCTTTGTTGTTGATCAAGTCATGGGCTTTCAAGTTTAGGGTTTTTTGGTCAGTTTTGTACATGGGTCAATTCAGCCCACAAGGGTACATCCATTAAGGTTAATTTTTCAAGAACTATTTAAACTCATGTAACCAAAATTTCAGGAGCCATTGATCAATATTACTTCTGAATTTTTCAGTTTTAACGTGTGAGAGTGATTCTTGCATTCTTCAGTTCTTGAACGAACTGAATCTGACTTATCGAAGATTAACTGGCTTCGTGTCGTCATTCTACTCAATCCAATAGTGTTGGTGCCTTGGGGCAGGTTTTCATTGTGTCACACTCCTATCAGACCTATTTCAACTTTCCGGGATTAGATCTCAATCTTGATTGTGGGTTGCGTGACCACGTGATCACGAGGTTCGCATCATATATATATATATAAAGGAGAGATTAGATGAGATTTGAAGGATGATTTAATTTTGCTGCATAAAAACAACTCTTGTAGAACCATAAGTAAACCACCTCGGAATCAATTGAACCTTTATATTCAGTCTATTGGGGGTGAGATTGCATCATATATCAAATTTGGGATTATTCTGATATTGTTTGCTTATTCTGATATTGTTTGCTTGAGGTTTTAATTTGAGGTTCAATTCTGCCGCAAAAACACTATTCTTAGTGAACCATAAGCAAATCACCTCAGAATACATTTATACTTCATATTCTGTATATTGGCGGTGAGATTAAACCATATATTAAATTTGGGCTTATTTAGATATCAATTTTTTTAGATTTTAATTGGAGGTTCAATTCTGCCGCAAACTGATCATACAACGGGTTTGGGTTTCTAGACATAATAGAACGACCTATAAACTGAAATTTGTTGTTTTCTTCCTATCCAAATACTATATATTAAATTCAAGGTCATTTGGATAGCGTTTTCCTTAGGTTCTAGAATCGGGTTTTGTCTTGCCGTAACACGTATGTTTTGCTTTATCTTTCAAAACTTGTTTTGTTTCTGTTGATTTTGTTCTTGCCAGTATAGTATCATCATATTTGGGATATTTGGCTATTTTTTGAGTCATTTTAATAACTTTCACACTTGTTTGTTTTCGATCAGTTCTGCTCGAAATAAAAGTCAGATTTATAATTTCAAGTATAAATCATTGTTCTTCCTATCGTAAACTCTATTCTTTTTGTGTCTTCGACTTCTTCTATTTTTTCTATTTGTGTCATGTATCCAGTAAGGGAGAGGGAACGAAGGAGGATTCTAGCTCAAGGATGCGAAAAACTAAGCCAAGGTTTGGTGGCTTAATCAGGATTAGCCGAAGAACAAGCGTAATCATGTCAACGACCCATTGGAGGTGCGAATTGGGCCAATTACAAGAGCTAGGGCAAAGAAGCTTAAACAAGCATTGAATGGGCTTGTTTAGAACATATGGAGCAAGATAGACCTAGAGGGGCTTGGGACATTTAAGGAGCATGAAGGACAACCTTTAATTCATCTAATTCATGTCCAAAAAGAGCCAAATTAGTGTGGAACAAGGGGCTGCTGTGTCCAGCCCTACCAGCCTTGTTAGGCTTGTTTTGTTTCCTAATGCTACAAGGATAGAAAGTCAACAATTTATAGTCTTAATTAAGTAAGGAAGTTGGCCAAATTTTCTTCCTAAAGAGGGGAGGATTATTTAGTGTTTTTCCTAATCTAGGAAGGAAAGTAATTAAATCAGCAACAAATGAGAAAATTTGTTTTCTTATTTGTCCAAGTTAAACAAGGAAATCCAAGCTAATCAAGGACATCCAAAGGGGCAGTAACACAAATTTTCCAAATCAGATTTTTTCTAGTTTATTTGGGACTTCTTAAGGGCGACAAATCTGATTCTAGCATATTAATTTTCAGATTTTTATTATTTTTATTATTTTCTTCTTAGTATTTGGGTTATTATTACTTATTTGGGTCAATTGTAAATGGGCTTCATATAAGTCCACCTAAGGGGGGTCCATTAGGGTTTCTTTAAGTTTAAAGTCGGTATAAATAAAGGCATAGCCAAACATGTAAGGGTTAGACAATTCAGATTAATAAAACTTTTTTTTGCCGCACTTTGTGTGTGTGTGTTGGTGAGATAATCTCCCTTCCATGGTTCTCTAAAGAATTGAAAACAACTTATCGAAGAACAACTAGCTTCGGGGCATCATCCTTATACTTCTCGTTCGTGAATCAATATTCGTTGGGTGGGGGTTTCCGTTTCCAATAGTGCTGGTACCTAGGTACAAGTTATCTTTGTGGCCACTCTTATCAAATCTAATTTACTTGGCTTTCCGGGAATTTATGTCTTTGCTTGTGGGTTGCGTGACCACATGATCACGAGGTTCGTATCATTTGGTATAAGAGCTTGTCTCCATTAATCAGGTTATATCCTTCTGAAATTTTTGTTTCTTGTTGTTTCCGTAAAAGTTTCCTTAGTCTCCAATTTCTTATTCTCCTTGATTTCACAAGATATAAAAAAATAAAAATATATAGTTATTTCATTTGGTTACTGTCCAAAATATATCATTAGCATGAAAAAAAGTTGTTTGAAAAGACGTTTATTGGTTTCTACTGCAGAAAACTAAACAAGGGACAATTAGATTAAATCAACTCTGAATTAGGTCAAATTTGAGACTATGATTACTGGGGTACTGATGCGAACCTCGTGATCAAATGGTCACGCAACCCACAATCAAAATTTTGCTTGAAAGTTTTCTATTTTCTGTTTTCTTTTCTTTTAGCCTAGATAACTTCCAAACCCCCTCAAATTGCATATCATAGAGCATAAAACTCTGAACTAGACCTTCCTCGTGGGATCGACCCCTTGCTTGCTTTATACTATCTTGTGTGTTGTGTCTTAAGCTAGGGTAATTAATTTGTGTGACCGCGACATCGCAACTAATTTTGGCACCGTTGCTGGGGAGGTGATTTTAGTTGATTCTTGTGCTGTGATTTTTATTTATTGTGATTGTTATTTATTTTGTTGAAAAAAAAGGAGATTTTTGCTTGTGGCAGTACTGTACAGTACGGTACAGTTACTGTTCAAAACCAATTTTTTGGTGGAATTGGGTATCGGCCTTTTATTTTCTAAAGGGAAATGACGTTCTGAACAGGTGGTTTTCTAGGGTTTTTAGGCAGTTTTAGTTTTCTAACGTAGGATTTTCATTCAATTTGCACCACTTTAAATCTCTTGTGTGATTGGTTTCTTTTGAGTTTTCTTGACGATTTATGTAGGTGGATTTCGAAATAGAAAACACTTTACGTAGGTTACGAAAGGAAACTTGTGTCAACACCATGGCTGTTGCATGACAACATACACTCAAGGAGCTTGCTGCTCTTAACATGGAAAATCAACCATTATGCATAAATATCGACAACAATGTCAACTTCGAGCTCAAGTCTTGTTTTATACATTTGCTACCAACATTCAATAGACGTGTGGGAGAAGATTCTCATACTCATCTTAAGGAGTTCTATATTGTTTGTGTTGGCATGAAACCGAACGGAGTGGACGAAGAACATGTTAAGTTGAAAGCTTTCCCTTTCTCTTTAAAAGGGGCAGCAAAGGCATGACATTTCTCTTGGAATGCTATGAAGAAGATTTTCCTTGAGAAGTATTTCCCAACATCTGGAGTTGCTAACATAAGGAAAGATATATGTGGGATTTAACAATCTCATGGTGAGACACTCTCCGGGTATTGGGAAAGATTTGAGCAATGAATTCCAGTTTTAAAACAATTCCATCCTTTCCCGTGAGTTCTTCTAGGTATAAGAAAGAGGACAAAGAAAAAGAGATTTTAGAGGTTTTCAAGAAAGTGAAACTCAACATTCATTTGATTGATGCTATCAAGCAAATTCCCAAATATGCCAAATTCTTTAAGGAAATGTGTACCACCAAGAGAGCCTATAAGCTAAAAGGCCATGAAATGGTAAGTATGGGTGAAGTTGTATCTGCTGTTGTTCAAAAGAATATGCCTTTAAAGCAAAAAGATCCATGTGTATTTATTATCCCATGTGTTATTGGTAATGCTAGTTTTAACAGGGCCTTGTGCGATTTAGGTGCATCCATTAGTATTATGCCTAAACATGTTTATGATTCTCTTAGTCTGGAGCCTTTGAATAAAACTAGTATTGTAATACAACTTGTGGATCGTGGTTTTGTTTATCCACTTGGTGTGATAGAAGATGTCCTAGTCAAGATTGATAGTTTGGTTATTCCATGTGATTTTTATATTCTTGATATGGAACGTGATTCTTGTGATTTGTCAAACAACACTCTTATATATTGTCTGGGAGACCATTCTTGAAAACTGCAAATATGAAAATTAATTATGGCAAGGATACTTTGTACATGGAAGTAGGAGATACAAAGATTGAATTTAATTTTCATGATGCAATGAAATATCCTTACAGCAATGTTTATTTAATCACATGCTATGACCAGGTTGATAAGTGTGTGCAGCAAGTTCTTGTTTTGATTGTGAGGATGGATTAAGCGTAGTTTTGAATTATATTTGTTCCCCAAAACATGCAGGAATCAGCATTGGCTTTGCAAACTTTGCAAACTATCCTCTATGATGTAGGGGTCATTTACCCCATCATGGATAATAAATGGGTGGCGCCTATCATTTTGGTACCAAAAAACACTGGAACCACATTATAAGAGATACAAAATGATGCTTTTAAGAATACAAGGATTTTTTTTTTTTGGTAAGTTGACGTATGTATTAAAAGAAGAAGATACAAACATTATAAGGGGCATACCCCAGATTTACAATGATAACAGAAACATAAAACAACAGATGGCTACAGGCTAGCCACCGACCGTAAAACTGAAACCTCACTAGATTCGTTAGGGAAACCAATACAACCAGCTAACTAACAGATTAAGAATCTATGGTATTCACCCTCCAAGCTCGTTGGATCCTTGTGTTTTCATTTGTTGGTACGACATTCCTCATCAAATCAAGCTTATCACGAATGATACATTCGATTTGATTAAGGACCAAATTCGGAGTTCTAGACATTCCAGCAAAGATCCTTGCATTCCGTTCTTGCCATACATGATACACTGTAGCTGCAAAACTCAGTTTACGAGAAAAATTGACGAAACTCTTGCCATGCCAAGAGACAGTGGCCCATCGAATCCATTCATCCCAGCCTTTTGTCATTCTTGGAATGTCGCATCTGTCACAAACATCCCACCAGATCGCTTTAGTATAGGAGCATTCAAAGAACAAGTGGTTGTGATCCTCATTGTTGCGGAGACAGAGTGAGCATCTATTGGGACCATGTATACCAAACCGATGAAGTTTATCTTGAGTTGTGAGTTTCTGTTGGACGGCCATCCATAGAAGAAATGAATATCTTGGAACAGCATTCTTGAACCACACAATGTCATGCCATTCAACCATCTGACGATGACGTCTTAGATGTTCCCAAGCTACTTTGACCGAGAATTTGTGATTTGGCGAGTCCAACCAAACTATCTCATCCTTTTGCCCCATCTTAGGATTAGAATTGGAAGGAATAGCTTCTATAATGGGGTGCCAGCCAATAGCTTGGGTGGTAGGCGTTTTCCATTCTGAGTTCTGAATTAGCACATTCACCTTCGCGTTCTTGGCCATACCTGAATCATAGATGAATCTTTCCCCGTAAGAATCCGCGAGTGGGCTGTGAGGATGCCAATTATCAAACCATAGAGAGGTTGTCATTCCATCTCCTATGATGTACTTCATCTTCGGCCATGCTAAGGATCTGAGCTTTAGAATCTTTCCCCAAGCCCAAGAGCAATTTTGTGGCGTCTTGATTGTCCAGAAATTCCTACCTCGCAACAGATTGGATCTGATCCAAGTAGACCATATTGAGCCATCTGAGTCATTGCACAGGTTCCAAATGTGTTTCAACAAAGCAATCTTGTTCCATTCTGTTATGCTTTTTATTCCTAGCCCCCCCTCCTTTTTTGGAAGACATACCTGATCCCAAGCCACTTTAGCCCCAGTAGTTCTCATATCTGAACCTGACCAAAGAAAGGATTTCATAATTTGCTCCACATTTTTAATTACTTGCCCAGGTAAGAGAAAGAGAGATGCCCAATAGACCTGTATGGAAAATAAGACTGAATTAATCAGTTGTACCCGTCCTGCATACGAGAGTGCTCTACAAGTCCAATGTCGAACTTTAGAGGTGATTCGATCCACGAGGCCCTTACAATAAATAGCCTTTAGTCTGGACGAGAGAAGAGGTACTCCCAAATATTTCATAGGGAGCTCCCCCTCTCTAAACCCAAGAATATGAATAATTTGTTCCCTCTCAGCATTTAACACACCGCTCAAGAAGATGTCACTTTTGTTTGGATTTGGATACAGACCTGATAGATCTTGAAACTTTGTGAGCACAGTTCTGATCATACGAATTGAGTTTACATCCCCGTTGCTAAAAATCATCAAGTCATCAGCAAAACAAAGATGAGAAATTTTGTCCTTCTTGCATCTCCAGTGGAACTTGAATTCTTGGTTGGCACTCATCTTGCAGAATAGCCCCGACAGGATTTCCATACATAGGACAAACAAATATGGGGACAATGGATCCCCTTGTCTCAGCCCTCTTCCCCCTTGAAAGTAACCTGCAAGCTCACCATTGACGTTGATAGAGAATTGACATGATGTAACACAAACCATGATCCAATCAATGACTGTTCTAGGGAATCCCATTTTTATTAACATAGCGTCAACGAAATCCCACCGCACCGAGTCATAAGCCTTCATCAGATCAACTTTCATAGCACAACGAGCAGGTCCCATAGATTTATGATAGCCTTTCATTAGTTCCTGAGACAAAAGAATGTTATCACTGATTCTCCGTCCTGAGATAAAAGCAGTCTGATATGGACCAACTAAGGATGGCAAAACAACTTTGATTCTCCCAGCTAGAATCTTAGCGATGCATTTGTACACTGTATTGCAGCAAGATATAGGACGAAAATCTGTCAACCTTGTAGGATTAGCAACTTTAGGAATAAGGGAAATGGATGTAGCATTCATTTCTTTAAGCATTCTACGAGTATGAAAGAAGGATCTAACAGCGTTGATTACATCTTCCCCAACTATGTGCCACATTCTTTTGAAGAAACCTGCGTTAAAGCCATCCGGACCAGGGGCTTTGTTGTTCTTCAAACTAAACATAGCATGCTTAATCTCCTCCCTTGTTACATCTTGTGCGAGTACATGCTGTTGCGTTGAAGACAGTTTCAAGTTAATTGCCGATTCCATCACTTCCTCGTTCAGAACCCTAGGCATCTTATCAACTCCTAACACACGATGGAAGTATGCAATTACTTCTGATTTGACTGCCTCGTGTCCTTCGACAACCTCTTCATCCTCCCTTGTAAGTGATAGAAGCTTATTTCTATTCTGTCTTCCATTTACTGATTTGTGAAAGTAGCTAGTATTCTGATCCCCCAAGCTAAGCCATTGTATCCTTGCCTTCTGTTTGAAAAAACTCTCTTCAGCCCTGACGGTAGAAGCGTATTTATGAACAGCATCCCTTTCTCGCATGCACAAAATTGGATTCGCATGCGCTGTATGCAGAGCCTGTTGAGCCTTATCCATTTTGTTTTTTGCATCTTTCACTCTATCTGAAATGTTGGAGAAGTGAGCCATATTGAAAAGTTTCAATTCCTGCTTTAGCTTTCTTAGTTTGCAACACAGCTGATATATTGGACAACCCCCCGAATTCTGATCCCATACCTTCTTCACCAAGGGCATGAACTCGTCATGATCCATCCACATATCAAAAAATCTGAATGGTTTCTTTATGTTCTGATCATTGCCAATAACCTTTACCACCATAGGAGAATGGTCTAACATACCCGAAGGCAAAAATCTCGCTTCCGATAATGGAAAGTTCAGATTCCACTTCTCATTGACAAGCACTCTATCTAGTTTCCGCATAATCAGATTCTCAGGACATTGGTTCGACCAAGTATAATGCATACCTGAATACCGAAGATCATCTACTTTCGCTTCTCGAATACATGTATCCAATCTGTCCATAGTACCAGCCCACGTAGTAGACCCTCCTAACCTGTCCGACTGGTTGCGGATAGCATTAAAATCACCCATAAGAATCCACGGGGTTGACTCCCATCCATCACTACGACTCACAATATCAGACCATAATGCCTCACGTAAGGAAGCATTATTGTCTCCATAAATAATTGAAGTATTGAAACTGATATTGGTAGCTAATATAGTGACAGAAACATGAATAGCCTGGTCTGACATTCCAAAAACATCCACCTTCACCGTATCAGCATTCCAACAAACCCAAATACGCCCACGACAAGAGAAATCATAATTATACAAGAAGGACCAAGAACGCAGAAGAAGTTGAGTAACATTATCTTTATTCTTGTCTTTAACTCGAGTTTCAACCAGACCAAAAAGAGCTATCCTCTCTTGATGGATGAGCCGACGCAATTCTGAATGCTTTATAGGATCATTCAAACCTCTAATATTCCAACATCCAATAATCATAGGAAAATAGAGAGGAGTACAAACAGCAACACAAAGATTACCTTGACGTGCCTCCTGGAGAGGAGCCAGATTTCTTATGCTTCTTTGAAGAGGCTTTTGAACCCTTTTTCTTTTTCTCTAGAGAGTCTCTAGCCTTAATAGCTAACTGATTAACAGTTTCCCTTTCGGTGGAATTCAGGGTTTGAGGGGTTGTCAGGATCGTTGATGTTGACTCCTTATCGGTTTGTTCCCCATCTGTATCACCTCCCATTGTGTCCATATCTTGATCTAAAGCAGTACTTGCAGCCCCTTGCTCCTGATTCATGTCTTCTCGTAAACTCTTCAAGGCAAGAGGAGAGGAAGGATTTTCATCTTCATGACAAGCAGCATTGTGCACATCTGATGCCGCATGATCAATCATCTTACAATCAGACATATTTATACCAGATGTTGAACAACCATTCTCATTACAATTACCCACTTTAGATGCCAAGGGGGCATTCTCCCCACTCACAGAACCCTTGTTTCGTTTACCAACTACCTGCCACTGAAACTGATTCTGCTTGTTATCCGCAGATTTAGAGTTCATAGCTCCTAGATTCCTCTTACCCTCTGCCACCACTTTAAGATTATCAATGTTATTAGTAGCACAAAGCGCTGTGGTGTGTCCAAAGACATTGCAATTACTGCACTTCGACGGTATCCATTCGTACTCAGCTGAAATTGTTATGAATAACCCATTTGGACAGCGAAGATCATATTCCTTAACCAACGTCTTCGAAGCATCTATCTCAACGCAAACTCTTGCGTAACTAAGCCTTTTACGCAACAATGTCGTATGATCCGCATGAAGGGGGACTCCAACAGCACTCGCTACACAGCTCAACCCCTTAATAGTCCAATACTCGAGAGGGACATTATACAGCCGAACCCATACCGGAACTCTGGCCAAATCATCTTTCAAAAATTGCATGTTCGGCTGCCAACGTTTAAGCACCAAAGGCCTGTTGGCCATGTGCCATGGGGCTCTTTCCAGCACATTAGTGGCATGATCAACAGAATCAAAATTGAAGATGAAGAAACCGTTATCCGAAGACAAAACTTCTGATAGACCGTAGGAGCTCCATATTCTTTTGGCAATAGAATTAACCACGGGATACGGTAATTTCTGCCCCACAAAATGACCAACTAGGGTGGATTTCCAAAATTCACAGCCATCTTCAAACACATCAAGTGGAGGAGCTACTGTCACACGACCATCCGTCGTAGTAGGGGGAGCAAAGTGCAGATTACGGACTGAACTAATGCCAAGGGTCTTGCTACCCTCATTGTCATCAACATCAGAACCCTTCAAAGCAGTTAAAAAATTCAATTTGGGTCTAGGTTTTAGTTGTTCTTGTTGATGAGACCCTACCTTCACCTCATCAACTTTAGAACCCAACACATGGTTCATTTCTGGAACAACATTAGAAGCTTGGACAGTAGAGTGGTTCTCTATACTAACATCAGAATCAGCTTGAAATTGAGAAATCCTCATCCCATGGCTATTCAACATATCTTGCAATTGTAATCTTAATGTATGTCCAGACTTAACTTGATTGTGTTGTTCAATGTTAGAGCTAACCATTGGAACATTTTCCACAGAAGAACATAGAGACATTATGGTAGCATACAAATACTAGAGAGAACAAAATTCTAAGAAGATAAACTGAGTCCAAGAAGCAACCTAAATTCAGAAATAACAGCAACCTAACTCATAAACAACAACATGCAGAATAGTTCATGAAGGAAGGAGAGAATTACAGAATTACGAGGCCAATATCTCCCAGCACACTGATTATAACAATGATCCGTTCGGTCAAGATGTAGAGTAGGTTCCGAAGAACAACATACTCAAAAATGGTAACGATCCAACGGTGAACAAAGGAGATCAAGCTACGACAAACCACTCTGAAACTAGCAAGAAAAAATGAAACTTTTTCCAAAGAACTGTGATTTAATCTTCACATATGGCAAAGGCCTTCATGTCTATGACAATCCATTCACTATGCTGCAACTTCACCACTTCTTCATAGTTCCAGAACTGAAAATGCAGAATAGTAGAAATATTGCGAGATCAATATCTCTGACCTCGTTGATTGGATAACAAATCCGTTCGGTCAATGTTGAGAGAAGGTTGGAAGGAACAACATAGTCAGAAATGAGAACAATCCAACGGTGGACGGAGTAGATGTAGCTCCGACAGCACCACTCTCTCTCTCTCTCTCTATCTCTCTCTCTCTCTCTCTTGGTTCCGAATACAAGGATTTACAAAGAAAAGACTAAGAGTTTTCATGACCGAATGATTACAAGAAAAGAGTTTCATGTTAGAGACAAAGTCTTCCTTTATCATTCACATTTGAAACTTTTTCCTGGAAAGTTGCGCTCTTGTTGGATTGTACCCTTTGTTGTTTCTAATGTTTTTCCTTATGATGCAGTTGAAATTACGAGTTTAGAAACAAACAAAGTGCTCAAGGTCAATGGGCATCGCTTGAAACCTTTCTATGAAGGTTGGACAACAGAAATCACTGCTTCTATGGAGTTAGCTGAACCGATCTATAAAGCATGAACATGCGATGTGTCGAGCCAATGACATAAAACAAAAGCGCTTACTGGGAGGCAACCCAGCACAAAAAAAAATCAGATTTGCTTTCTTTTTCCCTTATCTTTTATTTTTTGCATTTTATTTTATTTTTGTCATTCTCTTATATTCCTTTTCTTTCATTTCAACATTGAGGACAATGTTGTGTTTAAAGTATGGGGGTATTGAGAGAATTTTGTCCCCAGGGGGCGTAGCGTGATGGTAAAAGGCTTGAGATCTGCACAGCAGGTCTCGAGTTCAAGTCAGGGCTTGCACCTTTTGTAAGGTTTTACTCGCTCATCTGGGCCCACAAAGTGCGCTTTCCAGGGAGTGGGGTTTCCTCGAATCCAAAAAAAAAAGTATTGAGAGAATTTTAGTTTTCTTTGTTGCGTAAAAAAAAATCTATGTTTAATCTTTTTGAACTCTCATTGGTTTATGAGAATATGAGTATTATGTATGAGAATTAGGTGTGATAGATGAAGATATAAATCAAATGAATAAGTGTGCATGCAAGTTTTAACGTTTAATTGGTTTAGGGATTGACTTTGAAAATATGTCATGTTGACTTTATAATGTTATACCAATGCAAGCTTTTGAGCCTTCAACATTATGTTCTTTGATTGTGCATTCTTTCAATGATATGTATCTATAGAACTTGCTTCATATCTTGTTGAGATTACATTCACATTACATGTGTTCATGAAGATGATAAAGGCATTAAGGATTTTAACCACTTGAACCAAAAGGCCAACCTAAAGTATATTATCCTTAGTGAGCCCCCTTTGAGATTGTTTATCATTTCTTTGCTTTACCTTAACATTTTATATGTTTTCCTTTTCCCTGGCCAAGGATTAGTAGAGCATGTACTTGTTGCTTTACCACCTGTGCTTTACGATTACCATCCAAACTAACCCTTTCATCAATAGGCAAATGAATCAAATCCATTGGAGTTAAAGGGTTAAATCCATACACAATTTCAAATGGTGAAAATTCAATAGTAGAGTGCACACTGCGATTATATGCAAACTCTATAAATGGCAAACAATCTTCCCAATTCTTTAAGTTCTTTTCAATGACAGCACACAAAAGTTGTGTTAAGGTCCTATTAACTACTTCGATTTGTCCATCTGTTTGGGGGTGACCAGTAGTTGAAAACAACAATTTAATACCCAATTAGCCCCATAACACCTTCCAAAAATAGCTAAGGAACTTAACATCTCTATCAGAAACAATGCTCTTAGGGACCCGTTGAAGCCGTACTATCTCCATAAAGAACAAATCAGCAATGTTAGTTGCATCATCGGTTTTATGACATGGAATGAAGTGTGCCATCTTTGAAAACCTATCAACAACTACAAAGATGGAATCCCTACCCCGTTTTGACCTAGGTAAACCTAAGACGAAGTCCATCAAAATGTCTACCCATGGTTCTTTTGGTACAGGCAAAGGGGTATACAAGCCATGTGGTTGAGTCCTAGACTTTGCTTTCCTACAAGTTATGCATTTATCACATATGTGTTACACATCTTTTTTTTCATTTTATGCCAATAAAAATGTTCATGCAACACATCCAAAGTTTTAACAATACCAAAATGCCCCATCAACCCACCTCTATGTGTTTCACGTACAAGCAATTCACTCAGAACTTAACGGAACACACAAATGACTCTCTTTAAACAAATATCCATCAAGTCTATAGAACTTCCCAAAAGCTGAAGTTTCGCAAACATTGTAAACATTAGAAAAATCACTATCATCCTTGTACAATTCTTTTATTTGTTCAAATCCTAGAAATCTAGTATCCAAAGTAGATAAAAGAACATACCTGCGCGAAAGTGCATCAGCCACAATGTTTTCTTATACTTGATCACATACGAAAAGGTTTCAATAAATTCAACTAATTTGGCATGTCTCCTACTCAACTTATCTTGCTCTTTCAAGTGCTTTAATAATTCATGATCAGAATGTATCTGATATGATCCAGGCAAGGTCAAATTCAGATTTTGATGTAAACTGTGCAACTATCCAGCTTTACGGCAACAGTCATAATTCTCAATCCGATCGTTGGTGTAAACCCCGGGGAAAAATAAAGATTTTGGATTGCAAACTAACTACATGAGAAATAAAAGTGAAGAAATTCATGCATATGGTTAAATAAAAATGGGAATTCAAAAAAATTGGATATAAGTTTCTGGATGAAATATTTTGAGACATTATAAATCAACCCGAAAATGTTGAGGGTTGGATTAAATTAAAGAAAATAAACTAAACTAAAAGTTGTGGGGTGAAATTATAAGAAATGAAAAGAGGTATAACTTAATTATAAGAAGAAAAAAAGATGTAGGGACCTAAATGCAAATAAGAAAAATTATAGGGCATAAATACTCCTATTCTCATCAAAATCTGCAGAAATCATAAGGAAAGAAAAGAGGGAGTTTTTGTATTCATTCTTGCAAAATCAAGAGAGAGACACCAAAATTTCAAGAAAACCATTCATGATTAAGGGTTTATAGATGGAATAAACACTTGTGGGCAATGGATTAACAAGGAAATTGAACAAGAAGAGAAGATGGAGTGCTGGCTATCATTAGATAAGAAAGGAGGGAGTTGAAAAATCTTCAACTGGTTGAAGATCAAAACCTTAATTCGTACCAGGTAAGGTGTTCTAAACATGATATAACTCATTTCAAATTCGATAATGAATATATGCGTTGATGTGAATTATAGATTAGGGTTCTTAGACTTGAATTGGGGGAAAAGTATTTGTTGTTAAAATTAAGTTAATTTATGTGTGGTATGTGATTGGGGACGTGAAACCATGATAATTTACCTAGAAAATATAGTTTGTGAAAGTTATGGTTGAAGGGAAGGGGGGGTGACAAATCTGGATAGACTCGTCTCCTGACTTTCAGTAAGATTTCAGATAGGAGAATGAGGGAATTAGAACTAGGTTCTTCTTAATTCATATAACTTGTAGCCCCATGTCTTAGCTTTCCAACGAGACTAATCTCACTTTAATCAGAGTTCTATAACTCCAGATATAGTTAAAAATCTGAGGAGAGGTCAGACAGTAACAGTTTAAAAACGAGACAGTAACAGTTGGACAGTAACAGTCCAAGTGTTTGTTGATGAGTTATAAATCAGATATAGGTGCCAGAGATTTGACAGTTTTTTTTTATATAGAGGGGTAAAACTATATATGGGAGGGTCAGAATGGAGGGTAGATCTTTTGCCGCTAGAGTTATAAGATTTTGACTTGAATCTGGGCATAGCTTGGCTAAGTAAACATAAGGCATAAGTGGATTGTTTCACCGAGACAGTGACAATCCAAGGAATAGGTGATAAAAGAGTAGTGGTTAAAGGGAAACAAAAAGATATTCCAAGTTATGTAATCTTAGTCTTGGTGGCTAGAAAGTTACTGAGGAAGTGTTGTTCTGCTTGGTTAGCCATTATAAGAGAGCTGGAAAGGGTAGTATAGATTTGGCTAGTATTCCCGTTGTGCGGGAGTTTCGAGATGTATTCCCAGAAGAGTTGTTTGGATTACTTCCCGTAGAGAAATTGAACTTTCCATATAAACTATTCCAAGAATTTCTCCTATAGCCCAGTCTCCTTATAGGATGACACCTATGGAATTGGCTGAACTGAAGGTCCAGCTTCCGAAACTGTTAGATAAAGGCTTCATTCGGTCTAGTAACTCACCCTGGGGAGTTTGTAAAAAAAAAAAAGGATGGCACACTTCGTTTGTGCATTGATTATCGACAATTGAATAAAGTGATGATGAAGAACAAGTACCCATTCCCACAAATAGATAATTTGTTTGATAAGTTGAAGGGTGCTAAGGTGTTCTCTAAGATAGAGTTGAGATCTGGATATCGCCAATTAAGAATCAAGGAACAAGACAGACAAATGACTGTATTCCAAACCCTTTATGAACATTACGAGTTTTTTGACTTGTGGACTTCCTATTTGTCTAGGATTCTTTTCCAAAAATGATGTGGCATATTGTTTTGGGAATCTCCTAGCTTGACAAGGATCTTTAATGGGCTGCAATATAGTTTCCAAGAGTAGCAGGATTCAAAAATGTTTCAAAATCCTTTTCTTACAAGGATTCCTTATTTAACCTAGCTACAAAAGGAAAGAAGACTTCAGGAAAGAAGACCTTCAAATCACATTTCTTAGATTATTTGGGACTTCTTAAGGGTGGAAAATCTGATTCTAGCATCTTTAGGATGGTAATTTTTGAATTTTTATTATTTTCTTCTTAGTCTTTGGGTTATTAATACTTATTTGGGTCAATTGTAAATGGGCCTCATATAAGACCACCTAAGAGGGGTCCATTAGGGTTTATTTAAGTCTAGAGTTAGTATAAATAAAGGCATAACCAGACATGTAAGTTAGAGACAATTTAGATTAATAAAACTTCTTGTTTGTTGCACTTTGTGTGTGTGTGTTGGTGGGATAATCTCCCTTCCTTGGTTATCTAAAGATCTGAAAAAAATATATCGAAGAACAACTGGCTTCGTGGCACCATCCTTATACTTCTCATTCGCGAATCAATATTCGTTGGGTGGGAGTTTTTCGTTTCCAATATTGATTTACTTGGCTTTCCAGGAATTGGTGTCTTTGCATGTGGGTTGCATGACCACGTGATCACGAGGTTCGCATCATTTGGTATCAGAGCTTGGCTTCATTAATCAGGTTATATCCTTGATTTTGCAGCATATAAAAAAAAATAAAAAAAATTTTATTTCATTCTATTACTGTCCAAAATATATCAGCAGCATAAAAAAAGAAAAACAAAAGAAAGAAAAAAAAAGTCGTTCAAAAAGACGTTTATTAGTTTCTGCCGTAGAAAACTAAACAAGGGAAAATTGGATCAAATCAACTCGAAATTAGCTCAAAGTTGATACTATAGTCCTAATCGCATAACATGTTAATTTTGGGGTCGATTGGATATAGTTTGCTTTGGTTTTCAAATTCGGATCTGATCAGGTCTGATTCATAACGTCTTTGCGTAAGTATATCAAACCTTATCGTAAATTGTTCAAACTTCATATTCTGTCTATTTGGGTTGATATCGCACTATATCTGAAATGTTAGCTTAATTGGACATTATTTACTTTAGGTTCCAGATTCTGACTTAACTCGTCGTAAACGAGTATGTTTTGTGTCAACTTTTGAAATTCGCTTTCTTTCTATTGTTTTCATTTTTTTCAGTTTATCTTCAACATATTCAAAATATTTGGGTGTTGTTTCATAATTTTTTCATATTTCATTTCTATTTTTATTCGAGTCTTCAGTTTCGTTTGTATTTTGGATAGATTCGCTTGCTACTCATGAGACTATCATCGCAGTTTTGTTTTGCTCGTTTTCTGGTTTTTATTGCTTCTTGAATCATATATATATTTGGATTGCGCTGCCAAGTTGGTTATATTTGGTGTTGGTTTCAGTTCCGCAAGAGGGTGAGAAGAGAGGTGTGAGCATGTGAGGATATTAAGAGTGTTTGAGCGAAACACGAGCGATGTGAGGGTTTTTTTATCACTAACCAATTTTTTTAGGTACTATCATGTCAGATCAAAACAACACACCACCTCCTCCTGATGTAGAACTTAAATTCCAAATGCAAGCCATGACAAAGATGATGGAAAGAATGAATTTCGTGATGGGAAACGTGTGTGACAGACTTGAGAAGGTGGGAAAACATGGTAACGTGGCTGGAACATGTACCCAAGACATGAGAAAGGTTGGGGCAGAACTGAAATCAAACAATGGCAGTGTGGCTGAATGGGCTGATTATGAGAATTTTGAGAAGGACGTTGATGATATTGGTGATGGTGGTCTTAAGGACCATCAGGAAGGTTTTCGGCAGCCTAGAAACCGAAGGGATTTCATGTATTTTGATGAGGTGTTATGGTAAAAAAAAGGAGAATTCAAAAGGAGAGGTGGTATCAAAGGGAGATAAATAAAGAGATTGGTATTCTAAAAAAAGAATCCAAAAGCCTATCCCGTATTCTAGGGGAGATGAAGCAAGAACTTGTGTGATAGCGGCAACAGTCAATGCCGATCAAGCTTTAGAAAGAGAGGAGAAAAAACGCTGCAATGATGATATACGAAATAGAACGGCTGCTACTTTCATCTAAAGTTGTTGGCCATGATTGTTGGCAAGAAAGCAACTCCAAAGGCTTCAAAAAGAGGCTAAGGAATTGTCCATTCAACTTGTTGGTGATTCGAGGACGAATCATCTTGAAGAGAGAGGGAATGATACGATCCATGCAAGATTAAATTTGGATTTTGATGTAAATTGTGCAACTATCCAGTTTTACGGCAACAATCATAATTCTCAATCTGACCGTTAGATCGGGCTGAAATTTATGTGGGGTCTCCTGACATGTTGTCCTACTTTGGGTTAAAATTTCAGGTTAATCGAAGTTCGAGAAGGCATTGCAATACAGGTCAACAGAGGCTGTACGAATTTTGTTATTTACTTCCTTTTAACTTGTGGACTTCCTATTTGTCTAGGATTCTTTTCCAAAAAGGATGTGGCATATTGTTTTGGGAATCTCCTAGCTCCACAAGGATTTTTAATGGGCTGCAATATAGTTTCCAAGAGTAGCAGGATTCAAAAATGTAAGATCCCACATCGGAAGCGAGCGTTCAGAGCTAGGGCCTTATAAGTGCATGCTCACCTTGACTAGTAAGACGCGTTTTGGGGCCATGCGTGGCTGCCAAGAACAAACCCGTGAGGGGGACCTGGGTGGAAGCCCTGGACATGGGTGGACTGGGAGGCCCAAAGCGGACAATATCTTGCTAGTGAGGTGGGGTGTTACATTTGGTATCAGAGCCGAGGATGGCTCGTCTTAAGGTGGGGGGATTGTAAGATCCCACATCAGAAGCGAGCGTCCAGAGCCAGGGCCTTATAAGTGCACGCTCACCTTAACTAGTAAGACGCGTTTTGGGGCCATGCGTGGCTGCCAAGAACAAACCCGTGAGGGGGACCTGGGTGGAAGCCCTGGACATGGGTGGACTGGGAGGCCCAAAGCGGACAATATCTTGCTAGTGAGGTGGGGTGTTACAAAAAATGTTTCAAAATCCTTTTCTTACAAGGATTCCTTACTTAACCTAGCTACAACAAGAAAAGAAGACTTCAAAATTAATTCTACCTTCAAATCACATTTCCTATATTATTTGGGACTTCTTAAGGGTGGAAAATCTGATTCTAGCATCAATTGTAAGTGGGCCTCATATAAGACCACCTAAGAGGGGTCCATTAGGGTTTATTTAAGTCTAGAGTTAGTATAAATAAAGGCATAACCAGACATGTAAGTTAGAGACAATTCAGATTAATAAAACTTCTTGTTTGTTGCACTTTGTGTGTGTGTTGGTGGGATAATCTCCTTTCCTTGGTTATCTAAAGATCTGAAATAGACATATCGAAGAACAACTGGCTTCGTGACACCATCCTTATACTTCTCGTTTGCGAATCAATATTCGTTGGGTGGGGCTTTTCCTTTTCCAATAGTGCTGGTGCCTAGGTACAAGTTATCTTTATATCCCACTCCTATCAAACCTGATTTACTTGGCTTTTCAGGAATTGGTGTCTTTGCGTGTGGGTTGCGTGACCACGTGATCACGAGGTTCGCATCAGAATCACAAACTCCTTAGGCCATAGGTAATGATGCCACGTCTCTAAAGTTCTCCTTGTCATATGTAGGGTAATTCAAGGCTGCCCCATTAAGTTTTTCGCTGAAATACGCAATGGGCCTCCTATCCTAACGCATCACATTCAACTTCAAAAGCTCTCATAAAGTCTGGCAAAGCTAAAACAGGCGTCGAACAAAGTTTATCTTTCAACAAATTAAAAGCCTTATCCTGTTCATCATTCCATTTGAATCCAATGGACTTTTTCACAATTTTAGTTAAAGATGCAACAATAATACTAAAATCCTTCACAAACCTTCTATAAAAACTAGCAAGTTCATGAAAACTACTTACCTCACTTACTGATTTTGGTGTAGGCTAATCTCGAAGGGCCTCAACTTTCTCCTCGTCCATCTCGATACCCTGCTTAGTTACGACATAGCCAAGAAACACAATTTTGTCAATGCAAAAGGTACACTTCTTAAGATTAGCATACAATTGCTTACTACGCAATACACTAAGTTCATTACGCAAATGATCAAGATGCTCTTTTTAAGTTCTTGTTATAGATTAAAATGTCATCAAAATACACAACAACAAACTTACCTATAAATGAACGCAATACATAATTCATTAAACATATAAACGTACTGAGCGCATTTGTAAGTCCAAACAGCATGACTAACCATTCATACAAACCATGCTAAGTTTGTTATCAAAACCGGAGTTGTGGTATATAAACTTGTGAAGCCACTAAGATTAATAATTGTGGCGGATCCAGATTAGTAATCTTAGGAAGAGCATTCGATTGATCAAATCAAACATGGACTGTAGACAGTTATGTTGTCTAAATTAATCAACTCATCTAGTTCTTAAAGCTGGCATTAAATTAAATTACTAGTGCGGACACTATGGTTATTTGATGGTTAAGATTAATTATACAGCGGATCTGTTAACTAACCAACATAAGAAAAGATAGATATTCAGAGTGTAAATTGATGTTTCGTTTCTGTGATCAGTTCTAATTTCTGTAGGTGGATGTTTATTTGAAACCACGGTTTATTCTCTTGATAATTTTCTGATTTTATTTAAATTTTGCTTGATAGTTTTTTGTTTTCTTTTCCCTTAGCTTAGATAACTTCCAAACCCCCTCAAATTGCATATCATATAGCATAAAAATCTGAACTAGACCTTCCTCGTAGGATCGACCTCTTGCTTGTTCTATACTATCTTGTGTGTTGTGTCTTAAGCTAGGGTAATTAATTTGTGTGACCACGACATCGCAACACCTCTTACACCCAAACAGGTGTACGATGATCAAATGAAGCTAAAAACTAAGCATGAGGCTATGGGGAGAGAAAATCAAGGTGAGGAACAAGGGGAGAGAAGACCATCATATCCGGTCAGAACTATAAACACCATTATATGCCATTCGGCCACCCAGCCAAACACAAACAAGTATTCGGCTAACAATCCAAACAAATCAGACCATTCGACCACTAAAAAACACCTAAATCTGGCCGAGAGTGGAGTGAAGAAAGTCAGGAGGGGTGATGAGAATTGTGTGGAAAAACTAAAGAAACATCCCAATTTTTATGCTAGAGAGGGAGAGGTCAGATATGCATTTTTCACTAACAAGCCAATGATTTTACTTGTGTACAAAGAGTCTTACTTTAATACTAATGATCTTGATCATATTGTGCCTAGTATTTCTATTTCTTTGTTGCAGGAGTTTGATGATGTGTTGCCCGACAATACTCCTTGCGGATTACCACCATTGAGGTGGATAAAGCATCAGATTGATTTCATACCCGGAGCTTCAATTTCTAATTAACCAGCCTATAGAAGCAATCCCAAGGATATGAAGGAGCTTCAAAGTCAAGTTGATGAGCTCATGGAAAAGGGATACATTCATAAGAGTATGAGCTTGTGTGTTGTACCCGTGCTACTTCTGCCTAAGAAGGATGGAACATGGAGGATGTATGTTGATTGCTAAGCCATCAACAACATAACGGTAAAGTATAGACATCTCATTTCTAGTCTTGATGACATGTTAGATGAGTTATATCGATCTTGTATTTTCTTTAAAATTGACTTGAAAAGTGGGTAGCATCAGATTAAGATGAAAGAAGGTGATAAGTGGAAAACAACATTTAAGATGAAATATGGTTTAAAACAACATTCTTCAGTTCTTGAACTAACTAAATCTGACTTATCAAAGATTAACTGGCTTCGTGGCGTCATTCTACTTCATCCCAATAGTGTTGGTGCCTAAGGGCAGGTTTTCATTGTATCACACTCCTATCAGACCTATTTCGGCTTTTCGGGATTAGATCTCAATCTTGACTATGGGTTGCGTGACCATGTGATCACGAGGTTCGCATCATTTAATTAAGGTGTTGGGTTCCTTTTCCTACAAGGATTTGTAAAAAAATCCTAGCTAAGTTTGGGTGATGATGGACGATTACAAGGCTAATTGGAGAGGGAATATTGTGTCTCCATATTGGACAAAGATTCCATATCTAACATGGAAACCAAAGGGCAACAACATGTGGGAGCAAATTCCCTTATTTATTTGTCATTACAAGCAAGGATTCCTTTCCTTGCAAAAAGAAGAAGAGGCGGTCAGATTTGGAGGACTTTCCTTGTTGTTTTCTTTTCTTTATCTTACAGGATTTCCTTACTTTAAAGGGAGATTATGGAAAACTTTTAAAAGGGAAGAATTCTGCAACTATGTTCCCTATTTTTTAGAGGATTAATTTGACCAAACAAGGGAAGAAGATCAAGCATTCAAGGCAGCATGGAAAGAGGTCTAAAAAGGGCGGAAAAAAACATATTATTCATACGCAAGTCAAACCCAACTACATAAGGAAATTAATCAAGTTAAGGATGATTTTGGGGGCTGATTGTTTCCTTGCACTATTCTGAATACTTAGTTTTTATGTTGTTTGAAGTATTATTTGAACCATCAAAGGATCCATTGGAGGTTCTAATTGGTCCAGTTACTAGGCTTAGGGCTAAGAAGTTCAAAGAAGCTTTCAATAGACTTATTGATACATGGGCTAAGGTGGACTTCAAGAGGACTTGTAATAATAAAGAGCAAGCATTAATTAATCTGATTCATCTTCAAGAGGGGCTTGTTGGTGGAACCAAAACCATTACACAAGGATTGGGAGAAGAAGACTAGATTTAGACAGTTTGACCTTTTGTTACTCTTTTGGTCATAACTAGATCTATAGATTGAATTTTGATGTTATTCCAATTGAACTAGAAACTAGACTTCCATACCTTTCCAACAGTACATTGCATGCCTTCTAGATCATTAATATGAGAGAGAACCATTTATTTTAAGTTGGGCTTTGCTGCTGCCAAACAGAATGCAGAAACAACGAAATTGTCTTATTTAATTAGTTGGGCTATCAAACTTTATTTATTTTGAGATGAGACATTTTTTTTGGGTTTTAGACTTGTTTATTTCAATTAGTTTGGGCTAATTTTAGCTTGGATTGATTATTATTTAAATTGGGTTTATGTGAGGGACCCATTAGGGAAACTAGGGTTTTGGCTTGAAGTTTAAATACTCTTTAGGAATAATTTCATATTAGACTTTGGATGATAATTTCAGCATTGTAACCAACTTTTTGGTTGCTTAATCTTGGTTCTTGATTGAACTTTCAACTCTTCAAAGAATTGACCATTCTTTGTTTTCAATTATACTTTCTTTACTCGTCTCCAGGTGTAGGCGTTGTGATCAAGTTGGTTTATAGTCTTGTTGCCTTGGAGCAAGTCTTTCATTGTGATAAGCTCATTCAAATCTCAACAAACTTGGATTAGATTAATCTTGGGGTCACGAATTCCATTAAATTCTGCTAGAGTTCGCATCATTCAAACTTGCACAACCAGCCCATTCGATGCTTCTTTTAATGCCTTCATTTTGAACCTTGTGATTGGCCCATTTCGAACATGTAATGGGTCTTTGGTGTTCGTAGGCTAATCCACATCATCTCATCTCTCCTCAAAAGGATTCAACCTTAAATCAAAATCTGTTTCAAACAATGTAAGATCATCAACATTAAAGGTAGCATTAACACCATATTCACCTAAAAGATCAACTTTATAAGCATTGTCATTGATCTTCTTTAAAACTTGGAATGGATCATCACCACGAGGCTGTAGCTTTGATTTCCTATGGTCAGAAAACCGTTGCTAACACATGTACACCTAAACCCAATCACCGGGTTAAAAAACATGTTACGCCCTTTATTTGTTTTAGAAAAACTAGTGGTCGAATGCACAATTCTATTATAAGCAAACTCAACAAAAGGTAAATATTCTTCCCAACTTTCAGATTCTTTTGAATAATAACACGTAAAAGTTGTGATAAAGTTCTATTCACTATCTCAATTTGTCTATATGTTTGAGATGGCAAGTTATTAAGAATAAGAGTTTAGTTCATGCAACACATCCAAAGTTTTTGCGACGCACTGTTAATAGATTTGTTAAACATCTCTTTTCATGTTTGGCCAATAGAAATGTTTATGCAACACTTCAAAGTTTTTGCAACCCTAAAATGGCCCGTTAAACCATATGCTTCATGAATAAACAATTCATTCAAAGAGCGAGTAGGAAATCACAATCGATTCTCTTTGAACAAGTAACCATCCATTAAATAAAACTTACCAAAAGCTGAATGTCATCACAATCGATTTTCTTTGAACAAGTAACCATCCATCAAATAAAACTTACCAAAAGCTGAATGTCCATATACATTATATATTTTGGAAAAGTCATAATCATTAGCATACAATGACTTTACATATTCAAAGCATAGGAATTTAGTACTCATAGTGTTTCGAAGAACATACCTGTGCAAAAGTGCATCAACTATTATGTTCTCTTTACCTTGCTTATACTTGATTACATAAGAAAAAGTCCAATGAATTCAACCCATTTTGCATATCACATATTCAACTTACCTTGTCCTTTCAAATGTTTCAAGGACTCATGATCTGAATGGATTATAAACTCTTTTGGCCACAAGTAAAGTTGCCATGTCTCAAGTGTTCTTGATACGGTTTAGCCTTGTGATACAAACAAAGTAAGGTCAGATTTAGATTTTGGCATAAAAGTTTCTACCGTCCAGTTTTACGCTATTGAGTATAACTTCAAATCCAACCGTTGGATCGAGCTGAAACTTTACCAGAAGATTCCAGAGGTATTTGTCTATGTTGGGGTGCATTTTCAGGAGAATCCACGTCCGTAAAGGACTTGCAATATAGGTCCGAACAGGTTATACAAATTCTATTATTTACTTCCTTTTGACTTGTGGACTTCTTATTTGGCAAGGATCCTTTTCCTACAAGGATCTGGGAGCTTGTTTTGGGAATTTCCTAGTTCCACAAAGATCTTTAATGAGCTCCAATATAATCTCCAAGTGTGGCAAGGATTCATTAATGTTTCAGAATCCTTTTCTTATAAGGATTCCTTATTCATCCTAGCTACATAAGGAAAGAAGGGTTGGTGGTATTTAATGACAAGTTAGTTATTTTTATTATTTTCTTTCATGTTTGGGCTTAATTAATACTTTGTTTTCAGTTAGGATCCAAGGCTTGTTTGGATTAAGTTATGGGCTTTTCAGTTTAGGGTTTTGGGTCAGTTTTGAGTGGACCTCATACAAGTCCACATAAGGGGGTCCATTAGGGTTAATTTTTCAAGAACTATTTAAACTCAAGTAAGCCAAAATTTTGGCAGCTTTAATGACTATTACTTCTGATTTTTTTCAGTTTTAACGTGTGAGAGTGATTCTTGCATTCTTCAGTTCTTGAACAAACTAAATCTGACTTATCGAAAATTAACTGGCTTCGTGGCGTCATTCTACTCAATCCAGTAGTGTTGGTGCCTTGGGGCAGGTTTCCATTGTGTCACACTCCTATCAGACCTATTTCAGCTTTCTGGGATCATATCTCAATCTTGATTGTGGGCTACGTGACCACGTGATCATGAGGTTTGCATCAGTTCTTTGTCTTAAGTAGGATAGTTCTATGTCGCTCCACTTAACTTCTTGCTAAAATAATCAATTGGTCTTCGATCCTGTATTAATACAGCTCCGATTTTTATTCTAGATGCATCACATTCAATTTCAAATGCTTTTGCAAAGTTAGATAAAGCTAAAAGAGCTATCTATAATAAAAGTTAGGAACAAATTGTTTTTTCATTATGGCCCTCATGTCACCCTTTGACTCTATAGGTCTTTCACCATTCCTCCTTTTGCTCAAAACAAGCTGATCCCACCATATTAGTGCATGATTTGTAAACTCAATAACAACGAGTTTTATCTTTTTATGTTCTGTGTAGTGATGACAGTCAAATATTCAATCAATCTTCTTTTCCCACTCTCCACCTGAATCATCATGATGCCCAAAATCTCTATAATTCTCTCCCTAACAGAAAACTCCACCATGGTTGAAGCTTACATTCCTTCTTACTCTATTTTGCCTAAACTTGTTTTCTTGGCCCACATAAGCAAACTCATGGGCGAAGATGTTTTCGAATGCTCAAGCAAAAAACCTTATCTTTTGTTACAAAGATGATTTTTGTAATTTTGCACTTTTACGCCCAACCTCAAACCATAGGCATGTTTTAGGGCTTCACTATGTGTTTTTGTCAAAAAGGTTATTTTTATAATTTTGCGCTTCTGATGCCCTACCGGCCAACCTAAAACACCTTTTAGGCCTCACGATCTATTTATGCATGCCCAAGCTAAAACCTTAACCTTCATTGGAAAGGGTATTTTGATAATTTTATGCATTTGATGCCCTAACAGCCTATCTAAAGGCTTGTTTTGAGGCCTTATTGTATGTTTTTGGATGCTCGTGTGTTAACCATAATTGTTGTTAAAATGGAAATTTTTATAATATTGCACTTTTGACGCCCTACCGGCAACCTTATGGCAATTTTAGGGGCGTTACGACATGTTTACACATGCCTGTTTTAGCTTTAACTTTTTTTTAAAAAATGTTATTTTGGTAATTTTGTGCTTTTGAAGCTCTTTTGGCCATGTATAAACCAAGAGCACCTTTCCGGGCTTCACGGTATGTTTTTACACGCTCGTGGAAAAACCATAACTTTTATCAAAAGGAGTATTTTGGTAATTTTGTGCTCTCAACGCCTTACCGGGCAATGTATAACACCTTTAAAGGCCTTACGTATGTTTTACATTACCAATGTGATTTAAATGATTATTTTTGTAACATTGCCCTTTGGATGCCCTACCAGCAAACCCAGGGCACCTTCTAGGGCCTCACGGTCTTTTTTTTCTTGTCCAAGCTAAAACCATACCCTTGTTGAAAAGGATATTTTGGTAATTTTGCATTTTTGACTTCCTAATGGCCTACCTAAGACTTGTTTTAGGGCCTCACTACTTGCTTTTGCATGCCCGTGCAAAAACCTTAAATTTTGTTGAAAGGGTATTTTGGTAATTTTGCGCTTTCAACACCCTAACCGCCAACGTAAGGAACCTTTTCAGACCACACAATATGTTTTTGCATGCCCGTTTGAAAACAATAAATTTTATTGAAATTGATATTTTTGTAATCTTATGCTTTCGATGCTTTATCGCCTTTTCTAAGACACGTTTTGGGGCCTCACAGTATGTATTTTGATAATTTGATGCTTTTGACGCAGTACCAGGCAACCTAAAGCACCTTTTAGGGCATTACAAATGGTTTTGCATGCTTGTATGAAAACCATAATCTAACAATCCCAAATTATCAGGACAAAAACACATATTTATGCATCCCAAAATTATTGGGATAAAAACACATATTTATGCTTATTCACACCAATTTTTTTTTTACATAATCCCTTAAAATTTCATCAAAGTCTCCTCTATACCGGGAAGGGAGGTCCCAAGTTATCGATTGTGTTCTATTACACTTGTATACACAATTTTCATTCTGGATCTCAAAACACATCAATGGTACTCATCATTTCACCTAGATATTCATAAACATGCTCATAAATAGTTATACAATTGAAAAAGGGATAAAAGTAAAACATATGCATATAAGTTATAAGAACATCATAATAGTAAAAATTTATTCATATCCATACATCAAAAGAATATTTTTGATGTCATTATTACATAATTAAATAGATTACAGTTAATCCCAAAATAATACAATTACTTTTATTCTATAATAACAAGAACATAATAGGCAAAGGTCTACCCCTAACATGAATGGGAAGGCCCTGAAAAGAACAACAAAATTATTATGAAAATGAACTATGACAATATTTAATGTTTAAAATAATAACTCTACATCCCTTCGTTTTCTTTTTATTTTTATTTTTTACCCAAATACTACAACATTTGCTTATTATGGAAATTTTTTTTCTTTTCTTCTTTGCACTTCACCCTAATATCCTAAATCATTCTTTATCTCCCAAAATTTGAATACGAATTGTGACTTCATTGTCAGTCATTAATAGGCAAGTTCTACTTTCATTTCCAGAAGAATTTATAAAGAATACCAAAAAAATTACTATATCACTAATATTGTTGGTTATCCTTTTCTTGATATCTAATCCAATTCTTGGAAATCCACAATATCAAGGTAATCTTTTTTATACGATCCGAGCAATGAAAAAACAATCAGATTCGGATTTTGACGTAAAATGTGCAACTGTCCAGTTTTACAGAAATAGTTATAATTCTCAATTCGACAGTTGGATCGGGCTGAAATGGTACGTGGAGTCTCTTGACATGTCTTCCTACCTTGGATTAAAATTTCAGGTCAATCGAAGTTTAGAAAGGCATTGCAATATTGGTCAACAAAGTGTGTACGAATTTTGTTATTTACTTTCTTTTGACTTGTGGACTTCCTACTTGGCTCGGATTTTTTTCCTACAAGGATGTGACAGTTGGTTTTGGGGATTTCCTAGTCTTGCTTGGATATTTAATGGCCAACAACATAGTTTCCATGTGTGATATGGACTCCGTATTAATGTGGAATCCTTATGGTGTATGAAAACAATTATTTTATCTTTATTATAGTAGGAATCCATCCTTATGGTGTAAGGATACTTTGCAACCAAGGAAATTAAAGAGGAGGCAACTTCAGATTTGATTCTCCTAACTTATATGGGACTTCTAAAGGGTAGCAAATCTGATCATATCATATTTACGATATTAAATTTAGATTTATTATTGTTATTATTATTTTTATCTTAGTTTAGGGTTTATTTATATTATTTGGGTTTAATTGTAAGTGGGAATCATATAAGTCCATATTAGGGGTCCATTAGGGTTTGTTTCAGTCTAGAGTCAGTATAAATAAAGGCATAACTAGACATGTAAGGTTAGACAATTTAGATTAATAAAACTTCTTGTTTGCCATACTTGTTGTGTGTTGGTGGGATAATCTCCCTTCATTGGCTAATATGGACCAGCCTAGAAACACCAGCAAGGACCCATTACATGTTCCAAATGGTCCAATGACTCGGTCCAAGACAAAGGCATTGAAAGAGGCATTGAATGCATTGGTTTTGAATGTTTCAACCAAGTCAGAATTGAAAGATCTATTAGAGTGTCAAGAGGAGACCCTAGTACATCTTATCCATGTGCAAGAGGGGTCCAAAACAACCTTATTTGGGCCATGAGGTGAGGACAACAAAGGAAACAAAAGAATCCTGCTACAACTTGGAAACAACATGGCTGGCTACCTTTTCCTTTTGTTTCTAGGATTAAGGGGTTGCATGGAAGGCTATAAATAAGCCTTGAATCAGTTCTGTAATATTTTACTTCCTTCTCTTCTTCTCATGACAGAACATGGATTTAATATTAGGGGCTTTATTTTATTTTGTTAGCTACATCCCAAGGCTTGTTTGGGCTTAATTAATACTTTGTTTTTAGTTAGGATCCAAGGCTTATTTGGATTAAGTTATGGACTTTTCAGTTTAGGGTTTAGGGTTAATTTTTCAAGAACTATTTAAACTCATGTAAGCTAAAATTTCAGCAGCTTTGATGATAATTACTTCTGAATTTTTCAGTTTTAACGTGTGAGAGTGATTCTTGCATTCTTCAGTTCTTGAACGAACTGAATCTAACTTATCAAAGATTAACTGACTTCGTGGTGTCATTCTACTCAATCCAATAGTGTTGGTTCCTTGGGGCAGGTTTCCATTGTGTCACACTCCTATCAGACCTATTTCGGCTTTCCGGGATCAGATCTCAATCTTGATTGTGGGTTGCGTGACCACATGATCACGAGGTTCACATCAGTGGCTCTCTAAAGAACTGAAAAATGACTTGTCGAAGAACAAATGTCTTCGTGACGCCATCCTTATACTTCTTGTTCACGAATCAATATTTGTTGGGTGGGGTTTTTTGTTTCTAATAGTGCTAGTGCCTTGGTACAAGTTATCTTCGTGTCACACTCCTATCGAACCTGATTTACTTGGCTTTCCAGGAATTGATGTGTTTGCACGTGGGTTGCTTGACCACATGTTGAAGAGGTTCACATTACCCTTGATGCTATTAGCCTCCTCAATTCTTGAAATTAGATAATTCATGTTCATTTTGTTTTCCCAATCCTTAGGGTTTTGCCGATGCTAGTAATCAGAGTCAACAAATAATGTCATTATCAATATAATCCATTGATATCAATAGTTATCATGGTCTGGAATAACTAATATGGCCCTATACGAGTACGTTAATTTCTCATCTAAAAATACCGATGTCAAGAAACCTCTTGACATCATTAGCCTCCAATTAGAAGTAGTTATTCAAGTTCCATATAAATACCAAAGTCAATGTAACCCATTGATTATCATTAGTTATCCAAACCCAGAATAGCTAATCAAGTTCTTTTAGATACTTTAATTTATCCTTCTTTAATGCAATGTGATGCGAACCTCGTGATCACATGGTCACACAAAGACACCAAATTCCCGGAAAGTCAAGTAAATCAGGTATGATAGGAGTGTGACACAAATATAACTTATACCTAGGCACCGACATTATTGAAAACAGAAACCCCCACCTAACGAATATTAATTCTCGAATGAGAAGTATAAGGATGATGCCACGAAGTCAGTTGTTTTTCAATAAGTCATTTCACTTCTTTAGAGAACCAAGGAAGGGAGAATATCTCACCACTCACACAACAAAGTTGCGGCACAAGATGTTTATTAATCTAAAAATTTTGTCACCTTCCACATGTCTAGTTATGGCTTTATTTATACTGTCTCTAGACTGAAATAAACCCTAATAAACCCCTTATATGGACTTATATGAGGTCCAATTACAATTGACCCAAATAATTAATAATAAACCAAAAACTAAGAAGAAAATAATAAAAATAATAAAAATCTGAAATTACTATCCTAGATATGCTAGAATCAGATTTGCCACTCCTAAGAAGTTCCAAATAGATTAGGGAATCTGATTTGAATGTGGAATTAATTTTGAAGTCTTCTTGCTTTGTTATGCTTGGTTTCCTTGTTTTGCATGGACAATTAATGAAGAAAACCTCCCTCTTTTATACCTGCCAATTTAGTTTCATTCCTAAACTAGGAGAATCATTAATTAATCCTTCCTAACTTAGAAAATCAGATCTGGCAACTCTTTCATCCATACGAATTGGGCTCTTTTTGGACTTGGATTAGATGAATTAGAGGTTGTCCTTCATGCTCTTTAAATGTCCCAACCTTTAATTCATCTAATTAAGTAAGGAAGTTGGCCAGATCTTATTCCTAAAGAGGGGATGATTATTTTGCTTTTCCTAACCTAGAAATGAAAGTAATTAAATCAACAACAAAGGAGAAAATTTGTTTTCTTATT
Organism: Populus trichocarpa; assembly: GCF_000002775.5. Lineage (NCBI taxonomy): Eukaryota > Viridiplantae > Streptophyta > Magnoliopsida > Malpighiales > Salicaceae > Populus > Populus trichocarpa. The sequence continues at coordinate 10,129,786 of NC_037295.2, forward strand.
TGTTTAAGTTAAACAAGGAAATCCAAGCTAATCAAGGACATCAAAGGGGGAAGGAACACAAATTTTCCAAATCAAATTTCTCCTAATTTATTTGGGACTTCTTAAGGGTGACAAATCTAATTCTAGCATATTTAGGATGATAATTTTTGGATTTTTATTATTTTCTTCTTAGTCTTTAGGTTCTTATTACTTATTTGGGTCAATTGTAAGTGGGCTTCATATAAGTCCACCTAAGGGGGGTCCATTAGGGTTTCTTTAAGGCTAGAGACAGTATAAATAAAAGCATAACAAAATATGTAAGGGTTAGACAATTCAAATTAATAATTCTTGTTTGCCGCACTTTGTGTGTGTTGGTGGGATAATCTCCCTTCCTTGGTTCTCTAAAGAACTAAAAACGACTTATCGAAGAACAACTGTCTTTGTGGCATCATCCTTATACTTCTCGTTCGCGAATCAATATTCGTTGGGTGGGGGTCTCCGTTTCCAATAGTGCTTGTGCCTAGGCACAAGTTATCTTTGTGTCACACTCATATCAAACCTGATTTACTTGACTTTCTGGGAATTAGTGTCTTTGCGTGTGGCTTGCGGGACCACGTGATCACGGGGTTCGCATCATGATCAAGTTTGACTAATGACATCCATGTTGGATAGCCGAGAATAAATGCTAATGATTAGCTTTCGTTAATGGTATCCATGTTGGATAGCTGGGAACAATGATAAGATTAACTCACCTAATGGTATCTATGTTGGATAGCCGAGAGTAAAGGATGAGATTAATTTTGGTTAATGATTTCCACACTAGGACAACTAAAAGTGAACGTTGAGAATAGCCTCGGTTGAAAGAATTCATCGATATGATGAAAAAAAGATTATAACGTATTATGTTTTACCGGAAATCATGTTTAAGAAACTATATGAATTGTTATAGTTATGGATGAATTATTTACGCACTGAAGAATTCTATATGTATAAGAATTCCTAGACCATAATATGTCATCAGTTGTTTGTCGAACATAGCTTAAAATAAAGTAACGTGGACTATTGTTGCTTGAAGATGTGAAATAATGTATTTAAGATAGACCTGATAGAAAGTTATTAATGTGAACCTACTTATTAGAAATTAATCTTAACCACGACTACATCCTTATTTGCTCAATTGTACCATAATTAATGTTTATGCATTTATATCAAGTTTGATTTGTAACAGGACCATCTCATGACCATGGTATCTAGCAATCTCATAATACGCACCTTGTGAAACCATATAATCATGTAATAATCTCTGTAGTAGTAAGAATAGATGAATTGTATTTTGTTAAACTGAATGATGTCGATATTCAAATTTAGGATATCAAATTATGGTGTATTGGTAAACTTTATATTTTGCATATGGTGTTTATATACATTTCCTTTCTATAATACTATTGTATCTTATGTGTATGTAGTTTATATGAATGCTTAAACATGATCAAACATGATAAATGGTATAGTTCAAGAAGAATAGAAATTAAGAATTTGTTGTATTAGACATTGTATTAAGGATTGTGACACCAAAAAAAAATACCCTTGTTTTCTGCTTATTAAGAATAAGCAATATATCAAAATCAATTGAATTTTGTGGGCTATTACAATGTAAATGCTCTGTCATTAGATAAACTAACACCTCTATCACCACTCACGTACTGGTCAATTTTAAATGCTCGATCGTCAAATAAACTGACACCTCTAGCACCACTTAGGTACTAGTCAATATTTAAATGCTTGATCGTAAGATAAAATGACGCCTCTAGCACCACTCGTGTAGTAGTCAATATTTAAAATGCCTAGTCGTTAGATAAACTGGCACCTCTAGCACTACTGAAGTACTGGTGAATATTTAAATGCCTAGTCATCACATAAAATAGCGCCTCTAGCACCATTCAGGTACTAATCAATATTTAAATGCTAGGTCACCAAATAAACAGATACTTCTAGTACTAGTCAGGTACTAGTCAATATTTAAACTTTTCTTATCAATTATTTGACAATCACTTTGCAATTGGTATATGTGCATAAACAAAAACAAATTAAAGAATTGTGATTATTTAACAATTAGAGCCATGAACAATTTAAATGGTGAAATGCAAAACACTTACTTGGTGCTCGAGTTTTAGATGCAATCCTCTGTTGCTGTCCTGAACATATAGTCTCTCTTATTACCATAGAAACCCTAACATCATCACAACATGAATATCATTAGGAATTTGATGATGATCAGCCTAACACCAAGCGTAATCATGTCAACGACCCATTGAAGGTGTCAATTGGACCAATTACAAGAGTTAGGGAAAAGAAGCATTGAATGGGCTTGTTCAGAACATATGGAGCAAAATGGACCTAGAGGGGCTTGGGACATTTAAGGAGCATGAAGGACAACCTTTAATTCATCTAATTCAGGTCCAAGAAGAGCCCAATTCATGTGGAACAGGGGCTGATGTGTTTGTCCCAATACCAACCTTGTTAGGCTTGTTTTTCCTAACGCTACTGATGCGAACCTCGTGATCACATGGTTATGCAACCCACACGCAAAGACACCAATTCCCGGAAAGCCAAGTAAATCAGGTTTGATAGGAGTGTGACACAAAGATAACTTGTACCTAGGCACGAGCACTATTAGAAACGGAGACCCCCACCCAACGAATATTGATTCCCGAACGAGAAGTATAAGGATGATGCCACAAAGATAGTTGTTTTTTGATAAGTCGTTTTCAGTTCTTTAGAGAACCAAGGAAGGGAGATCATCCCACCAACACATAATAAGTGCAGCAAAGAAGTTTATTGATCTGAAAATTACGTAACCTTATATGTTTGGTTATGCCTTTTATTATACTAATTCTAGACTTAAAGAAACCCTAATGGACCTCCCTTAGGTGGACTTATATGAAGCTCACTTACAATTGATCCAAATAAGTAATAATAACCCAAAAACTAAGAAGAAAATAATAAAAATCCGAAAATTATCATGCTAAATATATTAGAATCAGATTTGTCACCCTTAAGAAGTCTTAAATAAACTAGGAAAATTTTGATATGGAAATTTTTGTGTTGCTGCCCCCCTTTGACGTACTTGATTAGCTTGGATTTCCTTGTTTAACTTGGACAAATAAGAAAACAAATTTCCTCCTTTGTTGCTGATTTAATTACTTTCCTTCCTAAGTTAGGAAAAGCATTAAATAGTCCTCCCCTCTTTAGAAATAAGATATGGCCAACTTCCTTACTTAATTAGGAGAATAAATTGCTGACTTTTTATCCTTGTAGCATTAGGAAAAATAACAAGCCTAACAAGGCTGGTATTGGGCCGGACACATCAATCCCTTGTTCCACATGAATTGGGCTCTTCTTGGACCTGAACTAGATGAATTAAAAGGCTGTCCTTCATACTCCTTAAATGTCCCAAGCCCCTTTAGGTCCATTTTGCTCTATATGTTCTGAACAAGCCCATTCAATGCTTCTTTAAGCTTCTTTGCCCTAGCTCTTGTGATTGGCCCAATTGACACCTCCAATGGGTCGTTGGCATGATTACGCTTAGTGTTGGGTTGATCCGCATCAGCTACAAGGATAGAAAGTCAACAATTTATTCTCCTAATTAAGTAAGGAAGTTGGCCAAATCTTATTCCTAAAGAGGGAAGGATTATTTAATGTTTTTCCTAACTTTGGAAGGAAAGTAATTAAATCAGCAACAAAGGAGGAAATTTGTTTTCTTATTTGTCCAAGTTAAACAAGGAAATCCAAGCTAATCAAGGACGTCAAAGGGGGGCAGCAACATAAAATTTCCAAATCAAAATTTTCCTAGTTTATTTAAGACTTCTTAAGGGTGACAAATCTGATTTCTAACATATTTAGCATGATAATTTTCGGATTTTTATTATTTTCTTCTTAGTTTTTGAGTTATTATTACTTATTTGGGTCAATTGTAAATGGACTTCATGTAAGTCCACCTAAGGGGGGTCCAATAGGGTTTCTTTAAGTCTAGAGTCAGTATAAATAAAGGCATAACCAAACATGTAAGGTTGCACAATATTCAGATTAATAAAACTTCTTATTTGCCGCACTTTGTGTGTGTGTGTTGGTGAGATAATCTCCCTTCCTTGATTCTCTAAAGAACTGAAAATGACTTATCGAAGAACAACTGGCTTCGTGGCGTCATCCTTATACTTCTCGTTCGCGAATCAATATTTGTTGGGTAGGGGTTTTCCGTTTCCAATATTGTTGGTGTCTAGGTACAAGTTATCTTTATGTCACACTCCAATGGTACAATAATAGAATATGAGGGCAAGATTTCATACTTTTTTTTGTGTGCTTACAAACAATTAGTATTTCATAATTAATTTTTATGATTAAGATGAATGTTTTTTTTATTTACTCTTCCTTGAAAAAAGACAAATTATTCATGTCAAGAAAACATTGATCTTAATAACAAAAATGAATTATGAAATAGTGTTTTTTTAGGCGTCATTCTACTTCATTCCAATTGTGTTGGTACCTTGGGGCAGGTTTCTATTGTGTCACTCTCCGGGATCAGATCTCAATCTTGATTGTGGGTTACGTGACCACGTTGATCATGACGTTCGCATCATGTTTGGATCAGGTTATGAGCTTTTCAGATTAGGGTTTTTGGATCAGTTTTGAGTGGATCTCATATAAGTCTACATAAGGGGTGCATTAGGTCCATTAGGGTTACTTCTGAATTTTTCAGTTTTAACGTATGAGAGTGATTCTTGTATTCTTCAGTTCTTGAACAAACTGAATCTAACTTATCGAAGATTAATTGGCTTTTTAGCGTCTTTCTACTCATTCCAATAGTGTTGGTGCCTTGGGGCAGATTTCCATTGTGTCACACTCCTATCAGACCTATTTTTGCTTTTCGGGATCAGATCTCAATCTTGATTGTGGGTTATGTGACTAACGTGATCACAAGATTCACATCATCAAAGTATGAAATACTTACAAGTGATTAAGATGCTTCTCTCTATCCTTGCTATAAAAAAGAATTAAAATTGACATACTATTTGTAAAAAACTCTAATGCTTGGCCCAATCTGGAAAGATGGCATTCTGAACTTGAAAACCATGTAGGATAGCCTCATATTCCCATTAAATAAAGAGACGAAAATTTGGGCTCAAAGTTAACCATGAGATGATAGCAAACATCTTTTAAAACATCATCCATTTATAATGTTAATAGAAATTCGAGTAACCCAACTTCAAGTGGACAAGTAGAGGACACTCACTTGTTAGGTATTTTGGTAATTTTATGCTTTTAAGGAACTACCGACTAACCTCAGGTTTCTTTTGTGGCCTCAAGGAGTATTTTTGCATGCCTATGTGAAAAATATAACTTTTTACGAGATGGGTTGTTTTGGTAATTTGGTGATTTTGAGGACCTGACGGTCTACCTCAAGCATGTTTTGGGGCCTTAAGGTGTGTTTTTGTAGCCCGTGTGAAAACCATTTTTTTTCAAAATAGGTATTGGGGTAATTTTGCGTTGGTAATTTTACGCTTTAGAGGACCTGCTAGCCAATCTTGAGCATATTTTAGGGCCTCAAGATATGTATTGCCTACCCCAGCAAAAACTATAACTTTTATCCAGTTGGGTATTTTGGTACTTTTGCGCTTCAAAGGACTTGCTATCCAACCTTAGGCATGTTTTGGGGCCTTGAAGTTTGTTTTTGCATGCTTGTGCAAAAACAATAACTTTTGATGAAATGGGTACTTTAGTAATTTTGTGATTTAAAGGACCTAACAACCAAATCCGGACACGTTTTGGGGCCTCAATGTAATGCTAGAGTAAAGATCATAACTTTTATCGAAATGGCTATCATGGTAATTTTGTGCTTTTAAGGACCTGTCAATCACCTTAGGCAGGTTTTAGGGCTTGAAGGTGTGTTTTTGCATACTCGTGCAAAAACTATAACTTTTACTAAAATGGTTACTTTTGTTATTTTACTCTTTTGAGGATTTACCAGCCAACCTCTGGCACATTTTGGAGCCTCAAAGTATGTTTTTGCATGAATGTGCGAAAACCATAAGTTTTGTTGAAATGAGTATTTTGTAATTTTGTGTTATAAAGGACCAACTAACCTCAGGCATGTTTTAGGGCCTCAAAGTATTGTTTGCATACACTTGTGAAAACTATAACTTTTGAAAAAATTAGTTTGGTAATTTTACGCTTTAGAGGATTTGTTTTGGGGCCTCAAGATGTGTTTTTGAAACTTGTGCAAAAAACATAACTATTGTTAAAATGAGAATTTTGGTAATTTTGTGCTTGAGAGGACTTGATAGCCAACCTCAAGCATGTTTTTGGGCCTTAAGATATGTTTTTGCATGCCCGAGGGAAAACCATAACTTGTCATTTTGGTACTTGATATGATCCAGGCAAGGTCAAATTTGAATTTTGACGTAAAATGTGCAACTATCCAGTTTTAAAGCAACAATCATAATTCTCAATCCGATCGTTTGATCGGGCTGGAATTTTACGTGGAGTCTCCTGGCATGTTTTACTACCTTAGGTTAAAACTGCAAGTCAATAGGATTTCAGGAAGGCATCGCAATACCCGTCAACAGAGGCTATACGAATTTTGTTATTTACTTCCTTTTGACTTGTGGACTTCCTATTTGGCTAGGATTCTTTTCCTAAAAGGATGTGACAGCTTGTTTTGGGAATCTCCTAGTTCTATAAAGATCTTTAATGAGCTACAATATATTTTCCAAGTGTGGCAAGGATTCATAAATATTTCAGAATCCTTTTTCTTATAAGGATCCTAGCTACAACAAAGAAAGAAGACTTCAGAATTAATTCTACATTTAGATCAAATTTCCTAGTCTATTTGGGACTTCTTAATGGTGACAAATCTGATTCTAGCATATTTAGTTTTTATCACAATGGGTATTTTGGTAATTATACGCTTCTAAGGACCTCCCGACCAATCTCATACATGTTTAAAAGCCTCAAGATATGTTTTGCATGCTTGTACTAAAACCATAATGTTTTCTTACATCGGTACTTTGGCTCTTTCGAGGACCTGCCGGTCAACCTCAAGCTTGTTTTGAGGCTTTAAGGGTTTATTTTTGTATGCCCGTGCAAAGACCATAATTTTTGTCAAAATAGATATTTTGGTAATTTTGCCCTTTTGTGGACTGGTGATGTGGACCAGCCCAGAAACACCAGTAAGGACCCATTACATGTTTCAAATGGTCCAATGACTCGGTCCAAGACAAAGGCATTGAAAGAGGCATTGAATGCATTGGTTTTGAAGGTGGCTATCTTTTCCTTTTGTTTCTAGGATTAAGGGCTGTATGGAAGGCTATAAATAAGCCTTGAATCAGTTCTGTAATATTTTACTTCCTTCTCTTCTTCTCATGGCAGAACATGGATTTAATATTAGAGGCTTTATTTTATTTTGTTAGCTATAGCCCAAGGCTTGTTTGGGCTTACTTAATACTTTGTTTTCAGCTAGGATCCAAGGCTTGTTTGGATTAAGTTATGGGCTTTTCAGTTTAGGATTTTGGGTCAGTTTTGAGTGGACCTCATATAAGTCCACATAAGGGGTCCATTAGGCAACCTTTGATGATTATTACTTCTGAAATTTTCAGTTTTAACGTGTGAGAGTGATTCTTGCATTCTTCAGTTCTTGAACGAATTGAATTTGACTTATCAAAGATTAACTGGCTTCGTGGCGTCATTCTACTTATTCCAATAGTGTTGGTGCCTTGCGACAGGTTTCCATTGTGTCACACTCCTATCAGACCTATTTCAACTTTCCGGGATCAGATCTCAATCTTGATTGTGGGTTGCGTGACCACGTGATCACGTGGTTCACATCAGTGGCTCTCTAAAGAACTGAAAAATGACTTGTCGAAGAACAAATATCTTCGTGACGCTATCCTTGTACTTCTTGTTCACGAAGACAATCTCCTCAGAATCAATTGCAACTTCATATATATGTCTATTGGGGGTTAGATCACAACATATAATCAATTGCAACTTCATATTATGTCTATTCTGCTGCAAACTGATCATACAAGGGTTTGGGTACCTAGACATAAGAGAATGACCTATAAATTGAGTTTTGTTGTTTTTTCAGTATTAGAATACTAAATATTGAATTTGAGGTCATTTCAAGATTGTTTGGTCTGGGTTTCAATTCTATTACGTAAAAATTGCTTAACAAGTTAGATTTGCGTCAAGTTTCAAAACATGATCCTTACTGTTTAGTTTTGTTCAAATCTTTATGTTTCTATTATATTTGGGTTATCTAGGAGTCATGTAATTGTTTTCATTAATATTCATTTCTGTTTTATTTCGTGTCTTCATTTCGTCCACAATTCGTACGAATTTGCATTGCTACTCGCGAAATCGTAATCGTAGTTTTGTTTTCAGTATATTTATTGATTCTTGAGTCTGAAAATTATAATTAGAGTGCGCTGCGAAGGCTACTGACTTTGATTTGTTGATTTGTTGATTTCAGTTCCTAAAGAACCAAAAGAAAGCAAATTGTGAGATAAAAGGCGTAGTGAGCTTATTAGAGAGAAAAGCCTTTATTGTTTTTGTGTGATACATGAGAGGTGTGAGGATATATTTTGTACTACTGACCAAATTTTGCAGATTCAAAGTGATGTGCCGTGAATGATTCGAAAATCGGCAACAATGAATCTGACGAAAATGGATGAAGGATGGGTCTGGTTGTGTTGTCTTTCTTTTGGTGTTTAGGCTGGATTATAGTGATTTCAAGGTAAATAAGATGGAGGATAGACTAGAATGATACTTTGATAAGTCGATCTGGACGCCACAAAGATCAATCTAGGATTTCGACACCACACTCTTTGTGATTGAAGAGTGATAAGTCAGGTAGGGTTCTTCACAAAATCAATTTGGAAGAACAACTCTTAATTCTGTGAATTAAGTTTCAAATCTTGGCCAAAAGTTCTTTATTACATATTCTGATACTATATTTATAATTGGAACATCCCTCCAAAGTTAGGAATAATTCAACATGGCAGAAGTCAAGCCCAAAAATAAACATCCTTGAACCAATTTCAAACTGATTGCTAATTTTTAACTCTGACGCAGCTTCAATCATTCCAATTTGACTCGTCAAGGCCCTTTGTAGTTGTTTCGCTCTCGCTCTTGTCATTGGACCATCTGAATCCTCTTGCACATTAGTTTTAGCCTTACAAGATGGATTATAATTCCCATGATGCACATCATCAGCCCCGGGTTGAAAATGATTTGTCCTCAAATCAGAATCGTCATCGTCATCCAAGTATGGAGTCAAGTCTTTCACATTAAAAGTAGCTGATACGTTGTAATTACCAGGAAGATCTACCTTATACGCATTGTCATTCACCTTCTCTATAATCCGAAATGGACCATCAGCTCTTGGCATCAACTTGGACTTACGTTTGCTTGGGAATCTGCCCTTGCTAATATGAATCCAAACAAGATCTCCAGGTTCAAACCTAACCATTTTCCGCCCCTTGTTAGCCTGTTTAACATACTTTATCGTTTTCTCCTCAATATGTAATCGAACCTGCTCATGTAGTTTCTTCATCAATTCTGCCTTTCTAATTCCATCCATAGATGTCCTCTCATCAATTGGAATATGAATAAGATCAATAGGAACACAAGGATTAAAGCCATACACAACCTCAAATGGTGAAAATTTTGTAGCCCCATGCACACTACGATTATATGCAAACTCCACAATAGGCAAACAAGTATCCCAACTCTTCAAATTCTTATGTATAACAGCTCGTAACAAAGAAGATAAAGTTCGGTTTACTACCTCAGTTTGTCCATCAGTTTGTGGATGACATGCCGTACTGAAAAGTAACTTCGTTCCAAGCTTCCTCCAAAGAGTCTTCCAAAAGTGGCTTAAGAACTTTGTATCACGATCAGAGACAATGCTTTTAGGAACTCCATGCAAACGAACAATCTCTTGAAAGAACAAATCAGCAACATGTACTGCATCATCAGTTTTGTTGCAAGGAATGAAATGAGACATTTTGGAGAATCGATCAACCACGACCATTATTGAATCCTTTCCACGCTGTGTTCTTGGTAACCCAAGTACAAAGTCCATGCTAACATCCATCCATGGTTGCTCTGGAATAGGCAATGGCATATACAGTCCATATGCATTCTCTTTACCCTTAGCTTTCTTGCAAATAGCACATCTCTCAATCACCTTGTGCACATCCCGTAACATGCTAGGCCAAAAGAAATGTTCTTTCAGCAGCTCATAAGTCTTCTTCTCCCCAAAATGACCACTAAGACCACCACCATGAGCCTCTCGCACAAGCAACTCCCGTAACGATCCTGAAGGAATACACATTCTGCCCATTTTGAACAAGTAACCTTCATGCATAAAGAACCTATCACAAGCTCCCTTTGCACATTCAACAACCACATTAGCAAAGTAGGAATCATTAGCATACTGTTCCTTCACTTGTTCAAAACCCATCAGCTTTGCATTCAACATAGAGATCAGTGCAAACCTCCTAGAAAGAGCATCAGCAACCACATTAACTTGCCCTTTCTTGTACTTTATGACATAAGGAAATGACTCCATAAACTCCACCCATTTAGCATGTCTGCGATTTAGCTTGCTTTGCCCCTTAAGATACTTCAAGGATTCATGATCAGTATGTATAACAAATTCTTTAGGCAACAAGTAGTGCTGCCATACCTCTAGAGCCCGAATCAAAGCATAGAACTTCTTGTCGTAAATAGAGTAGTTCAAACGTGCTCCATTTAACTTTTCACTGAAGAATGCAATCGGCCTCTTTTCTTGCAGCAAGACAGCCCCAATTCCAACTCCGGAAGCATCGCACTCTATTTCGAATGTTTTAGCAAAGTCTGGAAGTGCTAAAACTTGAGCAGTACACAACTTCTCCTTAATTAGCTCAAATGCTTTCTGCGCATCTTCACTCCATCTAAAGTCGTTCCCTTTTTTCAAGCATTCTGTCATAGGAGCAACAATAGAGCTGAAGTCTTTCACAAATCGCCTGTAGAAAGAAGCTAAACCATGGAAACTCCTCACATCAGCGATACTAGCAGGTTTTGGCCAGTCCCGAATTGCCTCAATTTTCTCCTCATCAACCTTAACTCCCCTGCTAGAGATAATATACCCAAGAAACACGACACTTTCTTTACAGAAGTAACACTTTGTGAGTTTCCCATACAACTTAGAATCTCGCAAAGTTTCAAACACAACTCTAAGATGCTTCATATGATCATCAAAGGTCTTGCTATACACCAGGATATCATCAAAATATACTACAACAAACAGCCCAATATACTTCCTCAAAACATGATTCATAAGCCTCATAAATGTACTAGGCGCATTAGATAACCCAAACGGCATTACCATCCATTCATATAACCCCTGTTTAGTTTTAAATGCTGTTTTCCATTCATCTCCTTCTTTCATTCTAATTTGGTGATAACCACTCATCAAATCGACTTTAGAAAACAATGCAGCTCCATGCAACTCATCAAGCAAATCATCAAGTCTGGGTATAGGAAATCGATACTTAACTGTTATTTTGTTGATAGCGCGGCTGTCCATACACATCCTCATGGTACCATCTTTCTTCGGTACAAGCAAAGTAGGTACGGAACATGGACTAAGTGATTCTCGCACATAGCCCTTCTCTAAGAGCTCACCAACCTGCCTTTGAATCTCTTTTGCTTCCTCTGGATTACATCTGTATGCTGGTCTGTTAGGAAGTGAAGCTCCCGGCACCAAATCAATTTGATGCTCAATTCCATGAATAGGTGGTAACCCTTTAGGTAATTCATCTGGAAACACATCTTTAAATTCTTCAAGCAATTCTTTAATCTGTATTGGTAAGTCCAATCCTTCTACTTGTAGTAATTGCTTTGCCCAGATCATGAAAACAACCCCTGCTGAAGCTAATGCTTGTTTGATGTCTCCTTTTTTGGCTAACAACAGCCCCTTACGTGATTTCACCTCCTTTTGTTGGCTTCGTATCTGATCCTCTCTAACCTGTTGAGAACTCAATGGTAACAAGTTCACCTTCTTTCTTTTTTTTTGGTAAGTTGACGTATGTATTAAAAGAAGAAGATACAAACATTACCTAAAGGATAAGTGTTCTTTCGTCCATTGTAGGTCACATCCTTATCAAACTGCCATGGATGACCCAGCAACAAATGGCTAGCTGACATCGGCGCAACGTCACACAAAACCTCGTCATGATAGGTTTTAATGGAAAAAGGTACACGAACTTGCTTTGTCACCCGAATCTCCCCATTCTCATTCAGCCATCGCAAACTGTACGGCTTGGGATGTGGAAGGGTAGTTAAACCCAATTTCTCCACCAAGGTAGTTGACGCAACATTAGTGCAACTTCCATTGTCAATGATCATCCCACACACCTTATCTCGAATCTGACATCGAGTATGAAAGATGTTCTCGCGTTGCTCATCACTAACGTCAATTTGTGCATTCAGAACCCGTTGCACAACCAATAAATCTCCCTTCACTGGTTCGAAATCCTCTTCTTGTTCAGCCACTTGTATCTCATCTTCATCTTCAGTTTCAACCTCATCTCCACTGATCAGCTCTCCATGATCCCCATGCAAAATCATCACCCTTTTATTTGGACATTCCGAAGCAATGTGCCCATGTCCTAAGCACTTGAAGCACTTGATGTCCCGAGACCTCCTAGGATGTTGAGGTTCTGTCACCTTCTCCTTTCCCTTCAAAGAATCAGAACTGGTATTCCCCTTAGTAAACTCCACCTTCTCATCTCGTTTAAGTGTGCTCCGTGTTCGTGTTGGTGTAGAAACAGCCCTTGTTGTGCTTGACGTAGTTACACCAGTTCGGACACCTCCTCGTTTCTGCTGCCTCTCTACTCGAGTTGCAAGCTTTATAACTTCCTCAAGGAAGATGTACGACTGTAATTCAACAACATTAGCTATATCCTTCCTCAACCCTCCAAGAAATCTAGCTATTGTTTGCTCTTGGGGTTCCATCAATTCACATCGAATCAGCAGCAACTCAAACTCTTTCACATACTCTTCCACGCTCAAAGATCCTTGTCGCAAAGTTTGAAGTCTGATGTATAGCTCCTGTTTATAGTAATCAGGAACAAATCTCTTCTTCATCACTCTTTTCATAGTTGCCCACGTTGTAATCTCCTCTTCTCCATCCCTTCTCCTCTGAATCTTCAAGTTTTCCCACCATAAAAGAGCATAATCTGTAAACTCAAGTGCAGCCACCTTGCACTTCCTTTCTTCAGAATATTCATACCATTCAAACACCTTTTCAACCTTCTGAATCCACTCCAGGTATTCCTCAGGTGAACTACTTCCTCTAAACGGTGGAATCTTAAGTTTGAGACCATTAGGAGGATTATAATTCTGCCTTCTTGGTCTGCCCCTATCGTCGGCCTCATCATCCCCATTTGGATCTTCGTCAGCTTCTATAATATCATTTCGTGGCACCCTAAGTGCTTGCCTTTGTTGGGGTTGCAAATTATGTCTTTGCATCATTTGCATAAGGGTATTCAACTGTTCACGAATTCCAGTCATTTCATCCCGAATCTCAGCATGAGATCGTTGTAAGCCCATAACCTGTGCCTGTTCCAAACTTAACCCTCTTGGCAAATCTTCTTTATCTCCAGCCATAATTAAGTTTATCAACCTTAATTCCAGCAAGCCTTTCTTCTGTTTTTGGCTCCTGCCTTAGATCGCAACTGATGCTCTGATACCAGATGATGTGTCGTGAATGATTCGAAAATCGGCAACAATGAATCTGACGAAAATGGATGAAGGATGGGTCTGGTTGTGTTGTCTTTCTTTTGGTGTTTAGGCTGGATTATAGTGATTTCAAGGTAAATAAGATGGAGGATAGACTAGAATGATACTTTGATAAGTCGATCTGGACGCCACAAAGATCAATCTAGGATTTCGACGCCACACTCTTTGTGATTGAAGAGTGATAAGTCAGGTAGGGTTCTTCACAAAATCAATTTGGAAGAACAACTCTTAATTCTGTGAATTAAGTTTCAAATCTTGGCCAAAAGTTCTTTATTACATATTCTGATACTATATTTATAATTGGAACATCCCTCCAAAGTTAGGAATAATTCAACATGGCAGAAGTCAAGCCCAAAAAACAGACTTTGACAAACTAACCTAGACAAATTAACTAGCACACGTTTTTTGACCTTTCTAACACAAACAGACCAAATTTAAAACAACCATATCTTCTTACACAAAAGTCCAACACAATCATGGTTTGACAATCTAGAAAGAACACGTTCTGAACATGAAATCCACCTTGATTAGTCTTGTTTTCACATGCAATGGATGACTTCAAATTCGGGTTCAAATTCATTTGCTGTTCTGACCATAAACAACATCAATTCCTTCACTTATTTGCATATCAACCCAAATTCGAGTAGCCCAGCATCAAAAGAACAATTAAGGGCTTTTCTCATCTCCAAGTTCCAATTGTAGGCAAATAAACATCCTTGAACCAATTTCAAACTGATTGCTAATTTTTAACTCTGACGCAGCTTCAATCATTCCAATTTGACTCGTCAAGGCCCTTTGTAGTTGTTTCGCTCTCGCTCTTGTCATTGGACCATCTGAATCCTCTTGCACATTAGTTTTAGCCTTACAAGATGGATTATAATTCCCATGATGCACATCACAAAGAATGTCTGAAAACAACGAATCAGCGACACAAAACGCTGATGTAGCTTTCCAATTACGAGCCATAGGCCAACAACTCGAGTTGTTGTCTAGGACGTACAAGTATCTGAAAGATGAGGTGAATTCAATAAAGCAACAGAAGTAGGGCTGATCGCTGAGGAAATACGGTCCGTATGGCCGTACGGAATGTCAGATCTGATTTTGAAGAGTTTGTTGACGAAAACGCAAATGCGGGTGAAGATGATTGGCCAAGGAATGAGGTCTGGACCGAACAGGGCTAGGAGGAATGTGAATTTTCGTGGCATGGGGAATTATGAAGATATGGACGGGGACTTGGACACCATTAAACTGAAAATTCTTAACTTTCAAGGTAAAAACGATCCCGAGGCTTATTTGGAGTGGGAGAAAAAGATAGATTGGATTTTTTTTTTATTACCATAGCTATTTTGAACAAAAAAAGGTGAAATTGGTGATAATTGAGTTTACGGAGTATACATTGATTTGGTGGGATCAGATTGTAATCGGTAGGAGGAGGAATGGGGAGCGACCCATTCAGACTTGTGGGGAGATGAATGTCTTAATGAGGAGATGATTTGTGCCAAACCACTATTATAGAAACTTATATCTGAAGCTCCAAGGTCTGAATCAAGGTTATAAGACAGTAGATGAATATCATAAAGAGATGGAGATAGCAATGATTCGGGCCAATATTGTGAAGTCACCATGGCTAGATTTCTTAATGAGTTGAATCGGGACATTGCCAATGTGGTTGAGCTACAACACTATGTGGAGCTAGAGGACATGGTTCACATGGCTACGAAGGTGGAGAGACAACTTAGGAAGGGACATGTTCGGCCAGAGTTTAATGCAGGTTCTTCATCATCTTGGAAGCCGAATCTAAAGAGAGAGGGTAGTGTCCGGCCGAGATCCTTTGTTCCTTCTAGAACTAAACCACCAAAGGCTAAAGTTGATGCCCCTGCTAGTGCCAAAGGTAAATCTGAAACTCAACCTAAACGTACTCGTGATGTTAAATATTTCAGATGTCAGGGACATGGATATTATGCTTCAGAGTGTCCAAACAAGAGAATCATGATGATTAGAGATAATGGTGATATGTTAGAGCATATTGATCATTTGCGTAATGTACTTAGTGTGTTGCGTGGTGAGAAATTATATGCTAATATTAAAAAGTGTGCCTTTTGCATGGAGAAAATTGTGTTTCTTGGCTATGTTGTAACCGCGCAAGGTATCAAGATGAACAAGGAGAAAGTTAAGGCCATCTAGGATTGGCCTACACCCAAATCGATAAGTGAGGTAAGGAGTTTTCATGGGTTAGCTAGTTTTTACAGGCATTTTGTGAAAGATTTCAGTACAATAGTTGCACCCTTTAATGAAGTTGTTAAAAAATCAGTTGGGTTTAAAGAGGGGGAGGAACAAGAATTGACTTTTGTTCTTTTGAAAGAGAAATTTTGTTTTGCACCTGTTTTGGCTTTACTTGACTTTACGAAAGCATTTGAAATAGAATGTGATGCATCTGGAATGGAAATAGGTGCTGTTTTGATGCAAGATCGGAGACCTATTATGTATTTCAGTGAGACGTTAAGTGAAGCGACCTTAAACTATCCCATTTACGACAAAGAACTCTATGCATTGGTAAGAGCACTTAAGACATGGCAGCATTACTTGTGGCCAAAAGAGTTCGTCATCCATTCGGATCATGAGTCCTTGAAACATCTGAAAGGACAAGGTAAGTTGAATAGGAGATGTGCAAAATGGGTTGAATTTATTGAAACTTTTCCTTACATAATCAAAGTATAAGCAAGGCAAAGAGAACATCGTAGCTGATGCATTTTGCACATGTATGTTCTTTTACACACCATGAATACTAGATTGCTAGGCTTTGAATATGTGAAGGAATTGTATGATAATGATTCTGACTTTGCTGAGATTTATAATGCATGTGGACATTCGGCTTTTGGTAAGTTTTATTTGATGGATGGTTATTTGTTCAAAGAGAATAGATTGTGTGTTCCTGCTAGTTCTTTGCGTGAATTGCTTGTTCGTGAAGCATATGGGGGTGGTTTAATGGGTCACTTTGGGGTTGCGAAAACCTTGGATGTGCAACGAATATGTGAACAGTGCATTGCTTGTAGAAAGGCAAAATCTAGAGAGTACAACTGCATGGACTATATACACCATTACCTGTGCCTACTAAACCTTGGGTAGATATCTCTATAAACTTTGTTTTAGGTTTACCTAGGTCAAAGAAAGATGAAGATTGATTATTGCTTAAGAATGAACAAGTATTTTCATATTAAGTAAGACATTGAATCAAGCAATCTCTGTACCAAAACTAAGGTTTGTGCATAAAAATTCAAGATTATAACATTACCTAAATGATTTCTAAAATTTCTTGGCAATAATAAAACATTCATGAAGAAAATGAAAAGATAGACATTAAGATTCATTCATATCTTAAAGAACTCACCTCAACCACCATCATCCTTGATTTGGATACAAGAAGGAGATTAGCCAACCATGATTATATATAATAACACTTTAATAAACATGAAATAACTTGAATCAAACTGAAATAATGAGTTTTACAAGCTAAAGAACCGAAATCTATAAAGAAGAACACAACACAATTTCAGTAAAAATTCGGACACAAATCTGACTCTAAATTTGGACAGCAATTCGACCCTCTTAGAAGCCTCTTTTGAAGATGGATATTAGAGACATATTTATAGGCCATTATGTTAGCTTTCCATATCATTAAAGAACAGCTTATTTGGACATCTGAGTCAAACATTATGGGCAAAACACCGAAATGTGTTCTGGAAAATCAAATCAGGCCAGCTTGGAGAACACTTTGGTGCATGTTTTTCTTCCTCCTTTGTGAGCTGTCTCTTTCTTATTTTTGACCCAAAAAATGTGACAATGTCCCATCCAGCTTTCCATCCATGTGATTGCCCTCTTGGATCAATGAATTACCCAAAATAAATCACATGTTATTTGTTGTGTGGACATGTAAGATCATGGATTGTGCTTGGGCTGATTTGGAGGCTGATTTGAGGTTGATTTGGGGCTGAATTTAAGCATCAAATAAGGATACAAATGTACCAATTATTTGGGCTAAGATTGACATTAAAACCTTGAGTGTTTGATGGTTGAAGTTTGCACACAACATAAGGCAAGTTTGGGCTTGAAATAGATCATATGATATTCTTTTCTAGAATTGGAATAGAATTGATTTTTGGGGCAAATTTGGAGCACTTATTTGAACCAAGATTTTCTTCAATCTTCAACTAAATTTCTCTTCAATTCTTTGTTCCGAATTCCGACGTTGAATTTTCTGAAATAATTCATTTAAGCTCCGAAAACCTATCGAAACATTAAAAGAAACTTCATTACTAAAAAGCACATCAATTATTATAAAAAACCCAAATAAAAACAATAAATACATATGTAAAATAAAAGACTTAATGATACTTTTGATGCACAATCAGTAGTGAATAGAACATTATCCCAACTTTTGCGTGTTGTAATTCAAAAGAATTTGAAAAGTTGGGAAGAATGTTGAGTTTGCTTATAATAGAACTGTGCATTCGACCACTGGGTTTTCCCTTTTGAAATTGTTTATGGTTTTATCCACTAACTCCTATGGACTTAATTCCTTTACCTTTTGAAGAAAGAATCTTGATTGTGGGTTGTGTGACCACGTGATCACGAGGTTCGCATCAACTAGCTAGCTAACCTCGAGCATTTTTTGGGGTCTCAATGTTTGTTTTTGTGATGCGAACCACTGAATATAAAAATCCAGAAAACCATAAGAAAGATTGACAGATTCATAGAAAGCTAAAAATCAAGTTTGATAAAAAGTGTGAAACAATAATTACCTGAACCAAGGTAACACACTATTGGAATGAACCCCCACCCAACAATTAGCGAATCGGATGAATAGTATTAGGAAAAACACTACAAAGTCAGTTATACTTTGATAAGTTTGATTGTTTTTTGTTTAAATGAATAAAAAACATTAATTTTATTCAATAATCCATGTAGAAGATGAAAAATCCCAAAAACATTTTGTCATTAAATACCACTAGTTCTCTTTTTCTTGTGTAACTAATATAAATAAGGAGTCTTTGTAAGAAAAATACTTTTGGACATTAAAGGAATTCTTGCCATACTTGAAAAATATGTTGTTGCCCATTAAAGATTCTTGTAGAATTATAAAACTCCAAAAAATAAGCTACTTAATATCTTGGTATTGTTAATAAAAGAATCCTCTCAAAATAGGAAGTGCATAAGTCAAAATGCAACAAATAAAAAAAATTATATTACATCTGCTGACTTATATTGCAAGACATTTATGTACTCTAATTGACATGAAATTTTTTCCTAATATAGAAAAATATGTTTGTAAACTCTTGGTAAAATTTCAGCCCAATTCAACACTCGAATTAAAAATTATGCTCTATAACATAAAACTGGACAATAGACATAATAATGCTAGAATTTGAATTTCCTTATTCAACATTTTCTTGGATTGTATCAGAGTAATAAACCATATAAGTCAATATCAAATATATAACCTATCAAAAATAGTTTATTAATCATGAATGAATTGGAAAAGAATGAGACTAAAGGCCAAGGGGGGTTGATTATGCGGGATTTTGAGGAGGAAGTTGATGATATTGGTGATGGTGGTTTTAAGGATGAGACCATAGGCCATCGGGAAGGTTTTTGGCAGCCTAAAAACCCAAGGGATTTCATGTATTTTGATGAGGTGTTATGGCAAAAGAAAAGGAGGATTCAGAAGGATAGGTGGTATCAAATGGAGAGAAATAAAGAGATTAGTGTTCTAAAAAAAGAATCCAAGAATCTATCCCGTATTCTAAGGGAGATGAAGCAAGAACTTGATGTGTTAATGGCAACAGTCAATGCCCAGCAAGCTTCAAAAAAAGAGGAGAAAATACGCTGCAATGATGATATACGAAATAGAACGGCTGCTACTTTCATCCAAAGTTGTTGGCGACGATTGTTGGGAAGAAAAAAACTCCAAAGACTTCAAAAAGAGGCTAAGGAATTGTCCATCCAACTTACTGGTGATTCGAGAATGAATCATCTTGAAGAGAGAGGGAATGATACGATCCAGGAAAGGTCAATTTCGGATTTTGACGAAAAATATGCAACTTTCTAGTTTTACGGCAATAGTCATAATTCTCAATCCGACCGTTGGATCGTGCTGAAATTTTATGTGAAGTCTCCTGACATGTTGTCCTACCTTGGGGTAAAATTGCAGGTCAATCGAAGTTCGGGAAGGTATCTCAATACGGGTCAACAAAGGCTATACGAATTTTGTTATTTACTTTCTTTTTGACTTGTGGATTTCCTATTTGGCTAGGATTCTTTTCCTAAAAAAATGCGGTACCTTATTTTGGAAATCTACCAAATCTACAAAGATCTTTAATGGGCTGCAACATAGTTTCCAAGTGGGGAAAGGATTCATAATTATTTCAGAATCCTTTTCTTACAAGGATTCCTTATTCATCCTAAGGAAAGAAGACTTCAGAATAAATTCTACCTTCAGATCAGATTTCTTAGTCTATTTGGGACTTCTTAATGGTGACAAATCTGATTCTAGCATATTTAGGATGGTAAGTTTTGGATTTTTATTATTTTCTTCTTAGTCTTTGGGTTATTATTACTTATTTGGGTCAATTGTAAGTGGGCTTAATATAAGTCCACCTAAGGGGGGTCAATTAGGGTTTATTTAAGTCTAAAGTTAGTATAAATAAAGGCATAACCAGACATTTAAGTTAGACAATTCAGATTAATAAAACTTCTTGTTTGCCGCACTTTGTGTGTGTGTGTCTGTGTGTGTTGGTGAGATAATCTCCCTTCCATGGTTCTCTAAAGAACTGAAAAACGACTTATCGAAGAACAACTGTCTTCGTGGCGTCATCCTTATACTTCTCGTTCGCGAATCAATATTCGTTGGGTAGGGGTCTGCGTTTCCAATAGTGTTGGTGCTTAGGTACAAGTTATCTTTGTGTCACACTCCTATCAAACCTGATTTACGCTTTCCGGGAATTGGTGTCTTTGCGTATGGGTTGCGTGATCACGAGGTTCGCATCATTTGGTATCAGAGCTTGGCTACATTAATCAGGTTATATCCTTATGAAATTTTCATTTCTTGTTGTTTCCGCAAAAATTCCTTAGTGTCCAATTTCTTCTTCTCAGATTTTGCAGCATATCAAAAAAATAAAAATAAATTTGTTATTTCATTTTGTTATTGTTCAAAATATATCAGTAGCATAAAAAATTTTAAAAAAAAGAAGAGAAAAGAGAAAAGCAAAAAAAAAATCGTTCAAAAAGACGTTTATTGGATTCTGCCGCATAAAACTAAACAAGAGAAAATTGGATCAAATCAACTCGGAATTAGCTAAAATTTTATACTCTAATTAATGGGGTCCTAATTGCTCGAAATATCAAATTTTGGGTTAATTGGATATTGTTTGCTTTGGTTTTCATTTTCGGGTCTCATGAGGTCTGATTCTTACCATTTTTGCGTCAGTATATCAAACCTTATTGTAAATTGCTCAAACATTATATTCTATCTATTTGGGTTGATATCGCACTATATATGAAAGTGTAGCTCAATTGGGCATCATTTACGATAAACATTGGGTTTCAGATTCGGACTTAACTTGTCGTAGACAAGTCTGTTTTGCGTCAACTTTTGAGATTCGCTTTCTTTATGTTATTTTCATTTCTTGCAGTATATCTTCAAAATATCCAATATATTTGGGTGTTTTTTCATCATTTTTTTCATATTTCATTTCTGTTTTTATTCGTGTCTTCAGTTTCGTTTATATTTCGGAAAGATTCGATTGCTACTCGCAAGACTATCATCGCAGTTTTGTTTTGTTTATTTTTTGGTTTTTATTGCTTCTTGAGTCATATATACATTTGGATTGCACTTCTAAGTTGGGTGTTGGTTTGAGTTCCGCAAGAACAGCAAAAAGGTGAGACAAGAGGTGTGAGATTGTGAGGATATTAAGAGTGTTTCAGTGAAATATGAGCGATGTGAGGATTTTTTTTACCACTAACCAATTTTTGCAGGTGTTATCATGTCAGATCAAAACAACACACCACCCCCTCACGATGTAGAACTTAAATTTCAAATGCAAGTCACGACGAAGATGATGGAAAGAATGAATTTCATGATGGGGAACGTGTGTGACAGACTTGAGAAGGTGGGAAAACATGGTAACATGGTTGGAACATGTACCCAAGACGTGAGAAAAGGTTGGGGCTGAACCGAAATCAAACAATGGCGGTGGGGCCGAAAGGCCAGGGGGGTTGATTATGCGGGATTTTGAGGAGGACGTTGATGATATTGGTGATGGTGGTTTTAAGGATGAGACCATAGGCCATCGGGAAGGTTTTTGGCAGCCTAGAAACCCAAGGGATTTCATGTATTTTGATGAGGTGTTATGGCAAAAGAAAAGGAGGATTCAGAAGGAGAGGTGGTATCAAAGGGAGAGAAATAAAGAGATTAGTGTTATGGAGGAGTTGTGGCATGAAGACTTTGTTTTTACTATCCTGTTTTATTTAGTTTTTTAATGTAGAATAATTATTTTTTTAATTTGGGTTTGTTTTGACCCCTTAGACATTATTTAGGAGTTTATTGGATTTATGTTAGTTGATTACTAGTTTAAACGCATTAGCTTGCAACTCAAAAGGGGTCCATTAGGGTTAGTTATAGAAGACTTTTTTGTTGTCTGTAGATTTCATAAACAAGTTGAAGAATAAACATGAGTTTTCTTCTTTTTTGTGGCAAAACAACCTTTATTTGCATGGATAACGATAGTAAACTGACTATCGAAGATTAATTGTCTTCGTGATGTTAGTCACATACTTAAGGTTTCAATACCTTTGGTTCTTACATGTAGGACATCCTTTGGGGTAAGGTTCTATGAAACCTGATTTTAACTTTCCGGGTTATTATTTACTTTATTGGGGGTTGCTTGACAACGTGATCAAGAGGTTGATATCAGAGTTAGCCTCAAAAAATCAGGTTATATCCTTTATTTTATTCTTATTAGTTTCGGCTTCTTTAGCTTTAGTTGTCTTTGATTCGGTTTTTGATTATTTCATGTCTAGGCTTGGTGGTTTGTATCTTCCACAGTACACAAACAAGGGAGAATTTGGACCAACTGATGCGCATGTGCACCCAAACCCAATCACCGGGTTGGAAAACAACCAGTTTACGTCCCTTATTTGCTTTAGAAGCATAAAATCTGTTCTTTTTCTCTATTTGCAGTCGAACTTCCTCATGGAGTTGTCTCACCATATTTGCCTTCTTTTCACCATTTAAACTTACCTTTTCTTCAAAAGGCAAAGGAATTAAGTCCATAGGAGTCAGTGGATTAAAACCATAAACAATTTCAAATGGAGAAAAACCAGTGGTCGAATGCACAGTTCTATTATAAGCAAACTCAACTAAAGGCAAACATTCTTCCCAACTCTTTAAATTCTTTTGAATTATAGCACGCAAAAGTTGGGATAATATTTTATTCACTACCTCAGTTTGTCCATCTGTTTGAGGATGACATGTTATCGAAAATAAGAGTTTAGTTCCCAACTTTCCCCATAAGGTCTTCCAAAAGTAGCTAAGGAACTTAACATCATGATCTGACACTATACTCTTAGGAATGCCATGCAAACGTACAGTCTCCCTAAAAAAAAGTCTGCGATATGAGATGCATCATCCGTTTTATTGCATGCAATGAAATGCGTCATTTTAGAAAACCTATCAACCACAACAAAAATAAAGTCTCTACCTTTCTTTGACCTAGGTAAAACTAAAACAAAGTCCATAGAGATATCTACCCAAGGTACAATAGGCACAGGTAATGGTGTATATAGTCCATGCGGTTGTACTCTAGATTTTGCCTTTCTACAAGCAATGCACTGTTCACAAATTCGTTGCACATCTCTTTCATCTTTGGCCAATAAAAATGCTCATGCAATACATCCAAGGTTTTCGCAACCCCAAAGTGACCCATTAAACCACCCCCATGTGCTTCACGAACAAGCAATTCATGCAAAGAACTAGCAGGAACACACAATCTATTCTCTTTGAACAAATAACCATCCATCAAATAAAACTTACCGAAAGCGAAATGTCCACATGCATTATAAATCTCGGCAAAGTCAGAATAATTCATCATACAATTCCTTCACATATTCAAAGCTTAGCAATCTAGTATTCATTGTGTGTAAAAGAACATACCTGCGCGAAAGTGCATCAGCTACGATGTTCTCTTTGCCTTGCTTATACTTGATTACGTAAGGAAAAGTTTCAATGAATTCAACCCATTTTGCATGCCTCCTATTTAACTTACCTTGTCCTTTCAGATGTTTCAAGGACTCATGATCCGAATGGATTACGAACTCTTTTGGCCACAACTAATGCTAACTCCTCCACATCACTATCCTTCAATGGTGGCATGTCTTCACAATCAGATCTATCACTTTCAGATTCCATAACACCATTATCTCTAATCATCATGATTCTCTTGTTTGGACACTCTGAAGCATAATGTCCATGTCCTTGACACCTGAAACATTTAGGTTGAGTTTCAAATTTACCTTTGGCATCAGTAGGAACATCAACTTTAGCCTTTGGTGGTTTAGTTCTTGAAGGAACAAAGGATCTTGGCCGGACAATACCCTCTCTCTTTAGATTCGGCTTCCAAGATGATGAAGAGCCCGAATTAAACACTGGTCGAGCATGTCCCTTTCGAAGTTGTCTCTCCACCTTCGTAGCCATATGAACCATGTCCTCTAGCTCCATATAGTGCTGTAGCTCAACCACATTGGCAATGTCCCGATTCAACCCATTAAGAAATCTAGCCATGGTGGCTTCTCTATCCTCAACAACATTGGCCCGAATCATTGCTATCTCCATCTCTTTGTGATATTCATCTACTGTCTTATAACCTTGATTCAGACCTTGGAGCTTCAGATATAAGTCTCTGTAATAGTTGTTTGGCACAAATCGTCTCTCATTAAGACTTTCATCTCCCCCAAGTCTGAACGAGTCGCTCCCCATTCCTCCTCCTACTAATTACAATTTGATTCCACCAAATCAATGCATACTCCGTAAACTCAATTATCACCAATTTCACCTTCTTTTGTTCAGAATAGCAATGGCAATAAAAAATCCAATCTGCCTTTTTCTCCCACTCCAAATAAGCCTCAAGATCGTTTTTACCTTAAAAGTTAGGAATTTTCAGTTTAATGGTGTCCAAGTCCCCATCCATATCTTCAAAAGTGCCCATGCCACGGAAATTCACATTCCTCCTAGCCTTGTTCGGTCCAGACCTGATTCCTTGGCCAGCAGATGCAAAATCATAGTCATCTTCACCCGCTTCTGCATTGTCGTCAACAAACTCTTCAAAATCAGATCTGACATTCCGTACGGCCATATAGACCGTATTTCCTCGGCGATCAGCCCCACTATTCTGTTGCTTTATTGAATTCACCTCATCTTTAAGATCCTTGTACGTTCTAGACAACAGCTCAAGTTGCTGGCCTATGGCTTGCAATTGAAAAGCTACGTCAGCGTTTTGTGTAGCTGATTCATTTCACACACTCTTTAAATCTGAAAAATTTGGTTAGTAGCACAAAATATATCCTCACACCTCTCGTGTATTACACAAAAAAAAATCACGGCTTTTCACTCTAATAAGTTCACTACGCCTTTTACCTCACAACTTGCTTTCTTTTGGTTCTTTAGGAACTGAAATCAACAAATCAAAGTCAGTAGCCTTCACAACGCACTCTAATTATAATTTTCAGACTCAAGAATCAATAAATATACTGAAAACAAATTAAAACAAAACTACGATTACGATTTTGCGAGTAGCAATGCAAATTCGTACGAATTGTGGACGAAACGAAGAAACGAAATAAAACAGAAGCGAATATTAGCGAAAACAGTTACTTGACTCCTAGATAACCCAAATATAATAGAAACAAAAAGATTTAGAAAAAACTAAACAGTAAGGATCACGTTTTGAAACTTGACGCAAATCTAACCTGTTACGCAATTTTTACGTAACAGAATTGAAACCCAGACCAAACGATCTCTAAATGACCTCAAATTCAATATTTAGTATTACAATACTAAAATAACAACAAAAATCAATTTATAGGTCGTTCGTTTATGTCTAGGTTTCCAAACCCCTTATATGATCAGTTTGCGGCAGAATTGAACCCCCAATTAAAACCTCCAGAAGTCGATATCAAAATAAGCCCAAATTTAATATATGGTGCGATCTAATCCCCAATACACATAATGTGAATTTTCAATTTATTCTAAGGTGTTTTGCTTATGGTTCACAAAGAGTAGTGTTTCTGCGGCAGAATTGAGCCTCAAATTAAAACTTCAAGCAAACAATATCAGAATAATCCCACATTTGACATATGATGCGATCTCACCCCCAATATACTGAATATGAAGTTTCAATTGATTCGGAGGTGGTTTGCTTATGGTTCACAAAGAGTAGTGTTTCTGCGGCAGAATTGAGCCTCGAATTAAAACCTCAAGCAAACAATATCAGAATAAGCCCAAATTTGACATATGATGCGATCTCACCCCCAATAGACTGAATATGAAGTTTAAATTGATTGCAAGGTGGTTTGCGTATGGTTCACCAAGAGTTGTGTTTCTGCGGCAAAAAATTGAATGATCCTTCAAATTACAACTAATCTCTATCTCTCTTTCTTTGTAATATACTGATATGATTAGAGACAGTAACAAGATGAAATATAACCTTTTTTTTTTCTTAGATGACGCAGACACGAAGACCAAGAAGATGGATGCAAACACTGAAAAACTTAAAGGAGCACAAAAAAAAAATGAAAATAACAGAAGGATATGACCTTGTTTCGGAGCCTAGCTCTGATACTAACTTATACGAACCTCATGATCACGTGGTCACACAACCCACAATCAAGATTGAGATCTGATCCCGGAAAGCCGAAATAGGTCTGATAGTAGTGTGACACAATGGAAACCTGCCCTAAGGCACCAACACTATTGGATTGAGTATAATGACGCCACGAAGCCAGTTAATCCTTGATAAGTCAGATTCAATTCGTTCAAGAACTGAAGAATGCAAGAATCACTCTCACATGTTAGAACTGAAAAATTCAGAAGTAATTATCATCAAATCTGCCGGAATTTTGGCTTACATGAGTTTAAATAGTTCTTGAAAAGTTAACCCTAATGGACCCCTTATGTGGACTTAAATGAGGTCCACTCAAAACTGACCCAAAACCCTAAACTGAAAAGCCCATAACTTCATCCAAACAAGCCTTAGATCTTAACTGAAAACAAAGTACTAATTAAGCCCAAACAAGCCTTGGGTTGTAGCTAACAAAATAAAACAAAGCCCATAATATTAAATCCATGTTCTGTCATGAGAAGAAGAGAAGGAAGTAAAATATTATAGAACTGATTCAAGGCTTATTTATAGCCTTCCATGCAGCCCCTTAATCCTAGAAACAAAAGGAAAAGGTAGCCACCCATGTTATTTCCAAGTTGTCGAAGGATTCTTTTGTTTCCTTTGCTGTTCTCACCTCATGGCCCAAATAAAGTTGTGTTGGACCCCTCTTGCACATGGATAAGATGTACTAAGGTCTCCTCTTGATACTCTAATGGACCTTTCAATTCTGACTTGGTTGAAACATTCAAAACCAATGCATTCAATGCCTTTGTCTTGGACCGAGTCATTGGACCATTTGGAACATGTAATGGGTCCTTGCTGGTGTTTCTGGGCTGGTCCACATCAGCATCAATTTGTATTATAGCAAGGTTTCGAGAATCCTTTTGAAAATTTAATTTTCCTAGTGCTCGTTATGTTTTTCAGTGTTTGCGTCAATCTTCTACTTCTTTGTATTTGTGGCATACTAGTAAAAAAATTAGTATTTTGTTTTGTTACTATCTCAGAACATATAAGTAGCATAAAAGTCCAAAAACAAAGAGAAAGACAATATTCAAAGCTTGTTGCAATTCTACCACAAAGCACTATATACTTCCTTTGGGGTGAAATTGCACTATATATTAAAATTGGACTTATTTCAATATTGGTTGCTTGAGGTTTCAATTCGGGGTTTAATTATACCACAAACTGATCATACACGGGTCTTGATACCTAGGCATAATAGAACGACCTATAAACTGAGATATTTAGTTTCTTGGGTATCAGGATAGTACATATTGAGTTTTAATTCATTTTGATATCGTTATGTCCTAGTTTCAATTATAATGCTTTAAAATTGCGTAACAGGTCAAATTTGTGTCAAGTTCTAAAACAGGTTTGTTTGCTATTTGTTTCAACCAAATCAGTTTGTTTATGCTATATTGGGGTTATTTAGGAGTCAAATAAGTATCTTCATTAATTTTTGCTTCTGTTTTATTTTGCGTCTTCACTTCGTCCACAATTCGCACGAGTTTGCAATAGTGTTGGTGCTTTGGGACAAGTTTCCATTATGTCAACAGCTGCATTCTTAGGAGGCATTCAAGTTTTAGGTATCATCCTAAATGCTTTATCCAAAGAGAACATCATTGGAAAAACAGTTGGGGAAGAACTAAAGGTCCTAACAATGTCTGAATGAATGACTGCAATGCTTTAACACGCTGAAGCCTTCTTTGCCTTATCAGGTGGCCTGGGCATATTAGAAGAGATATGTCATATTTTCTCTTGGGCCCAACAAACATTCACCAGAAACCTATAGGTTTGCTAAATGTTAATGGTTTCTATAATAATTTGTTGTCTTTTCTTGATCATGTTATGGAACATAATTCAAGTTCCACTGGAGATGCAAGAAGGACAAAATTTCTCATCTTTGTTTTGCTGATGACTTGATGATTTTTAGCAACGGGGATGTAAACTCAATTCGTATGATTAGAACTGTGCTCACAAAGTTTCAAGATCTATCAGGTCTGTATCCAAATCCAAACAAAAGTGACATCTTCTTGAGCGGTGTGTTAAATGCTGAGAGGGAACAAATTATTCATATTCTTGGGTTTAGAGAGGGGGAGCTCCCTATGAAATATTTGGGAGTACCTCTTCTCTCGTCCAGACTCAAGGCTATTTATTGTAAGGGCCTCGTGGATCGAATCACCTCTAAAGTTCGACATTGGACTTGTAGAACGCTCTCGTATGCAGGACGGGTACAACTGATTAATTCAGTCTTATTTTCCATACAGGTCTATTGGACATCTCTCTTTCTCTTACCTGGGCAAGTAATTAAAAATGTGGAGCAAATTATGAAATCCTTTCTTTGGTCAGGTTCAGATATGAGAACTACTGGGGCTAAAGTGGCTTGGGATCAGGTATGCCTTCCAAAAAAGGAGGGGGGGCTAGGAATAAAAAGGATAACAGAATGGAACAAGATTGCTTTGTTGAAACACATTTGGAACCTGTGCAATGACTCAGATGGCTCAATATGGTCTACTTGGATCAGATCCAATCTGTTGCGAGGTAGGAATTTCTGGACAATCAAGACGCCACAGAATTGCTCTTGGGCTTGGGGAAAGATTCTAAAGCTCAGATCCTTAGCATGGCCGAAGATGAAGTACATCATAGGAGATGGAATGACAACCTCTCTATGGTTTGATAATTGGCATCCTCACAGCCCACTCGCAGATTCTTACGGGGAAAGATTCATCTATGATTCAGGTATGGCCAAGAACGCGAAGGTGAATGTGCTAATTCAGAACTCAGAATGGAAAACTCCTACGACCCAAGCTATTGGCTGGCACCCCATTATAGAAGCTATTCCTTCCAATTCTAATCCTAAGATGGGGCAAAAGGATGAGATAGTTTGGTTGGATTCGCCAAATCACGGATTCTCGGTCAAAGTAGCTTGGGAACAACTAAGACGTCATCGTCAGATGGTTGAATGGCATGACACTGTGTGGTTCAAGAATGCTGTTCCAAGACATTCATTTCTTCTATGGATGGCTGTCCAACAGAAACTCACAACTCAAGATAAACTTCATCGGTTTGGTATTCATGGTCCCAATAGATGCTCACTCTGTCTCCGCAACAATGAGGATCACAACCACTTGTTCTTTGAATGCTCCTATACTAAAGCGATCTGGTGGGATGTTTGTGACAGATGTGACATTCCAAGAATGACAAAAGGCTGGGATGAATGGATTCGATGGGCCACTGTCTCTTGGCATGGCAAGAGTTTCGTCAATTTTTCTCGTAAACTGAGTTTTGCAGCTACAGTGTATCATGTATGGCAAGAACGGAATGCAAGGATCTTCGCTGGAATGTCTAGAACTCCGAATTTGGTCCTCAATCAAATCGAATGTATCATTCGTGATAAGCTTGATTTGATGAGGAATGTCGTACCAACAAATGAAAACACAAGGATCCAACGAGCTTGGAGGGTGAATACCATAGATTCTTAATCTGTTAGTTAGCTGGTTGTATTGGTTTCCCTAACGAATCTAGTGAGGTTTCAGTTTTACGGTCGGTGGCTAGCCTGTAGCCATCTGTTGTTTTATGTTTCTGTTATCATTGTAAATCTGGGGTATGCCCCTTATAATGTTTGTATCTTCTTCTTTTAATACATACGTCAACTTACCAAAAAAAAAAATATTGTGGAACAGAAGTTTATAACATCTTCGGCACAACAAATCATAATTTTTGTTGCAACTGCTGAATAATTGATTGATCAACTACAACTATTCAACCCTGTAATTGATTCCTCCATGAATCGAATAGACTGGTCAACCATGGAAAGCCATAAAAAGCTTAGATTAGAATTGAACCTTAGTGTGTAAATATTAGTCCATGTTCCGTACCTACTTTGCTTGTACCATTTGGATACAAAATTTTGAAAATGGATGCAAAATTATAATCATTTTCGAATAATTTTGTATCTATATGCAAGAGGATTCAGATGGTTTAATGTCTCTATGTTCTTCTGTGGAAAATGTTCCAATGGTTAGCTCTAACATTGAACAACACAATCAAGTTAAGTCTGGACATACATTAAGATTACAATTGCAAGATATGTTGAATAGCCATGGGATGAGGATTTCTCAATTTCAAGCTGATTCTGATGTTAGTATAGAGAACCACTCTACTGTCCAAGCTTCTAATGTTGTTCCAGAAATGAACCATGTGTTGGGTTCTAAAGTTGATGAGGTGAAGGTAGGGTCTCATCAACAAGAACAACTAAAACCTAGACCCAAATTGAATTTTTTAACTGCTTTGAAGGGTTCTGATGTTGATGACAATGAGGGTAGCAAGACCCTTGGCATTAGTTCAGTCCGTAATCTGCACTTTGCTCCCCCTACTACGACGGATGGTCGTGTGACAGTAGCTCCTCCACTTGATGTGTTTGAAGATGGCTGCGAATTTTGGAAATCCACCCTAGTTGGTCATTTTGTGGGGCAGAAATTACCGTATCCCGTGGTTAATTCTATTGCCAAAAGAATATGGAGCTCCTACGGTCTATCAGAAGTTTTGTCTTCGGATAACGGTTTCTTCATCTTCAATTTTGATTCTGTTAATCATGCCACTAATGTGCTGGAAAGAGCCCCATGGCACATGGCCAACAGGCCTTTGGTGCTTAAACGTTGGCAGCCGAACATGCAATTTTTGAAAGATGATTTGGCCAGAGTTCCGGTATGGGTTCGGCTGTATAATGTCCCTCTCGAGTATTGGACTATTAAGAGGTTGAGCTGTGTAGCGAGTGCTGTTGGAGCCCCCCTTCATGCGGATCATACGACATTGTTGTGTAAAAGGCTTAGTTACGCAAGAGTTTGCGTTGAGATAGATGCTTCGAAGACGTTGGTTAAGGAATATGATCTTCGCTGTCCAAATGGGTTATTCATAACAATTTCAGCTGAGTACGAATGGATACCGTCGAAGTGCAGTAATTGCAATGTCTTTGGACACACCACAGCGCTTTGTGCTACTAATAACATTGATAATCTTAAAGTGGTGGCAGAGGGTAAGAGGAATCTAGGAGCTATGAACTCTAAATCTGCGGATAACAAGCAGAATCAGTTTCAGTGGCAGGTAGTTGGTAAACGCAACAAAGGTTCTGTAAGTGGGGAGAATGCCCCCTTGGCATCTAAAGTGGGTAATTGTAATGAGAATGGTTGTTCAACATCTGGTATAAATATGTCTGATTGTAAGATGATTGATCATGCGGCATCAGATGTGCACAATGCTGCTTGTCATGAAGATGAAAATCCTTCCTCTCCTCTTGCCTTGAAGAGTTTACGAGAAGACATGAATCAGGAGCAAGGGGCTGCAAGTACTGCTTTAGATCAAGATATGGACACAATGGGAGGTGATACAGATGGGGAACAAAGCGATAAGGAGTCAACATCAACGATCCTGACAACCCCTCAAACCCTGAATTCCACCGAAAGGGAAACTGTTAATCAGTTAGCTATTAAGGCTAGAGACTCTCTAGAGAAAAAGAAAAAGGGTTCAAAAGCCTCTTCAAAGAAGCATAAGAAATCTGGCTCCTCTCCAGGAGGCACGTCAAGGTAATCTTTGTGTTGCTGTTTGTACTCCTCTCTATTTTCCTATGATTATTGGATGTTGGAATATTAGAGGTTTGAATGATCCTATAAAGCATTCAGAATTGCGTCGGCTCATCCATCAAGAGAGGATAGCTCTTTTTGGTCTGGTTGAAACTCGAGTTAAAGACAAGAATAAAGATAATGTTACTCAACTTCTTCTGCGTTCTTGGTCCTTCTTGTATAATTATGATTTCTCTTGTCGTGGGCGTATTTGGGTTTGTTGGAATGCTGATACGGTGAAGGTGGATGTTTTTGGAATGTCAGACCAGGCTATTCATGTTTCTGTCACTATATTAGCTACCAATATCAGTTTCAATACTTCAATTATTTATGGAGACAATAATGCTTCCTTACGTGAGGCATTATGGTCTGATATTGTGAGTCGTAGTGATGGATGGGAGTCAACCCCGTGGATTCTTATGGGTGATTTTAATGCTATCCGCAACCAGTCGAACAGGTTAGGAGGGTCTACTACGTGGGCTGGTACTATGGACAGATTGGATACATGTATTCGAGAAGCGAAAGTAGATGATCTTCGGTATTCAGGTATGCATTATACTTGGTCGAACCAATGTCCTGAGAATCTGATTATGCGGAAACTAGATAGAGTGCTTGTCAATGAGAAGTGGAATCTGAACTTTCCATTATCGGAAGCGAGATTTTTGCCTTCGGGTATGTCAGACCATTCTCCTATGGTGGTAAAGGTTATTGGCAATGATCAGAACATAAAGAAACCATTCAGATTTTTTGATATGTGGATGGATCATGACGAGTTCATGCCCTTGGTGAAGAAGGTATGGGATCAGAATTCGGGGGGTTGTCCAATGTATCAGCTGTGTTGCAAACTAAGAAAGCTAAAGCAGGAATTGAAACTTTTCAATATGGCTCACTTCTCTAACATTTCAGATAGAGTGAAAGATGCAAAAAACGAAATGGATAAGGCTCAACAGGCTCTGCATACAGCGCATGCGAATCCAATTTTGTGCATGCGAGAAAGGGATGCTGTTCTTAAATACGCTTCTACCGTCAGGGCTGAAGAGAGTTTTTTCAAACAGAAGGCAAGGATACAATGGCTTAGCTTGGGGGATCAGAATACTAGCTACTTTCACAAATCAGTAAATGGAAGACAGAATAGAAATAAGCTTCTATCACTTACAAGGGAGGATGGAGAGGTTGTCGAAGGACACGAGGCAGTCAAATCAGAAGTAATTGCATACTTCCATCGTGTGTTAGGAGTTGATCAGATGCCTAGGGTTCTGAACGAGGAAGTGATGGAATCGGCAATTAACTTGAAACTGTCTTCAACGCAACAGCATGTACTCGCACAAGATGTAACAAGGGAGGAGATTAAGCATGCTATGTTTAGTTTGAAGAACAACAAAGCCCCTGGTCCGGATGGCTTTAACGCAGGTTTCTTCAAAAGAATGTGGCACATAGTTGGGGAAGATGTAATCAACGCTGTTAGATCCTTCTTTCAGACTCGTAGAATGCTTAAAGAAATGAATGCTACATCCATTTCCCTTATTCCTAAAGTTGCTAATCCTACAAGGTTGACAGATTTTCGTCCTATATCTTGCTGCAATACAGTGTACAAATGCATCGCTAAGATTCTAGCTGGGAGAATCAAAGTTGTTTTGCCATCCTTAGTTGGTCCATATCAGACTGCTTTTATCTCAGGACGGAGAATCAGTGATAACATTCTTTTGTCTCAGGAACTAATGAAAGGCTATCATAAATCTACGGGACCTGCTCGTTGTGCTATGAAAGTTGATCTGATGAAGGCTTATGACTCGGTGCGGTGGGATTTCGTTGACGCTATGTTAATAAAAATGGGATTCCCTAGAACAGTCATTGATTGGATCATGGTTTGTGTTACATCATGTCAATTCTCTATCAACGTCAATGGTGAGCTTGCAGGTTACTTTCAAGGGGGAAGAGGGCTGAGACAAGGGGATCCATTGTCCCCATATTTGTTTGTCCTATGTATGGAAATCCTGTCGGGGCTATTCTGCAAGATGAGTGCCAACCAAGAATTCAAGTTCCACTGGAGATGCAAGAAGGACAAAATTTCTCATCTTTGTTTTGCTGATGACTTGATGATTTTTAGCAACGGGGATGTAAACTCAATTCGTATGATCAGAACTGTGCTCACAAAGTTTCAAGATCTATCAGGTCTGTATCCAAATCCAAACAAAAGTGACATCTTCTTGAGCGGTGTGTTAAATGCTGAGAGGGAACAAATTATTCATATTCTTGGGTTTAGAGAGGGGGAGCTCCCTATGAAATATTTGGGAGTACCTCTTCTCTCGTCCAGACTAAAGGCTATTTATTGTAAGGGCCTCGTGGATCGAATCACCTCTAAAGTTCGACATTGGACTTGTAGAGCACTCTCGTATGCAGGACGGGTACAACTGATTAATTCAGTCTTATTTTCCATACAGGTCTATTGGGCATCTCTCTTTCTCTTACCTGGGCAAGTAATTAAAAATGTGGAGCAAATTATGAAATCCTTTCTTTGGTCAGGTTCAGATATGAGAACTACTGGGGCTAAAGTGGCTTGGGATCAGGTATGTCTTCCAAAAAAGGAGGGGGGGCTAGGAATAAAAAGCATAACAGAATGGAACAAGATTGCTTTGTTGAAACACATTTGGAACCTGTGCAATGACTCAGATGGCTCAATATGGTCTACTTGGATCAGATCCAATCTGTTGCGAGGTAGGAATTTCTGGACAATCAAGACGCCACAAAATTGCTCTTGGGCTTGGGGAAAGATTCTAAAGCTCAGATCCTTAGCATGGCCGAAGATGAAGTACATCATAGGAGATGGAATGACAACCTCTCTCTGGTTTGATAATTGGCATCCTCACAGCCCACTCGCGGATTCTTACGGGGAAAGATTCATTTATGATTCAGGTATGGCCAAGAACGCGAAGGTGAATGTGCTAATTCAGAACTCAGAATGGAAAACGCCTACCACCCAAGCTATTGGCTGGCACCCCATTATAGAAGCTATTCCTTCCAATTCTAATCCTAAGATGGGGCAAAAGGATGAGATAGTTTGGTTGGACTCGCCAAATCACAGATTCTCGGTCAAAGTAGCTTGGGAACATCTAAGACGTCATCGTCAGATGGTTGAATGGCATGACATTGTGTGGTTCAAGAATGCTGTTCCAAGACATTCATTTCTTCTATGGATGGCCGTCCAACAGAAACTCACAACTCAAGATAAACTTCATCGGTTTGGTATACATGGTCCCAATAGATGCTCACTCTGTCTCCGCAACAATGAGGATCACAACCACTTGTTCTTTGAATGCTCCTATACTAAAGCGATCTGGTGGGATGTTTGTGACAGATGCGACATTCCAAGAATGACAAAAGGCTGGGATGAATGGATTCGATGGGCCACTGTCTCTTGGCATGGCAAGAGTTTCGTCAATTTTTCTCGTAAACTGAGTTTTGCAGCTACAGTGTATCATGTATGGCAAGAACGGAATGCAAGGATCTTTGCTGGAATGTCTAGAACTCCGAATTTGGTCCTTAATCAAATCGAATGTATCATTCGTGATAAGCTTGATTTGATGAGGAATGTCGTACCAACAAATGAAAACACAAGGATCCAACGAGCTTGGAGGGTGAATACCATAGATTCTTAATCTGTTAGTTAGCTGGTTGTATTGGTTTCCCTAACGAATCTAGTGAGGTTTCAGTTTTACGGTCGGTGGCTAGCCTGTAGCCATCTGTTGTTTTATGTTTCTGTTATCATTGTAAATCTGGGGTATGCCCCTTATAATGTTTGTATCTTCTTCTTTTAATACATACGTCAACTTACCAAAAAAAAAAGACAAGAGCGAGAGCGAAACAACCACAAAGGGCCTTGATGAGTCAAATTGGAATGATTGAAGCTGCGTCGGACAATCAGTTTGAAATTGGTTCAAGGGTGCTTATTTGCCTACAATTGGAACTTAGAGATGGGAAAAGCCCTTAATGGTTCTTTTGATGCTGGGTTACTTGAATTTGGGTTGATAATGCAAATAAGTGAAGGAATTGATGTTGTTTACGGTCAGAACAGTAAATGAATTTGAAGCCGAATTTGAAGTCATCCATTGCATGTGAAAACAAGACTAATCTATGTGGATTTCAAGTTCAGAACATGATCTTTCTAGATTGTTCAACCATGATTTTATTGGACTTTTGTGCAAGAAGTTATAGTCATTTTAAATTTGGTCTGTTTACTTTTCAATTAAAGTCAGAAAATGTGTGCTAGTTAAATTTGTCTAGTTACTTCGTCAAAGTCTAATTACATCCTTCATCCATTTTCGTCAAATTCATTGTTGCCGATTTTCGAATCATTCACGGCACATCATCTGGTATCAGAGCCTGGTTGTGACCTAAGGTAGGAGCAAAAAACAGAAGAAAGGCTTGTTGGAATTGAGGTTGATAAACTTAATTATGGCTGGAGATTTGTTGGTTGTGCAACGGGTTCTGAATGCACAAATTGACGTTAGTGATGAGCAACGCGAGAACATCTTTCATACTCGATGTCAGATTCGAGATAAGGTGTGTGGGATGATCATTGATAATGGAAGTTGCACTAATGTTGCATCAACTGGTGGAGAAATTGGGTTTAACTACCATTCCACATCTCAGGCCGTATAGTTCGCGATGGCTGAATGAGAATGGGGAGATTCGAGTGACAAAGCAAGTCCGTGTACTTTTTTCCATTAAAACCTATCATAACGAGGTTTTGTGTGACGTTGCGCCGATGTCAGCTAGCCATTTGTTTTTTTTTTGGGTAAGTTGACGTATGTATTAAAAGAAGAAGATACAAACATTATAAGGGGCATACCCCAGATTTACAATGATAACAGAAACATAAAACAACAGATGGCTACAGGCTAGCCACCGACCATAAACCTGAAACCTCACTAGATTCGTTAGGGAAACCAATACAACCAGCTAACTAACAAATTAAGAATCTATGGTATTCACCCTCCAAGCTCGTTAGATCCTTTTGTTTTCATTTGTTGGTATGACATTCCTCATCAAATCAAGCTTATCACGAATGATACATTCGATTTGATTAAAGACCAAATTCGAAGTTCTAGACAGTCCAGCAAAGATCCTTGCATTCCATTCTTGCCATACATGATACACTGTAGCTGCAAAACTCAGTTTACGAGAAAAATTGACGAAACTCTTGCAATGCCAAGATACAGTGGCCCATCGAATCCATTCATCCCAGCCTTTTGTCATTCTTGGAATGTCACATTTGTCACAAACATCCCACCAAATCGCTTTAGTATAGGAGCATTCAAAGAACAAGTGGTTGTGATCCTCATTGTTGCGGAGACAGAGTGAGCATCTATTGGGACCATGAATACCAAACCGATGAAGTTTATCTTGAGTTGTGAGTTTCTGTTGGACAGCCATCCATAGAAGAAATGAATGTCTTGGAACAGCATTCTTGAACCACACAGTGTCATGCCATTCAACCATCTGACGATGACGTCTTAGTTGTTCCCAAGCTACTTTGACCGAGAATCCGTGATTTGGCGAATCCAACCAAACTATCTCATCCTTTTGCCCCATCTTAGGATTAGAATTGGAAGGAATAGCTTCTATAATGGGGTGCCAGCCAATAGCTTGGGTAGTAGGAGTTTTCCATTTTGAGTTCTGAATTAGCACATTCACCTTCGCGTTCTTGGCCATACCTGAATCATAGATGAATCTTTCCCCGTAAGAATCCGCGAGTGGGCTGTGAGGATGCCAATTATCAAACCATAGAGAGGTTGTCATTCCATCTCCTATGATGTACTTCATCTTCGGCCATGCTAAGGATCTGAGCTTTAGAATCTTTCCCCAAGCCCAAGAGCAATTCTGTGGCGTCTTGATTGTCCAGAAATTCCTACCTCGCAACAGATTGGATCTGATCCAAGTAGACCATATTGAGCCATCTGAGTCATTGCACAGGTTCCAAATGTGTTTCAACAAAGCAATCTTGTTCCATTCTGTTATCCTTTTTATTCCTAGCCCCCCCTCCTTTTTTGGAAGACATACCTGATCCCAAGCCACTTTAGCCCCAGTAGTTCTCATATCTGAACCTGACCAAAGAAAGGATTTCATAATTTGCTCCACATTTTTAATTACTTGCCCAGGTAAGAGAAAGAGAGATGCCCAATAGACCTGTATGGAAAATAAGACTGAATTAATATGTTGTACCCGTCCTACATACGAGAGTGGTCTACAAGTCCAATGTCGAACTTTAGAGGTGATTCGATCCACGAGGCCCTTACAATAAATAGCCTTTAGTCTGGACGAGAGAAGAGGTACTCCCAAATATTTCATAGGGAGCTCCCCCTCTCTAAACCCAAGAATATGAATAATTTGTTCCCTCTCAGCATTTAACACACCGCTCAAGAAGATGTCACTTTTGTTTGGATTTGGATACAGACCTGATAGATCTTGAAACTTTGTGAGCACAATTCTGATCATACGAATTGAGTTTACATCCCCGTTGCTAAAAATCATCAAGTCATCAGCAAAACAAAGATGAGAAATTTTGTCCTTCTTGTATCTCCGGTGGAACTTGAATTCTTGGTTGGCACTCATCTTGCAGAATAGCCCTGAGAGGATTTCCATACATAGGACAAACAAATATGGGGACAATGGATCCCCTTGTCTCAGCCCTCTTCCCCCTTGAAAGTAACCTGCAAGCTCACCATTGACGTTGATAGAGAATTGACATGATGTTACACAAACCATGATCCAATCAATGACTGTTCTAGGGAATTCCATTTTTATTAACATAGCGTCAACGAAATCCCACCGCACCAAGTCATAAGCCTTCATCAAATCAACTTTCATAGCACAACGAGCAGGTCCCTTAGATTTATGATAGCCTTTCATTAGTTCCTGAGACAAAAGAATGTTATCACTGATTCTCCGTCCTGAGATAAAAGCAGTCTGATATGGACCAACTAAGGATGGCAAAACAACTTTGATTCTCCCAGCTAGAATCTTAGCGATGCATTTGTACACTGTATTGCAGCAAGATATAGGACGAAAATCTGTCAACCTTGTAGGATTAGCAACTTTAAGAATAAGGGAAATGGATGTAGCATTCATTTCTTTAAGCATTCTACGAGTCTGAAAGAAGGATCTAACAGCGTTGATTACATCTTCCCCAACTATGTGCCACATTCTTTTGAAGAAACCCGCGTTAAAGCCATCCGGACCAGGGGCTTTGTTGTTCTTCAAACTAAACATAGCATGCTTAATCTCCTCCCTTGTTACATCTTGTGCGAGTACATGCTGTTGCGTTGAAGACAGTTTCAAGTTAATTGCCGATTCCATCACTTCCTCGTTCAGAACCCTAGGCATCTGATCAACTCCTAACACACGATGGAAGTATGCAATTACTTCTGATTTGACTGCCTCGTGTCCTTCGACAACCTCTCCATCCTCCCTTGTAAGTGATAGAAGCTTATTTCTATTCTGTCTTCCATTTACTGATTTGTGAAAGTAGCTAGTATTCTGATCCCCCAAGCTAAGCCATTGTATCCTTGCCTTCTGTTTGAAAAAACTCTCTTCAGCCCTGACGGTAGAAGCGTATTTATGAACAGCATCCCTTTCTCGCATGCACAAAATTGGATTCGCATGCGCTGTATGCAGAGCCTGTTGAGCCTTATCCATTTCGTTTTTTGCATCTTTCACTCTATCTGAAATGTTGGAGAAGTGAGCCATATTGAAAAGTTTCAATTCCTGCTTTAGCTTTCTTAGTTTGCAACACAGCTGATACATTGGACAACCCCCCGAATTCTGATCCCATACCTTCTTCACCAAGGGCATGAACTCGTCATGATCCATCCACATATCAAAAAATCTGAATGGTTTCTTTATGTTCTGATCATTGCCAATAACCTTTACCACCATAGGAGAATGGTCTGACATACCCGAAGGCAAAAATCTCGCTTCCGATAATGGAAAGTTCAGATTCCACTTCTCATTGACAAGCACTCTATCTAGTTTCCGCATAATCAGATTCTCAGGACATTGGTTCGACCAAGTATAATGCATACCTGAATACCGAAGATCATCTACTTTCGCTTCTCGAATACATGTATCCAACCTGTCCATAGTACCAGCCCACGTAGTAGACCCTCCTAACCTGTCCGACTGGTTGCGGATAGCATTAAAATCACCCATAAGAATCCACGGGGTTGACTCCCATCCATCACTACGACTCACAATATCAGACCATAATGCCTCACGTAAGGAAGCATTATTGTCTCCATAAATAATTGAAGTATTGAAACTGATATTGGTAGCTAATATAGTGACAGAAACATGAATAGCCTGGTCTGACATTCCAAAAACATCCACCTTCACCGTATCAGCATTCCAACAAACCCAAATACGCCCACGACAAGAGAAATCATAATTATACAAGAAGGACCAAGAACGCAGAAGAAGTTGAGTAACATTATCTTTATTCTTGTCTTTAACTCGAGTTTCAACCAGACCAAAAAGAGCTATCCTCTCTTGATGGATGAGCCGACGCAATTCTGAATGCTTTATAGGATCATTCAAACCTCTAATATTCCAACATCCAATAATCATAGGAAAATAGAGAGGAGTACAAACAGCAACACAAAGATTACCTTGACGTGCCTCCTGGAGAGGAGCCAGATTTCTTATGCTTCTTTGAAGAGGCTTTTGAACCCTTTTTTTTTTCTCTAGAGAGTCTCTAGCCTTAATAGCTAACTGATTAACAGTTTCCCTTTCGGTGGAATTCAGGGTTTGAGGGGTTGTCAGGATCGTTGATGTTGACTCCTTATCGGTTTGTTCCCCATCTGTATCACCTCCCATTGTGTCCATATCTTGATCTAAAGCAGTACTTGCAGCCCCTTGCTCCTGATTCATGTCTTCTCGTAAACTCTTCAAGGCAAGAGGAGAGGAAGGATTTTCATCTTCATGACAAGCAGCATTGCGCACATCTGATGCCGCATGATCAATC
The DNA here is from genome assembly GCF_000002775.5 of Populus trichocarpa. Taxonomy (NCBI): domain Eukaryota; kingdom Viridiplantae; phylum Streptophyta; class Magnoliopsida; order Malpighiales; family Salicaceae; genus Populus; species Populus trichocarpa. The sequence continues at coordinate 10,171,176 of NC_037295.2, forward strand.
ATATTACAATCAGACATATGTATATCAGATGTTGAACAACCATTCTCATTACAATTACCCACTTTAGATGCCAAGGGAGCATTCTCCCCACTCACAGAACCCTTGTTTCGTTTACCAACTACCTGCCACTGAAACTGATTCTGCTTGTTATCCGCAGATTTAGAGTTCATAGCTCCTAGATTCCTCTTACCCTCTGCCACCACTTTAAGATTATCAATGTTATTAGTAGCACATAGCGCTGTGGTGTGTCCAAAGACATTGCAGTTACTGCACTTCGACGGTATCCATTCGTACTCAGCTGAAATTGTTATGAATAACCCATTTGGACAGCGAAGATCATATTCCTTAACCAACGTCTTCGAAGCATCTATCTCAACGCAAACTCTTGCGTAACTAAGCCTTTTACGCAACAATGTCGTATGATCCGCATGAAGGAGGACTCCAATAGCACTCGCTACACAGCTCAACCCCTTAATAGTCCAATACTCGAGAGGGACATCATACAGCCGAACCCATACCGGAACTCTGGCCAAATCATCTTTCAAAAATTGCATGTTCGGTTGCCAACGTTTAAGCACCAAAGGCCTGTTTGCCATGTGCCATGGGGCTCTTTCCAGCACATAAGTGGCATGATCGACAGAATTAAAATTGAAGATGAAGAAACCATTATCCGAAGACAAAACTTCTGATAGACCGTAGGAGCTCCATATTCTTTTGGCAATAGAATTAACCACGGGATACGGTAATTTCTGCCCCACAAAATGACCAACTAGGGTGGATTTCCAAAATTCGCAGCCATCTTCAAACACATCAAGTGGAGGAGCTACTGTCACACGACCATCAGTTATAGTAGGGGGAGCAAAGTGCAGATTACGGACTGAACTAATGCCAAGGGTCTTGCTACCCTCATTGTCATCAACATCAGAACCCTTCAAAGCATTTAAAAAATTCAATTTGGGTCTAAGTTTTAGTTGTTCTTGTTGATGAGACCCTACCTTCACCTCATCAACTTTAGAACCCAACACATGGTTCATTTCTGGAACAACATTAGAAGCTTGGACAGTAGAGTGTTTTCTCTATACTAACATCAGAATCAGCTTGAAACTGAGAAATCCTCATCCCATGGCTATTCAACATATCTTGCAGTTCTAATCTTAATGTATGTCCAGACTTAACTTGATTGTGTTGTTCAATGTTAGAGCTAACCATTGGAACATTTTCCACAGAAGAGCATAGAGACATTATGGTAGCATACAAATACTAGAGAGAACAAAATTCTAAGAAGATAAACCGAGTCCAAGAAGCAACCTAAGCTCAGAAATAACAGCAACCTAACTCAGAAACAACAAGATGCAGATTAGTTCATGAAGGAAGAGGAGAATTATAGAATTACGAGGCCAATATCTCCCAGCACACTGATTGTAACAATGATCCGTTCGGTCAAGATGTAGAGGAGGTTCCGAAGAACAACATAATAAAAAATGGTAACGATCCAACGGTGAACAAAGGAGATCAAGCTACGACAAACCACTCTGAAACTAGCAAGAAAAATGAAACTTTTTCCAAAGAACTGTGATTTAATCTTCACATATGGAAAAGGCCTTCATGTCTATGACAACCATAAGAGAAATCATGAAGAAAATCCATTCACTATGCTGCAACTTCACCACTTCTCCATAGTTCTAGAACTGAAAATGCAGAATAGTAGAAAAATTGCGAGATCAATATCTCTTACCTCGTTGATTGGATAACAAATCCATTCCGTCAATGTTGAGAGAAGGTTGGAAGGAACAACATAGTCAGAAATGAGAACAATCCAACGGTGGACGGAGTAGATGTTGCTAGCCATTTGTTGCTGGGTCGTCCATGGCAGTTTGATAAGGATGTGACCTACAATGGACGAAAGAACACTTATTCTTTTATGCTGAATGGAAAGAAGGTGGAAAGAAGGTGAACTTGTTACCATTGAGTTCTCAACAGGTTAGAGAGGATCAGTTACAAAGCCAACAAAAGGAGGTTAAATCATGTAAGGGGCTGTTGTTAGCCAAAAAAGGAGACATCAAACAAGCATTAGCTTCGACAGGGGCTGTTTTCATGATCTGGGCAAAGCAATTACTACAAGTAGAAGGATTGGACTTACCAAGACAGATTAAGGAATTGCTTAAAGAATTTAAAGAAGTGTTTCCAGATGAATTACCTAAATGGTTACCACCTATTCGTGGAATTGAGCATCAAATTGATTTGGTGCCGGGAGCTTCACTTCCTAACAGACCAGCATACAGATGTAATCCAGAGGAAGCAAAAGAGATTCAAAGGCAGGAGTTAAAAATTAGCAATCAGTTTGAAATTGGTTCAAGGGTGCTTATTTGCCTACAATTGAAACTTAGAGATGAGAAAAACCCTTAATGGTTCTTTTGATGCTGGGTTACTTGAATTTGGGTTGATAATGCAAATAAGTGAAGGAATTGATGCTGTTTACGGTCAGAACAGTAAATGAATTTGAACCCGAATTTGAAGTCATCCATTGCATGTGAAAACAAGACTAATCTAGGTGGATTTCAAGTTCAGAACGTGATCTTTCTAGATTGTCCAACCATGATTGCATTGGACTTTTGTGCAAGAAGTTATAGCCATTTTAAATTTGGTCTGTTTACTTTTCAATTAAAGTCAGAAAATGTGTGCTAGTTAAATTTGTCTAGTTATTTTGTCAAAGTCTAATTTTTGGGCTTCACTTCTATCATGTTGAATTTTTCCTAACTTTGAAGGGATGTTCCAATTATAAATATAGTATCAGAATATGTAATAAAACACTTTTGGCCAAGATTTGAAACTTAATTCACAGAATTAAGAGTTGTTCTTCCAAATTGATTTTGTGAAGAACTCTACCTGACTTATCACTCTTCAATCACAAAGAGTGTGGCGTCGAAATCCTAGATTGATCTTTGTGGCGTCCGGATCGACTTATCAAAGTATCATTCTAGTCTATCCTCCATCTTATTTACCTTAAAATCACTATAATCCAACCTAAACACCAAAAGAAAGACAACACAACCAGACCCATCCTTTATCCATTTTCATCAAATTCATTGTTTCTGATTTTCGAATCATTCACGGCACATCACTGGTCAACCATGGAAAGCCGTAAAAAGCTTAGATTAGAATTGAGCCATAGTGTGTAAATATTTATATCTTTTGTTTTTACTAATAGCATTAGTAATTTTTGTTTTTTTATTTCTTATATTTATTTAAGTGTGTTTCAAGTTTTTCAGTAGTAGCTATTTCAAGTGATGTCTTTTATACTCTATATTTCTAACTTAAAACATTAAGGACAATGTCTCATTTTAGTTGGGGGAGTGGATAGTTGGAATTAAAAAAAAAATCCTATTGTTGTTATTAAAATCATTTGATGAAACTGTTATTGTTAGGATGACAGAGTAAGGAGGAATTTTATTGACTCTTGAGACGCATCCTAGTAAACATTTTCCAATGGTTATTTGCAACATTCATAACAAGGTTGTATCATATGCTTCTTTATGAATTATTCAAGTTTACAAACTCTCATATTATTATCACTTAATTCTGTTTATAGTAACTTATTTAGAAAGTATTCATAAACCATCATTTTCACACACACGCTTTAACAAATGATTGTGGGTTGCACATTAGATTATTGCATTATTTGTGATCTTTTTATGAAGTTAATGACTAAGGGAAAGGGAGATTATATATATAGTGAAAACAATGATAATAAATATAATATCAATAATAATAAAATGATGGTTCATAGCCTCGTAGCCTCCCTAACCTAAGCAATTCAGCCTGCAGGGGTGTTTTAATACCTAATACCCTCAAGTCAACTAACTTGGGAGCTGATGCGAACCTCGTGATCACATGGTCACACAACCTACACGCAAAGACACCAATTCCCGGAAAGCCAAGTAAATCAGGTTTGATAGGAGTGTGACACAAAGATAACTTGTACCTAGGCACCAGCACTATTGAAAACAGAGACCCCCACCCAACGAATATTGATTCGCGAACGAGAAGTATAAGGATGACGCCATGAAGATAATTGTTCTTCGATAAGTCTTTTCAGTCATTTAGAGAACCAAGGAAGGGAGGAGATTATCCCACCAACACACAATAAGTCCAGTAAAGAAGTTTATTGATCTGAAAATTGCGTAACCTTACATGTTTGGTCATGCCTTTTTTTATATTGACTCTAGACTTAAAGAAACCCTAATGAACCCCCCTTAGGTGGACTTATATGAAGCCCACTTACAATTGACCCAAATAAGTAATAATAACCCCAAAAACTAAGAAGAAAATAATAAAAATAATAAAAATCAAAAAATTACCATTCTAAATATGCTAGAATCAGATTTGTCCCTTAAAAAGCCCTAAATAAACTAGGAAAAATCTGATTTGAAAAATTTGTGTTGCTGCCCACCTTTGATGTCCTTGATTAGCTAGGAATTCCTTGTTTAACTTGGACAAATAAGAAAACAAATTTCCTCCTTTGTTGCTGATTTAATTACTTTCCTTCCTAAGTTAGGAAAAGCATTAAATAGTCCTCCCCTCTTTAGGAATAAGATATGGCCATCTTCCTTACTTAATTAGAAGAATAAATTGCTGACTTTTTATCCTTGTAGCATTAGGAAAAATAACAAGCCTAACAAGGCTGGTATTGGACCGGACACATCAACCATGTTCTACACGAATTGAGCTCGTTTTGGACCTGAACTAGATGAATTAAAGGCTGTCCTTCATACTCCTCAAATGTCTCAAGCCCCTCTAGGTCCATTTTGCTCCATATGTTCTGAATAAGCCCTTTCAATGCTTCTTTAAGCTTCTTTGCCCTAGCTTTTGTGATTGGCCCAATTGGCACCTTCAAGGGGTCGTTGGCATGATTACGCTTGGTGTTGGGCTGATCCGCATCAATAGCTATTAGGCCAGTGCTTGTTACATTGATTGAGAAGAAAGCTTAAGGGAATTAAACATTGCACTATCTATCTACATTTTAGTATTCGTAATACGAGTTACTAAGCTCATTACATGGGTTAAGGATTCATTATGTTTTAAGTTATAAGAAATAAAGAAAAAAAAGAGCATATATGTGTATATATATATATATATATATATATATCCACAATTATTCAAATCCTTGGCTTTAAACAGGGTGAGCTGTATATGACGTATTTGGGAATCCCTTTAATATCCTCAAGGCTTAAGGTTGTTTATCGTAAGGGCTTGTGGACTGAGTCTGGTGCGAACCTCGTGATCAGTCACGCAACCCACACGCAAAGACACAAATTCCTGGAAAGCCAAGTAAATCAGGTTTGATAGGAGTGTGACACAAAGATAACTTGTACCTAGGCACGAGCACTATTGGAAACGGAGACCCCCACCCAACGAATATTAATTCGTGAACGAGAAGTATAGGGATGACGCCACGAAGCCGGTTGTTCTTCGATAAGTCATTTTCAGTTCTTTAAAGAACCATGGAAGGGAGATTATCTCACCAACACACACACACAAAGTGCGGCAAACAAGAAGTTTTATTAATCTGAATTACGTAACCTTACATGTCTGGTTATGCCCTTATTTATAGTGACTCCAAACTAAAATAAACCCTAATGGACCCCTTATGTGGACTTATATGATGCCCACTTACAATTAAACCCAAATAATATAAATAAACCAAAACTAAGAAGAAAATAATAATAACAATAATAAATCCGAACGAATTTAATATCCTAAATATAATATGATCAGATTTGTTTCCCTTTAGAAGTCCCATATAAGCTAGGAGAATCAAATCTGAAGGTAGAATTAATTCTGAAATCTTCTTTCCTTTTTTTGTAGCTAGGATAAATAAGGAATCCTTTTAAGAAAAGGATTTTGAAACATTTATGAATCCTTGCCACACTTGGAAACTATGTTGCAGCCCATTAAAGATCTTTGTAGAATTAAGAGATTCCCAAAATAAGCTGTTATCCTTTTAGGAAAAGAATCCTAGCCAAATAGGAAGTCCACAAGTCAAAATGAAGTAAATAACAAAATTCGTACTGCCTCTGTTGACCCGTGTTTCGATGCCTTCCCGAACTCCGATTGACCTAAAATTTTAAATCAAGATAGGACAACATGTCAGGAGACTCCACGTAACATTTCAGCTTGATCCAATAGTTGGATTGAGAATTATGACTGTTGCCGTAAAACTGGATAGTTGCACATTTTACATCAAAATCTGAATTTGACCTTTCCTGGATCGTATCAGAGTCACTTCTAAAGTTCAACATTGGATATGTAGATCACTCTCATAAGGACAAGTGCAACTAATTTATGTAACACCCCGAAAAAAATCTTAATGTTGTAAAGATACCTTAAACCTTTAACTCAAGAAAATTGAGTGAATTGTTCTTACATTTAATATCATGTTGGCATTTTGATCTCATGGTTAAATTCAATTTGTTATTTAACACATTCATATATTACAAAAATCATAAATTATGATTTATATTTCTAATTCATACTAAAATTTTGATAGATTCTTGATGTGAACCTCTTGATCAAGGGAAAGCATATGTATCTCCAAATCTTGTGGCCTTAATCCTCATCATGATCAAGGCAAAATATATCTTATAATCAATTTTCATGAAGTCTCTATCCTGCTTTTTTAAGTACCACCATGCATTAGCAATTTTAAGAGTTTCAGGCCATTTTATGTGCTCAAGGATCTGATCATTACTTGCCATTTTCTCACTTTAAAGTTCCCATGATGATGAACAAGAAAAATGCATATATGTTAAATACAGTACATATTACATGATGATACGAATCTAGTGATCACATGGTCACGCAACCCACACGTAAAGACACCAATTCCCAGAAAGCCAAGTAAATCAGGTTTTATAGGAGTGACACAAAGATAACTTGTACCTAGGCACCAGCACTATTAGAAACAAAAACCCCCACCCAACGAATATTGATTCGTGAATAAGCAATTCATGTATATAGAACTTAATGGAACACACAAATGACTCTCTTTAAACAAATATCCATCAAGTCTATAGAACTTTCCAAAAGCCGAAGTTTCGCAAGCTTTGTAAACATTAGCAAAATCACTATCATCCTTGTACAATTCTTTTATGTGTTCAAATCCTAGAAATCTAGCATCCAAAGTAAATAAAAGAACATACCTGCACAAAAGTTGATACGATCCAGGAAAGGTCAAATTCGGATTTTGACATAAAATGTGTAACTATCCAGTTTTACGGCAACAATTATAATTCTCAATCCGATCGCTGGATCGAGCTGAAATTTTACGTGAAGTCGCCTGACATGTTGTCCTACCTGGGGTCCAAATTTCAGATCAATCGGAGTTCGGGAAGGCATCTCAATACAGGTCAATAGAGGCTGTACGAATTTTGTTATTTACTTCCTTTTGACTTGTGGACTTCCTATTTGGTTAGGATTCTTTTCCTAAAAGGATGTGGCACCTTATTTTAGAAATCTACTAATTCTACAAAGATCTTTAATGGGCTACAACATAGTTTCCAAGTGTGGCAAGGATTCATAATTATTTCAGAATCCTTTTCTTACAAGGATTCCTTATTCATCCTAGCTACAAAAAGGAAAGAAGACTTCAAACTAAATTCTACCTTCAGATCAGATTTCCTAGTCTATTTGAGACTTCTTGATGGTGACAAATCTGATTCTAGCATATCTAGGATGGGAATTTTTGGATTTTAATTATTTTAATTATTTTCTTCTTAGTCTTTGGGTTATTATTACTTATTTGGGTCAATTATAAGTGGACTTAATATAAGTCCACCTAAAGGGGGTCCATTAGGGTTTATTTAAGTCTAGAGTTGGTATAAATAAAGGCATAACCAGACATGTAAGTTAGACAATTCAGATTAATAAAACTTCGTGTTTGCCACACTTTGTGTGTGTGTATTGGTGAGATAATCTCCCCTCCATGGTTCTCTAAAGAACTGAAAAATGATTTATCGAAGAACAACTGTCTTTGCGGCGTCATCCTTATACTTCTCGTTTGCGAATCAATATTCGTTGGGTGGGGGTCTCCGTTTCCAACAGTGCTGTTGCCTAGGTACAAGTTATCTTTGTGTCACACTCCTATCAAACCTGATTTACTTGGCTTTCCAGGAATTGGTGTCTTTGCATGTGGGTTGCGTGACCATGTGATCACAAGGTTCGCATTTTAAAATTTCAGCTCGATCCAGTAGTCGGATTGAGAATTATGACTGTTGTCGTAAAACTGGATAGTTGCACAGTTTACGTCAGAATCCGAATTTGACCTTTCCTGGATCGTATCAAAAGTGCATCTGCCACAATGTTTTCTTTTCCTTGCTTATACTTGATCACATACGAAAAGGTTTCAATAAATTCAACCCATTTAGAATGTCTCCTACTCAACTTAGCCCTTTCATGATGCGAATCTTGTGATCACGAGGTCATGCAACCCACACGCAAAAACAACAATTCCCGGAAAGCCAAATAAATCTGGTTTGATAGGAGTGACACAAAGATAACTTATACCTAGGCACCAGCACTATTGGAAATGGAAAATCCCCACCCAACGAATATTGATTCCCAAACAAGAAGTATAAGGATGACGCCACAAAGCAAGTTGTTCTTCGATAAGTCATTTTCAGTTCTTTAGAGAACCAAGGAAGGGATATTATCCCACCAACACACAACAAGTGCGGCAAACAAGAAGTTTTTTAATCTGAATTATCTAACCCTTTCATGTTTGGTTATGCCTTTATTTATATTGACTCTAAACTTAAAGAAACCCTAATGGACCCCCCTTAGGTGGACTTATATGAAGCCCACTTAAAATTGATCCAAATAAGTAATAATAACCTAAAGACTAAGAAGAAAATAATAAAAATAATAAAAATCCAAAAATTACCATCCTAAATATGCTAGAATCATATTTGTCACCCTTAAGAAGTCCCAAATAAACTAGGAGAAATCTGATTTGGAAAATTTGTGTTGCTGCCCCCTTTGATGTCCTTAATTAGCTTGGATTTTCTTGTTTAACTTAGACAAATAAGAAAACAAATTTCCTCCTTTGTTGCTGATTTAATTACTTTCCTTCTTAGGATAGGAAAATCATTAAATAATCCTCCCCTCTTTAGGAACAAGATCTGGCCAACTTTCTTACTTTAATTAGGAGAATAAATTGTTGACTTTCTATCCTTATAGCATTATGAAAAAAATAAGTCTAACAAGGCTGGTATGGGGCCAAACACATTAGCCCCTTGTTCCACATAAATTGAGCTCTTCTTGGACGTGAATTAGATGAATTAAAGGTTGTCCTTCATGCTCCTTAAATGTCCCAAGCCCCTCTAGGTCCATCTTGCTCCATATGTTCTGAATAAGCTCATTCAATGCTTATTTGAGCTTCTTTGCCCTAGCTCTTGTAATTGGCCCAATTGGCACCTCCAATGGGTCGTTGGCTGATTTACACTTGATGTTGGGCTGATTCTCATCGTTTCAAGTGCTTCAATGATTCATGATATGAATGTATCACTAACTCCTTGGGCCACAAGTAATGCTGCCATTTCAAGTGCTTCAATGATTCATGATCTGAATGTATCACTAATTCCTTGGGCCACAGGTAATGCTGCCACGTCTCTAAAATTCTTACCAAGGCGTAGTGATGTGCATCATGGGAATTATAATCCATATCGTAAAGTTAAATCTAATATGCAAGAGGATTCAGATGGTCCAATGACAAGAGCGAGAGCGAAACAACTACAAAGGGCCTTGACGAGTCAAATTGGAATGATTGAAATTAGCAATCAGTTTGAAATTGGTTCAAGGATGCTTATTTGCCTACAATTGGGAACTTAGAGATGGGAAAAGCCCTTAATGGTTATTTTGATGTTGGACTACTTGAATTTGGGTTGATAATGCAAATAAGTAAAGGAATTGATGTTGTTTACGGTCAGAACAATAAATGAATTTGAAGTCATCCATTGCATGTGAAAACAAGACTAATCTAGGTGGATTTCAAGTTCAGAACGTGACCTTTCTAGATTGTCCAACCATAATTGCATTGGATTTTTGTGCAAGTTATAGCCATTTTAAATTTGGTCTGTTTATGTTTCAATTAAAGTCAGAAAATGTGTGCTAGTTAAATTTGTCTAGTTACTTTGTCAAAGTCTAATTTTTGGGCTTGACTTCTGTCATGTTGAATTTTTCCTAACTTTGGAGGAATGTTCCAATTATAAATATAGTATCAGAATATGTAATAAAACACTTTTGGCCTAGATTTGAAACTTAATTCAGAGAATTAAGAGTTGTTCTTCCAAATTGATTTTGTGAAGAACCCTACCTGACTTATCACTCTTCAATCACAAAGAGTGTGGCGTCGAAATCCTAGATTGATCTTTGTGGCGTCTAGATCGACTTATCAAAGTATCATTCTAGTCTATCCTCCATCTTATTTACCTTAAAATCACTATAATCCAACCTAAACACCAAAAGAAAGACAACACAGCCAGACCCATCCTTCATCCATTTTTGTCAGATTCATTGTTGCCGATTTTCAAATCATTCACGACACATCACATAGAGCCCCTTGTCATATATAGGGTAATTCAAGGCTTCCCCATTAAGTTTTTTCGCTAAAATATGCAACGGGCTTCCTATCCTGTATTAACACAGCTGTTATACCTATACCCGAAGCATCACATTCAACTTCAAAAGCTCGCGTAAAGTCTGGCAAAGCTACAGGCGCCGATCAAAGTTTATATTTCAATAAATTAAAAGCCTTATCTTGTTCATCATTCCATTTAAATCCAACAGACTTTTTCACAATTTCAGTTAAAGGTGCACTAATAATACTAAAATCCTTCACAAACCTTCTATAAAAACTAGCACGTCCATGAAAACTCCTTACCTCACTTACCGATTTTGGTGTAGGCCAATCACGGATGACCTTAACTTTCTCCTCATCCATTTTGATACCTGCGCAATTACGACATAGCCAAGAAACATAATTTTCTCCATGCAAAAGGTACACTTCTTAAGATTAGCATACAATTGCTCACTTTGCAATACACTAAGTACATTATGCAAATGATCAAGATGCTTATTTAAGTTCTTGCTATAGATCAAAATGTCATCAAAATACACAACAACTAACTTACCTATAAATGCATGTAATACATGATTCATTAAACGCATAAACATACTAGATGTATTTGTAAGTCCAAACAGCATGACTAACCATTCATACAAACCATGCTTAGTCGTAACTGCATCTTTCATCCTAATCTGATGGTACCCACTCTTTAACTCAATTTTAGAGAAAATACACGATACATGTAACTCATCTAATATGTCATCAAGTCTAGGAATAGGATGTCGATACTTTTCCATTATGTTATTGATGGCACGACAGTCAACACATATCCTCTATGTTCCATCCTTTTTATGCACAAGTAACACTAGAACAGCAGACCTAATTTGAGTTGCTTTTGCATAAAAATTAGGTTTTTTCTTTAATTTTTTCACACTGTTATCATCACAAAAGCTTACTTTCTTCACTCCTCGAGTTTTACCTCCACTCTCAACTGATTTAATTAATGATTTAGGTTTAGCCGAATCTGATGGTCTTCTCTCACCATTGTCCTCACATGAATTCACTCTTCCCATCCTCACATTCCCCTTTTAATTTCATTTGATCATCATACACTTGTTTGGAGAAAGAGGTATAAGAGTGATGGTTTTACCATCTCTTTACAATAGTGAACCTATTTCTAAACCCATGATGAATCGCCTTTCGATCAAATTCTCATGGACGCCCCAAAAGTAATTGACTAGCATGCATTGGGACTACATCACACATAACTTCATCAGAATACTTTCCAATAGCAAACACAATTAATACTTGTTTAGTAACCTTCACTTCAGCACATGCATTCAACCATTGCAATCTATAAGGTTTAGAATGCTTAATACAACTCAAATTTAATTTCTTCACAAGAGTATCATTAGCTACATTACACAACTACCTCCATCGATTATCATGCTACATACCTTGTTTTGGATGTGACATCGAGTGCGAAATATGTTTTCCTGTTGCTAATCTACATCATCTTCTTTGATTTGCATATTCAGGGCACGCCTTATAACCAAGGCCTCCCCCTCAACAGGATATGCAATCTCCTCATCACTACACTACAATCCACCAAAGGTGGCATCTCTTCACTTTTAGATTTGTCACTTTCATATTCAACCTACTCATTGTCTCTTGTAAGCATAACTCTTCGGTTTGGACACTGAGATGCAATGTGCCCCTTCCCTAACCACTTAAAACATTTAATATCTCTATCACGAGCAGGTTGAGATTCAGAGTTACCTTTCCTATCCGCATGAGCATCCTTTTTGGCCTTAGGTGGTTCGACCTTTACATAAGGCTTTGGTTGGACAATCCCCCTCTCTCTTCATATTCGGCCTCCATGTTGAGGAAGATGAAGTTGAATTGGTATGAAAACATGTACTTCCCCTTCTCTTTATTTATATCTCCACCTCCATTGTCATATGGACCATGTCCTTCAATTCCACACAATGTTGTAATTCTACAACATTTGCAATGTCCCTATTCAGCCCATTTAGAAATCTAATCATAGTAGCTTCCCTATCCTCAATCACATTGGCTCGAATCATTACGATCTCCATCTCTTTAAAATACTCATCCACGGACCGAGAACCCTGATTCAAACCCTGCAATTTCAGATACAAATCTCTATAATAGAGGTGGTTAGGCACAAATCACCTTCTAATCAACACTTTCATCTCCTCCCACGACGCTACCAGCCTCTCTTCACTCCTTCTTCTACTAATCACATTCTGATCCCACCAAATCAGTGCGTAATCTGTGAACTTGATTACTACCAATTTTACCTTCTTCGTCTCCAAATAGTTATGGCAATCAAAAATCCAATCCACCTTTTTCTCCCACTCCAAATACGCCTCAGGATCGTTTTTACCTTGAAAGGATGGTATTTTCAGTTTGATAGTGTAACAGTCTTGACTGTTCTATTCTATAAATGCTAAAAGATCCTGACATATGCTTTTAATGTGAGGGTAATTTTTTAAAAAGAATTCTACCAAAATTTCGATAGAGTTTTCTTTGTATATAGAATGTCCCAAGTTATTGACTACTTCCAATTTACCTGTTCAATCATCACAACATGGTCCAAGGGTTTTGGACTTTATTTCCATCTAATTTATGTGTGTGTGTGTGTGTGTGTCTTCCAAACAAGATCAATATAAACATGGCCCACAAATCATATAATAAAGTCAACAGGAAAAGGGGCACTAACATTTAATGAGAGAATTTAAACATAACATAAGTATTTTTAAAAGTTTCAAAAGGTTTAATTATAAGATAACTAAGGAGTTCTAGTTTAAACAAAATTAGAGTTTACATAACTAACATACTACATGCTGAGCTAAGATTTTTATATACATCAAAGCTTACACCAAAAACATATTGCATGATCTAGCTAATCTATTATGCTTAAGATAAAAAAATTTACATAAGCTTAGCAAAGAACAATCCTAAAATCTAATGAGCTCCCTGGGTGTTAGATGGACTTGTTACAAAAACAGCTTAATAAGCATACAATTATATTGAGTGTAGAATTATAAATGATCATGTAAAAAAATACAAATAAAGCATAAGTTTTATAAATTTCTTGGGAAACATTTAAAGACCAATTAAACATCATTTATTTATTCTTAATTTATTACTCTTATCTTATTACATGAACCTAGTAACTTCATTTAATTGGTTTTATTAGATCTTCAACTTTGCATAGTCCAACCTGAATATTTTTTAGGCAATTATACTTATCAAATTTTCCAAGTCATCCAAATATAGATACCCTTTATGAATCAAGCCTTATTGATCGTTCCCAGGTGTCCCAACATGGACGCCATTAGCGGAAGCTACTCTTATAATTCATTTCCCGGCAATCCTATCAGGGATGCCATTAGCCGAAGCTAATCTTGTAATTCATTTCCCGACATCCCTATCACAGATGCCATTAGCCGAAGTTAATCTCATTAATACACCAGACATTATTTATATTGAACATAATATTATTGTAATTGCATTCATCAAAGAAGATTTCAAATTGCATAAGCGTTAAGGAGAGGGAAACCACGCACTTGCTCCGCCTGCCTCGTGACTTCGTCCAATATAAGATCCAATCCTGGTCGCTCCTCCTGATTCACAAAGAAGTCTTTGGTCATGATTCATTTAAGCCAAATGTTAGGCAATCCATATTCATTCATTATACATATGTTACTTTCTATGCATGTTCATTTCCTCATCAAATGAAATTTCAATATACATAACGTACATATAATATCAAATGTATTTCTTTAGAGTTAGTATATCACGTTCAAGTGTTCACACGACTCAGTTTGCATCAACGAGATTTCAATATCTATGACTTAGGTTTGCGTCAACGAAATTTTAGCATCTATTTCCGTCTAGACCCTTTTATATGTTTGTTTTGAATGTTGACATATACATCTCCCATGATTTGTAAGAATTAATTTCAACATGAATCATTAGCATGCCCAAAATCACTCATCTTCTACACACATGTAAATATGTCCATCAATTCGCAACATGGCCAATATGTAGTGTTTAGTCTCTAAATGGAATTCTAGAGCTTCAATTTAGGTGGGGCCAAATCCTAGTGAAATTTAACATCATTAAGTACAACTTTCATGTATAAGGTTGCCCAAAATTCTATTGTTCATCTATTCTAAAATTAGTTAGAAGTCAGATAATGAAATCTGTCCTGTTACAAACAGCTTGTCCACTCAATGGAATTTTGCCTATATATGAAGTTCTATAATTCCAATTAAGGCAAGACTAGTGCCAAATGTTATTTAACTCAATCCTCTATAAAAAGTTATAGCAATTTCTATCATCTTCTGTGTCTAACACTAGTTTTAATTCTGAGAACCAAACTATCCTGTTACGAACAATTTAACCTCTTAATGGTATTTTGCCCATATCTAGAGATATACAACTCCAATTGAGGCAAGACCAGTGCCAAATGTTAGCTAACACATTCCTCTACAAATTTCATATAAAACGTTACAACAATTTCTATAATCTTCTATGTCCAATTTGTGTTGGGATTTCCATTACCAAACTGCCCAGACTTGAATTTATGGATTTAGACACTAATCAAACATTTCCCATGCCTCTTTTTAACATCATAGGATTCCATTACGTATAAACTCTATTAGGAACCAGCAATTGAAGTTCATTCCTTATCAAGAC
This sequence comes from Populus trichocarpa, assembly GCF_000002775.5. NCBI lineage: Eukaryota > Viridiplantae > Streptophyta > Magnoliopsida > Malpighiales > Salicaceae > Populus > Populus trichocarpa. The sequence continues at coordinate 10,186,528 of NC_037295.2, forward strand.
ATCAAATCTTTCTTCTTCTTCTTCTTCTTCTTCTTCTTCTTCTTGTATTTTTTTATTTTCATGATAACATGATTCACACAACTTCAAGCACCAACATAAAGCATATAAGTGCAAATCAAGAGATATGAAAGAAGTTAAAAATGATTTCACTTATTGCACACTTTATCAATCTTGTTACCAACCTTGTTAGGCTTGTTTTTTTATAATACTACAAGGATAGAAAGTCAGCAATTTGTTCTCCTAATTAAGTAAGGAAGTTGGCCAGATCTTGTTCCTAAAAAAGGGAGGTTTATTTAATGCTTTTCCTAACTTAGGAAGGAAAGTAATTAAATCAGCAACAGAGAAAATTTGTTTTCTTATTTGTCCAAGTTAAACAAGGAAATCGAAGCTAATCAAGGACATCAAACGGGGCAGCAACACAAATTTTCCAAATCAGATTTCTCCTAATTTATTTAAATCAGCAACAGAGGAAATTTGTTTTCTTATTTGTACAAGTTAAACAAGGAAATCGAAGCTAATCAAGGACATCAAACGGGGCAGCAACACAAATTTTCCAAATCAGATTTCTCCTAATTTATTTGGGACTTCCTAAGAGTGACAAATCTGATTTTAGCATATTTAGAATGGTAATTTTTGGAATTTTTATTATTTTCTTCTTAGTCTTTGGGTTCTTATTACTTATTTGAATTAGTTGTAAGTGGGCCTCATATAAGTCCACCTAAGGGGGGTCTGTTAGGGTTTCTTTAAACGACTCTAAACTTAAATAAACCCTAATGGACCTCCCTTAGGTGGACTTATATGAGGCCCACTTACAATTGATCCAAATAAGTAATAATAACCAAAAGACTAAGAAGAAAATAATAAAAATCTGAAAATTACTATCCTAAATATGCTAGAATCAGATTTGTCACCATTACAAAGTCCCAAAGAGATTAGAAAATCTGATCTGAAGGTAGAATTAATTATGAAGTCTTATTTCCTTCTTATAGCTAGGATGAATAAGGAATCCTTGTAAGAAAAGAATTGGGAAACATTTATGAATCGTTGTCACACTTGAAAACTATGTTGGAGCCCATTAAAGATCTTTGTAGAACTAGGAGATTTCCAAAATAAGCTGCCACATCCTTTTAGGAAAAGAATCCTATCTAAATAGGAAGTCCACAAGTCAAAAGAAAGTAAATAACAAAATTCGTATAGCCTCTGTTGACCAGTATTGCGATGCCTTCCTGAAAAATTGACTTGAAATTTTAACGCAAGGTAGGAGACTCCACGTAAAATTTCATTCCGATCCAACGGTCGGATTGAGAATTATGATTGTTGTCATAAAACTGGACAATTGCACATTTTAAGTTAAAATCCGAATTTGACTGTTTTTTCGTTACCCGGATCGTATCACAACACCCAAATATGTTAAATATGTTGAAATTATACTGCAAGAAACAAAAAAAAAAAACAGAAAGAGCGTGAATTTCAAAAGTTGACGCAAAACAGACTCGTTTACGACAAGTTAAGTCTGATTCTGGAACCTAAACTAAATGATGTCCAATAGAGCTAAAATTTCAGATATAGAGCGATTTCAACCCAGATTGACAGAATATAAAATTTTAACAATTTAAGATAAGGTTTGATATACTAACGCAAAAACATTATGAATCAGACGTGATTAGACAAAATTGAAAACCAAAGCCAACGATATCCAATTGACCCCAAAATTAGTGTTGTGATTAAGACCCCAGTAATCAAATTTGAGCTATTTCTGAATTGATTTGATCCAATTTTTCCTTGTTTAGTTTTCTGCGGCAGAAACCAAGAAATGTGTGATTTGTTTTTTTTCCTTCCCTTTTCTCTTTTCTGTTTCCTTTTGTTTTTTCTTTATGGTACTGTTATATTTGGAAAGTAACAGAATGAATTAACAATTTTTTTTTTGATATGCCGCAAACTCAAGAAGAAGAAGAAATTGGACACTAAGGAATTTTTGCGGAAATACCAAGAAACGAAAATTTCAGAAGGTTGTCCTTCATGCTCCTTAGATGTCACAAGCTCCTCTAGGTCCATCTTTCTCCATATATTTTGTACAAGCCCATTCAATGCTTTTTTAAGCTTCTTTGCCCTAACTCTTGTAATTGGCCCAATTGGCACCTCTAATGGGTCGTTGGCATGATTACGCTTGGTGTTGGGCTGATCCTCATCAAAAAATACTAGTGCCTAGGTACAAGTTATGATGCGAACCTCGTGATCACGTGGTCACGCAACCCACAATCAAGATTGAGATCTGATCCCGGAAAGCCGAAATAGGTCTAATAGGAATGTGACACAATGGAAACCTGCCCCAAGTCACCAACACTATTGGATTGAGTAGAATGACGCCACGAAGCCAGTTAATCTTCGATAAGTCAGATTCAGTTCGTTCAAGAACTGAAGAATGCAAGAATCACTCTCACACGTTAAAACTGAAAAATTCAGAAGTAATTATTTGTAGAGCATGCTGAACCTTATACATTGTGGTGCCATTTTAAACTCTGATTGACCTGAAATCTTAACCCATAGTAGGACAACATGTCTGGAGAGTCCGCATAAAATTGTAGCTCGATCCAACGGTCGGATTGAGAATTATAAATGTTGCCGTAAACCTGGACTGTTGCGCTTTTTACGCTAAAATCCGAATCTGACCTTACTTGGGTCATATTACAAGGCTGAACCATATCAAGTTATCTTTTTGTCACACTTCTATAAAACCTGATTTACTTGGCTTTCCGGGAATTGGTGTCTTTGCCTGTGGGTGGTTGAATCGCATGTTCAATAGGTTCACATCATTTGTAGAGCATGCTGAGCCTTATACATTTCGTCTTTTGCATCCTTAACTCTATTAAAAATGTTAGAGAAGTGATCCCTATTGAAAAGTTTCAATTCCTGTTTTATAGCTTTCTGAGTTTGCAACACAACTGCTACATTGCACAACCCCCTAAATTTTGATCCCAAACTTTCATCACCAGAGGCATGAACTCGTCATGATCCATCAACATATCAAAGAATCTGAATGGTTTCTTGATGTTTTGATCATTGCCAACAACTTTAACCACCATGGGAGAATGGTCCGATACACCTTATTGCAAAAATCTAGCTTCTAACAATGGGAAGTTCAAACTCCACTATTATTCACAAGCACTCTATCTAGTTTCCACATATTCAGATTCTCAGGACAATGGTTCATCCAAGTATAGTGCATACCTGAATACCAGAGATCATCAACTTTAGCATCTTTAATACAAGTTTTGAATCTGTCCATATGACTAGCCCTCGAAGTGGACCCCTAGCTTGTCTTACTAGTTTCGGATAACATTAAGAATCCATGAGATGGACTCCCAGCCATTACTCCGACTCACTATATTAGACCATAAAGCCTCATGTAAAGACGCATTATTATCTCCGTAAATGATTTAAGCATTGAAGCAAATATTGGTACCTAATATAGTGACACAAACATGTATACTTGGTCCGACATGCCCAAAGCATCCACCTTCACCACATCAGCATTCCAACAAACCCAAATACGACCGCGAGAAATCATAATTATACAAGAAAGACCAGTTACGAAGAAGAAGTCGAGAAACATTTTCTTTATTCCTGTCTCTAACCCGAGTTTCAACCAACCTAAAAGGAGCCACCCTCTCCTGCTAGATGAGACGATGCAATTTTGAATGCTTTATAGGATCATTCAAACCTCTAACATTCCAACATCCAATAATCATAGGAAAATGGAGAGGAAGACAAACAACAACACAAAGATTACCTCGACTTGCCCCCCCCGCGAGGAGCCTGATTTCTTATGCTTCTTTGAAGAGCCTGCTAAACCCTTCTTCTTTTTCTCTAGAGAGTCTCTAGCCTTACTTGCTAGCTGATTAACATTTTCCTCACTGGTGGAATTTGGAGTTTGAGGACTTGCCAAGATCAGGACTGTAGACTCCTGATCAGTACATTCCCCACCTGTATCACCTCCTTTAACTTTAATATCAACATTCACCTTATGACTATTAACCGAAAGAACCTGGTTCATGATCACATAAGTAGTTGTATTAGAGTCGACAAACCTTTGTTCTAATACAGTACATGTATCCCCTCCTCCTACACTATATCTTCTTGTAAACTCTTCAGAACAAGAGAAGTAGGATTTCCATCTTCATAACAATTAGCACGCACACCAGATGCCGAATGACCATCCTCATTACAATCAGAATTCCTTACACCAAATGTCGAACAACCATCGTCATTACAATCAGAATTATGCATATCAGATGCCGAACGACCATTCTCACCACTCACAGAGCCCTTATTCCTTTTAACAACTACTTGCCATTGAAACTAATTCTGCTTGTTATTCATAGATTTAGAGCTAATAGCACCAATGTTCCCTCTTACCCTCTACCACCGCTGATAGATTATCAATTTTATTATCAGAGCATATCGTAGGGTATGTCCAAAGAAATTGCAATTACTGCACTTGGAAGGTATCCATTCATAATCCGCTGAAATTATTATGAATAACCCATTTGGAGAGCGTAGGTCATATTCCTTAACTAGCATCTGCGAAGCATCTATCTTAACACAAATTCTCACATAGCAAAGCCTTTTACGTAGCAATGTAGTAAGATCAGCATGAAGGGGAACCCCAATAGCACTAGCTACACAAGTCAACCCCTTAATAGTCTAATACTCAAGAGAAACATTATAAAGTTTAACCAATACCAGAACTCTAGCCAGATCATCTTTCAAAAATTGCATGTTTGGTTGCCAACGTGATACGAACCTCGTGATGTGGTCACGCAACCCACATGCAAAGACACGAATTCTCGGAAAGCCAAGTAAATCAGGTTTGATAGGAGTGTCACATGAAGATAACTTGTACCTAGGCACTAGCACTATTGGAAACGGAGACCGGACCCAACGAATATTGATACGCGAACAAGAAGTATAAGGATGACGCCACAAAGCCATTTGTTCTTCGATAAGTCATTTTCAGTTCTTTAGAGAATGATGTGCCGTGAATGATTCAAAAAACGACAACAATGAATCTAATGAAAATGGAAAAAGGATGGGTTTGGTTGTGTTGTCTTTCTTTTGGTGTTTAGGATGGATTATAGTGATTTAAGGTAAATAAGATGGAGGATAGATTAGAATGATACTTTGATAAGTCGATCTGGAAGCCACAAAGATCAATCTAGGATTTCGACGCCACACTCTTTGTGATTGAAGAGTGATAAGTCAGGTAGGGTTCTTCACAAAATCAATTTGGAAGAACAATTCTTAATTCTCTTAATTAAGTTTCAATTCTTGGCCAAAAGTCCAATGCAATCATGGTTGGACAATCTAGAAAGATCACGTTCTGAACTTGAAATCCACCTAGATTAGTCTTGTCTCCACATGCAATGGATGACTTCAAAATCGAGTTCAAATTCATCTACTATTCTGACCGTAAACAACATCAATTTCTTCACTTATTTGCATTATCAATCCAAACTCAAGTAGCCCAACATCAAAAGAACCATTAAGGGCTTTTTCCATGTTCAAGTTTCAATTGTAGGCAAATAAGAACCTTTAAACCAATTCCGAACAGAGTGCTAGCTTTCAACTCCGAAGCAGCTTCAATCATTCCAATTTGACTCGGCAAGGCCCTTTTTAGTTGTTTTGCTCTCGCTCTTGTTATTGGGTCATCTGAATCTTCTTGTTGATTAGGTTTAGCTTTACAAGATGGATTATAATCCCCATGATGCACATCAGAGAACCTCCCACCAACACACAACAATTGCGACAAACAAGAAGTTTTATTAATCTGATTGTAGAACTTACACGCCTGGTTATGCCTTTATTTATACTAACTCTAGACTTAAATAAACCCTAATGGACCCCCTTTAGGTGGACTTATATGGGGCACACTTACAATTGACCCAAATAAGTAATAATAACATAAAATTCAGCCCGATCCAATGGTCGAATTGAGAATTATGATTGTTGTCGTAAAACTGATCAGTTATGCAAACATCGTAATTCAAATCTGATTGTTTCTTCATTGCTCGGATCATATCACATAGTGTGCATGCAGCTACAGAATTTTCACAATTTAAAGTTGTGTATGGTTTTAACCCTTGCATTTCTATTGATCTTGTGCCTATTCCAATTGATGAGAGGACTTCTATGGATGGGGTTAAAAAGGCAGAAATGATGAAAAAATGATGTGCCGTGAATGATTCAAAAATCGGCAACAACGAATCTGACAAAAATGGATGAAGGATGGGTCTGGTTGGTTGTCTTTCTTTTGGTGTTTAGGCTGGATTATAATGATTTTAAGGTAAATAAGATGGAGGATAGACTAGAATGATACTTTGATAAGTCGATCTAGATCAATCTAGGATTTCGACGCCACACTCTTTGTGATTGAAGAGTGATAAGTCAGGTAGGGTTCTTCACAAAATTAATTTGGAAGAACAATTCTTAATTCTCTGAATTAAGTTTCAAATCTTGGCCAAAAGTTCTTTATTATATATTCTGATACTATATTTATAATTGGAACATCCCTCCAAAGTTAGGAAAAATTCAACATGGCAGAAGTCAAGCCCAAAAAACAGACTTTGACTAACTAACCTAGACAAATTAACTAGCACACGTTTTTTGACTTTTCTGAAACATAAACAAACCAAATTTAAAACAGCTATATCTTCTTGCATAAAAGTCCAATACAATCATGGTTGGACAATCTAGAAAGATCATGTTCTGAACCTGAAATCCACCTAGATTGGTCTTGTTTTCACATGCAATGGATGACTTTAAAAATCGAGTTCAAATTCATCTACTCTTCTGACCGTAAACAGCATCAATTCCTTCACTTATTTGCATTATCAATCCAAATTCAAGTAACCCAGCATCAAAAGAACCATTAAGGGCTTTTCCCATCTCTAAGTTCCAATTGTAGGTAAATAAGCACCCTTGAACCAATTTCAAACTGATTGCTAATTTTTAACTCCGACGCAGCTTCAATCATTCCAATTTGACTCGTCAAGGCCCTTTGTAGTTGTTTCGCTCTCGCTCTTGTCATTGGACCATCTGAATCCTCTTGCATATTAGATTTAACTTTACGAGATGGATTATAATTCCCATGATGCACATCAAAAAACTCCACGAACATGTTCGATCTCATATTGAGGAGAAGATGGCAAAGTATGCCAAGCATGTTAGTAAAGGGCGGAAAATGGTACCTAATATATGATGTCGAGAGATCTTATTTGTATTCATCTTAGCAAAGGTAGATTTCCAAGCAAGCACAAGTCCAAATTGATGTCGAGAGTTGATGGACCATTTTAGGTTGTTGAAATGGTGAATGATAATGCATACAAGGCTGACCTTTCTGATGAGTACAATGTTTTAGCTACTTTTAATGTAAAGGACTTGTCACTTTGCTTGGAAGATGTTGATGATTCTGATTTGAGGACAAATCACTTTCAAACCGAAGGTGATGATATACATCATGATTCTAACATGGAAGGGGATGATTCTAATTTGTATGGGTATTCAGATGGTCCAATAACGAGAGCTCGAGCAAAACAACTACAAAGTGCCTTAACAAGTCAGATTAGTGCGAATGAAGCTTCGATGATGTGCATCATAGGAATTATAATCCATTTTGTAAAGTTAAATCTAATATGCAAGAGGATTCAGATGATCCAATGACAAGAGCGAGAGCGAAACAACTACAAAGGGCCTTGACGAGTCAAATTGGAATGATTGAAGCTGCGTCGGAGTTAAAAATTAGCAATCAGTTTGAAATTGGTTAAAGAGTGCTTATTTGCCTACAATTGGAACTTAGAGATGGGAAAAGCCCTTAATTGTTCTTTTAAGCCCTCAATAGCATAAAACTGAATGGTAGAAACTTTTACGCCAAAATCCGAATCTGACCTTGCTTGGGTCGTATCACAAGGCTGAACCATATCATTAGTTATTTTTATTATTTCTTTCATGTTTGGGCTTAATTAAAACTTTGTTTAGAGTTAGGATCCAAGCCTTATTTGGATCAGGTTATGGCCTTTCAGTTTAGGGGTTTTGTGTCAGTTTTGAGGGGACCTCGTATAAGTCCACATAAAGGGTCTATTAGGGTTAATTTTTCAAGACCTATATAAACTCATGTAACCAAAATTTTGGCAGTCATTGAAGAATATTACTTTTGAATTTTTCAGTTTTAACTTGTGAGAGTGATTCTTGCATTCTTCACTTCTTGAACGACTTGAATCTGACTTACCAAAGATTAACTGGCTTTGTGGCATCATTCTACTCATTACAATAGTTTTGGTGCCTTGGGGCAGGTTTTCATTTTGTCACATGACACGATCAAAAGATTGATGTCTTATCCCAAGTGCAGGGGTGTCGAAGTAATAAATAACTCGGCAAGACCAGGGTCGAACCACAGGGAGGTGAACTATATAAAATTATAAACAACAAATGAAAAGGAGTTGAAGAGAACTCTTGAGATGTGATATTGATGTAAGTATTAATCAAAGATAAAAGCAATTGTCAAGGTTGGAGGATCCACTAATAGTATTAGAAATAAGTATAGTATCAACTCTTTTTATTAATCAACTAGAAATCACACACAAAGGAGGTTCCAATCGGATGATTTATCCTTAATAGTTCATTATAAATTTTTAACATAATCAGATTAATTATCTTATTTTAGTAATACCATACTTTTAAATATTGTCAGGAATTCATGATGTTAACTTATGTTAACAACAAATCAAGTTCCTTTCATAGCACAGGTGTCGGCTATGAAAGTGCCAAGTATTTGTTGTACCAAAGGTTGTACAACACAAATCTAGATTCATTTAACAAGCAAGGTATTAAGAATTAGTAAGATAAAAAGATAAGACATGTTAATAACAAACTTTCTTGGATATAAACATTGAAGTCGATGTTGAATTTATATTATACATATTCTAACACCATTACTGAAACCTTTTCACCTTGACATAATAAACTTAGCTAAACATTGTGAATAAGAGAAACATAAATAAACTAGATAAGAACATAGTTATGATGAAAAGCATAAACAAGAGATTAATGAAAGCAAAACTTAAACAATACAAAAATACAAAGAAAGAAAGAAAGAAAGAAAGCAAGAATATGATAATCTGAAAACCAAGATGTCTAAATGTATGGAAATGCCTCCTTTTATAGGCTAAAATTCGGAACTATTGATTCATCTAATTATTGAGTGGGTGACCACCTCTTGACTTGGTGACAACTATTATCTTCTTGTTTGAACAAAACATCATTACTAACATAAGAATTTGAATAGATCGTCTTCATGAAAGTTTTGGACATTTGTCACAGCTTTCCAACAAAACAAGAATGAGCTCATTTGGACTTCTAGAACTCGAGATATGGGCTCAACACTGAACAATGTCTAGGTTGCAGGACAGATTCCGACTTCTCTTTTGTTGCTACAATTTGAACTTGAAAACGGTCGTTTTGAATCTTGGACTCTTCATGAAAGTTTTAGGTTGTCTTAGCTTTCCATCCATATAAACCAGACCTAAATCCATCTTCTACAGTTCCAGTTATGATCCAATAACCAAATGATGTTCCAATTTGAATTGAACTAGCATCTCTTCTTTAAGTTTAGCCCTCTCTTTGTCTTCTCAATTTCAATAATTAAACACATCAATCAATCCCTTAAATGTGAGATATATTTGCATTTAAAATGAGCATTTATCATAAATTAAAGATATCTTATATTATCAAACTTGATATTATAAAACATGCTCAAGTTAGGGAATTTAATGATACTTTAAGTGCAATATGATGATATAAAACCTTGATAAAAATACACTTTTAAGTACTAATCATCACACTCCTTTTAGACCAATTTCGGCTTTCCGGGATCAGATCTCAATTTTGATTGTGAGTGGCGTGACCACGCGATCATGAGGTTCACATAAAAACCCTAATGGACCCCTTATGTAGACTTATATGATGCCCACTTACCATTTTAACCCAAGGTAGGACAACATGTTAGGAGACTTCGGGTAAAATTTTAGCCCAATCCAACGGTCGAATTGAGACTTATTACTGTTACCGTGAAACTGGACAGTTCTGCATTTTATGTCAGAATCTGAATCTGATTGTTTTTTCGTTGCCCAGATCATATCAGAGAATATCACACAACTCACACACAAAGTTGCGGCCGACGATGTTTATTAATCTGCAAAATTCATAGCCGCCACACGTTTGGTTATGGCTTTATTTATAATGACTCTAGACTGAAATAAACCCTCCTTTTGTGGACTTATATTAGACCCACTTACAATTGACCAAAATAAGTAATAATAACCTAAAGACTAAGAAGAAAATAATAAATATAATAAACATAATATCCAAATAGACTAGGAAATCTGATCTGAATGTGGAAAAAATTCTGAAGTCTTCTTGTCTTGTTGTGCTCGGTTTTCTTATTTTGCATGGACAATCAATGAAGAAAATCTCCCTATTTTATACCTGTCAATTTAGTTTCCTTCCCATACTAGGAGAATCCTTAATTAATCCTTTCTAGCTTAGGAAATCAGATCTGGCAACCCTTTGATCCACACGAATTGGGCTCTTCTTGGACTTGGATTAGATGAATTAGAGGTTGTCCTTCATGATCCCTTGGCGTCCCAAGCTCCTCTAGGTCCATCTTGCTCCATATGTTCTGAACAAGCTCATTCAATGCCTCTTTAAGCTTATTTGCCCTAACTCTTATAATTGGCCTATTTTATACCTCCAATGAGTCATTGGCATGATTAAACTTGGTGTTGGGCTGATCCGCATCACCATGACACTTGAAACATTTAACATCACGAGTACGTTTAGAGGTTGAGTTTAAGATTTACCTTTGACACTAGTAGAGACATCAACTTTAGCCTTTGAGTTTCAGATTTACCTCGGATGGACAATACTGATGTCTCATTATATACAACTTCCAAGATGATGAAGAATTGGAATTACATGCTGGCCGAACATGTCCCTTCCTAAGTTATCTCTCAACCTTTGTAGCAATGTGAATCATGTCCTCTAGCTCCACATAATGTTGTAACTCAATAACATTGGCAATGTCTCGATTCAAACCATTAAAAAATCTAGTCATGGCGACTTCTCTATCATCAATAACATTGGCCCGAATCATTGTCATCCCCATCTCTTTGTGATATTCATCTACTGATTTATAACCTTGATTCAAACCTTGTAGCTTCAGATATAAGTCTCTGTAATAGTGGTTTGGCACAAATCGTTTCCTCATTAAGACCTTCATCTCCCCCCAAGTTTGAACGAGTTGTTCCCTTTTCTCCTCATACTGATTACAATCTAATCCCACCAAATCAATGCATACTCCTTAAAACTCAATGACCACTAATTTCACTTTCCTTTGTTCAGAATAGTTATGGCAATTAAAAATCTAATCTACCTTTTTCTCCCACTCCAAATAAGCTTCGAGATCGTTTTTACCTTCGAAGTTAGGAATTTTAGGTTTAATGGAGTTCAAGTCTCCGTCCACATCATCATAATTCCCTATGCCATGTGAATTCACATTCCTCCTAGCCCTATTTGGTCCAGACCTGATTCCTTGGCTATGTAAAATCATAGTTATCTTCATTCGCATCTGCGTTTTCATCAACAACTCTTCAAAATCAGTTCTAACATTTTGTACGACCCTATGGACCGTATTTCCTCGGCGATCAACCCCACTATTCTATTGCCTTATCGAATTCACCTCGTCTTTCAGATCTTTGTACGTCCTAGACAAGAGCTAGAGTTACTGGCCTATGGCTCATAATTGGAAAGTGCCATCAGTGTTTTGTGTCGCTGATTCATTGTTTTCAGACATTCTTTAATTCTACAAAATTTAGTTAGTACCACAAAATATATCCTCACGCCTCTCATGTTTCACACAAAAATTAAGGTTTTGCACTCTAATAAGCTCACTACGTCTTTTACCTCACAACTTGCTTTCTTATGGTTCTTTAGGAACTGAAATCAACAAATCAAAATCAGTAGCCTTCGTAGCGCAATCCAATTATAATTTTCAGACTAAAGAGTCAATAAATATACTGAAAACAAAGCAAAATGAAACTACAATTATGATTACGTGAGTAGCAATACAAATTTGTACGAATTATGGATAAAACGAAGACATGAAATAAAACAGAAGCAAATGTTCACTCCTAAATAACCCAGTTATAATAGAAACAAAAAGATTTGGTAAAAAACAAATAGTAAGGATTACGTTTTGGAACCCAAACCAAACGATATCAGAATGACCTCAGATTCAATATTTAGTGTTCTGATACCAAATAAACAACAAATCTCATTTTATAGTTCGTTCTCATATCTAGGTACCCAAACCCCTCATATGATCAGTTTGTGGCAGAATTGAACCTCGGATTAAAACCTCAAGCAAACAATCTCATAATACGCCCAAATTTAATATATGGTGTGATCTCACCCAAGTAGACAGTATATGATGTGTCAATATTCTGAGGTGGTTTGCTTATGGTTCACTAAGAATTGTGTTTCTGTGGCAGAATTAAATCATCCTTCAAATTTCATCTAATTTCTCTCTCTCTCTCTCTCTTTATTTTTTTATATGTTGTTGATATGATTAGAGACAATAATAAGATGTAATATAACCCTCCTTTTTTCTTAGATGTCGCAGACATAAGAAACAAAACGATGAACAACGCAGACACTGAAAAACTTAAAAGAACAGTAAAAAAATGAAAATAACATAATGATATGACCTTGTTTCAAAGCCTAGCTCTAATACCAACTGATGTCAACCTCGTGATCGTGTGGTTATGCAACCCACAATCAAGATTGAGATATGATCCTGGAAAGTCGAAATAGGTCTGATTGAAGTGTGACACAATGAAAACCTGCCCAAGGCACCAAGGCTATTGGAATGAAGTAGAATGACGCCACACAAGCCTTTGATAAGTCAGATTCATTTTATTCAAAAACTAAAGAATGCAAGAATCATTCTCTCATATTAAAACTGGAAAATTCAGAGGTAATATTCATTAATGGCTGCCGAAATTTAGGTTACATGAGTTTAAATAGTTCTTGAAAAATTAACCCTGATGGATCTACCCTAGTGGACTGATTTGGCCTACTTAAAAAACTGACCTAAAAACCTTAAACTAAAAAAAACCCATAACCTGATCCAAACAAGCCTTGGATCCTAACCGAAAACAAAGTATTATTTAAGCCCAAACAAGCCTTGGGTTGTAGCTAACAAAATAAAATAAAGCCTGTAATATTAAATCCATGTTTTGCCATGAGAAGAAGAGAAGGAAATAAAATGTTACAGAACTGATTCAAGGCTTATTTATAGCCTTCCATGTTTCCAAGTTGTAGTAGGATTCTTTGTTTCCTTTGTTATCCTCACGTCATGACCCAAATAAGGTTGGATTGGGCCCCTCTCGCACATGGCTAAGATGTATTAGGACCTCCTTTTGATACTCTAATGGACCCTTCAAATCTGACTTGGTCGAAACCTTCAAAACCAATGCATTCAATGTCTTTGTCTTGGATCGAGTCATTGGACCATTTGGAACATATAATGGGTACTTGCTGGTGTTTCAGGGCTGGTCCACATCAAAAGTATTTTTTTCCCATGGAATAATTAATCCATGAGGCAAAACTACTTTGCAAATGAAATTATAAAGTTCTTTTAATTATAGGAATCCTATTGCATGGAAGCATTGTTCCTAAAATGTTCCTAGTCGATGCTCTCTTAAATACTGGAAACATATTTTTGCCATAGAGACAATACATATTATGTTCCTTTTTTTTTTATAAAAAGAAATGGTTGTTCTCATGAGCTGAGATATAAAGGATACCTAGATCTAATATGTAGGTGCTTGTCATAATACATGTACACTAAACTGACCTCCATGAGAATTTAATATGAAGAGATCAACTATGTCTATGAAAAGGCTTATGTAACAGTTGTGTAAGTGATCCTTAGACCTAATATCACTAAGTTATTTTATTACCTTATAGTGTTGACTGAGAAATCATTGGCCAAGGTGGAATAAGATTTGAAAATAGTTTCAAATCTTATTCAAATGATCAATGACTATTATGTAAAGAACAAACATGATTTTACATAACAAACATACTTCATGCTTTAATGTTAAATTGAAAATATATTGATGAAAGAAAATTAAATACACTGAAAAACTGGTCACTGAAAGGTTCAGTCAAACCACTAATCATTTTTTTAACATTTAGGGAATCATGACATATTGTTAGACGATGCATCTGATTTTCAAATATAAATTAATCACTTTTTGAATTGATAATAAATTAAATTATTTAATTTAATTAATTTAATTTTATTAGAATTATAATTTATATTCGGGCTAACATATTATGAACCTAATAGGTCACACACATTAAGAACCATTAATCAGAAATTAAACTGGGATAATTAATTAAGTCTGACTTGATTGAAAATAATTTTAGAAATTAAGCACTATAATGTATTTAATTAATGGATGATAATTCTAGTCTTAAAATAATCAAGTAGGGTTGATTGATTAAATTTCTAAAATTATTCTTAAATAATATCCATATATTATTTAAGGGGCAAATTGAAATTTTGCCAATTTATAGGATTTTTTATATTTTCCTATAAATAGTAAGCTATGCCTCTTATTATTTGTAGTTGTTGTCTATTAGACATAAAAACGACATAATTCACAGAATAAATGATGAAGATCAGCCCAACACCAAGCATAATCATGCCAACGACCCATTGGAGGTGCCAATTGGGCGAATTACAAGAGTTAGGGCGAAGAAACTTAAAGAAGCATTGAATGGGCTTGTTCAGAACATATGGAGCAAAATGGACCTCGAGGGGCTTGGGACATCTAAGGAGCATGTCGCCTTTAATTCATCTAATTGAGGTCCAAGAATAGCCCAATTCGTGTGGAACAAGGGGCTGATGTGTCCGACCCAATACCAGCCTTGTTAGGCTTGTTTTTTTCCTAATGCTACAAGGATAGAAAGTCAGCAATTTATTCTCCTAATTAAGTTAGGAAGTTGGCCAAATCTTATTCCTGAAAGGGGAGGATTATTTAATGTTTTTCCTAACTTATGAAGGACAGTAATTAAATCAGCAACAAAGGAGGAAATTTGTGTTCTTATTTTTCCAAGATAAATAAGGACATTAAAGGGGGCAGTAGCATAAATTTTCCAAATCAGATTTCTCCTAGTTTATTTGGAACTTCTTCAGGGTGACAAATCTGATTCTAAATATTTAGAATGGTAATTTTTGGATTTTTATTAATTTTATTATTTTCTTCTTAGTCTTTGGGTTATTATTACTTATTTGGGTCAATTGTAAGTGGACTTCATATAAGTCTACCTAAGAGGGGTCCATTAGGGTTTCTTTAAGTCTAGAGTCAGTATAAATAAAGACATAGCCAAACATGTAAGGTTACGTAATTTTCAGATCAATAAACTTCTTTGCCGCACTTGTTGTGTGTTGGTGGGATAATCTCCCTTCCTTGGTTCTCTAAAGAACTGAAAACGACTTATCGAAGAACAACTGGCTTCATGGCGTCATCCTAATACTTCTCGTTCGCGAATCAATATTCGTTGGGTAGGGGTTTTCCATTTCCAATAGTGCTGGTGCCTAGGTACAAATTATCTTTGTGTCACACTCCTATCAAACCTGATTTACTTGGCTTTCAGGGAATTTAAGTCTTTGCGTGTGGGTTGCGTGACCATGTGATCATGAGTTTCGCATCATTTGGTATCAGAGCTTGGCTCCATTAATCAGGTTATATCCCTTCTGAAATTTTCGTTTCTTGTTGATTCCACAAAAATTCCCTAATCTCCAATTTCTTCTTCTCCTTCAATTTG
Organism: Populus trichocarpa; assembly: GCF_000002775.5. Lineage (NCBI taxonomy): Eukaryota > Viridiplantae > Streptophyta > Magnoliopsida > Malpighiales > Salicaceae > Populus > Populus trichocarpa. Next base: position 10,202,479 of record NC_037295.2, read on the forward strand.
CGGCAAATAAAAAAAATGTTATTTCATTATGTTATTGTTCAAAATATATCAGTAGCATCAAAAACAAAAAAAAATAAAAAATAAAAAAGCAAAAAAAAAATCGTTCAAAAAGACGTTTATTGGTTTCTGCCGTAGAAAACTAAACAAGGGAAAATTGCACCAAATCATCTCGGAATTAGCTCAAATTTGATACTCTGATTACTGGGGTCCTAATCGCACGATATATTAATTTTGGGTTCAATTGCATATCGTTTTCTTTGGTTTTCAATTTCGGGTCTAATCATGTCTAATTCATAATGTTTTTGCGTCAGTATATCAAACCTTATTGTAAATTTCTCAAAATTTATATTCTATCTATTTGGGTTGATATTGCACCATATCTGAAATTTTATCTCAATTGGACATCATTTATTTTAGGTTCCAGATTCGGACTTAACTTGTCGTAAACGAGTCTATTTTGCGTCAACTTTTGAAATTCACTTTCTTTATGTTGTTTTCATTTCTTGCAGTATATTTTCATCATATCTAACATATTTGGGTGTTGTTTCATCGTTTTTGCATATTTCGTTTTCATTTCTTTCAGTTTCGTTTGGATTTCGGATAGATTCGATTGCTACTCGCGAGACTATCATCACAGTTTCATTTTTGCTTGTTTTCTGGTTTTTTAATTGCTTCTTGAGTCATATATACATATTTGGATTGTGTTGCTAAGATTGGTTCTATTTGGTGTTGGTTTCAGCTCTACAAGAACCGTAAGACGGTGAGACGAGAGGTGTGAGTGTGTGAGGATATTAAGAGTGTTTGAGCGAAACACGGGCCGAAAGGCCAAGGTGGGCTGATTATGAGGATTTTGAGGAGGCCGTTGATGATATTGGTGATGGTGGTTTTTAGCATCTTAGAAACCGAAGGGATTTTGGGAATAGAGCTAGGGGCCAATTTGGCCAAAGGGAAAATTTCCATAGTGTTGGGGGACATGCTAATTTAGATAGTGATTTGGATTCTATCAAACTAAAAATACCTTCTTTTCAAGGTAAAAACGATCCCGAGGTATATTTGGAGTGGGAGAAAAAGGTGGATTGTTTTTTTGATTGCCATAACTATTCGGAGGCGAAGAAAGTGAAATTGGTAGTCATCAAATTCACGGTTTATGCACTGATTTGGTGGGATCAGAATGTGATTAGTAGAAGGAGGAGTGGAGAGAGGCCGGTAGCGTTGTAGGAGGAGATGAAAGTGTTGGTGAGAAGACGATTTGTGCCTAACCACTATTATAGAGATTTTTATCTGAAATTGCAGGGTTTGAATCAGAGTTCTAGGTCCGTGGATCAGTATTTCAAGGCTACTATGGCTACTATGATTCGGGCCAATGTGATTGAGGATAGGGAAGCTACTATGGCTAGATTTCTAAATGGGCTGAATAGAGACATTGCTAATGTTGTAGAATTACAACATTGTGTGGAATTGAAGGACATGGTCCATATGGCAACAAAGGTGGAGAGACAATTAAAGAGAAGGGGCAGTACACGTTTTCAGACCAATTCGACTTCATCTTCCTCAACAAAGAGGCCGAATCTGAAGAGAGAGTGGGCTGTCCAACCAAAGCCTTATGCAAAGGCCGAACCACCTAAGGCTAAAAAGGATACTCATACGGATAGGAAAGGTAAATCTGAATCTCAACCTACTCGTGATAGAGATATTAAATGTTTTGAGTGTTTAGGGAAGGGGCACATTGCATCTCAGTGTCCAAACCGAAGAGTTATGCTTACAAGAGACAATGGAGAGGTTGAATCTAAAAGTGAGGAGATGCCACCTTTAGTGGATGTGGATTATAATGATGAGGAGATTGCATATCCTATTGAGGGGGAGGCCTTGGTTATAAGGCGTGCGTTGAACATGCAAATCAAAGAAGATGATGTGGATCAACAACAGGAAAACATATTTCACACTCGTTGTCACATCCAAAACAAGGTATGTAGCATGATAATTGATGGAGGTAGTTGTGCTAATATAGCTAGTGATACTCTTGTGAAGAAATTAAAACTGAGTTGTATTATGCATTTGAGGCCTTATAGATTGCAATGGTTGAATGAATGTGGTGAAGTGAAGGTTACTAAGCAAGTATTGATTGCACTTGCTATTGGGAAGTATTCCGATGAGGTTATGTGTGATGTAGTCCCAATACATGCTAGTCACTTTCTTTTGGGGTGTCCATGGCAGTTTGATCAGAAGGCGATTCATGATAGGTTTAGAAATAGGTTCACTATTGTAAAGGATGGTAAAACCATTACTCTTGTACCTCTTTCTCCAAAACAAGTGTATGATGATCAAATGAAATTAAAAAAGGAATCTGAGGATGGGAAGAGTGAAAATTCACGAAGGACAATGGTGAGAGAAGATCATCAGATTTGGCTAAACCTAAATCATTAATTAAACCGGTTGAGAGTGGAGGTAAAACCCGAGTGAAGAAAGTAAGCTTGTGTGATGATAATAGTGTGGAAAAATTAAAGAAACAACCAAATTTTTATGCAAAAGAAGCTCAAATCAGATCTGCGTTTTTCACTAATAAGCCGATGATCTTACTTTTGTATAAGGAAGCTTATTCTAACACTAACGATCTTGATTATGCTGTTTCTTTGATGCAAGAGTTTGATGATGTATTCCATGAAGACATCCCCTAGTGGATTACCACCATTAAGGGGAATTGAACATCAAATTGATCATGTGCCCGGAGTTTCAATTCCTAACTGTCCAGCCTATAGAAGCAACCTTGAGGAGGCGAAGGAGCTTCAAAGGCAAGTAGATGAGTTGATGATAAAGGGGTACATTCGTGAGAGTATGAGTCCCTGTGCTGTGCCAGTGCTACTTATGCTTAAAAAGGATGGAACTTGAAGGATGTGTGTCAACTGTTGTGCCGTCAACAACATAACGGTAAAGTATCGACATCCTATTTCTAAGCTTGATGACATTTTTTTTTCCCACTCATCTAAGCTTGATGACATGCTAGATGAGTTACATGGATCATGTATTTTATCTAAAATTGACGGTAAAGTACCATCAAATTAGGATGAAAGAGGGTGATGAGTGGAAAATTGCATTTAAGACTAAGCATGATTTGTATGAATGGTTAGTCATGCCGTTTGCATTTAAGACTTACAAATGTGCCTAGCACGTTTATGCGTTTAATGAATCATGTATTGCGTGCATTTATAGGTAAGTTTGTTGTTGTGTATTTTGATGACATTTTATCTATAGTAAGAACTTAAATGAGCATCTTGATCATTTGTGTAATGTACTCAGTGTATGGCGTAGTGAGCAATTCTATGCTAATCTTAAGAAGTGTACCTTTTGCATGGAGAAAATTGTGTTTCTTGGCTATATCGTAACTGCACAGGGTATCGAGATGGACGAGGAGAAAGTTAAGGCCATCCAGGATTGGCTTACACTAAAATCGATAAGTGAGGTAAGGAGTTTCCATGGACTTGCTAGTTTTTATAGAAGGTTTGTGAAGGATTTTAGTACTATTGCTGCACCTTTAAGTGAAATTGTGAAAAAGTCTGTTGGATTCAAATGGAATGATGAACAGGATAAGGCTTTTAATTTGTTGAAAGATAAACTTTGTTCGACGCCCGTTTTAGCTTTGCTAGAATTTAGAAGAGCTTTTGAAGTTGAATGTGATGCATCAGGTATTTGTATAGGAGCTGTGTTAATGCAAGATAGGAGGCCCATTGCAGATTTCAACGAAAAACTTAATGGGGCAGCCTTGAATTACCCTCTACATATGACAAGGAGCTCTATGCCTTGGTAAAAAACTTTAGAGACGTGGCAGCATTACCTGTGGCCCAAGGAGTTTGTGATACATTCTGATCATGAATATTTGAAGCACTTGAAAGGATAAGGTAAGTTGAGTAGGAGACATGCCAAATGGGTTGAATTTATTGAAACATTTCCGTATGTGATCAAGTATAAGCAAGGAAAAGAAAACATTGTGGCTGATGCACTTTCACACAAGTATGTTCTTTTATCTACTTTGGATGCTAGATTTCTAGGATTTGAACACATAAAAGAATTGTACAAGGATGATAGTGATTTTGCTAATGTTTACAATGCTTGCGAAACTTCTGCTTTTAGGAAGTTCTATAGACTTGATGGATATTTGTTTTAACAGAGTCGTTTGTGTGTTCCATTAAGTTCTATGCGTGAATTGCTTGTATGTGAAGCATATAGGGGCAGGTTGATGGGGCATTTTGGTATTGTTAAGACTTTGGATGTGTTGCATGAGCATTTTTATTGGCCTAAAATGAAAAAAGATGTGCAACGCCATATGTGATAAATGCGTAACTTGTAGGAAAGCAAAGTCTAGGACTCAACCACATGGCTTGTATACCCCTTTGCCTGTACCGAAAGAACCATGGGTAGACATTTCGATGGACTTCGTCTTAGGTTTACCTAGGTCAAAACGGGGTAGGGATTCCATCTTTGTAGTTGTTGATAGATTTTCAAAGATGGAACACTTCATTACATGTCATAAAACCAATGATGCAACTAACATTGTTGATTTGTTCTTTGGGGAGATAGTACGGCTTCAAGAGGCGCAATGAGGGGCGCAAACATGTCTTTTAGCGTGGCAATTGGTTTTGGGTGCATATGCGCAAGGAGAGATTTCCGGCCCATAGGAAATCAAAGCTGCAACCACAAGGAGATGAGCCATTTCAGATCCTTGAGAGGATCAATGACAAAGCTTATAAAGTTGATTTGTCATGTGAGTATGGTGTTAGTGCTACCTTTAATGTTTCTGATCTTACTCTGTTTGATGTAGGTGATAATTCGAGGTCGAATCCTTTTGAAAAGAGAGGGGATGATGACGATCAACCCAACACCAAGCGTAATCATGCCAACAACCCATTGGAGGTGCTAATTGGGCCAATTACAAGAGCTAGGGCGAAGAAACTTAAAGAAACATTGAATGGGCTTGTTCAGAACATATGGAGCACAATGGACCTGGAGGGGGCTTGGGACATTTAAGGAGCATGAATGATAGCCTTTAATTCATCTAATTGAGGTCCAAGAAGAGCCCAATTCGAGTGGAACAAGGGGCTGATGTGTCCGACCCAATACCAGCCTTGTTAGGCTTGTTTTTTTCCTAATGCTATAAGGATAAAAAGTCAGCAATTTATTCTCCTAATTAAATAAGGAAGTTGGCCAGATCTTATTCATAAAAAAGGAGGATTATTTAATGTTTTTCCTAACTTAGGAAGGAAAGTATTTAAATCAGCAACAAAGAAGGAAATTTGTTTTCTTATTTGTCCAAGATAAATAAGAAAATCCAAGCTAATCAAGGACATCAAAAGAGGCAGCAACACAAATTTTTCAAATCAGATTTCTCCTAGTTTATTTGGACTTCTTATTTGTTCTTCGATAAATTATTTTTCAGTTCTTTAAAGAACTAAGTAATGGATATTATCCCACCAACACACAACAAGTGCGGCAAATAAGAAGTTTTATTAATTTGAATTGTCTAACTTACATATCTGGTTATGCCTTTATTTATACTGACTTTAGATTGAAACAAACCCTAATGAACCCCTTATATGGACTTATATGATGCCCACTTACAATTAAACCCAAATAATATAAATAAATCCTAAACTAAGAAGAAAATAAAAATAAAAATAAAAATAAAAATAATTCTGAATTTAATATCCTAAATATGATAGGATCAGATTTGCTGCCCTTTAGAAGTTGCCTCCTCTTTAGTTTCATTGTTTGCAAAGTATTCTTAGCTGACTTGGAAACTTATTTAATAAGGATAGAATAATTGTTTCCATACACCACAAGAATTCCACACTAATATGGAGTCTATACCACACATAAAAACTATGTTATTGCCTATTAAATATCCTTGCAAGACTAGGAAATTCTCAAAACCAGTTGCCACATCCTTGTAGGAAAAGAATCCTAACCAAATAGGAAGTCCACAAGTTAAAAGAATGTAAATAACAAAATTCATACATCCTTTGTTGACCAGTATTTCCATGCCTTCCCGAACTCCGATTGACCCGAAATTTTAACCCAAGGTAGGACCACATGTCAGCAGACTCCACATAAAATTTTAGCCCGATCCAACAGTCAGATTGAGAATTCTGACTGTTGCCATAAAACTGGACAACATTTTATGTCAGAATCCGATCTGATTGTTTTTTCATTGCCCGGATCAATATTCGTTAGGTGGGGGTTTTCGTTTCTAATAGTTTTGGTGTCTAGGTACAAGTTATTTTTGTTTCACAATCCTATCAAACTTGATTTACTTGGCTTTCCGGGAATTTGTGTCTTTGCATGTGGGTTGCGTGACCACGTGATCATGAGGTTTGCATCAGTTGGAGAGGTAGCAGCCAAGGGGTGCTACCATTGCAGGCTGTTACCTCTCCAATGTAGCACCAATTTTACTGGCATTGCTCGAGCTGTAGAAAAAGAAGAAGCAACAGCAGCTTTCTTAGGATATTTTTTAGGTTGCATGGTCCTCAATATGTTTTCCAAACAATGAGAGGGGGGTGAAAAAAAAACAACTAAAAACCTGGAATAGAGCAGCCACCATGAAACAAATATGGCATCTCCTGATAAATCATCAGTCTATCTAGGCATTATAGGTTCACGTTAATCTGCTCAGAGGGCGTTCATTTTGGTACATCAACATTCCCTCCAACACTTCCTTTTCCTGGAGGAAAATTCTGCAAAGGAGAGAAGAATGTCGGGGGAAGTTCCTCTCATGCATAGGCAATGGAGCAACAACCTCTGTGGTTTGATTATTGGCTTTCTGATGGTAGAAGAATTAGTGATCTCCTTCCTCTCAGACGTCTAGCCTCCACTAGTCTTCCATGGAATGCTAGAGTTTTGAATATCATTAATGAGGACTGATGGAACTTTCTTAGAAGCCATCAGGATCTCCAGACCATCTGGAATTCCATCACCTTTCAGCCTAGGGGGAACTTGCAGGATCACTAAGTTTGGAAAGGGCACACTTCAAGGAAGCTCACCATAGATTCTACTTAGAAGATGCTCAAAGAATCCAGAGCTCCAAACTCCATCCATCATCTGCTTTGGTTCTCAGGCTACATTCCTCGTCATTCTTTCATCCTCTGGCTTGCTTCACAAAACATGTTACAGGCTATGGACAGGGTACACATTTCTGGGACGATCACCAACACAACATGTATCCTCTATGGCATCCAAAATGAAACTCATGATTACCTCTTCTTCCAATGCTCCTACACAGGCTTAATATGGGAGCACATCACAAGGGCATGCAGTGGAACCAGCTTCTTCAATGGGCTTTCTTGAGATACAAGAAACAGAGGGATATAACACACCTTCTAGCTAGGCTTATCTTATCCACCATTGTCTATTTCCTCTAGTTTGAAAGAAACAATTGTATATTCAACTCCATCTACCACCCACCTTAGAAAGTATGTGCAGACATCATCCAACTTATTCAGTCTTACTTGATAAATATAGACAACAAATGCCCAATTCTAGACACCATCCGAGAGATATGGAACCTGCTAGAGAACTAAGAGTCGGTCTTTAAAGTCTTCTCCGCTAGCTCTTTTAGCTTTGCTTCTTGTTTAGCTTGCTTTGTTGTCTGGATAAGGCTTATTGCTCATTATAGACACGATGCTCCTTTTAGTTTTCTTCTTTTCTTTTCGTTTATTTTCCACTTTTATTCCCTTACTTTGTTTCCCCCCGAGGTAAGCCCCTAGACTAGTATATTCTTTCATTTTAATACATCTTAGCTTTTCCAAAAAAAATCTAAGTACTTTTACGAATATTTTGGGTTGAAATTATGATTGGAGCCCTTCATATATAAAACAATGATTTTATATTAAAATTAAAATCGTAAATTAAATTAATTATAGAATTAATTTTCCTAATTAAAGTAGGATTGAATTAAAATGTTTAATTCAAAATGTTTTAGTTTTGTCATATCTTAATAGGATTAGGATTTAATTAAAATGTCTAATTAAATAATGTTTTAAAAAATGGTTTTTCTAAATTAAAGATAGTTTTTAAATCAAAATATTTTTATTTAATTGATCTTAAAATAGTTTAGGTTATTAATAAGAATTTTAATATGATTAATTTTGTTATTAATTTTTTTAAATGGTTTTTCAATAAAATAATTTATGTTAAATATGTTTTTTGTTTGGATAATTATCAAATTGAATTTGATTAAATATTTCTAAGTGTTAGAAATATTATTTTATAGTAGCACATAAAGCCTATAATTAGAATTGAAGCATGCAATGTAATTTATCATGATATTAAAATATTTTTATACATGATGGATGATTATGGAAATTAAAGACCAATGTGATTGTGTTTTTATTTGATGGTTATAATTTTTATTAAATAGGGCCTACGTGTCCTGTCTTATCTTTATTTTTCTTCTGGGTTGTAAATTCTGTTCTTATCTAATTCCCTTCGAATGTATATCGAGGTTTCTTAATTAATTATGAAAATGTTATGTAATTTAGAAATATATGTATTTAGATAGGAAATTATTTTGCAATCCAAGAAGAAGAAAGAAATGGTGATGAAGGCTACAACCGAGGTGCTTACAAAGGACTTATGAAGATTTGTAGCAGCTACTTAGGATTTAACCATCTAATTCCCTTCAATAGCTCGAGGGAATTAGCTTAGATATGTCCATAATCTTCCCATTAGAATGACATGCTAAGAGTGTATGTTTATATATAAATTGTTATGTATGAAATGTATCTATGTTATGCCATGCTATGTTTGAGATCTAATTAATTGATAATAAATTTCTCATTAATATATTACGTACACGTTGAGAACATGAATAAAATCAGAATTTTATTCATGGATAACTTGTTGAGTCACTCAAGTTTACCATTAATTGAACATGTTTAATGCTATAAAATTAGATCCTCCTTAACTAACATATATAGTTTGGATAAGTCACTTATGATCATATGAGGTTAGAGGCATTGGTTAGGTGAAACATATAAGATATGTTTAGACAAAGAGTTGTCACCTAACTGATCTAGGAGTCACATAGAGATGTGATTGATAAATTATGTTATCTACCTAATTTAATTTATTTTGATTTATTGAGTCACTTAAGGTTAGATAAATTAAATGGGATCCTAGCCCACTAGAAAAATCTAAGAGGGATTTCCAAAATTAATAGGGAGGGCTATTAATTTGCAAGAAAATAGTGGGAGACCAAATTAGAATTAAAGACCTTATCTAAATTTAAAATTTAAATATGTATGCACGAAACTAATGGTCTCTATGTTTATATATATAGGTTGGTATATCAAAATAAGTAGTAACATATCCCTACGACGCATTCTTTATTCAACAAATTGATTGGACCAAATTTCTTAGATTGACACCGAAATGTGAGAATTGTTCTCAAGCAAGAAAAAAGTTGTATGTTCTAGAAAATCCAATTACAAATGCCCCTATTGAGGATGCTGAAGAAAAAGTTAAGAATGAACATCAACATCATGTTGATGATGATGAATAGGCTACATAAGAATATGGATGCCTATATTATGATTATGGTTGAGAACTTCTAAAGGGCAGCAAATCTGATCCTATCATATTTAGGATATTAAATTCGGAATTATTATTATTTTCTTTTTAGTTTAGGGTTTATTTATATTATTAAGGTTTAATTGTAAGTGGGTATCATATAAGTCCACATAAGAGGTCCATTAGGGTTTGTTTCAGTCTAGAGTCAGTATAAATAAAGGCATAATCAGATATGTAAGTTAGATAATTCAGATTCATAAAACTTCTTGTTTGTCGCACTTGTTGTGTGTTGGTGGGATAAACTCCCTTCTTGGTTCTCTAAAGAACTGAAAAATGACTTATCGAAGAACAACTGACTTCGTGGCGTCATCTTTATACTTCTTGTTTGCAAATCAATATTTGTTAGGTGGGGGTTTTTGTTTCCAATAGTGATGTGGACCAGCCCAGAAACACCAGCAAGGACCCATTACATGTTCCAAATGGTCCAATGACTCGGTCCAAGACAAAGGCATTAAAAGAGGCATTGAATGCATTGGTTTTGAATGTTTCAACCAAGTCAGAATTAAAAGGTCCATTAGAGTATCAAGAGGAGACCCTAGTATATCTTATCCATGTGCAAGAGGGGTCCAATACAACCTTATTTGAGCCATGAGGTGAGAACAGCGAAGGAAACAAAAGAATCCTACTACAACTTGGAAACAACATAGGTGACTACTTTTTCCTTTTGTTTCTATGATTAAGGGGCTGCATGGAAGGCTATAAATAAGCCTTGAATCCAAAGAAAACAAAAGAATCCTACTACAACTTGGAAACAATATGGGTGGCTACCTTTTCCTTTTGTTTCTAGGATTAAGGGGCTGCATGGGAGGCTATAAATAAGCGTTGAATCTGTTCTGTAATATTTTACTTCCTTCTCTTCTTCTCATGACAGAACATGGATTTAATATTAGGGGCTTTATTTTATTTTGTCAGCTACAACCCAAGGCTTGTTCGGGCTTAATTAATACTTTGTTTTCAGTTAGGATCCAAGGCTTGTTTGGATTAAGTTATGGGCTTTTCAGTTTAGGGTTTTGGGTCAGTTTTGAGTGAACCTCATATAAGTCCACATAAGGGGTCCATCAAGGTTAATTTTTCACGAACTATTTAAACTCATGTAAGCCAAAATTTCAGTAGCTTTGAGGATAATTACTACTGAATTTTTCAGTTTTAACATGTGAGAGTGATTCTTGCGTTCTTCAGTTCTTTGTACACAAGTAAAATCATTGGTTTGTTAGTGAAAAATGCAGATTTGACCTTACCCTCTCTAGCATAAAAATTGGGTTGTTTCCTTATTTTTTCCACACAATTCTCATCACCCTTCCTGACTTTCTTCACTCCTCTTGTCTTACCTCCACTCTCGGCCAGATTTGGGTGTTTTTGAGTTGTGGTTGAATGGTTTGATTTGTTTGGAGTGTTGGCCGAATATTTGTTTGTGTTCGGATGGGTGGCCGAATGGGTTGTAGTGGTTTGGGTTCTAGCCAAATCTGATGGTCTTCTCTCCCCTTGTTCCTCACCTTGATTTTCTCACCCCATCTCCTCATGCTCACTTTGTAGCTTTATTTGATCATCGTACGAATTGTGGACGAAACGAAAACACGAAATAAAACAGAAGCAAATATTAGCTAAAATAGTTACTTGACTCCTAGATAACCCAAATATAATAGAAACAAAAAGATTTGGACAAAACTAAACAGTAAGGATCATGTTTTGAAACTTGACGCAAATCTAACCTATTACGCAATTTTTACGTAATAGAATTGAAACCCAGACCAAACAATCTCAAAATAACCTGAAATTCAATATTTAGTATTATAATACTAAAAAAACAACAAAATTAAAATTTATAGGTCGTTCTTTTATGTCTAGGTACCCAAACCCCTTATATGATCAGTTTGCGGCAGAATTGAACCTCCATTTAAAACCTCCAGAAGCCAATATCAAAATAAGCCCAAATTTAATATATGGTGCGATCCCATCCCCAATATACAGAATATGAAGTTTCAATTTAGTCTAAGGTGGTTTGCTTATGGTTCACTAAGAGAAGTGTTTCTGCGGCAAAATTGAACCTCGAATTAAAACCTCAAGCAAACAATATCAGAATAAGCCCAAATTTGACATATGATGTGATCTCACCCCCAATAGACTAAATATGAAGTTTCAATTGATTCTGAGGTGTTTTTCTTATGGTTCACCAAGAGTTATGTTTCTGCGATAAAAATTGAATGATCCCTCAAATTTCAACTAATCCCTCTCTCTCTCTCTGTTTTTTTTTCTTTTTAATATACTAATATGATTAGAGACAGTAACAAGATGAAATATAACCTTTTTTTTTTTTTTGCTTAGATGATGCAGACAAGAAAAACAAAAAGATTGACGTAAACACTGAAAAACTTAAAGGAACACTAAAAAAACAAAAATAACAGAAGGATATGACCTTGGTTCGGAGCCTAGCTCTGATACCAACCTCGTGATCACGTGGTCACGCAACCCACAATCAAGATTGAGATGAGTGATTCTTGCATTCTTCAGTTCTTGAACGAACTGAATTTGACTTATCGAAGATTAACTGGCTTCGTGGCGTCATTCTACTCAATCCAATAGTGTTGGTGATGCGAACCTCGTGATCACGTGGTCACGCAACCCACAATCAAGATTGAGATCTGATCCTGGAAAACCGAAATAGGTCTGATAAGAGTGTGACACGATGGAAACCTACCCCAAGGCACTAACACTATTGGATTGAGTAGAATGACACCACGAAGCCAGTTAATCTTCGATAAGTCAGATTCAGTTCGTTCAAGAACTGAAGAATGCAAGAATCACCCTCACACGTTAAAACTGAAAAAATCAGAAGTAATTATCATCAAAGCTGTCGAAATTTTGGCTTATATGAGTTTAAATAGTTTGGAAAGGCATTGCAATACTGGTCAACAGAGGCTGTATGAATTTTATTATTTACTTCATTTTGACTTGTGAACGTCCTATTTGGCTAGGTTTCTTTTCCTACAAGGATGTGACAACTGGTTTTGGGAATTACCTAGTCTTGTAAGGATATTTAATGGGCAACAACATAGTTTCCATATGTGGTATGGACTCCATATTAATGCGGAATCCTTATGGTGCATGGAAACAATTATTCTATCCTTATTATAGGAGGAACTATCATTAAATAAGTTTCCAAGACAAACAAACCTACTGGGGGCAATAAGAAAGACAAGGGCTGATACGGTTCAGCCTTGTGATACGAAACAAGTAAGGTCAGATTCGGATTTTGGCGTAAAATTTTCTACCGTTCAGCTTTACGCTATTGAGCATAACTTAAAATCCAAGCGTTGGATCGAGCTGAAACTTTACCAGAAGATTCCAGAGGTGTTTGTCTATGTTGGGGTACATTTTCAGGAGAATCCACGTTCGGAAAGGACTTGCAATATAGGTCCGAACAGGCTATACGAATTTTGTTATTTACTTCCTTTTGACTTGTGGACTTCCTATTTGACAAGGATCCTTTTCTTACAAGGATGTGGGAGCTTGTTTTGGGAATTTCCTAGTTCCACAAGGATCTTTAATGAGCTGCAATATAATCTCTAAGTGTGGCAAGGATTCATTAATGTTTCAGAATCCTTTTCTTATAAGGATTCCTTATTAATCCTAGCTACACAAGGAAAGAAGGGCTGGTGGTATTTAATGACAAGTTAGTCATTTTTATTATTTTCTTTCATGTTTGGGCTTAATTAATACTTTGTTTTTAGTTAGGATCCAAGGCTTGTTTGGATTAAGTTATGGGCTTTTCAGTTTAGGGTTTTGGGTCAGTTTTGGGTGGACCTCATATAAGTCCACATAAGGGGTCCATTAGGGTTAATTTTTCAAGAACTATTTAAACTCATATAAGCCAAAATTTCGACAGCTTTGTTGATAATTACTTCTGAATTTTTCAGTTTTAACGTGTGAGAGTGATTCTTGCATTCTTCAGTTCTTGAACAAACTGAATCTGACTTATCGAAGATTAACTGGCTTCGTGGCGTCATTCTACTCAATCCAATAGTGTTGGTGCCTTGGGGCAGGTTTCCATCGTGTCATACTCTTATCAGACCTATTTCGGCTTTCCGGGATCAGATCTCAATCTTGATTGTGGGTTGCGTGACCACGTGATCACGAGATTCGCATCAGAAACTAAAGGGATTTCATGTATTTTGATGAGTTGTTATGGCAAAAGAAAAGGAGGATTCAAAAGGAGAGGTGGTATCAAAGGGAGAGAAATAAAGAGATTAGTGTTCTAAAAAAAATCCAAGAGTCTATCCCGTGTTCTAGGGGAGATGAAGCAAGAACTTGATGTGTTAACGGCAGTAGTCAATGCCCAGCAAGCTTCATAAAAAAGAGGAGAAAAAAATGATGCAATGATGATATACGTAATAGAACGACTGCTACTTTGATCCAAAGTTATTGGTGATGATTGTTGGCAAAAAAAAACTCCAAAGGCTTCAAAAAGAGGCTAAGGAATTGTCCATTCAACTTGTTGGTGATTCGAGGACAAATCATCTTGAAAAGAGAGGGAATGATATGATCCAAGCAAGGTCAAATTCGGATTTTGATGTAAAATATGCAACTATCCAATTTTACAGCAACAATCATAATTCGCAATCCGACCGTTGGATCGTGCTAAAAGGTTTCATGGAGTCTCCAAACATATTTTCCTACCTTGGGTTAAAATTTTAGGTTAATCAGAGTTCAAGAAGGCATTGCAATATGGGTCAACAGAGGCTGTATGAATTTTGTTATTTACTTTATTTTGACTTGTAGACTTCCTATTGTAAGTCGTACTGATAGTTGGGAGTCCACCCCTTGGATTTTTATAGGTGACTAATGTTATTCATTATATAGATGAGAAGAGAGATGGTACTATATTGTGGTCGTCGTGGTAGAATAACCTTAATAATTGTCTCACTCAATCATGTTTGAAGGATATTAGATTCACTAGTTTTGTGTTTACTTGGACTAATCAGCAATGTGATAATCCTATTTTGAAGAAATTGGATTGAGGGCTTGTTAATGTGAAGTGGAAGTGTGAGTTCACGGGTTTTGAAACTTATTTTCTTCCTTTTGGTATCTTGGATCATTCTTTGATGTTTGTTATGCTTAAGGACATGTCTAAAAGGAAAGTTTCTTTCAAGTATTTTGATTTTTGGGCTAACTATCCTTAATTTCAACAGACTATTGGCGAGACTTGGAAGGAGGAAGTAACTGGTACATCGATGTTTATCTTGTGTAAAAAGTTGAAGCGTGTTAAGGGTGTTTTGAGAGACTTTAATAAGTTCTTTTCTAAGATTGGAGAGGGTTTTGATGGCAAGAAAAGTCATGGAATATGTTCAATGTTTGATGTAAGAGATTCCTTTTGATTTGGATTTTCTTAAAGATGAGTCTATATAGGTTAAGGAGTATGTGAGATTTGCTCAAACCAAAAAGAGCTTCCTCAGGGTAGAAATCTCAGTTCAATGGTTGAATTTAGGGGATAAGAATTCAAAGGTCTTCTTCAACTCGGTCAAAAATCATCTATGCCAAAGTAAAATCATTATTATTTATGATGATAATGACACTTGTATTATAGAGGCAAAGAAGGTAAATGACTACTTTGAGAATCTTTTTTTTTCTTTTTTTTAGGGGGGGCTTGGTCAGATTCTTCCATTGATTATTCTCTTAGTAGTGAGGCCTTCCATCGGCGATAAATCATGACTCTTGATAATCCAATTAGTGATGAGGAAATTCATAAGGTTCTTTTCTCTCTTAAAGATAATAAGGCTCCCATTCCACACGGGTTCAATGCGGGTTTTTTTAAGAAAGCTTGGACTATTATTGGTCTAGACACTGGTATGATTCAGGTTAACAGGTGCCTCTTATATGGGGATGGTAGTGAAAATGTTGATCATTTTTTTTTATTGTCCTTTCTCTTATCGCAAATAGTATGATATTTTCTCTAAATGCCTCATTCCTTTCAGACGTCGATCTTAGGTCAGTATCGTTGCATGGCTTTCTCTTATGGGTAGAGGTAGCTCTCTTAAATCTTTGATAACCAGATTGATGTTAGCTACTGCAATATACTATGTTTGGAGAAAGAGGAATGCCCGGCTCCATGGTGAGGCTCCTCATAATATTTCAGTTGTTTATAGTGATATCATTAAGAGTACTATATCTAAAGTTAATCCTTTTTGTAACATAATCTCCTTGGATACTAATAGAAGGCTTTATATTTTATGGGGTTTTTCTGATGATATTTCTAGTTGATTTATTTCTTGTTTAGGTTTTAAAGGCATGTCCTTTTAGCCTTTTTCTAGTGTAGGCCCCTTTTATTTCATGTATTTTTTTTTGTTTTAGGTTAGGTAGGTTTTGGTCGCCTATCCGAGCTTTGTGGGCATTGCCCTATGCTGTTGTTTTGTTCCTTTCTGGTTAATACACTTACTTTATCCAAAAAGAGGGTTGATCCGCGTCCGCATATTAAAACACATCGGAATTAAATCAAATTGATATTCTGGTTATTTGGGGTGAAATCACACTAAATATCAAATTTCAGGTCATTTGGTTTAGGGTTTAGATTCAGGTCTAAAAGGGTTTGTTACATTCATCAATTGAAAGACCTTATAATTTTGGGTTGGTACCATTGAAAATCGGTATTCACTTATTTTGGGTTAGTTACTACGCTAACAACATCTCTATTTGCTTTCAGTTAGATCTAATCCAGAAGGTTAAGTTGCAATTTGGACCCAAATCAATATTTTTCTTATCTTACACTATTCTTGACATGTCTTTAATCTTAACATTATCTTTGCGAACACCATCAATACAGATTTTTCGGCATTAAAAATACATGTAATTGAAGGCCTTGAGTGAAACACAAGAGGAGTGTAAATACGTAAAGGAGTGAGCGAGGAAACATATTTTCTTTACCACTAACTAGTTTTTTTTTTTTTTGGATTTGCGGATGTTAATCAATATTGCCCACTAACATTGCTTTTTAGTTATGATTTTCCGCTCAACAGTTGACAGAGTTCAGTTTGGTGATGGGTGATATGCATAATAGGATGGAAAAGATTGGAGGGACTTGATACTAAAAATGGTGGACTTTGACATAGGGTTGATTAAAGAGAATTCAATATGATTAAGAAAGAGAAACTAAGGTTAAGAGTTTCAAATATTTATGATTATAATGCTTCTATGATGGTGTTCGCAGATAGAGAGGCTGAACAAATTGCAAAGTTTTAT
This sequence comes from Populus trichocarpa, assembly GCF_000002775.5. Taxonomy (NCBI): domain Eukaryota; kingdom Viridiplantae; phylum Streptophyta; class Magnoliopsida; order Malpighiales; family Salicaceae; genus Populus; species Populus trichocarpa. The sequence continues at coordinate 10,219,324 of NC_037295.2, forward strand.
AAAGAAACAAATAAAGAACATGAAAAATAGAGAGATTTAGTTCAACATCAAAATGATAAAAAAACAAAAAAGAGCAGAAATGATTATCATTAAAAAATATGTATGTAAGTGGATGACAAGACGTGCTTATTTGAAATTATTATCGGCTACAACATTCATAAAATGTTGTTAGAGGCATGTGCAGGTAAGAAAAGAACTCTAAAGGATTCAACAAGAGGCTAAAGAATTATCCATTATACCTATTGGTAATTCGATGATGAATCATCTTAAAGATAGAGGGAATGATACAATCCAAGAAATGTCAGATTCAAGTTTTGGTGTAAAATTTTCTATTGTCTAGTTTTACACCATTGAGCATAACTTTCAACTCGACTGTTAGATCAAGTTGAAATATTTATAAACAAATTCTAGAAATGATTTTCTACATTAGGTTAAGATTTTAGGTCAATTGGAGTTAGGTAAGGGGTTATTTTAGAGGGTTGAATTTACTAGATGAATTTTGTCAAATATATTTATCTAGACCTTCATCTACTTTTTGGACTATATCTAGAATTACAGAAAAAGTTATGCTAAGATTCCAATTGAGTTGGAAAATAGACAACCGTATCTTTTCGAAAATATATGGTAGGCTTGTTAATTCATCTAAACAAGAGAGAAAGACATGTTTTAAGTCATGACTGAAATTTGTAAGGAATATACGAAAATTAGAGAAACATTCTTTCCTTGTGTATTATATATTTCAATTTAATGCTCATGTGTGATATCTATTGGTTTACTAATTCTATAAGGATTTTATGTCAAACAATGAGATATTTTTGACAACTATTATCCATAATTTACAAGGATTCCATATCTATTATGGAATGTATGTGGTGGCAAGGAGGCTTGGGATTTTTTTTTCCTTACTTTATATGATTTTCTTATTCAAAATGGAGATTATGGAGGCTATTTAAAAGAGATATTTCAACCACTTTTATTTTTATTATTTTTGGGCATACTTCAGCATTTCAAGATAACATCTTTCAAGGAAAGAAAGAGGAATTAATGGATGGCACAAAGGGACGTTCTTTCTTCTACAAGTTTCAGATTCGGCTATAGGGAATCCAATACAAGGAGATATGATTTTGGGGTTGTTTATCAAACTTTGTATTAATTTGAATATTTTTTAGGTTTATTTATTGTTTTAATTAATATTTGAGATAATTATATTTTATTTTTAGGGATTTTATTTCTATTCGTTTTGTTTTGGCTCAAAATCAATGTTTAGGCTTGTTTGGACATTAGACTTGTACTTAGCTGAGTTTTAGTTAAAGTCTATTGGTTTGCAACCTAATATTGGACAATTAAGGTTTTTATCTTAGAACTGTATTATGTTTTGTTTTGCTGCAAATTTGAGCAGCCTTTAGATATTAATAAAATTTAGTTTTACTTGAGCAAACTTCTTCTTCTTTACCCTAACAAAAAGTTAATTCGACTTATCAAGGTATAACATGACCATGTGGCTTCATTCGAATCATCCAATACCTTTGGTTCTTAGTTACAGGTTAATTTTTGGTCAAAGTTCAATCAAATCTGATTGTTTAGCTTTTTTTGGAGAAGTTATCATCTTCGTTGTGAGTTGTGTGATCACGAGATTTATATCAATAATGATATCTAATTTATTTTAAATTAAAATTATAAAACGATAATAAAATAAATAATATATAATATATGTTCACGAGGTCCAATGATTATTTGTTAAAAAAGAAGTAAACGCTGAGTTTTTTTTAAGAAAAAACAAAAATCAATCTCAAGACTTTTTACCCCTTTAATCTTTCATTTCCCATTAATATAATTCATTATCCCGGCATTCCATAAAATTACTCCGTCAAACTCTGATTGACTTAAACTAAAAAATAATCGAAACAATCTTCGACTAAAAATATCACATATGTAAAAGTACACCTCTCCTCGTGTATATAAATAAGAAAATACATATGAATACCGAAATACACACACTAACCAGAGAAGAATCTTTTCCATGTCTGCCACGGTAGAAACCCTCCTGCCAAATGTTGAGAAACATATTTTATTAGTCAGTTGTGTGAATAAAAAAGAAAAAAGAAAAAAAGTCTTACCACATCCTGGGCAACGAAAATAGTCCTTGTCCCTTAAAACAAGTCCAGATCCCCCACATACTTGACACCTTCGTTGTGCTATCTGCCATGTATGTAAACCGTAAGGTTAAAAATTCCTTCGGTTTGTATGTGAAAATCAAATATTTATTTTAAAAAATTACATCACCAATTAAAATATATTACAAGGACCCTTGTATTGAATAGACACGGAATGTTGAGCATCACAATTCATCCACAATAATCAATTAAATTGATAAATAACACTTGTTTGTGAAATATAAATTGATTAATAACAGCAATTGATTTATTTTGGAATGATATTCTTGAAATGCATGTATGTTCTTTCTCCTTGTTGTTTTTCAGAATTTGAAATCCTATTAAATGTTGGCAACCGTTAGGAATAATGTATTGTGTAGAAAATTCATGAAAAAAACTTGAAAAAACATAAAGGAAGCAGTAATCTTCAACAATGAAGGAGTAGTAGAAAAGTAAGGTTGAGATATGATGCAGTAGTACTTACTATTCTTTTGCTGAACTCAATCCCAGCTACAACGAAGGGTGTTACACCAGCTGCATATTAATTAATTTGTAATTTTGCTTAGACACACAAATTATAACGCATGGAGCCCTTTATTATTAACAGTAATACTCTTACCTATAGCTCCAACAATAATTTGCCAGGTGACCTCCACTTGGGCTATATCTGCTGCAGCCGAAATACCATAGTCATTGATGGCTGAGATCTTGAACCTGGTTTTTAATCTTCTTCCATTAATTGTAATCCCAGTAGGAGAAGGATAGTGTCCGGTACTTGATTTTGAATTTGGAAACTGATCGGAGAATTGGATTGTATCTCTCTTCTTCCTAGTAGTTATTAGAGCTTTCTTGTTTGCAGGAAATGTTATTAACAGCTTTAAAGAAGAAGAAATTGCTGTTGCTTCCATGGCACCCCACGATCCACTGCAAACTGCAGCTTTAGCAGGGCAGGCTGGGCATTTCATTTTTCTTTTTCTTTTTTTTTATATTTTTTTTATTTTATTAATCAACCACGGAGAGACAGAGATTGTGCCACGTCAACATATTATGGCCGGTCTGGCGCCAACCACACAATACAAGATACAGCGGAATGGAATTCAGATGAAGATAGTTAAAAAACGTCACCGTTCGGACCCTTCAGCGTTGTTTTTCTTTGATACTTGTATTCTAGTGAAGCGAAACGAAGTCGTTCCATAATTGTCCAAATAATCTGATTTTGGAAGATAAGCCAGCAATGGTAAAAAAAAAAAAAAAAACACTTTAATGAACTCTAAACTAGAGGTTCTGTACATCCATAAAGTGCGTAATTCATTTGTAATAAAATTGTGTTAAAAAAATAAAAATATTTAAATGAAGACAAATGATTTTGATAATATTTTTTAATTATTCACACTAAAAGAAGAAAAAAGAAAATTCATTTTATGTATTTAATAAATATATCTGAACAATTAAAATTAAAAAAATTTCCGTCAGATTTTCAAAGATATTATTATTATTTAGAGGAGAGGATAGGGTTTATGGGTATATTCTCACACAATTCTATGTGAAACGCACGTACTATCTTTGTCTATCTAAAATAATAAGAGAAAACATGACAGTTTCATCTGTTTATCCATTAAATATACAATCATTTGAAGATACAGAAATAGATGAAACTATATACTAACATTAGTCTGATGTTCCATGGTAGCCTGAGTTTGTGCTTGTTATTTCTATCTAAATATCTATCTAAATCCTGCTCTCCTCTCTCACTCTCACACGCTTGTTATTTCCCAAGCTCACTTGAAGGAACAGTCACTCGCTTGGTATTGTCTACACACTCAAATGCTAAGATTCTCAAGCCTCATCGAAAGTCATGCTATGGACATATGGAGTACTTATGTCACTGATGATGATTGCTTGCTTGATGTGAGTTTTCTTTTGACTAATTTAGACTCTTTGTATATTTCAATTTCAGCTTTTTAGTTTCAAGAAAAGAAAAGAAAAAGAGAAATTAATAACATTATTAAAACTAACACAATGTGTTAATTACTTAATTAGTAAAAAGCACTGGAATTCTAATGTGAGAGTTTGCCAAGTTTTAATGAATCAAAACGCTACATGTACAATGTGTATTGGTGATTATGAACTAAGGATTCTCTCCATAGAAACTATTTTACATTTATGTTTAACAAAAAAAAGTAATATTTAATGATTATTTCCCTAACAATGATAATGTAAATGAAGTTATTTTTATTTTTTTCAGTAATATTAGGCCAATTGTTTATATATTGCGGCATGTTGTTCACATGGATTGTAAGAAACATGCATTCTTCTTATTAACTAACATGCCCATCATTGATTTTCCATAGTTTTATTATGGCTTATGGGCATTATTATTTTTTGTGTCGAGCTAGTCACTAGCACTACTTACACAACTCATGCTATGTTAACTTTGCATTTTTTATATCTGTTTTTAATCCCTGACAGAATGTGTATTAAGACAAGTGGTATGGAAACAAGAGAGTTAATTTACAAAAGACAAGTGGTGCAAGAGAAAGAGAACTTGCTAGAACACCTATGAGAGGAGTATAGTTGGAAAATTTTATCATACAAAAACAGAACAAAGGAAGTTGTTTCCTCTGACATTAATGAACAAGGAAAGGTATGGTTAGAATTTTATATTTTCACACGCGCTGACAATATATTTCAAAAGAGCTTAGAAATTGGCTTTCGTTGCAGTTGATGACTAGGAAATCTACTGAGGAAAGATATCTAGAAAGATATCCAAAGCTATATGAAGAAATAGACCTGGATAAAAAGTGTCTCCCGCTTTTGGATTACCTAAGCACATTTGATCTCAAGGCACCACACTTTTTTCAAGATATTCTGTCAAAACCAAGAGAAACCTAAAACAGAGAGCTTTGTTTCTCCAAAAAAATGCTTCCTTTTTCAGTTCTCCTATTTCCTTATATATTAATTCCATTTATACACATAAGCGTAACTGATTCCTAATAATTAGTCTTTATACATAGAAAGATAATCTTATATCTAATATTAACAAAGTCCTAAATTTTATATATGGTAACATCTCCTCTCGAATTGATGCTGGTAAGTCAACCAGCAACAATTTGCTAACAAGAAATTGATGTCTTTGTCGAATCATAGCTTTGGTAAAGATATCAGCCACTTGGAGATCAAAAGAGATGTGAGGAAGAGATATCACCCAACTTTCCAAGGTGTCTCGAATAGAATGACAATCAACCTCAATGTGCTTGGTACGTTCATGGAAAACTGGATTGGTGGCAATCTGAATAGCACTGCCGTTATCAGCATGAAGGGGGGTAGAAGTAGTTTGAGGAAAACCAAGCTCTTCAAGAAGACCACATAGCCATACAATTTCAGAACAAGTAGTAGACATGGCATGATACTCGGCCTTAGTAGAGGATTTACAAACATAGTCTTGTTTCTTACATCTCCAAGAAATTAAAGTATTACCAAAAAACATACAAAAACACGTAGTAGATCGACGTGTATCTGGACACCCAGCCCAATCAGCATCATTATAGGCAACCAGTTGAAGAGAGGAGCCAGTAGGAAAGAACAACCCACAAGTAGGTAAACCTCAAAGATAGCGGATGATGCGTCGAACTACAACAAGATGGAGATGTCGAGGAGAAGACATAAACTGACTAACCTAATGAACAATATAGCAGATATTAGGTCGAGTAGAGGTCAAGCAGGTAAGACTCCCAACCAAGCACCGATAAAGAGTAGGATCATCCAGAAGGTCCCCTTCATCTTTCCTGTATTTGACATTTACCTCCATAGGAGTATCAACTGTAGAAGTGTCCTCCAAACCAGCCAAAGCAATAAGATCTTAAATATACTTATGCTGGTTCACAAAAATACCATTGGCCCAATAATGAACTTCCAATCCTAAAAAGTATGTGAGCTTGGCAAGATCTTTCATATGGAAAGTTACATGTAAAAACTACTAAAGCTTAGTAATCAAACCACAGTTAGTGCCAATAATGATAATATCATCCATATAAACCAAAAGAAGGACTATACCCGATGCAGATGTGTGGAAGAAGAGAGAAGAATCATACTGACTTTGTGTAAAAGTGAAGGAAAGAAGTGTATTACGAAACTTCTCAAACCAAGCTCTGGGCGTCTGCTTGAGCCCAAACAAAGAACGCATTAGCTTACAGATATTATGAGGAGAAGAAATAGTCATACCGAAGGGAAGCTTCATGTAAATCTCTTCCTGCAGATCACCATGAAGAAAGGAATTCTTCAAATCCATCTGATGTAGTTGTCATGACTGTGAAACGACAATAGCTAAGATGATTCAAACTGTGGTCATTTTAGCAACATGAGCAAAAGTCTCCTCATAATCAACCCCATATTCTTGTTTGTTACCCAGAGCTACGAGACGAGCTTTGTTCTAATCTAAAGAGCCATTAGAACGAAGTTTTACAGAGAAAACCCATTTACTCCCAATAGGTTTGACTGTAGGAGGATAAGAAACAATATCCCAAGTGTGATTCTCCTCAAGTGCTTGAAGTTATGCTTGCATTGTATTTAGCCAACACTCATGTTACATAGCCTGTTTGTAGCAAGAGGGAATGGAAATAGTGGATAAAGCAACAAGAGAGACAGGAGAGAAGAAACCATACCAATCAGGGGGTCGAGAAGGACGAGTAGACCGACGAAGAGTGGTGGAAGCAGGAGCAAGATCAGGCGTCGAGTCATGATCAGAAAGGAGCACCGAGGAAATGGAATTAGGCTTAAGTCGACTATGTCTTTCATAAACAAAGCTAGGTTTGAACCTTTCCATAATTATTGGGGAATCAGAAAAACTAGGCAAAAGGGATAAAGAGGCAGATGGCTGCTTAACATTTCTAAAAACCTGTATACGACGAGCATAGGGATCATAATAAACATAACCCTTTTGAGGGATAGCATAACCAAGAAAAATACACTTAACATATTGAGTAGTAAGTTTATGTCGTTCATGAGCAGGAAGATACACAAAACAAACACAACCAAATGTACGAATATCAGAGTATAAAAGAGAATGACCAAACAACTTAAAGAAAGGAGAAACATGATTTAACATAGGAGAGGGTAAGCGATTGATCAAGTGAATTAAAGTAAAAAGTGCTTCACACCTAAAACGAGGAGGAATAGATGATTCAAGTAAAAGAGTTCTTACCACATCAAGAAGGTGACGATTGTTTCTCTTAACAACACCATTTTGTTATGGTGTAGAAGGACAAGAACGCTGAGACATGATTCCTTTCCTTTGAAGAAAATCATGAAACTCATTAGACATGTATTCGCTGCCAGAATCAGAGTGCAAAACCTTGATGCTGGCAGAGAATTGAGTCTCAAGAAGTGCAAGGAAGCACTTAAAGACTGAAAAAACTTCGGTCTTAGCCCGGAGGGAGTAAACCCAAGTAAAAGCGACTAAATTCATCAATAAAAATAACGAAGTACTTGTAATGCTCATGAGAAACAACGGGTGCAATACCCTAAACATCATTATGAATTATATCAAAACATTGTGAGGGGCGAGATGCATGATGAGGAAAAGGTAGAACTTTACTTTTGCCAAGTTTGCATGATGTACAATTAAAAGAAAGATCAAGAGAAGAACATGTTTTATTTCCCAATAATCCAGAATCAAACAAAGTACGAAGTACATCAGAGTTTGGGTGGCCTAGACGTCTATGCCACATCTTAGTTCCAGAACCAACAATATTATATGCAAAGGAAAGTAAAGGAAACTAGGGATAATAGTGGAAGGAGAAATGGACATTACAATTATTATCAACCAATTGACCAACAAAAATAAAATTTGTGAAGAGGTCAGAAGACACAAAACATCAGTTAAGGAAGAGGAAAGATCACCAACAACACTGATTGGCAGAGAACTGCCATCAACAGTGTTAATTTTAAGACTTTTATCATAATTTGTGACATTGAAAAGAGGAACAACAATATTGGTCATATGGTTAAAGGCTCCGGAGTTAAAATAGCATAGCTTTGAAGAAACTTGATGATTACAAAAAAGCCCAAAAGCAAAAAGAGTAGAAAGGATCATCTATTATACCATTTCAGGAGTAAGTGTGTTTGGGTTTGCTAAAGCTGTATAAACAAGAATAGGAACAGCTAGCAAGGTAGCAGGCAATGCAACAGAACTAGAGGCACTAGTAGAGGTATGATAAGCAGAGATGATATGACCCTGTTTCTTGTAATAGTTAAAGAACTTCTTGGGATAATCCCGAGCAATAGACAACTAAAAGCTTTACAACTAAAGCACTAGACAGCACACATGTCTCTACCCTGATTCTTTTTTTGTGCTGCATAAGTCACAGAAACAGGTGCACTAACATTAGCTTGATGCTCCATGATAGCCTGAGTTACAATACGCTGCTCCTCACGAAGAAGTTTCACTCAAACAAGCATCTAGAGATGATACAGGATGTCAATTCATCATATTAGAGCGTGTAGTTTCAAAATCAGAACGAAGCTTCATCAAGAATTGATCTCTTTTGCTTGTTTCATGCACTCTTAAACAACAAATAGAGCTGTTGATGCGAACCTTGTGATCACGTGGTGACGCAACCCACACGCAACGACACCAATTCCCGGAAAGCCAAGTAAATCAGGTTTGATAGGAGTGTGACACAAAGATAACTTGTACCTAGGCACCACCACTATTGGAAACGAAAAAGCCTTACTCAACGAATATTGATTCACGAACGAGAAGTATAAGGATGATGCCACGAAGCCAGTTATTCTTCGATAAGTCATTTTCAGTTTTTTAGAGAACCAAGGAAGGGAGACTATCCCACCAACACATAACAAGTGCAACAAAGAAATTTAATTATCTGAAAATTACGTAACCTTACATGTTTGGTTATGCCTTTATTTATACTAACTCTAGACTTAAAAAAACCCTAATATACCCCCTTAAGTGGACTTATATGAAGCTCACTTACAACTGATCCAACTAAATAATAATAACCCAAGACTAAGAAGAAAATAATAAAAATAATAAAAATCCAAAAATTACCATCCTAGAATCAGATTTATCACCACCCTTAAGAAGTCCCAAATAAACTAGGAGAAATCTGATTTGGAAAACAAATTTCCTCCTTTGTTACTGATTTAATTACTTTCCTTCCTAGGTTAGGAAAAGCATTCAATAATCCTCCCCTCTTTAGGAACAAGATCTAACCAACTTCCTTACTTAATTAGGAGAATAAATTACTGACTTTCTATCCTTGTAGCATTAGGAAAAAAACAAGCCTAACAAGGCTGGTATGGAGCCGTACACATCAGCCCCTTGTTCCACACGACTTGAGCTCTTCTTGGACCTGAATTAGATGAATTAAAGGTTGTCTTTCATGCTCCTTAAATGTCCCAAGCCCCTCTAGGTCCATATTGCTCCATATGTTCTAAACAAGCTCATTCAATGCTTCTTTGCCCTAGCTCTTGTAATTGGCCCAATTGGCACCTCCAATGGGTCATTGGCATGATTACGCTTGGTGTTGGGCTAATCCTCATCATGGGCACCAAGAGAAAATAATGAAATTTAGAGTAAGAGTGTAATAAAGCTAAATAAGAGAATTTAAATTGCTAGAGGCTTTTCATGGAAGACATTTTTCTCCATTCATGGCCGGCCAAGAAGAAGTTAAAGAGAAAACGGAAACACAACAAGCAGTACTACGAAGCCTTTTGCGTCGTCGTTCGCTGTTTGATCAATTCTATTTTTACATATTGTGTTATAATTAACGTCATTTACAAGCTGACCATTGGATGTTCTCATATCACATTTCGTTCGGAAGTTACACCTAAAAGTGAAACTATATAAAGGTGGGATTTCTTCAACATCGTGTTTCTCCTTTATATACCGTTGGATTACTACCAAATTTAGAAGAGAGGTACAAAGGAGTAGGATATATTACCTATGAATGGTGGAGATTGGAAACAAAGTCACCATGAAGAAATGGTTCATCTTTAACAGTAAGGGTTTAAAAAACCTTGATTTCCAGGTCAGTTTAGTATAAAGGCAATTGGGTCTAATTTACCCGTTGGATCATTTTGATTTTGAGATATGTTATGAATGACTTCGAGTTATATATGATTTTTGTTGTGTTTGAACATATGATGATGGTTAAGGACGTATTTCCTTTTGAATTTGCTGCTAGTGTGTGAGAAATTTAGGAGACTTGATTAAATACATGTTTTGATGAAATTAGACTTGTGTGGGTGTTAGGTTTAGTATAAATGTTTGATAATGGAAGTTTGATTTGAACAAAGGTGTTAAAAAGATAACAATGAGAGGACAAAACTAAAGGAAATATGAAAGAAAATGGAAAAAAAAAAATACCAAGAGGAAACCTATACTTAGGGCTGGCCATCCATGAACCAAAAAGGAGGGATGACTTTTGATTTGAAAATGTTTATGATGCATACTTAGAAGTCATATACAGACCATATTTTAATTAGAATGGGTTATTGTTTGAGTTAATGCATTGTGAGTGTTCTTGAATGAGAGGAGGGGTGACTAGAGAGAGACCTTGTTGCATGAATATACTTGAAGAATGGTGTTTTCTTTGTGTTAGTGATATAATGATTATCATAGGGGTCTATGAAAAAATCTTGGTGTATTGCATGGTTAAAACTTAGAATATAACTTGGAAGTTGTAAATTGTGGTTTAAGTGAAAAAAAAATGAAGTAATTGGAATGAAAGAATTTAGGGAATATAGGCATGAAGAGTTCGGCCACATAGGGTGATCTAAGGAAACTTGCAAATCATGTGCTCTTGTATAAACATAAGGAGAAATGTTGTTCAAAATAGAGAAAGAACTTTAATGTTTGGACTTGTCATGATGATAATGGTAGGGAATGGTTTATATGATTTATGTAGTTAGAATTAGTACCATTTGTTTGACATGAATTATATGAATTATAAGAGAGAATGTTAGAGAAATTGTTACCATTGATCCTTACTTATAAGCATCATTATATTTTAACATGGATTATTGGATAGAGTAGAGATGTAAGGATAAGACCTTACTTGACTAAAAACAAAATATAAGAGGTAGTAGGAAACTTGTAAGGGTTGTTGTCAAACCCATAGATTGAGAAACTGAACAATTTTGTTGTCAAACTTTCAATGATATTAGGAATTAAAAATGATAAAATTTGAAATACATTTCTTCATGAAAGTTGTAGCCATGAATGTTACCTTTCAAATGAAATTGACTTTGCTTAATTTGGAGTTCTATAACTCTATATATGAGCCAAAAATAGGGTAAAGGTTTAAATTGACTAAAATCTGGACAAATTTTGGATGCTACTATGATTCTTTATTTTGAGCATTAAAATGATGTAATTTAGAATTGGTTTCTGAATGAAAGTTGTAAAACTCTAATGCTTGGTTGGAATTGTTGTTATTTTGAGAGTTTTAAAATTAAAACTACAAGAATGAGTTATGTGATTTATCATTAGAAAAATATATTGAAGAAATTGTATATATGACGTGTGTGGAAATTTGAGATGCATGGTATGGATATGCTAATGATTCAAATTAATTTATGGTGTGAGTTGTAATGATTGTTTGGTTTGGAAATTGTAAAAGAAGCATTCAGAAAGAATCAAGGTGAGGGTCGCCTCCTTGCTTCTATAATTGTTTAAATTTTTGTAATGCTAGAATGTAATAAACATTATATGTATTTTGTACTACTGTGGATCACAAGAAATATTTTTATGTAAATATTGTCTACGAGCATAAGGAAGATTGTTATATGAATTTGTTTACGGGAATGAGAAGTATTGATATGTGAGTATTGTTTACAGGAATGAGAAGTATTAATATGTGAATATTGCCTACGGGCGTGATAATTATCGTGACTTGAATATGGCGAAATATTGTTATTATGTGAATGTTGCGTACAATGTGTGTGTGTGTGTGTGTCTATATATACATAAAATCAAACTTGACTAGTTGACCTGTTGGGATCTAGTGACATCAATGAGGTTCATGTCCGGGATAATTTATTTAATATAGTTGAAGGTTGGTGGCATCTATGTTCAAATGATCGGGACAAACGGTTAGTTTAGTTGATTCAAAAGGATGCGAAGGTATTAATATAGCATGATTGCTGGAATATTAAATTTATATAGAAGTTAAAGTATGAACCATACATGAGCTTCAAATGAAGAATTTAATCTATTATCTGGAATGACTAAATAAGTGAAGTGGTAATGAACATGTTTTATTTATTTAATTATTTTATCATAGTCTAACATGATGAAATAATCTAATTGTCAGGTTCCTCTCATATCGAGGTTGACTAGTAGATTTTATCATGCTACTTTTCAGTATAAATATGGATAGCGTAAGCCATAGATGTTAAGCGAATATGTATTAGGATTTTGATACTTTATCTTGGACTTGTAATTTTGTTTATGGTAATAACATTATCATTAACTTGTATTTCTTTTGTCAAGTTTATGAACCTCTATTGATACGATCCAGACAACGAAAAAACAATCATATTTGAATTCTGATGTAAAATGCGCAACTATCCAATTTTATGACAACAGTCATAATTCTCAATTTGATCGTTGGATCAAATTAAAATTTTACGTGGAGTAGAACATGTTGTCCTACCTTGGGTTAAACCATATTGTAATTGTGCCAAAATTGATATTCTGGTTTTTTAGGGTGAAATCACACAATATATCAATTTTCAACTCATTTGGACATCGTTTGGTTTAGTTCCAAATTCATGTTTTAAAGGGGCTCATTCGCGTCAGTTTCGTATTCATATATCAAATCCGAAATTAAATCAAACTTGATATCTTGTTTTTTTTGCGTGAATTCGCTCTAAATATCCAATTTCAGACCATTTAGAAGTCATTTGGTTTAGGGTCCTTTTTTAGGTCTATAGGGATTTGTTATGTTCATCAATTGAAAGTCCATGTAATTTTTGGTCAATTTTCAGTCCTTAGTGTCTTCTTACTTTCTTTATTGTCATTAAATTTCGTTTTAGGTTCTGATATCAAAACAAATTTCAAACGGAGTATTACAATAAGGATTTCATGTATTCTGATGAGGTATTGTGGCAAAAGAATATGAGGATTCAAAAGGAGAGGTGGTATCAAAAAGAGAGAAATAAAGAGATTAGTGTTCTAAAAGAAAACCAAGAGTCTATCCTATATTTTAGGGGAGATGCAGCAAGAACTTGATTTGTTAATGGCATTAGTCGATGCCCAGCAAGCTTCAGAAAGAAAGGAGCAAAAACGCTGCAATGATGATAGACGAAAGAGAAGGGTTGCTATCTTTATCCAAAGTTGTTGACGACGATTATTGGCAAGAAAAGAATTCCAAAGGTTTCAAAAAAAGGCTAAAACTTTGTCCCTTATCCCTATTAATGATTTGAGGATGACTCATCTTGAAGAGGGAGGGAATGATACGATCCGGACAACGAAAAAACAATCAGATTCGGATTCTGACGTAAAATGCGCAACTGTCCAGTTTCACAGTAACAATCATAATTCTCAATCCAATCATTGGATCGGGATGAAATTTTACGTGGAGTTCCTGACACGTTTTCCTACCTTGGGTTAAAATTTCAGGTCAATTGGATTTCAGGAAGGCATCGCAATATTGGTCAACAGAGGCTATATGAATTTTGTTATTTACTTCCTTTTGAGTTGTGGACTTTCCTATTTGGCTAGGATTCTTTTCCTACAAGGATGTGGCAGCTGGTTTTGGAAATTTTCTAGTCTTGCAAGGATATTTAATGGACAACAACATAATTTCCATGTGTGATATGGACTTCATATTAATGTGGAATCCTTATGGTGTATGGAAACAATTATTCTATCCTTATTATAGTAGGAATCTATCATTAAATAAGTTTCCAAGTCAGCTAAGAATACTTTGCGAACAAGGAAACTAAAGAGGAGGCAACTTCAAATTTGATTCTCCTAGCTTATACGAAACATCTGAAGGACAACAAATATGATCCTATCATATTTAGGATATTAAATTCAAATTTATTATTATTATTATTATTATTATCTTCTTAGTTTAAGGTTTATTTATATTATTTGGGTTTAATTGTAAGTGGGCATCATATAAGTCCACATACCCTTACGTTTGTTTCAGTCTAGAATCTGCATAACTAAAGGCATAACCAGACATGTAAGTTAGACAATTCAGATTAATAAAACTTATTGTTTGCCGTACTTTTTGTGTGTGTTTGTAAGATACTCTTCCTTTCTTGGTTCTCTAAAGAACTGAAAACGACTTATCGAAGAACAAATGACTTCGTGACATCATCCTTATACTTCTCATTTGCAAATCAATATTCATTGGGTAGGGGTTTTTGTTTTCAATAGTGCTGGTGCCTAGGTACAAGTTATCTTTGTGCCACTCCTATCAAACCTAATTTACTTGGCTTTCTAGGAATTGTTGTATTTGCGTGTAGGTTGCTTAACCATGTGTTCAAGAGGTTCCCATCATCTACTTAAATCCATGGGAATGTAGATAAAAATTTATATGTATGTTTGTATATAAATGTTAGTATTTCCTATATTCTTTAGGAAAATGTGTCTCTCAAATTATGGGTTCACTAAATTCTTATTTGAATTATGTTTAATTCATAAATATTTAAAGATATGCCATCTTGTGTTGTACTGAGATGGGATACAGTCCAAAATGGTTGGGCCTTTATAGTAGTGATGACTGTGATATATAAATATGGAGATGTCGATAATGTAATATGCTTCAAAAACATTTGAAACTCTACTAAATATTTAGCAGGGATAAAAAAATGGCCTTATTTTCAAGGAAGTGTTACAAATTTTTTGCTCAGTTTGCCTGTGAAAATTTAGGATGTTATATATCACTAAAATTAGCACTCTCTTAAAAAGAGACCGACGAGTTAGAGAGGAAGAAAAGTCTTTATCCTCTTCAACTTCTCTTAAACCTACCCTCACCAAATAAGCCAAGAGAGAAGTGAGTTAGAAAACTTAAAATAAGTACTTCAACTCCCACCAAGAGAGATGAAAGGACTTGTTAGAGTAAATTAGAACAAGAACAAGAGAAGTAAATAGAAAGGAAGAAGAAAAACATGAAGGGGTGTCCAAGGGAGATAAAAACACAAGTTAAGGTTACATTAGACATCTTTTAAACAAAAACTGTAAGTAACTTTAAGAATTTTTAGATTTTTTTAGTTAGGGTTCTTGAATTAATTTGGGGTAAATGAAGAACTTGAATGATTATGAAATGGAAAGGGAATAACTTAGAAATATAGCATTATTATCTAGAAAATAGTAAAGAATTAAAAGTGAAATTAAGTCTCTATTCAGCCAAAAAGAAGAAAATGAAGAAGAAAGTTGTCCAATGCGTGTTTATGCATATAATTAATTATTTAACCCCTTTTCCATCATTTTAATGATTATAATAGTCAAGAAACTCACTATAATCTTAAATTGCTATCGCTTATGAGCATGTATGGTTGTGTTGCTTGAATTGAAAAGTGTAAAATATATTATGTTATGTTAATGGGAATGAGGATTCGATGCTATTGAATTGAAAAACACAAAACGGGTAATTGTTGAATCAAGGATATGTTTCAGCCACTCTTAGGAAACATTAGAAGAAAAATTGATTATATGTATGTGTTGATGATTATGTGTTATATGAATGAATAGCGTAAACCAAAGCTAAATATATTGAAACACAACTTGAGCAACTGTGGAATTCTGGTTGGTGATTGATAATTGTACATGGTTAAGATCACATTAAAGATAAATTATGTTTAATGGTGACCTATGTTTCGGCCAGTCTTAGAAGAAGATAGAAAAGAGATGATATATATGTGTGTGGATACTTATACATCATGTGAATAAATAACTTTGACAAAAGTTGATTTTATTGAAACACGACTTGAAAGGATAACGGATTTTATTGATGATTAATAGTTACACATGTTCAAGAATATATTAGAGACAAATTCTTAGTTGTGGGCAACCTAGGTTTCGACCACTTTTGGAAGAAATGGAAGGTAAAGAAATTCAAGTGTGTTCTTCGTTATAAACAATGCTAATGATTTGTTCTTAATAAATTTTGGTGTTATAAAGGCAAAAAAAATTAAAATATTGAAGACTATAAATTATGATTGTTAATGGTGAATACTAGAATATTTGAAAAGTTATATGGTGGGAAAGTCTAAGAGTTAATATAGGAAAAGAAGAAAAAATTAAACATAGTCATTAATTTGAACCATGCATGAACTTAGGAAAGAAAACAAAGATGGTAGACTTAAATGAATATTGGTGTGTGTGAGGACATTAATGGTGTTGAAAAAATAGTAATAGTTAAGACCCTTGATTATTACTTAAAAGTGCATTTTTATCAAGGTTTTATATCATCATATTGCACTTAAAGTATCATTAAATTCGTAACTTAAGCATGTTTTATAATAACAAGTTTGATAACATAAGATATCTTTAATTTATGGTAAATGCTCATTTTGAATGCAGGCGTATCTCACAATTTAAAGGATTGATTAATGTGTTTAACTATTGAAAGTGAAAAGACAAAGAGAGGACTAAGCTTAAAGAAGAGATGCTAGTTCAATTCAAACTAAAACACCATTCGGTTATTGGATCATAACTGGAGCTGTAGAACATGGATTTAGGTCTGGTTTATATGGATGATAAGCTAAGACATAGGCCTAAAACTTTCATGAAGAGTCCAAGATTCAAAACGACCGTTTTCAAGTTCAAATTGTAGCAACAAAAGAGAAGTCGGAATCTGTCTTGCAGCCCAGAAACTGTTCAGTGTTCAGCCCATATCTCGAGTTCTAAAAGTCCAAATGAGCTCATTCTTATTTTGTTGGAAATCTGAGACAAATGCCCAGAACTTTCATGAAGACTATCTGTTCACATTCTGACGTTAGCAATGATGTTTTGTTCAGACAAGAAGATAATGGTTGTTACCAAGTCAAGAGGTGGTCACCCACTCAATAAAAGGAAGCGTTTGTCATACATTTAGACATCTTGGTTTTCAGATCAAGATCATATTCTTGCTTTCTTTCTTTGTATTTTTGTAATGTTTAAGTTTTGCTTTCATTAATCTCTTGTTTATGCTTTTTATTCATAATGTTTAGCTAAGTTTATTATGTCAAGGTAAAAAGGTTTCACTAATGGTGTTAGAATAAGTATAATATTAACTCAACATGGACTTCAATTTTTATATCCAAGAAAGTTTGTTATTAACAAGTCCTATCTTTTTATCTTGCTAATTCTTAATATCTTGCTTGTTAAATGATTAATCTAGATTTGTGTTGTACAACCCTTGGTACAACAAATACTTGGCACTTCATAGCCTACTGTATGGTATAACCGACACCTGTGCTATGAAAGGAACTTGATTTGTTGTTAACATAAGTTAACATTATAAATTCCTGACAATATTTAAAAGTATGGTGTTACTAAAATAAGATAATTAATATGATCATGTTAAAAATTTATAATGAACTATTAAGGATAAATCATCCGATTGAAACCTCCTTTGTGTGTGGTTTCTAGTTGATTAATAAAAAGAGTTTATACTATACTTATTTCTAATACTATTAGTAGATCCTCTAACCTTCACAATTGCTTTTATCTTTGATTAATACTCACATCAATATCACATCTCAAAAGTTCTCTTCAACTCCTTTTCATTTGTTTTTATAATTTTATATAGTTCACCTCCTTGTGGTACGACCCCAGTCTTGTCGGGTTATTTATTACTTCGACACTCCTGTACTTGGGATAAGACATCAATATTTTGATCGTGTCAATATCCATGACCATTCAGAGGAGTTCTTCATATTCCGTAGAGAGTCGTTCATATTTTTCATTTAGATTGGTCATATGTTCTTGCACTCCTTGCTGTAACAAGGTCGTGAACTCCGAAGACTGGATGCTCAGTAACAATTGCGAGCTCCCAACGGTTGAGACACTATAAGCCATCCACAAGTTCTTGGTCATAATGTTGGAGAATCCATACACCCGATTTTTATCGAGTCTACCAAATGATCTTACCTCCATCCACAAATCTGGATCGAAATCCAGGGGGGTCAAAGGATCGTCCCCATATCTCTCCTTCAACCGGCTGTTATATGTCTCCTAGAAATAAAAATGAAATCATCAAATTCAATTGAAGAAAATAATAACCGACAGACACTAACCGTCTGTATTTCCATTAGCGTGAAACAATGTCTGATACTAGATTGTATCTGTATTCCCTAAATATCCATCATGCAAATACTTAAATTGAACACTACACGTACAACACAATAACACAACTTCATATAACAATAATAAATTAATACTTTTTTTGTAAAGAATTTCATCAATAAATATTACATTATAGTTTATGGCATTACACTTTCATGTTTTGATAGTTAGTCAGAATTGTCTTCTTCTTCAATTGACTCGTCGTTAGCTCCATCATAATATTCTACATTGATATCATTGTTATCATCATCTTCATCGACTTGTGCTTGTCCGCTGGAGCTTAAAACAACATTCAACTCCTTAGAGTCAATATCAACAAAAATATTATCAAAGATGCGGAAATTTGAATTTTTTTCGAAGTCAATCGATGGAGTAACTCAATATGGTTCAACCAACTCACTAACTTAAAAGACATCATCTCCCACATTTGAGTCATCTTTCTCATCCTGAGCAACCTCGACATAACCGTTGGGTTTGGTTTTTCAATACGGATAACCAATCAACTTTAGAATGATCCTTTCTAAAGGAAGGGGGTGTATGTGTAATAAACTTGCTGTCATTGCTTGGTGAAAACAAAGACATTGTTGACGTTGCACAATTTAGCTTTTGAGTTAATTTTTACTAAACCATGATGAGGATCTACTCTGATTCCTCTATCAGTGGTGTCATACGAATAACATTTAAATAAAAAGACTCTATTATGCTCACTATGATATTACAATTCAATTATCCCTTCTAATTTCTCATAATAGTCAACTTGAAATTCACTAGAAGTCGATTCCTTAACACAAACCCTACTATTATATGTCTTTCTACCCTGCCCATATTCTTTAGTATAAAACACGTGTCCATTGACAAAATACTCATTGTAGCACTTCACCTTTCTTTCAGGACCCGGGCCTAGTAAAAAGATAATGTAGCATTAGCATTCCCTCCTAGTTTATAAACCTAGTACATTAAGTACAACCATGAATAATGAATGAGAATTATGTAACGAAATAAAGTATCCTAATAGATAATGAGTTTATAATAGTACTTACATGTGTTCTGAACCACGTGACAAATTGTTCATCTTCTAATCGAAAAATTTGGGATTCAGTCAGTTGTGAGTTATTAGACAGTAAATTTTGACGATGTTGCCTACAAGGTATTCAATAATGTATGAGTTTGTGATATTACAAGAGATAAATAGTCCATTAATAACAAAGTTTAAGTAGTATACTTACTGAATAAAAGGTCTCAGATCATCGCAATTAAATAACACATAATTATGTGTTTGTCTTAATTTTATTTTAGTCAAATACCTTTCCATGAAAGCATTTTTTGGTGCGGGTCATCTAGGATTGGAGAATAGTGACAAGTTCCCACTCGAAGGTACTTCACCACCATCATCATGCCTTGGAACGCGATGGGTTCTTGTTCTTAAATTAGGCTCGCAATAGTATGAGATAAATGTTGAGATCTTCTCAGTTATATAGGCCTCACATATCGAAGCCTCAACATGCGCCTTGTTTTTAACCTTTTTCTTAAGGTTGAACAAGTACCTTATGGAATTAAACGAATGTTTTCAATTAACAAAAATAATGAAAATACATTTTTAATTACATTGTATGTGTAATCTCTAACCTCTCGAATGGATACATCCATCTATAGTGGACTGAGCCTCCAACTTTTGCCTCATATGGTAAATGTATGGGTAGATGCTCCATCGAGTCAAGAACGATGGAGGAAATATCATCTCAAGTTTGTATATTGTCCTGATGATATTCATTTCAACCTTATCAATGTGTTGTGTCTGTAACTTGTTGGAGTATATATCCCTTAAAGAAATGAGTGATTTCCATGAGTGCATCCCATATCCATTTTGATAATAAATCACGATAAGCTAATGGAATGAGTATTTGTATAAACACGTGGCAGTCATGACTCTTCATTCCATGCAATCTACAATCCTTCAAATTAACCAACCTTGATATGTTCAAGGCATATCCATCAAGAAAACACAGACTCTTAAACCATTGGTATACTAATAGTTGTGCATTTTTGTCTAAAGCGAAGCTTCCTTTGGGCTTTGCGACTCCTGACCAAGCAATGCTATATCCATTCTAGCCTTGATGTTGTCCTTTGTCTTTCCCTTCACATCCATGATCATGTTAAAAATGTTCTCAAACATGTTCTTTTCTATATGCATGACGTCAAAGTTATGACGGAGGAGATTAGTCTTCCAATAAGGAAGCTCTTATAAAATACTTCACTTTACCCAATTATGAATGATGTGAACCTTATGATCACGTGGTCACGCAACCCACACGCAAAGACACCAATTTCCCGGAAAGCCAAGTAAATCAGGTTTGATAGGAGTGTGACACAAAGATAACTTGTACCTAGGCACCAGTACTATTGGAAACGGAAACCGCTACCCAACGAATATTGATTCGTGAATAAAAAGTATAAGGATGATGCCACGAAGTCAGTTGTTCTTTGATAAGTCATTTTTTAACTCTTTAGAGAACTAAAGAATGGAGATTGTCCCACCAACATACAACAAGTACGACAAACAAGAAGTTTTATTAATCTAAATTGTTTAACTTATATGTCTGGTTAT
This sequence comes from Populus trichocarpa, assembly GCF_000002775.5. Lineage (NCBI taxonomy): Eukaryota > Viridiplantae > Streptophyta > Magnoliopsida > Malpighiales > Salicaceae > Populus > Populus trichocarpa. The sequence continues at coordinate 10,240,388 of NC_037295.2, forward strand.
GTCTTTATTTATACTAACTCTAGACTTAAATAAACCCTAATGGACCCCTTAGGTGGACTTATATGAGGCCCACTTACAATTGACCCAAATAGGTAATAATAACCCAAAGACTAAGAAGAAAATAATAAAAATCCGAAAATTACTATCTTAAATATGTTAGAATCAGAATTGTCACTATTAAAAAGTCCCAAATAGATTATTAGGAAATCTGATCTGAAAGTAGAATTAATTTTGAAGTCTTCTTTCCTTGTTGTAGCTAGGATAAAAAAAGGAATCCTTGTAAGAAAAGGATTCTGAAACATTTATGAATCCTTGCCACACTTAGAAACTATGTTGCAGCCAATTAAAGATCTTTGTAGAACTGGGAGACTCCCAAAACAAGTTGTCACATCATTGTAGAAAAAGAATCCTTGCCAAATAGGAAGTCCATAAGTCAAAAGAAAGTAAAAAACAAAATTCATACAGCCTGTTCTGACCTATATCGTATGTTCTTCCCGAACTCCAATTCCTTTGACACTTTACACCAACATAGACCAATACCTCTGAAATCTACATGTCAAAGTTCAGCTCGATCCAACGGTTGGATTTGGAGTTATGCTCAATAGCGTAAAACAGGATAATAGGAAATTTTACGTCGAAATCTGAATCTGACCTTACTTGGATCGTATCATTCCCTCTCTCATCAAGATGATTCGTCGTTGAATCACCAACAGGTTTGATGGACAATTCCTTAGCCTCTTGTTTCAGCCGTTGGAGTTCTGTTCTTGCACGCAATTGTCTGTAACAACATTGTATGAATGTAGTTGCTAATAATAATTTCAAATAAGCATGTCTTCCCATCCACTTGTGTGCATATTTTTGAATGATAACCACTGCTATCCTCTTTCGTTTGTTATCCCTTTGGCGCTGAATTGAAGTTCTCCATTCTTCACGTTCTTTATTTGTTTCTTTGTAAGCCTTTGCATGTCGTTCAGCCTCACACTCTTTATCTAACATCATAAAAGCATTATGAGCATAAATATATGAAAATTGTAACCTTCGTTTCTCTTCCTTACTCATATTGAATCTCCTCCGATTAGTGCACCTTGGCCTTTCGGCCTTACTGCCACTATTTGCACCTTTTGCATGGATACCCTAATACTGTATTCACTAATATTTCTTGGATTAGATGTTGTGTAATTAATAAAACCCCGAACCCCATTACAATAATCCATCATCCGCAATCCTTAGGGTGAATCTTGATATATCCATGACTTCTATCAAACCTATATCAAATAATGATGACAACATGTATTAATTTTAACTACGTTAACTATATAGATTTGCAAAAATATAGGTTTAGCTTAAGATTATTCAACCTACTTTAATACTTTTCTTAATTTATTATCAATTATCTACGTACATATAAATTTATACATATTTACATAAATTACAACTCCACAATAAAATTGACAAAATATAAAACAGACTCGTTAAACAAGCTATTGTTTATTTCATCATAACACACCTAAGTCGGTAATTTGACTTAAGTTTCAACACTTTACAAACAAATACAATTTTACAAAATTTAAAACAAACCATAACATGTACAAAATCATAAATCCATACACTAGTTTGTTTGAGAAAAAACAATAAAACAAGTAAACACCCAAACAAAATACATATACTACAAAAATATGCAATAAAAAAATCATAAGATTTGCTTATTTAAAATGAAAAATCCGTAATAAAGTTTCAATCAGAACAAATGTTGTCAAACAAAGTGTTGTTGTGACCGGAAAAGTTGCGGAAGGATGAGTTGTGTTGAGATGAGGGGGGATGTAAGGGTGGGGATGTCTGTTTTGTTGGAGAGAGGTTTTTTAATGAAGAAGAAGAAATAGGGGAGGGGAGAGGGCCAAGTCATATATTAAATATTACTAATGGATTTACCGATGAAATTATTTAATCTGTCAATGTGTCGACAATTCTATCTGTATAAGTAACACGTCCCTGTTTGAATCCAACTGTAATTCCGTCAGTAACGACGTCCGTAAAAACTTGCACTTTATCATACTATTTGTTTTTTAAAAGTTTTTTCTATTTGGATTGGGATTTCTTTAATATATACTGATGATATATTTCTGTCGATAAATACCGATAAATTTAGCATTCATATGTTGGAACAAATGACCTTAGAGGAAATGGCCCCTTTGGAGCTTTCTTTAAGGAAATCAAGAACCTATGGCAAGGGTGAATTCTCTGTTCCAAAGATAATCTCTAGTACATATACGGTATTTGGTCAAGGACCGCACCTCGTTACGAAGCTCAATGATCAAATACATGTACTTCGGCTTCAGATTGTCTTCCAGTGACAGAGAAAATACCTGATAAGACAAGCAGCGTCATCATTGAAAAATTTACTAGACATCTTCAAAATCATGAAGATGATAAAATCAAATAACAACATTAAGATTTCGACTAGTACGAAGATGAATAATATTTATTTTTTAAGTGTGTGGTTGTGGTTATTTTTTAAAGTGTTTTTTATTTGAAAATATATCAAAATAATATTTTATTTATTTTTTAAAAATAATTTTTTATATCAACACATCAAAATATCTAAAAATATCAAAAAAATATTAATTTAAAACAAACAAAAAAATAAAAAAAATTTAAATTTTTCAAAAACATTTTTAAAACACAAAAAACAAATAGGGCATAACCATAAAAAAAAAACCAATCAAGTTTATGTAGCGAACAACAAAATCATGTCAAGCATAAGTGGGGAGAACTTTTTAATGTGGATATAAAAGTAAGCATATTAACCTGTGTAAGACTGGTCAAGACTTTCAAGAAGTCAGAATTTCGCATTCCAATACTCCTGAGGAAATTAATCATCGGGAGAAATCCATCATCAATGCTGTAATGGAGGAGCTGGGGATGTATTACTACACTATCTCTGGATGCTCCCAACTCCTTTGAGAGAAAAAGATAGCGAGCATTCCATGATATCTCAATTCGCTGAACCAGGATTTGAGGGCTCAGCCGCACGACTTTGCATGTGTATTTTCCATTAATTCCAACCTCCTCAACCAAATATCTGACTGTGGGTTTTGAGACCAATAATCAGAAGGTAATCCAACCTCTCCTGCGCAGATGCTAATTATTAGGAATCACTTATGTGTATAGATGGAATTAATATATAAGGAAAGAGGGGAACTGTAACAGTCCGACTGTACGACTTGCTCAATTGTAAAAGATCCCAACATATCCTCTTTATTTTAGGGTAATATATATATATATATATATATATACACCAAAAATTCAGCAAAGTTTCATTTGTATTTAGAACATCCCAAATTATCGACTACTATCAATTTACTCAATCAACTCATCATCACAAGGTCCCATAATTCCAAACCTTTCATCAAACATCATAACTCAACACCTCATACAATCCACCTACGAGTAAGTTCAATATGAACATAGTCTACATATGATATCATAAAATTTAAAAGAAAATGAATACTAACATGTAAAGAAAGCATTTACAACATAACAAGTGTTCTTAAACATTTCAAAAGGGTTAATTACAAGATAACTAAAATACTATATTCTAAGCTGAACTTTTATAAAAATACATCAAGGTTTACACAAAAGTATACTACATAAACACGTTAATTCCCTTTAGTTTAAGTTAAATATTTACATAAGCTTGACAAAGTAGAGTCCTAAACTAATGATCTCCCTGGATATTTGATGGACCTGATACATAAATAAACATACCATTATGTTGATAAAATATATATATATATGCTCATGTAATGTATACGAATAAAATATTAATTTTCTATCGAATCCATAAGAATTCTAACAGAGAACTTATATATATTGCTTGTAAATCTTTTAAACCCAATTAACACTCATTTGCATACTCTTAATTTCGATACTCTTATTTACTTGCATGAACTGGGTGACCTTGCAAAGTCTAATCTTGAAATTCATTTCCCAGCAATCCTATCACGGATGCCATTAGCCGAAGCTAATCTTGTAAATACGCTAAGCTTTATTTACATTGAACATGATATTTATTATAATTACATTCACCAGAAGAATTTTAAATTGTATAAGTGCAAAAAGGAGGGAAATCACGCACCTGCTTCGCCTGTCTCGTAACCTCCCCTAACAGAAGATCCAATCCTGATTGCTCCTCCTGAATCACAAGGAAGTTTTTGGTTATGATTCCTTCAAGCGGTATTATAGAGAATCCATATTCGCCATTACTCATATGTTACTTTCTATGCATGTTCATTTCCTCATAATAACATACATACATATATCATGTATATTTTCAGAGTTAGTATCTCAATGTGCAAGTGTTTGTATGACTCAATTCTTTTATATTCTTATATATAGTATTCACGTGAAAGTTTACTGTTACTGTCTAACTTTCAACTGTTACTGTCTATACATTTGAACTGTTAATGTCTACAGATTGAACTATTACTGTCCAACCGTTACTGTCTAACTTTGAACTATTACTGTCTAAACATTTGAACTGTTACTGTCTACACATTGAACTGTTATTGTCTGAACACTCATCAGATTTTTAACTATATCTAAAGTTCTAAAACTCCATTTTAAGTGAGATTAATCTCGTTAGAAAGCTAAGACACGAGGCTACCAGTCCTCTGAAGGAAGGAGAACCTAGTTCTACCTCCAAGATAGTCAAAATTACTCATCAACTAATCAGTCCTACTGCCCTACATAATCAGTCACGACTTAGTCTCGGTTGGTAACCCATAACTGGAGTTCTACATCTCCAAATTGAGCAAGACTAGTTTCCTTGGTTAGCTAACATTCAAATCTACAATTTCTATGAGGAATCCGATTCTAAATCTCTCATCCTCCTACTTGAAATCTCACCGAAAGTCAGTAGACAAGTCTGTCCAGATCCGTCTCCCCCTCCCCTTCACACAATACTTTCATAAACTACATACCACACACATGAATTAACTTAATCTTAACAATAAGTAATTTTTCCCCAATTCATGTCTAAGAACCCTAACCTATGATTCAATATCAAGACATCAATTCATTATTGAATTTAAAATAAATTTTTAAGATCATGTTTAGAACACCTTACCCGGTACGAGTTAAGATTTTGATCTTCAACTAGTTGAAGATTTTTAACTCCCTCCTTTCTTTTCTTCTTGTTCAATTTCCTTGTAATCCCTTGCTCTCAAGTGTTTATCCCATCTATAAACCCTTAATCTTGGATGGGTTCTTGAAATTTTAGTGTTTCTCTCTTGATTTTGCAAGAATGGGTATAAAACTCCCTATTTTCTCTCCTTATAGTTCCTGCAGATTTTTGGTGAGGAGAGAGTACTTATACTCTATATTTTTCCTTATTTGCATTTAGGCCCCCTTTTCCTTTAAGTGTATTATTCTTTTCAATTACATCTAACCCTCAACAGTACCGGGTTTATTATAATGTCTCGAATTATTTCACCCAGAAATTTATATTAAAAAATTTATGAATTCCTGTTTTTATTTAACCATATGCATGAATTTCTTCACTTTTATTTATTTATTTTTTCCCGAGGTTTACATTCTCCCCTCCTAATAGAAATTTCGTCCTCGAAATTTGAGTGATCTACCTGAGTTCATAAACAAGTTGGGGAATTTTCGTCTCATTTTTTATTCTCTCTCCCACGTTTCTTCCTCGATTTGTGAGCTTCGCCATAAGACTCTGATGATGGGAACTTTCTTATTACGAAGTTCTTTCTCGCCCCAATCGAGTATCTTTATCGGTCTTACCTCAAGTGTTAAGTCTTTTTTTACCTCCACTAGCACTTGAGGTAACACTCTCGAAGGGTCTACATCGGCTTTTCGCAGCAAAGAAACATGGAATACATTGTGAACCTTGGCCAACTATGAGGGCAAGTTTATTTCATATGCTACAGGTCCGATACGTTTTCGGATTTCAAATGGTCCAATGAACCTCGGAGCTAACTTCCCCTTCATGCCGAATCTCAGCATGTGCTTCTATGGAGCTACCTTCAGAAATACTTTATCTTCAGGGCAAAATTCAAGTGGTCTTTTTCGAATATCTGCATACTTCTTCTGTCTATCCTAAGCCACCTTCATTCGATCCTTAATAATCCTCACTTTTTCAGTAGTGATTTGTACTAATTCTATCTCATACAGCTTTCTGTCCCCAACTTCTTCCCAACACAAGGGTGTCCTACACTTTTTGCCATAAAGAGCTTCAAATGGGCCATTCCAATTATTGTCTGATAACTGTTGTTATACGTGAATTCTACTAGTGACAGGTGCTCCTCCCAGTTTCCCCCAAATTCCAAAGCATATGTCCTTAGTAAATCCTCTTAGACCTGAATAACTCTCTCAGATTAGCCATCAGTCTGCGAATGAAAGGCAGTACTGATACTCAAATTTGTTCCCAAGGCACGTTGTATGCTTGGCCAGAGACGTGAAGTAAATCTTGGGTCACGGTCTGAAACAATTGATGTTGGGACTCCATGAAGCCTTAAAACTTCGTTCACATAAATCTTATCCAACTTGTCAACTGGATCTGTCATCTTTACTGGTAGGAAAAGGGCAGACTTAGTTAGTCGATCCACAATGACCCAGATTGCATCATTTCCCCTCTTTCCTCTGGGTAGTCTCGACATAAAGTTCATTGTGAACATCTCCCACTTCCACTCAGGGATTGGTAATGGTTGTAAAAGCCCTGCTGGTTTTCGGTGTTCTACTTTTACTTGTTGGCAAATACCACATTTTGCCACGTAACCTCTTTTCTCATATTTGGCCACCAGTAGTATTATTTCAGATCCTAGTACATCTTAGTACTACCTGGATGTACAGTGAACTTAGACTCGTGAGCCTTTCGTAGTAACTTTTGTTTAAGGACTTTGTTGTCAGGCACATACATACGTCTCCCCAACATCACTATTCCATCATCACCCATTCGAAAAAGAGTTTCACCCCCTGATTCCAGTTTGATTCTTACTTTTAACACCTCATCATCAAGCTGTTGTGCCTCTAATATTTGCTCTCGATATCCTGACTTCACCATTAGTTGAGCCATTAAGGATCCTTCCGGACTAACGCTTAATACTGCTCCCAATATCTTTAGTCCAATCATAGTTTCCTCATTCCAAGTCGTTGGTCCACCCCTAATCGCCTTGTCTTTACGGCTAAGAGCATCCGCGACTACATTCGCTTTTCCTGGATGATAATCTATAATACAGTCGTAGTCTTTAATTAATTCTACCCATCTCCGTTGTCGCATATTCAACTCGTTTCGCGACATTAAATATTTAAGGCTCTTATGATCCGTGAAAATTTAAACCCGGGATCCGTATAAGTAGTGCCTCCATACTCGTAGAGCAAAAACTACTGCTGCCAATTCTAAGTCATGAACTGGGTAGTTGACTTCATGAGTCTTTAATTGTCTCGATACATAGGCAGTTACTTTTCCATGCTGCATTAGAACACAACCCAGTCATTTTCTTGAGGCATCACTATACACTACAAAGCCTTATATTCCGGATGGAAGGATTAGTACGGGGGCAGTAGTAAGCCTTCTCTTCAATTCTTGAAAGCTCTCATTGCACTCCTTTGACCACTCTCATCTTATGTTCTTTCTAGTGAGTCGTGTCAATGGAGTTGCTATCGTTGAAAACCCTTCGATAAATCTTCTATAATACCCTGCCAATCCAAGAAAACTATGAATTTCAGTTACTGTAGTTGGTCTTTCCCATCTCAAAACTACTTCCACCTTCTAAGGGTCCATAAAAATGCCCTTTGAAGACACTACATGCCCCAAAAAGGTAACTTCTTTTAACTAGAAGTCACATTTATCCAACTTGGCATACAACTGGCGGCTCCTCAGAGTCTGTAGTGTTTGTATCAGGTGCTGTTCATGCTCATAGGATTTGGAGTAAACCAAGATGTCATCAATGAATACGACAACAAACTTATCAAGGTATGGTTGGAATACTCGATTCATTAAATCCATAAAAAGTGCTGGAGCATTAGTTAATCCAAAGGGTAGCACCAAGAACTCGAAGTGTCCGTAGCGAGTTCTGAAGGTAGTTTTCATCACATCTTTCCATTTGATTCGCATCTGGTAGTATCCTGATCTTAAATCAATCTTTGAGAATACTTTGGCACCCTTCAACTGATCGAACAAATCATCTATCCGCGGAAGCGAATATCTGTTCTTTACCGTCACTTTATTCAGCTGACGGTAATCTATGCAAAGCCTCAACATTCCATCTTTCCAAATAGTACGGGTGCCCCCAAGGTGAGTTGCTTGGTCGTAAAGCTCTTACAATTGAATTTTCAACTCATCCAATTCTTTTGGGGCCATTCTATACGGTGGTTGGGCTATATATCTATGGTGACTTCAACTTCTCTTTCTGGGGGTAGTCCTGGCAATTCTTCCGGAAATACGTCCGAAAATTCCCACACAATTGGAATGTCAGACAGTCCTATTTTACCCTTTTTTGAATTTATCACATAGGCAAGGTATGCTGTACAACCTTTCTTTAGTAGTTTTCTGCAAGGTATGTTGTACAACCTTTCTTTAGTAGTTTTCTCGCAACCATACCAGAGATTATATTTGTAAAATTGGAAATTCTCTCCCCCTTAAAGACCATTGTTTCACCCTTAGCCCCTTGGAAGGTTACCGTTTTTGTAAAGCAGTCTAGACAGGCCTTATTTTTTCCAAACTAATTCATACTTAGAATTATATCAAAATCACTTAATTCTAGGGGTATTAAATCTACTTCTAGTTCACACCCATTAATGTTAATTCCCACCCCTTTAAATACAACATTTATTTCCACAGTTTCACCCAAAGGTGTCCCAATAATAAATCCTTTTCTACCCTTTTTGTTTCCTTACTCAATTTGATTACATTTTTATTTGTTATAAAGGAGTGAGTGGCACCAGAATCAAACAAAACATGCATTTGATAGTCATTCATTTGCAGCATGCCTGCCACCACATCTGATGGTGCTCTGACATCCTCCTGGGTCATATGGAGAACCCTTCCTTGATCCCTTTCATTTTGCGCTCTGGGTCGTCCCCTATTTGAGTTAGTTCCTGACTGGGTCGACCTTCCCGATCTGTTTACTGTGATGGACTGCTGATGACTCTGACTTTGCTGCCTATGTCTCTGAGGTTGTTCGGTGTTAACTGGGGGCATTCCCTTTTAAAGTGTCCCTTCTCACCACAATGATGACATCCTCTTCCCAAGTACTGACAGGTTTTCCACTTATGACCTTCTCTTCGACATATATAGCATCGTCCAGGAGAAACCATACAACTCCTGGGGTGTCTTTGTTCACACTAAGCACATCGAGTGTAGACAATCTTTCTGATCATTATGCCCCCTCGCAGTTATAGCCCTGGAGCAGGTCTGACCACTTCTCGACCTCCCACCGATATCCTGTCGGAAGCTAGTTGACGTCCCCCCTTTCTTTTTGAATGGAAGGAACTGTTCACCTCTACCTTTCTTTGGAAGCGGTGGCCTGCCTAAAAATTCCATATCCTTTCGTTTTCCTGCACCCTTATGACTCTGTTGGCCCCGTGCTGCTTCAATCAGTTCCCTTACTGTCTTGAATTGCAAAGCAATCAACCCCTGCTTCAATTCATGTCGGAAGCCATCCCTTAACTTTTCTATCATGTGTTGTTCTGATGGAACATAATGTGGTGCGAATAGTGAGAGGTCATGAAATCATCTCTCATACTCGAGTACTGACATTCCCTCCTGCCTCAAGGCTAGGAATTCATGTTCCTTCATCTTCCGATGATATTTGGAGTCATCCAGATAATTGAGTCTCAAACTCTATCTTGAAGTCATCCCAGGATAGGGTTTCTGTAGCCCTCCTCAACTGAACTGTCTCCCACCAAGTCATAGCACCGTCTAATAGTAATTGAGTAGCACAATCTACTCGCAGATCATATGGTATCTTAATTTGAATCATTGTTTTCTCCACCTTTCTAATCCATCTTCCCGCCACTTCAACATCTTGTTCACCTGAGTAGGGTTCACAACCCATTTCTCTCGTACTCTTCACCAAACAAACTAGATGTACCACGTCATTAGTAGTTGTAGCTGCTTCTGAAATGGTTGGTATGATGGGTGCAGGTGGGGGTGCTGGCATAGGAGTGGCAACATTAACCATACCTTCCATTACTGCTTTAACTAGCTGGGCCAGGAGCATCGGATCAATATAGGAAATAGATGGCCCTGCAGGTGTAGTCTGAGGGGGCTCCTTTACTCATTCCCGTGGGGCTGACATGGTCGGCCGAACATCTCCAGTTTGCCTTGGTGCCTGTCTAATTTGAGGCCCTGACGATTCTTCATGCCCTGCTTGAGTCGATACTACCGGTGCATGTGAAGCAGTATCTTCCAAAGGGCTCTCTTCTTGCTCCTCAGAAAAGTCTATATCTCTATTCCCCCCTACAGAGGTTAGATATGTTCTAATCTCTTGATGGGTACATACCATCCTACATACCAGGGCTCTGATACCAACTGTAACAGTCCGACTCTACAACTTGCTCAATGTTAAAAGATCCCAACATATACTCTTTATTTGAGGGTAAATTGTTTTATATATATATATATATACCAAAAATTCAGCAGAGTTTCGTTTGTATTTAGGACATCCCAAATTATCGACTACTATCAATTTACTCAATCAACCCATCATCACAAGGTCCCATAATTCCAGACCTTTCATCAAACATCATAACTCAACACCTCATACAATCCACCTACGAGTAAGTTCATATGAACATAGTCTACATATCATATCATAAAATTAAAAAGAAAATGAATACGAACATGAAAAGAAAGCATTTACAACATAACAACTGTTCTTAAACATTTCAAAAGGGTTAATTACAAGATAACTAAAATACTATATTCTAAGATGAACTTTTATAAAAATACATCAAGGTTTACACAAAAGTATACTATATAAACACGTTAATTCCCTTTAGTTTAAGTTAAATATTTACATAAGCTTGACAAAGTAGAGTCCTAAACTAATGATCACCCTGGATATTTGATGGACCTGATACATAAATAAACATACCATTATGTTGATAAAGAATATATATATGCTCATGTAATTTTCTATCGAATCCATAAGAATTCTAACAGAGAACTTATATATATTGCTTGTAAATCTTTTAAACCCAATTAACACTCATTTGCATACTGTCACACGTTAAAACTAAAAAATTCAGAAGTAATAATCATCAAAGTCGCTGAAATTTAGGTTACATGTGTTGAAATAGTTCTTAAAAGTAACCTTAATGAATCTACCCTTGTGGGCTGAACTGACCCCCATACAAAACTGACCCAAAAACCCTAAACTGAAAAGCCCATAACCTGATCCAAACAAGCCTTGGATCCTAGCTCAAAACAAAGTTTTAATTAGGCCCAAACATGAAAGAAAATAACTAATGTGTCATTAAATACCACTAGCCCTTCTTTCCTTGTGCAGCTAGGATGAATAAGGAATCCTTATAAGAAAAGGATTCTGAAACATTAATGAATTCTTGCCACACTTGGAGATTATATTGCAGCTCATTAAAGATCCTTGTGGAACTAGAAAATTTCCATAACCAGCTGCCACATCCTTGTAGGAAAAGAATCCTAACCATATAGGAAGTCCACAAGTCAAATGGAAGTAAATAACAAAATTTGTACAGCCACTTTTGACCAGTATTGTGGTGCCTTCCCAAACTCTGCTTGACCTAAAATCTTAACCCATAGTAAGACAACATGTCTGGAGAGTCGACATCAAATTTTAGCTCGATCCAACGGTTGGATTGAGAATTATAACTGTTGCCGTAAACCTGGACTGTTGCGCTTTTTACGCCAAAATCCGAATCTGACCTTACTTGGTTCTTATCACAAGGCTGAACCGTATCATTCCCTCCCTCTTCAAGAAGATTCACCCTCGAATCTTGAATAGGATTAGAAGTGACTTCAGTAGCCCTGAATCTCAAATGACCTCGAATTTAATATATAATATTAGGATACCAAGAAAACAACAAATCTCAGTTTATAGGCCGTTCTATTATGTCTAGGTACCCAAACCCCATGTATGATCAGTTTGCGGCAAAATTAAACCTCCAATTAAAACCTCAAGAAAACGGTATCAAAATAAGACCAAATTTTATACATGCTTCGATATCACCCATAATAGACATAATATGGATTTTAAATTGATTCTGAGGTGATTTGCTTATGGTTCACTAAGAATAGCGTTTCTGCGGCAAAATTGAACCTCGAATTAAAAATTTAAGAAAACGATATTGAAATAAGCCCAAATTTAATATATGGTTCGATCTCACCACCCTAGAAGACATAATATGAATTTTAAATTGATTCTAAGGTGGTTCTCTTATGGTTCACTAAGAGTACTGTTTCTGTGGCAGAATTGAACCTCGAATTAAAACCTCAAGCAAACGTTATCAAAATAAGCCTAAATTTGAAATATAATGCGATCTCACTTCCAATAGACATAATATGAATTTGAAATTGATTCTGAGGTGATTTGCTTATGGTTCACTAAGAGAAGTGTTTATGCGGCAGAATTGAACCTCGAATTAAAACCTCAAGCAAAAAATATCAGAATAAGCCCAAATTTGACATATAATGCGATCGCACCCCCAATAGACTGAATATGAAGTTTCAATTGATTCCGAGGTGGTTTGCTTATGGTTCACCAAGAGTAGTGTTTCTGCGGCAAAATTTAAATGATCCTTCAAATTTCAACTAATCCCTCTCTCTCTCTTTCTTTTTTTTTCTTTTTAATATACTGATATGATTAGAGATAGTAACAAGATGAAATATAACCCTTTTTTTTTTGCTTAGATGACGCAGACACGAAGAACAAGAAGATGGACGCAAACACTGAAATTTGACGCCTCCTTTCAGCACCTCTATTGTTTCTCTCGGGTTTGGAGTGTTATCTATGCTCCCTGATTTTAGTGCTTCTCGCAACTATTTTTTTTCATGTGATTATTTTTCTGTTGCATCATGTTATATGATAAAGTAGACTTGTTTTATATTTAGTTTACTAGCAAAAATTATTCTACTTAGAAGTTTCAATTTAAATTATTTGTCAAAGGAAAAGAATTGTGGCGTCATATTGATGGGAGTACTCCCGTACCTCAAGAGGTTGAAGCTTTGTCTAAATGGGAAATCAAGGATGCTTGGGTTATTATAACTTGGATCCTTAACTCAGTTGAGCATTGTTCTCAATTTGAGGCCTTATACAATTGTCGCTGACACGTGGAATTATCTAAATAAGGTTTAAAATTAAGACAACACGGCTTAGTGTTTTCAATTGGAGTATGAGATGACTAATTTTACATAGGAAAGTCTCTCTCCATTGAGGAATATGTTTTTGGTTTTCAAAATCTATGGGCTGATTATTATGATATTATTTATGCTAATGTCCATGCTGCAGCTCTATTTGTTGTTCAAGCAGTGCATGAAACAAGCAAGAGAGATCACTTCGTTTTGATTTTGAAACTGCACGTTCTAATATGATGAATCGACATCCTATACCGTCTTTGGATGCATGTTTGACTGAAACTTCTTCATGAGGAGCAGCGTATTGTAACTCAGACTGCCTTGGAACATCAAGTTAATGTTTGTTTTTGTGGCTTTTATAGCACAAGGGAGGAATAAAGGTAGTGTGTGTTGTCCAATGCTTTAATTGTAACGCTTTTGGCATATTGTTTGGAATTATCCCTAGAAGTTCTGTAATTATTGCAAGAAACCCGTCATATCATCTCTGTTTGTCCCATTCGACCTGAACAGAAGCAGGGAGCTTATCATACCTCTACTGGTGCCTCTAGTTCTGCTACATTGCCTGCTGCCTCACCGATTGTTCCTATTCTTGCTTCTACAGCCTTAGCAAACCCGAACACACTTACTCTTGAAATGGTACAACAGATGATCCTTTCTGCTCTTTGTGCTTTTGGGCTTTTAGGTAATAATCAAGTTTCTTCTAAGCCATGGTATTTTGACTCCGGAGCCTCTAACCATATGACCAATACTGTTGTTCCTCTTTTCAATGTCAGAAATTATGATGGAAGTCTAAAAATTAATATGTAGTGCGATTAGGACCGTAGTAATTAGAGTTTCAAGTTTGAGCTAATTCTTAATTGATTTTACCCAATTTCCCTTTGTTTAGTTTTCTACGGCAAAAGCAAATAACTGTCTTCTGAACGACTTTTTTTTTTTATATAATATGCCTCAGATTCAAGGAGAAGAAGAAATTGGACACTAAGGAAATGTTTTTGAAAATTTTTTGTTGAATCAACAAGAAAAGAAAATTTTAGAAGGATATAATTTGATTAATAAAGCCAAGCTCTGATACCAAATAATATGAACCTCATGATTACGTGGTCACGTAACCCACACGCAAAGACATTAAATTCCCGGAAAGCCAAGTAAATCAGGTTTGATAAGAGTGTGACACAAAGATAACTTGTACCTAAGCACCAATACTATTTGAAACAGAAACCCCCACCCAACGAATATTAATTCGTGAACAAAAAGTATAAGGATGACGCCACGAAGTCAGTTGTTCTTTGATAAGTCGTTTCAGTTCTTTAGAGAACCAAGAAAGGGAGAATATCTCACCACTCACACACAAAGTTGCGGCAAAAGATGTTTATTAATCTGAAAATTCTGTAGCCCTTACATGTCTGCTTATGGCTTTATTTATATTGACTTTTAACTGAAATAAACCCTAATAGACCCCCCTTAGATGGACTTATATGAGACCCACTTATAATTGACCTAATAATAACCAAAGACTAAGAAAAAATAATAAAAATCTGAAATTAATATCTTACATATGCTAGAATCATATTTGCCACCCCTAAGAAGTCCCAAGTAGACTAGGAAATCTTATCTGAATATGGAATTAATTTTGAAGTCTTCTTGCATTATTGTGCTTGGTTTCCTTATTTTGCATGGACAATTAATGAAGAAAATCTCCCTCTTTTATACCTGCAAATTTAGTTTCCTTCCCAGAAACCAAAATGTCATTAAATACCACCAGCCATTCTTTCCTCGTATAGCTAGGATGAATAAGAAATCATTGTAAGAAAAGGATTCTGAAACATTAATGAATCCTTGCCATTGTTGGAAACTATGTTACAACCCATTAAAGATCCTTGTAGAACTAGGAGATTCCCAAAACAAGCTACCACATCCTTGTAGGAAAAGGATCCTTGCCAAATAGGAAGTCCATAGGTCAAAAGGAAGTAAATAACAAAATTCATAAGTCTATTCTGACCTATATCGCAAGTCCTTCCTGAACTCTGATTTACTTGAATGTTTATCGCAACATAGACAAATACCTTTGGAATCGTTTGGTAAATTTCAGCTCTATCCAATGGTTGGATTTAGAGTTATGCTCGATAGCGTAAAACTAAATGATAGGAAATTTTACTCAAAAGTCCGAATCTGACCTTGATTGGATCGTATCATTCTCTCTCTCTTCAAGATGATTCGTCCTCGAATCACAAACAGGTTTAATGGAAAATTCCTTAGCCTTATGTTGAAGCCTTTGGAGTTTCTTTCTTGCATGCACTTGCTTGCAACAACATCGTATGAACGTAGTAGCCAATAATAATTTCAAATAAGAACGTCTTGCCTTCCACTTGCGCGCGCGCGCGTGTGTGTGTATATATATATATATATAATGATAACAACCGTTGTCCTCTTTCATTTTTATCCTTTTGGTGCTGAACTGAAGCTCTCCATTCTTCACGTTCTTTATGTGTTTTTTTTTATAAACCTTTGCAAGTCGTTCAGCCTTGCGCTCTTTATCTAACATCATAAAAGCATTATGATCATAAATATTTGAAACTCGTAACCTCTGTTTCTCTTACTTCTCAAGTCTGTCACACATGTTCCCCATTATGAAATTCATTATTTCCATCATCGTCGTCATGGCTTTCCATTAAATCATGTAGTACGTCTCACTTACATACAATATACGATAACATCACAAAAGAGGTACATATTCATTGCATCCATCATACGGAGTGTTCATATACAATATAATCCATATTCTCGTGACTTTGAAAGTCGACATCATAAGTTTTTACTAAAGTGTCTATCGGCAGTTCGTAGCTATTACATAGTTGTACAAAATGCATATCGTCTATTCATAGCGCCATGGTTATAAGACGTCCCTGTTACAAATCAAATTCAATATAAGCATAAAAACAATCTCTTATAATATGATTGAACAATGAACATATATTTGTAACCGTATTAAAAATTTAAATAGATAGATTCTTATTATTATGTTCCTATTAATTCTGTCTTTAATGTTTTACTTCACATCATCGTACGACCATACATCGCATTATTTTTTGGACCATAATCAACATCAATCAATAACATGCATTACTATCTGGAAACCCTAATATGTTGGGTATCCTTCCACAAATGATTATACTCTTCTAACTATGATCGATTAGTCTACGATTCTTATACCTTAATTGCAAGTGTAATTGATACGTTAATATTCTTACTTAGCGTATTCATAATTACTCAAAAAAACAGATATCATTTTATCAATCAATACTAGTCTTATTCAATCATTTCAATCATCCAACATGGATACTAACAGCTAAAGCTAACTTCATGATTCCTTTCTAGTTATCAAACGAAGATACTATTAGCCAAAGCTAATCTCATTAATGAATCTCAGTTATCCAATATGCATACCATTAGTCAAAGCTAATCACATCATTTAATCCTGGTTATCTAATATGGATACCATTAGCTGAAGCTCATCAATCAATCTCTGTTATCCAATATGGATACCATTAGCCGATGCTAATCTTATTAATTAATCCATATGGATACCATTAGCCGAAGCTAATCTCATTAATTAATCCATATGGAAACCATTAGCCGAAGCTAATCTCATCAATTAATCATGGTTATCCAAGAGAGATACCATTAGCCAAAGCTAATCACATCATTTAATCCCGATTATCCAATATGGATACCATTAGTCGAAGCTAGTCATATCATTATTCATTGTGTTTAATGAGTAATTTTAATCAATTGAAATCGAGTATCAGCATTATGTATAAATACTTCGAGGATTTAATAATAATCAATTAAAGGTGGAAACCACCTATGTGCCCCGCTCATAGTGTGTCATCTCCCGGTCAAAGATCTGATCCCGATCGCGCCTCCTTATACACAAAATGACCATTACTCAGTATTTTATTTAGGTAATTTCAAAGACTATTTCCACACATATACCATAACACAGATACATTCAAACATCTCCCATGTTTGTATAATTGTATAGTGATAATTTTGTAACAAGACATCCATCCCTGATTTTAATAAAGGTCCTCTACGGAAATTATATCATTATGACACTGAAAATCATGAACGAAAAATTAAGTTATTCTGACACTGAAAATCATCAACAAAAACTATGTTATTCTGACCCTGAAAATCATCAACGAAAAACTAAGTCGTTCTAACGCTAAAAAGCATCAACAAAAACTAAGTCGTTCTAACACTGAAAATTATCAATGAATTTAAGTCACTTTGACGTTTCTTTTCTCTAAGTTCATGCATATGATCAATACCAAGTTTTCCTTTTAAAACCATACTTCAACCTAGTTTTGGACATAGATCTGAACCATTTTCATTCTCAAAGTTTATGAAACAAAGCAACATGTAATGTTTCTATTCCATTACAATATCACACATTCATCAACATTATTAAAGAGAACCTATTAATCACCACTATCTTCATAGAGGTCTTTCTTTGTTATTTTCTTCTAGGATGGGCGAAGCCCATGTCACTTCTCTAATAAGCATACTTTGAGTTCTTCATGTGGTATCATTAATTCTCATTCACTATAGCATGGCATAAGGTGTTCTAGGCATTCTAACTTACAAAGTACTATCAAGCATGTTCAAGAATCATATTCCTTTCCATAATCTCATCAAATCCATCTCAATGTTGTCAAGTAGTATGCAATTAAGTTCAAACATGCACAGTTTCAAGGGTTCTCCTATCCAAGCTTTCCATTGGGGCCGAAACATGGGACATTGACATCATGTGTTCATTTCATCATTCTTAATTATACCATTCCAAATCATAAAGCACAAGCTAATAATTAATTTCGCATTATACATGAGTTCAATTTCTACCGTTTACTTTGGTTCTCGAAGGATGTTCATCATACAAAGGTTCCCTTCATTGTTCTTCCTCTTGGCTGAATATGGTATCCCCTCCTCTTCTAGTTTACTCATGTAATCATCATTTTATAATAAACATGCCTATGTTATCATGCATCAATTCACACATCAATCTTCTAAGTTTATAATCAAGCAAGTTCTTCAATTCATGATGTACAACAATGTATTGGCTTATGTAAAGTGTAAAGTTCTATTTCAGCTCAAGTATTTTCCTAACAGCATGACAAGATCATAATTGGCACATTTCATTTCATTCCATCTTTCTTTCATTCTTTCAACAGGCTGGCCTTTAGTTAGGGTTTGTTCTTCAATATACATCAATTTTTTTTGTTATAGATTCTGAAACTACATCCTTTTTATCCCCATTTTCCCAATCTTTCTGAAATTGAAAGTGCAAGAACCCCAGATGCCATTTGAGGTTTCCTTTTCATCTTGTTTCAAAATCTTAAAATAACTAGGAGAGTGAGGTTACTCTTACCACATGATTTTTATACAAGATTTGGGGAAGGTTTTAATGGTTTTCCTCCTCCTCCTCTCGATTTTTCTCTCTTTCCTCTATTGTTCTAGCTGGCCTTCAATCCTCTTCATCTCTTCATGTTTTCGATTCTCTTTCCAGTCTTCAACTCCCTTCTCACTCAAGTATTCAAGGGGGTACATGCAAGGATGGTTTGGATGAGAGTTTCTTTGCAAGAGGGGGGGCTGCTGCAGCTAGGGTTGTTGCTGGCTTTGGAGGAGAGGAAAAGTCATCTCTTTTTCCTCTCTATGGATTTATACCTCTTCTTAAATATGGTGGGCTATGTTTGGATGCCGGGTGTTCTTATCCTAGCACCCCTTTTTGGTTATCCTTGGAACAATTCTCTCATGTTTTCCACTTAGTATAAGCCAGTTTATTTCTCTCTCTTTTTTTTTAACAAGGGTTTACATATAACCTAGACCTTAGAATTGATAGGCTAAAGCCTAAGTAACCATCTTAGGTTTACACATTATCAAAACAACCCACCTCGTCTCCCTTTTTTGGGCCTTTACCTCAATTCTCATTCCTATGATTTCAAGCTATGATAACCACCCTTGGTCCTTCAAACTTATATAATTCTAAATCCACCTAAACCCTCTTCACTTTCATTCTACCATGATATTCCTAGTTTGATTTATACCAATTATCATAAATCACCCTCATCACATTACTTATAAGCTATGTCATCCCTATCAATCACATCATAGGAGGTGTATCATCTTGTGCGCTTTACATACGTAACATCCCTTTCCATGCATAACCTTCATTTATCCCAAACATTGTTGATTGAAATACTATTTGATATGGTACTTCATGTGATTTTTTTTCCAAAAAATGATTCAACCATCATGTTTTTTTTTGGTCTCAACTCATACCTTTAATTTATTCATTTATCTCCAGAACACATGGAATTCAAATGATCATACATGAATTTCTTTTTTATAGACACACCAAGCAATATTCAGTCTTAAGTTTACAATCAACCCCCTATTATAAAATAATTTTAAGCATTGGTTCATCATCTTTTTGACATAACACGCATGTTATATGATTATTTGGTATTAGAGCTATTAGATAAGGTTTAGTGGACTTATGAAATGCAAACGATGAAGAAGGTAACAAAAATGAAAATGGTAGTATTGATAAAAGTCCTATGATGGTAATCTTTAAAATAAAGCCTTTTGGATTGGTAAGAGATTAAAGTGCCTATATGGGTTGACAAATCAGGATCAACAATTATATGGTTCTTGATTGCTTAACTTGTGAAGAGTTAGGGATAAGAACCTTATCTAATATGGATAAATTAGATATTTAGATAGGTTATAATGAGAAAAATCAAGGATATGGATAAATTAACGAAGGTTGGACCCGTTTTGAATGTTGAATAGAGATGTAACCATGATGACATGTGTAATCTTGTATAATATTAAACATAATTTGCCTTTACCAATACAATCTTGTATTAGTAAAATTTACAAATAGTAAATTGGAAGAGCCCGTTAGAGAGTGAAGAAAAAATAAAGAGAAAGTGCAGAGGCTCTTCCAAAGTGGTTCAAAGATTATGGAAAAGATTCCTTTGAATTTGTGATAATTAGCTGGGAAATATAGAAATGCATGAAAGTTGACTATCTTTAGTATGGAGAATTCTTGAAGTGTTTTGAAAAAGGTTAAATATGTGTGTGCGCGCTTAAGAAAATGTGTAGAAAATTGACAAAAAAAATTAAAGGATCACGTATGATTTTCTTAAATGAAAACTTCAGCTAAATAGGAAATAAAAGAAGGAAGTGGTGAAATGAGATTTTACGCATTAAATTGCAGTGAAATACTTTTTTTATGCTTTTTAGGGTACTTTATTACATAGAACAAAAGGAATATCATGTTTAGGTATTATAGGGGTGTAACAACCCCAAATTATAACATCATTCTTGGTAATCTTTCTAAGAAATAACTAGAAAATTTTTTTGTAGCCATGTATTAGCTTTATCTTTTAAAGAAAAAGGAAAAAGTTTTAATCTGATGGTGTTCATGCTACAATTTAAGTCATTATAAGTGTTACAAACTTCTTCAAATTCTCTTAAATGCAAGTATGAATTTTGTAGATCTAAGCCATGAAAAAAAGGTAAAAGTTGAATAATGCATGTTCGCCAAACATAACCTTATCCAAAATCATAGGTTTAAAAAATATCTTAAGTTCATGTTTGGCAAACATGCTTTAAGGACAAAAAGATGCCTTTTCCTTTGCTAAAATTTCGTCCAGCCGAAGATGACATTAAGCTGAGAGACTCAGCCTGACCCAAATTCCAAGCCAAAAAACAAAACCCAAAATTAAAAGAGAAAGAACAAGGATCAAAGATCAAAAGGAGAAAAAATGCTTGAAACTTGTCGAAAAACACTAAGAACACCAAGAAGAAAACCAGAAATGTAAACTCAATTTCACACTGGATTGCATAAAATTAAAGGCATGAAATCATGCACTAACATCATTCAAACAAGATGTGGGGGCTAGATCATCATAATAATCCAACAAAAATCATGATTATTTGTTTTTATGTAAAAAGACAGAAATGAAGATTAAAAGACATAAAAATGATGTGTTTTAAGCCATAAGATCCTCATATTAACAACCAACAAGTATGCACACACATGTAAGAACCATCAATCAACCAAAATAATACCAAAATCAAGGACTTAATGTAAAGTTCATGGCAAGAACACCAACCCAGACATTTTATAAACCCAGAATCCTAAAAACAAAAACTTAAACCCATAAAAAATGCAATATAACCCAGAAAAGCAACTAAACTTAGCAAACCTCTTAAACATTCTTAATACAACCTACTTCAATCATCATTACAAACAAGAAACAAAAATCAAATAGAAAAATGAGTAAGCAAGTCAAGTAAAATAGTTAGCAAAAATAACATATCCTTACATAAAAACATTGCTCTATTGGATAAACTCAATGTCCTGATGCTTAAACAACATGCTTACAACCTTAACAAACCCACCAAGCTATCTTAAAACAACTTAAACCATAACAACTTCAAAAATTTAAAACACATTGCCATAACTTCAAAAATGATCATCTTAACATCAAAGTATTTAAAACATTACTCTATATTCATTTAATGCTTTAATGAACAGACTTAATCATTCAACTAAACTTGAAACAAAACAGACACACTAAATCATGTCCTCAATAACCATTTGAAAGAGGGCAAACAAAGCTAATAATGAACAAGTAGCCTAAAAGGGAATGCATAATGAACGTCTATTACCAACATTTAACATGCATAATAAAACAAAAAAAGCAGAGGTGCACTCAATGAGTTGCACCCCCTCATGAAAGCTTAAGGGTATGCCTTGTGATGAGGATATGGCTTTCTCCTCTGGATCCTTCAATGCGTACCTCGTGATTATATAGACATGCAACCCCCACACAAAGACACCAAATTCCCGGAAAGCCAAGTAAATCAGGTTTGATAGGAGTGTGACACAAAGATAACTTATACCTAGATACCAACACTATTGGAAATGGAAACCCCCACATAACGAATATTAATTCGCGAACGAGAAGAATAACAATGACGCCACGAAGTTAGTTGTTCTTCGATAAGTCGTTTCAGTTCTTTAAAGAACCAAGGAAGGGAGAATATCTCACCACTCACACACAAAGTTGCGGCACATGATGTTTATTAATCTAAAAAATTCATAGCCCCCCCACACGTCAGGTTATAACTTTATTTATACTGACTCTAGACTGAAATAAACCATAATTGACCCCTCTTATGTGGATTTATATGAGGTCCACTTACAATGGACTCAAATAAGTAATAATAAACCAAAGACGAAAAAAATAAAAATATGAAATTAATATCCTAGATATGCTAGAATCAGATTTGCCACCAGAAGTCTCAACTAGACTAGGAAATCTGATCTGAATGTGGAATTAATTATGAAGTCTTCTTGCCTTGTTGTGCTTGGTTTCCTTATTTTACATGAACAATTAATAAAGAAAATCTCCCTCTTTTATACTTGTCAATTTAATTTTCTTCCCAAACTGAGAGAATCATTAATTAATCCTTCCTAGCTTAGGAAATCAGATATGGCAACCCTTTGATCCATGAGAATTAGGCTCTTCTTGGATTTGAATTAGATGAATTAGAGGTTGTCCTTTATGCTCCTCTAGGTCCATCTTGCTCCATATGTTCTAAACAAGCCCATTCAATGCCTCTTTAAGTTTCTTTGTCCTAGCTCTTGTAATTGACCCACCTAGTACCTCCAATGGGTCTTTAGCATGATTAAGCTTGGTGTTGGGCTGATCCACATCATCCCCTCACTTTTCAAAAGGATTCGACATTGAATCATCACCTACATCAAATAAAGTAAGATCATAAACATTGAAGGTAGCACTAACACTATACTCACTTGACAAATCAACTATATAAGCATTGTTATTGATCCGCTCAAGGATCTGAAATGGCTTATCTCCTCATGGGTGTAGCTTGCATTTCCTTTGGGTCGGAAATATCTCCTTACGCATTTGCACCCAAACTTAATCGTCGAGCTGAAAGACAACATGTTTGCGCCCCTTGTTGGCTTTGGTTGCGTACACACGGTTCCTCTTTTCAATTTGTTGCCGCACACTCTCATGGCGTGTCTTCACCACTTGTGCTTTACGATTATCATCCATTCTAACCCTTTCATCAACAGGTAAATGAATCAAATCTATGAGAGTTAAAGGGTTAAATTTATACATAATTTCAAATGGTGAAAATTCAGTAGTAGAATGCACACTATGATTATACGTAAACTCTATGAATAACGAACAATCTTCCCAATTCTTTAATTTTTTTTAAATGACAGCTCGCAGAAGTTATGTCAAGGTCCTATTATTAACTATTTCGGTTTGTTTATCTATTTTGGGGTTGACAAGTAGTTGAAAACAATAGTTTAGTACCTAGTTTCCCCCATAACACCTTCCAGAAATAGCTAAGGAACTTAACATCTCTATAAAAAAACAATGCTCATAGGGACCCCATGAAGTTGTATTATCTCCCTAAAGAACAAATTAGCAATGTTTGTTGCATCATCGATTTTATGACATGGAATAAAGTGTGACATCTTTGAAAACCTATCAACAACTATAAAGATTAAATCCCCACTCCATTTTGACCTAGGCATACCTAAGACGAAGTCCATTGAAATGTCTACCCAGTTTTATGACTGGCAAAGAGGTATATAAGCCATTTGGTTGAGTTCTAGACTTTACTTTCCTCCAAGTTATGCATTTGTCACATATCTGTTATATATCTTTTTTTCATTCTAGGCCAATAAAAATGCTTTTGCAACACATCTAAAGTCTTAACAATACTAAAATGCCCCATCAACCCGCCCTCATATGCTTCACGTACAAGCAATTCACTCTTAGAACTTAATAAAACACACAAATGATTCTCTTTAAATATTTACCCATCAAGTCGATAGAACTTACCAAAAGCTAAAGTTTCACAAGCATTGTACACATTAGCAAAAGCATTATCATCCTTGTACAATTCTTTTATGTGTTCAAATCCTAGAAATCTAGCATCCAAAGAAGATAAAAGAACATACCTGCACGAAACTGCATCAGCCACAATGTTTTTGTTTCCTTGCTTATACTTGATCATATATGGAAAGGTTTCAATAAATTCAACCCATTTGGCATGTCTTCTACTAAACTTACCTTGCCCTTTCAAGTGCTTCAATGATTAATGATCTGAATGTATCATTGGGCCATAAGTAATGCTGTCACGTCTTTAAAATTCTTACCAGGGAGTAAAGCTCCTTGTCATATGTAGGGAAATTCAAGGTTGCCCCATTAAGTTTTTCACTGAATTAATTTTTCCACACTATTATCATCACACAACCTTACTTTCTTCACTCCTCGGGTTTTACCCTCACTCTCAACCGGTTTAATTAATGATTTTATTTTTAGCGGAATCTGATGATCTTCTCTCACCATTGTCCTCACGTGAATTTTCACTCCTCCCATCCCTTACATTCTCTTTTTAATTTCACTTGATCATCATACACTTGTTTTGGAGAAAGAGGTATAAGAGTAATGGTTTTACCATCTTTTACAATAGTGAACCTATTTCTAAACCCATTCAATGTCTCTTTAAGCTTCTTTGTCATAACTCTTGTAATTGGCTCACTTGGTATCTCCAATAGGTCTTTGGCATGATTAAGCTTGGTGTTGGGTTGATCCGCATCATCCTTGGTTTCTTTCTCTTTAGTTTTCAGCTCATTTCCACCTCTAACTAATCTAGATTTTATTCTTTCCTCCTCTCTCAATTTGGTGCACTATTTCTCTAGCTTCTCTATTGATCATTTATAGGATTTCTTTATCAAATCTTTAGGTGTTTTCTTTCTTTCTTCTCTCCTTTTCTTTTCCAGCCCCCTGTCCTCAAAGAGCAGCTGCTCTTTTATAACCAAATCCCCTCCAAAAGTCATTGCCAAAACCAGGATGGCTTTGCATAAAAAAAGAGGGTGGATTAGGGAAGATCCCTCCCATCCTTTCCTATCCTCTATAAAAAAAAAAAAAAAAGGGTTTGGCTCATTTTGTCATCTTGTAGGTTCAATTTGATCAAGAGAAGGCAACCATGAAGTTAGTCAATCAAGGGAGTTTTTCTTCTTTAGTCATGGCTGACAAAATTGCTACTTTTACGAGGTCATCATGAAAATTTTGAGATAATCATACCCTTGGCCTACCTAAACCATGTAGAGGTGATGCATATCTACCCTTAGAAATAAACCACACTTAATTTTGAGGTCTAGAACTCCACATTCACTACTTGAAAGATTGGCCCTTATTCAATCTATCAATACATAGTGGCTGATCAAGGACAAGATATTCTCTGATTCATTTAAATGAGGTATTAATAATTGATGGGATGACTCAGCCTTGTAGAGGAGGTGTTTCTCAATCTATAGGTGGTGGTTAGAGCCCTTGAGGTGGTTGGAGATGGCACATTCATTCGCCTAAAGATGACATCCCAATCAGCTCTTTCAGTAGGCGAAAACAATAAAATAAGGACAGATGACGTGTCACTCAATCTCTTCATTAAATATAAGTGACATGCCATCTGCTTAAACCCTAAAAATTAAAATTTTCTAATTGGGATTTAAAAACGTTCAATTTGGTCTTGTTGTTTCACTTTAAGAATAGGCATACTGGTTACACCCAAAGAATAACACAGTAATTGTAGTACAACTTTGGGGTGTCGATTCCTCGGAGAAACAAATTAAAAGAATATAAGAAAATATTAAATGATTTAATAGAGAACAAAGATTTTTTTTTGTTTGAAGATTAAAGTAAAGTAAAGTGACTACTGGAAAGAGTACTCAAATTTTACGAACTGTGGAGCATCGAGAATCCCTTGCACACATTTGGTATTTTTAACTATTCTTATTTCATTAAATTACTCAAGTGGAAGTTCAATTACTAAATTTCCTAATTGACAAGTATAGATAATTAAATTAGCATTAAACCATACGTAACTTATTACCCCTATTTAGAAAATCCAACGACGACAATATACTCAGGGAGCAATATTACAGCAAAGAAATTAAATCAGTACAGATAAATAAATGATCCAAATATAATCAAAGAATTAATCCATTTAATAGAAAAAAAAACATGACTTCAACATTTAAATTGAGAATGATAAAACAAAAGAGTTTTAGTGGGAAATCAGCTACATAAATTAAAATACCATTTATGCACAAGTTCATCCCTGCCCACCTAGCAATTTAGTTACTCATCACTATAGTGGACGCTGAGAAAAATTCCTGAGAAGATTTTTGCATCCAGCAGTCATGGTCCTTTTTCCCCCCCTCCTCTAATCCTCTACACGTCCTGCCCTATTAGGCCGCCCCCCCTGTTAATTCAGATTCCTAAATTTTAAGACTTCTTTGGCAGTCCCATACGTGCCTTTAAAGTTCTTTTTGAAAAAAATCCTTATTAGAGACTAATTTTGTATCCCTTTAGAATACCTTTCCAACACAACTAGAATCGAAGCAATCCGATATCTGAGTAGGAAGTTATGATCTAAAGTGTGTCCAGGCTGTCTCCAAGTGAATTTCAAACTTGTACTCCTTTAGATTTGATTAGGCTTTGATTTAACCATGTAAATAAAAACTCAAGTAAAAAATACCTATTAATTTCTATTATTTCTATTCACCTTCTAGCATTTTATTCCAATGATAAAGCATTTAGAGTGCACTTTTGTACACTCATCACACCCGAACTTGCTTATTGCTAGCTCCTAGTAATTTCTATGCAAGAAAAAAAGAAGGAAGACAGAGACTAAAAAGAATACTAAAATAGCTCATTAATTCATGTTGCCCAGATTTTCATTCAAAACAATCTAAGGAATCCATTAAGATCAATCCTTTAATAGCAATTCACAAAGTGTGTGTGTGTTCTCCAAGTCATAACCATTTTACCACTAGCCTTGACACATGCAACATCAAGAACGTCTTAAGCAAAAGGTTCAACTCCATAACTCTTAGGTATTTTAATGTTTCTATGGAGTTGACAAATGGTGTACACACATTCACATGGAGAATTAGATCATTATGAACAAGCAATAAGCAAGCATTGATGTTATGATAGGAACAATAACACATGAGACTTCCACCACTCTTTCCAAAAACATATTTGGGATTGAAATAGTCAACACAAAAGGTTGTAATGTGGCTTAGGTACATGGCTATATGAGGAAACAAAATGCAAGGATTCAAAAACTTCCAAGCAAACCCCCACCCAACGAATATTCATTCGTGAACAAGAAGTATAGGGATGACGCCACGAAGCTAGTTGTTCTTCGATAAGTCGTTTTCAGTTCTTTAGAGAACCATGGAAGGGAGATTATCTCACCAACACACACACACACACAAAGTGAGGCAAACAAGAAGTTTTATTAATCTGAATTTTCTAACTTACATGTCTGGTTATGCCTTTATTTATACTGACTCTAGACTTAAATAAACCCTAATGAACCCCCTTTAGGTGGACTTATATCCTAAATATGCTAGAATCAGATTTGTCATCCTTAAGAAGTCCTAAATAAACTAGGAAATCTGATCTGAGGTAGAATTAATTCCAAAGTCTTATTTCCTTGTCTTACCTAGGATGAATAAGGAATCCTTATAAGAAAAGGATTCTAAAACATTTATGAATCCTTGCCACTTGGAAACTATATTGTAGCCCATTAAAGATCTTTGTAGAACTAAGAGATTTCCAAAACAAGTTGCCACATCATTTAGGAAAAGAATCCTAGCCAAATAAGAAGTCCACAAGTATAACAAAATTCGTACACCCTCTGTTGACCCGTATTGCGATGCCATTCTGAACTCCGATTGACCTGAAATTTAACCCAAGGTAGGACAACATGTCAGGAGACTCCACGTAAAATTTCAGCCCGATCCAACGGTCGGATTGAGAATTATGATTGTTGCTGTAAAACTGGATAGATGCACATTTACATTAGAATCCGAATTTGACCTTGCCTGGATGAGATTGCATATAATGTTGAGGGGGAGGCCTTGATTATACGGTGTGCGCTCAATATGCAAATCAAAGAAGATGATGTGGATCAGCAACGGGAAAACATATTTCACACTCGATGTCACATCCAAAACAAGGTATGTAGCATGATAATCAATGGAGGTAGTTGTGCTAATGTAGCTAGTGATACTCTTACAAAGAAATTGAATCTGAGTTGTATTAAACATCCAATCTGGTTGAATTAATATGATGAAGTGAAGGCTACTATGCAAGTATTGATTGCGTTTGCTATTGGAAAGTATTCTGATGAGGTTATGAGTGATGTAGTCCCAATGCATGCTAGTCATATACTTGTACCTCTTTGACAGTTCGACCAGAAGGCGATTGATGATAGGTTTAGAAATAGGTTTACTATTGTAAAGGATGGTAAAACCATCACTCTTATACCTCTTTCTCCAAAACAAGTGTATGATGAGCAAATAAGATTAAAAAGGGAATGTGAGGATGAGAAGAGTGACAATTCACGTGAGGACAATGGTGAGAGAAGACCATCAGATTCGGCTAAACCTAAATCATTAATTACACCGGTTGAGAGTGGAGGTAAAACTCAAGGAGTGAAGAAAGTAAGCTTGTGTGTCGATAATAGTGTGGAAAAATTAAAGAAACAACCTAATTTTTATGCAAAAAAAGCTCAATTCATATTTGTGTTTTTCACTAACAAGCCGATGATCTTACTTGTGTATAAAGAGGCTTATTTTAACACTAACTATCTTGATTATGCTATTCCTAGTATGGTTGTTTCTTTGTTGCAGGAGTTTGATGATATATTCCCTGAAAACATCCTTAGTGGATTACGACTATTAAGGGGAATTGAGCATCAAATTGACCTCGTACCCGGAGCTTCGATTCCTTATCGTCCAGCCTATAAAAGCAACCCCGAGGAGATGAAGGAGCTTCAAAGGCAAGTAGATGAGTTGATGATGAAGGGGTACATTCGTGAGAGTATGAGCCCTTGTGTCGTGCTAGTGTTACTTGTGCCTAAAAATGATGGAACATGGAGGATGTGTGTTGACTATTGTGTCGTCAACAACATAATGGTAAAGTATCGACATCCTATTCCTAAGCTTGACCACATGCTAGATGAGTTTCATGGATCACGTATTTTCTCTAAAATTGACTTAAAGAGTGGGTACCCTCAGATTAGGATGAATGAAGGTGATGAGTGGAAAACTGCATTTAAGACTAAGCATGGTTTGTATGAATGGTTAGTCATGTTGTTTGGACTTACAAATGCGCCTAGTATGTTTATGCGTTTAATGAATCATGTTTTGCATGCATTTATAGGTAAGTTTGTTGTTGTGTATTTTGATAACATTTTGATTTATAACAAGAACTTAAATGAGCATCTTAACTTTTGCGTAATGTACTTAGTGTATTACAAAGTGAGCAATTGTATGCTAATCTTAAGAAGTGTACCTTTTGCATGGAGAAAATTATGTTTCTTGGTTATGTTGTAACTGCGTAGGGTATCAAGATGGATGAGGAGAAAGTTAAGGCCGTCCGGGATTGGCCTACAACAAAATCAGTAAATAAGGTATGTTCTTTTATCTACTTTGGATGCTAGGTTTCTAGGATTTTAAACACAAAAGAATTGTACAAGGATGATAGTGATTTTGCTAATGTTTACAATGCTTGCGAAACTTCAGCTTTTAGGAAGTTCTATAGACTTGATGGATATTTGTTTAAAGAGAGTCATTTGTGTGTTCCATTAACTTCTATGCGTGAAGTGCTTGTACATGAAGCATTTGGGGGTGGGTTGATAGAGCATTTTGGTGTAGTTAAGACTTTGGATGTGTTGCATAAGCATTTTTATTGGCCTAAAATGAAAAAAGATGTGCAACGCATATGTGATAAATGCATAACTTGTAAGAAAGCAAAGTCTAGGACTCAACCACATGGCTTGTATATATGTTTGCATGTACTTAAGGAACCAAGGGTAGATATTTCGATGGACTTCATCTTAGGTTTACCTAAGTCAAAATGGGGTAGGGATTCAATTTTTGTAGTTGTTAATAGGTTTTCAAAGATGACACACTTTATTCCATTTCATAAAACCGATGATGTAACTAACATTGCTGATTTGTTCTTTAGGGAGATAGTACGACTTCACGGGGTACTTAAGAGCATTGTATCTGATAGAGATGTTAAGTTCCTTAGCTATTTTTGGAAGGTGTTATGGGGAAAATTGGGTACTAAATTGTTGTTGTCAATTACTTGTCACTCCCAAACAGATGGACAAACTGAAGTAGTTAATTGGACCTTAATACAACTTCTGCGTGTTGCCATTCAAAAGAACTTAAAAAATTGGGAAAATTGTTTGTCATTTATAGAGTTTGCATATAATCGTAGTGTGCAGTTTACTACTGAATTTTCACCATTTAAAATTGTGTATGGATTTAACCCTTTAACTCTCATGGATTTGATTCATTTATCGGTTGATGAAAGGGTTAGTTTAGATGATAATCGTAAAGCACAGGTAGTGAAGACACTCCATGAGAGTGTGCGACAACAAATTGAAAAGAGGAACTGTGTGTATGCGACCAAAGCCAATAAAGGGGGCAAACATGTTGTCTTTAAGCCCGGCGATTGGGTTTGGGTCAATATGTGCAAGGAGAGATTTCTGGCCCATAGGAAATCAAAGCTACAAACACGAGGAGATAGGTCATTTCACATCCTTTAGAGGATCTTATAAAGTTGATTTGCCAGGTGAGTATGGTGTTAGTGCTACCATTCATTCTGATCTTACTCTATTTGATGTAGGTGATGATTCGAGGTCGAATCCTTTTGAAGAGAGAGGGGATGATGAGGATCAACCTAACATCAAGCGTAATTATGCCAATGACCCATTGGAGGTGCCACTTGGGCCAATTACAAGAGCTAGGACAAAAAAGCTTAAGGAAGGCATTGAATGGGCTTGTACATAATATATGGAGCAAGATGGACCTAGAGGAGCTTGGAACATCTAAGAAGCATGAAGGACAACCTCTAATTCAGGTCTAAGAAGAGCCTAATTCATGTGGAACAAAGGACTGATGGTTCGACCACATACCAACCTTGTTAGGCTTGTTTTTCCTAATGATACAAGGATAAAAAGTTAGCAATTTATTTTCCTAAACAATCAAGTTTTGGCAGATCTGATTCCTAAAAAGCGAAGGATTATTTAATGCTTTTCCTAGACTAGAAAGAAAAGTAATTAAATCACCAACAAAAAGGGAAATTTGTTTTCTTATTTGTCATTAAATAAGAAAATTCAAGCTAATCAAGGACCTAAAGGGGGCAGCAGCATAAAGTTTCCAAATCAGATTTCTCCTAGCTTATATGGAACTTTTTATGTGAAATTTTATTTATATTATTTGAGTTTAATTATAAGTGGGCCTCATATAAGTCCACATAAGGGGTTCATTAAAGTTTGTTTCAGTCTAGAGTTAGTTTAAATAAAGGCATAACCAACATGTAAGGGTTACACAATTTTCAGATCAATAAACTTCTTTTGTCGCACTTGTTGTGTGTTTGTGGGATAATATCCCTTCCTTGGTTCTCAAAAGAACTAAAAAATGACTTATCGAAGAACAAATGACTTCGTGGCGTCATCCTTATACTTCTCTTTCGCGAATCAATATTTGTTGGGTGGGGGTTTCCGTTTCCAATAGTGTTGGTGGCTAGGTACAAGTTATCTTTGTGTCATACTCCTATCAAACCTAATTTACTTGGCTTTCCGAGAATTGGTGTCTTTGTGTGTGGTTTACGTGACCACGTGGTCACGAGGTTCGCATCATTTGATATCAGAGCTTGGTTCCATTAATCAGGTTATATCCTTCTAAAATTTTCTATCTTTGTATCTTTAGGAAGAATAAGCCTAACAAGGCTGGTATGAGGCCAGACACATACTTCATGCTTTGTTATTCCATATGAATTGGGGTCGTTTTGGACTTGAATTAGATGAATTAAAGGTTGTCCTTCATGCTTCTTAGATGTCTCAAACTCCTCTAGGTCTATCTTGCTGCATATGTTTTGTACAAGCCAATTCAATACTTCTTTAAGTTTCTTTGCCCTAGCTCTTGTAATTGGTCCAATTGGCATCTCTAATGGATCGTTGTCATGATTACGCTTGGTGTTAGGCTGATCCTCATCAGTTCAGCTAATGGTGTCCATATAGATTAATTGATGAGATTAGCTTTGGCTAATGGTATCCATACATAATATTCGAGATTTATTAATGAGACTAGCTTCGGCTAATAGTATCCATATTGGATAATTGAGAATGAATGATGAGATTAGTATAGGATAATGGTATCCATATTGGATAATCAGGACTAATTGATGAGACTTGCTTTGGCTAATAGTATCCATGTTGGAAAGCCAAGAATGAATGATGAGAGTAACTTTGGTTAATGGTATCCATGTTGGATAGTCGAGAATGAATGATAAGACTAGCTTTAGCTAATGGCATCCATGTTGGATAGCCAGGAATAAGCATTGAAGATTAACTTTAGCTAATGATATCTATGTTGGATAACTGAGAGTAAAGGATGAGGTTATCTCCGGTTAATGGGGTCCATATTAGGATCACAGTATCAGTGACTAAGAACAAGATATATATTGATAGTTGATGATCAATTACCAATATCTATGGATATATGGCAACTTTTGATGTTTAATTGCCTAAAAAAACGGTGACCAAGGAAGCAAAGTATGGTTTGGTTAATTATAGGATGATGATGTAGGTTCAACTTTCCCTATGCTTCTACTTGAGTCGATAAGTCCTTTAAATTAAATCGTATGCAATGAAAGTTACTTCCTAGTTATCCCTAATGAAAAGGGAATTCATGTGGTTGTTTTTATTTTGAATGAAGACAATTGTATTGTTGTTTCCAAATAATGGAAACCATTGAAACTATTCTCGATTGTATAATGAAAACAATTGTGTAAGACTATTAACCGATGCTTAAAAATGTTAAGACAGGTGATTCGAACCTCTTGAACCTGTAGTCAAGCAACCCATATGTAAAGACACTAATTCCCGGAAAGCCAAGTAAATCAGGATTCATAGGAATGTGACATAAAGATAATTTGTATTTAGGCACCATCACTATTGGAAACACAAACCCCCACCCAACGAATATTGATTCATGAACAAGAAGTATAAGGATGATGCTACGAAGTCAATTGATATTTGATAAATCATTTTCAGTTCTTTAGAGAACCAATGAAAGGAGAATATCTCACCAACTCATACACCAATGTGTAGCAAAGGAGTTTTTATTAATCTCAATTTCATAGCCCCCCACATTTCTAGTTGTGACTTTATTTATACTGACTCTAGACTGAAATAAACCCTAATGGACCCCCGTTATGTGGACTTATATGAGACCCACTTACAATTGACCATAATAAGTAATAATAAACTAAAGACTAAAAAGAAAATAATAAAAATTTGAAATTAATATCCTAAATATGCTAGAATCAAATTTACCACCCCTAAGAAGTCCTAAATGGACTAGGAAATCTGATCTGAATGTAGAATTAATTATGAAGTCTTCTTGCCTTGTTGTGCTTGGTTTCATTATTTTGCATGGATAATTAATGAAAAAATCAAGGACTCAATTGAAAAAATCAAGTTTGAAGGCCTAATTCAGATCAATTTGCAAATATAGAAAGATTAGGGACACAAATGAAACTTTGGAATGCCAAATTGGTGCGCAATCAGGGGTTTGATTGCAAGAAATTTGAAGTTTGAATGCTTAGGGCCAAATTAAAATAATTCAAGACCAATGACCTCTCTGCATAAAGCACACAACATTAGGGGTTGTATTGAACCTTTCTAGGGACATATTGAAGAAAATAAAAGTTCAAGGCTTAATTAGAGACTAAATTGAACAAACTGGAAACTAAGAGCTACTTTGTAAAAGGCGCTGGACTTGAAAGATCTTAATTGATTTTCGGCAGGATCTACATAAAATTAATTAGTTTTGTCTGAATTAAAGATGTGATGAGTATATAGAAATGCACTCAAAATGCTCTATCATTGGAATAAAATGCTAAAAGGTGAATAGAAATTAATAGTTATTTTTTAATTGAGTTTCTATTACTTTGGTATATTCTAAAACATATTTTTTACGTTTAAATTCGATTTTTATAAATGAACAAATCAAAGCCCAATCAAATTCAAAGGAGTCGAAGTTCGATTGGAGACAGCCAAGACACAATTCAAATCATAATAAGAATTAAAAAAAAAGAACTCTAAAGGGACGTATATGGCTACCAAAGGTCCTGAAATTTAGGAGTCTGTTGTTGGCTGTGGGGGGGGGGGGGGGGGGGGGGGGGGGGGGGGGGGCGTGTAGAGGATTAGAGGAGAAAAAAGAAAAAAAAAAGGACCATGACTGCTGGATGCAAAAATCTTCTTAGGAATTTCTCAATGTTCCACTACAGTGATGAGTAACTAAATTGCTGAGTGGGGGCAGGGATGAACTTGTGCATAGATGGTATTTTAATTTATGTAGTTGATTTCACACTACTCGAACTCTTTTGCTTTATCATTCTCAATTCGTTATTGAAGTATTCTTTCATAGGATTATTTAATTATGGATTCATTCATGCTTTTTTTTTATTTGTCATAACTCAAATTTTAATTTTTTTAAAAAACAAATATATAATAAATAAAATAAATAAATAAAAAATTGAATTAAGACAACACAAATTAAAAGTTTTAGGGACTAATAAGGATTGAATTATAAAATTTGGGAGTCGATTTGGTTAAAAATTGAAAGTTTAGGGACTTAATTGAACTTGGAATTGTTTAATTAATGAAATCAGGGACCTAATTATTAAATTTCAGAAGTTCAGGGAGTAAATTGAAGATAACCATTTCAATAAAAAAATGGTGTCGTTTCTACTGTTCATCGCCTTCTTCAGGAGACCGATTCAACAAGAAGAAATGGCACCAAAACCGGACCACATCTCCTACCCACAATCCCGTTTCCAAACCGATTAACAGTCCTGCAAGAGGAGGACTGTTAACGGCTTCATTTACTCTCTCTAGCCTTATAAAAGGCCAGAGAAAAATGAACAGAGAGGACGGATACAGACAAACTAAAAAATAAAGAGAAGACAGAGAGAAAAAGAGGGGCGAAGGCAAACAGAGGAAGACTAGGGGACTGAGAGCAAACCGAGAGAACCGGAGGACGAACAACATAGGGGACCATAATCACTAGAAGGGAGAAGGCAGAGTAAAACAGAGGAAAGGGACTGTAGAATCTCCTTCAAAACTCCAGCAATTGGGAGCAAGCTCGAGCCAATATAAAACAACACAGGAACAAAAAAAACACAGACGAACAGACGACACAGAGACTGAAGAGAAAGGAAGAAAACCAAGAACAGGACGAGCAACACAAGAATACCAGGCAGACAGGGAGAACAAGAGAAGCAAAAAGAAACCAAGCAAAGCAAAGCAAGACCAGAGGAGAAGCGCACAAAGAATAGAGGCAGAGGGGAAGAAAGTAGCTTTGGCCAGTCCTCCATCATGTCTTCATCTCCTGACAAGGTAAGTCTCTTCTTCTATTCTTTTGCAATATAATTTATTTGGTACTGTTACTGTGAATTATAATTACATCGTCCCTGTAGCAAGTGTGCATGAGCATTTCATGCACGCTTGTGGCCAGCCGGGTCACTGGTTTGGACCAGTAACCAGGCCGGGTCGGAGGCGTTTAGCCCAACCTGTTTGGGTTTAGCTAGACCCAGCCCAAAAAAAGAAAAAAAAAGAACAATAGAGGTTAGGCCTGGGCCTTAGGCTCGCTGGACCAATTTGTTTTGGGCTAGAGATGTGTTTGGCAAAACACACCCTTATGCCTTACTCCTTTTATTCCACCATTTTTTATTTTGATATCTAGTCAAACAGGTTTTTTCGGATATTAGAAAATTCCAAAAAAAATTCGTGGACCTTTTTGAACTTATTTGTAGGTTCCTCGCGTTTTATTTTAGGTATTTTACTGTATAATTGATCTATGAATTTTTATTGTGAAATTCAAGTCCAGTATACGATATATTTTCTCTTAAAAAAATATCTATGCATTGATTTAAATTCATGTTTTCTAGTTTATTCACTGACGCCAGAGGCAGGAATACCATATGTTTTTTTTTGCTACATAATATTTACCAATGACAGAGTTGGAAGTATTTGTAGTTGAATATTCACTGATGTTAGTGTCAGAAATATTACAAGTAGACCATCATAGTATAAACCTATGAACTCTTAACAATTTAAGACAAAACCAACAATGCAGCCTGCCTCAGGCAAGACGCTTAAGGGGTGATAATGTTTTTTCTTTTGCGTAACCCGTTCCGTACCATAGAATCTTTGTTGACCGGTTAGGGTTTCTAGTGACTATAATACTAGATGGCGACATCTCTACCATTAAATTTCATAATCTACGGTCATGATTTGGATTAATACCTTTTACTCTCTTTAACCAAAACTATATGTGAGATACAATTTGAGATCCCTTATCCCAGCATACTGACCAGGAAGATTTAGCTCCAATGATGCAGGGTGTAGTTCTTGTAAGTTGTGGTAGAGGTACAAGAGTCTCTATCTCCGAAACAGGTCCTTGAT
Source organism: Populus trichocarpa (assembly GCF_000002775.5). Lineage (NCBI taxonomy): Eukaryota > Viridiplantae > Streptophyta > Magnoliopsida > Malpighiales > Salicaceae > Populus > Populus trichocarpa. The sequence goes on from NC_037295.2 coordinate 10,277,424, forward strand.
TGCTGCTTTATTCAATCACACTATGTAAAAGTGGTAACTTCGTTCTCCTCTTTTTTTCTCTCTCTCTACTTTGCATACACAGGTATAAAGACACTTTAGGTCGTTTTGCTTGTAGACCTGTTTAGTATCAGAGTTAGAGTCTGAATTTCTTAATCATTTTTTCTAATTCTAAAGACATGAGTGAACACAGAGATTAACTCGCTAGGACCCTTCAAAATTACCTCCACCCCACACGCATAGCCACACCATCATACAATCACTCCCCACTTTTCATGGCTAGGAAAATAAAAATCCATATTAGGGAGTTTGAGGAAGTAGTTGTGACTTTTCATAGTCAAAATGCAACTTCCTTTCTCTTTAAAGGAAGAGCTAACAGTTAGGTATACTTGTTCAGACCACGATCTAAGCAAGGTCAAATTTAAATTTTGACATAAAAGTTTATATCGTCCAGTTTTACACTATTGATCATAACTCTAAATCTAACTGTTGGATCGAGCTGAAACTTTACCAGACGATTTCAGAGGTATTTGTTTATGTTGGGTTAAACTTTCAATTGAATCAGAGTTCAGTAAGGACTTGCAATATAGGTCAGAATATGTTGTACGAATTTTGTTATTTACTTCCTTTTGACTTGCGGAGTTTCTATTTGGCAAGGATCCTTTTTGTACAAGGATGTAACAGCTTGTTTTGATAATCTCCTAGTTCTACAAGGATCTTTAATAGGCCAAAACATAGTTTCCAAGTGACAATGATTCATTAATATTTCAGAATCATTTTCTTACAAGGATTCCTTATTCATTCTAACTACACAAGGAAAGAATGGTTGATAGTATTTAATGACATATTGGTTTCTAACATCATTGGGTAGATAAAGATTTAGGACTTATGGGCTTTATCTTTCTTTTTGTTAGCTACAACCCAAGGCTTGTTTGTGATTAATTAATACTTTGTTTTTAGCTAGGATCCAAAGCTTATTTGGATCAGGTTATGGGCTTTTCAGTTTAGGATTTTTGTTAGTTTTGTATGTGGGTCAGTTCTGCCCACAAGGGTAGATCCATTAGGGTTATTTTTTTGAAACTATTTAAACATGTAACCTAAATTTCAGCAACCATTGATTAATATTACTTCTGAATTTTTCAGTTTTAACGTGTGAGAGTGATTCTTGCATTCTTCAGTTCTTGAACGAATTGAATTTGACTTATCAAAGATTAACTGGCTTCGTGACGTCATTCTACTTCATTCCAATATTGTTAGTGCCTTCGGGTAGGTTTTCATTGTATTACACTTCTATCAAATCTATTTCGGCTTTCCAGTATCATATCTCAATCTTGATTGTGGGTTGCGTAATCTCGAGGTTCGTATCAAGTGGTATAAGAGCTACGCTCCGAAACAAAGTCATATCCTTCTCTTATTTTTGTTTTTTTAGTGTTCCTTTAAGTTTTTCAGTGTTTGCGTCATTCATCTTTTTGTTTCTTGTTTGTTTCTTGTGTTTGTGGCATCTAAGCAAAAAAAAAAAAAGGGATTTCATCTTGTTAATGTCTCTAATCATATCAATAGCATATATAAAAAAAGAGAGATTAGACAAAAAAACAACTCATAGTGAACCATATGCAAACCGCCTCAAAATCAATTGAAACTTCATATCCTGTCTATTGGGGGTGAGATCGCACCATATTAAATTGGGGCTTATTTTCATATCATTTGCTTGAGATTTTAATTGGAGGTTCAATTCTCCCACAGAAATATAACTTTTTATGAACCATAAGCAAAACACCTCGGAATGATTTGAAACTTCATATTCTATCTATTAGGGGTGAGATCACACCATATATTAAATTTGGGTTTATTTTAATATTTTTTGCTTGAGATTTTCATTCGAACTTCAATTATATCGCAAACTGATCATACTAGGGGTTTGGATACCTAGACATAAGATAACGACCTATAAACCGTGATTTATTGTTTGTTTGGTATCAAAATACTAAATATTGGATTTGAGATGATTCTGATATCATTTAGTCTGGGTTTCAATTCTGTTAAGTAAAAATTACGTAACAGGTCAGATTTGTGTCAAGTTCCAAAACGTGATCCTTACTGTTTGTTTTTGTCCAAATATTTTTGTTTATATTATAATTAGGTTATTTAGGAGTCAATTAGTTTTTTTATATAATTTTCACTTCTGTTTTATTTCTTGTCTTCGTTTCGTCCATCATTCGTATGAATTTGCATTGCTACTCGCGAACTTATAATCGTAGTTTTGTTTTGCTTTGTTATTAGTATATTTATTGATTCTTGAGTTTGAGATTATAATTGGATTGTGCTGCAAAGGCTACTAACTTTGTTTTGTTGATTTCAGTTTCTAAAGAACCAAAAGAAAGCAAGTTGTGAGGTAAAAGGCGTAGTGAAAAGCCTTGATTTTTGTGTGAAACACTAGAGGTGTAAGGATATATTTTGGGCTACTAATCAAATTTTGCAGATTGAAAAAATATCTGAAAACAACAAATCAACGACACGAAACGCTGACGTCGCTTTCCACTTACAAGCCATAGGCCAGAACTCGAGCTCTTGTTTAAGACATACAAGGATACGAAAGATGAGGTGAATTCGATAAAGTAACAGAATAAAATAAAGCCCTTAATATTAAATCCATTTCTACCATGAGAAGAAGAGAAGGAAGTAAAATATTACAGAACAGATTCAAGGCTTATTTATAGCCTTCCATGCAGTCCCTTAATCCTAGAAACAAAAGGAAAAGGTAGCCACCCATGTTGTTTCCAATTTGTAGTAGGATTCTTTTGTTTCCTTTGCTGTCCTCACCTCATGGTCCAAATAAGGTTGTATTGGACCCCTCTTGCACATGGATAAGATGTACTAGGATCTCCTCTTGATACTCTAATGGACCTTTCAATTCTGACTTGGTTGAAACGTTCAAAACCAATGTATTCAATGCCTTTGTCTTGGATCGAGTCATATTGGACCATTTGATACATGTAATGGCTCCTTGCTGGTGTTTCTAGGCTGGTCCACATCATCCCCTCTCTCCTCGAAAGGATTCGACCTCGAATCAAAATCTGTGTCAAACAACGTAAAATCAACAACATTAAAGGTAGCACTAACACCATATTCACCTGGAAGGTCAATTTTGTATGGCTTGTGATAGATTCTCTCTAAAACCTGAAATGGACCATCACCACGAGGCTGTAATTTTGATTTTGTTTTGTTAGGAAATCGTTCCTTATGCATGTGCACCCAAACCCAATCACCGAGTTAGAAAACAACCAATTTACGTCCCTTATTTGCTTTAGAAGTGTAAAGTCCGTTCTTTTTCTCTATTTGCAGTCGAACTCCCTCATGGAGTTGTCTCACCATCTTTGCCTTCTTTTCACCATCTAAACTTACCCTTTCTTCAAAAGGTAAAGGGATTAATTCTATAGGAGTTAAGTGGATTAAAACCATAAACAATTTCAAAAGGAAAAAAAACCAGTGCTCGAATGCACAGTTATATTATAAGAAAACTCAACAAAAGTCAAACATTCTTCCCAACTTTTCAAATTCTTTTAAATTACAGCACGTAAAAGTTGGGATAATGTTCTATTCACTACCTCAGTTTGTCTTCTTTTGAATTACAGCACACAAAAGTTGGGATAATATTCTATTCACTACCTCAGTTTGTCCATATGTTTGAGGATGACATGTTGTCGAAAATAAAAGTTTAGTTCCCAACTTTCCATATAAGATCTTCCAAAAGTAGATAAGGACCTTAACATCATGATCTGACACTATACTCTTAGGAATGCCATGCAAACGTACAATCTCCCTAAAGAACAAGTCAGCGATATGAGATGCATCATCTATTTTATGGCATGCAATGAAATGCGTCATTTTAGAAAACCTATCAACCAAAACAAAAATAGAGTCTCTACCTTTCTTTGACTTAGGTAAATCTAAAACAAAGTCCAAAGAGATATCTACCCAAGGTTCAGTAGGCACAGGTAATGGTGTATATAGTCCATGCGGTTGTACTCTAGATTTTGCCTTTCTACAAACAATGCACTGTTCACAAATTTGTTGCACATCTCTTTTCATCTTTGGCCAATAGAAATGGTCATGCAATACATCCAAGATTTCGTAACCCCAAAGTGACCCATTAAACCACCCCCATGTGCTTCACAAACAAGCAATTTACGCAAAGAACTAGCAGGAACACACAATCTATTCTCTTTGAACAAATAACCATCCATTAAATAAAACTTACCAAAAGCTGACTGTCCACATGCATTATAAATCTCGGCAAAGTCAGAATCATTATCATACAATTCCTTCACATATTTGAAGCCTAGCAATGTAGTATTCATGGTGTGTAAAAGAACATACCTGCGCGAAAGAGCATCAGCTACGATGTTCTCTTCACCTTGCTTATACTTGATTACGTAAGGAAATGTTTCAATGAATTCAAGCCATTTTGCATGTCTCCTATTCAACTTACCTTGTCCTTTCAGATGTTTCAAGGACTCATGATCCTAATGGATTACGAACTCTTTTGGCCACAAGTAATGTTGCCTTGACTCAAGTGCTCTTACCAATGCATAGAGTTCTTTGTCGTAAATGGGATAGTTCAAGGTCGCTCCACTTAACTTCTCACTAAAATACACAATAGGTCTCCGATCCTGCATCAAAAAAGCACCTATTCCCATTCCAGACGCATCACATTCTATTTCAAATGCTTTCGTAAAGTCAGGTAAAGCCAAAACAAGTGCAAAACATAATTTCTCTTTCAAAAGAACAAAAGCCAATTCTTGTTCCTCCCCCCATTTAAACCCAATTGACTTTTTAACAACTTCATTCAAGGGTGCAACTATTGTACTGAAATCTTTCACAAAACGCCTGTAAAAACTAGCTCACCCATGAAAACTCCTTACCTTACTTTTTAGCTTTATTTGATCATCATACACCTGTTTGGGTGTAAGAGGAAAAAGAGTGATGGTTTTACCATCTATTACAATGGTATATCTATTTTTAACCCCATCATGAATTGGCTTCCTATCATATTGCCATGGTCTCCCCAACAAGATGTGACTTGCTTCCATTGGTACCACGTCGCACAGAACTTCATCAACATATTTCCCAATCGAAAATGGAACCACAACCTGTTTAGTCCTTTCACTTCACCACTATCATTCAGCTATTGCAATCTATATCATGCTTAACAGTACACAACTTCAGTTTACTAACAAGGGTGGTACTACAAACGTTAACACAACTTCCACTATCTATAATTAAACCACACACCTTGCTTTGCACATAACAACGCATGTGAAAGATGTTCTCCCTTTGTTGATTAGTTTCATCTTCTTTGACCTGAACCTGAAGTGTTTGCATTATAACTAAGGACTCCTCAACCGGTAATGCTAACTCATCCCCATCACTATCCTTCAATGGTGGCATGCCTTCACAATCAGATCTGTCACTTTCAGATTCCATATCACCATTATCTCTAATCATCATGATTCTCTTGTTTGGACACTCTAAAGCATAATATCCATGTCCCTAACACCTGAAACATTTAACATCACGAGTACGTTTAGGTTGAGTTTCAGATTTACCTTTGGCACCAGTGGGGACATCAACTTTAGCCTTTGGTGTTTTGGTTCTGAAAGGAACAAAGGACCTCAGTCGGATAGTACCCTCTCTCTTTAGATTTGGCTTCCAAGATGATGAAAAACCTAAATTACGCGCTGGCCGAACATGTCCCTTTCTAAGTTGTCTCTCCACCTTCGTAGCCATGTGAACCATGTCCTCTAACTCCACATAGTGCTGGAGCTCAACCACATTGGCAATGTCCCGATTCAACCCATTAAGAAATCTAGCCATAGTGGCTTCTCTATCCTCAACAACATTGACCCCAATCATTGCTATATTCATCTCTTTGTGATATTCATCTACTGTCTTATAACCTTGATTCAGATCTTGGAGCTTCAGATATAAGTCTCTGTAATAGTGGTTTCGCACAAATCGTCTCCTCACTAAGACTTTCATCTCCGCCCAAGTCTGAACGGGTCGCTCCCCATTCCTCCTCCTACTAATTACAATGTGATCCCACCAAATCAATGCATATTCCGTAAACTCAATTATCACCAATTTCACCTTCTTTTATTCAGAATAGCTATGGCAATCAAAAATCCAATCCTCCTTTTTCTCCCACTCCAAATACGCCTCGGGATCATTTTTAACTTGAAAGTTAGGAATTTTTCAGTTTAATGGTGTCCAAGTCCCCATCCATTTCTTCATAATTCCCCATGCCACGGAAATTCACATTCCTCCTAGCCCTGTTTGGTCCAGACCTGATCCCTTGGCCAACAGATGCAAAATCATAGTCCTCTTCACCCGCATCTGTGTTTTCATCAACAAACTCTTCAAAATCAGAGCTGACATTCCTTACGGCTATACGGACCATATTTCCTCGGCGATCAGCCCCACTATTCTGTTGCTTTATCCAATTCACCTCATCTTTCAGATCCTTGTACATCCTAGACAACAGCTCGAGTTGCTGGCCTATGGCTCGCAATTGGAAAGCTACGTCAGCGTTTTGTGTCGCTAACTTGTTGTTTTCAGACATTCTTTGAATCTGCAAAATTTGGTTAGTAGCATAAAATTTATCCTCACACCTCTCGTGTATCAGACAAAAAAATCAAGGATTTTCACTCTAATAAGCTCACTACGCCTTTTAAAACACAACTTGCTTTCTTTTGAAACCCAGACCAAACGATCTCGAAATAAATATTTAAGTATTATAATACTAAACAAAGAACAAAACTCAATTTCTAGGTCGTTCACTTATGTCTAGGTACCCAAACCCATGATCAGTTTGCGACAGAATTGAACCTCCAATTAAAACCTCTAGAAGCCGATATCAAAATAAGCCTAAATTTAATATATGGTGCGATCTCATCCCCAATACACAAAATATGATGTTTCAATTGATTATAAGGTGGTTTGCTTATTTTTAACTAAGAATAGTGTTTTTGTGGCAGAATTGAACGTCGAATTAAAACCTCAAGAAAATAACATTAGACTAAGCCCAAAGTTGACATATAATGCGATCAAACTTCCAATAGATAGAATATGAAGTTTCAATTAATTCTGAGATGGTTTACTTAGTTCACCAATAGTTGTGTTTCTGCGGTAAAAATTGAATCAACCTTCAAATTTCAACTAATCCCTCTCTCTCTCTATTTTTTTTTAATATACTGATATGATTAGAGACAGTAATAAGATTTATAACCTGTTTTTTTTCTTATATAACGCAGACACAAAGAACAAGAAGATGGAAGTAAATACTGAAAAACTTAAAGGAACACTAAAAAAACGAAAATAACAAAAGGATATGACCTTATTTTGGAGCCTAGCTCTGATACCAACTGATGCGAACCTCGTAATCACGTGGTCACGCAACCCACAATCAAGATTGAAATCTAATCCTAGAAAGCCGAAATAGGTCTAATAGGAGTGTGACACAATGGAAACCTGCGCCAAGGCACCAACACTATTGGATTGAGTAGAATGACACCACGAAGCCAGTTAATCTTCGATAAGTCAGATTCAATTCGTTCAAGAACTGAAGAATACAAGAAGAATCACTTACACGTTAAAACTGAAAAATTCAGAAGTAATAATCATCAAAGGTTGCTGAAATTTTGGCTTCCATGAGTTTAAATAGTTCTTGAAAAATTAACCCTCATGAACCCCTTATGTGGACTTATATGAGGTCCATTCAAAACTGATCCAAAAACCTAAACTGAAAAGCCCATAACTTAATCCAAACAAGCTTTGGATCCTACCTGAAAACAAAGTATTAATTAGGCCTAAACAAGCCTTGGGCTTTGTAGCTAACAAAATAAAATAAAGCTCCTAATAAAGCAAATAAAATATTACAGAATTGATTCAAGGCTTATTTATAGCCTTCCATGCAGCCCCTTAATCCTAGAAACAAAAGGAAAAGGTAGCCACCCATGTTGTTTCCAAGTTGTAGTAAGATTTTTTTGTTTCCTTTGCTGTCCTCACCTCATGGCCCAAATAAGGTTGTATTGGACCCCTCTTGATACTCTAATGAACCTTTCAATTCTGACTTGGTTGAAACGTTCAAAACCAATGCATTCAATGCCTCTTTCAATGCCTTTTTCTTGGACCGAGTCATTGGACCATTTGATACATGTAATGGGTCCTTACTGGTGTTTCTGGGCTGGTCCACATCACAAGGTATGTAGCATGATAATCAATCGAGGTAGTTGTGTTAATGTAGCTAGTGATAGTCTTGTGAAGAAATTGAAACTGAATTGTATTAAGCATCCTGGGCCTTATAAATTGCAATGGTTGAATGAATGTAGTGAAGTGAAGGTTACTAAGCAAGTATTATTTGTGTTTGCTATTGGGAAGTATTCTGATGAGGTTATGTGTGATGTAGTCCCAATACATGCTAGTCACTTACTTTTAGGGCGTCCATGACAATTCGATTAGAAGGCAATTTCATGATGGGTTTAAAAATAGGTTCACGGTAAAACCATCACTCTTGTACCCCTGTCTCCAAAACAAGTGTATAATGATCAGATGAAATTAAAAAGGGAATGTGAGGATGGGAATAGTGAAAATTCACGTGCGAACAATGGTGAGAGAAAACCATCAGATTCGGCTAAATATAGATCATTAATTAAACCGGTTAAGAATGGAGTGAAGAAAGTAAGGTTGTGTGATGATAATAGTGTGGAAAAATTAAAGAAACAACCTAATTTTTATGCAAAAAAAGCTTAAGTCATACATGTGTTTTTCACTTACAAGCCGATGATCTTACTTGTGTATAAGGAGGCTTATTTTAACACTAACGATCTTGATTATGTTATTCCTAGTGTGGCTGTTTCTTTGTTACATGAGTTTGATGATGCATTCCCTGTGATGCGAACCTCGTAATCACATGGTCACGCAACCCACACGCAAAGACATCAATTCTCGGAAAACCAAGTAAATCAGGTTTGATTAGTGTGTAACACAAAGATAACTTGTACCTAGGCACCAACACTATTACAAATGGAAACTGCCACCCAACGAATATTGATTCGCAAATGAGAAGTATAAGGATGGCGCCACGAAGTCAGTTGTTCTTCGATAAGTCGTTTTCAGTTCTTTAGAGAACCAAGGAGGGGAAATTATCCCACCAACACACAATAAGTGTGACAAAAGAAGTTTATTGATACAAAAATTGTGTAAGCCTTACATGTCTGGTTATGCCTTTATTTATGCTGACTCTAGAATTAAAACAAACCCTTTATGTGGACTTATATGAGACCCACTTACAATTAAACCCAAATAATATAAATAAAACCCTAAACTAAGAAGAAAATAATAATAACAATTGGTGATAGTGGTGTTAAGATGAGAGCATAGGCCATCGGGAAGGTTTTTAGCAGCCTAGAAACCAAAGGGATTTCATGTATTTAGATGAGGTGTTTTAGCAAAAAAAAAAAAAGAAAGAAAAAGAGGATTCAAAAGGAGAGGTGGTATTAAAGGGAGAGAAATAAAGAGATTAGTGTTCTAAAAAAAGAATCCACGAGCCTACCCTGTATTCTAGAGGAGATGAAGCAAGAACTTGATGTGTTAATGGCAACAGTCAATGCGCAGCAAGCTTCAGAAAGAGAGGAGAAAAAACACTGCAATGATGATATACGAAATAGAACGGCCGCTACTTTCATCCAAAGTTGTTGGCGACGATTGTTGGCAAGAAAAGAACTCCAAAGGTGATACGATCCAGGAAAGGTCAAATTCAGATTTTGATGTAAAATGTGCAACTATCCAGTTTTACATGATCACGAGGTTCGCATCATTTGGTATTAGAGCTTGGCTGTATTAATCAGGTTATATCCTTTCGTTCTTGTTGTAATCACGTCGTCACGCAACCCACACGCAAATTCGGATTTGATTTGATCAAATTTTCCGTTGTTTAGTTTTCTGCGGCAGAAACCAATAAACATCTTTTTTGAATGATATTTTTTCTTTTCTCTATTTTTTATGCTACTGATATATTTTGGACAGTAACATAATGAAATAACAGTTTTTTAATTTTTTTAATTTTTTTTATATGCTGCAAAATCAAGGAGAAGACGAAATTGGACACTAAAGAATTTTTGCGGAAAAAACAAGAAACGAAAAATTCATATGGATATAACCTGATTAATGGAGCCGAGCTCTGATACCAACTGATGTGAACCTTGTGATCACGCAACCCACAATCAAGATTGAGATCTGATCCCGGAAAGCCGAAATAGGTCTGATAGGAGTGTGACACAATGGAAACCTGCTCCAAGGCACCGATACTATTGGAATGAGTAGAATGACACCACGAAGCCAGTTAATCTTCGATAAGTCAGATTCAGTTTGTTCAAGAACTGAAGAATGCGAGAATCACTCACACGTTAAAACTGAAAAATTCAGAAGTGATAATCATCACAGGCTGCCAAAATTTAGGTTACATGTGTTTAAATTTAGGTTACCCTAATGGATCTACTCTTTTAGGCTGAACTGACCCACATTCAAAACTGACCCAAAAAACCCTAAATTGAAAAGCCCATAACCTGATCCAAACAAGCCTTATATTCTAGCTCAAAACAAAGTTTTAATTAAGCCCAAACATGAAAGAAAATAATAAAAATAATTAATTTGTTATTAAATATCACTAGCCCTTATTTTCTTGTGTAGCTAAGATGCATAAGGAATCCTTACAAGAAAAAGATTCTAAAACGTTAATGAATCCTTGCCACACTTGGAGATTATATTGCAGCTCATTAAAGATCCTTGTAGAACTAGGAAATTCTCAAAACCAGTTGCCACATCTTTGTAGGAAAAGAATGCTAACCAAATAGGAAGTCCACAAGTCAAAAGGAAGTAAATAACAAAATTCGTACAACCTCTGTTGACCAGTATTGTGGTGCCTTCTTAAACTCCGATTGACCTGAAATTGTAACCCAAGGTAAGACAACATTTCTGGAGAGTCCATGAGAGATTTTAGCCCTATCCAATGGTCAGATATAGAATTATGACTATTTCCGTAAACCTAGACTCTTACGCATTTTACACCAAAATCTGAATTTGACCTTACTTGGGTTATATCACAAGGCTGAACCGTATCATTCTCTCCCTCTTCAAGAAGATTCACCCTCGAATCTTGGATAGGATTAGTAACGACTTCAGCAGCCTCTTGTTTAAGCCTTCAGAATTTCCTTATTACTAACACCTTTCTCCAACAACACTATATAGAAGTTGTGACTGACAAGAATTTCAAATAAGCACGACGTACTAACCACTTGCGTACATACTTTTGAATGATAACCATAGCGGCTCTCCTTCGTCTTTCATTCTTTTGGCGTTGTACCTCTTTTTCCCATGAAGCTTGAAGATCATAGAATAATGTTCTACACTTATCAACTTCTCATTCTAAAACCCCCAAACCATGGCTTAGTTTTTCACATCGTTGATATACAATCCTCCTCTGTTCCCTCTCCCTTGGTGAATACATGACACAAATAGGGGGGACGAAGAAGACGAAGACAAGAATACAGTTTATAACAAGAAGAACACTAATTTAGACTCGAGATTACGAATTTGACTTTTGTTTGGACCCGAACTTATCGAAAAACGAACAAATGCAAAAGTGATGAAAATGACTCCAACAACAGCCAAACATCAAAATATGATGATAGTATAATGGCAGGAACGAAATCAACAGAAACAAAACAAGTTTTGAAAGATAACACCAAACAGACCCGTTACGCCAAAACAAGACCCAATTTGGGAACCTAAAGAAACTGATATCCAAATGACCTTAAATTTAATATATAGTATTATGATAACAAGCAAACAATAAGCCCAAATTTAATATATGTCCAGGTACCAAAACCCATTGTATGATCAGTTTGCGGCAGAATTAAACCTCCAATTAAAACCTCCAGAATCCGAAATCAAAATAAGCCCAAATTTAATATATGGTGCAATCTCATCTCCAATACACAGAATATGTTAAATTTCTTCTAAGGTGGTTTGCTTATGGTTCACTAAGAGTAGTGTGTCTACGGCAGAATTGAACCTCGAATTAAAACCTCAAGCAAAAAATTGAATTTCAATTGATTCCGAGGTGTTTTGCTTATGGTTCACCAAGAGTTGAATTTCTGCGGCAAAAATTGAATGATCCTTCAAATTTCAACTAATCCCTCTCTCTCTCTTTTTTTTGTCTTTTTAATATACTGATATGATTAATGACAATAACAAGATGAAATATAACCTTTTTTTTTGCTTAGATGATGCAGACATGAAGAACAAGAAGATGGACGCAAACACTGAAAAACTTAAAGGAACACTAAAAAAACAAAAATAATAGAAGGATATGACCTTGTTTCGGAGCCTAGCTGTGATACCAACTAATGCGGACCTCGTGATCACGCAACCCATAATGAAGATTGAGATGAGTGATTCTTGCGTTCTTCAGTTCTTGAATGAACTGGTTTCGTGGCATCATCCTACTCAATCCAATAGTGTTGGTGCCTTGGGGCAGGTTTCCATTGTGTCACACTCCTATCAGACCTCTTTCGGCTTGTTTTAATGGATAACTTGATCACGAGATTCGCATCAAATAGATAATGGATAACTTGTTTTAATGGATAACTTTCGAATTGTAGGTTGCGTGACCACGTGATCACGAGGTTCGCATCAAATAGTGTTGGTGCCTAGGTACAAGTTATCTTTGTGTCACACTCTTATGAAACCTGATTTACTTGACTTTCTGGGAATTTGGTGTCTTTGCATGTGGGTTGCTTGATCGTGTGATCAAGAGGTTCACATCATTTGGTATTAGAGCTTGGCTCCATTAATCTGGTTATATCCTTTCATTTATTGAATTTTTGTTTTTACCTTCTGAGTTAATTTTTCTTTGTGTTGTCTTTGTTTCGGGTCTATCTTGTTTTAATCAGTTTTGGTTAGATTGGCTCCATTATTATCACAATAAAGGGCTACTGGATCAACAATACTAGGAACCTACCTAGTTCATTGATGAACTTTTTTTTATCCAAACCTTTTTCTTTCCTCAAACGTCTTCAATTGTAGAATCAGTTATGCTCTCTTGTTTGGAACTCTTCTAGCTCAGAGCTTTACCATTTAAAGTAAAATAGATATTGACTAGTATTCACTATTTTCCCACCATTTCATTGAGAGAATCTTAATTTAAAATTTTTTGAACTTCTATTTATCTTCTCCATTGATGGATCCTATAGACAAGTATAGGATACCATTTCCATCATATGTCTTCCAATTTATGTCTTAAAACACGTCTTTGAAGGGTTGTGTTCCATGCAAAATAGACAAGAATCCAATCTTAGATTCTTTCATGCTAAGCTATTTTAACATCTAGTCTATATGCATGGATTAGGATAATCTAAGCAACCTTTTAGATCTATCTTTATAGATCTTTTATCCAATATATAGGTTTCTTCTTTCAATTATTTTATGGAGAAATTTTTGGATAGCCAAAACTTTACTGATTAAAGTAGAGATATGTCGTTTCATAACAATAATATGTCATCTACATATAATAATAGAAAAATGACATCACTCCCACTAACCTTTTGTAAAAACAAGGTTTATCCATATTTTTTATGAAATTAAATATGTTGATTATACCATCAAAATTGGATATTTCTACTCCTTAAAGCTTGCATTGTACATTTGTACATTGCCTTTCATGTTTTCTCTTAGAAACCCACTTAGATCCATTGGTTTTTATGATCAACCAAGTTTCAAACTTGGTTAGTACATGAAGTCTTTAGCTTCAAGTTATTTCTTGGAATAAATATCATATATTACTCCCAAGTAAATGGTTGGCTCATCAATTATAAGTGTCATTTACAACTTTCATAAGAGGGTCTTTATCTCATTGATGCATGACATATCCTATCAAATTTATAAAGATTTTGTGTTTCTTAAGGTTCAAGCTAAACATCCAATGTTTTTAGCCTTGAGAATGTATTTCATCTAGATGTAGTGTTCTAAGAGGTGTAGAGAATTTCATTCTCTTTTAGATAATTCTAGGAATATTTGGTCAAATATTAACCACTTCATTGTAATCGAAGTTTCTTAATACTTATTTCAATTTGCAATTAAATTTTATTGCAGTTTATATTAAACCTGAGCATTTTAAATTCAGGTATAGACAAATCATTCATATAATTACCGGATCCATAAAAACATCATTATTATAAAAGAACATTTATCCTAAAAAATAAATCTAAATCCTTTTAATACTAAATAAAATGGAAACAATGTTTTAAAATACTGGAAAAAATAACAATTATAAAGTTCTAGTACCAGCCCATTAGGCAAAATAAAATAACTAGTTCCTACAACTAATGCAACAACTCTTGCTTCATTACTGAGTCGTAGGTCCACTTTGCCTTCAACTAATTTTTTATTTTATTTTTAGTTCTTGCATGCAATTGCAAATGTGAAAACCACTTTCGATATTCAATACCCAAGAACTACAGTGCAAAGTAGTAAGATAGTTTTCAATTATAAACATACTTGAAGTAAAAGCTTCATTAAGCTTGTTTGCCTTCTCAGTTGCAAGGTATTACTTGCAATTCCTCCTCCAATGTCTTTCGTTACCACAATGATGACAAGTGCCCTTGTCTTTCTTATTGCCCCCAGTAGGTTTGTTTGTCTTGGAAACTTATTTAATGATAGTTCCTACTATAATAAGGATAGAATAATTGTTTCCATACACCATAAGGATTCCGCATTAATATGGAGTCCATACCACATATGAAAACTATGTTGTTGCCCATTAAATATCCTTACAAGACTAGAAAATTCCCAAAACCAGCTGTCACATCCTTGTAGGAAAAGAAACCTAGCCAAATAGGAAGTTCACAAGTAAATAATAAAATTCATACAGCCTCTCTTGACCAGTATTGCAATGCCTTTCCAAACTCAGATTGACATGAAATTTTAACCCAAGGTAGGAAAACATGTTAGGAGACTCCATGTAAAATTTCATCTTGATTCAACAGTTGGATTGAGAATTATGATTGTTGCTGTAAAACTGGACAATTGTGCATTTTGCGTCAGAATTCGAATCTGATTGTTTTTTCATTGCCCGGATCGTATCATTAGGGGATCATGACATATTGTTAAATAATGCATCTAATCTTCGAATATGAATTAATCAATTATTGAATTGATAATAAATTAAGTTGGTGAATCTAATTAATTTTATTTAATTAGAATTATAATTTATATTCGGGCCAATATAATGGGTCACACACTTAAATCATTAGTCAGCAATTAAACTAGGATAATTAATCAAGTGTAACTTGATTGAAAATAATTTTAGAAATTAAGCACTATAATGTATTTAATTAAGAGATTATAATTCTAGTCCTAAAATAATCAAGTACGGGTTTGATTGATTAAATTTATAAAATTATCCTTAAACAATATATGGATATTATTTAACAAGTAAAAATTGAAGAAACATTGTTTCATTGTGTATTATAGATTCCAATAAATACAAGGATTCCTTAATGCTCTTATAAGCATGTATGGCAGCAATTGAGTTACTTATTCTACAATGATTCTATGTCAAACAAAAGAAATTTATAGCAGCAACTATTATTCATAGTTTGCAAGGATTCCATATCCATTATGGAATATATATGGTGGTAAGGAGGCTTGAGATTCTTTTATTGTTCTTTTTCTTCAAGATTTTTAATTTAAAACGGATATTATGGGAGGCTATTTTAAAGGACATATTTCAGCCATTTTCCTTCCTATTTTTTAAGGTATGCTTTCAGCTAAAAAAGGGAAAAGGGATTAATGGACGACACAAAGAGACTATTTCTTCTACAACTTTCAGATTTAGCTACAAGGGATCCATGTAATGAGATGCATCTTTTATTTATGTTGGTTTTTCTTTCCCCAAAATCAATATTTAGGCATTAGACTTGTGCTTAACTGAGTTTTAGTTAAGGCCCATTGGTTTGCAACCCAATATGGGACCATTAGGGCTATTATCTTAGGACTATATTATATTTTGTTTTGCAATAAATTTGGGCAGCCTTTAGAAACTAATGAAATTCAGTTTTGCTTGAGCAAATTCTCGGTCAAGGTTCAATCAAACTTGATTGTTCGGCTTTTTTAGGAAAATTATGTTATCTTTGTTATGGGTTGCATGATCACGTGATCATGAGGTTCATATAATTTGGAATCATAGCTAGGCTCTGTAATCAGGTTATAATTTTCTTCTTGTCGTTATCTATATGTTTTTGCATCAATTTTTTTATTCTTCGTTTCTGTCAGAATTGTTGAAGTTAGTATTTGATACGAACCTCTTAAACACGTGGTCAAGCAACCTACATGCAAAGACATCAATTTCCAGAAAGCCAAGTAAATCACGTTTGATAAGAGTGTGACACGAAGATAACTTGTACCTAGGCACCAACGCTATTGGAAAGGAAAACCCCCACCCAACGAATATTGATTCGCGAATGAGAAGTATAAGGATGACGCCACGAAACCAGTTGTTATTCGAGAAGTCGTTTTCTGTTTCTTTAGAGAACCAAAAAAATAGAGATTATCCCACTAACACACAACAAGTGCGGCAAAAGAAGTTTATTGATCTTAAAATTGTGTAACCCTTACATGTCTGGTTATGTCTTTATTTATACTGATTCTAGATTGAAACAAACCCTAGTAAAGCCCTTATATGGACTTATATGAGGCCCACTTATAATTAAACCCAAATAATATAAATAAAACCCTAAACTAAGAAGAAAATAACAATAATAATAAATTCGAATTTAATATCCTAAATATGATAGGATCATATTTGTTTCCCTATAGAAGTCCCATTTAAGCTAGGAGAAATCTGATTTGGAAAATTTGTGTTGTCGTCCCCTTTAGGTCTTTGATTAGCTTGGATTTTGTTGTTTAACTTGGACAAATAAGAAAAAAAATTTCCCCTTTTGTTGCTGATTTAATTACTTTCCTTCTTAGGCTAGGAAAAACATTAAATAATCCTTTCCTCTTTAGGAAAATAAATTGCTGACTTTTTATCCTTGTATCATTAGGAAAAGCAAGCCTAACAAGGCTGGTACGGGGCCGGACACATCAGCCCCTTGTTCCACATGAATTGGGCTCTTCTTGGACTTGAATGAGATGAATTAGAGGTTGTCTTTCATGCTCCTTGGATGTCCTAAGCTCCTCTAGGTTCATCTTGCTCCAAATATTTTGTACAAGCCCATTCCATGCTTCTTTAAGCTTTTTTGCCCTAGCTTTTATAATTGGTTCAATTGGCACCTCCAATGGGTCGTTGGCATGATTACGCTTGGTGTTGGGTATTTATCATCCCCTCTCTCTTCAAAAGGATTCGACCTCGAATCATCACCTATATCAAACAGAGTAAGATCAGAAACATTAAAGGTAGTAGTAACACTATACTCACATGACAAATCAGCTTTACAAGCATTGTCATTAATCCTCCCAAGGATCTGAAATGGCCCATCTCCTCATGGTTGTAGGTTTGATTTTTTATGGGTTAGAAATCTCTCCTTGCACGTATGCACCCTAACCCAATCACCGGGCTGAAAGACAACATGTTTGTGCCTCTTATTAGCTTTGGTCGCATACACACTTTCATTGAGTGTCTTCACCACATGTGCTTTACAATTACTATCCAAACTAACCCTTTCATCAATAGGTAAATGAATCAAATCCATACACAATTTAAAATGGTGAAAATTCAGTAGTAGAATGCACACTGCGATTATATACAAACTCTATAAATGGCAAACAATTTTCCCATTTCTTTAAGTTCTTTTGAATGACAGCATGCAGAAGTTGTGTTAAGATCCTATTAACTACTTCGTTTTGTCCATCTACTTGAAGGTGACAAGTAGTTGAAAACAACAGTTTAGTATCCAATTTGCCCCATAACACCTTTCAAAAATAGGTAAGGAACTTAACATCTCTATCAGAAACAATGCTTTTAGAGACCCTGTGAAGCCATATTATCTCCCTAAAGAAAAAATCAACAATGTTAGCTGCATCATTAGTTTTATGACATGGAATAAAGTGTGTCATCTTTGAAAACCTATGCACAACTACAAAAATTGAATCCCTACCCCGTTTTGACCTAGGTAAACCTAAGATGAAGTCCAAAAAAATGTCTACCCATGGTTCTTTAGGTACAGGAAAAGGGATATAAGAGCATACTTGCACGAAAGTGCATTAACCATATTGTTTTCTTTTCCTTGCTTATACTTGATCACTTACGGAAAGATTTCAATAAATTCAACCCTTTTAGCATGTCTCCTACTCAACTTACCTACCCTTTCAAGTGATTCAATGATTCATGATCTGGATGTATCACAAACTTCTTGGGCCACTGGTAATGCAGCCACGTCTCTAAAGTTCTTACCAAGGCATAGAGCTCCTTGTCATATGTAGGGTAATTCAAGCCTGTCCCATTAAGTTTTTCGCTGAAATACACAATGGGCCTCGTATCCTGCATTAACACAGCTCCTATACCTATACGTGAACATTCAAATAATAATATAAATAAAACCCTAAACTAAGAAGAAAATAATAATAACAATAATAAATTCGAATTTAATATCCTAAATATGATAGGATCAGATTTGTTGCCCTATAGAAGTCCCATATAAACTAGGAGAAATCTGATTTGAAAACTGTATGTTGCCGCCCCCTTTAGGTCCTTGATTGGCTTGGATTTCCTTGTTTAACTTAGACAAATAAGAAAACAAATTTCTCTCTTTGTTGCTGATTTAATTACTTTCCTTCTTAAGCTAGGAAAAACATTAAATAATACTTTCCTCTTTAAGAATTAGATTTGCCGAAACTTTTGATATCGCACTATATCTGAAATTTTAGCTCAATTGGACAACATTTACTTTAGGTTCCAAATTCGGACTTAACTTGTCGTAAACGAGTTTGTTTTGTGTCAACTTTTGAAATTCGCTTTCTTTCTGTTGTTTTCAACATATCCAACATATTTGGGTGTTGTTTCATCGTTTTGCATATTTTGTTTCTGTTTTTATTCGAGTCTTCAGTTTAGTTCATACTTTGGATAGATTCGTTTGCTACTCGCGAGACTATCATCGCAGTTTTGTTTTGCTTGTTTTCTGGTTTTTATTGCTTCTTGAGTCATATTTACATATTTGGATTGCACTGCTAAGTTGGTTCTATTTGGTGTTGGTTTTAGTTCCGCAAGAACTGCAAGAAGGTGAGACGAGAGGTGTGAGCATGTAAGGATATTAAGAGTGTTTGAGCAAAACACAAGCGATGTGAGGATTTTTTTATCACTAACCAATTTTTGCAGGTACTATCATGTCAGATCAAAAACAACACACCACCCCCTCCCGATGTAGAACTTAAATTCCAAATCCAAGCCATGATGAAGATGATGGAAAGAATGAATTTCGTGATGAGGAACGTGTGTGACAGACTTGAGAAGGTGGGCAAACATGGTAATATGGCTGGAACATGTACCCAAGACGTGAGAAAGGTTGGAGCTGAACCGAAATCAAACAATGGCAGTGGGGCCCAAAGGCCAAGGGGGGCTGATTATGAGGATTTTGAGGAGGATGTTGATGATATTGGTGATGGTGGTTTTAAGGATGAGACCATAGGCCATCGGAAAGGTTTTCGGTAGCCTAGAAACTAAAGGGATTTCATGTATTTTTATGAGGTGTTATGGCAAAAGAAAAGGAGGATTCAAAAGGAGAGGTGGTATCAAAAGGAGAGAAATAAAGAGATTAGTGTTCTAAAAAAAATCCAAGAGTCTATCCCGTATTCTAGGGGAGATGAAGCAAGAACTTGATGTGTTAACGGCAGCAATCAATGCCCAGTAAGCTTCATAAAAAAGAGGAGAAACAATGATGCAATGATGATATACGAAATAGAACGGCTGCTACTTTGATCCAAAGTTATTGACGATGATTGTTGGCAAAAAAAAACTCCAAAGGCTTCAAAAGGAGGCTAAGGAATTTTCCATTCAACTTGTTGGTGATTCGAGGACAAATCATCTTGAAGAGAGAGGGAATGATACGATCCAAGCAAGGTCAAATTCGGATTTTGATGTAAAATGTGCAACTATCCATCATTCTCAATCCGACCGTTTGATCGTGCTAAAAGTTTTCATGAAGTCTCCAGACATGTTTTCCTACATTAGGTTAAAATTTTAGGTTAATCAGATTTTGAGAAGGCATTGCAATATGGGTCAACACAGGCTGTACGAATTTTGTTATTTACTTCCTTTTGACTTGTAGACTTCCTATTTGGCAAGGATCCTTTTCCTACAAGGATATGACAACTTGTTTTGGGAATCTCCTAGCTCTACAAGGATCTTTAGCTGGCTACAATATAGTTTCCAAGTGTGGTAAGGATTCATAAATGTTTCAAAATCATTTTTTTATAAAGATTCCTTATTCATCCTAGCTACAACAAGGAAAAAAGACTTCAGAATTAATTCTACCTTCACATCAGATTTCCTAGTTTATTTGGGACTTCTTAAGGGTGATCACATGGTTACGCAACCCCCACGCAAAGACACCAATTCCTGGAAAGCCAAGTAAATCAGGTTTGATAGGAGTGTGACACAAAGATAACTTGTACCTAAGCACCAGCACTATTAGAAACGGAGACCCCCACCCAATGAATATTGATTCGCGAACAAGAAGTATACGGATGACGCCACGAAGACAATTGTTCTTCAATAAGCCGTTTTTCAATTCTTTAGAGAACCATGGAAGGGAGATTATCTCACCAACACACACACACACACACACAAAGTGTGGCAAACAAGAAGTTTTATAAATCTGAATTGTCTAACTTACATGTCTAGTTTTGCCTTTATTTATACTAACTCTAGACTTAAATAAACCCTAATGGACCCCCCTTAGGTGGACTTATATTAAGCCCACTTACAACTGACCCAAATAAGTAATAATAACCCAAAGACTAAGAAGAAAATAATAAAAATAATAAAAATCCGAAAATTACCATCCTAAATATGCTAGAATCAGATTTGTCACCATTAAAAAGTCCCAAATAGACTAGGAAATCTGATCTGAAGGTAGAATTTATTCTGAAGTCTTCTTTTCTTTTTGTAGCTAGGATGAATAAGGAATCCTTGTAAGAAAAGTATTCTGAACATTTATGAATCCTTGCCATACATGGAAACTATGTTGCAGCCCATTAAAGATCTTTGGAGAATTAGGAGATTCCCAAAATAAACTACCACATCCTTTTAGGAAAAGAATCCTAGCCAAATAGGAAGTCCACAAGTCAAAAGGAAGTAAATAACAAAATTCGTACAGCCTCTGTTGACCCGTGTTTCGATACCTTCCTGAACTCCGATTGACCTGAAATTTTAAACCAAGGTAGGACAACATGTCAGGAGACTCCATGAAAAATTTCAGCTTGATCTAACGGTCGGATTGAGAATTATGACTATTGCCATAAAACTAGATAGGTGCACTTTTTACGTCAAAATCCGAATTTGACCTTGCCTGAATCGTATCACAACCTGATATGCATTCTAACATATCTACTTTTACCATTTTAAGTAACATAAATGAAAAGCAACAAAGTCAGTTAACCAAATTAAGAAAAATGTTCTATGGTTTGAAAAAGACAGCTCTTGGGCTTGGGGAAAGATTCTAAAGCTCAGATCCTTAGCATGGCCGAAGATGAAGTACATCATAGGAGATGGAATGACAACCTCTCTATGGTTTGATAATTGGCATCCTCACAGCCCACTCGCGGATTCTTACGAGGAAAGATTCATCTATGATTCAGGTATGGCCAAGAACGCGAAGGTGAATGTGCTAATTCAGAACTCAGAATGGAAAACGCCTACCACCCAAGCTATTGGCTGGCACCCCATTATAGAAGCTATTCCTTCCAATTCTAATCCTAAGATGGGGCAAAAGGATGAGATAGTTTGGTTGGACTCGCCAAATCACAGATTCTCGGTCAAAGTAGCTTGGGAACATCTAAGACGTCATCGTCAGATGGTTGAATGGCATGACATTGTGTGGTTCAAGAATGCTGTTCCAAGACATTCATTTCTTCTATGGATGGCCGTCCAACAGAAACTCACAACTCAAGATAAACTTCATCGGTTTGGTATACATGGTCCCAATAGATGCTCACTCTGTCTCCGCAACAATGAGGATCACAACCACTTGTTCTTTGAATGCTCCTATACTAAAGCGATCTGGTGGGATGTTTGTGACAGATGCGACATTCCAAGATTGACAAAAGGCTGGGATGAATGGATTCGATGGGCCACTGTCTCTTGGCATGGCAAGAGTTTCGTCAATTTTTCTCGTAAACTGAGTTTTGCAGCTACAGTGTATCATGTATGGCAAGAACGGAATGCAAGGATCTTTGCTGGAATGTCTAGAACTCCGAATTTGGTCCTTAATCAAATCGAATGTATCATTCGTGATAAGCTTGATTTGATGAGGAATGTCGTACCAACAAATGAAAACACAAGGATCCAACGAGCTTGGAGGGTGAATACCATAGATTCTTAATCTGTTAGTTAGCTGATTGTATTGGTTTCCCTAACGAATCTAGTGAGGTTTCAGTTTTACGGTCGGTGGCTAGCCTGTAGCCATCTGTTGTTTTATGTTTCTGTTATCATTGTAAATCTGGGGTATGCCCCTTATAATGTTTGTATCTTCTTCTTTTAATACATACGTCAACTTACCAAAAAAAAAAAAAGACATGCATACTAACATATCTACTTTTACCATCTCTTAATAGGCTACCTCCTTTGCTTGCAAAACCCATTCCACCTCTTCCTCCACTAGACACAAATGTCCAATATGGCCTAAGTGTAGCTTGAAGCTCTCGGTAATACACTAGTCCCAAACTAAACATTTTAGATACCGTTAAAGGTGCTAAAGTTTTTGAAGTGAAAGATGGCATCGAGTGAAAATAGCTCCTCCTCAGGATGTGTTTGAAGAAGGTTGTGAACTTTGGCAATCCACTCTAGGTGGTCATTTTATAGGTTAGAAACTACCATTTCCAATAATTAACTCTATTGCAAACAAAATTTGGGGCTCATTTGGGTTATCAGAAGTTTTATTATCAGATAATGGCTTCTTCCTCTTTAATTTTGACTCGGTTGATCATATGTTGTTTTAGATCGAGCTCCATGGCTTATGGAAAATAAAAATTTGGTGCTAAAACGTTGGCAACCAAACATATAATTTTCTAAAGATGATTTGGCTAGAGTTTCGGTTTGGGTTAAGCTATATAATGTTTCTTTGGAGTATTAGACTATTAAGGGGTTAAGTTGTGTGGCTAGTGCTATTAGGGTTCCTTTTTATTCTGACCTTAATACCCTATCACATAAAAGGCTGAATTATGCAAGAGTCTGTGTTGAGATAAATGCCTCGGAGATGCTGGTTAAGGACTATGACTTACACTGTCCAAATAGAACTCTCATAAACATTTCAACTAATTATAAATGGCTTCCTTCTAAATGTAGTAGTTACAACAACATCTTTGGACACACCAGAACAATATGCCCTAAAATAAAGTTGATAAAATTTCAATGGTGGAAGATATTAAGAGGAAAAATGATGCTGTTAGAACTATCTCTTCATATCACAATTAAAATTTGTTTCAATGGCAGAAAGTTGATAAAATGAATAAAGGCTCTAAGAATGGTGAGAATGGTCAGTCTACATCTGGTGTGTTTAAATCTTATTGTTATGAATAGCCCTCGAGTAGGCAAACCGAAGAATCAAGGAAGTACTTGTGTTGTTTTGGCTATAAGTACCGTTGAAACTACCGTATGTGAGACCACTAATGAAAAATCTATCCAGATTCCTTTGACTACAAATAAGTTAAATGGGAGTAAGGATGAGATGAATATTGAAGTTAGGGAAGGTGATGCTTATGAGGATTGTACTAATCAAGAGTCCATGTTTTCATTTTTGGTGAGTCCCCCTCATCAATCTCCTTTAAATTTGGCCAGCAAGGAAAATGTTAATCAGCTAGCAAGTAAGGTTAAAGACTTTTTTGAGAGAAAGAAAAAGGATTCGATAGGTTTTTCCAAAAATAAAAAGAGATCTGGTTCCTTGCGAGGGGGCAAGTCAAGGTAATCATTGTGCTGCTGTTTGTTTTCCTCTCTTTATTTTCTATGTATATCGGTTGTTGGAATGTTAGAGGTTTGAATGATCCCTTAAAGCATTCAAAATTACATTATCTTGTCCAAAAGGAAAGAATGGCTCTCTTAGGTTTAATTCAGACTCAAGTTAGAGAAAGAAAAAAAAAGTGTTTCTAGTCTTCTTCTTTATTCCTTCTTAAAAATTGTGATTACTAATGTCATGGGCAAATTTGGGTATGTTGGGATGCTGATGTGGTTAAGGTGGATATGGTGGGTTGTTTGGGTGAGATTATTCATGTTTGTGTTATTGTATTGGATACCAATACTTACTTCAATGCCTCAATCGTATATGAAGATAATAGTCCATCTAAAAGAGAGGCTTTATAAACTGATATTGTAAGTCGTACTGATAGTTGGGAGTCCACCCCTTGGATTTTTATAGGTGACTTTAATGTTATTCATTCTATAGATGAGAAGAGAGATGGTACTATATTGTGGTCGTCGTGGTAGAATAACCTTAATAATTGTCTCACTCAATCGTGTTTGAAGGATATTAGATTCACTAGTTTTGTGTTTACTTGGACTAATCGGCAATGTGATAATCCTATTTTGAAGAAATTGGATTGAGGGCTTGTTAATGTGAAGTAGAAGTGTGAGTTCACGGGTTTTGAAACTTATTTTCTTCCTTTTGGTATCTTTGATCATTCTTTGATGTTTGTTATGCTTGCGGACATGTCTAAAAGGAAAGTTTCTTTCAAGTATTTTGATTTTTGGGCTAACTATCCTTAATTTCAACAGACTATTGGCGAGACTTAGAAGGAGGAAGTAACTGGTACATCGATGTTTATCTTGTGTAAAAAGTTGAAGCCAAGGTGTTTTGATGGAGAGAAAAGTCATGGAAGATGTTCAATGTTTGATTGGAGAGGGTTTTGATGGCAAGAAAAGTCATGGAAGATGTTCAATGTTTGATGTAAGAGATTCCTTTTCATTTGGATTTTCATAAAGATGAGTCTATATAGGTTAAGGAGTATGTGAGATTTGCTCAAACCAAAGAGAGCTTCCATGGGTTGAAATCCCGAGTTCAATGGTTAAATTTAGGGGATAAGAATTCAAAGGTCTTGATGTGGACCAGCCCAGAAACACCAGCAAGGACCCATTACATGTTCCAAATGGTCCAATGACTCGGTCCAAGACAAAGGCATTGAAAGAGGCATTGAATGCATTGGTTTTGAATGTTTCAACCAAGTCAGAATTGAAAGGTCCATTAGAGTATCAAGAGGAGACCCCAGTACATCTTATCCATGTGCAAGAGGGGTCCAACACAACCTTATTTGGGCCATGAGGTGAGGACAGCAAAGGAAACAAAAGAATCCTTCTACAACTTGGAAACAACATAGGTGACAGAACATGGATTTAATATTATGGGCTTTGATGATAATTACTTCTGAATTTTTTAATTTTAATGTGTGAGAGTGATTCTTGTGTTCTTCAGTTCTTGAACGAACTGAATCTGACTTATCGAAGATTAACTGGCTTCGTGGCGTCATTTTACTCAATCCAATAGTGTTGGTGCCTTGGGGCAGGTTTCCATTGTGTCACACTCCTATCAGACCTATTTCGGCTTTCCGGGATCAGATCTCAATCTTGATTGTGGGTTGCGTGACCACGTGATCAAGAGGTTCGCATCAGTTGGTATCAGAGCTAGGCTCCGAAACAAGGTCATATCCTTCTGTTATTTTCGTTTTTTTAGTGCTACTTTAAGTTTTTCAGTGTTTGCGTCCATCTTCTTGTTCTTCGTGTCTGCGTCGTCAAAAAAAAAAGGTTATATTTTATCTTCTTACTGTCTCTAATCATATCAGTATATTAAAAAGAAAGAGAGATAGGGATTAGTTGAAATTTGAAGGATCATTCAATTTTTACCGCAGAAACACAACTCTTGGTAAACCATAAGTAAACCACCTTGGAATCAATTGAAACTTCATATTAAGTCTATTAGGGGTGAGATCACATCATATGTCAAATTTGGGCTTATTCCGATATTGTTTGCTTGAAGTTTGAATTTGAGGCTCAATTCTACCGCAGAAACACTACTCTTTGTGAGGTTGAAACAAAGAGGGGGGGCTAGGAATAAAAAGCATAACAGAATGGAACAAGATTGCTTTGTTGAAACACATTTGGAACCTGTGCAATGACTCAGATGGCTCAATATGGTCTACTTGGATCAGATCCAATCTGTTACGAGGTAGGAATTTCTGGACAATCAAGACGCCACAGAATTGCTCTTGGGCTTGGGGAAAGATTCTAAAGCTAAGATCCTTAGCATGGCCGAAGATGAAGTACATCATAGGAGATGGAATGACAACCTCTCTATGGTTTGATAATTGGCATCCTCACAGCCCACTCGCGGATTCTTACGGGGAAAGATTCATCTATGATTCAGGTATGGCCAAGAACGCGAAGGTGAATGTGCTAATTCAGAACTCAGAATGGAAATACTGAGTATTGTAATACTAAATATTGTATTGTAATACTAAATATTGAATTTGAGGTCATTTCGAGATCGTTTGGTCTGGGTTTCAATTCTGTTACGTAACAATTGCGTAACAGGTTAGATTTGCGTCAAGTTTCAAAACGTGATTCGTACTGTTTAGTTTTGTCCAAATCTTTTTGTTTCTATTATATTTGGGTTATCTAGGAGTCAAGTAACTGTTTTCGCTAATATTCGCTTCTGTTTTATTTCGTGTCTTCGTTTCGTCCACAATTCGTACGAATTTGCATTGCTACTCGCAAAATCATAATCGTAGTTTTGTTTTGCTTTGTTTTCATTATATTTATTGATTCTTGAGTCTGAAAATTATAAGGCTACTGACTCTGATTTGTTGATTTCAGTTCCTAAATAACCAAAAGAAAGCAAGTTGTGAGGTAAAAGGCGTAGTGAGTTTATTAGAGTGAAAAGCCTTGATTTTTTTGTGTGATACACGAGAGGTGTGAGGATATATTTTGTGCTGCTAACCAAATTTTGCAGATTTAAAGAATGTCTGAAAACAACGACGAATCAGCTACATAAAACGCTGACGTAGCTTTTCAATTGCGAGCCATAGGCCAGCAACTTAAGCTATTGTCTAGAACATACAAGGATCTGAAAGATGAGGTGAATTCAATAAAGCAACAGAATAGTGGGGCTGATCGCCGAGGAAATACGGTCCGTATGGCCGTACAGAATGTCAGATCTGATTTTGAAGAGTTTGTTTACGAAAACGCAGATGCGGGTGAAGATGACTATGATTTTGCATCTGCTGGCCAAGGAATCAGGTCTGGACCGAACAGGGCTAGGAGGAATGTGAATTTCCGTGGCATGGGCACTTATGAAGATATGGATGGGGACTTGGACACCATTAAACTGAAAATTCCTAACTTTCAAGGTAAAAACGATCCCGAGGTTTATTTGGAGTGGGAGAAAAAGGTAGATTGGATTTTTGATTGCCATAACTATTCTGAACAAAAGAAGGTGAAATTGGTGATAATTGAGTTTACGGAGTATGCATTGATTTGGTGGGATCAAATTGTAATCAGTAGGAGGAGGAATGGGGAGCGACCCATTCAGACTTGGGGGGAGATGAAAGTCTTAGTGAGGAGACGATTTGTGCCAAACCACTATTACAGAGACTTATATCTGAAGCTCCAAGGTCTGAATCAAGGTTATAAGACAGTAGATGAATATCATAAAGAGATGGAGATAATAGCAATGATTCGGGCCAATGTTGTTGAGGATAGAGAAGCCACCATGGCTAGATTTCTTAATGGGTTGAATCAGGACATTGCAATATGGTTGAGCTACAGCACTATGTGGAGCTAGAGGACATGGTTCACATGGCTACGAAGGTGGAGAGACAACTTCGGAAGGGACATGTTCGGCCAGTGTGTAATTCGGGCTCTTCATCATCTTGGAAGCCGAATCTAAAGAGAGAGGGTACTGTCCGACTAAGATCCTTTGTTCCTTCTAGAACTGAACCACCAAAGGCTAAAGTTGATGTTCCTACTGATGCCAAAGGTAAATCTGAAACTCAACCTAAATGTACCCGTGATGTTAAATGTTTTAGGTGTCAAGGACATGGACATTATGCTTCAGAGTGTCCAAACAAGAGAATCATGATGATTAGAGATAATGGTGATATGGAATCTGAAAGTGACAGAGCTGATTGTGAAGGCATGCCACCATTGGAGGATAGTGATGAGGATGAGTTAGCATTACCGGTTGGGGAGTCCTTGGTTATAAGACGAACACTTCAGGTTCAGGTAAAGGAAGATGAAATTAATCAACAAAGGGAGAACATCTTCCATACGCGAGGATGAGCCCGTGTGCTATACACGTGCTACTTGTGCCTAAGAAGGATGGAACATGGAGGATGTGTGTTGATTGCCGAGCCATCAACAACATAATGGTAAAGTATTTTCTCTAAAATCGACTTAAAAAGTGGGTACCATCAAATTAGAATGAAAGAGGTGATGAGTGGAAAACAGCATTTAAGACTAAGCATTTAAAACAGCTATAAATAAGCCTTGAATCAGTTCTATAATATTTTACTTCCTTCTCTTCTTCTCATGACAGAACATGGATTTCATATTATGGGCTTTGATGATAATTACTTCTGAATTTTTCAGTTTTAACGTGTGAGAGTGATTCTTGCATTCTTCAGTTCTTGAACGAACTGAATCTGACTTATCGAAGATTAACTGGCTTTGTGGCGTCAGTCTACTCAATCCAATAGTGTTGGTGCCTTGGGGCAGGTTTCCATTCTGTCACACATCAGACCTATTTCGGCTTTCCGGGATCAGATCTCAATCTTGATTGTGGGTTGCGTGACCACGTGATCACGAGGTTCGTATCAGGTCTTCTTCAACTCGGTCAAAAATCATCTATGCAAAAGTAAAATCATTATTATTCATGATGATAATGACATTTGTATTATAGAGGCAAAGAAGGTAAATGACTACTTTGAGAATCTTTTTTTTTCTTTTTTTTAGGGGGGTTTGGTCATATTCTTCCATTGATTATTCTCTTAGTAGTGAGGCCTTCCATCGGCGATAAATCATGACTCTTGATAATCCAATTAGTGATGAGGAAATTCAGAAGATTCTTTTCTCTCTTAAAGATAATAAGGCTCCCATTCCAGACGGGTTCAATGCGGGTTTTTTTTAAGAAAGCTTGGACTATTATTGGTCTAACACTGGTATGATTCAGGTTAACAGGTGCCTCTTATATGGGGGTGGTAGTGAAGATGTTGATCATTTATTTTTTTTATTGTCCTTTCTCTTATCGCAAATAGTATGATATTTTCTCTAAATGCCTCATTCCTTTCAGACGTCGATCTTAGGTCAGTATCGTTGCATGGCTTTCTCTTCTGGGTAGAGGTAGCTCTCTTAAATCTTTGATAACCAGATTGATGTTAGCTACTGCAATATACTACGTTTGGAGAGAGAGGAATGCCCGGCTCTATGGTGACGCTCCTCATAATATTTCAGTTGTTTATAGTGATATCATTAAGAGTACTATATCTAAAGTTAATCCTTTTTGTAACATAATCTCCTCGAATACTAATAGAAGGCTTTCTATTTTATGGGGTTTTTCTGATGATATTTCTAGTTGATTTATTTCTTGTTTAGGTTTTAAAGGCATGTGCTCTTAGCCTTTCTCTAGTGTACGCCCCTTTTATTTCATGTATTTTTTTTGTTTTAGGTTAGGTAGGTTTTGGTCGCCTATCCGAGCTTTGTGGGCCTTGCCCTATGGTGTTGTTTTGTTCCTTTCTGGTTTATTAATACACTTACTTTACCCAAAAAGGGGGTTGATTCGCGTTTGTTTCGCGTCCGCATATCAAAAACACATCGGAATTAAATCAAATTGATATTCTGGTTATTTGGGGTGAAATCACACTAAATATCAAATTTCAGGTCATTTGGTTTAGGGTTTAGATTGAGGTCTAAAAGGGTTTGTTACATTCATCAATTGAAAGACCTTATAATTTTGGGTTGGTACCATTGAAAATTGGTATTCAGTTATTTTAGGTTAGTTACTATGCCAACAACATCTCTATTTGCTTTCAGTTAGATCTAATTCAGAAGGTTAAGTTGCAATTTGGACCCAAATCAATATTTTTCTTATCTTAAACTATTATTGTCATGTCTTTAATCTTGACATTATCTTTGCAAACACCATCAATACAGATTTTTCGGCATTAAAAATACATGTAATTGAAGGCCTTGAGTGAAACACAAGAGGAGTGTAAATACGTAAGGGAGTGAGCGAGGAAACATATTTTCTTTACCACTAACTAGTTTTTTTTTTTGGATTTGAGGATGTCAAAGTTAATCAATATGGCACCATTAACATTGCTTTTTAGTTATGATTTGCCGCTCAATAGTTGATAGAGTTCAGTTTGGTGATGG
Organism: Populus trichocarpa; assembly: GCF_000002775.5. Taxonomy (NCBI): domain Eukaryota; kingdom Viridiplantae; phylum Streptophyta; class Magnoliopsida; order Malpighiales; family Salicaceae; genus Populus; species Populus trichocarpa. The sequence continues at coordinate 10,308,103 of NC_037295.2, forward strand.
GTGATATGCATAATAGGATGGAAAAGATTGGAGGGACTTGATAATGAAAATGGTGGACTTTGACATAGGGTTGATTAGAGAGAATTCAATATGATTAAGAAAGAGAAACTAAGGTTAAGAGTTTCAAATATTTATGATTATAATGCTTCTATGATGGTGTTCGCAGATAGAGAGGCTGAACAAATTGCAAAGTTTTATAAAGAAACAAATAAAGAACATGAAAAATGGAGAGATTTAGTTCAGCATCAAAATGATAAAAAAACAAAAAAGAGCAGAAATGATTATCATTAAAAAATATGTATGTAAGTGGATGACAAGACGTGCTTATTTGAAATTATCATCGGCTACAACATTCATACAATGTTGTTGGAGGCATATGCAGGCAAGAAAAGAACTCTAAAGGATTCAACAAAAAGCTAAAGAATTATCCATTATACCTATTGGAAATTCGATGATGAATCATCTTAAAGATAGAGGGAATGATACAATCCAAGAAATGTCATATTCAAGTTTTGGTGTAAAATTTTCTATTATCTAGTTTTACACCATTGAGCATAACTTTCAACTTGACTGTTAGATCAGGTTGAAATATTTATAAACAAATTCTAGACATGATTTTCTACATTAGGTTAAGATTTTAGGTCAATTGGAGTTAGGTAAGGGGTTATTTTAGAGGGTTGAATTTACTAGATGAATTTTTTCAAATATATTTATCTAGACCTTCATCTACTTTTTGGACTATATCTAGAGTTACAGAAAAAGTTATGCTAAGATTCCAATTGAGTTGGAAAATAGACAACCGTATCTTTTCAAAAATATATGGTAGCCTTGCTAATTTATCTAAACAAGAGATAAAGACATGTTTTTAAGTCATGATTGAAATTTGTAAGGAATATGTGAAAATTAGAGAAACATTGTTTCCTTGTGTATTATATATTTCAATGAATACAAGGATTCCTTAATGCTCATGTGTGATAGCTATTGGTTTACCAATTCTATAAGGATTTTATGTCAAACAATGAGATATTTTTGACATCTATTATCCATAATTTTCAAGGATTCCATATCTATTATGGAATGTACGTGGTGGCAAAGAGGATTGAGAATATTTTGTTGTTTTTTTTCCCTTACTTTATATGATTTTCTTATTCAAAATGGAGATTATGGAGGCTATTTAAAAGAGATATTTCAACCACTTTTATTTTTATTTTTTAGAGCATACTTTTAGCTAAATAAGAGAAGAAACTTTAGCATTTTAAGATAACATCTTTCAAGGAAAGAAAGAGGAATTAATGGATGGCACAAAGAGACGCTCTTTCTTCTACAAGTTTCAGATTCGGCTATAGGGAATCCAATACATATGATTTTGGGGTTGTTTTGATAACTTTGTATTAATTTGAATATTTTTTAGATTTATTTATTATTTTAATTAATATTTGAGATAATTATATTTTATTTTTAGGGATTTTAAATCTGTTGGTTTTGTTTTGGCTCAAAATCAATGTTTAGGCTTGTTTAGACATTAGACTTGTACTTAGCTGAGTTTTAGTTAAGGTCTATTGGTTTGCAATCTAATATTGGACCATTAAAGTTTTTATTTTAGAACCATATTATGTTTTGTTTTGCTGTAAATTTGAGCAACCTTTAGATATTAATAAAATTTAGTTTTACTTGAGCAAACTTCTTCTTCTTTGCCCGAACAAAAAGTTAATTCGACTTATCAAGGTATAACATGATCTTGTGGCTTCATTCGAATCATCCAATACCTTTAGTTCTTAGTTACAGGTTAACTTTTGGTGAAAGTTCAATCAAATCTGATTGTTTAGCTTTTTTTAGAGAAGTTATCATCTTCGTTGTGAGTTGTGTGATCACGAGATTCACATCAATAATGATATCTAATTTATTTTAAATTAAAATTCTAAAACAATAATAAAATAAATAATATATAATATATGTTCACGAGGTCCAATGATTATTTGTTAAAAAAGAAGTAAACGCTGAGGTTTTTTTTAAGAAAAAACAAAAATCAATCTCAAGACTTTTTACCCCTTTAATCTTTCATTTCCCATTAATATACTTCATTATCCCGGCATTCCATAAAATTACTCCGTCAAACTCTGATTGACTTAAACTAAAAAATAATCAAAACAATCTTCGACTAAAAGTATCACATATGTAAAAGTACACCTCTCCTCGTGTATATAAATAAGAAAATACATATGAATACCGAAATACACACACACACTAACCAGAGAAGAATCTTTTCCATGTCTGCCACGGTAGAAACCCTCCTGCCAAATGTTGAGAAACATATTTTATTAGTCAGTTGTGTGAATAAAAAATAAAAAAGAAAAAAGAAAAAAGGTCTTACCACATCCTGGGCAACGAAAATAGTCCTTGTCAACCATCTAGATGGTGGTCCAGTGGTAAGAGCTTGGGACCAAGAGGTTTGCTCGCTTTGTGGTCTCAGGTTCGAGCCCTGTGGTTGCTCATATGATGGCCACTGAAGGCTTACATGATCGTTAACTTCAAGGCCCATGAGATTAGTCGAGGTGCGCGCAAGCTGGCCCGGACACCAACGTTAAACTAAAAAAAAATAAAACAATAAAATAGTCCTTGTCCCTTAAAACAAGTCCAGATCCCCCACATACTTGACACCTTCGTTGTGCTATTTGCCATGTATGTAAACCGTAAGGTTAAAAATTCCTTCAGTTTGTATGTGAAAATCAAATATTTATTTTAAAAAATTACATCACCAATTAAAATATATTACAAGGACCCTTGTATTGAATAGACACGGAATGTTGAGCATCACAATTCATCCACAATAATCAATTAAATTGATAAATAACACTTGTTTGTGAAATATAAATTGATTAATAACAGCAATTGATTTTTTTTGGAATGATATTCTTGAAATGCATGTATGTTCTTTCTCCTTGTTGTTTTTCAGAATTTGAAATCCTATTAAATGTTGGCAACCGTTAGGAATAATGTATTGTGTAGAAAATTCATGAAAAAAACTTGAAAAAACATAAAGGAAGCAGTAATCTTCAACAATGAAGGAGTAGTAGAAAAGTAAGGTTGAGATATGATGCAGTAGTACTTACTATTCTTTTGCTGAACTCAATCCCAGCTACAACGAAGGGTGTTACACCAGCTGCATATTAATTAATTTGTAATTTTGCTTAGACACACAAATTATAACGCATGGAGCCCTTTATTATTAACAGTAATACTCTTACCTATAGCTCCAACAATAATTTGCCAGGTGACCTCCACTTGGGCTATATCTGCTGCAGCCGAAATACCATAGTCATTGATGGCTGAGATCTTGAACCTGGTTTTTAATCTTCTTCCATTAATTGTAATCCCAGTAGGAGAAGGATAGTGTCCGGTACTTGATTTTGAATTTGGAAACTGATCGGAGAATTGGATTGTATCTCTCTTCTTCCTAGTAGTAATTAGAGCTTTCTTGTTTGCAGGAAATGTTATTAACAGCTTTAAAGAAGAAGAAATTGCTGTTGCTTCCATGGCACCCCACGATCCACTGCAAACTGCAGCTTTAGCAGGGCAGGCTGGGCATTTCATTTTTCTTTTTTTTATATTTTTTATATTTTATTAATCAACCACGGAGAGACAGAGATTGTGCCACGTCAACATATTATGGCCGGTCTGGCGCCAACCACACAATACAAGATACAGCGGAATGGAATTCAGATGAAGATAGTTAAAAAACGTCACCGTTCGGACCCTTCAGCGTTGTTTTTCTTTGATACTTGTATTCTAGTGAAGCGAAACGAAGTCGTTCCATAATTGTCCAAATAATCTGATTTTGGAAGATAAGCCAGCAATGGTAAAAAAAAAAAAAAAAAACACTTTAATGAACTCTAAACTAGAGGTTCTGTACATCCATAAAGTGCGTAATTCATTTGTAATAAAATTGTGTTAAAAAAATAAAAATATTTAAATGAAGACAAATGATTTTGATAATATTTTTTAATTATTCACACTAAAAGAAGAAAAAAGAAAATTCATTTTATGTATTTAATAAATATATATGAACAATTACAATTAAAAAAATTTCCATCGGATTTGCAAAGATATTAGTATTATTTAGAGGCGAGGATAGGGTTTATGGGTATATTCTCACACAATTCTATGTGAAACGCACGCACTATCTTTGTCTATCTAAAATAATAAGAGAAAACATGACAGTTTCATTTGTTTATCCATTAAATATACAATCATTTGAAGATACAGAAATAGATGAAAGTTGAAACTATATACTAACATTAGTCTGATGTTCCATGGTAGCCTGATTTTGTGCTTGTTATTTCTATCTAAATATCTATCTAAATCCTGCTCTCCTCTCTCACTCTCACACGCTTGTTATTTGTTTGACCGCTTTTTATGTTCGGCTTGTTTTAACTCGCAAGTGTACGAGTGTGCGATGTAGCAATTAACTCGGTAAGATCGAGGTCATATCCACAGAGAGCTAGATCTGGAAATTAAGCTAGGTAACAAAAAAAACTCAAGAGAAATTAAATTAACAATAACTTGGTTGAAAATGATTGATGGATTTGTTTTCAAAGATGAAAAAGTGTAAATAGATTTTAAATGACAAGAAAAAGTAAGTCTTGGTCCAAATCAATTTTAATGGTGATGTATTGGTGATTCCTTCAACATATATAAGATAACTCAACCTAATATCAACGATGGTGATATTAGATCGGAATATATTACAATGAAGTTTAAAAAGATGAAGATTGATTATTGCTTAAGAATGAACAAGTACTTTCATATTAAGTAAGACATTTAATCAAGCAATCTCTATACCAAAACTAAGGTTTGTGCATAAAAATTCAAGATTATAACATTACCTAAATGATTTCTAAAATTTCTTTGCAATAATAAAACATTCATGAAGAAAATAAGAAGATAAACATTAAGATTCATTCATATCTTAAAGAACTCACCTCAATCACCATCATCCTTGATTTGGATCCAAGAAGGAGATTAGCCAACCATGATTATATATGAGGACACTTCAATAAACATGAAATAACTTGAATCACACTGAAATAATAAGTTTTACAAGCTAAAGAACCGAAATCTACAAAGAAGAACACAACACAATTTCAGTAAATATTCGGACACAAATCTGACTCTAACTTTGGACAGCAATTCGACCCTCTTAGAAGCCTCTTTTGAATATGGCTATTAGAGACATATTTATAGACCATTCTGTTATCTTTCCAGATCATTAAAGAACAGCTCATTTGGACATCTGAGTCAAAAGTTATGGGCAAAACACCGAAAGGTGTTCTGGAAAATCAAATCAGGCCAGCTTGGAGAACACTTTGGTGCACGTTTTTCTTCCTCCTTTGTGAGCTGTCTCTTTCTTCTTTTTGACCCAAAATAATGTGACAATGTCCCCTCCAGCTTTCCATCCATGTGCTTGCCCTCTTGGATCAATGAATTATCCAAAATAAATCAAATGTTATTTGTTGTGTGGACATGTAAGATCATAGATTGTGCTTGGGCTGATTTGGAGGCTGATTTGAGCATCAAATAAGGATACAAATGTATCTATTATTTGGGCTAAGATTGACATTAAAACCTTGAGTGTTTGATGGTTGAAGTTTGCACACAACATAAGGCAAGTTTGGGCTTGAAATAGATCATATTATATTCTTTTCTAGAATTGGAATAGAATTGATTTTTGGGGCAAATTTGGAGCACTTATTTGAACCAAGATTTTCTTCAATCTTCAACTAAATTTCTCTTCAATTCTTTGTTCCGAATTCCGACGTTGAATTTTCTGAAATAATTCATTTAAGCTCCAAAAACCTATCGAAACATTAAAAGAAACTTCATTACTAAAAAACACATCAATTATTATAAAAAACCCAAATAAAAACAATAAATACATATGTAAAATAAGAGACTTAATGATACTTTTGATGCACAATCATTATTTCCCAAGCTCACTTGAAGGAACAATCACTCGCTTGGACATATGGAGTACTTATGTCACTGATGATGATTGCTTGCTTGATGTGAGTTTTCTTTTGACTAATTTAGACTCTTTGTATATTTCAATTTCAGTTTTTTAGTTTCAAGAAAAGAAAAGAAAAGGAGAAATTAATAACATTATTAAAACTAACACAATGTGTTAATTACTTAATTAGTAAAAAGCACTGGAATTCTAGTGTGAGAGTTTGCCAAGTTTTAATTAATCAAAACGCTACATGTACAATGTGTATTGGTGATTATGAACTAAGGATTCTCTCCATAGAAACTATTTTACATTTATGTTTAACAAAAAAAAAAGTAATATTAAATGATTATTTCCATAACAATAATAATGTAAATGAAGTTATTTTTATTTTTTTCAGTAATATTAGGCCAATTGTTTATATATTGCGGCCTGTTGTTCACATGGATTGTAAGAAACATGCATTCTTCTTATTAACTAACATGCCCATCATTGATTTTCCATAGTTTCATTATGGCTTATGGGCATTGTTATTTTTTGCGTCGAGCTAGTCACTAGCACTACTTGCACAACTCATGCTATGTTAACTTTGCATTTTTTATATATGTTTTTAATCCCTGACAGAATGTGTATTAAGGATGAATTTGCAGAACTTGTGGATTTTGAAGTGGATGGAAACAAGAGAGTTAATTCACAAAAGACAAGTGGTGCAAGAGAAAGAGAACTTGCTAGAACACCTATGAGAGGAGTATAGTTGGAAAATTTTATCATACAAAAACATAACAAAGGAAGTTGTTTCCTCTGACACTAATGAACAAGGAAAGGTATGGTTAGAATTTTATATTTTCACACGCACTGACATATATTTCAAAAGAGCTTAGAAATTGGCTTTCGTTGCAGTTGATGACTAGGAAATCTACCGAGGAAAGATATCCAAAGCTATATGAAGAAATAGACCTGGATAAAAAGTGTCTCCCGCTTTTGGATTACCTAAGCACATTTGATCTCAAGGAACCACACTTTTGTCAAGATATTCTGTCAAAACCAAGAGAAACCTAAAACAGAGAGCTTTGTTTCTCCAAAAAAACGGTTCCCTTTTCAGTTCCCCTCTTTCCTTATATATTAATTCCATCTATACACATAAGTATAACTGATTCCTAATAATTAGTCTTTATACATAGATAGATAATCTTATATCTAATATTAACAAAGTCCTAAATTTTATATACAGTAACATCTCCTCTCGAATTGATGCTGGTAAGTCAACCAGCAACAATTTGCCAACAAGAAATTGATGTCGTTGTCGAATCATAGCTTTGGTAAAGATATCAGCCACTTGGAGATTAAAAGAGATGTGAGGAAGAGATATCACCCAACTTTCCAAGGTGTCTCGAATAGAATGACAATCAACCTCAATGTGCTTGGTACGTTCATGGAAAACTAGATTGGTGACAATCTGAATAGCACTGTCGTTATCAGCATGAAGGGGGGTAGAAGTAGTTTGAGGAAAACCAAGCTCTTCAAGAAGACCACATAGCCATACAATTTCAGAACAAGTAGTAGACATGGCATGATAGTCGGCCTTAGTAGAGGATTTAGAAACACAGTCTTGTTTCTTACATCTCCAAGAAATTAAAGCATTACCAAAAAACATAAAAAAAAACACGTAGTAGATCGACGTGTATCCGGACACCCAGCCGAATCAGCATCACTATAGGCAACCAGTTGAAGAGAGCAGCCGGTACGAAAGAACAACCCACAAGTAGGTAAACCTCGAAGATAGCGGATGATGCGTCGAACTACAACAAGATGAAGATGTCGAGGAGAAGACATAAACTGACTAACCTGATGAACAATATAGCAGATATTAGGTCGAGTAGTGGTCAAGCAGATAAGACTCCCAACCAAGCACCGATAAAGAGTAGGATCATCCAGAAGATCCCCTTCATCTTTCTTATATTTGACATTTACCTCCATAGGAGTATCAACTATAGAAGTGTCCTCCAAACTAGCCAAAGCAATAAGATCTTGAATATACTTATGCTGGTTCACAAAAATACCATTGGCTCGATAATGAACTTCCAATCCTAAAAAGTATGTGAGCTTGGCAAGATCTTTCATATGGAAAGTTACATGTAAAAACTATTGAAGCTTAGTAATCAAACCACAGTTAGTGCCAGTAATGATAATATCATCCATATGAACCAAAAGGACTATACCCGATGCAGATTTGTGGAAGAAGAGAGAAGAATCATACTGACTTTGTGTAAAAGTGAAGGAAAGAAGTGTATTACGAAACTTCTCAAACCAAGCTCGGGGCGTCTGCTTGAGCCCATACAAAGAACGCCTTAGCTTACAGATATTATGAGGAGAAGAAATAGTCATACCCAAGGGAAGCTTCATGTAAATCTCTTCCTGCAGATCACCATGAAGAAAGGAATTCTTCAAATCCATCTGATGTAGTTGTCATGACTATGAAACGACAATAGCTAAGATGATTCAAACTGTGGTCATTTTAGCAACATGAGCTAAAGTCTCCTCATAATCAACCCCATATTCTTGTTTGTTACCCAGAGCTACGAGACGAGCTTTGTTCTAATCTACAGAGCCATTAGAACAAAGTTTTACAGAGAAAACCCATTTACTCCCAATAGGTTTGACTGTAGGAGGATAAGAAACAATATTCCAAGTGTGATTCTCCTCAAGTGCTTGAAGTTATGCTTGCATTGCATTTTGCCAACACTCATGTTACATGGCCTGTTTGTAGCAAGAGGGAATGAAAATAGTGGATAAAGTAGCAACAATAGAGACAGGAGAAAAGAAACCATACCAATCAGGGGGTCAAAAAGGACGAGTAGACCGACGAAGAGTGGTGGAAACAGGAGCAAGATCAGGCGTCGAGTCATGATCAGAAGGGAGCACATAGGAAGTGGAATTAGGCTTAAGTCGACTATGTCTTTCACAAACAAAGCCAGGTTTGAACCTTTCCATAATTGTTGGGGAATAAGAAAAACTAGGCAGAAGGGATAAAGAGGCAGATGACTGGTTAACATGAGATGGAAAAAAATATTGATTTCCAAATAAAATCACATTTCTAGAAACCTGTATACGACGAGCATAGGGATCATAACAAACATAATCCTTTTGAGGGATAGCATAACCAAGAAAAATACACTTAATAGATTGAGTAGTAAGTTTATGTCATTCATGAGCAGGAAGATACACAAAACAAACACAACCAAATGTACGAAGATCATAATATAAAAGAGAATGACCAAACAACTTAAAGAAATGAGAAACATGATTTAACATAGGAGAGGGTAAGCAATTGATCAAGTGAATTAAAGTAAAAAGTGCTTCACACCTAAAACGAGGAGGAATAGATGATTCAAGTAAAAGAGTTCTTACCACATCAAGAAGGTGATGATTTTTTCTCTTAACAACACCGTTTTGTTATGGTGTAGAAGGACAAGAACGCGGAGACATGATTCCTTTGCTTTGAAAAAAATCATGAAACTCATTAGACATGTATTCGCTACCAGAATCAGAGTGCAAAACCTTGATGCTAGCAGAGAATTGAGTCTCAAGAAGTGCAAGGAAGCACTTAAAGACTGAAAATACTTCGGTCTTAGCTCGGAGGAAGTAAACCCAAGTAAAAGTGACTAAACTCATCAATAAAAGTAACAAAGTACTTGTAATGCTCATAAGAAACAATGGGTGCAATACCCTAAACATCATTATGAATAATATCAAAACATTGTGAGGGGCGAGATGCATGATGAGGAAAAGGTAGAACTTTACTTTTGCCAAGTTTGCTTGATGTACAATTAAAAGAAAGATCAAAAGAAGAACATGCTTTATTTCCCAATAATCCAGAATTAAACAAAGTACGAAGTACATCAGAGTTTGGGTGGCCTAGACGTCTATGCCACATCTTAGTTCCAGAACCAACAATATTATATGCAAAGGAAAGTAAAGGAAACTAGGGATAATAGTGGAAGGATAAATGTGAAGAGGTAAGAGTCATCCCACTTTAGGCCCCTTCGTGACCATTTTCCCTGACACTTGATCCTGCACAATATAACCAGAATGGGAGAAATCGACATTACAATTATTATCAACTAATTGACCAACAAAAATAAAATTTTGGAGAGGTCAGAAGACACAAAACATCAGTTAAGGAAGAGGAAAGATCACCAACAACACTGATAGGTAGAGAACTGCCATCAACAGTGTTAATTTTAAGACTTTTATCATAATTTCTGACATTGAAAAGAGGAACAACAATATTGGTCATATGGTTAGAGGCTCCGGAGTTAAAATAGCATAGCTTAAAAGAAACTTGATAATTACAAAAAAGCCCAAAAGCAAAAAGAGTAGAAAGGATTATCTATTATACCATTTCAGGAGTAAGTGTGTTTGGGTTTGCTAAGGCTGTATAAGCAAGAATAGGAACAACCAACGAGGCAGCAAGCAATGCAACAGAACTAGAGGCACCAGTAGAGGTATGATAAGCAGAGATGATATGACCCTGTTTCTTGCAATAGTTACAGAACTTCTTGGGATAATCTCGAGCAATATGACTAATAGCTTTACAACTAAAGCACTAGACAACACACATGTCTCTACCCTTATTCCTTTTATGTGCTGCATAAGTCACAGAAACAGACATTAAGCTTGATGTTCCATGATAGCCTGAGTTACAATACGCTGCTCCTCACAAAGAAGTTTCACTCAAACAAGCATTTAGAGATGATCCAGGATGTCAATTCATCATATTAGAGCGTGTAGTTTCAAAATCAGAATGAAACTTCATCAAGAATTGATCTCTCTTGCTTGTTTCATGCACTCTTGAACAACAAATAGAGCTGTTGATGCGAACCTTGTGATCACGTTGTGACGCAACCCACACGCAACGACATCAATTCCGGGAAAGCCAAGTAAATCAGGTTTGATAGGAGTGTGACACAAAGATAACTTGTACCTAGGCACAACCACTATTGGAAACGGAAAAGCCCCACTCAACGAATATTGATTTGCGAACGAGAAGTATAAGGGTGATGCCACGAAGCCAGTTGTTCTTCGATAAGTCGTTTTCAGTTCTTTAGAGAACCAAGGAAGGTAGACTATCCCACCAACACATAACAAGTGCAGCAAAGAAATTTAATTATCTGAAAATTACGTAACCTGACATGTTTGGTTATGCCTTTATTTATACTGACTCTAGACTTAAAAAAAACCCTAATATACCCCCCTTAAGTGGACTTATATGAAGCCCACTTACAACTGACCCAACTAAATAATAATAACCCAAAGACTAAGAAGAAAATAATAAAAATTCAAAAATTACCATCCTATATATGCTAGAATCAGGTTTATCACCCTTAAGAAGTCCCAAATAAACTAGGAGAAATCTGATTTAGAAAATTTATGTTCGTGGCCCCTTTGATGTCCTTGATTGGATTGGATTTTCTTGTTTAACTTGGACAAAGAAGAAAACAAATTTCCTCCTTTGTTACTGATTTAATTACTTTCTTTCCTAGGTTAGGAAAAGCATTCAATAATCCTCCCCTCTTTAGGAACAAGATCTGGCCAACTTCCTTACTTAATTAGGAGAATAAATTGCTGACTTTCTATCCTTGTAGCATTAGGAAAAAACAAGCCTAACAAGGCTGGTATGGGGCCGTACACATCAGCCCCTTGTTCCACACGACTTGAGCTCTTCTTGGACCTGAATTAGATGAATTAAAGGTTTTCTTTCATGCTCCTTAAATGTCCCAAGCCCCTCTAGGTTCATTTTGCTCCATATGTTCTGAACAAGCTCATTCAATGCTTCTTTGCCCTAGCTCTTGTAATTGCCCCAATTGGCACCTCCAATGGGTCATTGTCATGATTACGCTTGGTGTTGGGCTAGTCCTCATCATGGGCACCAAGAGAAAATAAAGAGAATTTAGAGTATGAGTGTAATAAAGCTAAAAAAGAGCATTTAAATTGCTAAAGGCTTTTCATGGAAGACATTTTTCTCCATTCATGGCCGGCCAAGAAGAAGTTAGAGAGAAAATGGAAACAGGACAAGCATTACTACGAAGCCTTTCGCGCCGTCGTTCGCTGTTTGATCAATTCTATTTTTACATATTGTGTTATAATTAACATCATTTACAAGTTGGCCATTGGATATTCTCATATCATATTTCGTTCGGAAGTTATACCTAGAAAAGTGAAACTATATAAAGGTGGGATTTCTTCAACACCGTGTTTCTCCTTTATATACCGTTGGATTACTACCAAATTTAGAAGAGAGGTACAAAAGAGTAGGATATATTACCTATGAATGGTGGAGATTGGAAACAAAGTCACCATGAAGAAATGGTTCATCTTTAACAGTAAGGGTTTAAAAAACCTTGATGGATAATTCCTTAGCCTCTTGTTTCAGCCGTTGGAGTTCTTTTCTTGCACGCAATTGCCTGTAACAACGTTGTATGAATGTAGTTGCTGATAATAATTTCAAATAAGCATGTCTTCCCATCCACTTGTGTGTATATTTTTGAATGATAACCATTACTATCCTCTTTCGTTTGTTATCCCTTTGGCGCTGAATTGAAGTTCTCCATTCTTCACGTTCTTTATTTGTTTCTTTGTAAACCTTTGCATGTCGTTCAGCCTCGCACTCTTTATCTAACATCATAAAAGCATTATGAGCATAAATATATCTCTTTATCTAACATCATAAAAGCATTATGAGCATAAATATATGAAACTTGTAACCTTCGTTTCTCTTCCTTACTCATATTGAATCTCCTCCGATCAGTGCACCTTGGTTTTTCGGCCTTACTGCCACTATTTGCACCTTTTGTATGGATACCTAATACTGTCTTCACTAATATTTCTCGGATTAGATGTTGTGTAATTAATAAAACCCTGAACCCCATTACAATAATTCATCATCCGCAATCCTTAGGGTGAATCTCGATATATTCATGACTTTTACCAAACCTATATCAAATAATGATGACAACATGTATTAATTTTAACCACGTTAACTATATAAATTTGAAAAAATATAGGTTTAGCTTAAGATTATTCAACCTACTTTAATACTTTTATTAATTCATTATCAATTATCTACGTACATATAAATTTATACATATTTACATAAAATTACAACTCCACAATAAAATTGACAAAATATAAAACAGACTCGTTAAACAAGCTATTCTTTATTTCATCATAACACACCTAAGTCGGTAATTCGACTTAAGTTTCGACACTTTACAAACAAATACAATTTTACAAAATTTAAAACAAACCATAACATGTACAAAATTATAAATCCATACAACAAGTTTGTTTGAGAAAAAACAATAAAACAAGTAAACACCCAAACAAAATACATATACTACAAAAATATGCAATAAAAAATTAACATTTTAAAATTGTGTTCAATTTTTTTTAAAAAAATAGATTTGCTTACTTAAAATGAAAAATCCGTAATAAAGTTTCAATCAGAACACAAATGCTGTCAAACAAAGTGTTATCGTGACCGGAAAAGTTGTGGAAGGATGAGTTGTGTTGAGATGAGGGGGGATGTGGGGATGGGGATGTATGTTTTGTTGTAGAGAGGTTTTTTAATGAAGAAGAAGAAATAGGGGAGGGGAGAGGGCCAGGTCATATATTAAATATTACTGATGGATTTACCGATGAAATTATTTCATCTGTCAATCTATCGACAATTATGTCGGTATAAGTAACACGTCCCTGTTTGAATCCAATTGTAATTCCGTCAGTAACGACGTCCGTAAAAACTTGCACGTTATCGTACTATTTGTTTTTTTTAAAAAAGTTTTTTCTATTTGGATTGGGATTTCTTTAATATATACTGATGATATATTTTTGTCGATAAATACCGATGAATTTAGCATTCATATGTTGGAACAAATGACCTTAGAGGAAATGGCCCCTTTGGAGCTTTCTTTAAGGAAACCGAGAACCTATAGTGAGGGCGAATTCTCTGTTCCAAAGATAATCTCTAGTACATATAGGGTATTTGGTCAAGGACCGCACCTCATTACAAAGCTCATTGATCAAATACATGTGCTTCGGCTTTAGATTGTCTTCTAGTGACAGAGATAATACCTGATAAGACAAGCAGCGTCATCATTGAAAAATTTACTAGACATCTTCAAAATCATGAAGATGATAAAATCAAATAACAACATGAAGATTTCGACTAATACGAAGATGAATAATATTTATTTTTTAAGTGTGTGGTTGTGGTTATTTTTTAAAGTGTTTTTTATTTGAAAATATATCAAAATAATATTTGTTTTATTTTTTAAAAATTATTTTTGATATCAGCGCATCAAAATGATCTAAAAACATCAAAAAAATATTAATTTAAAGCAAACAAAAAAAATTAAAAAATTTAATTTTTTTCAAAAACGTTTTTAAAACACAAAAACAAATAGGGCATAACCATAAAAAAAAACCAATCAAGTTTATGTAGCGAACAACGAAATCATGTCAAGCATAAGTGGGGAGACCTTTTTAATATGGATACGAAAGTAAGCATATTAACCTGTGTAAGACCGGTCAAGACTTTCAAGAAGTCAGAATGAATTTCGCATTCCAATACTCCTGAGGAAATTAATCATCGGGAGAAATCCATCATCAATGCTGTAATGGAGGAGCTGGGGATGTTTTACTACACAATCTCTGGATGCTCCCAACTCCTTTGAGAGAAAAAGATAGCGAGCATTCCATGATATCTCAATCCGTTGAACCAGGATTTGAGGGCTCAGCCGCACAACTTTGCATGTGTATTTCCATTAATTCCAACCTCCTCAACCAAATATCTGACTGTGGGTTTTGAGACCAATACTCAGAAGGTAATCCAACCTCTCATGCGCAGAACATACATTTATTTGATGGGATGGCATGTGCCTCTCCTATATAAAATTTAGGACTTTGTTAATATTAGTAATAAGATTATCTTTCCATGTATAAAAGCTAATTATTAGGAATCACTTATATAAGGAAAGAGGGGAACTGTAACAGTCCGACTGTACGACTTGGTCAATGTTAAAAGATCTCAATATATCCTCTTTATTTTAGGGTAATTTTTTTTATATATATACCAAAAATTCAATAGAGTTTCGTTTGTATTTAGGACATCCCAAATTATCGACTACTATCAATTTACTCAATCAACCCATCATCATAAGGTCCCATAATTCCGGACCTTTCATCAAACATCATAACTCAACACCTCATACAATCCATACAATATGTATGTATGTATGTATGTATGTATGTATGTATGTATATATATATATATATATATCCTACGAGTAAGTTCAATATGAACATAGTCTACATATCATATCATAAAATTTAAAATAAAATGAATACTAACTTGTAAAGAAAGCATTTACAATATAAGAAGTGTTCTTAAACATTTCAAAAGGGTTAATTACAAGATAACTAAAATATTATATTCTAAGCTGAATTTTTATAAAAATACATCAAGGTTTACACAAAAATATATTACATAAATACGTTAATTCCCTTTAGTTTAAGTTAAATATTTACATAAGCTTGACAAAGTAGAGTCCTAAACTAATGATCTCCCTGGATATTTGATGGACCTGATACATAAATAAACATACCATTATGTTGATAAAGAATATTTATATATATATATATATGCTCATGTAATGTATACGAATGAAGTATTAATTTTCTATCGGATCCATAAGAATTCTAACAAAGAACTTATACATATTGCTTGTAAATCTTTTAAACCCAATTAACACTAATTTGGATACTCTTAATTTGGATACTCTTATTTACTTGCATGAACTGGGTGACCTTGCAAAGTCTAATCTTGAAATTCATTTCTCAGCAATCCTATCACGGATGCCATTAGCCGAAGCTAATCTTGTGTCATCTCCCGACATTCTTATCACGGATGCCATTAGTCGAAGCTAATCTTGTAAATCATCTCCCGACATTCGTATCACGGATGCCATTAGCTGAAGCTAATCTTGTAAATCATCTCCCGGCATTCCTATCACGGATGCCATTAGCCGAAGCTAATCTTGTAAATACACTAGGTTTTATTTACATTGAACACGATATTTATTATAATTACATCACCAGAAGAATTTTAAATTGTATAAGTGCAAATATAAGGGAAAATCACGCACTTGCTTCGCCTGTCTCGCGAATCATCACCTACATCAAATAAAGTAAGATCATAAACATTAAAGGTAGCACTAACACTAAACTCACCTGACAAATCAACTTTATAAGCATTGTTATTGATCCGCTCAAGGATCTGAAATGGCTTATCTCCTCATGGGTGTAGCTTGCATTTCCTTTGGGTCGAAAATATCTCCTTATGCATATGCACCCAAACTTAATAGCCGAGCTGACAGACAACATGTTTGCGCCCCTTGTTGGCTTTGGTTGCATACACACGGTTCCTCTTTTCAATTTGTTGCCGCACACTCTCATGGCATGTCTTCACAACTTGTGCTTTACGATTATCATCCATTCTAACCCTTTCATCAACAGGTAAATGAATCAAATCTATGAGAGTTAAAGGGTTAAATTTATACACAATTTCAAATGGTGAAAATTTCAGTAGTAGAATGCACACTATGATTATACGTAAACTCTATGAATAACGAACAATCTTCCCAATTCTTTAATTTCTTTTAAATGACAGCTCACAAAAGTTATGTCAGGTCCTATTATTAACTATTTCGGTTTGTTTATCTATTTTGGGATTGACAAGTAGTTGAAAACAATAGTTTAGTACCTAGTTTCCCCCATAACACCTTCCAGAAATAGCTAAGGAACTTAACATCTCTATAAAAAACAATGCTCATAGGGACCTCAAGAAGTTGTATTATCTCCCTAAAGAACAAATTAGCAATGTTAGTTGCATCATCGATTTTATGACATGGAATGAAGTGTGACATCTTTGAAAACCTATCAACAACTATAAAGATTGAATCCCCACTCCATTTTGACCTAGGCATACCTAAGACGAAGTCCATTGAAATGTCTACCCAGTTTTATGACTGGCAAAGAGGTATATAAGCCATTTGGTTGAGTTCTAGACTTTACTTTCCTCCAAGTTATGCATTTGTCACATATCTGTTACATATTTTTTTTTCATTTTAGGCCAATAAAAATGCTTATGCAACACATCCAAAGTCTTAACAATACTAATATGCATCATCAACCCGCCCTCGTATGCTTCACGTACAAGCAATTCACTTATAGAACTTAATGAAACACACAAATGATTCTCTTTAAATATTTACCCATCAAGTCGATAGAACTTACCAAAAGCTAAAGTTTCACAAGCATTGTACACATTAGCAAAAGCATTATCATCCTTGTACAATTCTTTTATGTGTTCAAATCCTAGAAATCTAGCATCCAAAGAAGATAAAAGAACATACCTGCACGAAACTGCATCAGCCACAATGTTTTTGTTTCCTTGCTTATACTTGATCGCATATGGAAAGGTTTCAATAAATTCAATCCATTTGGCATGTCTTCTACTAAACTTACCTTGCCCTTTCAAGTGCTTCAATGATTAATGATCTGAATGTATCACAAACTCCTTGGGCCACAAGTAATGCTGTCACGTCTTTAAAATTCTTACCAGGGCATAAAGCTCCTTGTCATATGTAGGTAAATTCAAGGTTGCCCCATTAAGTTTTTCACTAAATTAATTTTTCCACACTATTATCATCACACAACCTTACTTTCTTCACTCCTCGGGTTTTACCCCCACTCTCAACCAGTTTAATTAATGATTTTATTTTTAGCTGATGATCTTCTCTCACCGTTGTCCTCACGTGAATTTTCACTTTTCCCATCCTCACATTCTCTTTTTAATTTCACTTGATCATCATACACTTGTTGTGGAGAAAGAGGTATTTACCATCTTTTACAATAGTGAGCCTATTTCTAAACCCATTCAATGTCTCTTTAAGCTTCTTTGTCATAGCTCTTGTAATTGGCTCACTTGGTATCTCCAATGGGTCTTTGGCATGATTAAGCTTGGTATTGGGTTGATCCGCATCATCCTTGGTTTCTTTCTCTTTAGTTTCCAGCTCCTTTCCACCTCTAACTAATCTAGATTTTATTCCTTCCTCCTCTCTCAATTTGGTGCACTATTTCTCTAGCTTCTCTCTTGATCCTTTATAGGATTTCTTTATCAGTTCTTTAGGTGTTTAATTTCTTTCTTCTGTCCTTTTCTTTTCCAGCCCCCTGTCCTCAAAGAGCAGCTGCTCTTTTATAACCAAATTCCCTCCAAAAGTCATTGCCAAAACCAGGATGGCTTTGCATAAAGAAAGAGGGTGGATTAGGGAAGATTCCTCCCATCCTTTCCTATCCTCTATAGAAAAAAAAGGGTTTGGTTCATTTTGTCATCTTGTAGGTTCAATTTGATCAAGAGAAGGCAACCATGAAGTTAGTCAATCAAGGGAGTTTTTCTTCTTTAGTCATGATTGACTAAATTGCTACTTTTACGAGGTCATCATGAAAATTTTGAGATAATCATACCCTTGGACCATGTAGAGGTGATGCATATCTACCCTTAGAAACAAACCACACTCAATTTTGAGGTCCAGAACTCCACATTCACTACTTGAAAGATTGGCCCTTAATCAACTTCAATCTATCAATACAGAGTGGCTGATCAAGAACAAGATATTCTCTGATTCATTTAAATAAATGAGGTATTAATAATTGATGGGAAGACTCAGCCTTGTAGAGGAGGTGTTTCTCAATCTATTGGTGGTGGTTAGAGCCCCTGAGGTGGTTGGAGATTGCACATTCATTCGCCTAAAGATGACATCCCAATCAGCTCTTTCAGTCGGCAAAAACAATAAAACAAGGACAGATGATGTCTCACTCAATCTCATCATTAAATGTAAGTGACATGTCCCTAAAAATTAAAATTTGCTAATTGGGATCTAAAAACCTTCAATTTGGTCTTGTTGTTTCACTTTAAGAGTAGGCATACTGGTTACACCCAAAGAATAACACAGTAATTGTAGTACAACTTTGGGGTGTCGATTCCTCAGAGAAACAAATTAAAAGAATAGAAGAAAATATTAAATGATTTAATAGAGAACAAAGATTTTCTTTTGTTTGAAGATTAAAGTAAAGTAAAGTGACTACTGGAAAGAGTACTCAAATTTTACGAACTGTGGAGCATCGAGAATCCCTTGCACACATTTGGTATTTTTAACTATTCTTATTTCATTAAATTACTCAAGTCGAAGTTCAATTCCTAAATTTCCCAATTGACAAGTATAGATAATAATTAAAGTAGCATTAAACCTAACATAACCATACGTAAATTATTACCCCTATTTAGAAAATCCAACGACGACAATATACTCAGGGAGCAATATTACAGCAAAGAAATTAAATCAGTACAGATAAATAAATGATCCAAATTTAATCAAAGAGTTAATCCATTTAATAGAAAAAAAAAACATGACTTCAACATTTAAATTGAGAATGATAAAACAAAAGAGTTTTAGTGGGAAATCAGCTACATAAATTAAAATACCATTTATGCACAAGTTCATCCCTGCCCACCTAGCAATTTATTTACTCATCACTATAGTGGACATTGAGAAAAATTCCTGAGAAGATTTTTGCATCCAGCAGTCATATGGTCCTTTTTCCCCCCTCCTCTAATCCTCTACACGTCCTGCCCTATTAGGCCGCTCCCCCTGTTAATTCAGATTCCTAAATTTTAAGACTTCTTTGGCAGCCACATACGTGCCTTTAAAGTTCTTTTTGAAAAAAAATCCTTTTTAGAGACTAATTTTGTATCCCTTTAGAATACCTTTCCAACACAACTAGAATCGAAGCAATCCGATATCTGAGTAGGAAGTTATGATCTGAAGTGTGTCCAGGCTGTCTCCAAGTGAATTTCAAATTTGTACTCCTTTAGATTTGATTGGGCTTAGATTTAACCAAGTAAATAAAAACTCAAGTAAAAAATACCTATTAATTTCTATTATTTCTATTCACCTTCTATCATTTTATTCCAATGATAAAAGCATTTAGAGTGCACTTTTGTACACTCATCACACCTGAACTTGCTTATTGCTTGCCCCTAGTAATTTCTATGCAAGAAAAAAAGAAGGAAGACAGACTAAAAAGAATACTAAAATAGCTCATTAATTCATGTTGCCCAGATTTTCATTCAAAACAATCTAAGGAATCCAATAATCCAGTAAGATCAATCCTCTAAGAGCAATTCACAAAGTGTTTGTGTGTTCTCCAAGTCATAACCATTTTACCACTAGCCTTGACACATGCAACATCAAGAACATCTTAAGCAAAAGGTTCAACTCCATAACTCTTAGGTATTTTAATGTTTCTATGGAGTTGACAAATGGTGTACACACATTCACATGGAGATTTAGATCATTATGAACAAGCAATAAGCAAGCATTGATGTTATGATAGGAACAATAACACATGAGACTTCCACCACTCTTTCCAAAAACATATTTGGGATTGAAATAGTCAACACAAAAGGTTGTAATGTGGCTTGGGTACAGGGCTATATGAGGAAACAAAATGCAAGGATTCAAAAATTTCCAAGTACATGCAAGTGGAATCTTATTAATTATATCTCAGTCGACCACACTTCTCACCTGATGAACTCTTCATCTTTTCTGATCATTGAATAATACCTTTTTTGTTAGGCATCATCAAACACAATATTCATGACAGCTACCCATGCTTAATAATGCAATAATCTCCGATAGACAATATCCACCAAATGATGCCTACAATTTAGGCAAACACAGGAATCTATATTGGCCATAGCTTTAGATTAGTCTGATTGCCTATATAAAAAATAAGTACTCCCATAAACATCATAAGAAATTTACACACAAACAACTCTCTTTAAACAAAAATCCATCAAGTCTATAACACTTTCCAAAAGCTGAAGTTTCGCAAGTATTGTAAACATTAGCAAAATCACTATCATCCTTGTACAATTCTGTTATGTGTTCAAATCCTAGAAATCTAGCATCCAAAGTAGATAAAAGTACCTGCACGAAAGTGCATCAGTTACAATGTTTTCTTTTCCTTACTTATACTTGACCACATACGGAAAGGTTTCAATAAATTCAATCCATTTGGCATGTCTTCTACTCAACTTACCCTTTCAAGTGCTTCAATGATTTGTGATCTGAATGTATCACAAACTCTTTGGGCCACAGGTAATGTTGTCATGTCTCTAAAGTTCTTACCAAGGCATAGAGCTACTTGTTATATGTAGGGTAATTCAACGCTGCCCCATGAAGTTTTTCTCTGAAATACGCAATGGGCCTCCTATTCTGCATTAAAACAGCTCCTATACCTATACCTATATCTGAAGCATCACATTCAACTTCAACAACTCTCGTAAAGTCTACCAAAGCTAAACAAGCGCAGAACAAAGTTTATCTTCAACAAATTAAAAGCCTTATCATATCCATCATTCCATTTAAATCCAACAGACTTTTTCACAATTTCAATTAAAGGTGCAGCAATAGTACTAAAATCCTTCACAAACCTTCTATAAAAATTAAAATCCTTCACAAACCTTCGCAAGCAATAGTATTAAGTACATTACGTAAATGATCAAGATACTTATTTAAGTTCTTGCTATACATCAAAATACACAACAACAAACTTACTTATAAACACACGCAATACATGATTCATTAAACACATAAACATACTAGGCATATTTGTAAGTCCTAACGACATGACTAACCATTCATACAAACCATGCTTAGTCTTAAATGCACTTTTCTCTTTAAGTCAATGTTAGAGAAAATACATGATCCATGTAACTCATCTAGTATGTCATCAAGCCTAGAAATAGGATGTCGATACTTTACCGTTATGTTGTTGATGGCATGACAGTCAACACACATCCTCCATGTCCCATCCTTTTTAGGCACAAGAAACACTGGCAGGACATAAGGGCTCCTACTCTCATGAATATACCCCTTCATCATCAACTCATCTACTTGCCTTTGAAGTTCCTTCGTCTCTTCGGGGTTCCTTCTATAGGTTGGAGGGTTAGGAATCAAAACTCTAGGTACAAGGTCAATCTGATGTTGAATTACCCTTAATGGTAGTAATCCACTAGGGATGTCTTTAGGGAATACATCATCAAACTCCTGCAACAAAGAAACAGCCACACTAGGAATAACATAATCAAGATCGTTAGTTTTAAAATAAGCCTCCTTATACACAAGTAAGATCATCATCTTGTTAGTGAAAAACGCATATATGATTTGAGCTCCTTTGCATAAAAAGTAGGTTGTTTCTTTAATTTTTCACACTATTATCATCACACAAGCTTACTTTCTTCACTCATCAGGTTTTACCTCCACTCTCAACCGTTTTAATTAATGATTTAGATTTAGCCGAATCTGATGGTGAATTTTCACTCTTCCCATCCTCACATTCCCTTTTTAATATATATATATATATATATATATATATATATATATATATATATATATATATATATATATTGCGCTGCTAAGTTGGTTCTATTTGGTGTTGGTTTCGGTGACTCAAGAAGCAATAAAAACTAGAAAACAAATAAAACAAAACTGCGATGATAGTCTTGCGAGTAGCAAACGACTCTACCCGAAATTTGAACAAAATTGAAGACTCATATAAAAACAAAAACGAAATGTGCAAAATGATGAGACAAAACCCAAATATGTTAGATATGTTGAAAATACACTTCAAGAAACTAAAACAACAGAAACAAAGTGAATTTCAAAAGTTGACGCAAAATATAATTGTTTACGACGAGTTAAGTCCGAATCTGGAACCTAAAGGAAATGATGTCCAATTGAGATAAAATTTCAGATATAGTATGATTTCAACCCAATTACACAGAATATAAAATTTAAGAAAGTTACAATAAGGTTTGATATACTGACGCAAAAACAATATGAATCGGAACTGATTAGACCTGAAATTGAAAACCAAAGCAAACAATTTCCAATTGACCCCAAACTTAATATGTGGTGCTATTACGACCCTATTAATCAAAGTATAAAATTTGAGCTACTTCCAACTTGTACCTAGGCACCAGCACTATTGGAAACGGAAATCTCCACCCAATAAATATTGATTTGTGAATGAGAAGTATAAGGATGATGTCACAAAGTCAGTTCTTCTTTGATAAGTCATTTTCAGCTCTTTAGAGAACCAAGGAATATAGATTATCCCATCAACACACAACAAGTACGACAAACAAGAAGTTTTATTAATCTGAATTGTCTAACTTACATATCTGGTTATGTCTTTATTTATACTGAATCAAGACTTAAATAAACCTTAATGGACCCCCTTTAAGTGGACTTATATGAGTGATGTGTCGTGAATGATTCAAAAATCGGCAACAATGAATTTGACGAAAATGGATGAAGGATGGATCTGGTTGTGTTGTCTTTCTTTTGGTGTTTAGGCTGGATTATAGTGATTTCAAGGTAAATAAGATGAAGGATAGACTAGAATGATACTTTGATAAGTCGATCTGGACGCCACAAAGATCAATCTAGGATTTCGACGCCACACTCTTTATGATTGAAGAGTGATAAGTCAGGTAGGGCTCTTCATAATCAATTTGGAAGAACAACTCTTAATTCTATGAATTAAGTTTCAAATCTTGGCCAAAAGTCCTTTATTACATATTCTGATGCTATATTTATAATTGGAACATCCCTCCAAAGTTAGGAAAAATTCAACATGGCAGAAGTCAAGCCCAAAAAACAGACTTTGACAAACTAACCTAGACAAATTAACTAGCACACGTTTTTTGACCTTTCTAACATAAACAGACCAAATTTAAAACAACTATATCTTCTTACACAAAAGTCCAATACAATCATGGTTGGACAATCTAGAAAGAACACGTTTTGAACTTGAAATCCACCTAGATTAGTCTTGTTTTCACATGCAATGGATGACTTCAAATTTGGGTTCAAATTCATTTGCTGTTCTGACCATAAACATCATCAATTCCTTCACTTATTTGCATATCAACCCAAATTCAAGTAGCCCGGCATCAAAAGAACCATTAAGAGCTTTTCCCATCTCCAAGTTCCAATTGTAGGCAAATAAACATCATTGAACCAATTTCAAGCTGATTGCTAATTTTGAACTCTACGCAGCTTCAATCATTCCAATTTGACTCGTCAAGGCCCTTTGTAGTTGTTTCGCTCTCGCTCTTGTCATTGGACCATCTGAATCCTCTTGCATATTAGATTTAGCTTTATAAGATGGATTATAATTCCCATGATGCACATCAATGAGGCCCATATAAAATTGACCCAAATAAGTAATAATAACCCAAAGACTAAGAAGAAAATAATAAAAATCCAAAAATTACTATCCTAAATATGCTAGAATCAGATTTGTCACCATTAAGAAGTCCCAAATAGACTAGGAAATCTGATCTGAAGGTAGAATTAATTATGCAGTCTTCTTTCCTTCTTATAACTAGGATGAATAAGGAATCCTTGTAAGAAAAGGATTCTGAAACATTTATGAATCCTTGCCACACTTGGAAACTATATTGCAGCCTATTAAAGATCGTTGTTGAACTAGGAGATTTCCAAAACAAGCTGTCATATCCTTTTAGAAAAAGAATCCTAGCCAAATAGGAAGTCCACAAGTCAAAAGGAAGTAGATTCGTACAGCCTTTGTTGACCCGTATTGCGATGCCTTTCCGAACTGCGATTGAACTGAAAGTTTAACCCAAGGTAGCACAACATTTCAGGAGACTCCACGTAAACTTTCAGCCCGATCCAACGGTCGGATTGAGAATTATTATTGTTACCGTAAAACTGGATAAATACATATTTTACATCAAAATCCAAATTTGACCTTTCCTGGATCGTATCATTCCCTCTCTCTTCAAGATCCTCTCTCTTCAAGATGATTCCTCCTCGAATCACCAACAAGTTGAATGGATAATTCCTTAGCCTCCTTTTTAAAGCCTTTGGAGTTCTTTTGTTGCCAAGAATTGTCGCCAACAACTTTGGATGAAAGTAGCAGCCGTTCTGTTTGGTACATCATCATTGCAGCATTTTTTCTACTCTCTTTCTGAAGCTTGCTGGGCATTTCTGCTGCCATTAACACACATTAATTACTTGCTTCATCTCCCCTAGAATACAGGATAGACTCTTAGATTCTTTTTTTAAAACACTAATCTCTTTATTTCTCTTCCTTTTGATACCTCTCCTTTTGAATCCTCCTTTTCTTTTGCCATAACACCTCATCAAAAAACATGAAATCCCTTCGGTTTTTAGGACGCTGAAAACCTTCCCGATGGCCTATGGTCTCATCCTTAAAATTACCATCACCAATATCATCAATGTCCGCCTCAAAATCCTCATAATCAGCCCACCTTGGTATTTCAGCCCCACTACCATTGTTTAATTTCGGTTCAGCCCCAACCTTTCTCACGTCTTGGGTAAATGTTCCAGCCACATTACCAAGTTTTCCCACCTTCTCAAGTCTGTCACAGACATTTCCCATCACGAAATTCATTCTTTCCATCATCTTTGAGGCTTGCATTTGGAATTTACATCCTACATCAGAAGGGGGTGATGTGTTGTTTTGATCTGACATGATAGTACCTGTAAAAATTGGTTAGTGGTAAAAAAAAATCCTAACATCGCTCGTGTTTCACTCAAACACTCTTAATATCCTCACACCTCTCGTCTCACCTTCTTGCGATTCTTGCAGAACTGAAACCAACACCAAATAGAACCAACTTAGTAGTGCAATCCAAATGTATATATGACTCAAGAAGCAATAAAATCTAGAAAACAAGCAAAAATGAAAATGTGATTATAATCTCTCGCGAATAGCATGCGAATCTATCCGAAATATGAACGAAAATGAAGACTCGAATAAAAACAGAAATGAAATATGCAAAACGATAAAACAACATCCAAATATGTTGGATATGTTGAAAATATACTGCTAGAAACGAAAACAACAGAATAACATTTTCAAAAGTTGACGCAAAACAAACTTGTCGATGAGTTAAGTCCGAATGTGGAACCTAAAGTGAATGTTGTCCAATTAAGCTAAAATTTCAGATATAGTGCGATATCAACCCAAATAGACAGAATATAAAGTTTGAGTAATTTATGATAAGGTTTGATATACTAAAAACCAAAGCAAACGATATCAAAGTGACCCCAAAATTAATATATAATGCGATAAGGACCCCGGTAATCAGAGTATCAACTTTGAGCTAGTTCCGAGTTGATTTGATCCAATTTTCCCTTGTATAGTTTTCTAAGGCAGAAACCAATAAACGTCTTTTTGAACGACTTTTTTTTCTTTTTTCTTTTTTTTTAATGCTACTGATATATTTTGGATAGTGTTTTTGCGGCAGAATTGAACTCGAATGACATTAGATGGAACATGAAGTTTCAATTAATTCTGAGATGGTTTACTTATGGTTCACCAATAGTTATGTTTCTACGGTAAAAATTGAATCAACCTTTAAATTTCAACTAATCCCTCGCTCTCTCTCTCTATTTTTTTTTAATATACTGATATGATTAGAGACAGTAATAAGATGAAATATAACCTTTTTTTTTCTTATATAACGCAAACACAAAGAACAAGAAGATGGAAGGTAACATTGAAAAACTTAAAGGAACACTAAAAAAAATGAAAATAACATAAGGATATGACCTTGTTTCGGAGCTTAGCTCTGATACCAACTGATGGGAACCTTGTAATCACGTGGTCATGCAACCCATAATCAAGATTGAGATCTAGGCTCCGAAACAAGGTCATATCGTTCTGTTATTTTCGTTTTTTTGTGTTCCTTTAAGTTTTTCAGTATTTGCATCCATCTTCTTATTCTTCGTGTCTGCGTCATCTAAGCAAAAAACAAAAGTGTTATATTTCATCTTGTTACTGTCTCTAATCGTATCAGTATATTAAAAAGAGAAAAAAAAAGAAAGAGAGAGAGAGGGAGAGGGATAAGTTGAAATTTTAAGGATCATTCAATTCTGCCGCAGAAACACTACTCTTAGTGAACCATAAGCAAACCACCTTAAAATCAATTGAAACTTCATATTCTGTTTATTGGGTGTGATATTGCATTGTATGTCAAATTTGGGCTTAGTTTGATATCGTTTGATTGAGGTTTTAATTCGAGGTTCAATTCTGCCGTAGAAACACTATTCTTAGT
The DNA here is from genome assembly GCF_000002775.5 of Populus trichocarpa. NCBI lineage: Eukaryota > Viridiplantae > Streptophyta > Magnoliopsida > Malpighiales > Salicaceae > Populus > Populus trichocarpa. The sequence goes on from NC_037295.2 coordinate 10,335,402, forward strand.
GAACCATAAGCAAATCACCTCAAAATCAATTTAAAATCCATATTATATCTATTCAGGGTGATAGCGCAACACGTATAAAATTTGGTCTTATTGTGATATCGTTTGCATGAGGTTTTAATTGTAGGTTCAATTTTGCCGCAAACTGATCATACATGGGGTTTGGGTACCTAGACATAATAGAAGGACCTATAAACTTAGATTTGTTGTTTTATTGGTATCCTAACACTATATATTAAATTCAAGGTCATTTGGATTGCGTTTTCTTTAGGTTCCAGAATCGGTTTTTTGTCTTGCTGTAACGGTTTGTTTGGTGGTCTTTCAAAATTTGTTTTGTTTCTGTTGATTTCGTTCCTACCATTATACTATCATCATATTTTGATATCTAGCTGTTGTTTGAGTCATTTTCATCACTTTCACATTTGTTTGTTTTTCGATAAGTTCTAGTCCAAACAAAAGTCAGATTCGCAATCTTGAGTCTAAATCAGTGTTCTTCCTGTTTATACTCTATTATTGTCTTCGTCTTCTTCTTCTTCTTTTTTTTCCCTATTTGTGTCATGTATTCACCAAGGGAGAGGGAACAGAGAAGGATTGTTGATCAACGATGCGAAAAACTAAGCAATGGTTTGGGGGTTTTGGAACGAGAAGTTGAGAAGTGTAGAAGATTATTCTATGATCTTCAAGCTTCATGGGAAAAGGAGGTACAGCGCCAAAAGAATGAAAGATGGAGGAGAGCCGCTGTGGTTATCATTCAAAATTACGTACGTAAGTATGGCGTGCTTATTTGAAATTCTTGTCAGTCACTACCTCTATACAGTGTTGTTGGAGAAAGGTGTTGTTAGCAATAAGGGAATTTCGAAGGGTTAAACAAGAGGCTACTGAAGTCGCTACTAATCCTATTCAAGATTCGAGTGCGAATCTTCTTGAACAGGGAGGGAATGATACGGTTCAGCCTTGTGATACGGCCCAAGTAAGGTCAGATTCGGATTTTGGCATAAAAGCGCAACGTGTGAGAGTGATTCTTGCATTCTTCAGTTCTTGAACGAACTGAATCTGACTTATCGAAGATTAACTGGCTTCGTGGCGTCATTCTACTCAATCCAATAGTGTTGGTGCCTTGGGGCAGGTTTCCATTATGTCACACTTCTATCAGACCTATTTCGGCTTTCCGGGATCAGATCTGAATCTTGATTGTGGGTTGCTGACCTCGTGATCACGAGGTTCGCATCATTCTTACTCATGGTAATCTATCAACCAATTTATATAAAGATAGCGAGTTTTGGTTCTAAGCATAACTACTTATAACCAAATTCAGATATGATCTTTAATCTTAACTTAATCCCTCGCTATTTTCTTGCAAATTAATAGTCGTCATTATTAATTAAGGAAATCTTGCTTAGATCTCCTAGTGAGCCAAGATCCTATTTAACCCAACAAATCAAAATAAAAGTAAATTGGATAAATAACATAACTTATCAATTATATCTTTATGTAACTCTTAGATCAGTTAGGTGACAACTCTTTATCTAAACATATCATTTACGTTTCACCTAACTATTGCCTCTAATATTAAATGATCATAAGTAACTCATCCAAAACATATAAGTTAGTTAAGTAAGATCTAATTTTATAGCATTAGGCATATTCAATTAACGGTAACCTAAAATTACTCTATAAGTTATCCATGAATATAACTCTATTTTTATGCATATAAAATAAAAAAAAAAACAACAAATCATGATCTCAACATGTACTTAATATATTAATGAGGGATTTATTATTAATTTTTAATTAGGTCTCATTTCATGCCATAATTGATATATCATACATAACAATTATATATTAACATACACGCCTAGCATGCCATTCTAATTGAATGATTATGGACATATCTAAACTAATTCCCCCAAGCCATCGAAGGGAATTAGATGGTCATTTAAGGGGAAAATTAATATATTATCATTTATAGAATTTTTAGGTTCCCTATAAATAAAAAGCTATGCCTTTTATTTCCTATGGTAAGTAAAGTATAATACAGAAACACTTAAAAAAAAAAGAGCTAACACAAAAAGGTATAGCAATCTCACTCTCCTAAAAGGGTTTATGAGATTTCTTATTAGTGGTACATGTGCATTAGCATTAGAGGTCGGACATTTAGACATGATAATTTGGCTTCCAATGGTAATCTACACAAACCAATAGTGAGAAATCTCCTAAACTCTTTTAGAATAGAGAGATTTTTATACCTTTGAGTGCTTCCTCTGTTTTTTTTTGTGTTTTATGTGTTTCTTTACTCAACTCTACTCACCTTAGGAAATTAGAGGCATACCTTTCAATTTATTAGGTGATGTGGACCTCTTGATCACATGGTTAAACAACCCCTAATGAAGATGATACTTCTCCAAGAAAGTTGAAAATCAGGTTTGAGAACCTTCACCCAGAGTTAACTTATAATTAAGTAGAACTAGAGGTATTGAAATTCTGAAATTGAAGCCACAAGGTCAGTTATACCTTGATAAGTCAGGTTTTCTTCTTTTTTCACAACAAACAACATGTTTGCTTCAAGCAAAACACAATAATATTATTAATCTAGGTTGTTGAAATTCATAACAAGGAAAACATTATATAGTTTTAAGATAATCAGTACCACGCCCTCTCATCCTTTCCAAACTTTCATGCATACTACCCATCACCAAATTAAACCTCTCCACCATTTTGTGTCAAACCTTGAATTTGAAGTTGTAGTTGTTTCATCTCCATCTAAGATGGTTTTTCTTACTTTTCCTTAGGCATTGCAAATCTGCAAAATTTTGTTAGTGGTATTAAAAAAAGTATGTTTCCTCACCCACTACCTCACATGTTTACTCTCCTCTCGTGTTTTACTCAAAAAATTTAACTATAATTAAATTCAATGCTGGAAGTCTTTATTGATGGCATTTGTAAAGATAATATCAAGACGAGGCGAAGACACGACACAAATAGAGTTTACGATACGAAAATATTGATTTGAATCAATTCTGGACCCTAGACCAAACAACATCCAATTAAGCTAAAAAATTATAATTAGTGCGTTTTCAACCCAAATAAAACAAAATATCAATTTCAACACAATTATGATCATGTTTGATATGCTGACGCGAAAGAAATAAGTAACAACCCCTTTCTAATCCGAATATGGAACCCTAAGAAATTGATGCCCGAATGAGTTGAAAGTTCATAATTGGTGTACTGCCACCCTAAATAACTATAACATGAAATTTTAGTCAATTCTAAGGTGTTTTGATAGGTTGACGCGAAACAAATGTAATCAGACCATATTTAACCCAACTAATGTTTTTGGTGTGTAATTTCTTTTACTCTTAGAAGAACAATAAAAATAAAAGGTAAACAAGAAATCATGCAGGAAAGAAAACAAAAATGAGTGAAACTGACCCTTAGGATTCTAACTATAAACAAAGATGTAAGGATGAAGACGAAATTGACACTAAGAAAAAAACAAAACAAAAACACAAGAAATAAGGGATATAACCTAATTAAATAGCCTAACTTTGATACCAACTGATATGGACCTCTTGATCATGTGGTCAAGAAACCCCCAACGAAGATGATAGTTCCCGAAGAAAGTCAAAAATCATGTTTGAGAACCTTGACCTAGATTTAACCTGTAACTAAGAACCATAGGTATTGGAATTCACAAATTGACACCACAAGGTCAGTTATACCTTGATAAGTCAGGTTTTCTTCTTTGTCATTGCAAAGAACATGTTTGCTCTAAGTAAAACACAATAGTATTATTAATCTAAAGGCTATTGAAATTTACGGCAAGGAAAACGTTATATAGTCCTAAGATAAGGAACCTTAATGGACCTATATTGGATTACAAATCATTAGGCTTTCAGCTAACATAAGCCTAATGCCTAAAACACTTAATTTGGGCCAAAACAAACCCAACTGAACTTAAAACCTAAACAAAAATATTATGGTTCAAATAATACTTAAAACAACATAAGAACTAGGTAAAGTATTCAGAATAATACAAGGAAACAATCAGCCCCCAAAATCATCCTGAGCTTGATTAATTTTCTTGTGTGCTTGCTATCTCTTTTAGACCTCTTTCCATGGTTCGAACATGCTGCCTTGAATGCTTGATCTTCTTCCCTTGTTTGACCAAATTAATGCTCTAAAAAAATAGGAAAGAAAGTTGCTGAATTCTTCCCTTTTAAAAGCCTTCCACAATCTTCTTTAAAGTAAGGAAATCCTGCGGGAGAAAGGAATGAAAACAACAAGGAAGTCCTTCAAATCTTCTCGCCTCTTGTTCTCCTTGTAAGGAAAGGAATCCTTGCTTGTAATGGACAAATAAATAGGGGAATTTACTCCCACATGCTGTCGCCCTTTGGCTTCCATGTTAGATATGGAATCCTTGTCCAATATGGAGACACAATAATCCATCTCCAATTACTCTTGTAACCGCCCATCATGAACCTAAACTTAGCTAGGATTTTTGTCAAATCCATGAAAGAAAAGGACCCTAACAGTCTCATTAATCCTAGCCACTTTTGGGCCCTATATAGCCCAAGCCCATGCACATCCACAAGGCCCAAATCAGATCTGACCGAAACCAACTCCATAATTAGATCGAACCCATCAACACCAACAAACTCAATCTGGCTGAATGTATCCCAAGGTGAAAACCCAACATGGCTGAATGGAATACAAGCTAAAACCTAAGGAAAAACCATTTACTCGGCCAAATGGTCTTCCCCTCAAACCGAATCCCCATCATGAGTAATCCAAGGCCAAACCATAGAATGAACTGTATCATAAGGAAATATAAAAATCTTATAAATAGCAAAATATCAATTTTCCCCTTAAATAATATCACATATATTACTTTAGGATAATTTTATAAATTTATTCAATCAAGTTCTTACTTGATTGTTTATTGGTCTAGAACTATAATCCCCTATATTAATTACATTCTAGTCCTCAATTTCTAAAATTTATTTACATTTAAGTCAAATTTGATTAATCATCCAATTTTAATTTCTGTCTGATAATTCTTATGTGTGTGACCCATTAGATTCTCTAATAAGTTGACCCAAATATAAACTATAAACCTAAATAAAATAAGATTAAATAAATAAAATAAAATAATTTATCATCAATTCAACAATTGATTGACTTATATTTAACTATCAAATGCAATGTTTAGCAACCTATCATGATCCCCAAATATTAAGAAAGTCACAAGTGGTTTGATTTAACATTTTAGTGACTAGTCTCTCATTATAATTATTATTCCTTCATCGCAAATGTTTCAATTTAGTCATTATAATATGGAGTATGTTTGCTTTGTTAAATCATGTTAGTTCTTAACATTATAGTCGTTGATTTTTTGAATAAGATCTGGACCTTTTTTCAAATCTCATTCTACATTGGTCAAGGGTTTCACAATTAATACGATTTGAGAACATATGAAATATTTTTTCTAATTCACCTAGGGTGATGAATCCTCTTATAATTACTTAAATATTTTTTATAATTTCACAATATTTGCCCGTTTATTACTCTTTATTAGAAAACTGTGTTGTTAGGATCAAAGCATAACACTCCTTATACAAGATAACTTAGTAATCTCAAGTCTAAGGATCGCTTACAGAACTATCACGTGAGCCATTCCATAGACAAAGGTGATCTCTTCATATGAGATTCTCTCGCTGGTTAATTCAGTATGCATGCTTTTAACAAGAACATACATATTAGTTTCAGGTATTCCTTATACCTCAGTTTATAAGAATAGTTGTTTTCTTTCATAAAAGAATGAACATAATATGTATCAGTCTCAACAACTCTAATTAATATTTAGTTTTAATATAACATTGACTAGGAACATTTAGCAACAATGCTTTGATGCAATATAAATTTCATAATTATAACAACTTTATAATTTCTTTGTAAAGTATTTTGTCTCGTGGACTTTATCTTTACTCTAGATTCATTAATTAAAACAAATTCACTAATCAACTATAAATGAATGTTAAGGAGAAAAAAGCCTTTATTAATAATAAATATATTTTACATGAATAAAATCAGTGCTACGCGTAACCAACTGATTGTCTACAGTACATATTCACTAACAGTAGATACCTTGTAGAAAGTGGATTTGTAGGAACCTCATTGCGCGTGGACTTATAGCTCTTTGGTTTTGTACCTTAGAGTGGTGAGCGAAAATGATCACCATTCTCATCCTGAGCAACCTCGACATAACACCCCTTGGTTTGGTTTTTCAATACGGATAACCAATCAACTCTTGAACGATCCTTTCTAAAGAAATGGGTGTATGTGTAATAAACTTGTTGCCATTGCTTAGCGAAAACAAAGACATTGTTGACATTGCAGAGTTTAGCTTTTGAGTTAATTTTGACCAAACCATGATAGGGATCTACTCTGATTCCTCTATCAGTGGTGTCATACCAATAACATTGCAAAGTTTAGCTTTTGAGTTAATTCGTCACCATTAAGAAGTTCCAAATAGACTAGGAAATCTGATTTGAAAGTAGAATTAATTTTAAAGTCTTCTTTCCTTGTTGTAACTAGGATAAAAAAAGAATTCTTGTAAGAAAAGGATTCTGAAACATTTATGAATCATTGCCACACTTGGAAACTATGTTAGAGCCTATTAAAGATCTTTGCAGAACTAGAAGATTCCCAAAACAAGTTGTCACATCATTGTAGGAAAAGAATCATTGCCAAATAGAAAGTTCATAAGTCAAAAGGAAGTAAATAACAAAATTCGTACAGCCTGTTCTGACCTATATCACATATTCTTCCTAAACTCCGAAATCTGCATGTCAAATTGCAGCTCGATCCAACGGTTGGATTTGGAGTTATGCTCAATAGCGTAAAACTGGACAATAGAAAATTTACACCAAAATCTGAATTTGACCTTACTTGGATCATATCATTCCCTCTCTCTTCAAGATGATTCATTGTCAAATCACCAACAGGTTTGATGGACAATTCTTTAGCCTCTTATTTTCAGCCGTTGGAGTTCTTTTCTTGCACGCAATTGCCTGTAATAACATTATATGAATGTAGTTGCCGATAATAATTTCAAATAAGCATGTCTTCCCATCCATTTTTGTGTATATTTTTGAATGATAACCACTGCTATCCTCTTTCGTTTGTTATCCCTTTGGCACTGAATTGAAGTTCTCCATTCCTCACGTTCTTTATTTGTTTCTTTATAAACCTTTGCATGTTGTTCATCCTCGCACTCTTTATCTAAACATCATAAAAGCATTATGAGCATAAATATATTAAACTCGTAACCTTCGTTTCTCTTCCTTACTCATATTGAATCTCCTTTGATCAGCCCACCTTGGCCTTTCGGCCTTACTACCACTATTTACACCTTTTGCATGGATACTTAATAATTTCTCGGATTAGATGTTGTGTAATTAATAAAATCCTGAACCCCATTACAATAATCCATCATCTGCAATCCTTAGGGTGAAACTCGATACATCCATGACTTCTATCAAACCTATATCAAATAATGATGACAACATGTATTAATTAACATGTATTAATTAACTACATTAACTATATAAATTTGCAAAAATATAGGTTTAGCTTAAGATTATTCAACCTACTTTAATACTTTTCTTAATTTATTATCAATTATCTACGTACATATAAATTTATACATATTTACGGAAACTACAACTTCACAATAAAATTGACTTAAGTTTCAACAAGCCATTATTTATTTCATCATAACACACTTAAGTTGGTAATTCGACTTAAGTTTCAACACTTTACAAAGAAATATAATTTTACAAAATCTAAAACAAACCATAACATGTTCAAAATCATAAATCCATACAACAAGTTTGTTTGAGAAAAAAACAATAAAACAAGTAAACACCCAAACAAAATACATATACTACAAAAATATGAAATAAAAAAATTAACATTTTAAAATTGTGTTCAAATTTTTTTTAAAAAATAGATTCGCTTACTTAAAATGAAAAATCTGTAATAAAGTTTCAATCAGAACACAAATGCTGTCAAACAAAGTGTTGTCGTGACTGGAAAAGTTGCGGAAGGATGAGTTGTGTTGAGATGAGGGGGGATGTGAGGGGGGCTGTCTGTTTTGTTGCAGAGAGGTTTTTTAATGAAGAAGAAGAAATGGGGGAGGGGAGAGGGCCAAGTCATATATTAAATATTATTTATGGATTTACCGATGAAATTATTTCGTCTGTCAATCTGTCGACAATTCTGTCGGTATAAGTAACACGTCACTGTACGGGCTTCCCTATTTGAATCCAACTGTAATTTTGTCAGTAACGACGTCCGTAAAACCTTGCACGTCATCGTACTATTTGTTTTTTTTTTCAGTTCTTTCTATTCGGATTGGGATTTCCTTGGTATATATTGACGACATATTTCTGTCGGTAAATACCGATGAAGTTAGCTATGGAAAAAATTCAGTCGGTAAAGATCACCGTAAAATACCTACAGAAAAAATCCATCGATGATTCCATTTGTATTCATAGATTTTCGGTAATGAACATACTACCCTTGTCTTTCATATTTATGAGCAAACTCTTTTAGTAGCAATTGCTGTCGAAATGCCAAATATTTTTCTAAGCTAGTTCCTGCCCACTACTAAGAAAAGCATTCATCTGTTGGAACAAATGAACTTAAGAGGAAATGGCCCCTCTGGCTCTTTAAGGAAACTGAGAACCTATGGCGAGGGCGAATTCTCTGTTCCAAAGATAATCTCTTGTGCTCATTGATCAAATACATGTACTTCGGCTTCAGATTGTCTTCTAGTGACAGAGATAATACCTGATAAGACAAGCAGTGTCATCAATGAAAAATTTACTAGACATCTTCAAAATCATGAAGATGGATAAAATCAAATAACAACATTAAGATTTCGACTAGTATGAAGATAAATAATATTTTTTTAAGATTGTGGTTTTGTTTACTTTTTAAAGTGTTTTTTATTCGAAAATGTATTAAAATAATATTTTTTTTATTTTTAAAAAATTATTTTTTATATAAGCGCATCAAAATGATCTAAAAACATAAAAAAAAATTAATTTAAAGCAAAGAAAAAAATAAAAAAATTTTAATTTTTTTTTAAAATATTTTTAAAACGCAAAAACAATCATGATATAACCATTAAAAAAAAACCAACCAAATTTCTGTAGCGAACAAGAAAATCATGACAAGCATAAGTGAGGAGAACTTTTTAATGTGGATACAAAAGTAAGCATATTAACCTGTGTAAGACTAGTCAAGACTTTCAAGAAGTCAGAATTACGCATTCCAATACTCTTGAGGAAATTAATCATCGGGAGAAATCCTCATCAATGCTGTAATGGAGGAGCTGGGGATGTATTACTACACTATCTCTGGATGCTCCCAACTCCTTTGAGAGAAAAGATAGCGAGCATTTCATGATATAAGGGGTTATTTATTATTATTACTATCATTTTCTTCTTAGTTTAGGGTTTATTTATATTATTTGGGTTTAATTGTAAGTGGGCATCATATAAGTCCACATAAGGGGTCCATTAGGGTTTATTTTAGTTTGGAGTCACTATAAATAAGGGCATAAACAGACATGTAAGGGAGACAATTCAGATTAATAAAACTTCTTGTTTGCCGCACTTTGTGTGTGTGTGTGTGTGTGTGTGTTGGTGAGATAATGTCCCTTCCATGGTTCTCTAAAGAATTGAAAAACAACTTATCGAAGAACAACTGTCTTCGTGGCGTCATCCTTATACTTCTCGTTCGCGAATCAATATTCGTTAGGTGGGGGTCTCCGTTTCCAATAGTGCTAGTGCCTAGGTACAAGTTATCTTTGTGTCCCACTCCTATCAAACCTAATTTACTTGGATTTTCAGGAATTGGTGTCTTTGCGTATGGGTTGCGTGACCATGTGATCATGAGGTCTGCATCAGTTATGCTCCATAGCGTAAAACTAAACGATAGGAAATTTTACTCAAAAGTCTGAATATGACCTTGCTTGGATCGTATCATTTCCTCTCTCTTCAAGATGATTCGTCCTCGAATAACAAACAGGTTTAATGGAAAATTCCTTAGCCTCTTGTTGAAGCCTTTAGAGTTCTTTTCTTGCATGCACTTGCTTGCAACAACATTATATGAACGTAGTAGCCGATAATAATTTCAAATAAGAACGTCTTGCCTTCCACTTGCGTATATATTTTTTAATGATAACAACTGTTGTCCTCTTTCATTTTTTATCCTTTTGGTTTTGAACTGAGGCTCTCCATTCTTCATGTTTTTTATTTGTTTTTTTATAAACATTTGCAAGTCGTTCAACCCCGCGCTCTTTATCTAACATCATAAAAGCATTATGATCATAAATATTTGAAACTTGTAACCTCTGTTTCTCTTCCTTCTCAAGTTACAACACACGGTCCCCATCATGAAATTCATTCTTTCCATCATCGTCGTCATGGCTTTCTATTAAATAATGTAGTACGTCTCACTTACATACAATATACGATAACATAATAAAGGAGGTACATATTCATTTCATCCATAATATGAAGTGTTCATACACAACATAATCCACATTCTCGTGACTTTGAAAGTCGACATCATAAATTTATACAAAAGTGGCTATCGGTAGTTTGTAGCTATTACATAGTTGTACAAAATGCATATCGTCTATTCATACTATTACACGATTTATCCCAAAATACTTAAAATGGAGTTTTCTAAGCGCCATGGTTATGAGACGTCCCTGTTACAAATCAAATTCAATATAAGCATAAAAACTATATCTTACAATATGATTGAATATATATATATATATATATATATATATATATATATATATATATATATATATATATATTTGTAACCGTATTAAAATTTAAATAGATAGATTCTTATTATTATGTTCCTATCAATTCTGTCTTTTAACGTTTTACTTCACATCATCGTATGACCTTAAATCGCATTATTTCTTGGACCATAATCAACATCAATCAATAACTGCATTACTATCTGGAAACCCTAATATGTTGGTTATCCTTCCATAAATGATTATACTCTTCTAACTATGATCGATTAGTCTTCGATTCTTATAATTTAATTGCAAGTGTAATTGATACGTTAATATTCTTACTTAGCGTATTCATAATTACTCTAAAAAACAAATATCATTATCATTATCAATCAATACTACTCTTATTCAATCATTTCAATCATCCAACATGGATACTAATAGCTAAAGCTAACTTCACGATTCCTTTCCGGTTATCAAACGAAGATACTATTAGCCAAAGCTAATCTCATTAATCAATCTCGGTTATCCAATATGGATACTATTAGCCGAAGCTAATCTCATTAATTAATCCATATGGAAACCATTAGCCGAAGCTAATCTCATCAATTAATCATGGTTATCCAGTAGAGATACCATTAACTGAAGCTAATCACATCATTTAATCCCAATTATCCAATATGAATGCTAGCCGAAGCTAGTCATATCATTATTCATTGCGTTTAATGAGTAATTTTAATCGATTGAAATCGAGTAACAGCATTATGTATAAATACTTAGAGGATTTAATAATAATCAATTAAAAGTGGAAACCACCTATGTGCCCCGCTCATAGTGTGTTCTCTCCCGGTCAAAGATCTAATCCCGATCGCGCCTCCTTATACACAAAATGACCATTACTCAGTATTTTATTTAGGTAATTTCAAAGACTATTTCCACACATATATCATAACACATATACATTCAAACATCTCCCCTGTTCATATAATTGTATAGTGATAATATTGTAGCAAGACATTCATCCCTAATTTTAATAAAGGTCCTCTCAGAAATTATATCATTATGACACTGAAAATCGTTAACGAAAAATTAAGTCATTCTGACACTAAAAATCATCAATGAAAACTAATTCATGTTAACCATCATAAACGAAAACTATGTTATTCTGACACTGAAAATCATCAACGAAAAACTAAGTCGTTCTGACGTTAAAAATCATCAACGAAAACTAAGTCATTCTAACACTGAAAATCATCAATGAATTTAAGTCACTTTGACGTTTTTTTTCACTAAGTTCATGCATATGATCAATACCATGTTTTCCTCTTAAAACCATACTTCAACCTAGTTTTGGACATAGATCACAACCAGTTTCATTCTCAAAGTTTACGAAACAAAGCAACATGTAATGTTTCTATTCCATGACAATATCACACATTCATCAACATTGTTAAAGAGAACCTATTAATCACCACTATTTTCATGGAGGTCTTTCTTTGTTATTTTCTTCTAGGATGGGTGAAGCCCATGTCACTTCCCTAATAAGCATACTTTGAGTTCTTCATGTGGTATCATCAATTCTCATTCACTATAGCATGGCATTCTAACTTATAAAGTACTATCAAGCATGTTCAAGAATCATATTCCTTTCCATAATATATCATCAAGTCCATCTCAATGTTGTCAAGTAGTATCCAATTAAGTTCAAACATGCACAGTTTTAAGGGTTCTCCTATCCAAGCTTCCATTGGAGCCGAAACATGGGACATTGACATCAAGTGTTCATTTCATCATTCTTAATTATACCATTCTAAATCATAAAGCACAAGCTAATAATTAATTTCACATTACACATGAGTTCAATTTTTACCGTTTACTTTGTTTCTCGAAGGATGTTCATCATACAAAGGTTCCCTTCATTGTTCTTCCTCTTGGCCGAATATGGTATCCCCTCCTCTTCTAGTTTACTCATGTAATCATCATTTTATAATAAACATGCCTATGTTATCATACATCAATTCACACATCAATCTTCTAAGTTTATATTCAAGCAAGTTCTTCAATTCATGATGTACAACAATGTATTGGCATATGTAAAATTCTATTTCAGCTCAACTATTTTCCTAACAGCATGATAAGATCATAATTGGCACATTTCATTCCATATTTCTTTCATTCTTTCAACAGACTGGCCTTTAGTTAGGGTTTGTTCTTCAATATGCATCAATTTCTTTTGTTATAGATTCTGAAACTACATCCTTTTTATCCCTATTTTCCCAGTCTTTCTGAAATTGAAAGTGCAAGAACCCTAGATCATTCCATTTGAGTTTTCCTTTTCATCTTGTTTCAAAATCTTAAAATAACTAGAAGAGTGAGGTTCCTCTTACCACACGATTTTTAGACAAGATTTGGGGAAGGTTTTAATGGTTTTCCTCCTCCCCCTCTCGATTTTTCTCTTTTTCCTCTATTGTTCTAGTCGACCTTCTATATTCTTCCTCTCTTAATTTTTTCAGTTCTCTTTCCACTCTTCAACTCCCTTCTCACTCAAGTATTCAAGGGGGATATACATGCAAGGGTGGTTTGGATGAGAGTTTCTTTGCAAGAGGGGGGGTTGCTGCAGCTAGGGTTGTTGCTGGCTTTGGGGGAGAGGAAAATTCATCTCTTTTTCCTCTCTATGCATGTATACCTCTTATTAAATATGGTGGGTTATGTTTGGATGTTGGGTGTTCTTATCCTAGCACCCCTTTTTGGTTATCCTTGGAACAATTCTCTCATGTTTTCCACTTAGTATAAGCTGGTCTATTTGTCTCCTTTTTTTTTTTAACAAGGTTTTACATATAACCTAGACCTTAGAATCGATCGGCTAAAGGCTAACCATCTTAAACCCATGGGTTTACTCATTATCAAAACAACCCACCTCGTCTCCCTCTTTTGGGCCTTCACCTCAATTCTCATTCCTAGGATTTCAAGCTATGATAACCACCCTTGGTCCTTCAAACTTATATAATTCCAAATCCACCTAAACCCTCTTCACTTTCATTCTACCGTGATATTCCTAGTTTCATTTATACCAATTATCATAAATCACCCTCATCACATGACTTCTAAGCTTACTACGTCATCCCTATCAATCACGTCATACGAGGTGTATCATCTTGTGCTTTACATACGTAACATCCCTTTCCATGCATAACCTTCATTTATCCCAAACATTGTTGATTGAAATACTATTTGATATGGTACTTCATGTGATATTTTTCCAAAAAATGATTCAGCCATCATGTTTTTTTTTGTTCTCAACTCATACCTTTTAATTTATTCATTTATCTCCAGAACCTTCATTGTTGATTGGAATTCAAATGGTCATATATGAATTTCTTTTTTATAGACACACCAACCAATATTCAGTCTTAAGTTTCCAATCAACCCCCTATTACAAAATACTTTTAAGCATTGGTTCATCATCTTTTTGACATAACACGCATGTTATATGATCATTTGGTATCAGAGCTATTGGATAAAGTTTAGTGGACTTATGAAATGCAAAGGATTGGTAGGAGATTAAAGTGCCTATACGGGTTGACAAATCAGGATCAACAATTATGTGGTTCTTGATTGCTTAACTTGTGAAGAGTTACGGATAAGAACCTATTATTTAGATGGGTTATAATGAGAAAAATCAAGGATATAGATAAATTAACGAAGGTTGGACCCGTTTTGAATGTTGAACAAAGATGTAACCATGATGACATGTGTAATCTTGTATTAGTACAATATTAAACATAATTTGCCTTCACCAATACAATCTTGTATTAGTAAAATTTACCAATAGCAAATTGGAAGAGCCCGTTAGAGAGTGAAGAAAAAATAAGGAGAAAGTGTAGAGGCTCTTCCAAAGTGGTTCAAAGAGATGGAAAAGATTCCATTGAATTTGTGATAATTAGCTGGGAAATGTAGAAATGCATGAAAGTTGACTATCTTTAGTATGGAGAATTCTTGAAGTGTTGTTTTGAAAAGGTTAAATGTGTGTGTGCACGCTTAAGCAAATGTGTAGAAAACTGACAAAAAAAATTAAAGGATCACATATGATTTTTTTAAATGAAAAATTCAACTAAATAGAAAATAAAAGGAGAAAGTGGTGAAATGAGATTTTACACATTAAATTGCAGTGAAATACTTGTTTTATGCATTTTAGGGTACTTTATCACATAGAACAAAAGGAATATCATGTTTAGGTATTATAGGGGTGTAACAACACCAAATTATAACATCATTCTGGTAATCTTTCTAAGAAATCACTAGAAAATTGAGGAATTTTTTTTTTAGAAAATTAAGTAGAGTTTCCTTTTATTTTATACAGATCCTAAGTGTTAGCAAACACTTGTTTCTATCTCAATCTCAATCATCCCATTCTTATTTGAGTTAATGATTAACTCTTATTATATCTTTCCTCTTACACCTATTCATATTATCAAGTTTAACAATTTTGCAAGTGCTTAAGACGACTTTAAAATTAATGTCATATATATAACATAAGTATACATTCTAAAAGGTCTATGATTAACATGTCATTGTATTAAAATCATAGCATTATCTATATTTACATAATTATATGTTTGGAAACATCATTAATATTTCCACAAAAGGATGCATTAATTACAACAAAAAGATATATTAACTACACAAAAGGATAAGTCAAAGTTTTACCATTCTACTGCATTACATCATCAGTTTATACAAAAGGATCATATATATGCTTTCAATATGATTTCATGAATACATTACATATCAAGGACAAAAGGTTAAACTGGGAGCCTACTAAGCATCTCGAGTATGAGAAGGTCCTGTCATTATTAGATTTATATCAGAGTATTAGAATTTACTACTTAAAACAAAGAACTAATAATTCAAATGCATATAAGAAATTTCCATATTCATGCTCCTATATAATTTACACGATAAAAATATCCTTACGTCTACACAAGCATTGTGTTCAATTCGAACTATCAATTCATATTAATATTAATTTAGAAAGGTATACTATATTTTATCTCAATTATCCAAATTCAATTGTTAGTTATTTCAAAAGTCTTCTAACATGTAGTTTCAATTAACTCAACTTAAATATTGTAATAAACAACCATTCATTATCCCAGCTATCCAGAACTTGAATACCATTAGCACTTGCTAATCTTTCCATATATTCCTGGCTATCCCATACGGATACTATTAGCATTCGCTAATCTTGATACGATCCAGACAAGGTCAAATTCGAATTTTGATGTAAAATGTGCAACTATCTAGTTTTACAGCAACAATCATAATTCTCAATCCGACCATTAGATAGGGCTGAAGTTTTACGTGGGCTCTCCTGATATGTTGTCCTACCTTAGGTTAAACTTTCAGGTCAATTGGTGTTCGGGAAGGCATCGTAATACGGGTCAACAGAGGCTATATGAATTTTGTTATTTACTTCATTTTGACTTGTGAACTCCTATTTGGCTAGGATTCTTTTCCTAAAAGGATGTCATAGCTTGTTTTGGAAATCTTCTAGTTTTACAAAGATCTTTAATGGGCTGCAATATAGTTCCCAAGTGTGGTAAGGATTCATAAATATTTCAGAATCCTTTTCTTATAACGATTTCTTATTCATCCTAGTTACAACAAGGAAAGAAGACTTCAGAATTAATTTTACCTTCAGATTAGATTTCCTAGTCTATTTCGGACTTCTTAATAGTGACAAATCTGATTCTAACATATTTAAGATAGTAATTTTCGGATTTTTATTATTTTCTTCTTAGTCTTTAGGTTATTATTACTTATTTGGGTCAATTATAAGTGGGCCACATATAAGTTCACCTAAGGGGGGTCCATTAAGGTTTATTTTAGTCTAGAGTGAGTATAAATAAAGGCATAACCAGACATGTAAGTTAGACAATTCAGATTAATAAAACTTCTTGTTTCCCGCACTTGTTGTGTGTTGGTGGGATAATCTTCCTTTCTTGGTTCTCTAAAGAACTGAAACGACTTATCGAAGCACAACTGGCTTCGTTGCGTCATCCTTATACTTCTCGTTTGCGAATCAATATTTGTTGGGTAGGGGTTTTTCATTTTCAATAGTGCTGGTGCCTAGGTACAAGTTATCTTTGTGTCACACTCCTATCAAACCTGATTTACTTGGCTTTCCGGGAATTGGTGTCTTTGCGTGTGGGTTGCGTGACCACGTGATCACGAGGTTCGCATCAAATCTTCTCATATTATCCCAGCTATCCCACATGGATACCATTATCATTCACTAATCTTTTTATACAATCCCAGCTATCCATACCATTAACATTCTCTAATCTTCTTATACTATCCTAGCTATCCCATACAAATACCATTACATTCGCTAATCTTTTTATACTATCCCGGTTATCCCACACAGATACCATTAGTTAACTATCAATTTATTCCTTAGATTTCTCATCATTTAATGCTAACAAATCCACTTCTGTTACATTCATAAATAAAGACTTTATAAATTGATTTAATTTAAATAAGAAAAAACACATATCTACTTCTCCTGTGGTTCGGCTTCCTGCTATAGAAAATACAATCCCTATCGCTCCTTCTGGATCATAGGAAACTCTTTTAGTTTATGCTTCGTGCTAAGCCATCTACATTTTTTTTGTTGATATTCAGTTTTTTATACACATGATACATTCAATATATGTTCATAAATCCATCATGACATGAATACTGGTGTAATTCCATACTTATACAAGGCTAGCGTACTCTACTGACGAGTTAAAACATAAATTTTATTTGTAGTATTAGCTCATCATTTTTTTTTTCGTGACCTTACCCTTCTTTATCTTGTCATGTATATTCTTGCATGATTCAACCTTATTCTCATATTCATGTTAGTAGGGTCTTAACTATTACTGTTGTTTTAACACCATTAATGTCCTCACACACACCAACATGTATTTAAGTCTACCATCTTTGTTTTCTTTCCTAAGTTCATGCATGGTTAATGACTAGGTTTAATTTTTCCTTCTTTTCCCAAAATAACTCTTAGACTTTCCCACCATATAACTTTTCAAATATTCTAGTGTAACCATTAACAATCACAATTTATGGTCTTCAATCTTTTAATTTTTTTTGCCTTTATAACACCAAATTTTATTAAGAACAAATCATTAGCATGTTTATAACGAAGAACACACTTGAATTTCTTTACCTTTCATTTCTTCCAAAAGTGGTCGAAACCTAGGTTGCCCACAACTAAGAATTTGTCTCTAATATATTCTTGAACATGTGTAACTATTAATCATCAATAAAATCCTTTATCCTTTCAGGTCTTGTTTCAATAAAATCAACTTTTGTCGAAGTTATTTATTCACATGATGTATAGGTTTCATCAAACCTATACATATAATCAATTTTTCTTCTAATGTTTCCTAAGAGTGGCTGAAACATATCCTTGATTCAACAATTACCCTTTTGTGTTTCAATTCAATAGCATAAAATCCTCATTCCCATTAACATAACATAATATATTTTACACTTTTCAATTCAAGCAACACAACCATACATACTCATAAGCAATAGCAATTTAAGATTATAGTGAGTTTCTTGACTATTAATAATCATTAAAATGATGAAAAAAGGATTAAATAATTAATTATATGCATAAACACACATTGAACAACTTTCTTCTTCACAATTCTTTTTGGCTAAATAGAGACTTAATTTCACTTTTAATTCTTTACTATTTTCTGGATAATAATGCTATATTTCTAATTTATTCCCTTTCTATTTCAAAATCATTCAAGTTATTCATTTACCCCAAATTACTTCAAGAACCCTAACTAAAAAATCTAAAAATTCTTAAAGTTACAGTTTTTGTTTTAAAGATGTTTAATGTAACCTTAACTTGTGTTTTTATCTCCCTTTCTCTTTTATTTCTCTTGTTCTTCTTCTAATTTACTCTAACAAGTCTAATTTACTTATTTTAAGTTTTCTAACTCACTTTTCTCTTGGCTTATTTGGTGAGGGTAGGTTTAAGAGAAGTTGAAAAGGATGGAGGCTTTTCTTCCTCTCCAACTTGTCGGTCTCTTTTTAAGAGAGGCTAATTTTAGTGATATATAACATCCTGAATTTTCACAAGTAAACGGAGCAAAAACTTTGTAACACTTCCTTGAAAATAGGGCCTTTTTTTATCCCTTCCTTCTAAATATTTAGTAGAGTTTCCCATGTTTTTGTAGCATACTACATTATCGACATCTCCATATTTATATATCACAGTCATCACTACTATCAAGGCCCAACCATCTTGGACTGTATCCCGTCTCAGTACAACACAAGATGGTATATCTTTAAATATTTATGAATTATACATAATTCAAATAAGAATTTAGTGAACCCATAATTTGAGAGACATATTTTCCTAAAGAATATAGTAAAGTTTTATCTACATTCCCATGGATTTAAGAAGATGATGCGAACCTCTTGAACATGCGGTCAAGCAACCTACACGCAAGTACAACAATTCTTGGAAAGCCAAGTAAATCAGGTTTGATAGGAGTGACACAAATTTAACTTATACCTAGGCACCAGCACTATTGAAAACGAAAACATCTACCCACTAAATATTGATTTGCGAATGAGAAGTATAAGGATGATGCCATGAAGTCATTTGTTCTTTGATAAGTCGTTATCAGTTCTTTAGAGAACCAAGAAAGGGAGAGTATCTCACAAACACACACAAAAGTGCGGCAAACATGAAGTTTTATTGATCTGAATTGTCCAACTTACATGTCTGGTTGTACCTTATTTATACTGACTTTAGACTGAAACAAACATAAGGGTATGTGGACTTATATGATGCCCACTTACATTTAAACCCAAATAATATAAATAAACCCTAAACTAAGAAGAAAATAATATAATAACAATAATAAATCTGAATTTAATATCTTCAATATGATAGGATCAGATTTGTTGTCCTTTAGAAGTCCCGTATAAGCTAGGAGAATCAAATCTGAAGTTGCCTCCTCTTTTTCCTTGTTTGCAAAGTATTCTTAGCTGATTTGAAAACTTATTTAATGATAGATTCCTACTATAATAAGGTTAGAATAATTGTTTCCATACACCATAAGGATTCCATATCACACAAGGAAATTATGTTGTTGTCCATTAAATATCCTTGCAAGACTAGAAAAATTCTAAAACCAGTTGCCACATCCTTGCATCCTTGTAGGAATCCTAGCCAAATAGAAAGTCCACAAGTTAAAAGGAAGTAAATAACAAAATTCACAAAGCCTCTATTGACCAATATTGTGATGCCTTCCTGAAATCCGATTGACCTGAAATTTTAACCCAAGGTAGGAAAACATGTCAGAAAACTCCACGTAAAATTTCATCCCGATCAAATGATTGGATTGGGAATTATGACTGTTACTGTGAAACTGGACAGGTGCGCATTTTACGACTGAATTCGAATTTGATTATTTTTTCGTTGCTCGGATCGTATCATTCCCTCCCTCTTCAAGATGAGTCATCCTCAAACCATTAATAGGGATAAGGGATAAAGATTTAGCCTTTTTTTAAGCCTTTGGAGTTCTTTTTTTGCCAATAATCATCGTCAACAACTTTGGATGAAGCTAGCAACCCTTCTCTTCTGTCTATCATTATTGCGGTGTATTTGCTCCTCCCTTTTTGAAGCTTGCTGGGCATCGACTAATGCCGTTAACACATCAAGTTCTTGCTGCATCTCCCCTAGAATATTCTATAGGATAAACTCTTGGTTTTTTTTTAGAACACTAATCTCTTTATTTCTCTCCCTTTGATATCACCTCTTCTTTTGCCATAATACCTCATCAGAATACACGAAATCCTTATTGTAATACTCCGTTTGAAATTTTTTTTGATATTAGAACCTAAAACGAAAGTTAATGACAGTAAAGAAAGTAAGAAGACACTAAGGACTGAAAACTGACCAAAAATTACATGGAATTTTAATTGATGAACGTAACAAATCCCTATAGACCTAAAAAAGGACCCTAAACCAAATGACTTCCAAATGGTCTAAAATTGGATATTTAGAGCGAATTCACGCCAAAAAAACAGAATATCAAGTTTGATTTAATTTTGGATTTTATATATGAACATGAAACTGACGCAAATGAGCCCCTTTAAAACATGAATTTGGAACCTAAACCAAACGATGTCCAAATGAGTTGATTGATATATTGTGTGATTTCACTCTGAATAACCAGAAAATCAATTTTGACACAATTACAATATGTTTTAACACAAGGTAGGACAATATGTCAGGCGACTCCACGTAACATTTTAGTCTGATCCAACGGTCAAATTAAGAATTATGACTGTTGTCATGAAATTGGATACTTGCGCATTTTACGTCAGAATCCAAATATGATTGTTTTTTCATTGCCTGGATCGTATCAGTAGAGCTTCATAAACTTGACAAAAGAAATACAAGTTAATGATAATGTTATTACCATAAACAAAATTACAAGTCCAAGATAAAGTATCAAAATCCTAATACATATTCGCTTAACATCTATGGCTTCCGATATCCATATTTATACTGAAAAGTAGCATGATAAAATCTACTAGTCAACCCCGATACGAGAGGAACCATCATGTTAGAATACAATAAAATAATTAAATAAATAAAACATGTCCATTACCACTTAACTTATTTAGTCATTCCAGATAATAGATTAAATTCTTCATTTGAAGCTCATGTATGGTTCATACTTTAACTTCTATATAAATTTAATATTCCAACAATCATGCCATACTAATACCTTTGCATCCTTTTGAATCAACTAAACTAACCATTTGTCCCAGAATAGGTATAATATAAACTCAACATGGACTTTAATGTTTATATCTAAGAAAGTTTGTTATTAACATGTCTTATCTTTTTATCTTACTTATTCTTAATACCTTGCTTGTTAAATGATTAATCTAGATTTGTGTTGGTAACCCTTGGTACAGTAAATACTTGACACTTTCATAGCCTACTGTATGGTATAACCGACACCTGTGCTATGAAAGGAACTTGATTTGTTGTTAACATAAGTTAACATCATGAATTCCTGACAATATTTAAAAGTATGGTGTTCCTAAAATAAGATAATTAATATGATCATGTTGAAAATTTATAATGAACTATTAAGGATAAATCATCCGATTGGAACCTCCTTTGTGTGTGGTTTCCAGTTGATTAATAAAAAGAGTTCATACTATACTTATTTCTAATACTATTAGTGGATCCTCTAACCTTAACAATTGCTTTTATCTTTGATTAATACTCACATCAATATCATATATCTCAACAGTTCTCTTTAACTCCTTTTCATTTGTTGTTTATGATTTTATATAGTTCACCTCCCTGTGGTTCGACCCCCGTCTTGCCGGATTATTTATTACTTTGACACTCCTGCACTTGTCTAACTTATATGCATGGTTATGCCTTTATTTATACTAACTCTAGACTTAAATAAACCCTAATGGACCCCCCCTTAGGTGGACATATAGTAAGCCCACTTACAATTGACCCAAATAAGTAATAATAACCCAAAGACTAAGAAGAAAATAATAAAAATCCAAAAATTACCATCCTAAATATGCTAGAATCAGATTTGTCACCATTAAGAAGTCCCAAATAGACTAGGAAATCTGATCTGAAGGTAGAATTTATTCTGAAGTCTTCTTTTCTTTTTGTAGCTAGGATGAATAAGGAATCCTTGTAAGAAAAGGATTCTGAAATAATTATGAATCCTTGCCACACTTGGAAACTATGTTGCAGCCCATTTAAGATCTTTGTAGAATTAGTAGATTTCCAAAATAAGCTGCTACATCCTTTTAGGAAAAGAATCCTAGCCAAATAGGAAGTCCACAAGTCAAAAGGAAGTAAATAACAAAATTCGTACAGCCTTAGTTGACCCGTGTTTCGATGCCTTTCCGAACTCCGATTAACCTAAAAGTTTACACCAAGGTAGGACAACATGTCAGGAGACTCCACGTAAACTTTCAGCATGATCCAACGGTCAGATTGAGAATTATGACTATTGCCGTAAAACTGGATAGTTGCACATTTTACGTCAAAATCTGAATTTGACCTTTCCTGAATCGTATCACTTTGTATGCATTCATTGAAAAGCAAGAGACAATCAACATTCAACTTGCTCAAAGCATAACATATTTTACAAATACTCTTGCAAAATTCACATTTACTCAGTTTTCAGGAGAAAGGTAAGTTTCCATCTCAACCACAACAAAATCCCAAAGGACAATACAATTCAAGTGCAAGCACCTCCAAAAGCCAACATATGGATCAAGTCCAATCAGTAATTACTCTCCATAGTGGTAAGGAAGGGGTTAAACCTGAACATTGCAAAGAAAAGACTAATTCCCCACCATTACTTCTATTTCCTCATGCCATGACCAAACAAAGGGAAGTCAATCACGATTCTGAAATCTTTGAAACTTTCAAACATGAAAAAATTGAGGACAAGAAAGGCACCGAAAATGTTGTCGCTGATCATTTGTCAAGATTGACAATAGATTCCACATCTAACATCACACCAATTGATGATTACTTTCCAGATGAATCTTCACTTTTTGTTGCTTCAATACCTTGGTCTGCTAATATTGACAATTTTCTTGCTTCAAGATTTTTGCTAGCTCATTGGAATACCCAAGACAAAAGAAATTTTTTGAGCAAAGTGAAATTTTTTTATTGGAATGACCCTTACCTATTCAAATATTGTCCTGATCAAATATTTCAAAGAAGCATTCCTGATAACGAGTTAAGTAGTGTTATTAAATTTTATCATTCTGAGGCATGTAAGGGTCATTTCTCATCAAAAAAGACAGTTGTAAAAATCTTATAAAGTGAATTTTATTAGCCTACCATGTTCAAGGACACATGTATATAGAGGGCGTTTAAGTCATTCTTGAATGTAAAACCAAGGGAAGATATGAGCCACAATCACAACTACAATTTAAGCCTTAGTTTGTAAGAAATTATGTCTTTTAGTTTTATTAATAGCATAATATTTGTGTTTTATTGTTTCTTATATTTGTTTAAGTGTGTTTCAGGTTTGTCAGTAGTCGTTGTTTCAGGTGATGTCTTCTATACTTTATCTTTCCACCTTAGAACATTGAGGACAATGTTTCATTTTGGTTTGGGGGAGAGGGTAGTAGTTGACAAAAAAAAATTAACTTTTTCTTGTTATGAAGACCATTTGACAGAACTGTTATTGTTAGGATAACAGAGTAAGGAGGAATTTTATTAACTTTTGAGACGTATCCTACTAAGCATTTTCCAATGGTTATTTGCAACATTCACAACAAGGTTTTATCATACTTTTCTTATGAAATATTCAGGTTTACAAACTCGTATTATTATCACTCGATTCTGTTCATAAATTTTTTTTTTACCAAGTATTCATAAACCTTCATTTTCACAAACACACTTTAACATATGATTGTGGTTGGACATTGGATTATTATATTATTTATGTTCTTTTGTTAAAGGTAACAACTAAGGGAAAGGGATAGTATATAATTTGCAAAAAAAAACAAAAACAAAAACAAATTGATAATATTGATGATAATAAAAACGTAGATAAGTTTGGTTTCGTAGCCTCCCTAACCTAAGCAATTAAGCCCGAAGGAGTGTTTTAACACCTAATACTTAGTCAACTGACTTGGGAGCTATTAGCCTAGTGCTTGTTACATGGGTTGAGGAGAAATGTTTAAGGAAATCAAACATTGCACTATCTACGTATCAGTATCTGCAACCCGAGTTACTAAGCTCGTAGGGGTGTCTCAACACCTAATGCCCTAAGACCAACAGGTCTAGGAGTCATTAGCCTAAAGCTCGTTACATGGGTTAAAGATGCATTGCGTTTTAAGTTATATATATATATATATATATATATATATATATATATATATATATATATATATATATAAAGAACAAAAAAAAAAAGATAATAATCATAACCCAAGGAAGTTAACGTTAGAAAAACATTAGAACAAAATTGTGTTTTCATCCAAGCAAAGCCCCATAACTATGTGTTGATATATTGAGCACAAAATAAAGGTTTATTAATATCTTGTTTAAGAAGTATGAAGCAGATATATAAATTTAATGAGAGTTTGTTTATTTGGATAGATTAATGGAAGTTGAATGATGAATGCCTTGCTTTTGAATGTCGCAAATTGTTTTAACGTTTTGATTACTAGGGACTAGTAATAAGCTGGTTGGGGGGTGTGATTAGTACTTAAAAATGCATTTTTATCAAGGTTTTATATCATTATATTGCACTTAAAGTAGTATTAAATTCCCTAACTTAAGCATGTTTTATAATAACAAGTCTAATTACATAAGATATCTTTAATTTATGATAAATGCTTATTTTGAATGCAAGCATATCTCACAATTTAAAGGATTGATTGATGTGTTTAACTATTGAAAGTGAAAAGACAAGAGAGGGCCAAGCTTAAGGAAGAGATCCTGGTTAAATTCAAACTGGAAGAATGCAGTAGTGCTTGTCCTGTTTCCATTTTCTCTTTAACTTCTTCTTGGCCGGCCATGAATGGAGAAAAATGTCTTCCATGAAAAGCCTTTAGCAATTTGAATGCTCTTATTTAGCTTTATCACACTCTTACCCTAAATTCATTTTATTTTCTCTTGGTCCCCATGATGAGGATTAGCCCAACACCAAGCGTAATCATGTCAACGACCCATTGGAGATGCATATTAGGCCAATTATAAGAGCTAGGGAAAAGAAGCATTGAATGAGCTTGTTCAGAACATATGGAGCAAGATGGACTTAGAGGAGCTTGGGACATTTAAGGAGCATGAAGGGGTTAATTCATCTAATTCAGGTCCAAGAAGAGCCCAAGTCGTGTGGAAGAATGAGCTAATGTGTCCGGCCCCATACCAGCCTTGTTACGCTTGTTTTTTTCCTAATGCTACAAGGATAAAAAGTCAGCAATTTATTCTCCTAATTAAGTAAGGAAGTTGGCCAGATCTTGTTCCTAAAGAGGAGAGGATTATTGAATGATTTTCCTAACCTAGGAAGGAAAGTAATTAAATCAGCAACAAAGAAGAAAATTTATTTTTTTATTTGTCCAAGTTAAACAAGAAAATCCTATCTAATCAACGACATCAAAGGGGGCAGGAACACAAATTTTTCAAATCAGATTTCTCCTAGTTTATTTGGGACTTCTTAAGAGTGAAAAATCTGATTCTAGCATATTTAGGATGGTAATTTTTGGATTTTTATTATTTTTATTATTTTCTTCTTAGTCTTTGGGTTATTATTACTTATTTGGATCAATTGTAAGTGGGCTTCATATAAATCCACCTAAGGGGTCTATTAGGGTTTCTTTAAGTCTAAAGTCAGTATAAATAAAGGCATAACCAAACATGTAAGGGTTAGACAATTCAGATTAATAAAATTTCTTGTTTACCGCACTTGTTGTGTGTTGGTGGGATAATCTCCCTTCCTTGGTTCTCTAAAGAACTGAAAACGACTTATCGAAGAACAACTGGTTTCGTGGCGTCATCCTTATACTTCTCATTCGCGAATCCATATTTGTTGGGTGGGGGTTTTCCGTTTCCAATAGTGCTGGTGCTTGGGTAGAAGTTATCTTTGTGTCACACTCCTATCAAACCTGATTTACTTGGCTTTGCGGGAATTGGTGTCTTTGCGTATGGGTTGCGTGATAACAAGGTTCATATCACCCTATTTCCTTTTTTATCTCTTTTAATTGTCCAATTGTTCTTTTAAATTTTACTCTTTGGTCCCACTTTGGCTAATCACAATATTTATTTTATTTCAGTTTCCTCTTCCTCTTATTATTGCTCCTAAATTAACCCCGTTTTCATTTGGGTTAATTTATGTTCCTTTTTGTCTTAAAGTGTACGCGCGCACGCGCGCACATATATATTAAATTTTCCTAATTCTTCTAACCATTGAAACTTATTACCGTTTTTGCTAACGTTATATATATTAACTAAAAATTCATAATCCCTATTTGAACTTCAATAATATCCTTAATTTTATTTATGGAGGTCATCCCCTTCAAGGTTGTTAAAATCGCGATTTTAACACGGCACGGAAAGCTGCACACAAACTCGGATCGTAAAAACGGATCGTAAAATCTTAAGGAATTTTAAAATACATTAAAAAAAATTCATGCTTCAAATAAAAATTTATACATAGTTCAAGCACCTTAAAAAACATGTTTCAAATAAAAATTCATACATATTTCAAGCCTTCAAATAAAAATTCATACATAGTTCAAACATCTTAAAATACATGGTTCAAATAAAAGTCATACATAATTTAAAATAACTTTTTTATTAACTAATAATTAACAAACTTAAAACAAACAATCTGCTGGTGTGTCATGTAAACTAAAACCAGCTTCATTCCCTTCATCTTCCTTATCATTCCTCAAGCATTCATCAATATCATTAGCATCAAAAGGATTATTAGTATCACTACTAGTACCAACACCAATATTATGAACATTAGTGCTACTACTAGTACCAACACCAATATCATCAATTTGAATATCCAAATCATCTTCAATACCATGACTCTCCATTTCAACATCATTAGGAATTTCTTCTTCATCACCATTTTGTCTTCGTGTTGCACTGTCAATAGCACCAAGCAAATCAAAGTTTGGATGTTTTTCTCCCTCGGTTATCCAATCATCATCAGATGAAAGATCATCTTCTATACCAAAATCACCAGCTTGCTTTTTGACTTGGTTATCATTCAATTTCAGATTGCACATTACAAATACCAAGTCATTCATTTTTTTCTGGTGCAAACGATTTCTTCGTTTTGTATGAACCTAAATAAACAATTCAAATTTATAAGATTTTTATCAAATATTTCAATATTTAAAATAAAAAACAAAAAAAATTACCATTTCAAATGCACTCCAATTACGCTCACATCCAGATGAAGTACAAGTCAAGCTTAGAACTCGGATTGCAAATCTTTGTAATTCTGGACATTCATCCCCATAAGAATCCCACCATTGAGCTGGAGTTTTTTTATCTCTTGCTGTCTTGGCAGCGTCAATGCCAAACAACCCTTTTGCATCCTTGAATGATTCAAGTTGTAAGTCAATTTTGCACCTTTCATTTGCATTAGGCACCATCCTTTCTAAGCATTGATATAATCCAATTTTAATGTTGGCATTAACCTTAAAATTGGGATTATAATGATAATGGGGATTCAAATAATAAGTTGCTGCATGTAAAGGTCTATGGAGTTGAAGTTCCCATCTTGCATCAACAATATTCCATATAGGTATATAACTATAAAAAAAAAAACAATAAAAATATCATTACAATATAGGAATATCTCAATTGAAAAACATTCATATTAATAGATGACAACATTTGAAATAAAAATTAGCAAGATATATACCTTTTTTTCACAGAACCAAAATTCACTTGTATCTTCTCTTTTGCTTCATCCATTGCTTTATATATAAAACCCATAGCTGGTTTCTCATCTGAATCAACTAATCGAATTCGTTTCCCTTCTTCTATTCTTGCAAACCTACATGAACTCCACTGGTTGGAAGTAAACATAGTCATCAGCTGCATTTTATGATCATTCAAACATCCTAGAGTCAAATATGCAGTAGCAAACCGAGTGGCAGCAGGCCTAATCAAATCCCTTCCTTTCGTAAAGTGCCTTAGCATGGAAATAAGAATGGTTCTTGAATAAATATATGAGGTGATTCTCCTCCCCTTAGCAATAGTTACTTGATGAACCTCTAACTTCTTCTCAAAATCTTCTAATATCAAGTCAATACAATGGGCAGCACATGGTGTCCAAAACAAACTCTTTCTTTTTTCCATTAATAATTGTCCCGCTGCCTTATAATTTGCAGCATTATCGGTGACTACTTGGACAACATTTTCCTCCCCAATCCTCTCCAAAATGGCATCTAACATCTCAAATACCTTATCAGCAGTCTTGGACATATTAGAAGTATCCACCGATGACAAAAAAACTGTCCCTTTAGGACTATTAACCAAAAAGTTACAAATACAACGTCTTTTTTTATCTGTCCATCCATCAGACATTATTGAACAACCTGTTTTTTTCCATTCTAGCTTGTACTCCTCAAGCAATTTCATTGTTTGATCCACTTCTTGCTTCAAATACTTCTCTCTAATATCATAGTAGGATGTTTTGCAACCATTTCAAGTGCCTTAATAAACTCAGGGTTTTTTACACAATTAAATGGAATTGCACTAGTGTAGAAAAACCTAGCAATTTGTCGACATGCTTCTTCTCTAATATCCTTTTTTAGCAATTGATTTAGAGTTGTTTGTGTACTTCCACTCCCACTAGCTACTCTCTTTCCTTTGTCCTTGAAGCTAATTTCTTTTATTTCATCATCATCATCATCATCATTTCCACTATATTGAAGGGTCTTTCTTTTCTTTTCAGCTGCCTCTAGATTTTTCACTAAAACACCCAAAATCATCTGCTTAACATTTTCTGGCACTTGTTGACATGGCTCAACATCCTTACGAGTGCAAGCCAAATGCTGTTTGAAACGAAATATACCTCCACTAATAATTTTTTGACAATACTTGCACAAAACTTTTCTAGAATTTTTATCAACATCTATACCATGCTGACATCCCACATCAAGCCTATTACCAGAAGCATTTTTTTTCTAGATGCCATAAGTTTAACAATTCAAAGATCAACTCAATCAACCCTGTAATCAATCCAAACATTTTATGATTATAATTAATTTTAATATTAAACATCCAGCTATAAAAAAAAAACTAATATTGCATTCAGAAACTAATACTGCATTCAGAAACTAATACTGAATTCATAAACATTTTAGATACTAAACATCCAGCTATCAAAAAAGACTTACGTTTTTCTTCTCCAAATAATTTATTTGTTGTTCACAAACTTTATAGTGTTTTTTCCTCTCTGTCCCGTAAGCTCTGAAAAATAAACAAACCATTTTCAAAATCAAAACCCAGTTTTCTCTCAAACCATTCACAATCACAGACTCACAGACTTTGTTTTCGAAATCCAAACAGCAGCATCAGCAGCATTCAATAAAATCCATTCATCACAAATTCACAATTCACAACTCAGCATCCAAATCCAGTGCAAGAAAAAACAGAGTCACACTCACACACACGCTGCCTCTGTTCTGAAATCCTCACTGTAAAGAAACTGTAAAGATATGAAGCTTACCTCTGTTCTGAGCAGTTACCACCGAGGCTGAGCAGATGCGGCTCAATATTGCAGTCAAAGTTGGAGCCTGTGAATCCAATCAAACTAATATTAACATCACTACATCAGAGTAAGAAATGGAGAAACGGAAAAAAAGCACCCCTGGCACTGGAAAAAAAAGCACCCACGAACAGGGAAAAAGAACCAGTGGCTGTGGTGAAGACTTACCTGGTGAAGACTGGAGAAGACTGGAGAGACGTCGTTGTTGTGTGGACTCTGGTTCTCACGGTGGCTGCTGAAATGGACGACGTCGGTCGTCGATTATGAAAAAATAAAAAAGATCAGGGGCGACTGGCGAGGGCTGTTGTGGAGGTGGACGGTGGTTGATTGTTGGCCGAGAGAAAGAGATTAAGAGACCGAAAGTCCGAGACACCGAGTCACTGAGGAATCCTCAGTGAGGATTTTGAATTTTGGGTTTTCAATTTAGGGATTTCTGAACTTGAACAATGAATGTGAAGAGAAGAGAGAAGACTGATTGATTCGTGAAGAGAGATTAATGAATTGCATTTGATCTGGTATAGCCAATAGGCGGTCGACACGTGGCTCATGAATTGTATTTAATTTCCTGCGGGCAAAATCGTTGAATCGGCAGTGAAATCGCGATTTTAAGCGATTTCACCCGATTTTAACGATTTTACCCGATTTTGACCCGATTTTACCCGGTTCCGAGTTTCGTAAACGATTTAGCACGTAAAGCCTGATTCAACTCGTAAAAACGTACAATTTTACGAGTTGAATCGCGATTTTAACAACCTTGATCCCCTTCATTACACACCACATTTATTTTTATTTTCATCGTTTACTTTTTTCCTTTCATCTTGAATTTTCATTACTCATCAAGGTCATATTATTTCGACACTATGTTTATGCAAGGGTTTAAAAAAGAAATGCAACACGGACCAGAAGCTGTTGTTCGAGTTTTGTTATCTAGTTCCTTTTAATTAATTGACTTATTTTTCATGGATTCTTATCCTAGTGTATGGTTTTAACCCTTGCATTCCTATTAATCTAGTGCCTATTCCAATTGATAAGAGGACTTCTATGGATGGGTTTAAGAAGGCAGTAATGATGAAAAAATTTCACGAATAGGTTCAATCCCATATTAGGGAGAAGACAACAAACTATGCCAAACATGCTAATAAAAGGCGGAAAATGGTCAAATTTGAGCCAAGATATCTTGTTTGGATTAATCTTAGTAAAGACAGATTTCCAATTAAGTGAAATTCCAAATTGATGCTAAGAATTGATGGACCACTTCGGGTTATCAAAAGGGAGAATTATAATGCCTACAAGGTTGACCTTCTAATGAGTACAATGTTCCAACTACTTTTAATGTAAAAGACTTGTCACCTTGAAAGATGTTAACAATTCTTATTTGACGAGAAATCACTTTAAACTCAAGGGTGATGATATGCATCATGATTCTAAAATGGAAAGGGTTGGTTCTAATATGTATTTTAGTGCTTCCCGCAACCTTTTTTTGTGTGATTATTTTTCTGTTGCATCATGTCATATGATAAAGTAGACTCGTTTCATATTCGGTTTACTGGCAAAAATTATTTATCAAAGGTTTCGTATTGTGGGGTTATATTGATGGGAGTACTCCCGTACCTCAAGAGGTCGAGACTTTGTCTAAATGGAAAATCAAGGATGCTCAGGTTATGACTTGGATCCTTAACTCAGTTGAGCCTCACCTTGTTCTCAATCTGAGGCTTTATACAACTATCGCTGACATGTGAAATTATCTGAATAAGGTTTACAATCAAGACAACACGGCTCAACGTTTTCAATTGGAGTATGAGATGGCTAATTTCACACAAGGAAGTCTCTCCATTGAGGAATAGTTTTCTGGTTTTCAAAATCTTTGGGCTGATTATTCCAATATTATTTAAGCTAATGTCCTCGCTGCAGCTGAAACGATCCAGGCAAGGTCAAATTCGGATTTTGATGTAAAATGTGCAACTATGTAATTTTATGGCAACAGTCATAATTCTCAATCCGACAGTTGGCTCGAGCTGAAATTTTACGTGGAGTCTCCTGACATGTTGTCCTACCTTGGGTTACAATTTCAGGTTAATCAGAGTTCAGGAAGCCACCACAATACTGGTCAACAGAGGCTGTATGAATTTTATTATTTACTTCCTTTTGACTTGTGGACTTCCTATTTGGCTAGGATTCTTTTCCTAAAAGGTTGTGGCAGCTTGTTTTGAGAATCTCCTAGTTCTACAAAGATCTTTAATGCGCTGCAACATAGTTTCCAAGTGTGGCGAGGATTCATAAATGTTTCAGAATCCTTTTTCTTACAAGGATTCCTTATTCATCCTAGCAACAACAAGGAAAGAAGACTTCAGAATTAATTCTACTTTTAGATTAGATTTCTTAGTCTATTTGGGACTTCTTAATAGTGACAAATCTGATTATAGTATATTTAGGATAATAATTTTTTTATTTTCTTCTTAGTCTTTGGGTTATTATTACTTATTTGGATCAATTATAAGTGAACCTCATATAAGTCCACCTGAGGGAGGTCCATTAGGGTTTCTTTAAGTCTAGAGTTAGTATAAATAAAGGCATAACCAAACATGTAAGGTTACATAATTTTTAGATCAATAAACTTCTTTGCGGCACTTGTTGTGTGTTGGTGGGATAATCTCTCTTCCTTGGTTATATAAAGAACTGAAAATGACTTATCGAAAAACAACTAGCTTCAACGCAGGAGGATGGAGAGGTTGGAGAGGTTCTATTTCAAAAATCAGTAAATGGAAGACAGAATAGAAATAAGCTTCTATCACTTACAAGGGAGGATGGAGAGGTTGTCGAAGGTCACGAGGCAGTCAAATCAGAAGTAATTGCATACTTCCATCGTGTGTTAGGAGTTGATCAGATGCCTAGGGTTCTGAACGAGGAAGTGATGGAATCGGCAATTAACTTGAAACTGTCTTCAACGCAACAGCATGTACTTGCACAAGATGTAACAAGGGAGGAGATTAAGCATGCTATGTTTAGTTTGAAGAACAACAAAGCCCCTGGTCCGGATGGCTTTAACGCAGGTTTCTTCAAAAGAATGTGGCACATAGTTGGGGAAGATGTAATCAACGCTGTTAGATCCTTCTTTCAGACTCGTAGAATGCTTAAAGAAATGAATGCTACATCCATTTCCCTTATTCCTAAAGTTGCTAATCCTACAAGGTTGACAGATTTTCGTCCTATATCTTGCTGCAATACAGTGTACAAATGCATCGCTAAGATTCTAGCTGGGAGAATCAAAGTTGTTTTGCCATCCTTAGTTGGTCCATATCAGACTGCTTTTATCTCTAGACGGAGAATCAGTGATAACATTCTTTTGTCTCAGGAACTAATGAAAGGCTATCATAAATCTACGGGACCTGCTCGTTGTGCTATGAAAGTTGATCTGATGAAGGCTTATGACTCGGTGCGGTGGGATTTCGTTGACGCTATGTTAATAAAAATGGGATTCCCTAGAACAGTCATTGATTGGATCATGGTTTGTGTTACATCATGTCAATTCTCTATCAATGTCAATGGTGAGCTTGCAGGTTACTTTCAAGGGGGGAGAGGGCTGAGACAAGGGGATCCATTGTCCCCATATTTGTTTGTCCTATGTATGGAAATCCTTTCGGGGCTATTCTGCAAGATGAGTGCAAACCAAGAATTCAAGTTCCACTGGAGATGCAAGAAGGACAAAATATCTCATCTTTGTTTTGCTGATGACTTGATGATTTTTAGCAACGGGGATGTAAACTCAATTCGTATGATTAGAACTGTGCTCACAAAGTTTCAAGATCTATCAGGTCTGTATCCAAATCCAAACAAAAGTGACATCTTCTTGAGCGGTGTGTTAAATGCTGAGAGGGAACAAATTATTCATATTCTTGGGTTTAGAGAGGGGGAGCTCCCTATGAAATATTTGGGAGTACCTCTTCTCTCGTCCAGACTCAAGGCTATTTATTGTAAGGGCCTCGTGGATCGAATCACCTCTAAAGTTCGACATTGGACTTGTAGAACACTCTCGTATGCAGGACGGGTACAACTGATTAATTCAGTCTTATTTTCCATACAGGTCTATTGGGCATCTCTCTTTCTCTTACCTGGGCAAGTAATTAAAAATGTGGAGCAAATTATGAAATCCTTTCTTTGGTCAGGTTCAGATATGAGAAGTAATGGGGCTAAAGTGGCTTGGGATCAGGTATGCCTTCCAAAAAAGGAGGGGGGGCTAGGAATAAAAAGGATAACAGAATGGAACAAGATTGCTTTGTTGAAACACATTTGGAACCTGTGCAATGACTCAGATGGCTCAATATGGTCTACTTGGATCAGATCCAATCTGTTGCGAGGTAGGAATTTCTGGACAATCAAGACGCCACAGAATTGCTCTTGGGCTTGGGGAAAGATTCTAAAGCTCAGATCCTTAGCATGGCCGAAGATGAAGTACATCATAGGAGATGGAATGACAATCTCTCTATGGTTTGATAATTGGCATCCTCACAGCCCACTCGCGGATTCTTACGGGGAAAGATTCGTGTATGGCCAAGAACGCGAAGGTGAATGTGCTAATTCAGAACTCAGAATGGAAAACTCCTACCACCCAAGCTATTGGCTGGCACCCCATTATTGAAGCCATTCCTTCCAATTCTAATCCTAAGATGGGGCAAAAGGATGAGATAGCTTGGTTGGATTCGCCAAATCACAGATTCTCGATCAAAGTAGCTTGGGAGCAACTAAGAATTCATCGTCAGATGGTTGAATGGCATGACATTGTGTGGTTCAAGAATGCTGTTCCAAGACATTCATTTCTTCTATGGATGGCTGTCCAACAGAAACTCACAACTCAAGATAAACTTCATCGGTTTGGTATACATGGTCCCAATAGATGCTCACTCTGTCTCTGCAACAATGAGGATCACAACCACTTGTTCTTTGAATGCTCCTATACTAAAGCGATCTGGTGGGATGTTTGTGACAGATGCGACATCCCAAGAATGACAAAAGGCTGGGATGAATGGATTCGATGGGCCACTGTCTCTTGGCATGGCAAGAGTTTCGTTAATTTTTCTCGTAAACTGAGTTTTGCAGCTACAGTGTACCATGTATGGCAAGAACGGAATGCAAGGATCTTTGCTGGAATGTCTAGAACTCCGAATTTGGTCCTTAATCAAATCGAATGTATCATTCGTGATAAGCTTGATTTGATGAGGAATGTCGTACCAACAAATGAAAACACAAGGATCCAACGAGCTTGGAGGGCGAATACCATAGACTCTTAATCTGTTAGTTAGCTGGTTGTATTGGTTTCCCTAACGAATCTAGTGAGGTTTCAGTTTTATGGTCGGTGGCTAGCCTGTAGCCATCTGTTGTGTTAAGTTTCTGTTATCATTGTAAATCTGGGGTATGCCCCTTATAATGTTTGTATCTTCTTCTTTTAATACATACGTCAACTTACCAAAAAAAAGAAAAACAACTAGCTTCGTGGCATCATCCTTATACTTCTCGTTCGCGATTTAATATTCGTTGGGTGGGGGTCTCCGTTTCCAATAGTGTTGGTACCTAGGTACAAGTGATATATCTTGTGTCACACTCCTATCAAACCTGATTTACTTGGCTTTCTGGGAATTGGTGTCTTTGCGTGTGGGTTGCGTCACCACGTGATCATGAGGTTCACATCAACAGCTCTATTTATTGTTCAAGCAGTGCATGAAACAAGCAACAAAGATCATTTCTTGATGAAGCTTCGTTCTGATTTTGAAACTGCATGTTCTAATATGATGAATTGACATCATGTATCATCTCTAGATGCTTGTTTGAGTGAAACTTCTTCGTGAGGAGCAGCGTATTGTAACTTAGGCTATCATGGAACATCAAGCTAATGTTATTGAACCTATTATGGAGTTTGCATATAATCGTAGTGTGTATGGGGCTACAAAAATTTTCACCATTTGAGGTTGTGTATGGCTTTAATCCTTGTGTTCCTATTGATCTTGTTCCTATTCCAATTGATGAGAGAATTGATGAAGGAACTCCATGAGCAGGTTCGATTACATATTGAGGAGAAAACGACAAAGTATGCTAAACAAGCTAACAAGGGGCGAAAAATGGTTAGGTTTGAACTTGGAGATCTTGTTTGGATTCATATTAGCAAGGGCAGATTTCCAAGCAAACATAAGTCCAAGTTGATGCCAAGAGCTGATGGTCCATTTCGGATTATAGAGAAGGTG
Organism: Populus trichocarpa; assembly: GCF_000002775.5. Classification (NCBI taxonomy): domain Eukaryota; kingdom Viridiplantae; phylum Streptophyta; class Magnoliopsida; order Malpighiales; family Salicaceae; genus Populus; species Populus trichocarpa. Next base: position 10,371,812 of record NC_037295.2, read on the forward strand.
AATGACAATGCGTATAAGGTAGATTTTCTTGGTGATTACAACGTATCAACTACTTTTAATGTGAAAGACTTGACTCCATACTTGGATGATGATGATGATTCTGATTTGAGGACAAATCATTTTCAACCCGGGGCTGATGATGTGCATAATGGGAATTATAATCCATCTCGTAAAGCTAAATCTAATATACAAGAGGATTCAGATGGTCCAATGACAAGACCGAGAGCGAAACAACTACAAAGGGCCTTGACGAGTCAATTTGGAATGATTGAAGCTACGTCGGAGTTAAAAATTAGCAATCAGTTTGAAATTAACAACTACAAATGCCTACAATTGAAACTTGGAGATGGGAAAAGCTCTTAATGGTTCTTTTGATGCCGGGCTACTTGAATTTGGGTTGATAATGCAAATAAGTGAAGGAATTGATGTTGTTTACGGTCAGAATAGTAGATGAATTTGAACCCGAATTTGAAGTCATCCATTGCATATGATAACAAGACTTATTTAGGTGGAATTCAAGTTCAAGACGTGATATTTCTAGATTGTCCAACCATGATTGCATTGGATTTTTGTGTAAGAAGTTATAGTTGTTTTAAATTTGATCAGTTTATGTTTCAAAAGGATCAAAAAACATGTGCTAGTTAAATTTGTGTTAAATTTGTCTAGTTACTTTGTTAAAGTCTAGTTTTTAGGCTTGACTTCTGTCATGTTGAATTTTCCTAACTTTTGAGGGATGTTCCAATTATAAATATAGTATCAAAATATGTAATAAACACTTTTGGCCAAGATTTAAAATTAATTCAGATAATTAGAATTGTTCTTCCAAATTGATTTTTGTGAAGAACCCTACCTGACTTATCACTCTTCAATCACAAAGAGTGTGGCGTCGAAATCCTAGATTGATCTTTGTGGCGTCCAGATCGACTTATCAAAGTATCTTTTTAGTCTATCCTCCATCTTATTTACCTTAAAATCACTATAATCGAAATACCAAAAGAAAGACAACCAACCATACCCATCCTTCATCCATTTTTCATCAGATTCATTGTTGCCGATTTTTGAATTATTCACGGCACATCATTTAGGATATTAAATTCAGAATTATTATTATTATTATTTTCTTCTTAGTTTAGGGTTTATTTATATTATTTGAATTTAATTGTAAGTGGGCATCATTTAAGTCCACATAAAGGGTTCATTAGGGTTTGTTTCAATCTAGAGTCAGTATAAATAAAGGCATAACCAGATATGTAAGTTAGACAATTCAGATTAATAAAACTTCTTGTTTGCCGCACTTGTTGTGTGTTGGTGGGATAATCTCCCTTCCTTGGTTCTCTAAAGAACTGAAAAATGACTTATCGAAGAACAACTGGCTTCATGGCATCATTCTTACACTTCTCGCTCTCGAATCAATATTCGTTGGTTGGGGGTTTTCGTTTCCAATAGTGTTGGTGTTTCGGTACAAGTTATCTTTGTATCATACTACTATAAACCTGATTTACTTGGCTTTCCGGGAAATTGGTAGAGATGTGGGTTTGCGTGACCACATGATCACGAGGTTCGCAACACCAACCTTCAGCGATCTGGCCTATGCACACAACATAGGCCAATTGCGTTAGCAGTGCAAGCGCCACCTCTAGTGGAGGTGCAACCTTACTTTTTTTACTTTTTTAAAAAATTCAAGGGTGGATTATGGCCAAATCTAAAAAAATCCAGTTTGATCTGGCTGGAACAGTAGTCAGAATAGAGAGGCCATTCGACCAAGATTGTGTTTTTCCTTAAAATTTAGCTTGTGTTCCATTTGACCATGATGGGTTTTTTGGCATGGCAAGCCTATGTATGGGTCTGATTTGGGTAGAAAAATACGCTTATTAGGAGCTTGTATCAAGTCTTATTTGGGATATATTAATGAGTATGAGTTTGGGCCACATGGGGTCCAAAGTTGGCTTAGGTGAATTAAGATGTTGAGATCTTTTTCTTACAAGGATCAACAAAATATTCTCCTAAAATTGAAATGGACATTCATTCATTATTGTCCCTATTATTTAGGAGAATATTTAATAATAAAGGAGGAAGTTTCTTAGTCATGCAAGGAAACTAAAGAGGGGTGTTAGATCTAAATCCTAAACTTGGAAGGATTATTTAGTGCTAAAGATTTTATTCTTTTAGTGTTACAAGGGGGATTAATTTCTAAGATTGTTTTCCATGTTATGAAAGGAAATCATAGTCCTACAAGGAAAAAAGACTTCAACAACTAAATTCCTATTCAGATAAGATTTTCTATCATCTAAAGGACTTTAAAAATTGGCTAAGCAATCTTAGAGTATCTAATACAGTTCAGCCTTGTGATACGACCCAGGCAAGGTCAGATTCAGATTTTGGCATAAAAGTTTCTAGCGTCCAGTTTTATGCTTCCAATAGTGTTAGTGCCTTGGGGCAGGTTTCCATTGTGATGCAAACCTCGTGATCACGTGGTCACGCAACCCACAATCAAGATTGAGATCTAATCCCAGAAAGCCAAAATAGGTCTGATAGGAGTGTGACACAATGAAAACCTGTCCCAAGGCACCAACACTATTGGAATGAGTAGAATGACGCTACGAAGCCAATATCTTCGATAAATCAAATTCAGTTCATTTAAGAACTGAAGAATGCAAGAATCACTCTCACATGTTAAAACTGAAAAATTCAGAAGTAATAATTATCAAAGGCTGCTGAAATTTAGGTTACATGTGTTTCAATAGTTCTTAAAAGTAACCCTAATGGATCTACCCTTGTGGGCTGAACTGACCCAAAAACCCTAAACTATAAAGCCCATAACCTGATCCAAACAAGCCTTGGATCCTAGCTCAAAACAAAGTTCTATAAGCCAAAACATGAAAGAAAATAATAAAAATAACTGATTTGTAGGAAAAGGATCAATCAACCCTACTTGATTATTTTAAGACTAGAATTATCATCCATTAATTAAATACATTATAGTGCTTAATTTCTAAAATTAGTTTCAATCAAGTCAGACTTAATTAATTATCCTAGTTTAATTTCTGATTAATGGTTCTTATTGTGTGTGACCAATATATTAGATTCATAATATATTAGCCTAAATATAAATTATAATTATAATTAAATAAAATTAAATAAATTAAACAATTTAATTTATTATCAATTCAAAAAGTGATTAATTTATATTTGAAGATCAGATGCATCCTCTAACAATATGTCATGATCCCTTAAATATTAAAAAAGTGATTAGTGGTTTGACTTAACCTTTCAGTGACCAGTTTTACAGTGTAATTAATTTTCTTTCATCAATACTTTTCTAATTTAACATTAAAGCATGAAGTATGTTTGTTAGGTTAAATCATATTTGTTCTCTACATAATAGTCATTGATCGTTTGAATAAGATTTGAAACTATTTTCAAATCTTATTCCACCTTGGCCAATGATTTCTCAGTTAATACTATAAGATAATAAAATAATTTAGTGATCTTGAGGATCTCTCTATATGAAACTCGTATAGCCTGTTCTGACCTATATCGTAGTCCGTTTCGAACGTGAATTCACTTGAAAATATACCCCAACACAGACAAATACCTTCGGAATCTTATGGTAAAGTTTCAGCTCGATCCAATGGTTGGATTTGAAGTTATGCTCAATAGCGTAAAACTGAACGGTAGAAAATCTTACGCCAAAATCCGAATCTGACCGTGCTTGGGTTGTATCACAAGGCTGAACCGTATCACACTCCTATCAGACCTTTTTTGGTTTTCTGGGATCAAATCTCAATCTTGATTGTGGGTTGCGTGACCACGTATCATGAGGTTTGCATCAATATCTAGGGAGGTGGATCTCAGCCAAGAGTTATTTAAGCTAGGATATTAAGAAATTTTATCTTGTTTTTGATGCGGATCAGCCCAACACCAAGCTTAATCATGCCAAAGACTCATTGGTGGTACAATATGGGCCAATTACAAGAGTTAAGGTAAAGAAGCTTAAAAAGGCATTGAATGAGCTTGTTCAGAACATATGGAGCAAGATGGACCTAGAGGAGCTTGGGACGCCAAGGGATCATGAAGGACAGCCTCTAATTCATCTAATACAAGTCCAAAAAGAGCCCAATTTGTGTGGATCAAAGGGTTGTCAGATCTGATTTCCTAAGGTAGAAAGGAATAGTTAATGATTCTCCTAGTATGGGAAGGAAACTAAATTGACAGGTATAAAAGAGGGAGATTTCTTCATTGATTGTCCATGAAAAATAAGAAAACCGAGCAAAACAAGATAAGAAAACTTCAGAATTGTTTCCACATTCAGATCAAATTTCCTTGTCTATTTGGAACTTCTTAGAGGTGACAAATTTGATTCTAGTATATCTAGGATATTAATTTTGGATTTTTATTATATTTATTATTTTCTTCTTAGTCTTTAGGTTATCATTATTTATTTTGGTCAATTGTAAGTGGACCTCATATAAGTCCACATAAGGGGGGGTCCATTAGGGTTTATCTCAGTCTAAAGTCATTATAAATAAAGCTATAACCAGACATGTGGCAGCTATGAATTTTGCAGATTAATAAACATCATCGACCGCAACTATGTGTGAGTTGTGAGATATTCTCTGATACGATTTGGGCAACGATAAAACAATCAGATTCTGGCATAAAATGCAAAACTGTCTAGTTTCACAACAACAGTAATAAGTCTTAATCCGACCATTGGATTGGGCTGAAATTTTATGTGGAGTCTCCTGACATATTATCCTACCTTAGGTTAAAATTGTAAATGGGCATCATATAAGTCTACATAAGGGGTCCATTAGGGTTTTTATGTGAACTCATGATCGCGTAGTCACGTAACCCACAATCAAGACTGGGATTTGATCTTGAAAAGCCGAAATAGGTCTAATAGGAGTGTGACAAAATGAAAACCTGCCCCAAGGCACAAAAACTATTGGAATGAGTAGAATGACGTCACAAGCCAGTTAATCTTCAATAAGTCAGATTCAATTCGTTCAAGAAGTGATGAATGCAAGAATCACTCTCACAAGTTAAAACTGAAAAATTAAAAAGTTATTCATCAATGGCCGCCAAAATTTTGGTTACATGATTTTATATCGTTATAGAAATATTAACCCTAATAGACCCCTTTATGTGAACTTATATGAGATCTACTCAAAACTAACCCAAAACCCAAAACTGAAAAGCCTATAACCTGATCCAAACAAGCCTTGGATCCTAGCTCTAAAAACATTTTAATTAAGCTCAACCATGAAAGAAAATAGTAAAAATAACTAATCTGTCATTAAATAGCACCAACCCTTCTTTCCTTGTGTAGCTAGGATGAATAACGCCTCCTCTTGATACTCCAATGAACCTTTTAATTCTGACTTCGTCGAAACCTTCAAAACCAATGCATTCAATGCCTCTTTCAATGCCTTTATCTTGGACCGAGTCATTGGACCATTTGGAACATGTAATGGATCCTTGCTGGTGTTTCTAGGCTGGTCCACATCATCCCCCTCTGATACGATCCAGGCAAGGTGAAATTCAGATTTTGATGTAAAATGTGCAGCTATCCAATTTTACGGCAATAATCATATTTCTCAATTCGACCGTTGGATCGGGATGCAATTTTACATATTTTCCTACCTAAACTTAAAATTTCAGGGCAATTGAAGTTCGGGAAGGCATCACAATATGGGTCAACAAAGGCTATACGAATTTTGTTATTTACTTCCTTTTGACTTGTGGACTTCCTATTTGGCAAGGATCCTTTTCCTACAAGGATATGGAAGCTTGTTTTGGGAATCTCCTAGCTCTACAAGGATCTTTAATGGGTTGTAATATAATCTTCAAGTGCGGTAAAGATTCATTAATGTTTCAAAATCCTTTTCTTATAAGAATTCCTTATTCATCCTAGGTACACAAGGAAAAAAGGGCTAGTAGTATTTAATGGCAAATTAGTTATTTTTATTATTTTCTTTCATGTTTGGGCTTAATTAAAACTTTGTTTTGAGCTAGGATCCAAGTCTTGTTTGAATCAGATTTTGGGCTTTTCAGTTTATGGTTTTTTGGGTCAGTTTTGTATGTGGGTCAGTTCAGCCCACAAGGGTAGATCCATTAGGGTTACTTTTAAGAACTATTTTAACACATGTATCCTAAATTTTGGCAGCCTTTGATGATTATCGCTTCTGAATTTTTCAGTTTTAACGTGTGAAAGTGATTCTTGCATTATTCAGTTCTTGAACGAACTGAACTTATCAAAGATTAACTGGCTTCGTGGTGTCATTCTACTCATTCCAATAGTGTTGGTGCCTTGGGGCACGTTTCCATTGTGTCACACTCCTATCAGACCTATTTCGGCTTTCCAGAATCAGATCTCAATCTTGATTGTGGGTTGCGTGACCACGTGATCAAGAGATTTGCATCAGCTAGTATCAGAGCTTGACTCCATTAATCAGGTTATATCCTTTTGAAATTTCCGTTTCTTGTTGTTTCCGCAAAATTTCCTCATTGTCCAATTTCTTCTTCTCCTTGATTTTGCAGCATATAAAAAAATAAAAACAATTGTTATTTCATTCTGTTACTGTCCAAAATATATTAGTAGCATAAAAAAATCGTTCAAAAAGACATTTATTGGTTTCTGCCGCAGAAAACTAAACAAGGAAAATTTGACGAACTCAACTCCGAATTAGCTCAAAGTTGATAATCTGATTACTAGGGTACTAATCGCACCACATATTAATTTTGGGTTCAATTGTATATCGTTTGCTTTGGTTTTCAATTTCGGGTCTGATCAGGTCTAATTCATAATGTTTTTGCGTCAATATATCAAACTTTATCGTAAATTGCTTAAACTTTATATTCTGTATATTTGGGTTGATATCATACTATATCTGAAATGTTAGCTTAATTGGAAAACATTTACTTAAGGTTCCAGATTCGGACTTAGCTCGTCGTAAACGAGTCTGTTTTACGTCAACTTTTAAAATTTGCTTTCTTTCTGTTGTTTTCATTTCTTGTAGTATATTTTCAACATATGCAACATATTTGGGTGTTCTTTCATCATTTTGCATATTTCGTTCCTGTTTTCATTCGAGTCTTCACAGTTTCGTTTTTGGTTGTTTTCTGGTTTTTATTCCTTCTTGACTCATATATACATATTTGTATGGCACTGCTAGTTGGTTCTATTTGGTGTTGGTTTGAGTTCCGCAAGAACCGCAAGAAGATGAGACGAGAGGTGTGAGCGTGTGAGGATATTAAGAGTGTTTGATCGAAACACGAGCATGGTGAGGATTTTTTTTTACCACTAACCAATTTTTGCAGGTACTATCATGTCAGATCAACACACGGCCTCCCGATGTAGAACATAAATCCAAATTCAAGCCATGACGAAGATGATGGGAAAAATGAATTTCATGATGGGGGAACGTGTGTGACAGACTTGAGAAGGTGGGAAAACATGGTAACGTGACTGGAACATGTACCCAAGACGTGAGAAAGGTTGGGGCTGAACCGAAATCAAACAATGCAGTGGGGCCGAAAGGCCAAGGTGGGTTGATTATGAGCATTTTGAGGAGGACGTTGATGATAATGGTGATGGTGGTTTTAAGGATGAGACCATAGGCCATCGGGAAGGTTTTCGGCAGTCTAAAAACCGAAGGGATTTTGTGTATTTTGATGAGGTTTTCGACTAAAGAAAAGGAGGATTCAAAAGTAGAGGTGGTATCAAAGGGAGAGAAATAAAGAGATTAGTGTTCTCAAAAAAGAATCCAAGAGTCTATCCCATATTCTAGGAGAGATGAAGCAATAACTTGATGTGTTAACGGCAGCAGTGAATGCCCAGCAAGCTTCAGAAAGAGAGGAGAAAAAACATTGCAATGATGATATACGAAATAGAACGGCTGCTACTTTCATCCAAAGTTGTTAGTGATGATTGTTGGTAAGAAAAGAACTCCCAAGGCTTCAGAAAGGAGGCTAAGGAATTGTCCATTCAACTTGTTGGTGATTCGAGGACGAATCATCTTGAAGAGAGAGAGAATGATACGATCCAAGTAAGGTAAAATTGGATCAAATCAATTCGGAAATAGCTCAAATTTGATACTGTGATTACTGGGGTCTTAATCGCAACATATATTAATTTTGGGGTCAAATGGATATCATTGGATTTGGTTTTCAATTTCGGTTCTAATCACGTCTGATTCATAATGTTTTTGTGTTAGGATATCAAACCTTATCGTAAATTACTCAAAATTTATATTCTGTTTATCTGGGTTTAAATTGCACTATATCTGAAATTTTAGCTCAATCAGACATCATTTATTTTAGGTTCCAGACTCAGACTTCACTCGTCGTAAACTATACAAATTTTGTACAGAGACTGTACAAATTTTGTTATTTACTTTCTTTTGACTTGTGGACTTTCTATTTGGCTAGGATTCCTTTCCTAAAATGATGTGGCAGCTTGTTTTAAGAATCTCCTAGTTCTACAAAGATTTTTAATGGGCTGCAACATAGTTTCCTAGTGTGGCAACGATTCATAAATGTTTCAGAATTCTTTTCTTACAAGGATTCCTTATTTATCTTAGGTATAAAAAGGAAAGAAGACTTCAGAATTAATTCTATCTTCAGATCAGATTTCCTAGTCTATTTGAGACTTCTTAATGGTGACAAATCTGATTCTAGCATATTTAGGATAGTAATTTTTGGATTTTTATTATTTTTTTCTTAGTGTTTGGGTTAGTATTACTTATTTGGATCACTTGTAAGTGGGTCTTATATAAGTCCACCTAAGGGGGTCCCTTAGGGTTAATATAAGTTTAGAGTCATTTAAAGAAACCCTAACTGACCCCCCTTAGGTGGACTTATATAAGGTCCACTTACAACTAACTCAAATAAGTAATAGTAACCCAAAGACTAAGAAAATAATAAAAATCCAAAAATTACCATCATAAATATGATAGAATCAGATTTGTCACTCTTAAGAAGTCCCAAATAAACTAGGAGAAATCTGATTTGGAAAATTTGTGTTGCTGCCTCCTTTGATGTCCTTGATTAGCTTCGATTTCCTTGTTTAACTTGGACAAATAAGAAAGTTGTAGAGGAATGCATTAGCTAACATTTGGCACTGGTCTTGCCTCAATTGGAGTTGTATAACTATATATATGGGCAAAATACCATGAAGAGGTCAAACTGAACGCAACAGGACAGTTTGGTTCTTAGAATTAAAACTAGTGTTAGACACAGAAGATGATAGAAATTGCTATAACTTTTTATATAAAAGTTATAGAGGATTGAGTTAAATAACATTTGGCACTAGTCTTGCCTCAACTGGAATTATAAAACTTCATGTATAGGCAAAATTCCATTGAGTGGACAAGCTGTTTGTAACAGGACAAATTTCACTATCTAACTTCTAACTAATTTTAATTCTACTTAAGGATGTTAAATTTCACTAGGATTTGGCCCCACCTAAATTGAAGCTCTAGAATTCCATTTAGAGACAAACTGCAGACTGGCCATGTTGCGAATTGATGGACAAATTTACATGTGTGTAGAAGACAAGTGATTTTGAGCATACTAATGATTCATGTTGAAATTAATTCTTACGAATCATGAGAGATGTATATGTCAACATGCAAAACAAACATATAAAAGGGTCTAGACGAAAATAGATGCTGAAATTTCATTAATGCAATCCCAAGTCATAGATACTGAAATCTCGTTGATGCAAAACTGAGTCGTGCAAACACTTGAACGTAATGGGAAATGAATTACAAGATTAGCATACTAACTCTAAAGAAATACATTTGATATGTATATGTACGTTACGATGAGGAAATGAACATGCATAGAAAGTAGCATATGTATAATGAATGAATATGGATTGCCTATAACATTTGGCTTGAAGGAATGATGACCAAAGACTTCTTTGTGAATTAGGAGGAGAGATCAGGATTGGATCTTTTATTGGAGGAAGTCACGAGGCAGGCGGAGCAGGTGCGTGGTTTCCCTCTCCTTAACGCTTATGCAATTTAAAATCTCCTTGATGAATACAATTACAATAATATTATGTTCAATATAAATAAGTCTGGTGTATTAATGAGATTAGCTTTAGCTAAATGAATTACAAGATTAGCTTCGGCTAATGGCATCCGTGATAGGGATGTCGGGAAATGAATTACAAGATTAGCTTCGGCTAATGGCATCCCTGATAGGATTGTCGGGAAATGAATTATAAGAGTAGCTTCCGTTAATGGCGTCCACGTTGGGACACCTGGGAATGATCAATAAGGCTTGATTCATAAAGGGTATCCATATTTGGATGACTTGGAAAATTTGATAAGAATAATTACCTAAAACATATACAGGTTGGACTATGCAAAGTTGAAGATCTAATAAAACCAATTAAATGAAGTTACTAGGTTCATGTAATAAGATAAGAGTAATAAATTAAGAATAAATAAATGATGTTTAATTGGTCTTTAAATGTTTCCTAAGAAATTTATAAGTTGATTATTAGAATCCTTAGGACACTAATAGAAAACTTATGCTTTATTTGTATTTTATACATGATCATTTATAATTCTGCTCTCAATATAATTGTATGCTTATTAAGCTGTTTTTGTAACAGGTCCATCTAACACCCAGGGAGCTCATTAGATTTTAGGATTCTTCTTTGCTAAGCTTATGTAAAAAAATTTACATAAGCATAATAGCATTAGCTAGATCATGCAATATGTTTTTTGGTGTATGCTTTGATGTATATAAAAATCTTAGCTCATAATGTAGTATGTTAGTTATGTAAACTCTGATTTTGTTTGATAAGAACTCCTTAGTTATCTTATAATTAAACCTTTTGAAACTTTTAAAAATACTTATGTTATGTTTAAATTCTCTCATTAAATGTTAGTGCTCCTCTTCCTTTTGACTTTATTATATGATTTGTGGGCCATGTTTATATTGATCTTGTTTGTAAAACATATATATATATATATATATATATATATATATATATATATATATATAGTGTGAATGGATTTTATGAGGTATGATGGTGGAAATAAAGTCCAAAACCCTTGGATCATTTTGTGATGATTGAATAGGTAAATTGGAAGTAGTCAATAACTTGGGATGTTCTATATACAAAGAAAACTCTGTCGAAATTTCGGTAGAATTCTTTACAAAAAAAAAAAATTACCCTCACATTAAAAGCATATGTCCTGATCTTTTAGCATTTATAGAATAGAAAAGTCGGGACTGTTACACTATCAAACTGAAAAATACCATCCTTTCAAGGTAAAAACGATCTTGAGGCGTATTTGGAGTGGGAGAAAAAGGTGGATTGGATTTTTGATTGCCTAACTATTTGGAAACGAAGAAGGTAAAATTGATAGTAATTGAGTTCACAGATTACGCACTAATTTGGTGGGATCAGAATGTGATTAGTAGGAGAAGGAGTGAAGAGAGGCTGGTAGCATCGTGGGAGGAGATGAAAGTGTTGATGAGAAGGTGATTTGTGCCTAACCACTATTATAGAGATTTGTATATGAAATTGCAGGGTTTGAATTAGGGTTCTCGGTCCGTGGATGAGTATTTTAAGGAGATGAAGATCGTAATGATTCGAGCCAATGTGATTGTGGATAGGGAAGCTACTATGTAAAGGCCGAACCACCTAAGGCCAAAAGGGATGCTAATGTAGCTAGTGATACTCTTGTGAAGAAATTAAATTTGGGTTGTATTAAGCATCCTAAACCTTTTAGATTGCAATGGTTGAATGCATGTGGTGAAGTGAAGGTTACTAAACAAGTATTGATTGTGTTTGCTATTGGGAAGTATTCTGATGAAGTTATGTGTGATGTAGTCCCAATGCATGCTAGTCAATTACTTTTAGGGCGTCCATGGCAGTTTCATCGGAAGGCGATTCATGATGGGTTTAGAAATATGTTCTGATGTGCATCATGGGAATTATAATCCATCTTGTAAGGCTTAAAAACTAATGTGCAAGAGGATTCAGATGGTCCAATGACAAGAGCGAGAGCGAAACAACTACAAAGGGCCTTGACGAGTCAAATTGGAATGATTGAAACTGTGTCAGAGGTTAAAAATTAGCAAGCAGTTTGAAATTGGTTCAAGGATGTTTATTTGCCTACAATTGGAACTTGGAGATGAGAAAAGCCCTTAATTGTTCTTTTGATGCTGGGCTACTCGAATTTGGGTTGATATGCAAATAAGTGAAGGAATTGATGCTGTTTATGGTCAGAACAGCAAATGAATTTGAACCGGAATTTGATGAAGTCATCCAATTGCATGTGAAAACAAGACTAATCAAGGTGGATTTCAAGTTCAGAATGTGTTTTCTTTCTAGATTGTCCAACCATGATTGCATTGGACTTTTGTATAAGAAGATATGGTTGTTTTAAATTTGGTCTGTTATGTTAGAAAGGTCAAAAAACGTGTGCTAGTTAATTTGTCTAGGTTAGTTTGTCAAGTCTGTTTTTTGGGCTTGACTTCTGCCATGTTGAATTATTCCTAACTTTGGAGGGGTGTTCCAATTATAATATAGTATCAGAATATGTAATAAAGAACTTTTGGCCAAGATTTGAAACTTAATTCACAGAATTAAGAGTTGTTCTTCCAAATTGATTTTGTGAAGAACCCTACCTGACTTATCACTCTTCAAACACCAAAAGAAAGACAACACAACCAGACCCATCCTTCATCCATTTTCGTCAGATTCATTGTTGTCGATTTTCGAATCATTCACGGCACATCATCTGGTATCAGAGCATCAGTTGCGATCTAAGGCAGGAGCCAAAAACAGAAGAAAGGCTTGCTGGAATTGAGGTTGATAAACTTAATTATGGCTGGAGATTTGTTGGTTGTGCAACGGGTTCTGAATGCACAAATTGTCGTTAGTGATGAGCAACGCGAGAACATCTTTCATACTCGATGTCAGATTCGAGATAAGGTGTGTGGGATGATCATTGACAATGGAAGTTGCACTAATGTTGCGTCAACTACCTTGGTGGAGAAATTGGGTTTAACTACCCTTCCACATCCCAGGCCGTACAGTTTGCGATGGCTGAATGAGAATGGGGAGATTCGGGTGACAAAGCAAGTTCGTGTACCTTTTTCCATTAAAACCTATCATGACGAGGTTTTGTGTGACGTTGCGCCAATGTCAGCTAGCCATTTGTTGCTGGGTCGTCCATGGCAGTTTGATAAGGATGTGACCTACAATGGACGAAAGAACACTTATTCTTTTATGCTGAATGGAAAGAAGGTGAACTTGTTACCATTGAGTTCTCAACAGGTTAGAGAGGATCAGATACGAAGCCAACAAAAGGAGGTGAAATCACATAAGGGGCTGTTGTTAGCCAAAAAAGGAGACATCAAACAAGCATTAGCTTCAGCAGGGGTTGTTTTCATGATCTGGGCAAAGCAATTACTACAAGTAGAAGGATTGGACTTACCAATACAGATTAAAGAATTGCTTGAAGAATTTAAAGATGTGTTTCCAGATGAATTACCTAAAGGGTTACCACCTATTCGTGGAATTGAGCATCAAATTGATTTGGTGCCGGGAGCTTCACTTCCTAACAGACCAGCATACAGATGTAATCCAGAGGAAGCAAAAGAGATTCAAAGGCAGGTTGGTGAGCTCTTAGAGAAGGGCTATGTGCGAGAATCACTTAGTCCATGTTCCGTACCTACTTTGCTTGTACCGAAGAAAGATGGTACCATGAGGATGTGTATGGACAGCCGCGCTATCAACAAAATAACAGTTAAGTATCGATTTCCTATACCCAGACTTGATGATTTGCTTGATGAGTTGCATGGAGCTGCATTGTTTTCTAAAGTCGATTTGATGAGTGGTTATCACCAAATTAGAATGAAAGAAGGAGATGAATGGAAAAGAGCATTTAAAACTAAACAGGGGTTATATGAATGGATGGTAATGCCGTTTGGGTTATCTAATGCGCCTAGTACATTTATGAGGCTTATGAATCATGTTTTGAGGAAGTATATTGGGCTGTTTGTTGTAGTATATTTTGATGATATCCTGGTGTATAGCAAGACCTTTGATGATCATATGAAGCATCTTAGAGTTGTGTTTGAAACTTTGCGAGATTCTAAGTTGTATAGGAAACTCACAAAGTGTTACTTCTGTAAAGAAAGTGTCGTGTTTCTTGGGTATATTATCTCTAGCAGGAGAGTTAAGGTTGATGAGGAGAAAATTGAGGCAATTCGGGACTGGCCAAAACCTGCTAGTATCGCTGATGTGAGGAGTTTCCATGGTTTAGCTTCTTTCTACAGGCGATTTGTGAAAGACTTCAGCTCTATTGTTGCTCCTATGACAAAATGCTTGAAAAAAGGGAACGACTTTAGATGGAGTGAAGATGCGCAGAAAGCATTTGAGCTAATTAAGGAGAAGTTGTGTACTGCTCCAGTTTTAGCACTTCCAGACTTTGCTAAAACATTCGAAATAGAGTGCGATGCTTCCGGAGTTGGAATTGGGGCTGTCTTGCTGCAAGAAAAGAGGCCGATTGCATTCTTCAGTGAAAAGTTAAATGGAGCACGTTTGAACTACTCTATTTACGACAAGGAGTTCTATGCTTTGATTCGGGCTCTAGAGGTATGGCAGCACTACTTGTTGCCTAAAGAATTTGTTATACATACTGATCATGAATCCTTGAAGTATCTTAAGGGGCAAAGCAAGCTGAATCGCAGACATGCTAAATGGGTGGAGTTTATGGAGTCATTTCCTTATGTCATAAAGTACAAGAAAGGGCAAGTTAATGTGGTTGCTGATGCTCTTTCTAGGAGGTTTGCACTGATCTCTATGTTGAATGCAAAGCTGATGGGTTTTGAACAAGTGAAGGAACAGTATGCTAATGATTCCTACTTTGCTAATGTGGTTGTTGAATGTGCAAAGGGAGCTTGTGATGGGTTCTTTATGCATGAAGGTTACTTGTTCAAAATGGGCAGAATGTTTATTCCTTCAGGATCGTTACGGGAGTTGCTTGTGCGAGAGGCTCATGGTGGTGGTCTTAGTGGTCATTTTGGGGAGAAGAAGACTTATGAGCTGCTGAAAGAACATTTCTTTTGGCCTAGCATGTTACGGGATGTGCACAAGGTGATTGAGAGATGTGCTATTTGCAAGAAAGCTAAGGGTAAAGAGAATGCATATGGACTGTATATGCCATTACCTATTCCAGAGCAACCATGGATGGATGTTAGCATGGACTTTGTACTTGGGTTACCAAGAACACAGCGTGGAAAGGATTCAATAATGGTCGTGGTTGATCGATTCTCCAAAATGTCTCATTTCATTCCTTGCAACAAAACTGATGATGCAGTACATGTTGCTGATTTGTTCTTTCAAAAGATTGTTCGTTTGCATGGAGTTCCTAAAAGCATTGTCTCTGATCGTGATACAAAGTTCTTAAGCCACTTTTGGAAGACTCTTTGGAGGAAGCTTGGAACGAAGTTACTTTTCAGTACGGCATGTCATCCACAAACTGAGGTTCGATTACATATTGAGGAGAAAACGATAAAGTATGCTAAACAAGCTAACAAGGGGCGGAAAATGGTTAGGTTTGAACCTGGAGATCTTGTTCGGATTCATATTAGCAAGGGCAGATTCCCAAGCAAACGTAAGTCCAAGTTGATGCCAAGAGCTGATGGTCCATTTCGGATTATAGAGAAGGTGAATGACAATGCGTATAAGGTAGATCTTCCTGGTAATTACAACGTATCAGCTACTTTTAATGTGAAAGACTTGACTCCATACTTGGATGATGATGACGATTCTGATTTGAGGACAAATCATTTTCAACCCGGGGCTGATGATGTGCATCATGGGAATTATAATCCATCTTGTAAGGCTAAAACTAATGTGCAAGAGGATTCAGATGGTCCAATGACAAGAGCGAGAGCGAAACAACTACAAAGGGCCTTGACGAGTCAAATTGGAATGATTGAAGCTGTGTCAGAGTTAAAAATTAGCAAGCAGTTTGAAATTGGTTCAAGGATGTTTATTTGCCTACAATTGGAACTTGGAGATGAGAAAAGCCCTTAATTGTTCTTTTGATGCTGGGCTACTCGAATTTGGGTTGATATGCAAATAAGTGAAGGAATTGATGCTGTTTATGGTCAGAACAGCAAATGAATTTGAACCGGAATTTGAAGTCATCCATTGCATGTGAAAACAAGACTAATCAAGGTGGATTTCAAGTTCAGAATGTGTTCTTTCTAGATTGTCCAACCATGATTGCATTGGACTTTTGTATAAGAAGATATGGTTGTTTTAAATTTGGTCTGTTTATGTTAGAAATGTCAAAAAACGTGTGCTAGTTAATTTGTCTAGGTTAGTTTGTCAAAGTCTGTTTTTTGGGCTTGACTTCTGCCATGTTGAATTATTCCTAACTTTGGAGGGGTGTTCCAATTATAAATATAGTATCAGAATATGTAATAAAGAACTTTTGGCCAAGATTTGAAACTTAATTCACAGAATTAAGAGTTGTTCTTCCAAATTGATTTTGTGAAGAACCCTACCTGACTTATCACTCTTCAATCACAAAGAGTGTGGCGTCGAAATCCTAGATTGATCTTTGTGGCGTCCAGATCGACTTATCAAAGTATCATTCTAGTCTATCCTCCATCTTATTTACCTTGAAATCACTATAATCCAGCCTAAACACCAAAAGAAAGACAACACAACCAGACCCATCCTTCATCCATTTTCGTCAGATTCATTGTTGTCGATTTTCGAATCATTCACGGCACATCATCTGGTATCAGAGCATCAGTTGCGATCTAAGGCAGGAGCCAAAAACAGAAGAAAGGCTTGCTGGAATTGAGGTTGATAAACTTAATTATGGCTGGAGATTTGTTGGTTGTGCAACGGGTTCTGAATGCACAAATTGTCGTTAGTGATGAGCAACGCGAGAACATCTTTCATACTCGATGTCAGATTCGAGATAAGGTGTGTGGGATGATCATTGACAATGGAAGTTGCACTAATGTTGCGTCAACTACCTTGGTGGAGAAATTGGGTTTAACTACCCTTCCACATCCCAGGCCGTACAGTTTGCGATGGCTGAATGAGAATGGGGAGATTCGGGTGACAAAGCAAGTTCGTGTACCTTTTTCCATTAAAACCTATCATGACGAGGTTTTGTGTGACGTTGCGCCAATGTCAGCTAGCCATTTGTTGCTGGGTCGTCCATGGCAGTTTGATAAGGATGTGACCTACAATGGACGAAAGAACACTTATTCTTTTATGCTGAATGGAAAGAAGGTGAACTTGTTACCATTGAGTTCTCAACAGGTTAGAGAGGATCAGATACGAAGCCAACAAAAGGAGGTGAAATCACATAAGGGGCTGTTGTTAGCCAAAAAAGGAGACATCAAACAAGCATTAGCTTCAGCAGGGGTTGTTTTCATGATCTGGGCAAAGCAATTACTACAAGTAGAAGGATTGGACTTACCAATACAGATTAAAGAATTGCTTGAAGAATTTAAAGATGTGTTTCCAGATGAATTACCTAAAGGGTTACCACCTATTCGTGGAATTGAGCATCAAATTGATTTGGTGCCGGGAGCTTCACTTCCTAACAGACCAGCATACAGATGTAATCCAGAGGAAGCAAAAGAGATTCAAAGGCAGGTTGGTGAGCTCTTAGAGAAGGGCTATGTGCGAGAATCACTTAGTCCATGTTCCGTACCTACTTTGCTTGTACCGAAGAAAGATGGTACCATGAGGATGTGTATGGACAGCCGCGCTATCAACAAAATAACAGTTAAGTATCGATTTCCTATACCCAGACTTGATGATTTGCTTGATGAGTTGCATGGAGCTGCATTGTTTTCTAAAGTCGATTTGATGAGTGGTTATCACCAAATTAGAATGAAAGAAGGAGATGAATGGAAAAGAGCATTTAAAACTAAACAGGGGTTATATGAATGGATGGTAATGCCGTTTGGGTTATCTAATGCGCCTAGTACATTTATGAGGCTTATGAATCATGTTTTGAGGAAGTATATTGGGCTGTTTGTTGTAGTATATTTTGATGATATCCTGGTGTATAGCAAGACCTTTGATGATCATATGAAGCATCTTAGAGTTGTGTTTGAAACTTTGCGAGATTCTAAGTTGTATAGGAAACTCACAAAGTGTTACTTCTGTAAAGAAAGTGTCGTGTTTCTTGGGTATATTATCTCTAGCAGGAGAGTTAAGGTTGATGAGGAGAAAATTGAGGCAATTCGGGACTGGCCAAAACCTGCTAGTATCGCTGATGTGAGGAGTTTCCATGGTTTAGCTTCTTTCTACAGGCGATTTGTGAAAGACTTCAGCTCTATTGTTGCTCCTATGACAAAATGCTTGAAAAAAGGGAACGACTTTAGATGGAGTGAAGATGCGCAGAAAGCATTTGAGCTAATTAAGGAGAAGTTGTGTACTGCTCCAGTTTTAGCACTTCCAGACTTTGCTAAAACATTCGAAATAGAGTGCGATGCTTCCGGAGTTGGAATTGGGGCTGTCTTGCTGCAAGAAAAGAGGCCGATTGCATTCTTCAGTGAAAAGTTAAATGGAGCACGTTTGAACTACTCTATTTACGACAAGGAGTTCTATGCTTTGATTCGGGCTCTAGAGGTATGGCAGCACTACTTGTTGCCTAAAGAATTTGTTATACATACTGATCATGAATCCTTGAAGTATCTTAAGGGGCAAAGCAAGCTGAATCGCAGACATGCTAAATGGGTGGAGTTTATGGAGTCATTTCCTTATGTCATAAAGTACAAGAAAGGGCAAGTTAATGTGGTTGCTGATGCTCTTTCTAGGAGGTTTGCACTGATCTCTATGTTGAATGCAAAGCTGATGGGTTTTGAACAAGTGAAGGAACAGTATGCTAATGATTCCTACTTTGCTAATGTGGTTGTTGAATGTGCAAAGGGAGCTTGTGATGGGTTCTTTATGCATGAAGGTTACTTGTTCAAAATGGGCAGAATGTTTATTCCTTCAGGATCGTTACGGGAGTTGCTTGTGCGAGAGGCTCATGGTGGTGGTCTTAGTGGTCATTTTGGGGAGAAGAAGACTTATGAGCTGCTGAAAGAACATTTCTTTTGGCCTAGCATGTTACGGGATGTGCACAAGGTGATTGAGAGATGTGCTATTTGCAAGAAAGCTAAGGGTAAAGAGAATGCATATGGACTGTATATGCCATTACCTATTCCAGAGCAACCATGGATGGATGTTAGCATGGACTTTGTACTTGGGTTACCAAGAACACAGCGTGGAAAGGATTCAATAATGGTCGTGGTTGATCGATTCTCCAAAATGTCTCATTTCATTCCTTGCAACAAAACTGATGATGCAGTACATGTTGCTGATTTGTTCTTTCAAAAGATTGTTCGTTTGCATGGAGTTCCTAAAAGCATTGTCTCTGATCGTGATACAAAGTTCTTAAGCCACTTTTGGAAGACTCTTTGGAGGAAGCTTGGAACGAAGTTACTTTTCAGTACGGCATGTCATCCACAAACTGAGGTTCGATTACATATTGAGGAGAAAACGATAAAGTATGCTAAACAAGCTAACAAGGGGCGGAAAATGGTTAGGTTTGAACCTGGAGATCTTGTTCGGATTCATATTAGCAAGGGCAGATTCCCAAGCAAACGTAAGTCCAAGTTGATGCCAAGAGCTGATGGTCCATTTCGGATTATAGAGAAGGTGAATGACAATGCGTATAAGGTAGATCTTCCTGGTAATTACAACGTATCAGCTACTTTTAATGTGAAAGACTTGACTCCATACTTGGATGATGATGACGATTCTGATTTGAGGACAAATCATTTTCAACCCGGGGCTGATGATGTGCATCATGGGAATTATAATCCATCTTGTAAGGCTAAAACTAATGTGCAAGAGGATTCAGATGGTCCAATGACAAGAGCGAGAGCGAAACAACTACAAAGGGCCTTGACGAGTCAAATTGGAATGATTGAAGCTGTGTCAGAGTTAAAAATTAGCAAGCAGTTTGAAATTGGTTCAAGGATGTTTATTTGCCTACAATTGGAACTTGGAGATGAGAAAAGCCCTTAATTGTTCTTTTGATGCTGGGCTACTCGAATTTGGGTTGATATGCAAATAAGTGAAGGAATTGATGCTGTTTATGGTCAGAACAGCAAATGAATTTGAACCGGAATTTGAAGTCATCCATTGCATGTGAAAACAAGACTAATCAAGGTGGATTTCAAGTTCAGAATGTGTTCTTTCTAGATTGTCCAACCATGATTGCATTGGACTTTTGTATAAGAAGATATGGTTGTTTTAAATTTGGTCTGTTTATGTTAGAAATGTCAAAAAACGTGTGCTAGTTAATTTGTCTAGGTTAGTTTGTCAAAGTCTGTTTTTTGGGCTTGACTTCTGCCATGTTGAATTATTCCTAACTTTGGAGGGGTGTTCCAATTATAAATATAGTATCAGAATATGTAATAAAGAACTTTTGGCCAAGATTTGAAACTTAATTCACAGAATTAAGAGTTGTTCTTCCAAATTGATTTTGTGAAGAACCCTACCTGACTTATCACTCTTCAATCACAAAGAGTGTGGCGTCGAAATCCTAGATTGATCTTTGTGGCGTCCAGATCGACTTATCAAAGTATCATTCTAGTCTATCCTCCATCTTATTTACCTTGAAATCACTATAATCCAGCCTAAACACCAAAAGAAAGACAACACAACCAGACCCATCCTTCATCCATTTTCGTCAGATTCATTGTTGTCGATTTTCGAATCATTCACGGCACATCATCTGGTATCAGAGCATCAGTTGCGATCTAAGGCAGGAGCCAAAAACAGAAGAAAGGCTTGCTGGAATTGAGGTTGATAAACTTAATTATGGCTGGAGATTTGTTGGTTGTGCAACGGGTTCTGAATGCACAAATTGTCGTTAGTGATGAGCAACGCGAGAACATCTTTCATACTCGATGTCAGATTCGAGATAAGGTGTGTGGGATGATCATTGACAATGGAAGTTGCACTAATGTTGCGTCAACTACCTTGGTGGAGAAATTGGGTTTAACTACCCTTCCACATCCCAGGCCGTACAGTTTGCGATGGCTGAATGAGAATGGGGAGATTCGGGTGACAAAGCAAGTTCGTGTACCTTTTTCCATTAAAACCTATCATGACGAGGTTTTGTGTGACGTTGCGCCAATGTCAGCTAGCCATTTGTTGCTGGGTCGTCCATGGCAGTTTGATAAGGATGTGACCTACAATGGACGAAAGAACACTTATTCTTTTATGCTGAATGGAAAGAAGGTGAACTTGTTACCATTGAGTTCTCAACAGGTTAGAGAGGATCAGATACGAAGCCAACAAAAGGAGGTGAAATCACATAAGGGGCTGTTGTTAGCCAAAAAAGGAGACATCAAACAAGCATTAGCTTCAGCAGGGGTTGTTTTCATGATCTGGGCAAAGCAATTACTACAAGTAGAAGGATTGGACTTACCAATACAGATTAAAGAATTGCTTTGCTTGAAGAATTTAAAGATGTGTTTCCAGATGAATTACCTAAAGGGTTACCACCTATTCGTGGAATTGAGCATCAAATTGATTTGGTGCCGGGAGCTTCACTTCCTAACAGACCAGCATACAGATGTAATCCAGAGGAAGCAAAAGAGATTCAAAGGCAGGTTGGTGAGCTCTTAGAGAAGGGCTATGTGCGAGAATCACTTAGTCCATGTTCCGTACCTACTTTGCTTGTACCGAAGAAAGATGGTACCATGAGGATGTGTATGGACAGCCGCGCTATCAACAAAATAACAGTTAAGTATCGATTTCCTATACCCAGACTTGATGATTTGCTTGATGAGTTGCATGGAGCTGCATTGTTTTCTAAAGTCGATTTGATGAGTGGTTATCACCAAATTAGAATGAAAGAAGGAGATGAATGGAAAAGAGCATTTAAAACTAAACAGGGGTTATATGAATGGATGGTAATGCCGTTTGGGTTATCTAATGCGCCTAGTACATTTATGAGGCTTATGAATCATGTTTTGAGGAAGTATATTGGGCTGTTTGTTGTAGTATATTTTGATGATATCCTGGTGTATAGCAAGACCTTTGATGATCATATGAAGCATCTTAGAGTTGTGTTTGAAACTTTGCGAGATTCTAAGTTGTATAGGAAACTCACAAAGTGTTACTTCTGTAAAGAAAGTGTCGTGTTTCTTGGGTATATTATCTCTAGCAGGAGAGTTAAGGTTGATGAGGAGAAAATTGAGGCAATTCGGGACTGGCCAAAACCTGCTAGTATCGCTGATGTGAGGAGTTTCCATGGTTTAGCTTCTTTCTACAGGCGATTTGTGAAAGACTTCAGCTCTATTGTTGCTCCTATGACAAAATGCTTGAAAAAAGGGAACGACTTTAGATGGAGTGAAGATGCGCAGAAAGCATTTGAGCTAATTAAGGAGAAGTTGTGTACTGCTCCAGTTTTAGCACTTCCAGACTTTGCTAAAACATTCGAAATAGAGTGCGATGCTTCCGGAGTTGGAATTGGGGCTGTCTTGCTGCAAGAAAAGAGGCCGATTGCATTCTTCAGTGAAAAGTTAAATGGAGCACGTTTGAACTACTCTATTTACGACAAGGAGTTCTATGCTTTGATTCGGGCTCTAGAGGTATGGCAGCACTACTTGTTGCCTAAAGAATTTGTTATACATACTGATCATGAATCCTTGAAGTATCTTAAGGGGCAAAGCAAGCTGAATCGCAGACATGCTAAATGGGTGGAGTTTATGGAGTCATTTCCTTATGTCATAAAGTACAAGAAAGGGCAAGTTAATGTGGTTGCTGATGCTCTTTCTAGGAGGTTTGCACTGATCTCTATGTTGAATGCAAAGCTGATGGGTTTTGAACAAGTGAAGGAACAGTATGCTAATGATTCCTACTTTGCTAATGTGGTTGTTGAATGTGCAAAGGGAGCTTGTGATGGGTTCTTTATGCATGAAGGTTACTTGTTCAAAATGGGCAGAATGTTTATTCCTTCAGGATCGTTACGGGAGTTGCTTGTGCGAGAGGCTCATGGTGGTGGTCTTAGTGGTCATTTTGGGGAGAAGAAGACTTATGAGCTGCTGAAAGAACATTTCTTTTGGCCTAGCATGTTACGGGATGTGCACAAGGTGATTGAGAGATGTGCTATTTGCAAGAAAGCTAAGGGTAAAGAGAATGCATATGGACTGTATATGCCATTACCTATTCCAGAGCAACCATGGATGGATGTTAGCATGGACTTTGTACTTGGGTTACCAAGAACACAGCGTGGAAAGGATTCAATAATGGTCGTGGTTGATCGATTCTCCAAAATGTCTCATTTCATTCCTTGCAACAAAACTGATGATGCAGTACATGTTGCTGATTTGTTCTTTCAAAAGATTGTTCGTTTGCATGGAGTTCCTAAAAGCATTGTCTCTGATCGTGATACAAAGTTCTTAAGCCACTTTTGGAAGACTCTTTGGAGGAAGCTTGGAACGAAGTTACTTTTCAGTACGGCATGTCATCCACAAACTGAGGTTCGATTACATATTGAGGAGAAAACGATAAAGTATGCTAAACAAGCTAACAAGGGGCGGAAAATGGTTAGGTTTGAACCTGGAGATCTTGTTCGGATTCATATTAGCAAGGGCAGATTCCCAAGCAAACGTAAGTCCAAGTTGATGCCAAGAGCTGATGGTCCATTTCGGATTATAGAGAAGGTGAATGACAATGCGTATAAGGTAGATCTTCCTGGTAATTACAACGTATCAGCTACTTTTAATGTGAAAGACTTGACTCCATACTTGGATGACGATGACGATTCTGATTTGAGGACAAATCATTTTCAACCCGGGGCTGATGATGTGCATCATGGGAATTATAATCCATCTTGTAAGGCTAAAACTAATGTGCAAGAGGATTCAGATGGTCCAATGACAAGAGCGAGAGCGAAACAACTACAAAGGGCCTTGACGAGTCAAATTGGAATGATTGAAGCTGTGTCAGAGTTAAAAATTAGCAAGCAGTTTGAAATTGGTTCAAGGATGTTTATTTGCCTACAATTGGAACTTGGAGATGAGAAAAGCCCTTAATTGTTCTTTTGATGCTGGGCTACTCGAATTTGGGTTGATATGCAAATAAGTGAAGGAATTGATGCTGTTTATGGTCAGAACAGCAAATGAATTTGAACCGGAATTTGAAGTCATCCATTGCATGTGAAAACAAGACTAATCAAGGTGGATTTCAAGTTCAGAATGTGTTCTTTCTAGATTGTCCAACCATGATTGCATTGGACTTTTGTATAAGAAGATATGGTTGTTTTAAATTTGGTCTGTTTATGTTAGAAAGGTCAAAAAACGTGTGCTAGTTAATTTGTCTAGGTTAGTTTGTCAAAGTCTGTTTTTTGGGCTTGACTTCTGCCATGTTGAATTATTCCTAACTTTGGAGGGGTGTTCCAATTATAAATATAGTATCAGAATATGTAATAAAGAACTTTTGGCC
This sequence comes from Populus trichocarpa, assembly GCF_000002775.5. NCBI lineage: Eukaryota > Viridiplantae > Streptophyta > Magnoliopsida > Malpighiales > Salicaceae > Populus > Populus trichocarpa. The sequence goes on from NC_037295.2 coordinate 10,396,347, forward strand.
AAGATTTGAAACTTAATTCACAGAATTAAGAGTTGTTCTTCCAAATTGATTTTGTGAAGAACCCTACCTGACTTATCACTCTTCAATCACAAAGAGTGTGGCGTCGAAATCCTAGATTGATCTTTGTGGCGTCCAGATCGACTTATCAAAGTATCATTCTAGTCTATCCTCCATCTTATTTACCTTGAAATCACTATAATCCAGCCTAAACACCAAAAGAAAGACAACACAACCAGACCCATCCTTCATCCATTTTCGTCAGATTCATTGTTGCCGATTTTCGAATCATTCACGGCACATCATCTGGTATCAGAGCATCAGTTGCGATCTAAGGCAGGAGCCAAAAACAGAAGAAAGGCTTGCTGGAATTGAGGTTGATAAACTTAATTATGGCTGGAGATTTGTTGGTTGTGCAACGGGTTCTGAATGCACAAATTGTCGTTAGTGATGAGCAACGCGAGAACATCTTTCATACTCGATGTCAGATTCGAGATAAGGTGTGTGGGATGATCATTGACAATGGAAGTTGCACTAATGTTGCGTCAACTACCTTGGTGGAGAAATTGGGTTTAACTACCCTTCCACATCCCAGGCCGTACAGTTTGCGATGGCTGAATGAGAATGGGGAGATTCGGGTGACAAAGCAAGTTCGTGTACCTTTTTCCATTAAAACCTATCATGACGAGGTTTTGTGTGACGTTGCGCCAATGTCAGCTAGCCATTTGTTGCTGGGTCGTCCATGGCAGTTTGATAAGGATGTGACCTACAATGGACGAAAGAACACTTATTCTTTTATGCTGAATGGAAAGAAGGTGAACTTGTTACCATTGAGTTCTCAACAGGTTAGAGAGGATCAGATACGAAGCCAACAAAAGGAGGTGAAATCACATAAGGGGCTGTTGTTAGCCAAAAAAGGAGACATCAAACAAGCATTAGCTTCAGCAGGGGTTGTTTTCATGATCTGGGCAAAGCAATTACTACAAGTAGATTAGCTGGTTGTATTGGTTTCCCTAACGAATCTAGTGAGGTTTCAGTTTTACGGTCGGTGGCTAGCCTGTAGCCATCTGTTGTTTTATGTTTCTGTTATCATTGTAAATCTGGGGTATGCCCCTTATAATGTTTGTATCTTCTTCTTTTAATACATACGTCAACTTACCAAAAAAAAAAAAATTACTACAAGTAGAAGGATTGGACTTACCAATACAGATTAAAGAATTGCTTGAAGAATTTAAAGATGTGTTTCCAGATGAATTACCTAAAGGGTTACCACCTATTCGTGGAATTGAGCATCAAATTGATTTGGTGCCGGGAGCTTCACTTCCTAACAGACCAGCATACAGATGTAATCCAGAGGAAGCAAAAGAGATTCAAAGGCAGGTTGGTGAGCTCTTAGAGAAGGGCTATGTGCGAGAATCACTTAGTCCATGTTCCGTACCTACTTTGCTTGTACCGAAGAAAGATGGTACCATGAGGATGTGTATGGACAGCCGCGCTATCAACAAAATAACAGTTAAGTATCGATTTCCTATACCCAGACTTGATGATTTGCTTGATGAGTTGCATGGAGCTGCATTGTTTTCTAAAGTCGATTTGATGAGTGGTTATCACCAAATTAGAATGAAAGAAGGAGATGAATGGAAAAGAGCATTTAAAACTAAACAGGGGTTATATGAATGGATGGTAATGCCGTTTGGGTTATCTAATGCGCCTAGTACATTTATGAGGCTTATGAATCATGTTTTGAGGAAGTATATTGGGCTGTTTGTTGTAGTATATTTTGATGATATCCTGGTGTATAGCAAGACCTTTGATGATCATATGAAGCATCTTAGAGTTGTGTTTGAAACTTTGCGAGATTCTAAGTTGTATAGGAAACTCACAAAGTGTTACTTCTGTAAAGAAAGTGTCGTGTTTCTTGGGTATATTATCTCTAGCAGGAGAGTTAAGGTTGATGAGGAGAAAATTGAGGCAATTCGGGACTGGCCAAAACCTGCTAGTATCGCTGATGTGAGGAGTTTCCATGGTTTAGCTTCTTTCTACAGGCGATTTGTGAAAGACTTCAGCTCTATTGTTGCTCCTATGACAAAATGCTTGAAAAAAGGGAACGACTTTAGATGGAGTGAAGATGCGCAGAAAGCATTTGAGCTAATTAAGGAGAAGTTGTGTACTGCTCCAGTTTTAGCACTTCCAGACTTTGCTAAAACATTCGAAATAGAGTGCGATGCTTCCGGAGTTGGAATTGGGGCTGTCTTGCTGCAAGAAAAGAGGCCGATTGCATTCTTCAGTGAAAAGTTAAATGGAGCACGTTTGAACTACTCTATTTACGACAAGGAGTTCTATGCTTTGATTCGGGCTCTAGAGGTATGGCAGCACTACTTGTTGCCTAAAGAATTTGTTATACATACTGATCATGAATCCTTGAAGTATCTTAAGGGGCAAAGCAAGCTGAATCGCAGACATGCTAAATGGGTGGAGTTTATGGAGTCATTTCCTTATGTCATAAAGTACAAGAAAGGGCAAGTTAATGTGGTTGCTGATGCTCTTTCTAGGAGGTTTGCACTGATCTCTATGTTGAATGCAAAGCTGATGGGTTTTGAACAAGTGAAGGAACAGTATGCTAATGATTCCTACTTTGCTAATGTGGTTGTTGAATGTGCAAAGGGAGCTTGTGATGGGTTCTTTATGCATGAAGGTTACTTGTTCAAAATGGGCAGAATGTTTATTCCTTCAGGATCGTTACGGGAGTTGCTTGTGCGAGAGGCTCATGGTGGTGGTCTTAGTGGTCATTTTGGGGAGAAGAAGACTTATGAGCTGCTGAAAGAACATTTCTTTTGGCCTAGCATGTTACGGGATGTGCACAAGGTGATTGAGAGATGTGCTATTTGCAAGAAAGCTAAGGGTAAAGAGAATGCATATGGACTGTATATGCCATTACCTATTCCAGAGCAACCATGGATGGATGTTAGCATGGACTTTGTACTTGGGTTACCAAGAACACAGCGTGGAAAGGAATTCAATAATGGTCGTGGTTGATCGATTCTCCAAAATGTCTCATTTCATTCCTTGCAACAAAACTGATGATGCAGTACATGTTGCTGATTTGTTCTTTCAAAAGATTGTTCGTTTGCATGGAGTTCCTAAAAGCATTGTCTCTGATCGTGATACAAAGTTCTTAAGCCACTTTTGGAAGACTCTTTGGAGGAAGCTTGGAACGAAGTTACTTTTCAGTACGGCATGTCATCCACAAACTGAGGTTCGATTACATATTGAGGAGAAAACGATAAAGTATGCTAAACAAGCTAACAAGGGGCGGAAAATGGTTAGGTTTGAACCTGGAGATCTTGTTCGGATTCATATTAGCAAGGGCAGATTCCCAAGCAAACGTAAGTCCAAGTTGATGCCAAGAGCTGATGGTCCATTTCGGATTATAGAGAAGGTGAATGACAATGCGTATAAGGTAGATCTTCCTGGTAATTACAACGTATCAGCTACTTTTAATGTGAAAGACTTGACTCCATACTTGGATGACGATGACGATTCTGATTTGAGGACAAATCATTTTCAACCCGGGGCTGATGATGTGCATCATGGGAATTATAATCCATCTTGTAAGGCTAAAACTAATGTGCAAGAGGATTCAGATGGTCCAATGACAAGAGCGAGAGCGAAACAACTACAAAGGGCCTTGACGAGTCAAATTGGAATGATTGAAGCTGTGTCAGAGTTAAAAATTAGCAAGCAGTTTGAAATTGGTTCAAGGATGTTTATTTGCCTACAATTGGAACTTGGAGATGAGAAAAGCCCTTAATTGTTCTTTTGATGCTGGGCTACTCGAATTTGGGTTGATATGCAAATAAGTGAAGGAATTGATGCTGTTTATGGTCAGAACAGCAAATGAATTTGAACCGGAATTTGAAGTCATCCATTGCATGTGAAAACAAGACTAATCAAGGTGGATTTCAAGTTCAGAATGTGTTCTTTCTAGATTGTCCAACCATGATTGCATTGGACTTTTGTATAAGAAGATATGGTTGTTTTAAATTTGGTCTGTTTATGTTAGAAAGGTCAAAAAACGTGTGCTAGTTAATTTGTCTAGGTTAGTTTGTCAAAGTCTGTTTTTTGGGCTTGACTTCTGCCATGTTGAATTATTCCTAACTTTGGAGGGGTGTTCCAATTATAAATATAGTATCAGAATATGTAATAAAGAACTTTTGGCCAAGATTTGAAACTTAATTCACAGAATTAAGAGTTGTTCTTCCAAATTGATTTTGTGAAGAACCCTACCTGACTTATCACTCTTCAATCACAAAGAGTGTGGCGTCGAAATCCTAGATTGATCTTTGTGGCGTCCAGATCGACTTATCAAAGTATCATTCTAGTCTATCCTCCATCTTATTTACCTTGAAATCACTATAATCCAGCCTAAACACCAAAAGAAAGACAACACAACCAGACCCATCCTTCATCCATTTTCGTCAGATTCATTGTTGCCGATTTTCGAATCATTCACGGCACATCATCTGGTATCAGAGCATCAGTTGCGATCTAAGGCAGGAGCCAAAAACAGAAGAAAGGCTTGCTGGAATTGAGGTTGATAAACTTAATTATGGCTGGAGATTTGTTGGTTGTGCAACGGGTTCTGAATGCACAAATTGTCGTTAGTGATGAGCAACGCGAGAACATCTTTCATACTCGATGTCAGATTCGAGATAAGGTGTGTGGGATGATCATTGACAATGGAAGTTGCACTAATGTTGCGTCAACTACCTTGGTGGAGAAATTGGGTTTAACTACCCTTCCACATCCCAGGCCGTACAGTTTGCGATGGCTGAATGAGAATGGGGAGATTCGGGTGACAAAGCAAGTTCGTGTACCTTTTTCCATTAAAACCTATCATGACGAGGTTTTGTGTGACGTTGCGCCAATGTCAGCTAGCCATTTGTTGCTGGGTCGTCCATGGCAGTTTGATAAGGATGTGACCTACAATGGACGAAAGAACACTTATTCTTTTATGCTGAATGGAAAGAAGGTGAACTTGTTACCATTGAGTTCTCAACAGGTTAGAGAGGATCAGATACGAAGCCAACAAAAGGAGGTGAAATCACATAAGGGGCTGTTGTTAGCCAAAAAAGGAGACATCAAACAAGCATTAGCTTCAGCAGGGGTTGTTTTCATGATCTGGGCAAAGCAATTACTACAAGTAGAAGGATTGGACTTACCAATACAGATTAAAGAATTGCTTGAAGAATTTAAAGATGTGTTTCCAGATGAATTACCTAAAGGGTTACCACCTATTCGTGGAATTGAGCATCAAATTGATTTGGTGCCGGGAGCTTCACTTCCTAACAGACCAGCATACAGATGTAATCCAGAGGAAGCAAAAGAGATTCAAAGGCAGGTTGGTGAGCTCTTAGAGAAGGGCTATGTGCGAGAATCACTTAGTCCATGTTCCGTACCTACTTTGCTTGTACCGAAGAAAGATGGTACCATGAGGATGTGTATGGACAGCCGCGCTATCAACAAAATAACAGTTAAGTATCGATTTCCTATACCCAGACTTGATGATTTGCTTGATGAGTTGCATGGAGCTGCATTGTTTTCTAAAGTCGATTTGATGAGTGGTTATCACCAAATTAGAATGAAAGAAGGAGATGAATGGAAAAGAGCATTTAAAACTAAACAGGGGTTATATGAATGGATGGTAATGCCGTTTGGGTTATCTAATGCGCCTAGTACATTTATGAGGCTTATGAATCATGTTTTGAGGAAGTATATTGGGCTGTTTGTTGTAGTATATTTTGATGATATCCTGGTGTATAGCAAGACCTTTGATGATCATATGAAGCATCTTAGAGTTGTGTTTGAAACTTTGCGAGATTCTAAGTTGTATAGGAAACTCACAAAGTGTTACTTCTGTAAAGAAAGTGTCGTGTTTCTTGGGTATATTATCTCTAGCAGGAGAGTTAAGGTTGATGAGGAGAAAATTGAGGCAATTCGGGACTGGCCAAAACCTGCTAGTATCGCTGATGTGAGGAGTTTCCATGGTTTAGCTTCTTTCTACAGGCGATTTGTGAAAGACTTCAGCTCTATTGTTGCTCCTATGACAAAATGCTTGAAAAAAGGGAACGACTTTAGATGGAGTGAAGATGCGCAGAAAGCATTTGAGCTAATTAAGGAGAAGTTGTGTACTGCTCCAGTTTTAGCACTTCCAGACTTTGCTAAAACATTCGAAATAGAGTGCGATGCTTCCGGAGTTGGAATTGGGGCTGTCTTGCTGCAAGAAAAGAGGCCGATTGCATTCTTCAGTGAAAAGTTAAATGGAGCACGTTTGAACTACTCTATTTACGACAAGGAGTTCTATGCTTTGATTCGGGCTCTAGAGGTATGGCAGCACTACTTGTTGCCTAAAGAATTTGTTATACATACTGATCATGAATCCTTGAAGTATCTTAAGGGGCAAAGCAAGCTGAATCGCAGACATGCTAAATGGGTGGAGTTTATGGAGTCATTTCCTTATGTCATAAAGTACAAGAAAGGGCAAGTTAATGTGGTTGCTGATGCTCTTTCTAGGAGGTTTGCACTGATCTCTATGTTGAATGCAAAGCTGATGGGTTTTGAACAAGTGAAGGAACAGTATGCTAATGATTCCTACTTTGCTAATGTGGTTGTTGAATGTGCAAAGGGAGCTTGTGATGGGTTCTTTATGCATGAAGGTTACTTGTTCAAAATGGGCAGAATGTTTATTCCTTCAGGATCGTTACGGGAGTTGCTTGTGCGAGAGGCTCATGGTGGTGGTCTTAGTGGTCATTTTGGGGAGAAGAAGACTTATGAGCTGCTGAAAGAACATTTCTTTTGGCCTAGCATGTTACGGGATGTGCACAAGGTGATTGAGAGATGTGCTATTTGCAAGAAAGCTAAGGGTAAAGAGAATGCATATGGACTGTATATGCCATTACCTATTCCAGAGCAACCATGGATGGATGTTAGCATGGACTTTGTACTTGGGTTACCAAGAACACAGCGTGGAAAGGATTCAATAATGGTCGTGGTTGATCGATTCTCCAAAATGTCTCATTTCATTCCTTGCAACAAAACTGATGATGCAGTACATGTTGCTGATTTGTTCTTTCAAAAGATTGTTCGTTTGCATGGAGTTCCTAAAAGCATTGTCTCTGATCGTGATACAAAGTTCTTAAGCCACTTTTGGAAGACTCTTTGGAGGAAGCTTGGAACGAAGTTACTTTTCAGTACGGCATGTCATCCACAAACTGATGGACAAACTGAGGTTCGATTACATATTGAGGAGAAAACGATAAAGTATGCTAAACAAGCTAACAAGGGGCGGAAAATGGTTAGGTTTGAACCTGGAGATCTTGTTCGGATTCATATTAGCAAGGGCAGATTCCCAAGCAAACGTAAGTCCAAGTTGATGCCAAGAGCTGATGGTCCATTTCGGATTATAGAGAAGGTGAATGACAATGCGTATAAGGTAGATCTTCCTGGTAATTACAACGTATCAGCTACTTTTAATGTGAAAGACTTGACTCCATACTTGGATGACGATGACGATTCTGATTTGAGGACAAATCATTTTCAACCCGGGGCTGATGATGTGCATCATGGGAATTATAATCCATCTTATAAGGCTAAAACTAATGTGCAAGAGGATTCAGATGGTCCAATGACAAGAGCGAGAGCGAAACAACTACAAAGGGCCTTGACGAGTCAAATTGGAATGATTGAAGCTGTGTCAGAGTTAAAAATTAGCAAGCAGTTTGAAATTGGTTCAAGGATGTTTATTTGCCTACAATTGGAACTTGGAGATGAGAAAAGCCCTTAATTGTTCTTTTGATGCTGGGCTACTCGAATTTGGGTTGATATGCAAATAAGTGAAGGAATTGATGCTGTTTATGGTCAGAACAACAAATGAATTTGAACCGGAATTTGAAGTCATCCATTGCATGTGAAAACAAGACTAATCAAGGTGGATTTCAAGTTCAGAATGTGTTCTTTCTAGATTGTCCAACCATGATTGCATTGGACTTTTGTATAAGAAGATATGGTTGTTTTAAATTTGGTCTGTTTATGTTAGAAAGGTCAAAAAACGTGTGCTAGTTAATTTGTCTAGGTTAGTTTGTCAAAGTCTGTTTTTTGGGCTTGACTTCTGCCATGTTGAATTATTCCTAACTTTGGAGGGGTGTTCCAATTATAAATATAGTATCAGAATATGTAATAAAGAACTTTTGGCCAAGATTTGAAACTTAATTCACAGAATTAAGAGTTGTTCTTCCAAATTGATTTTGTGAAGAACCCTACCTGACTTATCACTCTTCAATCACAAAGAGTGTGGCGTCGAAATCCTAGATTGATCTTTGTGGCGTCCAGATCGACTTATCAAAGTATCATTCTAGTCTATCCTCCATCTTATTTACCTTGAAATCACTATAATCCAGCCTAAACACCAAAAGAAAGACAACACAACCAGACCCATCCTTCATCCATTTTCGTCAGATTCATTGTTGCCGATTTTCGAATCATTCACGGCACATCATGTTCACTATTGTAAAGGATGATAAAACCTGATTGTATGATGATCAAATAAAATTAAAAAGGGAATGTGAGGATGGGAAGAGAAAATTCATGTGAGGACAATGGTGAGAGAAGACCATCAGATTCGGCTAAACCTAAATCATTAATTAAACCGGTTGAGAGTGGAGGTAAAACTCAAGGAGTGAAGAAAGTATGCTTGTGTGATGATAATTATGTGGAAAAATTAAAGAAACAACCTAATTTTTATTCAAAATGAGCTCAAATTAGATCTGTGTTTTTCACAAGCAAGCCGATGATCTTACTTGTGCATAAGAAGACTTATTTTAACACTAACGATCTTGATTCTGCTATTCCTAGAGTGACTGTTTCTTTGTTGCAGGAGTTTGATGATGGATTCCCTGAAGACATCCCTAGTGGGTTATCACCATTAAGGAGAATTGAACATCAGATTGGCCTTGTACCCGGAGCTTCGATTCCTAACCGTTCAGCCTATAGAAGCAACCTCGAAGAGACGAAGGAGCTTTAAAGGCAAGTTGATGAGTTGATGATGAAGGGGTACATTTGTTAGAGTACGAGCCTTTGTGCCGTGCTAGTGTTACTTGTGCCTAAAAAGGATGGAACATGAAGGGTGTGTATTGATTGTCATGTCGTCAATAACATAACGGAAAAGTATCGACATCCTATTCCTAGGCTTGATGACATGTTAGATGATTTACATGGATCTTGTATTTTCTCTAAAATTGACTTAAAGTGTGGGTACCATCAGATTAGGATGAAAGAAGGTGATGAGTGAAAAAAATGTATTTAAGACTAAGCATGGTTTGTATGAATGGTTAGTCATGTTGTTTGGACTTACAAATGCGCCTGGTACGTTTATGCGTTTAATGAATCATGTATTGCGTGCATTTACAGGTAAGTTTGTTGTTGTGTATTTTGATGACATTTTGATCTATAGCAAGAACTTAAATGAGTATCTTGATCATTTGCGTAATGTACTTAGTGTATTGCGAAGTGAGCAATTGTATGCATTTTAAGAAGTGTACCTTTTGCATGGAGAAAATTGTGTTTCTTGGCTATGTCGTAACTGCGCAGGGTATCAAGATGGATGAGGAGAAAGTTAAGGTCATCCGTGATTGGCCTACACCAAAATCAGTAAGTGAGGTAAGGAGTTTTTATGGACTTGCTAGTTTTTAAGAAGGTTTGTGAAGGATTTTAAGGAAGTTGGTCAGATCTTGTTCCTAAGAAGGGGAGGATTATTTAATGCTTTTACTATCCTAGGAAGGAAAGTAATTAAATCAACAACAAAGGAGAAAATTTGTTTTCTTATTTGTCCAAGTTAAACAAGAAAATCCAAGCTAATCAAGGACATCAAAGGGGGCAGCAACACAAATTTTTCAAATCAGATTTCTCCTAGTTTATTTGGGACTTCTTAAGGGTGATAAATATGATTCTAGCATATTTAGGATGGTAATTTTTGGATTTTTATTATTTTCTTCTTAGTCTTTGGGTTATTATTACTTATTTGGGTTAATTGTAAGTGGGCTTCATATAAGTCCACCTAAGGGGGGGGTCCATTAGGGTTTCTTTAAGTCTAGAGTCAGTATAAATAAAGGTATAACCAAACATGTAAGGGTTAGACAATTCAGATTAATAAAACTTCTTGTTTGCCGCACTTGTTGTGTGTTGGTGGGATAATCTCCCTTCTTTGGTTCTCTAAATAACTGAAAATGACATATCGAAGAACAACTGGCTTCGTGGCGTCATCCTTATACTACTCGTTCGCGAATCAATAATCGTTGGGTGGGGATTTTCCATTCCAATAGTGTTGGTGCCTAGGTACAAGTTATCTTTGTGTCACACTCCTATCAAACCAGATTTACTTGGCTTTCCGGGAATTGGTGTCTTTGCGTGTGGGTTGCGTGACCTTGTGATCACAAGGTTCACATCATGAAAGGGCAAGGTAAGTTGAGTAGAAGACATGCCAAATGAGTTGAATTTATTGAAACCTTTTCGTATGTGATCAAGTATAAGCAAGGAAAAGAAAACATTGTGGCTGATGCACTTTTGCGCAGGTATGTTTTTATATCCACTTTGGATGCTAGATTTCTAGGATTTGAACACATAAAAGAATTGTACAAGGATGATAGACTTGATGGATATTTGTTTAAAGAGAGCCTTTTGTGTGTTCCATTAAGTTCTATATATATGAATTGCTTATTCGCGAATCAATATTCGTTGGGTGGGGGTTTCCGTTTCTAATAGTGCTGGTGCCTAGGTACAAGTTATCTTTATGTCACACTCCTATCAAACCTGATTTACTTGGCTTTCCGGGAACTGGTATCTTTGCGTGTGGGTTGCGTGACCACATGATCACTAGGTTTATATCATCATGTAATATGTACTGTATTTAACATATATTTCTATCTTTTCTTGTTCATCATCATGGGAACTTTAAAGTGAGAAAATGGCAAGTAATGATCAGATCCTTAAGCATAGAAAATAGCATGAAACTCTTAAAATTGCTAATGCATGGTGGTAGATAAAAAAAAGCAAGATAGAGACTTTATGAAAATTGATTATAAGATATATTTTCCCTTGATCATGATGGGAATTAAGGCCATAGGATTTTGAGATACATATGTTTTCCCTTGATCAAGAAGTTCGCATAAAAAATCTATCAAAATTTTAGTATGAATTAGAAATATAAATCATAATTTATGATTTTTGTAATATATGAATGTGTTAAATAACAAATTGAATTTAACCATGAGATCAAAATGCCAACATGGATTACTGATATTAAATGTAAGAACAATTCACTCAATTTTCTTAAGTTGAAGGCATAAGTGATATGATCCAGGCAAGATCAAATTCGGATTTTGACGTAAAAAATGCACATATCTAGTTTTACGAAAATATTCATAATTCTCAATCCGACAGTTGGCTCGGGCTGAAATTTTACGTGGAGTCTCCTGACATGTTGTCCTACCTTAGGTTACAATTTCAGGTCAATCGAAGTTCAGGAAGGCACCACAATACTGGTCAACATAGGCTGTATGAATTTTGTTATTTATTTCCTTTTGACTTATGGACTTTCTATTTGGCTAGGATTGTTTTTCTAAAAGGTTGTGGCAGCTTGTTTTGAGAATCTCCTAGTTCTACAAAGATCTTTAATGGGCTGCAACATAGTTTCCAAGTGTGGCAAGGATTCATAAATGTTTCAGAATCCTTTTTCTTACAAGGATTCCTTATTCATCCTAGCAACAACATGGAAAGAAGACTTCAGAATTAATTCTACTTTTAGATCATATTTCTTAGTCTATTTGGGACTTCTTAATGGTGAAAAATCTTATTATAGTATATTTAGGATAATAATTTTTTTATTTTTTTTATTTTCTTAGTCTTTGGGTTATTATTACTTATTTGGGTGAATTGTAAGTGGCCATCGTATAACTCCACCTAAGGGGGGTCCATTAGGGTTTATTTAAGTCTAGAGTTAGTATAAATAAAGGCATAACCACACATGTAAGTTAGACAATTCAGATTAATAAAACTTCTTGTTTGCCGCACTTTGTGTGTGTGTGTGTGTGTGTTGGTGAGATAATCTCCCTTCCATGGTTCTCTAAAGAATTGAAAAACAACTTATCGAAGAACAACTATCTTCGTGGCTTCATCCTTATACTTCTCGTTCGCGAATCAATATTCGTTGGGTGGGGGTCTCCGTTTCCAATAGTGCTGGTGCCTAGGTACAAGTAATCTTTGTGTCACATTCCTATCAAACCTGATTTACTTGGCTTTTCAGGAATTGGTGTTTTTGTATGACCATGTGATTACGAGGTTCGCATCATTAAGGTATCTTTAAAACATTAAAAAGTTTTTTGGGGTGTTACATAATTAGTCGCACTTGTGCATATGAGAGTGATCTACATGTCCAATGCTGAACTTTAGAAGTGACTTAGTCTACAAGCCTTTACAATAAACAACCTTAAGCCTTGAGGATATTAGAGGGATCCCCAAATACTTCATATACAACTCACCCTATTGAATAATTGTGGAGTATATATATATATTCCTTTTTTTTTTCTTTTTTTTGATAACTTAAAACATAATACATCCTTAACCCATGTAATGAACTTAGTAACTCGAGTTGCAAATACTAAAATGTAGATAGTGCAATGTTTGGTTCCCTTAAGCTTTCTTCTCAATCCATGTAACAAGCATTGGGCCAATAGATCGCAAGTTAGTTGACTTGAGCGTATCAGGTGTCCCTTCAGGCTGAATTGCCTAGGTTGGAGAGGCTACGAAGCTAAAATTATCTATGTTTTTATTTATTTATTTTATTATCATTGATATTATATTTATTATCATTTTTTCAATATATATAATCTCCCTTTCCCTTAGTCATTACCTTTATCAAAAGAACACAAATAATGTAATAATATAATGTGTAACCCACAATTATTTGTTAAAGTGTGTGTGTGAAAATGATGGTTTATGAATACTTTCTAAATAAGTGATAACAATATGAGAGTTTGTAAACTTGAATAATTCATAAAGAAGCATATGATAAAACCTTGTTATGAATATTGGAAAATGTTTACTAGGATGCGTCTCAAGAGTCAATAAAATTCCTTCTTACTCTGTCATCCTAACAATAACAGTTCTGTCAAATGGTTTTAATAACAACAATAGGATTTTTTCTTATTCCAACTACCCTCTCCCCTAATCAAAATTGGACATTATCCTTAATGTTTTAAGTCTGAAATATAGAGTATAAAAACATCACTTGAAATAACTACTACTGAAAAACTTGAAACACACTTAAACAAATATAAGAAATAACAAAATAAAAATTACTATACTATTAGTAAAACCAAAAGATATAAATATTTACACACTAAGGCTCAAATCTAATCTAATCTATTCGATTCATGGAGGAGTCAATTACAGGGATGAATGGTTGTAGTTGATCAATCAATTATTCAGCAGTTGCAACAAAAATTATGATTTGCTATGCCAAAGATGTTATAAACTTCTGTTCCACAGCATGATCAAGAAAAGACAACAAATTGTTATAGAAACCATTAACATTTAGCAAACCTATAGGTTTCTAGTGAATGTTTAGTTGGGCCGAAGAGAAAATATGACATATCTCTTCTAATGTGCCTAGACCACCTGGTAAGGCAAAGAAGGCTTCAGCGTGTTCAAGCATTGTAGTCATTCATTCAGACATTGTTAGGACCTTTAGTTCTTCCCCGACTGTTTTTTCCAATGATGTTCTCTTTGGATAAAGCATTTAGGATGATACCTAAAACTTGATTGCCTCCTAAGAATGCAACTGTTGACATGCTTCTCATTAACCCAAGGCTGCCTTCTCCATAAACTAAATGAATCTCTCTCTTAGCTAGTACCCAACCAAGATGATTTGCTGATTCTAAAAACTCCTTTTCTTTCCCAAGACTAGATCCACCAAAAACACAAATATCTTTTATTTTATTAGCAGAGAAACCTGCCATTTCCAGACCCTTCTATACTTTTTGAATGTATGGGTGAATAGAGATGAAGGGAAGGATGAGAAGATTTTATAAATAAGAAATAAAATGCAATCATATCACCTATATGTAAGCCAGCTAGAGTCTTTCTCTCTCTCTTTTTGTTAGAACATGTGTATGTACAAGTAGTTGTGATTATGACTCGCATCTTCCCTTGGTTTTACATCTAAGAATGGATTAAACGCCCTCTATATGGGTTGGGGATAGACTTCTATCCAGTTTTCTTAAAAACTAACAAACATGGTTTTTTTAGTCAGATTCCCAAGACTATGTCTAGCATATTCTTTATGAAAATGGGGCCATAAATCATGAATTACACGATGAACATCTTCACTAGTATGCATCTCAAAAGTCAATAAAAGATTATCTAAAGACTCCTTACTCGGGTCATCCTTAATGAATTGTGCCATTTCTAAAGAATGACATTGTGCATTACAAGTCCATCTGGCACATTTGTGACAAACTTTCAATCGTTTTGCATGATGTTTCTTTACAAAAGTGTTTTTACCTGTCCCAAGCATGTGTGAAATAAAAGAATTGGAAGACTCACATGATAACCAAACCTTTACTTAAATTATCCAGTGAATATTTTCAGGCATTCCATGTTGCATTAACAACCTCAATCTTTCACACCTAGCATGGTAAATGTTTGTTATCGCATTGTGAGGTAAAACAAGAAAATACCTTTTCAATTTCTCAAGAGTGCTCTCCATTTTTTTCAGATGAAAAGTGGAGAAGAGATGCAAAGAAAAAGAAAGGAACAAGGAATTGAACAAATATATAAACAGATGTCAGTTATCATGAGAAATTGAAAGAACCGACTTAAGAGTCACGGAGTATCGTTATCCGTCATTTGACCAGAGTTGGAAAGATACTAGCAAAACAAAAGTCACACACAAAAGAAACACAAAAACAATGTGAGAGAAAAATAATAATCAATCTTTATAAATAGATCACTCAAACCAATAGATTCATTTTCACTAGGAAAATTATCAAAGTAAGCTTTCAAACAATGTTCATTTACATTCAAAACATTATCATTCTTTGGATTGTCAGTATCAAAGGCCCTATAAGGATACATATTTTTCACAATAAATGGACCGCTTCATCTTGATCTTAGCTTTTCAAGAAACAAGTGAAGTCGAGAATTATAAAGCAAAACTTTTTAACCAACATCAAATTTTTTTTCTCAAGATTTTGTTGTCATGAAACTCTTTGAATTTTTCTTTATGAATTTTTGAATTCTCATATGCATCATTTCTTATTTCATCAAGCTCATTTAATAGCCAATAAGCTTTATGTTTAAGTTCCATATGAAGGTGACAAGGTTTTCCATAAACTATCCTATAAAGTGACATACTTAATGATGTTTTAAAAGCAGTTTAATAAGCTCAAAGTGCATCATTAAGTCTTAAAGAGTAGTCTTTCCGATTAGGGTTCATTGTTTTTTCCAAGATTTGTTTGATCTTCCTATTAGCAAGTTCTACTTGTCCACTTGTCTGAATGTGATAAGGGGTAACAACTTTGTGTGTGATTCCATATTTCTTCATTAAAGATTCAAATGACTTGTTGCAGAAATGTGTTCCACCATCACTTATCATGATTCAAGGGATTCCAAATCGACTCAAAATATTTTTTTTCAAAAATCATTGTTTTGTGATCATTATTTTGACTTGAAATTGCATCTATCCATTTTGAAACACAATCTATTACGACTAATATGTACAAAAAAACAAATGATAGAGGAAATGGACCCATGAAATCAATACCCCAACAACCAAAGATTTCAATGACAAGAATATGATTTAAAGACATCATGTGATGTTTTGAAATAAATCCTAACTTTTGATAATTTTCACAAGTTTTGCAAAATGTATATGTGTTCTTGAAAATGATAAACCAATAAAATCTACAATGTAAGATTTTTACAGACGTCTTTTTTTTAAGAGAAATGACCTCTACATGCTTCAAAATGACAAATTTTAATGACATTACTTACCTCATTATCGGGAACGCAGCTTCAAAGTATTTGATCTAGACAATACTTGAATAAGTAAGGGTCATCCCAATAAAAGTTCTTTACTTCACTCAAAAAAATTCTTTTGTCTTGGGTACTCCAATAGGTTAGCAAATTTTCTATTGTAAGAAAATTGGTAATATTAGCAAACCAAGGCATTGTAGTAATAGAAAGTAAAGATTCATCGATGCCACCCTGATCATGTATTATTTTTCACTAATTGAACAATATTTTCCAAAATTGACTCCCAAATCAAATTTGGCCACCCAAATACAACTCTGGCATGGCCATATAAATTGACATCCCCAATGCAACCAACACTTTCTGATGAATCAGGGCCCATTTGGGAAAGATAGAACTTTTAGATGTGGGTGTGACTTTTAGTTCTGGTTGTGAATTTTAAAAAGCTACATTTGTTACTTCTGAAAATGACATATGGAAAGGGTTGTGATATTAGCTATTAAAGCATTACCAAACATCTAAAAGCCAAAACCACAAGCCAAATTGGTGATTCCCAAACGGACTTAGAGTCCATTTAAGTTTTCGCAATCATTCATCTACTTAGACAAGCATAACACACCAAAACCATAAACCTTTTTAATAACCTAGTTTAGCTTACATGAAACATATATTATAGAAAAATAAAACTAAATAAACAAGCCTAATTAGGCTATATAGTTGTTGAAGAAAGTTGATGGAAGGCTTGAATCAACCAATTAAACACGTTCCAAGCATATAATTTAAAATGAAGGTTTACATGAATAGTTTGCATAATCTTTAAATTTGGAGTTTTGTTTCCTAATTACATGTGCATAATTAGTTAGTTAGGCAATAAAAAGGTTAAACAAAGTTTATTAAAGGTTTCAATTAACCAATTAATAAATAAGCAACAATTTTAAAATTAGGGTTCCATGAACAATAATCCAAACTTTCATATTAGGGTTTTTTCATGATTTCCAATTACACATGTCTAATTAGGATAAACAATGGTTAATATGTGTATGGGAGTCTGAATCTTATCAAATGAACAACCATATTTGAATTTTTAAGGTTTCCAGTTTCAGAATTCCCTTCTCAACAGTAAACAAATTGACATATTTTTTATTCAATTGAGAAAGAACACATGATATTAAGATGGAAAAACCCTATTTTTATCAATCAAAATCACTACAACCACTTTTCAATTCTCGATCAAAGAAAACAAGTCTAACATACATCATTTTGTTGAGTTCCATGCGAGTGAGAGGTGTCTCACTGTTTTGTCAAGTTTTAGACACTAAGAGGGAAGGATTCCATACAAGATATGAACACATGCCAAATTGATTAAAGAATCTTTTGTTTTAAGCATTTAGATTCGATCAAACGAATAAATAGTCTATGATTTTCTAGAGAGAGAAAGCAAGTCAGGAGAGATAGTGTAAGTGCGAGTGTGTGATTTGTCATTTCCATGATTTTCTTATATATTACATTTTTTTCATCCTTTTTGAATTTTTTGTTCGACCATGGATATAAAGTGTGATTTTGAAAGTATAGAGGGAAAGTAAACACATGATCAAACTATATGGTGTTTTTTTTTTGTAATTATCCTTTTAAAAAAATTCAAGCTAGACTCCAAGAAGCATGAAATATGTAAAACAGCTATGCAAACCATAGACAATGCAACTTGGATATTTTTGTTGGTGATTGTATATTATTAAAAACTTCTCCTACGAAAAATGTGCTTCAATATGGGAAGAAAAGGAAATTGAATCCTCAATATATTAAGCCTTTTAGATTTTGTAAAGAATTGGAATTATAGCTTATGGATTAGCTTTTCCACCAAGTTTTTCATCTATATACACCTTGTGTTTTATATATCTATGCTTTGTATGTATCTTTGTGATCCATCTCATATATTGAAGCCATTAATAGTTGAATTTCAGGAAGATATGTCATATAATGTTCAATTGGAAAGAATTATGAATAAATTAAGTTAAGACAAACTTTGATTTAAGGAAATTACTTGAGAAAAAGTAACATGGAAGATCACTTATGTAATGATCTCATAATTAGGACATGAATTAATATAATTAATGTCTTAGATAACATAAAATTGGGAAATTTTTTTTTTTAACTTTCCCAAATGTCAACATAAATGTATTTCTACATGAAACCTAATTTCACACAGATCTAACATCCTAGATCATTTCATTATTCAATAAGATCAAAATAGACTATTTCTATTCTTTTGGCTTTCCCTTATTATGATTTACATAATGATTTTTATATAATTATCTTATGAATTTAACATAAACAAGTTGTAAAAGATTAATAAATTAAATTTCATACATTTTTAATTAATATATAAGAGTTAGATTATGCAAAGTACTACAAGGATCTAGAGAGGTTAAGTTAATGCATACATGTTTAATAATAAATTTAATTACATCTCAAAAGACAATTTTGAAATTCCATTACCTGATAAGTGTATGACATTCCTAAATTCTACATTAAGGTCGACCATTATGAATAATAACAAAGGAAGTTTACTATTCAACTTGGACTTGTGAAGACTCTATAGTCAGAATAATTTATAACATCAGAAATACCATTTAACAGTTTACATGTCTATTTAGAACAATAATTATCACATTACAAATATTGATACCCAATATTTAAGTAACTTAATATCATTAACTATTCTATAGTTTTTTTAACTAATGATTCCATTGATTCTTTTATAGCATTTAACTCAATTATCGTAATTTTATTATTCGGGTCATTTGTCACTCTGATGACTGTAATCCCTTTAAGGTAAACTTATCATTTAAATTCATGGTTGTCTAATGAATTGATGCCTCTAATACCACTCAAGTACTAATCAATATTTGAATGCCTGATCATCAGATAAACTACCATCTCTTGTACCACTCAGGTACTAATCAATATTTTAATGCTCGATCATCAAATAAACTGACGCCTCTAGTACAACTCATGTACTAACCAATATGATACGTCCAGGTAATGAAAAAACAATCAGATTCGGATTCTGATGTAAATTGCGCAACTGTCCAGTTTCACGACAACAATCATAATTTCCAATCAGAGTGTTGGATCGGGCTGAAAGTTTACGTGGAGTCTCCTAACATGTTTTCCTACCTTGGGTTACAATTTCAGATCAATCAGAGTTTGAGAAGGTATTTGATGCGAACCTCGTGATCACTTAGTCACGCAACCCATAATCAAGATTGAGATCTGATCCCGAAAAGCCGAAATAAGTCTGATAGGAGTGTGACACAATGGAAACCTGCCCCAAGGCACCACCACTATTGGAATAAAATAGAATGATGTCATGAAGCCAGTTAATCTTCGATAAGTCAGATTCAGTTCGTTCAAGAACTGAAGAATGCAAGAATCACTCTCACATGTTAAAACTAAAAAATTCAGAAGTAATATTCATCAATGGCCAAAATTTAGGTTACATGTATTTAAATAGTTTTTAAAAATTAACCCTAATGGATCTTCCCTTGTAGGCTTACCCACATATAAAACTGACCCAAAAACCCTAAACTAATCCAAACAAGCCTTGGATCCTAACTCAAAACAAAGTTTAAAATGAGCCCAAACATGAAAGAAAATAATAAAAATAACTAATCTATCATTAAATAGCACTAGCTCTTATTTCCTTGTGTAGCTAGGATGAATAAGGAATTCTTATAAGAAAAGGATTCTGGAACATTAATGAATAGTTGCCACTATTGGAAATTATGTTTCAGCTCATTAAAGATTCTTATGAAACTAGAAAATTCTCAAATCAAGCTGCCACATCCTTTTAGAAAAAAGATCCTTGCCAAATAGAAAGTCCACAAATCAAAAGGAAGTAAATAATAAATTCGTACAACCTCTTCTAACCTATATCGCAAGTCCTTTCCAAACTCCGATTCAAAATTCACCCCAATATAGAACAATACCTCTGAAATCTTCTGGTAAAGTTTCCGCTCAATCCAACAGTTGGATTTGGCGTTATGCTCAATAGAGTAAAACTGGACGGTAAAATTTTACGCCAAAATCCGAATCTAAGCTTGCTTGGGTCATTTCACAAGGCTGAACCGCATCATTCTCTCTTTTTTCAAGAAGATTAACCCTCGAATCTCGAATAGGTTTACTAGCGACTTCATTAGCCACTTGTTTAAGCCTTCAAAATTCTCTTATTACTAACACGTTTCTCCAACAACACTGTATGGAAGTAGTGACTGTCAAGAATTTCAAATAAACATGTCGTACTAACCACTTGCGTACATACTTTTGAATGATAACAACATCAGCTCTCCTTTGTCTTTCATTTTTTTGGCGATATACCTCCTTTTCCTATAAAGCTTGAAGATCACAGAATAATCTTCTACACTTATCAACTTCTTGTTCTAAAACCCCCAAACCATGGCTTAGTTTTTTGCATCCTTGAGCTAGAATCCTCCTCATTTCCCTCTCCCTTGCTGAATACATGACACAAATAGGAAAAATAAAAGAAGACGAAGACACAACAATAATAGAGTTGAACCCCTTGTATGATCAGTTTGCCGTAGAATTAAAACCTTAAAAAAATGATATAAAAATAAGCCCAAATTTAATATATGGTGCAATCTCACCCCCAATACACAGAATATGAAGTTTCAATCGATTCTAATATGGTTTTCTTATGGTTCACTAAGAGTAGTGTTTTGCGGCAGAATTGAACCTCGAATTAAAATCTTAAGCAAACGATATCAAAATAAACCCAAGTTTAATATATGGTGTGATCTCACCCCCAATACACAGAATATGAAGTTTCAATTGATTCTAAGGTGGTTTGATTATGGTTCACTAAGAGTACTGTTTCTATGGCAGAATTGAATTTCAAATTAAAACCTCAAGCAAATGATATCAAAATAAGCCCAAATTTCACACAAATTTGATGAAGGATCTAAAATGGCCCATCTCTTCGTGGTTGTAGCTTTGATTTTCTATGGGCCGGAAATCTCCCCTTATGCATATGCACCCAAACCCATTCACCAGGTTGAAAGACAACATGTTTGTGCCCCTTATTGGCTTTGGTCACATACACATGATTCCTCTTTTTAATCAGTTGCTGCACACTCTCATCGAGTTTTTTCACCACCTGTGCTTTACGATTATCATCCAAACTAACCCTTTCATCAAGATGCAAAACAATCAAATCTATTGGAGTTAAAGGGTTAAATCCATACACAATTTCAAATGGTGAAATTGTGCACACTGCAATTATATGCAAACTCTATAAATGGCAAATAATCTTCCCAATTCTTTAAGTTCTTTTGAATGATAGCACGCAGAATTTGTGTTAAGGTCCTATTAACCACTTCGGTTTGTTCATCTGTTTGGGGGTGACAAGTAGTTGAAAACAATAGTTTAGTACGCAATTTGCCCCATAACACCTTCCAAAAATAGCTAAGGAACTAAACATCTCTATAAAAAACAATGCTCTTAGGGACCCCATGAAGCGGTACTATCTCCCTAAATAACAAATCAGCAATGTTAGTTGCATCATCGGTTTTATGACATGGAATGAAGTGTGCCATATTTGAAAACCTATCAACAACTACAAAGATGGAATCCCTACCCCGTTTTGACCTAGGTAAACCTAAGATGAAATCCATCGAAATGTCTACCCATGGTTCTTTCAGTACAGGCAAAGGGGTATACAAGCCATGTGGTTGAGTTCTAGACTTTGCTTTCCTACAAGGTATGCATTTATCACATATGCGTTGCACATCTTTTTTCATTTTAGGCCACTAAAAATGTTCATGCAACACATCCAAAGTCTTAACAACACCAAAATGCCCCATCAACCTGCCGCCATGTGCTTCATGTATAAGCAATTCACGCATAGAACTTAATGGAACACACAAACGACTCTCTTTAAACAAATGTCCATCAAGTCTATAGAACTTCCTAAAAGCTAAAGTTTCGCAAACATTGTAAACATTAGCAAAATCACTATTATCATTGTACAATTCTTTTATGTGTTCAAATCCTAGAAATCTAGCATCCAAAGTAGATAAAAGAACATACCTGCGCGAAAGTACATCAGCCACAATGTTTTCTTTTCCTTGCTTATACTTGATCACATACGGAAAGGTTTCAATAAATTCAACCCATTTGGGATGTCTCCTACTAAACTTACCTTACCCTTTCAAGTGCTTCAATGATTCATGATCAGAATGTATCACAAACTCCTTAGGCCACAGGTATTGCTGCCACGTCTCTAAAGTTCTTACCGAGGCATAGAGCTCCTTGTCATATGAAGGGTAATTCAAGGCTGCCCCATTAAGTTTTTCACTAAAATACGCAATAGGCCTCCTATCCTGCATTAACACAGCTCCTATATCAATATCTGACGCATCACATTCAACTTTAAAAGCTCTTGTAAATTCTGGCAAAGCTAAAACAAGCGCCGAACAAATTTTATCTTTCAACAAATTAAAAGCCATAACCCTTTCATAGCCAAGAAAAACAATTTTCTCCATGAAAAGGCACATTTTTTAAGATTAGCATATAATTTCTCACCACGCAACACACTAAGTACATTACGCAAATGATCAAGATGCTCAGTTAAGTTCTTGTTATACATCAGAATGTCATCAAAATACACAACCACAAACTTACCTATGAATGCATGCAACACATGATTCATTCAACGCATAAACGTACTAGGTGCATTTGCAAGTCCAAATGACATTACTAACCATTCATACAAACCATGCTTAGTCTTAAATGTTGTTTTCCACTCATCACCTTCTTTCATCCTAATCTGATGGAATCCACTTTTCAAGTCAATTTTAGAGAAAATACAGGATCCATGTAACTCATCTAACATGTCATCAAGCCTAGGAATGGGGTGTCTATACTTTACCGTTATGTTGTTGATGGCTCGACAATCAACACACATCCTCCATGTTCCATCCTTATTAGGCACAAGTAGCACGGGTACAGCACACGGGCTCATACTCTCACGAATGTATCCCTTTTCCATCAGCTCATCAACTTGCTTTTGAAGCTCCTTTATCTCCTCAGGATTGCATCTATAGGCTGGTCGGTTAGGAATTGAAACTCCGGGTATGAAATCAATCTGATGCTCTATCCCCCTCAATGGTGGTAATCCGCTAGGACTGTCGTCGGGGAACACATCATCAAACTCCTGTAACAAAGAAATAACAACACTAGGCACAATATAATCAAGATCATTAGTATTAAAGTAAGCCTCCTTGTACACAATATGGTCGAATGGTCTGATTTGTTTGGAGTGTTGGCCGAATATTTATTTGTGTTTGGATGGGTAGGTGAATGGGTTGTAGTGGTTTGGGTTCTAGCCGAATCTGATGGTCTTCTCTCCCCTTGTTCCTCACCTTGATTTTCTCTCCCCATCGCCTCATGCTCACTGTTTAGCTTTATTTGATCATCATACACCTGTTTAGGTGTAAGAGGTACAAGAGTGATGATTTTACCATCTTTTACAATGGTATACCTATTTTTAACCCCATCATGATTTGCCTTCCTATCATATTGCCATGGTCTCCCCAATAAGAAGTGACTTGCTTGCATTGGTACCACGTCGCACAGAACTTCATCAACATATTTCCCAATCGAAAATGGAACCACAACCTGTTTAGTCACTTTCACTTCACCACTATCATTCAGCCATTGCAATCTATGTGGTTTAGCATGCTTAAAAGTACACAACTTCAGTTTACTAACAAGGGTGGTACTACAAACATTAACACAACTTCCACTATCTATAATTAAACCACACACCTTGCTTTGTACATAACAACACGTATGGAAGATGTTCTCCCTTTGATGATTAGTTTCATCTTCCTTGACCTGAACCTGAAGTGTTCGCCTTATATAACCAAGGACTCCTGAACCGGTAATGCTAACTCATCCCTATCTCTATCCTCCAATGGTAGCATGCCTTCACCATTATCTCTAATCATCATGATTCTCTTATTTGGACACTCTAAAGCATAATGTCCATGTCCCTGACACCTGAAACATTTAACATCACGAGTATGTTTAGGTTGAGTTTTAGAAATACCTTTGGCACCAGTAGGGACATCAACTTTAGCCTTTGGTGTTTCGGTTCTGGAAGGAACAAAGGACCTCGGCCTGACACTGGCCGAATTAAACACTGGCCGAACATGTCCCTTCCTAAGTTGTCTCTCCACCTTCGTAGCCATGTGAACCATGTCCTCTAGCTCCACATAGTGCTGGAGCTCAACCACATTGGCAATGTCCCGATTCAACCCATTAAGAAATCTAGCCATGGTGGATTCTCTATCCTCAACAACATTGGCCTGAATCATTGCTATCTCCATCTCTTTGTAATGATATTCATCTACTGTCTTATAACCTTGATTCAGACCTTGGAGCTTCAGATATAAGTCTCTGTAATAGTGGTTTGGCACAAATCATCTCCTCATAAAGACTTTCATCTCCCCCAAGTCTGAACGGGTCGCTCCCCATTCCTCCTCCTACTGATTACAATTTGATCCCACCAAATCAATGCATACTCCGTAAACTCAATTTGATCCCACAAAACATCATTGATAACGTCAGAATTTGAACAGACATAAATCATGAAAGTTCTAGAAAATTATCTCAGCTTTCCAACAAAAAATGAATCGGTGCATTTGGACTTCTAGAACTCAAGATATGGGCTGAACACTGAACAGTGTCTGGGCTGTAGGACAGATTCTAACTTCTCCGTTGTTGCTAAGATTTGGACTTCCAAACAGTAGAATTGAGTCTTGGACTCCTCATGAATGTTTTAGGCCTATGTCTTAACTTTCTAGCCATATAAACCAAATTGAAATCCAAGATCTACAGCTCCAGACATCCCAATGACTGAACAGTGTTCCAGTTTGGACTGAACCAACATCTCTTTTCTAAGGTTAACCCTTTCTTTGTCTTCTAATTTTCAGTAGGTGAACTCATCAATCAATCTTTTGATTTATGTGATAGGCCTGCATTTAAAATGAGCATTTACCCTAAATTAAAGCTATCTTATATTATCTGACTTGTTATTATAAAACATGCTTAAGTTAGGGAATTTAATGATACTTTAAGTGCAATATGATGATATAAAGCCTTAGTGAGAATGCACTTTTAAGTACTAATCACTACACCTTTTACCTCACAATTTGCTTTCTTTTGGTTCTTTAGGAACTGAAATCAACAAATCAAAGTCAATAGCCTTCGCAGCGTACTCTAATTATAATATTCAGACTTAAGAATCAATAAATATACTAAAAATAAAACAAAACAAAACTACGATTATGATTTTGCGAGTAGCAATGCAAATTTGTACGAATTGTGGACGAAACGAAGACACGAAATAAAACAGAAGCGAATATTAGCGAAAACAGTTACTTGACTCCTAGATAACCCAAATATAATAGAAAAAAAAAGTTTTGGACAAAAATAAACAGTAAGGATCATGTTTTGAAACTTGACGCAAATCTAACCTGTTACGCAATTTTTACGTAACAGAATTGAAACCCAGACCAAACGATCTCGAAATGACCTCTATTGGCCAGTATTGCGATTCCTTCCCAAACTCACTCCCTCATGTGTTCACATGGCTCTCATGTTACGCTTAAATATAGGTTTTTCACTAAAAAATGCTCGCTACGTCTTTTTCCTCTTGTCTCACCTTTCTTCGACTCTTGCGGAATCAAAACCAACACCAAATATA
Source organism: Populus trichocarpa (assembly GCF_000002775.5). NCBI lineage: Eukaryota > Viridiplantae > Streptophyta > Magnoliopsida > Malpighiales > Salicaceae > Populus > Populus trichocarpa. Next base: position 10,422,214 of record NC_037295.2, read on the forward strand.
AAATAGCCTTAACAGCATATCCAAATATATGTATATAACTCAAGAAGCAAGAAAAATATGAAAACATTCAAAGACGAACGTACGATTACAAATTCACAAGTACCAAGCAAATATGTATGAAAAATGGATGTTTTTGAAGACGAGAAAGATAAAAAAAATGAAAAGGATATATAAAGAAACCTAAATATAATTAAAAAAATAACAGCAGGAAAACAAGTTTGATACGATCCGGGCAATGAAAAAACAATTAGAGTCGGATTCTAACATAAAATGTGTAACTGCCTAGTTTTACAGAAATAATCATAAATCTCAATCCAACCATTGGATTAGGCTGAAACATTACGTAGATTCTCCTAACATGTTGTCCTACCGTGGGTTAAAATTTCAAGTCAATCAGAGTTTGGGAAGGCATCGCAATATTGGTCAACAGAGGCTGTATGAATTTTATTATTTACTTCATTTTGACTTGTGGATTTCCTATTTGGCTATGATTCTTTTCCTACAAGGATGTGAAAGCTGTTTTTGGGAATTTTCTAGTCTTGCAAGAATATTTAATTGGCAACAACATAGTTTCCATGTGTGGTATGGACTCCATATTAATGTGGAATCCTTATGGTGTATGGAAACAATTATTCTATCCTTATTATAATAGAAATCTATCATTAAATAAGTTTCCAAGTTAGCTAAGAATACTTTGCAAACAAGGAAACTAAAGAGGAGGCAACTTTAGATTTGATTCTCCGAGCTCATATGAGACTTCTAAATGGCAGCAAATTTGATCCTATCATATTTAGGATATTAAATTCGGATTTATTATTGTTATTATTATTTTCTACTTAGTTTAGGGTTTATATATATTTTTTAGATTTAATTGTAAGTGGGCATCATAAAAGTTCACATTAGGGTTTGTTTCAGTCTAGAGTCAATATAAATAAAGGCATAACCAGACATGTAAATTAGACAATTCATATTAATAAAACTTCTTGTTTGCCGCACTTTGTATGTGTGTGTGTTGGTGAGATAATCTCCCTTCCATGGTTCTTTAAAGAACTGAAAATGACTTATCGAAGAACAACTAACTTTGTGGCGTCATCCTTATACTTTTCGTTCGCGAATCAATATTCGTTGGGTGGGGGTTTTTTTTTTCCAATAGTGTTGGTGCCTAGGTACAAGTTATCTTTGTGTCACACTCCTATCAAACCTGATACGATCCAGGAAAGGTCAAATTCAGATTTTTATGTAAAATGCACAATTGTCCAGTTTCACGGTGTCTTTGCATGTGGGTTGCGTGACTACGTGATCACGAGGTTCGCATCAAAACCTAATTTACTTGGTTTCCCTGGAATTTGGTGTCTTTGCATGTGGGTTGCTTGACCTCGTGTTTAAGAGGTTCGCATAAAAGTTTGAACTACTAACGTGAATTAGACCCGTTACAAAAGGTTCCAATCCTGAATTTAGTTCCTATAGAAAACAAACTCCAAATGACCTTAAATGTTATATCGGGTGCGATCAAAACCATAAAATCCAGTATATAAAATTTGAGAATTTTATGAATTTATTTGACTCGAAATTCCCTTTTGATATGAATCTGACTTGTTACAGCAAGTTTTAATCCTGACCTTGGTTACCATAGTAAACGATCTCTAAATGAGCTAAATTTATATGGGTGCAATTAGGATCCTAGAGCCAGTAAGTAAATTTTGAGAAATTTCTAAATTGTTTTGGTCTAAATTCTCCTTGTTTGCGTACTGTGGTAGATGCAAACCACCAAGCCTAGACATGAAATAATCAAAAACAGAATTAAAGACAACTAAAGCTAAGGAAGCCGAAACTAACAAGAATAAAATAAAGGATATAACCTGATTTTTAGAGGCTAACTCTAATATCAACCTCTTGATCACGTTGTGATGTGGACCAGCCCAGAAACACCAGCAAGGACCCATTACATGTTCCAAATGGTCCAATGACTCGGTCCAAGACAAAGGCATTGAAAGAGGCATTGAATGCATTGGTTTTGAATCTTTCAACCAAGTCAAAATTAAAAGGTTCATTATGGTATCAAAAGGAGACCCTAGTACATCTTATCCATGTGCAAGAGGGGTCCAATACAATCTTATTTGGGCCATGAGGTGAGGACAACAAAGGAAACAAAAGAATCCTACTACAACTTGGAAAAAACATGGGTGGCTACCTTTTCCTTTTGTTTCTAGGATTAAGGGGCTGCTTGTAAGGCTATAAATAAGTCTTGAATCAGTTCTGTAATATTTTACTTCCTTCTCTTCTTCTCATGGCAGAACATGAGTTTAATATTAGGGCTTTTATTTTATTTTGTTAGCTACAGCCCAAGGCTTGTTTGGGCTTAATTAATACTTTGTTTTCAGTTAGGATCCAAGGCTTGTTTGGATTAAGTTATGGGCTTTTCAGTTTAGGGTATGTGGGTCAGTTCAGCCCACAATGGTAGATCCATTAGAGTTACTTTTAAGAACTATTTAAACACATGTAACCTAAATTTTGGCAACCTTTGATGATTATTACTTCTGAATTTTTCAGTTTTAACGTGTGAGAGTGATTCTTATAGTCTTCAGTTCTTGAACGAACTGAATCTGACTTATCGTAGATTACCTCGCTTCGTGGCGTCATTGTGTCACACTCCTATCAGACCTATGTCGGCTTTCCGGGATCAGATCTCAATCTTGATTGTGGGTTTGTGTGACCACGTGATCACGAGTGCACGTGGACTTACAAATAAGGATGAAAGCAGGTGATGAGTGGAAAACAACATTTAAGACGAAGCATGATTTGTATGAATGGTTAGTAATGTCGTTTGGACTTACAAATGCACCTAGTATGTTTATGCGTTTAATGAATCATGTGTTGCGTGCATTCATAGCAAGTTTGTGGTTGTGTATTTTGATGACATTCTGATCTATAGCAAGAACTTAACTGAGCATCTTGATCATTTGCGTAATGTATTTTGTGTGTTGCGTAGTGATAAATTGTATGCTAATCTTAAAAAGTGTGCCTTTTGCATGGAGAAAATTGTGTTTCTTGGCTATGTTGTAACTACGCAGGGTATCAAGATGGACGAGGAGAAAGTTAAGGCCATCCGGGATTGGCCTACACCCAAATCGGTAAGTGAGGTTTTCATGGGTTAGCTAGTTTTTACAGGCGTTTTGTGAAAATTTCAGTACAATAGCTGCACCTTTGAATGAAGTTGTTAAAAAGTCAGCTGGGTTTAAATGGGGGGAGGAACAAGAATTGACTTATGTTCTTTTGAAAGAGAAATTATGTTCTACACCTGGTTTGGCTTTACCTGACTTTACAAAAGCATTTCAAATAGAATGTGATGCGTCTGGAATGGGAATAGGTGATGTTTTGATGTAGGATCAGAGACTTATGCATTGGTAAGAGCACTTGAGACATGACAGCATTACTTGTGGCCAAAAGAGTTTGCCATCCATTCGGATCATGAGTCCTTGAAACATCTGAAAGGACAAGGTAAGTTGAATAGGAGACATGCAAGATGGGTTGAATTCATTGAAACCTTTCCTTACGTAATCAAGTATAAGCAAGACAAAGAGAACATTGTAGCTAATGCACTTTCATGCAAGTATGTTCTTTTACACACCATAAATACTAGATTGTTAGGCTTCAAATATGTGAAGGAATTGTATGATAATGATTCTGACTTTGCCAAGATTTATAATGCATGTGGACATTCAGCTTTTGGTAAGTTTTATTTGATGGATGATTATTTGTTCAAAGAGAATAGATTGTGTGTTCCTACTAGTTCTTTGCGTGAATTACTTGTTCGTGAAGCACATGGCGGTGGTTTAATGGGTCACTTTAGGGTTGCGAAAACCTTGGATGTATTGCATGAGCATTCTATTGGCCAAAGATGAAAAGAGATATGCAATAAATTTGTGAACAATGCATTGCTTGTAGAAAAGGAAAATCTAGAATACAACCACATGGACTATATAAACCATTACCTGTGCCTACTGAACCTTGGGTAGACATTGATTAGTACTTAAAAGTGCATTTTAACAAGGTTTTATATCATCATTTTGCACTTGAAGTATCAATAACTCCTTGACTATAGCATATTTTATAATAACATGTCTAATAATATAAGATACATTTAATTTATAGTAAATGTTCATCTTAAATGCAGGCCTATCACATAAATCAAAGGATTGATTGATGAGTTTAACTACTGAAATTGAGAAAACTAGAAAAGAGATGCTGGTTCAGTCCAAACTAGAACATCATTCAGTTATTGGATCATAACTGGAGTTGTAGAACTTGGGTTTAGGTCTGGTTTATATGTATGGAAAGCTAAGACATAGGCCTAAAACTTTCATGAAGAGTCCAAGATTTAAAAGTGCCATTTATGAGTTCAAATGGTAGCAACAATGGAGAAGTCGGAATCTGTCCTGTAGCCCAGACACTGTTCAATGTTCAGCCCATATCTCGAGTTCTAGAAGTCCAAATGCGCCGATTCTTATTTTGTTGGAAAACTGAGACAATTTCCCAGAACTTTCATGAAGACTATCTGTTCAAATTCTGATGTTAGCAATGACGTTTTGTTCAAACAAGAAGATAAGGATTGTCACCAAGTCAAGATGTGGCCACCCACTCAAGAATTAGTCATCAAATCAATAGTTTCGAATTTTGGCCTATAAAAGGAGGCATTTGCCATGCATTTAGGCATCTTGGTTTTCAGATCAAGATCATGTTCTTGCTCTCTTTCTTTCTAGTAATGCTTAAGTTTTTCTTTCATTAATCTCTTGTTTATATGTCTTTTATTTCCTTTGCTATACTTATATAATCATGTTCTCCTCTTGTTTATTTATGTTCCTCTTCTTCATTATGTGTAGCTAAGTTTATCATATCAAGGTGAAAAGGGTACACTAATGATGTAAGAATAAGTATAATATAAACTCAACATGGACTTTAATGTTTGATACTAACATGTTTTGTATTTGTTATCTTATTCACTCTTAATACTTTGCTTGTTGTATGGTTAATCTAGATTTATGTTGTATAACCCTTGGTACAACAAATACTTTGCACTTTCATAGCCCAACTGTATGGTATAACCGACACCTGTACTATGAAAGGAACTTGATTTGTTGTTAACATAAATTAACATCATGAATACCTGATAACATTTACAACTATTAGCATTATTCTAATAAGATAATTAATGTAATCATGTTAACAATTTATAATCCGATTAGAACCTCCTTTGTGTGTGGTTTCCAGTTGAGTAATAAAAAGAGTTTATACTATACTTATTAGAAATACCATTAGTGGATCCTCTAACCTTGACAATTATTTTATCCTTGTTTAATTATTACATCAATATCCCATAATGTGTTTTTTTTTTGTTTTATCTCCCCCCCTCCTTCCTTGCATGAGGTAACCACATATTTATAAACAAAATGATTTGTCTTTTCCCTCCCTATTGCTTGGTTCTAAAACACTTTAGTCTCTTATTTTCTTCCTTTGCATTTTGGTCCCTTTGTCCAGATATTTTATTTTTCATATTTTATTTTTTCATATTTTTCTATTTTTTTGGAAAAGGCAACGTCTATTCGATGAGAAAAATCAATGATTTTGAAATTGGCGTGTTAAAAAGCTGAACGCGTTGAATTTTTTTTTGAAATTTGAATTCTTTTAAGACAACACTGAAAATACTAATAATAACGCTAATACATGAAAAATATATTTATAATTGTTTTTTTTTGTATTTAGAAAATATTTAAAAAAATAATGGGTCAAAATTGGGTTATGACACCACCTATGATCGTGGCATTAATTTTTTAAAATATATTATTTAGTAATTTAATATCATCACTAATCCACCATTCACTCCTACTCCTCTTTCTCTTTTATCACCGTCATCATCATCATCATAATAATGAGATGTTAAGCATTTTAATTTTATTCTAAATTTTTATTATTATTTCCAACAAAGTATTAGAATTAAGATTTTCCCTTTTGATTCTTTTATTCTCGTTACAATTCATTCATGATAAATAAATTGTTTTTCATAGGTTATATATTTGATATTGACTTAGGTTTATTACTATGATACGATCGAAGAAAATGTTGAATAAGGAAATTCGAATTCTAGCATTAATATGTCTATTGTCTAGTTTCATGCTATAGAGCATAATTTTTAATTTGAGTGTTGAATTGGACTGAAATTTTACCAAGAGTTTACAAACATATTTTTCTATATTGGGTAAAATTTTCATGTCAATTGGAGTACATAAAGGTCTTGCAATATAAGTCAGCAGATGTAATATAAATTTTTTTATTTGTTGTATTTTGACTTGTGCACTTCCTATTTTGAGAGGATTCTTTTCTTAACGATACCAAGATACTAAGTAGCTTATTTTTTGGAGTTTTATAGTTCTACAAGAATCTTTAATGGGCAACAACATATTTTTCAAGTATGGCAAGAATTCTTTTAATGTCCAAAAATATTTTTCTTAAAAGACTCTTTATTTATCATAATTACACAAGGAAAAGAGGACTAGCGGTATTTAATGACAAAATGTTTTGGGATTTTTCATCTTCTACATGGATTATTGAATAAACTTAATGTTTTTTCTTCATTTAAACAAAGAACAATCAAACTTATCAAAGTATAATTGACTTTGTAGTGTTTTCCTAATACTATTCATTTGCGATTCGCTAATTGTTGGGTGGGGGTTCATTCCAATAGTGTTGTTACCTTGGTTCAGGTAATTATTATTTCACACTTCTTATCAAACTTGATTTTTAGCTTTCTATGAATGTGTCAATCTTTCTTATAGTTTTCTGGATTTTTATATCCACTGGTCGCATCACAAAAACAAACATTGAGACCCCAAAACATGCTCAAGGTTAGCTAGCTAGTTGATGCGAACCTCGTGATCACGTGGTCACGCAACCCACAATCAAGATTAGTGGATTAAAACTTACTGATGCGAACCTCGTGATCACGTGGTCACGCAACCCACAATCAAGATTAGTGGATTAAAACTTACTGATGTGAACCTCGTGATCACTTGGTCACGCAACCCACAATCAAGATTGAGATCTGATCCTGGAAAGTCGAAATAGGTTTGAAAGGAGTGTGACACAATGGAAACATGCCCCAAGGCACCAACACTATTGGATTGAGTAGAATGACGCCACGAAGCCAGTTAATCTTTGATAAGTCAGATTCAGTTCGTTCAAGAACTGAAGAACGCAAGAATCACTCTCACACGTTAAAACTAAAAGATTTAGAAGTAATTATCATCAAAGCTGCCGAAATTTTGGCTTACATGAGTTTAAATAGTTCTTGAAAAATTAACCCTAATGGACCCCTTATGTGGACTTATATGAGATCTACTCAAAACTGATCCAAAAACCCTAAACTGAAAAGCCCATAACTTGAACCTAACATAATGCGAACCTCATGATCATGTGGTCACGCAACCCATAATCAAGATTGAGATCTGATCCCGGAGAGTGACACAATGAAAACCTGCCTCAAGGCACTAACACAATTGGAATAAAGTAGAATGACACCATAAAAAAACACTATTTCATAATTAATTTTTGTTGTTAAGATCAATGTTTTCTTGACATGAATAATTTGTCTTTTTTCAAGGAAGAGTAAATAAAAAAACATTGATCTTAATCATAAAAATAAATTATGAAATACCAATTATTTGTAAGCACACAAAAAGAAGTATAAAATCTAGCACTCATATTCTATTATTGTACCATAGGAGTGTGACATAAAAATAACTTGTACCTAGGCACTAGCACTATTGGAAACAGAAAACCCCCACCCAACGAATATTGATTCGCGAACGAGAAGTATAAGGATGATGCCACGAAGTCAACTGTTTTTCAATAAGTTGTTTTCAATTCTTTAGAGAACCAAGGAAGGGAGATTATCTCACCAACACATCAGCCCCTTCTTCCACACGAATTAGGCTCTTCTTGGACCTGAATTAGATGAATTAAAGGTTGTCCTTCATGCTCCTTAAATGTCCCAAGCCCCTTTAGGTCCATTTTTCTACATATGTTCTGAACAAGCCCAATCAATCCTTCTTTAAGCTTCTTTGCCCTAGCTCTTATAATTGGCCTAATTGGCACCTTCAATGGGTCGTTGGCATGATTACGCTTGGTGTTGGGCTGATCCTCATCAAATTCCCAAAGATATTCATGTTGTGATGATGTTTGGGTTTCTATGGTAACAAGAGAGACTACATGTTCAGGACAGCAACAGAGGATTGCATCTAAAACTCGAGCACCGAGTAAGTGTTTTGCATTTCACCATTTAAATTGTTCATGGCTCTAATTGTTAAATAATCACAATTCTTTAAATTTTTTTTGTTTATGCACATATACCAATTGCAAACTGATTGTCAAATCATTGATAAGAAAAATTTAAATATTGACTAATACCTGACTAGTACTAGAGGTGTCAGTTTATTTGATGACCTAGCATTTAAATATTGATTAATACCTGAGTGGTGCTAGAGGCGCTATTTTATCTGATGACTAGGCATTTAAATATTCACTAGTGCTAGAGGTGTCAGTTTATCTGACGACTAGGCATTTTAAATATTGACTAGTACACGAGTGGTGCTAGAGGCGTCATTTTATCCAACGATCAAGCATTTAAATATTGACTAGTACCTAAGTGGTGCTAGAGGCGTCAGTTTATTTGACAACCAAGCTTTTAAAATTGACCAGTACCTGAGTGGTGATAGAGGTGTTAGTTTATCTGATGACCAAGCATTTAAATTGTAATAGCCCACAAAAGTCAATTGATTTTGATATATTGCTTATTCTTAATAAGCAGAAACCAAGAGTAATTTTTTGGTGTCACAATCCTCAGTATAATGTCTATTGCAACAAATTCTTAATTTCTATTCTTCTTAACTGTACCATTTACATGTTAATAGTTGATCATGTTTAAGCATTCATATAAACTACATACACGTAAGATACAATAGTATTATAGAAAGAAAATGTACATAAACACCATATGCAAAATATAAAGTTTACCAATACACCATAACTTAATATCCTCAATTTGAATATCGACATCATTCACTTTAACAAAATACAATTCATCTATTCTTACTACAACAAAGATTATTACATGATTATACAGTTTCACGAGGTGCATATTATGAGATTGCTAGATACCATGGTCATGAGATGGTCATGTTACAAATCAAACTTGATATAAGTGCATAAACATTAATTATGGTACAATTGAGCAAATAAGGATGTAGTCGTGGTTAAGATTAATTTCTAATAAGTAGGTTCACATTAATAACTTTCTATCAGGTCCATCTTGAATACATTACTTCACATATTCAGGCAACAGTAGTCCACGTTACTTTATTTTAAGCTATGTTCGACAAACAACTGATGACATATTATGGTCTAGGAATTCTTATACATATAGAATTCTTCAGTGCGTTAATAATTCATCCATAACTATAACAATTCATATAGTTTCTTAAACATGATTTCCGGTAAAAAATAATACGTTATAATCTTTTTTTCATTATATCGATGAATTCTTTCAACCGAGGCTATTCTCAATGTTCACTCTCGGTTGTCCTAGTGTGGAAATCATTAACCGAAATTAATCTCATCCTTTACTCTCGGCTATCCAACATGGATACCATTAGGGGAGTTAATCTTATCATTGTTCCCAGCTATCCAACATGGATACCATTAACCAAAGCTAATCATTAGCATTTATTCTCGGCTATCCAACATGGATGTCATTAGTCAAAGTTAATCTTGATGCGAACCTCGTGATCACGTGGTCACGCAACCCACACACAAAGACACCTATTCCCGGAAAGCCAAGTAAATCAGGTTTGATAGGAGTGTGACACAAATATAAGTTGTACCTAGGCACCAGCACTATTAGAAACGGGAACCCCCACCCAACGAATATTGATTCGCGAACGAGAAGTGGATGACGCCATGTTCTTCGATAAGTCATTTTTCAGTTCTTTATAGAACCAAAGAAGGGAGAGTATCTCACCAACACACACAAAGAGCGGCAAATAAGAAGTTTTATTAATCTGAATTGTCTAACCCTTACATGTTTGGTTATGCGTTTATTTATATTGACTCTAGACTTAAAGAAACCCTAATGGACCCTCCTTAGGTGGACTTATATGAAGCCCACTTACAATTGACCCAAACAAGTAATAAGAACCTAAAGACTAATAAGAAAATAATAAAAATCCTAAAATTACCATCCTAAATATGCTAGAATCAGATTTGTCACCCTTAAGAAGTCTCAAATAAATTAGGAGAAATCTAATTTGGAAAATTTGTGTTCCTGCCCCCTTTAATGTCCTTGATTAGCTTGGATTTACTTGTTTAACTTAACGTATAAATTAAAGTATCTAAAAGAACTTGATTAGCTATTCTAGGTTTGGATAACTAATGATAATCAATGGGTTACTTTGACTTTGGTATTTATATGGAACTTTATTAACTACTCATAATTGGAGGCTAATGATGTCAAGAGGTTTTTTGACATCGGTATTTTCAGATGAGAAATTAAGGTACTCGTATAGGGCAATCTAGACCATGATAACTATTGATATCAATAGGTCATATTGATAATGACATTATTTGTTGACTCCTATTAATCGATCTTAGGTAAGGGAGACCAATGATCATGTTAAGATTACTAACATCGGCAAAACCCTAAGGATTGGGAAAACAAAATGAACTTGGATTATCTAATTTCAAGAATTGAGGAGGCTAATAGCATCAAGGGTAATGTGAACCTCTTCAACACGCGGTCAAGCGACCCCCGCGCAAAGACATCAATTCCAGGAAAGCCAAGTAAATTAGGTTTGATAGGAGTGTGACACAAAGATAACTTGTACCTAGGCACTAGCACTATTATGAACGAAAACCCCAACCTAACAAATATTGATTCGTGAACAAGAAGTATAAGTATGAGGTCACGAAGTCATTTGTTCTTCGATAAGTTGTTTTTCAGTTCTTTAGAGAACCAAGGAAGGGAGATTATCCCACCAACACACAACAAGTGTGGCAGACAAGAAGTTTTATTAATCTAAATTGTCTAACCTTACATGTCTCATTATGCCTTTATTTATACTGACTCTAGATTGAAACAAACCCTAATGGACCTCTAATATGGACTTATATGATTCTCACTTACAATTAAACCCAAATAATATAAATAAACCCTAAACTAAGATAAAAATAATTATAACAATAATAAATATAAATTTAATATCCTAAATATGATATGATCAGATTTGCTGCTCTTTAGAAGTCCCATATATAAGTTATGAGAATCAAATCTGAAGTTGTCTCCACTTTAATTTCCTTGTTTGGAAAGTATCCTTAGACCATAAGGATGGATTCCTACTATAATAAGGATAGAATAAGTGTTTCCATACACCATAAGAATTCCACATTAACACGGAGTCCATATCACATATAAAAACTATGTTGTTGCCCATTAAATATCCAAGTAAGACTAGAAAATCCCCAAAACCAACTATCACATCCTTGTAGAAAAAACATCTGAGCCAAGTAGGAAGTCCACAAGTCAAAAGAAAGTAAATAACAAAATTTATACATCCTTTGTTGACCAGTATTGCAATGCCTTTTTGGACTTCAATTGACCTAAAATTTTAATCCAAGGTAGGAAGACATGTGAGGAGACTCCACATAAAATTTCAATCCGGCTGTCGAATTGAGAATTATGACTATTTCTGTAAAACTGGACGGTAACACATTTTACGTCAAAATCCGAATCTGATTGTTTTTTCATTGCCCCGATCGTATAAAAAAGATTACCTTGGTATTGTTTGTGGATTTCAAAGAATTGGATTAGATATCAAGAAAAGGATAACCAACAATATTAGTGGTATAGTAATTTTTTTGTATTCTTTATAAATTCTTCTGGAAATGAAAGTAGAACTTGCCTATTAATGACTGACAATGAAGTCACAATTTGTATTCAAATTTTGGGAGATAAAGAATGATATAGGATATTAGGGTGAAGTGCAAAGAAGAAAAGAAAAGAAATTTCCATTATAAGCAAATGTTGTAGTATTTGGGTAAAAAATAAAAATAAAAAGAAAACAAAGGGATGTAGTGTTATTATTTTAAAATATTAAATATTGTTATAGTTCATTTTCATAATAATTATGTTGTTCTTTTCAGGGCCTTCCCATTCATGTTAGGGGCAGTCCTTTGCTTATTATGTTCTTGTTATTATAGAATAGAAGTAATATGTATTATTTTGGGATTAACTGTAATCTATTTAATTATGTAATAATGACATCAAAAATATTCTTTTGGTGCGTGGATATGAATAAATTTTACTATTATGATGTTCTTATAACTTATATGCATATGTTTTACTTTAATCCCTCTTTAAATTGTATAACTATTTATGAGCAAGTTTATGAATATCTAGGTGAAATGATTAGTACCATTGATGTGTTTTGAGATCCATGATGATTAGATTAGGAATGAAAATTGTGTATACAAGTGTAACAGAACACAATCGATAACTTGGGACCTCCCTTCCTGGTATAGGGGAGACTTTGATGAAATTTTAATGGATTATAAAAAAAAAAAAATTGGTGTGAATAAGCATAAATATGTGTTTTTATCCCAGTAATTTTGGGATGCATAAATAGTGTTTTTGTCCTGGTAATTTGGGACTGTTAGATTATGGTTTTCATATAGGGATGCAAAACCATTTGTAATGTCCTAAAAGGTGCTTTAGGTTGCCTGATATGGCGTCAAAAGCTAATTATCGAAAAACCTATTTCAACAAATGTTATGATTTTTGGTCAAGCATGCAAAAACATACTGTGAGGCCCCAAAACATGTCTTAGAAAAGGCGATAAAGCATTGAAAAGGTGCCTTACGTTGGCTGTTAGGGCGTTGAGAGAGCAAAATTACCAAAATACCCTTTTCAACAAAATTTAAGGTTTTTGCACGGGCATGCAAAAGCATACTATGAGGCCCTAAAACAAGTCTTAGGCAGTCCATTAGGAAGTCGAAATGTAAAATTACCAAAATATCCTTTTCAACAAGGGTATGGTTTTAGCTTGGACAAGAAAAAAAGACCATGAGGCCCCAAAAGGTGCCCTAGGTTTGCTGGTAGGGCATCCAAAGGGCAATATTACCAAAATACTCATTTAAATCACGTTGGTAATGTAAAACATACCGTAAGGCCTTTAAAGGTGTTATACATTGCCCGATAAGGCGTTGAGAGTACAAAATTACCAAAATACTCATTTTCAATAAAAGTTATGGTTTTCGCACGAGCGTGCAAAAACATACCGTGAAGCCCCAAAAGGTGCTCTTGGTTTTTGCATGGCCAAAAGAGCTTCAAAAGCACAAAATTACCAAAATAGCATTTTTTAAAAAAAGTTAAAGCTTCAGCACAGGCATGCGTAAACATGTCGTGAGGCCCCTAAAATTGCCATAACGTTGCCGATAGGGCGTCAAAAGTGCAATATTATAAAAATTCCCATTTTAACAACAATTATGGTAAATGCACGGGCATCCTAAAACATACAATAAGGCCTCAAAACAAGCCTTAGATAGGCAGTTAGGGCGTCAAATGCACAAAATTACCAAAATACCCTTTTTCAATGAAGGTTAAGGTTTTAGCTTGGGCGTGCATAAATAGATCGCGAGGCCTAAAAGGTGTTTTAGGTTGGTCGGTAGGGTATCAAAAGCGCAAAATTATAAAAATAACCTTTTTGACAAAAACACATAATAAAGCCCTAAAACATGTTATGGTTTGAGGTTGGGCGTAAAAAGAGCAAAATTACAAAAATCATCTTTGTAACAAAAGATAAGGTTTTTGCTTAAGCATTCATAAAAATAACTTGCTTCTGTTGGCCAAGAAAACAAGTTTAGGCAAAATAGAGCAAGAAGGAATGTAAGCTTCAACTATGGTGGAGTTTTCTGCTAGAGAGAGAATTCCAGAGATTTTGGGCATCATGATGATTCAGGTGGAGAGTGGGAAAAAAAGATTGATTGAATATTTGACTGTCATCACTACACAGAACATAAAAAGGTAAAACTCGTTGTCATTGAATTTACAGATCATGCACTAATATGGTGGGATCAGCTTGTTTTGAGCAAAAGGAGGAATGGTGAAAGACCTGTAGAGTCAAGGGGTGACATAAAGGTCATAATGAGAGAACAATTTGTTCCTAACTTTTATTATAGAAAGCTCTTTTAGCTTTATCTAACTTTACAAAAGCATTTGAAATTGAATGTGATGCATCTAGAATAAGAATCGAAGCTATATTAATGCAGGATCGAAGACCAATTGATTATTTTAGCAAGAAGTGGAGCGACATAGAACTATCCTACTTAAGACAAAGAACACTTGAGACATGGCAACATTACTTGTGGCCAAAAGAGTTTGTAATCCATTGAGTTCATGAGTCCTTGAAACATTTGAAAGGACATGGTGAATAGGTGATATGCAAAATGGGTTGAATTCATTGAGACTTTTTCTTATGTTATCCAGTATAAGCAAGGTAAAGAGAACATAATAGTTGATGCACTTTTGCGCAGGTATGTTCTTCGAAACACTATGAGTACTAAATTCCTATGCTTTGAATATGTGAAGTCATTGTATGCTAATGATTATGACTTTTCCAAAATATATAATGTATGTGGACATTCGGCTTTTGGCAAGTTTTATTTGATGGATAGTTACTTGTTCAAAGAGAATCGATTGTGATTTCCTACTAGCTCTTTGCATGAATTGTTTATTCATGAGGCACATGGTTTAACGAGCCATTTTAGGGTTGCAAAAACTTGGAAGTGTTGTATAAGCATATCTATTGGCCAATCATGAAAAGAGATGTTTAACAAATCTATTAATAGTGCATCGCAAAATTTTTGGATGTGTTGCATGAACTAAACTCTTATTCTTAATAACTTGCCATCTCAAACAGATAGGACAAACTGAGATAGTGAATAGAACTTTATCACAACTTTTACTTGTTGTTATTCAAAAGAATCTGAAAAGTTTGGAAGAATGTTAGCCTTTTTTTAGTTTGCTTATAATAGAACTGTGCATTCGACCACTAACTTTTCTATAACAAATAAGGGGCGTAACATGTTTTTTAACCCAGTGATTAGGTTTAGGTGTAAATGTGTTAGCAACGATTTTTTGGCCATAAGAAATCAAAGCTATAGCCTCGTGGTGATGATCCATTCCAAGTTTTAAAGAAGATCAATAACAATGCTTATAAAGTTGATCTTTTAGGTGAATATGGTGTTAGTGCTACCTTTAATGTTGATGATCTTACATTGTTTGAAACATGTTTTGATTCAAGGTTGAATCCTTTTGAGGCTTTTTGAGGAGAGAGCAGATGATGTGGATTAGCCTACAAACACCAAAGACCCATTACATGTTCAAAATGGGCCAATCACAAGGTCCAAAATGAAGGCATTAAAAGAAGCATCAAATGGGCTGGTAGTGCAAGTTTTGATGATGCGAACCCTATCGGAATTTAATGGAATTCGCGACCTCAAGATTAATCTAATCCAAGTTCGTTGAGATTTGAATGAGCTTCTCATAATGGAAGACTTGCTCGAAGGCAACAAAACTATAAACCAACTCGATTACAACGCCTACACCTGGAGACGAGCAAAGAAAGTATAAATTCACAACAAAGAATTGTCAATTCTTTGAAGAGTTGAAAGTTCAATCAAGAACTAAGATTGAGCAACCAAAAAGTTGGCTACAATGCTGAAATTATCATCCAAAGTCTAATATGAAATTATTTCTAAAGAGTATTTAAACTTCAAGCCAAAACCCTAGTTTCCCTAATAGGTCTTTCACATAAACCCAATTTAAATAATAATCAAACCAAGCTAAAATTAGCCCAAACTAATTAAAATAAACAAAATAAACAAGTCTAAAACCCAAACAAAATGTCTCTTCTCAAAATAAATAAAGTTTGATAGCCCAACTAATTAAATAAGACACGTTTGTTGTTTCTGCATTATGTCTGGCAGCAGCAAAGCCCAACTTAAAATAGATGGTTCTCTCTTGTCTTAATGATCTAGAAGGCGTGCAATATACCATTGGAAAGGTATGGAAGTCTAGTTTCCAGATCAATTGAAATAACATCAAAATTAGATCTGTAGATCTTATGATCAAAAGAGTAACTAAAGTTCAAACTGTCCGAATCTAGTTTTCTTCTCCCAATCCTTGTGTAATGGTCTTGGTTCCACCAACAAGCCCCTCTTGAAGATGAATCAGATTAATCAAGGCTTGCTCTTTATTATTACAAATCCTCTTGAAATCCACCTTAGCCCTTATATCTTTAATAAGTCCATTGAAAGCTTCTTTGAACTTCTTAACCTTAAGCCTAGGAACTGGACCAACTAGAACCTTCAATGGATCCTTTAATGGTTGGATCGCATCCTTTAGCCAAGGCTGAACTTGGGGATCCTTTGGAGCATCAAGAGGAGGTATTCGTACATTAAATTCATGTGTAAAAAGGGTCCAATCCACCTTTATTGTCATGAAGTTTCAACAACAAGGATGTCGATTTTGTATCATTTCGGCCAGCCTTGTTTTGTGATGTTTCCATATGTTTTGTGGATTCGTATTATGTGTGGGATCATTAATTATTTCCTTTAAATATTAGGATTTATTATTTTATTTCCTTGTTTAGTGAGGAGAAAACAAAGCAAAGGAACACAAAGGAATCCATGTTAATTTAGGAAACACATGTGGCAGCAAAGTTTTCTTGTTATGCAAGGAGAATAATTCAACAACTTAATTGTGTTTCCTAGTATTGGAAGGATACCAAGAGGTAGCAAAAAGGAGCATTAAAGGTAGCATCTTTTTCCTTCCAAAAGTAGGATAAAATACTAGGTTGATATCAAAATCATACTATAACTTGGAAACCAAAGGAGGCGGCAACTTCTCATTTGGTTCATAGGATTATTGGGCAGCATTATAGGCTATAAAATACATCTTATATCAGACCTGCAATGTTTTTTTTTCTTGTTATCTTGTCACGATTGATAAAACCTTAGGATTTATGGGTTTTTTTTTTATTTTGCTAGCTACAATTTAAGGCTTGTTTGGGCTTAATTAATAATTTGTTTTCAACTAGGATCTAAGGCTTATTTGGATCAGGGTTTGAGCTTACTAGTAAAGGTTTTAAGTCAGTTTTTGTAAGTGGGTCAATTCAGCCCACAAGGGTAGATCCATTAGTGTTAATTTTTCAGAACTATTTAAACACATGTAAGCCTAAACCTTAGGACTTTTGATCAATAATATGTATGAACTTTTCAGTTTAAAGTGCAAGAGAGATTCTTGCATTTTTTTTGTTCTTGAACGAACTAAATCTGACTTTTAGAAGATTAACTAGCTTCGCGACATCATTCGACTTTATTCCAATAGTACTGATATCTTGGAACAAGTTTCCATTATGTCACGCTCCTATTAGATCTCTTTCAGATTTTCGTGGTCAGATCTTAATCTTTTTTTTTTATCAAATGTAAGAATTTATTAAGATCAAAAGTAACCATGCCACAAAAGTAGCAAGTACAAAATATATACAAAAAGAAGGGTAACACGTACCCTAAAATAAAAAAATAAGAGCAGAAAAGGGAACAAGCTCCCTAGGAAACAACATTAATTAAACGGCCAGAAGGACCCAAAAGCAGCCACCCATATTCAATAGGGACCATAAGAAACCAAGCAAGAAAACAAGAGAACCAATAGTGCACACTACCAACCGAAAAAGCAACAAGACTTCATTAAAGCTGATCACGTAGAAAACCAAGCAGAACCATGTAAGGCCAAGCAAAAACATCCTTGATTCCCTAAAAGGTGCCCTACCTAATAGAGCTTTGAAAGTGCAAAATTACAAAAATACCCTTTTCACCAAAAGTTGCAGTTTTTTACCTGCCATTAAAAAATATACCATGACATCGTAGAAGACACCATAGGTTACTCTGGTAGAGCGTCAAAAGTGCAAATTAATCAAAATACCTTTATCAACAAAAGTTGATTTTTTGCTCAACATGTAAAAACATATAATGATGCCCCAAATAACTCCTTTGGTAGGGTGTCGAAAGCGTAAAATTACAAAAATCCCGTTTTCAAAATAAGTTAATGTTTTTTTCTTGAGCCAACAAAATAAATACCGTGAGGCCCTAAAACATGCCTTAAGTTGGTCGAGAGAGCGTCGAAAGAGCAAAATTATCAAAATATCATTTTTGATAAGTTTAAGGCTTTTGCACGAGCAATCAAAAAATATCGTGAGGCCCTTAAACATTCCTAAGGTTTACGTGTAAAGCGTAGAAAGTGCAAGATTACAAAAATCCCTCTTTAGACAAAAGTTAAGGTATTCGCTTGAGCATGAAAACCCATACAATGAGGCCCTAAAATGAGCCTTAGGGTGCATGTAGGGTGTTAAAAGGGTAAATTTACCAAAATCCCTAAGTTGATAAAAGTTAAGGTTTTTCATGGAAGCATGCAAAAACATATTATGACGCCTTAAAAGTTGCCCTAAGGTTGCCTAGTAGACTGTCGAAAGCATAAAATTACCAACATGACCTTTTTAAAAAAAGTTAAGGTTTCACACGAGCATGCAAAAACATATTGTGACGCCACAAAAGGTGCCATAGGCTGCCCCAACAAAGCGTCGAAAATGTAATATTACCAACATATTCATTTCAACAAAAGTTTTGGATTTCACACGGGCTTGCAAAAATATATCGTGAGTCCCCAAAACATGCCTTAGGTTAGCCGGTGGTGCGTCGAAAACATAAAATTACAAAAATACCCTTTCGACAAAAGGCAAGGTTTTTGCACTAGAATGCAAAAACATATTGTTACACCCCAAAACATGCCATATATTGGTCAGTTGAGTGTTGAAAGCAAAAAATTACCACAAGACCCTTTTAGACAAAAGTTTTTGTTTTCACAAGGGAATGCAAAAACTTATAATGAGGCCCGAAATTGTGCCTTAGGTTAGCAGGTAGGGTGTCAAAAGGGTAAATTTACCAAAATACCCCTTCCATCAAAAGTTATGGTTTTCACGCAGGCATTCAAAAAGATATTGTGAGGCCCCAAAACGCATACTAGGTAGACTATTAGGTAGTCGAAAGCGCAAAATTAATAAAATACTCAATTAAACAAAAGTTATGGTTTTTGCAGTGGAAAGAAAAAGCATACCGTGAGTCCCCAAAAGGTGTTATAGGTTTTCCTCGTTAGGCGTCAAAATAAAAATTACCAAAATACCCTTTACGACAAATTTAATATTTTTGCATGGGCGGGCAAAAATGGTATGCAAAAACATACCGTGACGACCCAAAATCTGCCCTAGCTTGTCCGGTAGAGCGTTTGAAGTGTAAAATTACCAAAATAACATTTCGTACGAGCATGCAAAAACATATTGTGACACCCCCAAATGTGTACTAGGTTGCCCCACTAGGGCATAAAAAGTGTAATATTACAAAAATACCCATTTCAAAAAAAGTTATGGTTTTTGTATGGCATGCAAAAACATACTGCAAGGCACCAAAAAAAGCCTTAGGTAGGCCGTTAAGCCGTTAAAAACATAAAATTACTAATATATTCTATTAAACAAAAGTTATGGTTTTCACACAAGCAGGCATAAACATAATGTGAGGCCCTGAAATGTATAATAGGTTGGTCGATAAGTCGTCGAAATCGCCAACTTACCACAATATTGATTTCAACAAAAGTTATGATTTTTGCTCGAGCATGACAAAACATATCGTGAAGCCCTAAAAGGTGTTATAAGGTGGCCCGTAAGACATCAAAATAAAAATTACCAAAATACCATTTTGACAAAATTTAATGTTTTTGCATGGGCGGGCAAAAACATATCGTGACGACCCAAAATGTGCCCGGTAAAGCATTTGAAGTGCAAAATTACCAAAATGACCTTTTTAGATAAAATTAAGGTTTTAATACGAGCATGCAAAAACATATCGTGACACCCCAAAAGTGTTTTAGGTTGCCCCGATAGGGCATCGAAAGTGTAATATTACAAAAATACCCATCTCAATAAAAGTTATGATTTTTGTATGGCCATGCAAAAACATATCGCAAGGCACCAAAACAAGCCTTAGGTAGGGCATTAAGGCATTGAAAACATAAAATTACTAAAATATGCTATTAAACAAAAGTTATGGTTTTCACACAAGCATGCATAAACATACTGTGAGGCCCTAAAAAGTATAATAGGTTGGTCGATAGGTTGTCGAAATCGCTAACACAATACTGATTTCGACAAAAGTTATGGTTTTTGCTTTAGCTTGTAAGGTGTTGAAAACATAAAATTACCAAAATGCTCATTTCAACAAAAGTTATGGTTTTCAAACGAGGTGACATCAAACAAAAGGAGAAATCACGTAAGGGGTTGTTGTTAGCCAAAAAAGAAGACATCAAACAGGCATTAGCTTCGGCGGGGGCTGTTTTCATGATCTGGGCAAAGCAATTACTACAAGTAGAAGGATTGGACTTACCAAGACAGATTAAGGAATTACTTGAAGAATTTAAAGATGTGTTTCCAGATGAATTACCTAAAGGGTTACCACCTATTCGTGGAATTAAGCATCAAATTGATTTGGTGTCGGGGTTGATGATGTGCATCATGGGGATTATAATCCATCTCGTAAAGCTGAACCTAATCTACAAGAAGATTCAGATGGCCCAATAACAAAAGCGAGAGCAAAACAACCGCAAAGGGGATTGATAATGCAAATAAAAAGCTAGCAATCTGTTCGGAATTGGTTCAAAGGTTCTTATTTGCCTACAATTGAAACTTGGACGTGGGAAAAGCCCTTAATGGTTCTTTTGATGTTGGGCTACTTGAGTTTGGATTGATAATGCAAATAAGTGAAGAAATTGATATTTTTTACGGTTAGAATAGTAGATGAATTTGAACCTGATTTTGAAGTCATCCATTGCATGTGAAGACAAGCCTAATCTAGGTGGATTTCAAGTTCAGAACGTGATGACTGAACAGTGTTCCAGTTTGGAGTGAACCATCATCTCTTTTCTAAGTTTGGCCCTCTATTTGTCCTTTCAATTTCAGTACTTAAACTCATCAATCAATCCTTTCATTTATGTGATAGGCCTACATTTAAGATGAATATTTACCATAAATTAAAGGTAGATTATGGTATCAAACTTGTTATTATAAAACATGCTTTAGTTAAGGAGTTATTGATACTTCAAGTGCAAAATGATGATATAAAACCTTGATAAAAATGCACTTTTAAGTACTAATCACACCCACCAACCAGCTTATTACTAGTCCCTAGTAATCAAAACGTTAAAATAGAAAAATAATTTGCAAATTCCACAAAGCAAGGCATTCATCATTCAACTTCCATTAATCTATCCAGATAAACAAACTCTCATTAAATTTATATATCTGCTCAATAATACCTCTTAAACAAGATATTAATAATCCTTTTGTGCTTAATATATCAACACATAGTTATAGGGCTTTACTTGGAAGAAAACAAAATTTTTGTTCTAATGTTTAAGGTTAACTTCCTTGGGTTAGGATTATTATCTTTTTTTTTTCTTTTTTTTCCTTTTTTTTAATATATATACATATAACTTAAAACACAATACATCTTTAACCCATGTAACGAGCTTTCGGCTAATGACTCCCAGACCAATTGGTCTTAGGGCATTAGGTGTTGAAACACCCCTACGAGCTTAGTAACTCGGGTGGTAAATACTGATACGTAGATAGTGCAATGTTTGATTCCCTTAAGCTTTTCTCCTCAACCCATGTAACAAGCGTTGGGCCAATAGCTCCAAAGTCAGTTGACTTTAGGGTATTAGGTGTTAATACACCCCTTCGGGCATAATTGCTTAGGTTAGGGAGGCTACGAAACCAAACTTATCTACATTTTTATTATCATCATTTTTTTTGTTTGTTTGTGTTTTTTTTTTTTGCAGATTATATACTATCCTTTTCCCTTAGTTGTTACCTTTAACAAAAGAACATAAATAATGTAATAATCCAATGAGCAACCCATAATCATATGTTAGAGTGTGTGTGTGAAAATAAAGGTTTAGGAATACTTGTTAAATGAGTATATGAGCAGAATCAAGTGATAACAATGCGAGAGTTTGTAAACCTGAATATTTCAAGAAGTATTCTGATAGACCTTGATAAGAATATTTACTAAGATCCTTATAACAATTTTGTCAAATGGTTTTAATAATAGCAAAAACAGTTACTAAGTTAGTTTTTTTTATTGTCAACTACTACCCTCTCCCCCCAACCAGAACGAGACATTGTCCTCAATGTCATAAGGTAGAAAGATAGAGTATAGAAGACATCACCTGAAACAATGAACACTGACAAACCTGAAACACACTTAAACAAATATAAGAAATAATAAAACAAAATAATATGCTATTAATAAAATCAAAAGACACAAGGATTCACAAACAAAGGCTCAAATCCAATCTAAGCTTTTTACGACTTTCCTTAGTTGACCAATTTATGCGACTCATGGAGGGATCAATTACAGGGATGAAAGATTGTAGTTGGTCAATCAATTGTTCAGCAGTAGCAGCAGAGATTATGATTTGTCGTGCCAAGAATGTTAGAAATTCCTGTTCCACAGCTTGATCAAGAAAAGACAACAAATTATCATAAAAACCATTAACATTTAATAGACCTATGGGTTTATGGTGAATGTGCAGTTGGGCCCAAGAGGAAATATGAAAGATCTCTTCCAATGTGCCCAGACCACCTGGAAAAGCAATGAAGACATCAACACGGTTAAACATTGCATTAAGTCGATCAGACATTATGGGGACATGTAGTTCCTCTCCAATTGTTTTGCCAATGATATCCCCTTTTGCTAAAGCTTTGGGGACGACCCCCAAAACCTGACTACCTCCTAAAAATACAGCTATTGACACACCCCCCCATTAACCCAAGGATGCCTCCTTCATACACTAAATGAATCTTTCTCTCAACCAGTACCTGACTAAAATGATATGCTGATTCTAAAAACTCATTTTCTTTCCCAGGACTGGATCCACCGAAAACACAAATATTTCTTATGTGATGACTTGAGGAACCTGCCACTTCTACACACTTCTATATGTGTTGAATGTATGGGTTGACTAGAAATCAAGGGAAGGAAGAGAAGATTTTAGAGATGAGAAATTAAAAATGCAATCATACCACTTTTATGTAGGCCAGCTGAAGTCTCTCTCTCTTTATTTATTTATTTATTTTGAAAAAGCATGTGTATGTACAGGTAGTTGTGATTGTGGCTCACATCTTCCCTTAGTTTTACATCCAAGAACGGCTTAGACGCCCTCTATGGGTTGGGGATAGGCTTCCCATCCAATTTTCTTAAAAACTGGCAAACATGGTCTTTTTTAGTCAGATTCCCGAGACTATGTCAAGCATGTTCTTTATGGAATTGTGATCATAAATCATGAATTGCACGATGTACATCTCCACTAGGATGCGTCTCAAGAGTCAATAGAAGATTATCTAAAGACCAACTCAAGCCATCCTTAATGAATTGTATTTTATCTTCACGGTTTACAGATATCATTCCTAAAGAACGACATGTTGCATTACAAGTTCATCTGGCACATCTGTGATAGACTTTCAATCGTAAACATGTCGATAGGGTTCAATAAGCCCTATCTATAAGGTGACATACCTAATGATTTTTTATAAGCAGTTCGATAAGCCCAAAGTGCATTATTAAGTCTTAAAGACCAGTCTTTTCTATTAGGGTTCACTGTTTTCTCCAAGATCTGTTTGATCTCCCTATTAGCAAGCTCTACTTGTCCACTTGTCTAAGGGTGATAAGGGGTGGCAACTTTGTGTGTGATTCCATATTTCTTCATTAAAGACTAAAATGCCTTGTTGCAGAAATGTGTTCCACCATCACTTATCATGGCTTGAGGGATTCCAAATCGACTGAAAATATTCTTTCAAAAACTTTATCACTATTTTGTGATCATTGTTTCGACTTGGAATTGCCTCTATCCATTTTAAAACATAATCTACTGCGACTAATATGTACAAGAAACCAAATGATGGAGGAAATGGACCCATGAAATCTATACCCCAACAATCAAAGATCTCAATGACAAGAATAGGATTTAAAGGCATCCTGTGACGTTTTGAAATAGATCCTAACTTTTGACAATTTTCACAAGTCTTGCAGAATGCATGTGAGTCCTTGAACATTGTGGGTCAGTAAAATCCACTTTGTAAGATTTTTGCAGTTGTCTTTCTTGATGAGAAATGACCCCCACATGCCTCAGAATGACAAGAAAAAGATAATAATCCCAACCCAAGGAAAAATATGAAAAAAACAGGAAAAAGATAATAATCCCAACCCAAGGAAGTTAACCTTAAACATTAGAACAAAAATTTTGTTTTCTTCCAAGTAAAGCCCCATAACTATGTGTTGATATATTAAGCACAAAAGGAAGGTTTATTGTGGAATATGCAAATTATTTTTCTATTTTAATGCTTTTATTACTAGGGACTAGTAATAAGTTGGTTGGTGGGTATGATTAGTACTTAAAAGTGCATTTTTATCAAGGTTTTATATCATCATTTTGCACTTGAAGTATCAATAACTCCTTAACTAAAGCATGTTTTATAATAACAAGTCTGATACCATAAGATACCTTTAATTTATGGTAAATATACATCTTAAATGCAGGCCTATCACATAAATGAAAGGATTTATTGATGAGTTTAAGTACTGAGATTGAAAGGACAAAGAGAGGGCCAAACTTAGAAAAGAGATGGTGATTCAGTCCAAACTGGAACACTGTTCAGTCATCGGGTCATATTTACCATAAATTAAAGGTATCTTATGGTATCAGACTTGTTATTAAACTGTTTGAAAGGTGTTATAGGGCAAATTGGGTATTAAACTGTTGTTTTCAACTACTTGTCACCCCTAAATAGATGGACAAACCGAAGTAGTTAATAGGACCTTAACACAACTTCTGCGTGCTATCATTCAAAAGAACTTAAAGAAGTGGGAAGATTGTTTACCATTTATAGAGTTTGCATATAATCGTAGCGTGCATTCTATTACTGAATTTTCACCATTTGAAATTGTGTGTGGATTTAACCCTTTAACTCGCATGGATTTGATTTCTCTGCCTGTTGATGAAAGGGTTAGTTAGGATGGTAATCGTAAAGCATAGGTGGTGAAGACACTCCATGAGAGTGTGCGGCAACAGATTGAAAAGAGAAACCGTGTGTATGCGACCAAAGCCAATAAGGGGCGCACTTGTTGTGTGTTGGTGGGATAATCTCCCTTCCTTGATTCTCTAAATAACTGAAAAATGACTTATCGAAGAGCAACTGACTTCGTGGCATCATCCTTATACTTCTCGTTTGCGAATCAATATTCGTTGGGTGGGGGTTTTCGTTTCCAATAGTGCTGGTGCCTAGGTACAAGTTATCTTTGTATCACACTCCTATCAAACTAGATTTACTTGGCTTTCCGAGAATTGGTGTCTTTGCATCTGGGTCGCTTGACCGCGTGTTTAAGAGGTTCGCATCACTAACAGTCCACACAATGGCAGGACTGTTGATGTTTTGAACCCATCAAACATGGAGCAAACACAAGCTTTGTTTGTCTCCATCCAAGAGTTCATGGATGAAATCCAGCCCTATAAAAGCAGAGGAGAAGAGCAAAACAAAGGGGGGGAGAAAAACGAGAGAGATTGAAAAGGAAGAAAACTTAGAGAGCAAAGGAAGAGAACCTAAAAACCAAATAGGGAAAGAATAGAAAACAATAGCATAGAAGCAAGGATACGGTGTTGATTTAACTGTCGAAAAAAAAAGAAGAGAAAAACACAAAGAACAAAAACACCAAGAGAGTGAGGATGAAACGAAAAAATACCCACAAGAAAAACAAAAAGAGAGAGACATAGGGGGGAAGAACCCAATACTAGTGAGAAGAATGACTAAAGAAGAAATAAACAAAAACAAAAAACAAAGGGGAAAAAGGAGCATTGTCCAACCAGAAG
The DNA here is from genome assembly GCF_000002775.5 of Populus trichocarpa. Classification (NCBI taxonomy): domain Eukaryota; kingdom Viridiplantae; phylum Streptophyta; class Magnoliopsida; order Malpighiales; family Salicaceae; genus Populus; species Populus trichocarpa. Next base: position 10,448,345 of record NC_037295.2, read on the forward strand.
GACGCTATCAACTTCGTCTCGAACAGCAGCAACCACGTAAAATCTTCTTTTCCCCTGTTGGCATTTTCATTACCCTGTTTTTGAAGCAACCCATATGGCTGGGCTGGATCCAGCCTATAAAACAATTAAAAAGGAAGAAGAAGAACTATTGAGATTGGGCAAAGCTTGGGCCACAGTCCTACCAGGCCCATTTTCTTTAGGCTAAGGGTGTGTTTGGCAAAATACACTCTTTATCTTTTTTTTTAACTCTTTTTTATTTTGATATCTAGCCAAACAAGCCTTTTAAGATATTAGAAAATTCTGAAAAAAATATGGGAACCCTTTTGGATTTATTTGTGGGTTCCTCGCACTTTTTTTTGGCTACTTTACTTAGTAATGAGTTTTAAACTTATAATGTGAAATACGAATCTAGTATACAATACATATCTGTCTTTTCTTTTTTTTCTCAGAAAATAATAATATTAACATGTGTTTTGCTTTTAATTCAAATTTTACCGGTATATTCATTGGTACCAGAGTCAGGAATATTCATATTCACTAATGTCAGAATTAGAAATACCCTCGATGTTCGCTAACGTCAGAGTTAGGAATATTGACAATAGAATTGAAAATTATTCTGAACCCCAATTATTATTGACGCCAAAGTCATGAATACCATACCTTTTTTCTAATATTTATCAACACTGGAGTTGGAAATATTTGTAGTTGAATATTCACTGACACGTTAGAGTCAGAAATATTATAAGCAAACCATTAAGAGCATAAGACAACAAATCCTTAGCAATTCAAGACAAAACCAGCAATGTAGTTTACCTCAGGTAGGACATTTAAGGAGTGATAATATCTTCTCTTTTGTGTAACCAGTCCCATACTGTAGAATCTCTATTGACCAGTTAGAGTTCCTAGTAACTGTAATACTAGTTGACGACTTCTTAAACTAGACTTTTTTCCCCGTAAGAATAAGATGCCAGATATATGTTCTTTTCTCTAAAAATTTAAAGTTGGCCATGATGGTAGGTGCGACAGGAGCGAAAGGCTTCCTTATGCCATTAGCGCATACCGTACCACGGTCAAGACTTCTACAGCCGCAACCCCTTATTCTTTGATCTACGAGATGGAAGCGGTGATGCTTTTAGAAGTGAAAATTTCATCATCAAGGGTTCTAATGGGTGTTGAAATAGAAGAGCCAGAGTGGGCGAAGCTGAGATTTGAACAGTTGAATTTGATCAGCGAAAAAAGACTGGCGGCCATCTACCATCACTAGCTATTCCAAAGTAAAGTGGCTAAGGCATACAACAAGAAGGTCAGGCCAAGAGTGTTTGAAAAAAAGAACCTGGTTTTGAAGAAAATCTTGATAATGTCAGGAAAAGATCGAAGTAAATGGGCACGAAACCATGAAGAGCTATGTGTGGTAAAGAAAGCTTTTTTTTTAGTAGCTTTAATTTTAACCAATATGGACGACGATGATTTACCTGGACCCGTGAACTCTAATATTGTAAAGAAATACTTCCAATCAATTTAAGTGAAGTTTTGCCAAGAATTCTTTGGTGTATTTTCCTTTTCTCCAAAAGAAACTTTGCATGATCTCATAAATTTGGAAATCCTATTTCCATGCTTTTTCACTAAGGTTTTGAAAAATCAAAGTTTTTAGTACAAATGCAAAAGTTAAATTGGTGTTTCTATTTAACAAAAGAGTTTTGGGAACTTGAACAATCTCCTGTTGAGGTAACCAAACACTTAAGAACATGAAAAACAAACTAAACACCATGAAATAACTTTGAATCTGAGTTTTAACAAAATGAATAATGATTTATAATCATAAATGAGAATTCATTTCGCATGATCAAATTAATTACAATGAAGGAAAGCAAAGCTTACCGATCCTAAATGCAAGTGTCTAGGATGAAGAAAGACCATCTTTGATAATCCTCTCACAACACTTAAAATATTTTTTGCGATCCCCAATTGAGCCTAGTAAGTTTCTTAAGAATGAACCCTGACTAAGATCGCACCCACACTAGGGGTAAGTGTGAAGAATAGAAAAGCAATCCGACCGCGAGAATATGCAAAATGATCCTCAATGATAAAAAAAATCTGAAACAAAGCTGAATGAAGAAATTGAAAGAATTCACAAGTTTGAGCATGCCGTGCAAAACAACAAATATGATGATGATGCTCAAAACTAAAAAAGAAAAACAAAGATAATGAGTCCAAACCCGACACTAAGGGAGCATAATAGACCATTATGCAAAGTCAATCCTGAGGTCTAAGAATCCATTGACCAAAAGAAGGTCTGGGAACGAGAATTAGTAATCCTTAGGGCCTGTTTGAGATTGTGGTAGCGGTTGCGGTTTAAAGTGCTTTTCGCTTAGAAATGTATCAAAATAAAGTTTTTTTATTTTTTTAAAATTATTTTTGACATCAACACATTTAAACTATTTGAAAACATATATATATTTTTTAATTTTTAGCAAAACAAATTTCAAAATTTGAGGGAACGCGGTTTGCATCACGTTCCCAAAAAAAGCCTTAGTCTTTTATAGCCATCAACCAAAACTCATGTTACATGCATAATAAAGCCCTTTCCAATAATAAGCAAGCAATCTGGATCGGGAAGCAATGCTTTCTTATGCAAAACGAGTTTTTCAAGAAACTTCGGTTGTGCTTTATTATTCATGTAAGTAAAATGAACGCTTTAAAGGTTATGTTTCTTTCCTCTAAAACCCTCAAGTCAAAACATGAACTCTTCTGACCAATAAAACATGAAACAAAAGACCATTTCACATTTTCACTAATAGACAAAAAAATTCTCAATTCTCACAAAACCCTATTCATAGGAATCACTTGGATTATTTTTAGAACAAAATTATTTTTTAAAACGACATCAAAATGGTTTTTACGTTTGGAAATTGGTTTGAAATTCCAAAAATCTTTTTGTGAAAGCAACCCCTTTGTTAATAACCAAACACTCTTCTACATAGTATCATCCATGAGAAAACTCAAAAAAAAACAGAACAGGATAAAAATACTTAGGGGCATGATCAGGTTAGGGGCAAATCAAGAATATTATAGGGCTGGCTACACGATTCTTCTTCTAGGAAAACAGAGAATGGGAAACAAAGATGCCCAAGTTGTCCATTAACTTTTGAGATAAAGGTTTCCAAATTATGGGGTAGGCCGACATCATTGAACGAGCATCTCCTTCCCAGAGTCGAGTTCATGAATCAAGTAAGCAAAAGTGAAAGAGCTATGAAAGCTTGCCGCGAGGATCAGTGGTTCAAATGACAGAGTTCATAAAGAAAAGGGACCTATATTTCTCAGGTAAACCACATACATGACCACAACACATTGAATTGTGACATTTATAGTGAGTCCACAAAAAGAGTTGTTGATGGATCTAGTAAGATTCTAAGCGCTAAAAGGCTCCCGCTCTTTAGAAATAGCAAGGTTAAAAAGACAACATCTTTGACACTATTCGAATGTGCTTTCAGGCCCTTATAATTCAGATAATGCACTTTCAGGTCCTATCTCTCTTTCTTTTCGAGTTACGCTTTTAGACCCTCATCATTCAAATAGTGTGCTTTTAGGCCCTATCTCTGTTCTTTTTTAATGTGCTTTCTGGCCCTCACATACCGGATAATGCGCTTTATATCCCTTACCTACCAAATAGGGCGTTTTTAGGCCTTATGTTTGATTTCTTTTTCAAGTGTGGTTTCTAGCCCTCGTATACTGGATAATGTGCTTTCTAGCCTTATCCATTGAGTGTGCTTTTCGACCCTTATCTATCAGATAGTGCGCTTTTTAACCCTATCCATTTGAGTGCGCTTTATAGCCCTTACAACAAGATACTGTGCTTTCTAGACATAACCTTTCTTTCTAAGTGTGTTTTAAAGCCCTCACTTCAAACACTTCTTGAAAGATTGACCATTTCTTGATTCGATGAATCCACAATCTCACTCTGTTTTTTTTTTTTACAAGCTTATTGTCTAAAGTCTCTTACAAGACTTTCTTTCGTAAGCATTGTAAAGAGGAGGCAACTATTATAATTCAATTTTTGGGTTTCCCTAAAGATTATCCTTTTCTTTTAAAATATTAAAAAAATGAGTGACAAAAATACTAGCAACATGGCAGGAGCAGGCTGAGAAGGGTTGCAGACACATGGAAGAACTAAATTGGCATTTTGGACATAATTGGGAGCCCATGTGTACCTTATGGCACCCAAGATTAAAAGACAATGTAGATTCAAAGACAAGTTAAATGATTAATGGACGAATCTATATAAAAGTTAAGTCCAAGGACTTAATTAGACTTTTAATAGACCAATTTGATTTAAATCATAGGCTAATTATAAGATTAATTAAGTTTAAAAATTAATTTGGGCCAAAACTAAAATAATTAATTAAGTATAAGGACTTAATTAGACTTTTAATGGGTCAAATTAATTTTATTAGAGATTTAATTGGTGAAAACTTAAGTCTATAAGCCTAATTTAGGCTTATTTAAGAAGATTGAAATTTCAAAGGACCAAATTTAATTTCTACAAAGTTAATTGGTTGAAATCAGGGGCACAATTGCAAGAAGAATAAAATTTTGGGGTCAATCAAGGGTCAAAGTGAAGAAATTCAAGACCACCTTTATACAGAAGGCGCACAAATTAAAGGTTCAAATTCAGTTGCAAACAAGGGTGCAATTGAAGAAATTAAAAGTTTGGAGGTCAATCAAGGGTCTAAATGATGAAATTCAAGATCAAGGACCTTTTATGTAAAAGATGTGCGAATTCAGGGTTCAAATTATGTTGCAAATAGAGGTGTAATTGAAGAAATTAAAAGTTTGGAGATCAATCAAGGGTCAAACTAAAGAAATTAAAGATTAAAGACCTTTTTGCAAAAGGCGTGCGTATTCAAGGTTCAAATTCAATTGAAAACAGGGGTGCAATTGAAGAAATTAAAAGTTTAAAGGTCAATTGAGGGCAAAATTGAACAATTTCAAAACCAAGGATTAAGTTGAAAGTGGTGCGCACATTTAGAGGCCAAAATCGATGTTACCAGGTAATACAATCCAAGCAAGGTCAGTTTCAGATTTTATCGTAAAATTTCCTATCATCTAGTGTTACTCTATTGATCATAGCTCCAAATTCAACCGTTGGATCAAGCTGAAACTTCACTAGAAGATTCCAGATGTATTTTTAATACGGTTCAGGTTCAACTTTGGATTCCTTATAGGAAGTATTTGGTTATGTGTTTGAGATTAGTTGTTCATATGGTTCAGATTGAGGTACTTATGCATTCGATTAGTTTTTTGATGGGTAATTCAGCCAGATCAGGAGAGGCTATGCATGAGATTTTTTGGGCAGCAAAAAAAGTTTATTTGGAGTGTATTTTGGGTCTGATTTGGTCCCTATTAATGAATATGGGTTTGGGTCACATAAGGTTCAAAGTTGGTTTGAGTTAATTAAGATGTTAAGATCAGATCAAATTTGTATGGGATTGATTTCCTAATTCTACAAGGACTTAAATCATCAAAATATTCTCATAAAATTTAAGGAAATTTCATTCATTATTTTTCCTATTATTTAGGAGAATATTTATCAACAAAGGACAAAGTTTCCTAGTCAACAAAGGATGTTAGGAGGGCTGCCAAATCTGATTTCCTAAATTAGAAAGGATTAATTAATGATTCTCCTAGTCTAAAAAGGAAACTAAATTGGCGGTGTAAAAGAGCGAGATTTTGTTCATTAATTGTCCATGTAAAACATGGAAACCAAACGCAACAAGGCAAGAAAACTTCATAATCAATTCCACATTCAAATCAGATTTCCTAATTTATTTGGGACTTTTTATGGTTGAAAAATCTGATTCTAGCATATCTAGGATATTAGTTTTGGATTTTTATTTTTATTATTTTCTTCTTAATCTTTGATTTATTATTACTTATTTGGTCAATTTTGTAAGTGGGCTCAAATTAGCCCACATATGGGATCCATTAGGGTTATTTGAAATATTATATAAGTTTTTTGTATGCTAAAAAGCAAAAAAACGATGAATTTATGAAATAAACTTGTGTTTTGTATGATGCAATATATTATATTTGCTGAGAAAAAGATAAAATTTGACTTATCAAGGTATAACTGACCTTATAGCGTCATTCGTTTCAATTCCAATAGTGTTGGTGCCTTGGGACAGGTTTCCATTGTGTCACACTTCTCAAACTTGATTCTTGGTTTTCTTAGGGAAGTATCATCTTCATTGGGGGTTGTTTGACCACGTGATCAAGAGGTTCACATTAATTTTTCTATGTTGGGCTAAACTTTCAGTTGAATCAGAGTTCGGGAAGTACTTGTGATATAGGTCAGAACAAGTTGTATGAATTTGTTATTTACTTTCTTTTGACTTGTGGATTTCTTATTTGGCAAGGATCATTTTCCTACAAGAATGTGATGGCTTATTTTGGGAATCTCCTAGTTCTACAAGGATTTTTAATAGGCCGCAACATAGTTTTCAAGTGTGGCAAACATTCATTAATGTTTCAGAATCATTTATCATATTGCTTAACTTGTATGCTAAGAAAGAAGTTTAACTCACCAATCATACTCATCTCAAAATCAGATTTCATCTTGTTAGCAAACTCATGAGAAAGTGAATCATGAGTAGCTCCAAACACAATGTCATCAACATAAATCTAAACAATGAGTGTTACCTTTCCTGTTTTTCTTATAAAGAGTGTCTTGTTAGCATGACTTCTTTGAAAATAGTTATCTAACATGTATTTTGTTAATTGTTTATACCAGGTTCGTAGTGCTTGTTTTAAACCATAATGGGCACTAACACTATTAGAATTGAATCGAATGACGCCACAATGTCACCCCCAAGAAGTCCCAAATAGACTAAGAAATCTGATTTTACTGTGAAATTAATTCTGAAGTTTTCTTACCTTATTGCGCTTGGTTTCCATGTTCTACATGGACAATTAATGAAGAATCATTAATCAATCCTTTCCACCTTAGGAAATTAAATCTGACAGCTCACTCAACATCCTTTGTTGACTAGGAAACTTCCTCCTTTATTGATAAATATTTTCCTAAATAATAGGGAAAATAATAATTGAAATTTTCTTAAATTTTAGGAGAATATTTTGCGAATTCAAGTCCTTGTAGAATTAGAAAATCAACCCCAAACAAATCTGATCTGATCCCAACATCTTAATTAACCCAAGCCAACTTTGGACCCCATATGGCCCAAACCCATATTCATTAATAGGAACCAAATCAAACCTAAACTACACTCCAAATAAACTTTCTTTGCTGCCTAAAAACATCATATGCATAACCTCTCCTGATGTGGCTGAATCACCCACTAAAAGAATTGGGCCGAACCCATCATCCATAAGAATTTCAATCTGACCAAATGCATCCCTATGTAAAAATCCATCATAAAAAACCCAAGGCTGAACCATATACTGGACAGTATCAACAACCAATCTCAAACACATAATTGAATGCTTACTATAAGGAATCCACGACCGAACCTAAACCATATCATTATACCTTCATCTAATTTTCCAATGATCTCTTTAGGATGAATGTGTTTTATCCATGTGGAAGGTTCTTTTTCTTGGGAATGTTCACACCTATGTATAGAACTTCCTTCCTTACAATGTTAATCCTGTTCAGATGAGGTTTCTTCTATTGCTTCAAACATGTCATTAAGGTTGTTCCTGACAGATTCCTTTAGTTTGTCATAAAAAGCCATTAATTGTTTTCATGACAGTTAAGTTTGTAGATTATAGACTTTATAGCCTTTACTGTGTGATGAATATCTAAGAAAAGTTCCTTCATTGATCTTGTTATCAAACTTATAAAGTTTTCTCAATCTTTCAAGATGTAGCAAGAATTTCCAAATACTCTTAAGTATTTAACAGTGGGCTTCTTGTTTTTCCACAACTCATAAGGTGTGAGTTTTGTACCTGGTCTAAATACAACACAATTTTAAATATGGATAGTTGTGTGTCAAGCTTCCCCCTAATAGTGCATTGCAACTTTCTTGTCATTTAACATTGTCCAAGCCATTTTTTGTACAACTCGATTTGTCACTCAACCACACCATTTTGTTGATGAGTGATTGGAGCAAAAAATTCTTGATGTATACCCTGTTTATCACAAAAAGATAAAAAAAACTAGTATTTTCAAATTCTTTCCCACGATCACTAAGGATTCTAATATAGAATGATTTTTTTCTATTTGCAATTTTTGGATCAGTTTCCCTATAAGATTAAAATATTCAGATTTTATCTCTTAACAATATAGCCCAAGCATATCTTGAATAATCATCTACAATAAACATGATATACTTCTTTCCACCAAAGGTTTGAGTTGGACCCATTAGATCCTTGTGCAATAATTCAAGTGGTCTTGATGTCAAAACGTCAGCAGTCTTTTTGTGTTGAGCTTTAGTTTGTTTTCCTTTTTCACATCCTCCACACACCATTGTTTTGACTGTTTGCTTATATTGTAGTCCTCATACAACTTTCTTTTTATAATTTTTTGACAAATCTCTAAAATTGATATGACCAGGCGTTGATGCCAAAGATAAAGATCATCCAGTGATGCCTTGTAACATTTCAAGATAGTCAAGGTAGAAATTCCATAATAATTATCCAAGATTCTAGTACCTTTTATGATCCAGTTGCCAGCACAATTATAGATGTTTTATTCATCATTAGAAAACTACACACAATGATTCTCATCACAAAAATGACTTATGCTTAGCAGGTTAGCTTTAAAACCATTCACAAACAAAACATTACGTAAACAGGTAAACCAGGAATTTCAACATTTCTTTTACCTGCAATGGTAGTCATGCTTCCATCTCCAAAGGTTACTGAACAACCTTTTATGAATTCAAATTTCTTAAATTGATCTTTATCTCTTGACATATGTCTAGAACAACCACTATCTAAATATCACAAATTGTTATTCATAGTTTTTAGTGCAATGTGTACTATTAAACATATTTCTTTTTTATTAACTACATATTGATTTTTCTTTTTTGTTCTGTTAGGACTTTCAGTCTTATTAGATTTCTCACAACTTATTGACTTATCTAAGTCAACTATGTACTCTAGATTTTGATTTTTACTTGCGAAACAATTTCTTTTTACATGTCCTTCAATTCCCCAATGCTGATAAATAGGGATACACTTACCTTTCAACTTACCTTTTTGGACGTTGTTTGATTTGTTTTCTAGCATGAAAGATTCCTTACCCTTTACAAAGGGAATCCCTTTGGAGGATGAAGATACATACGTATTGTTGATGGAGTTTCCATGTGTCATGTATCCTAATCATGTACGATCAATAATTACCCTTTAAGCTTTGAACAATTATCAAGTTTTTGTGTTTTTTTTACAAGATAAGTATATTAACCAAAAAATAGCAAAATAAAATAAAAGGTCAAAACCCTATAAGGGGCAACGACGGATAAACTCGCTTAACCTAAATGCAACCAAACAAAGAAAGCCGAGGCATATCCCAAGAACAACTAAAAGGAAATACCCTCAAAATCTAAAAAGCCAATAAACAAATCAAATAGAATTGAATATATCATTAGAAAATCCCTAAGCAATATGAAGTAAGTAATCGAAGAAGCCATATTACGAATATAATTAACTTTTGAAATAATACAACTAATAATGTCTCTAAAAACCATTGTACTAGTACGAAGAGCATTACCATAAAGACGAGCATTCATTTCCCTCCAAATATAATATACGATAGTAAGCTAACATCAATCTCGTAAGCACATAATGAAAGAGCAACCTGCACTGAAATTAAAGAGCCAATATATGGTATTATCCTAATAGCAATGACGAAAGGGAATGAGACATCTAGAGTATAAACCATACCAAATGTGATGGGAGAATGGGCACTCAAATAATAAGTGATCAATGTCTTCCCTATCACCTCCTCATAAATAACACCATAGGATAAGCTTATTAGGCTTGGTATTAGGCTCAACACCACACAAGAACATACCACTCTTATCAAGATTTGGATATAAAACTGAAGCAACTCGAAATTGATCAAGGCAATTTTTAACCAATGAAACCAAGGCCACTTTTGCTTTACAAAAGATCATCAAATCACCAGCAAAGCATAAATGAGTACTTTTTTTTTTTTGGTAAGTTGACGTATGTATTAAAAGAAGAAGATACAAACATTATAAGGGGCATACCCCAGATTTATAATGATAACAGAAACATAAAACAACAGATGGCTACAGGCTAGCCACCGACCATAAAACTGAAACCTCACTAGATTCGTGAGGGAAACCAATACAACCAGCTAACTAACAAATTAAGAATCTATGGTATCAACCATAAATGAGTACTTTATTCCCTCTCACAACACCAATAAAACCTGAAAGCATTATGTCTAGCCATTTGACCCATCAAACCCAAGAGCACTTTCATTGAAAGAACAAACAAGTAGGGCGACAGAGGGTCAACCTGTGATACGATCCAGGCAAGGTCAAATTCGGATTTTGACGTAAAATGTGCAACTATCCAGTTTTACGAAAATAGTCATAATTCTTAATCTGACCATTGGATCGAGCTGAAATTTTGCATGGAGTCTCTTGACATATTGTCCTACCTTGGGTTTACATTTCAGTTTAATCGGAGTTCGGGAAGGCATCTCAATACGGGTCAACAGAGGCTGTATGAATTTTGTTATTTACTTATTTGGGTCAGTTGTAAGTGGGCTTCATATAAGTCAACCTAAGGGGGGTCCATTTTCTTTAAGTCTAGAGTCAGTATAAATAAAGGCATAACCAAACATGTAAGGTTAGACAATTCATATCAATAAACTTCTTTGTTGCACTTATTATGTGTTGGTGGGATAATCTCCCTTCCTTGGTTCTCTAAAGGACTGAAAAACGACTTATAGAAGAATAACTGTCTTTGTGGCGTCATCCTTATACTTCTCGTTCGCGAATCGATATTCGTTGGGTGGGGGTTTCCGTTTCCAATAGTGCAAGTGCCTAGGTACAAATTATCTTTGTGTCACACTCCTATCAAACCTGATTTACTTGGCTTTCCGGGAATTGGTGTCTTTGCGTGACCACGTGATCACGAGGTTTGCATCAACCTGTCTTAACCTTCTACAACCAACAAAGAAGTCGTGAAGTTGTTCATTGATAGAGACTGAAAATCTAGTAGTAGAGACACATTCACCAATCCAATTAACCATAAAAAAAAGAAAGCCAATCGTCCGAAGAACAGCCAATAAGAAATCTTGTCTCACCGAGTCATAAGCTTTCATTAGATCCATCTTTAGAGAGCACCTAGAAGACCCCCCATTTCTATGATAATTATGAAGAAGCTATTGAGAAAGTAAGATATTATAACTAATATTTCTCCCCGCAACGGAAGCTGATTGAAAAGGCCCAACCAGATCCAGGAGCACTCCTTTAATTCTATTACCAATTAGCTTGGTAATGCATTTGTAAATGGTATTACAATAAGAGATAGGCCTAAATTCCTTAACCTTGGATGACTTAGGAACTTTAGGGATTAAAGATAGTTTGTAGCATTTACCTGCTTGAGAAGCCAGCATGAAGTGAAGAAAGATCGAATAGCATTAATTGTGTCTGAGCCAACAATACTCCAAGCTTTCTTAAAGAATCCTATACTGAAACCATCCGGACCGGGAGTCTTATTATCCTTAAAAAAAAAGAGGATCTTCTAAATTTCTTTGTCAAGGATCATACTTTGAAAGGGAGATAATCTTTGAGGAAGAGCCCTAGAAAGAATAGAAGAATCAAGACCAGATCAGAATTAAAACCCCCCAAAAGCTTCTCAAAGTAACTCACAATAGTATGTTTAACCTCCAATGGATCGTTTGGTGTTGAGGTCGCATCATCCCCTCTCTCCTCAAAAGGATTCGACCTCGAATCATCACCTATATTAAACAAAGAAAGAGCAGTGACATTGAATGTAGACTCACCTGGCAGATCCACTTTGTAAGCATTATCAATAATCCTTTCTATGATTTGAAAAGGACCATCTCCTTGAGGCATCAACTTTGATCTCCTTTGTTCAGGGAACCTTTTCTTCCTCATATGCACCCTCACCAATTTTCATCCTCTATTACTTGTATGCATATTGTTTATTTTTTTTCTCTATTTGTTGCTGAATCTTTGCATGTAAATCCTTCACCACCTGTGCTTTTTTAGTACCATAAAGACTAATCCTTTCATCCACAAGGAATCAAATCTAATTGGTGTCAAAGGATTAAACCCATAAACAATCTCAAATGATGAATAATTAGTAGTAGAATGCACACTGCAATCACATGCAAATTCAACAAATGGCAAACAATCTTTCTAATTTTTAAGATTCTTTTGAATGATAGCCCATAACAACTGAGTTAAAGTTCGGTTAACAACTTCAATTTGGCCATTTGTTTGTGGATGACACGTAATAGAATATAAAAGCTTAGTCCCTAACTTACCCCACAAAACCTTCCAAAAGTAACTTAAAAACTTAACATCTCGATCTGACACGATGCCCCTAGGAACACCATGTAGCCGAATGACCTCTCTAAAGAATAGGTCAGCTATATTTGTTGCATCATCAGTTTTATGGCAAGCAATGAAATGTGCCATCTTAGAAAATCTATCCACAACAACAAATATAGAGTCTCTTCCTTTCCTAGACCTAGGTAGACCTAAAATAAAATCCATAGAAACATCAACCCAAGATTCCTTAGGAAAAGGTAAAGGTGTGTATAACCCACGAGGCATTACTCTATACTTAGCTTGTCTATAAGTTATGCACCTATCACAAATTCTTTGCACATCTCTTTTCATGTTAGGCCAATAAAAGTGTTCATATAAAACATCAAAAGTCTTAGAAATTCCAAAATGCCACATCAAACCACCCCCATGAGCTTCCTTTACAAGCAATTCACGCAAAGAACAATTAGGCACACAATTTATTTTCCTTAAACAAAAATCCATCATGCCTAAAAAACCAATCCTTGGCCGAAACTTTGCACTCATCATATATAGAACCAAAATCATTATCATTAAGATACAATTCTTTAATATACTCAAATCCTAATAATTTAGTATTCTGTGTATTAAGAACATACCTCTGTGACAACAAAGCATCTGCAACCACATTTTCCTGACCTTGCTTGTACTAATCACTTATGGGAAAGTTTCAATAAACTCAATCCACTTGGCATCTCGCCTATTTATCTTACCTTGACCCTTCAAATGTTTTAATGACTGGTGATCGGTATGTATAACAACTCTTGGGGCCATAGATAATGTTGGCAAGTTTCCAATGCTCTTACCAATGCATACAACTCCTTGTCATAAGTGGGATAGTTAAGAGCTGCACCATTAAGTTTCTCAATAAAATAAGCAATGGGTCGTTTCTCTTGCATTAGAACAGCTCCAATATCTATTCCTGAAGCATCACATTCAATCTCAAAAGCTTTATTAAAATCAGGTAAAGATAGTAATGCTGCCAAAATTAACTTTGATTTTAACAAGCTAGCATTTTCTTATTATTCACCCCACTTGAACCCTATGGATTTCTTAATGACTTCAGTCATTGAAGAGGCTATCATACTAAAGTCAAAGTATGTTATTGATACTAGCCAAATCGTGAAAACTTTTAACTTCTGTTATTGATTTTGGTGTAGGCCATTCTTGAATAGCGTTAGCCTTAACCTTAGCCTCATCCATCTCCATACCTTTTGCACTAACAACATATTCAAGAAAAATAATTCTATCCATGCAAAAGTCACACTTTTTCAAATTAGCATATAAGGACTCTTTTCTAAGCACATCAGGAACTTGTCTCAAAATGATCCATATGCTCATCAAACTCCTCACTATAAATCAAAATATCATCAAAGTAGACAACTACAAACTTAGTAATGAAAGCACGCAAAACATGTGATACGGTTCGGCCTTGTGATACAACCCGTTAGATTCGGATTTTGGCGTAAAAAGTGCAACAGTCCAGGTTTACGGTAACAATTATAATTCTCAATCCAATCGTTGGATTGGACTAAAATTTTATGTGGACTCTCCAGATATGTTTTCCTACTATGGGTTAATATTTCAGGTCAATCGGACTTCAAAAAGGCACCGCAATACTAGTCAACAGAGGCTGTACGAATTTTGTTATTTACTTCCATTTGACTTGTGGACTTCCTATTTGGTTAGGATTCTTTTCCTACAAGGATGTGGCAGCTGGTTTTGGGAATTTCCTAGTTCCACTAGGATCTTTAATGAGCTGCAATATAATCTTCAAGTGTGGCAAGGATTCATTAATGTTCCAGAATCCTTTTCTTATAAGGATTCCTTATTCGTCCTAGCTACACAAGGAAAGAAAAGCTAGTGGTATTTAATGACAAATTAGCTATTTTTTATTATTTTCTTTCATGTTTGGGCTTAATTAAAACTTTGTTTTGAGCTAGGATCCAAGGCTTGTTTGGATCAGGTTGTAGGCCTTTCTAGTTTAGGGTTTTTTTGTCAGTTTTGTATGTGGGTTAGTTCAGCCCACAAGGATAGGTCCATTAGGGCTACTTTTAAGAACTACTTAAACACTTGTAACCTAAATTTCAGCAGCTTTAAAGATAATTACTTCTGAAATTTTCAGTTTTAACATGTGAGAGTGATTCTTGCATTCTTCAGTTCTTGAATGAACTGAATTTGACTTATCGAAGATTAACTGGCTTCATGGCGTCATTCTACTCAATCCAATAGTGTTGGTGCCTTGGGGCAGGTTTCCATTGTGTCACACTCCTATCAGACCTATTTCAGCTTTCTGGGATCAGATCTCAATCTTGATTGTAGGTTGCGTGATCACGAGGTTCGCATCAACATCATTCATCATTCTCATAAAAGTACTAGGTGCATAGTAAGTCCAAAAGGCATAACCAACCACTCATACAAACAATATTTAGTTTTAAAAGTAGTTTTTCGTTCATCCTAATTTGATGATAACCACTTTTTAAATCAATCTTCGAAAATATTTTAGAACCATGCAATTCATCCAACATATCATCTAATCTAGGAATAGGATGTCGATACTTTACAGTGATGTTATTGCTTGCTCTGCAATCGACACACATTCGCCGAGTCTTGTCTTTCTTTAGGACAAGAATAGGCTTAGTTCTATGGATCTCTTAATCTGAAGGATGTGTTTGCATCCGACATTGAGCCTCATCCATCTTCCACTTAGCCTCTAACATCCTCTCTGAAATCTTACCAAAGTACTTGAGATTAAACTCTTTCAAAACCCCTTTAACATTTCTCAATTTGTTACACAAAACATACATAGGAGTGCCCATGACCTCCTTATACCCATATCTTGGAAATTAGGGTGAGAAAAAAGGATGATTTGCCCAAAAATCAAAGAACTTTAATGGAATCTTCCTTTTCAGCAAACTCGCCATCTTAACTAACATAGGAGAGTGATCTGAGATATCAAATGGTAGAAAGCAAGTTTCTAAACCTGTAAATTCGCAATTCCATTTGACATTAACAAAAACCCGATCCAGCTTCTTCAAGATAGTATTGTTACATTGTTAATTGGTCCAAGTGAATCTAGAACCCATGAATCAAAGATCTTCTAGACATGACTGAATTACACAATTGTTGAGGTCATTTTGCCACCTTGACCATGATGTAGTGCCTTCGCACTTCTCATCAAGTGATCAAATAACATTAAAATCCCCCAATAGAATCCATAGAATAGTCTCATAGGGATTACTACAGCTAATAATTTCAGCCCACAAAGCCTCTCGTTTAGACGGACAATTATCTCCATAGACAAAGGAAGTATTGAAGGAAACATTTGATCCTACCAGAGTAACGATGACATGAATAATCTTATCCGAGCTACCCAAAAGATCAACCTTCAACACATTAGGGTCCCAACATACCTAAATATGACCACCATTAGAATGATCATAGTGTTAAACAAGTAAGCCCAATTCTGAAAAAGAAGTCTAGAAACATTATCTTTATTCACCTCCCTAACATGAGTTTCAACTAAACCAGAAGGAGCTACCGAATGCTTTTGTAGAAGACAACAAAAGGCTGAATGTTTTATGGGATCATTCAAACCTTTGATATTCCAACGTTTGATAAACATAGTGAACAAAATAGAAGAATGTCGAAACCAACTACGGACACAAAATTAACTCAAATTGCCCCTGTGCAAGGAGCCTGACTTCTTCTTCTTCTTCTTATTAGAACCCCCTGATCCCTTCTTCTTCCTATCCTCAAAAGAGTCTTTAGCTTTACTTCTTAGTTGGTTATCGATGCTGCTTGAAGACAAAGAGAATTGTAGAGAAGGGCTTGTTGCTTTAGGAAAATCATCATCCGAAACATTCTGCACTTTGATATTTTTAACTTCAGCTTCCATACAATCTTCACACGTGGCCAAAGAACTCGGGTAAGGTAAGACACTTATGTTCATGCAAACTTCTGGATCAACATTTTCTTGTGGCAAGGACTGACATATACTGCTCTCGAAGTTCAATAATTCATTGCTTGGACGATCCATAATGCAATATATAACCTCATTCACCTCATCATTCACTAATTGTGTCCCTTCAGCTACACCAGAGCTACTAGGCATTGTCTTGTGATTGCTCTTCTTTCTATTTCCGACCTCCTGCCATTGAAGATTGTTAAACAGATTATACTCTGAGTTAGTCCTATCAACCACCATTTTTAGCTTAGTCTCTTCCATCCTTATTGCCTTATCATTCTGAATAGCTGAACATGTAGCTAATATATGCCTAAACACATTGCAGGAACTGCATATAGAAGGGAGTCATTCATACTCAGTTGAGATAGTAATTACTATACCATCGAGGCATTGTAGATCAAACTCTTTAATCAGCACCTTAGAAGCATCGATTTCAACACAAACTCTTGTATAAGTTAGGTGTTTGCGCATTAGTGTATTGACATCAACATGTAAAGGAACATCTAAAGCGCTAGCAACATAACTTAGCCCCTTATTAGTCCAATATTATAAGGGAACATGATGAAGCTTAATCCAAGCAGATGATGCGAACCTCCTGATCACGTGGTCACGCAAAGATAACAAATTCCTGGAAAGCCAAGTAAATCAGGTTTGATAGGAGTGTGACTCAAAGATAACTTGTACCAAGGCATCAACACTATTGGAAACGGAAACCCCCACCCAACGAATATTAATTCATGAACGAGAAGTATAAGGTGACGTCACAAAGTCAGTTCTTTGATAAGTCATTTCAGTTCTTTAGAGAACCAAAAAAGGTAAAATATCTCATCACTCACACAACAAACTTGCGGCATAAGATGTTTATTAATCTAAAATTTCACGAATATTGATATGGATGACGCCACCTAACAAATATTGATTCGTGAACGAGAAGTATAAGGATGATGCCACGAAGCCAATTGTTATTTGATAAGTAGTTTTTCAGTTCTTTAGAGAACCAAGGAAGGGAGATTATCCCACCAACACACAACAAGTGCGGCAAAAGAAGTTTATTGATATGAAAATTACATAACCCTTACATGTCTGATTATGTCTTTATTTATACTGACTCTAAACTGAAACAAACCCTAATGAACCCTTTATGTGGACTTATATGAGGCTCGCTTACTAAAAAGAAATAATATATAAATAAAACCCTAAACTAAGAAGAAAATAATAATAACAATAATAAATCCGAATTTAGTATCCTAAATATGATAGGATCAGATTTTGCTACCCTATAGAAGTCTCATATAAGCTAAAGAACTGAAAACGACTTATCGAAGAATAACTGGCTTCGTGGAGTCATCCTTATACTTCTCGTTCGCGAATCAACATTCATTGGGTGGGGGGTTTTCCGTTTTCAATAGTGGTGGTGCCTAAGTACAAGTTATCTTTGTGTCACACTGCTATCAAACCTGATTTACTTGGCTTTCTGGGAATTGGTGTCTTTGCGTGACCAGATGATCACAAGGTTCGAATCAATCTAAAAAGGCCCATCTCCTCGTAGGTGTATCTTGGATTTCCTTTGGGCCGGAAATCTCTCCATGTGTATATGCACTGAAACCCAATCGCCAAGCTGAAAGACAACATGTTTGCGCCCCTTATTGGCTTTAGTTGCGCACACATGATTCATCTTTTCAATCTGTCACTGCACACTCTTATGGAGTGTCTTCACCACCTGTGCTCTACGATTACCATCCAAACTAACCATTTCATCAGCAGGCAAAAGAATCAAATCAATGGGAGTTAGAGTGTTAAATCCATACACAATTTCAAAAAGTGAAAATTCAGTAGTAGAATGAACACTATAATTGTATGCAAACTCTATGAATGACAAGCAATCTTTCCAATTCTTTAAGTTCTTTTTAATGACAACTCGCATAAGTTGTGTTAAGGTCCAATTAACTACTTCAGTTTGGCCATCTGTTTGAGGGTACCTAATTCCCCCCATAACACCTTTCAAAAATAGCTAAGGAACTTAACATCTCTATTAGAAACAATGCTCCTAGGGACCCCATGAAGCCGTACTATCTCCCTAAAGAACAAATCAGCAATGTTAGTTGCATCATCATTTTTATGACATGGAATGAAATATGCCATATTTGAAAACCTATCAACAACAATAAAAATTGAATCCCTACCCCGTCTTGACCTACGTATACCTAAGATGAAGTCCATTGAAATGTCTACTAATGGTTCCTTAGGTACTAGCAAAGGGGTATACAAGCCATGTGATTGAGTTCTACACTATGCTTTCCTCCAAATTTTGCATTTGTCACATATACGTTGCACATCCCTTTTCAGGCTAATAAAAATGATGATACAACACAACCAAAGTCTTAACAACACCAAAATATCCACCAACCAGCTTCCTGTTGATACGGTTCAGCCTTGTGATACGACCCAAGAAAGGTCAGATTCGGATTTTGGTGTAAACTTTTCTACCATCCAGTTTTACGCTATTGAGCATAATTCCAAATCTAACCATTGGATCGAGTTGAAACTTTACCAAAGGATTCAAGAGGTATTTTTATATCTTTGGATAAAGTTTCAGGTCAATCGTAGGTCAGAAAGAACTCGCGATATACGTCAGAATAGGCTATACGAATTTTGTTATTTACTTCATTTTGATATGTGGACTTCCTATATGGCAAGGATCCTTTTTCTAAAAGGATGTAACAACTTGTTTTGGGAATTTTCTTGTTCCTCAAAAATCTTTAATGAGCTGAAACATAATTTCCAATAGTGGAAACGATTCATTAATGTTCCAGAATCCTTTTCTTATAAGGATTCCTTATTCATCATAGCTACACAAAGAAAGAAGGGTTGGTGCTATTTAATGACAAATTAGTTATTTTTATTATTTTCTTTCATGTTTGGGCTTCATTAAAACTTTGTTTTGAGCTAGGATCCAAGGCTTGTTTGGATCAATTTATGGGCCTTTTCAGTTTAGGGTTTTTAGGTCAGTTTTGTATGTGGGTCAGTTCAACCCACAAGGGTAGATCCATTAGGGTTAATTTTTCAAGAACTATTTAAACTCATTAACCAAAATTTCAGTAGCCATTGATGAATATTACTTCTGATTTTTTCAGTTTTAACGTGTGAGAGTGATTCTTGCATTCTTCAGTTTTTGAACGAACTGAATCTGACTTATCGAAGATTAACTGACTTTGTGATGTCATTCTACTTCATTCCAATAGTGTTGGTGTCTTGGGGCAAGTTTTCATTGTGTCACACTCCTATCAGACCTATTTCAGCTTTCTGGGATCACATGTCAATCTTAATTGTGGGTTGCGTGACCACGTGATCACGAGGTTCGCATAAGTTGGTATCAATGCTAGGCTCTGAAACAAGGTCATATCCTTCTATTATTTTCATTTTTTTTAGTGTTCCTTGAATTTTTCAGTGTTTGCATCGTTCATCTTCTTGTTTTTCGGGTCCGCGTCATCTAAGAAAAAAAAAGGTTATATTTCATCATATTCCTGTGTCTAATCATATCAGTAGCATATATATATATATATATATATATATATATATATATATATATATATATATAGAGAGAGAGAGAGAGAGAGATTAGATGAAATTTGAAGGATGATTCAATTCTACCGCAGAAACACAACTGCTAGTGAATTATAAGAAACTCACCTCAGAATCAATTTCCACTTCATAATCCATCTATTGGGGGTGAGATTGCAACATATATAAAATCTGGGCTTATGTTGATATCGTTTGCTTGAGGTTCAATTCTACCATAGAAACATTACTCTTAATGAATAATAAGCAAACCATCTTAGAATCAATTGAAACTTCATATTCTTTGTATTGGAAGGTGAGATAGAATCAAATATTAAATATGGACTCATTTGGATATTGGTTTCTTGAGGTCTTAATTGGAGGTTCAATTCTGACGTAAACTGATCATACAAGGGGTTTGGGTACCTAGTCATAATAAAATGACCTATCAAGTGAGATTTGTTGTTTTCCTGGTATCTGAATACTAAATATTAAATTCAAGATCATTTGGATAGTTTTTTCTTTAGGTTCCAGAATCTGGTTTTGTCTTGCCGTAACGGGTCTGTTTTGCATTATCTTTCAAAAGTAGTTTTTCTTCTGTTGATTTTGTTCTTGCCAGTATATGATCATCATATTTGGGATATTTGGCGGTTGTTTCAGTCATTTTCATCACTTTCACATTTGGTTGTTTTCGATCAGTTCCGATCCAAACAAAAGTCAAATTTGTAATTTCGTTTCTAAATCATTGTTCTTCATGTCATCTATTATTGTTGTGTCTTTGTCTTCTTCTATTTTTTCTATTTGTGTCATGTATTCAGCAAGGGAGAGGGAACAAAGGAGGATTCTAGCTTAAGGATGCGAAAAACAAAGCCATGGTTTGGGGGTTTTAGAACAAGTAGTTAATAAGTGTAGAAGATTATTCTATCTTCAAGCTTCATGGGAAAATGAGGTACAACACCAAAAAAATGAAAGGCGAAGGAGAGCCCGTGTTGTTATCATTTAAAAGGATGTACGCAAGTGGTTACGACGTGCTTATTTGAAATTCTTGTCAGGTACTACTTTCATACATTGTTTTTGGAGAAAGGTGTTAGCAAAAAGAAAATTTTGAAGGCTTAAACAAGAGGCTAAAGAAGTCGCTACTAATCCTATTCAAGATTCGAGGGCAAATCTACTTGAAGAGGGGGGGACTAATACGGTTCAGCCTTGTGATACGACCCAAGCAAGGTTAGTTCCGGATTTTGGCGTAAAAGTTTCTACCATCTAGTTTTACTGATACAATTCGGCCTTTTGATACAACCCAAGCAAGGTCATATTCGGATTTTGGTGTAAAATTTTCTACCGTCCAGATTTACACTATTGAGCATAACTCCAAATCTAACTATTGGATCGAGAACTTTATCAGAAGATTCCAGAGGTATTTTTCTATGTTGGGATAAATTTTCAGGTGAATTGGAGTTCGGAAAGGACTTGCGATATAGGTCAGAACAGGCTGTATGAATTTTGTTATTTACTTTTGACCTATGGACTTTCTATTTGGCAAGCATCCTTTTTCTAAAAGAATCTAGCAGCTTATTTTGGGAAGTTCCTAGTTTCACAAGAATCTTCAATGAGCTAAAACATAATTTTCAAGAGTGGCAACGATTCATTAATGTTCTAGAATCCTTTTCTTATAAGGAAAGAAGGGCTGGTGCTATTTAATAACAGATTAGTTATTTTTATTATTTTCTTTCATGTTTAGGCTTAATTAAAACTTTGTTTTGAGCTAGGATCCAAGGCTTGTTTGTATCAGGTTATGGGCTTTTCATATTAGGGTTTTTGGGTCAGTTTTGAGTGGACCTCATATAAGTCCACATAAAGGTTCCTAAACGAACTGAATCTGACTTATTGAAGATTAACTGGCTTCGTTGCGTCATTCTTTTTCATTCCAATAGTGTTGGTGGCTTAGGGCAACTTACCATTGTGTCACACTTTTATCAGACCTTTTTTCGGCTTTTTGGGATCAGATCTCAATCTTGATTTTGGGTTGGGTGACCACGTGATCATGAGGTTCGCATCACATATGCTTCTTTTTTTTTTTGGTAAGTTGACGTATGTATTAAAAGAAGAAGATACAAACATTATAAGGGGCATACCCCAGATTTACAATGATAACAGAAACATAAAACAACAGATGGCTACAGGCTAGCCACCGACCGTAAAACTGAAACCTCACTAGATTCGTTAGGGAAACCAATACAACCAGCTAACTAACAGATTAAGAATCTATGGTATTCACCCTCCAAGCTCGTTGGATCCTTGTGTTTTCATTTGTTGGTACGACATTCCTCATCAAATCAAGCTTATCACAAATGATACATTCGATTTGATTAAGGACCAAATTCGGAGTTCTAGACATTCCAGCAAAGATCCTTGCATTCCGTTCTTGCCATACATGATACACTGTAGCTGCAAAACTCAGTTTACGAGAAAAATTGACGAAACTCTTGCCATGCCAAGAGACAGTGGCCCATCGAATCCATTCATCCCAGCCTTTTGTCACCAGATCGCATCACATATGCTTCACATACAATCAATTCACGCATAGAACTTAATAGAACACACAAATAATTCTCTTTAAACAAATACCCATAAAGTCTATAGAACTTATGATGCGAACCTCGTGATCATGTGGTCACAAAACCCACAATCAAGATTGAGATCTAATCCTGGAAAGCCAAAATAAGTCTGATAGGAGTGTGACACAATGGAAACCTGCCCCAAGGCACCAACACTATTGGATTGAGTAGAATGACACCACGAAGCCAGTTAATCTTCGATAAGTCAGATTCAGTTCGTTCAAGAACTGAAGAATGCAAGAATCACTCTGACACGTTAAAACTGAAAAATTCAGAACTAATTATCATCAAAGCTGCTGAAATTTTAGCTTACATGAGTTTAAATAGTTCTTGAAAAATTAACCCTAATGGACCCCTTCTGTGGACTTATATCAGGTTCAGGTCAAGGAAGATGAAACTAATCAACAAAGGGAGAACATCTTCCATACGCGTTGTTATGTACAAAGCAAGGTGTGTGGTTTAATTATAGATAGTGGAAGCTATGTTAATGTTTGTAGTACCACCCTTGTTAGTAAACTGAATTTGTGTACTGTTAAGCATGCTAAACCATATAGATTGCAATGGTTGAATGATAGTGGTGAAGTGAAAGTGACTAAACAGGTTGTGGTTTCATTTTTGATTGGGAAATATATTGGTGAAGTGAAAGAGAATAGATTGTGTGTTCCTGCTAGTTCTTTGCGTGAATTGCTTGTTCGTGAAAAAGCACATGGGGTGGTTTAATGGGTCACTTTGGGGTTGTGAAAACCTTGGATGTATTGCATGAGCATTTCTATTGGCCAAAGATGAAAAGAAATGTGCAACGAATTTGTGAACAGTGCATTACTTGTAGAAAGGCAAAATCTAGATTTCTATTGCATGGACTATATACACCATTACCTGTGCCTACTGAACCTTGGGTTTATATATCTATGGACATTTTTTTAGGTTTACCTAGGTCAAAGAAAGGTAGAGACTCTATTTTTGTTGTGGTTGATAGGTTTTCTAAAATGGCGCATTTCATTGCATGCAATAAAACGGATGATGCATCTCATATCGCAAACTTGTTTTTTAGGGAGATTGTATGTTTGCATGGCATTCCTAAGAGTATAGTGTCAGATCATGATGTTAAGTTCCTTAGCTACTTTTGGAAGACCTTATGGGGAAAGTTAGGAACTAAACTCTTATTGTCGACAACATGTCATCCTCAAACAGATGGACAAACTGAGGTAGTGAATAGAACATTATCCCAACTTTTGCGTGCTATAATTCAAAAGAATTTAAATAGTTGGGGAAAATGTTTGCCTTTTGTTAAGTTTGCTTATAATAGAACTGTGCATTCGACCACTGGTTTTTCTCCTTTTGAAATTGTTTATGGTTTTAATCCACTAACTCCTATAGACTTAATTCCTTTGCCTTTTGAAGAAAGGGTAAGTTTAGATGGTGAAAAGAAGGCAAAGATGGTGAGACAACTCCATGAGGGAGTTCGACTGCAAATAGAGAAAAAGAATAGACTTTACGCTTTTAAAGCAAATAAGGGATGTAAACTGGTTGTTTTCCAACCCGATAATTGGGTTTGGGTGCACATGCGTAAGGAACGATTTCCTAACCAAAGAAAATCAAAATTACAGCCTCGTGGTGATGGACCATTTCAGGTTTTAGAGAGAATCAATGACAACACATACAAAATTGACCTTCCAGGTTAGTATGGTGTTAGTGCTACCTTTAATGTTGCTGATCTTACGTTGTTTGACACAGATTTTGATTTGAGGTCGAATCCTTTCGAGGAGAGAGGGGATGATGTGAACCAGCCCAGAAACACCAGCAAGGACCCATTACATGTTCCAAATGGTCCAATGACTCGGTCCAAGACAAAGGCATTAAAAGAGGCATTGAATGCATTGTTTTTAAATGTTTCAACCAAATCAGAATTGAAAGGTCCATTAGAGTATCAAGAGGAGACCCTAGTACATCTCATCCATGTGTAAGAGGGGTCCAATACAACCTTATTTGGGCCATAAGGTGAGGACATCAAAGGAAACAAAAGAATCCTACTACAACTTGGAAACAACATGGATGGCTACCTTTTCCTTTTGTTTCTAGGATTAAGGGGCTGCATGGAAGGCTATAAATAAGCTTTGAATCAGTTCTGTAATATTTTACTTCCTTCTTCTCATGACAGAACATTGATTTAATATTAGGGGCTTTATTTTATTTTGTTAGCTACAGCCCAAGGCTTGTTTGGGCTTAATTAATACTTTGTTTTCAGTTAGGATCCAAGGCTTGTTTGGATTAAGTTATGGGCTTTCTAGTTTAGGGTTTTGGGTCAGTTTTGAGTGGACCTCATATAAGTCCACAGAAGGGGTCCATTAGGGTTAATTTTTCAAGAACTATTTAAACTCATGTAAG
Organism: Populus trichocarpa; assembly: GCF_000002775.5. NCBI lineage: Eukaryota > Viridiplantae > Streptophyta > Magnoliopsida > Malpighiales > Salicaceae > Populus > Populus trichocarpa. Next base: position 10,473,421 of record NC_037295.2, read on the forward strand.
CCAAAATTTCAGTAGCTTTGATGATAATTACTTCTGAATTTTTTAGTTTTAACGTGTGAGAGTGATTCTTGCATTTTTCAGTTCTTGAACGAAATGAATTTGACTTTTCAAAGATTAACTGGCTTCGTGGCGTCATTCTACTCAATACTATTGTGTTGGTGCCTTAGGGCAGGTTTCCATTGTGTCACACTCCTATCAGACCTATTTCGGCTTTCCGGGATCAGATCTCAATCTTGATTGTGGGTTACGTGACGTGATCACGAGGTTTGCATCACCACTCCTCCTTCGACTAATTACATTCTGATCCCACCAAATCAGTGGGTCATCCATGAAAATGACTACCAATTTCACCTTCTTCGCCTCCGAATAGTTATGGCAATAAAAAAACAATCCACCTTTTTCTCCCACTCCACATACACCTCAGGATTGTTTCTACCTTGAAAAGAAGGTATTTTAAGTTTGATAACATCCAAATCACCATCTATATAATCTTTTTTTTTTGGTAAGTTGACGTATGTATTAAAAGAAGAAGATACAAAGATTATAAGGGGCATACCCCAGATTTACAATGAGAACAGAAACATAAAACAACAGATGGCTATAGGCTAGCCACCGAACAGAAAACTGAGACCTCACTAGATTCGTTAGGGAAACCAATACAACCAGCTAATTATCAAATTAAGAATCTATGTTATTATAAGGGGCATACCCCAGATTTACAACCATCTATATCATCATGTCCCCCAAAGTGACGGAAATGTCCCCTTTTGTCGAATTGGCCTCTAGTTCTATTTCTAAAGTCCCTTCAGTTTCTAGGTTGTCGAAAACCTTCCTTATGGCCTATGGTCTCATCCTCGAAACCACCATCACCAAAATCATCAATGTCCTCCTCAAAATTCTCATAATCAACCCACCTTAGCCTTTCAGCCCTGCTGTCATTGTTTGATTTTGTTTCAACCCCAACATTTCTCACATCTTGTGTACTTGTTCCAACCTCGTTACCACGTTTCTCCACCTTCTCAAGTCTGTCACACACATTCCTTGTCATGAAATTTATTATTTTCATCATCTTCGTCATGGCTTCCACTTGGAAGTTCACCCTCGAGAGGGGGTGGTGTGTGGTATAAAAATATCCTCATGTCGCTCGTGTTTCACTTAAATTAGGTCTTTCCCCTCGTCTCACCTTCTTTCAGTTCTTGCAGATCTGAAATCACACGGAATAGAACCAACTCAGCAGCATAATCCAAATAGGTGTGTGTATGACTTAAGAAGCAGTAAGAACACAGAAAACAAGCAAAAACAAAAATGCAATGATAGTCTCGCGAGTAGCAAGCGAATCTATTCAAAATATGAACGAAATTGAAGACCAAATGAAAACATGAATGAAGTATGCAATTTGATGAAACAACACTCAAATATAAATTATATATGTTGTAAATATACTGCAAGAAACGAAAACACTAGAAAGAAGAAGAGTTTCAAGAGTTGTCGTTAAAGCATACCTGTTTATGATAAGTTACGTCCGAATCTAGAACCTTACGTTAATGATGTTAGATTGAGCTAAAATTTGAGATATAGTGCTATTTCAACCCAAATAGACAGAATATGAAATTTTAGTAATTTACGATAAGATTTGATATGCTGATTAGACCCAAATTCGAAAACATAAGCAAAAATTATCCAATTGACCCCAAAATTGATATATAGTGCGATTAGAATCCCAGAAATCAGATGATCAAATTTTAGTTAATTCCTAGTTGATTTGATCTAATTTTTCTTTGTTTAGTTTTCTGCGGCAGAAGTAAATAACTGTCTTTTGAACGACTTTCTTTTTCTTTTTTTTTATATGCTGCAAATTCAAGGAGAAGAAGAAATTGGACTCCAAGTAAATTTTTATTTTATTTTCAAAAGGATATAACCCGATTAATGGAGTCAAGCTCTAATACCAAAATGATGCGAACCTTGTGATCACAGGGTCACGCAACCCACATGCAAAGACACCAAATTCCCAAAATGCCAAGTAAATCAGGTTTGATAGGAGTGTGACACAAATATAAGTTGTACCTAGGCACTAGCACTATTAAAAATAGAAACCTCCCAACAAATATTAATTCGTGAACGAGAAGTGATGCGAACCTCATGATTACGTGGTCACGCAACCCACATGCAAAGACACCAATTCCCGGAAAGCCAAGTAAATCAGGTTTGATAGGAGTGTGAAACAAAGATAACTTGTACCTAGGCACCAGCACTATTGAAAACGAAAAACCCCCACCCAACGAATATTGATTTGCAAACGAGAAGTATAAGGATGACGCCACGAAGCCAGTTGTTCTTCAATAAGTCATTTTCAGTTCTTTAGAGAACCAAGAAATAGGGGATTTCCCACCAACACACACACACACACACAAAGTACGACAAACAAGAAGTTTTATTAATCCGAATTGTCTAACCTTACATATTTGGTTATGCCTTTATTTATACTGACTCTAGACTTAAAGAAACCCTAATGGACCCCCCTTAGGTGGACTTATATGAAGCTCACTTACAACTGACCCAAATAAGTAATAATAACTCAAAGACTATGAATCAGATTTGTCACCCTTAAGAAGTCCCAAATAAACTATGAGAAATTTGATTTGGAAAATTTGTGTTGCTTTCCCCTTTGATGTCCTTGATTAGCTTGTATTTCCTTGTTTAACTTGGACAAATAAGAAAACAAATTTCCTCCTTTGGTGTTGATTTAATTACTTTCCTTCCTAAGTTAGGGAAAGCATATTAAATAATCTTTTCATCTTTAGGAATAAGATCTGGCCAACTTCCTTACTTAATTAGAAGAATAAATTATTGACTTTCTTTCCTTGTTATAACTAGGATAAATAAGGAATCCTTCTAAGAAAAGGATTTTGAAATATTTTTGAATCGTTGCCACTCTTGGAAACTATATTGTAGCCCATTAAAGATCCTTGTAGAGCTAGGAGATTCCCAAAACAAGTTGTCATATCTTTGTAGGAAAAGGATCCTTGCTAAATAGAAAGTCTACAAGTCAAAAGGAAGTAAATAACAAAATTCATACAACCTCTGTTGACCCGTATTGAGATGCCTTCTCGAACTCTGATTGTCTTGAGATTTTAACCTAAGGTAGGAAAACATGTCAGAAGACTCTATGTAAAATTTCAGCTTGATCCAACAGTCAGATTGAGAATTATGACTGTTGCCGTAAAACTGGATAGTTGCACATTTTACGTCAAAATCTGAATTTGACCTTGCATGGATCGTATCAAGAAGTATAAAGATGACGCCACGAAGTCAGTTATTTTTCGATAAGTCGTTTCAATTCTTTAGAGAACCAAGAAAGGGAGAATATCTCACCACTCACACACAAAGTTGCAGTACAGGATGTTTATTAATCTGGAAATTTCATCGGCTCCCACATGTTTGGTTATGACTTTATTTATACCGACTCTAGACATTCGGTACCAAGCATATTTTAGTTGCTTTGACAGGATCATATAAATTAGACTCCTCGACCACTTTCATACTTTCTTCTAGTTATGTCCATCTGTCATAATAAGCCTTGTCACTAAGATTATCTTTTGGACCTTCTTCACTAACCACACCTACCATAGGAGGTTGCCTTATGGGACATATAGGTGGGATGTATGGGAAACCTTTGAACTGCTTTTTCAAAGATGTCCCAATAGAGCCCAAATCATGATATTGAGAGGGAGTTGTAGCTATTGGATGAAAGGTTACTTCAGTTTGAGTAACCGGAGCTTCCACTAATTTGTTCACAAGGCTTAAGTAGGCTAGTTAGCCTTACCACATCACCTTTAAGGTTTTCCATTTCTCTCTGGTGTTCAACTTCCAAGCATGCACACTCTTCGTTCTCCATTAGCATTTTTTTGTTCTTGTGTGATAAATTCATTTAAAAGAAGGATCTATATTTCAACTTTGGTATATGCATATATGTTAAAAATGTTTGCATGTTAATGCTCATGTATGCTTATCTATATTGGATATAGATTGACCTTTCTGAATTGACTCATGACTTCTATAATTCCTTGGGCAAGATTTTCGAGTTCAACTGGTAGCTGTAAAGAGCATTTCCCTAGTTTTTATCATGTTTGAATCACCAATCACATTAGAAAGAAAGATGGGCTATAACCAAGGTTGTTAAAATTGCGATTTGACTAGTAAAATCATACGATTTTACGAGTCAATATGCTTAACGAGCATAATCGCATTAAAAACTCGAAAATTGATAAAATCAGATTAAAATCGAGTGAAATCGATAAAATCGAATAAAATAAAAAAAAATTACAATTTTAATACCGATTTTATGATTTCAACAAAAAAACATATACTGCACTGCAGTAGTGCAACATATGTTTCTTTCAGGCTAATAGCCACATGCCAGTTGTCTACAGTCTCCGGCATATGTTTTTCTCCAGGCTTCAGCCCTCCACATCATCATTATTTTACACATACATACAACATTTACCCTAATCTCTTTCTCTCAATCGCAGGAAGCCATTCATGATTCAACAATTAATCAGCCACCGTGAGATCGATGGCTTCCTTTTCATCAACAGTGGCAGTGCTCTCCTTTTTTCCCCCATCATCAACGGCATCCTCTTCAGTCTTTATCAACAGCTGGGAAGGGATGTTCTCCATGAGGGTAAAGTTTAATTGCTTATGTTGAATTTTTATTGCTGGAAAGGGATTTTTAGCCCCGGTTGCTCTTTGTCCCATTCCTTTCTATTTCCCCTTCTTTTCTCTCCCTTATAAGACTATGATGATCTGTTAATTAAAATGCAATCTCTTCCTTGTTGATCTGTGTTTTTAGCCCCGGCTCCCTTCATGTAATTGATGGTGTTTGTGTCTTATTTTTAGTCGATGCTTGAGATGTTGAAAAGAGATTGCATTTTAATATTTTGTCCACAATAGATGTAGGAGGAAATTCTCGAGTTCACGATCTGGACATATCTTAAGGTTGTGGTAAAGGCAAGAAGATAAAATGTTCTTTTTAACCTCTATTAAAATTCAATGATTCGGCCAGATTTGACATTTTATTACAGGATTCTAGTCTACTTCAATTGTTCTTAATGTCATGCCTTCTTCTTGTTCTTACAATTCAATCATTCCATAATCTTGTTTTATCTCAGCATATTAATCTGTGGATTGTATCACATATGTCCTCTTTGTACAATATGGTATCGTTTCTTGAGTAAAGATGGAATCCACTGGCTTTGCTGGATATTTTTTCATTGTATTATGACCATCAGTTTCTTTTGTTTTGAATCATATCTGTTGGCGATGTCATCTTCTTGTGAACTATGGAATTTATACACCACCCGCTTTAGCCTCATGGATTTTGATAGTGATATTTTTCAGTTGGTGATATCATCTTTTGTAAGGTGTGGAATTTATTCTGCCCCGAGAATTGTGATGGATAAAAAATGGCATGATCATGTGTTTCGTTCCTCAGAGTACTACAAGATGTGCTTGTTGTAATTTGAAAAACAAAACTTTGTCATTGCTGCCCCATTTTATAAATTTTTAAGTACTTCTCTTATGTGATCTATGAAATTGATGAACTCATACATATATGTTAAGTAGTTTTAGTTTATATGACACACCACCAGCAAATTATTTATTTTAAGTTTGTTAATTGTTAATTAATAAAAATTTATGAATATGAGTAATTGTATTGTATTTTTAAATTATTTAAACTATACATTTATTTTTATTTGAACCATGTATTTTTATGTGCTTGAATTATATATAGAAAAAAAAATTTCTTTACGATTTTACGATCCGAGTTTATATTACATTTTTTATATTGTGTCAAAAATACATTTTTGACAACCTTGGCTATAACCCTTTTATAAATAATAAAAGCGTTTATACATTGTTTAAAGAACTTTCAAAATTCAAAAATCCATATGCATCACTACTCATATAAAGCATCACCTTTATTAGCTACATTTCTAGTAAAAGAAGTTATGGCACTCGTGTTTTCAGGTACTTTGCAGCCTCATTTCCAATTTGTTTAGCCTGTTGTTGCAACCCTTCAGCGTGAAGAGCTACTTGCTCAATTTGTTTTGTCATCTATCTTATTTTTATCTTGGAATAAGATATTATCAATGATTAGTACTTCGTTACTGGTTGTTAAAGCTTCATTGCTTCTCTCTAGCACTCATACTATAGTCTCCAACTATGCTACCTTAGTCATTGCCCTTTACAGATGCTCTCTCTCATAGTCAAGCTCACTTATTTTAGAGTTAATTTGAATTTCAAAACTATCAATATAGTCTTAACATCCTTGATGCTCTTGCTCCATTTCAAAGTACTCTGAACTAACTCTTCCTCCATTTCAAAGTAATGACTTCTTAACTCTTCCAGCTCTTCCTCTCGGATTTCCAGCTCAGACTATAATGCCATGATTTATCCCTTTGAATACTCAGCTCTCTTCTTGTAGTCTCTCATGTTAGACTTAATGATATGAACCTCGTAATCACGTGGTCACACCACCCACAATCAAGATTGAGATTTGATCCCGAAAAGCCAAAATAGATCTGATAAGAATGACACAATAGAAACCTGCCCCAAGGCACCAACACTATTGAATGACTAGAATGACGCCACGAAACCAGTTAATCCTCGATAAGTCAAATTCAGTTCGTTCAAGAATTGAAGAATGCAAGAATCACTCTCACATATTAAAACTGAAAAATTCAGAAGTAATATTCATCAATGGCTGCCAAAATTTTGGTCGCATGAGTTTAAATAGTTCTTGAAAAATTAACCGTAATGGACCCCTTATGTGGGACTTATATGAGGTCCACTCAAAACTGGTCCAAAAACCAAAACTGAAAAACTCATAACCTGATCCAAACAAGCCTTGGATCTTAGCTAAAAAAAAAGTTTTAATTAAGCCCAAACATGGAAGAAAGTAATAAAAATAATTAATCTGTAATTAAATAGCATCAGCACTTCTTTCCTTGTGTAGCTAGGATGAATAAAGAATCCTTATAAGAAAAGGATTCTGGAACATTAATGAATCGTTGCCACCCTTGAAAATTATGTTTCAGCTCATTAAAGATTCTTATGGAACTATGAAATTCCCAAAACAAGCTGCCACATCCTTTTAGAAAAAGGATCTTTGCCAAATAGAAAGTCCACAGGTCAAAATAAAGTAAATAATAAAATGCATACAACATGTTCTGACCTATATCGCTAGTCCTTTCAGAACTCTGATTCACTTGAAAATTTACCCCAACATAGACAAATATGGAATCTTCTGGTAAAGTATACGCTCGATCCAACAGTTAGATTTGGAGTTATGCTTAATAGCGTAAAACAGGATGGTAGAAAATTTTACACCAAAATCCGAATCTGACCTTGCTTAGGTTACATCACAAGGCTGAATCGTATCACTTAATAGCTTTCCTAACGATCCTCTCTTCCTCAGATTGTGATACATATTGGGACTAAATTCTTCTTTCCTTCTCTATGCCAATCCTTGCTAACCATTTTTTCTCTTTTTCAGCATTTAACTTCTTCCTAAAGATGTCTCTCTCCCTCTCTCTTTTTTAAGGAATCTATTATTTCCTTATCAATATTTATCTTGCCTTAGGTTAAACTCTTTGCTTTAGCCAACTAGTTTTCTAGTAGCATATGTTTATTAATTAGTTCATCATACTTGGTTATTTGAGTTCTTAACTCATCTTGGATACCATTGACTATTTCTTTAGCTACCTCAATCTTTTCCTGCCATTCTTTTATAACCTTGTGATTGTTTTTCAAAGTCGCTAACTATTCATCTTTCTTTTACACCTGCTGGTTCAGGTAATTCCTTATCTTATCTTCCTCTTCCAGCTGCTTTTCTACAAATTGTTGTTGCCCCTTGCTGTAGTAGAGGTCAATTCTGCACTTCTCTAACTGTTTTCTTAACTCTTCCTCATTATCATTTCTTTTTCGTAACTCTTCTCTAGCATTGAGTTTTTCCCTCTTCGGGCAGTCTCTAGCAAAGTGATTTCCATTGAATATGAAGTAGCAAAAATTTTGTTTTGAACCCTGACTGATTGCCTTCCCATCTAACCTTCCATTATTAGCAGCATGTTTGGGCTCTCCCCCACCAAATATCTTCTTATTTCTCGTCTCATCCTTCCTCTTAGGCTTTGATGAAAACCTAGAAGCTCTAGCAATCCCTTCACTGGTCTCTGTTCTAAAGTTTACCAATCCATCAGTAGCGGCCATAACTAAAGACAAGTCTAAAATCTTCTTCCTTTTCAACTCTAACTCTAACTAAAGCCATACTGAAATAATGTTCCATGTCCCACAAAAATTCTCTAGATCCTTAGAACTTCTTGTACCAGCAAATGGTTTTCATTCTGAAACTTTTACCTTGGAGGATCCAACACCCCCAGCAGCGTTTGCGACTGCCTTCCTTAAAACAGAAAACTCTTCCTCGACAGCCTACCACTTATGACCTGTTTCGGCCACGAGTTTGACATACTGTCCAACAACCTATTCGGCGATATCCATTGCAATATGTTGTGTTTGCTGCCTGCCTTGGACTGTCCATCATCCAAGTTCAAACTCACATTAGCCCACTACTCATATAGGCCAATGCTACTGATTTCTCCATTGCTACTGATTTCTCTATTGCTACTGAATTTGACACTATCCCACGGATTGCCATATCCACCATCATTCCAGCAGTGTTTTTCATCAGCGTATTCATGTTGGTTTTTTACTCTGTTACAAACTGTCGCAGGGTTAAATTCTCGTCGAAATTTTACAGCCCCTATGCAACAACCCAACCCCCTGCTACAGTCATCCTTCCCTTTTGTCGATCCATTCGTATTTGCCTAGTAACTAAGTGTTTCCCCTCACTAAGAGGTTTCCCCACACTCTCCCTTGTTACGAGACAAGCGGAACACACAAGTAGAAAAGATATAACGGATATAAACACACAAGTTATTACAAGAACCAATCCCAACCTTTATTAGTTTCAACAACAAAGGAAATACACAAATTCATATGTGTGTGCTATGCACAAAACTTGCATGCTATATACACTAAACTAGCATCCCCTATACGGCCAAGGCTCTCTAGCCTATTTATAGACAAGCATTTCGATTACAAAGCATACAACTACCATCCTTACATTTTAGGAAGTAATGGGGACTTTCCACCCTATGTTCCCATGAACTTAGAGGGTGGTTTTGACCCATGATCCCATGATCTTAGTGTCTTAAAGAACAATCCTAGCCATGCGTTCCCACGTTTAGCAGTCATGCTTTAATGCGAACCTCGTGATCACGTGGTCACGCAACCCACATGCAAAGACACCAATTCTCAGAAAGCCAAGTAAATCAGGTTTGATAGGAGTGTGACACAAAGATAACTTGTACCAAGGCACCATCACTATTGGAAATGGAAAACCCCCACCCAATGAATATTGATTCCCCAAGCATACACAGACGTAGCATTCCAGCATCAAATCCCCATGACTTGTTGTCCATATGCCTACTGTTGTATCCAAGACACTTCTTAACACCATATTTTGTTGACGTAACAGCCACATTGTTCCCACCTTTGCTGCATGTTTTGTCCGCAAAAAACTCACAACATGATAACCCAACAAAGACCAATAGCAATCTGTTTTTATCACCTTGAATCACCTATACCACCTCTCCATCAAGGCAGCATACCAATTCATCCTCGTTGATGATTTTGGCTCCTCAACCTAACCACTGACTTGGCTGCCAAATCTGTCACCCAAATTGTCCATCGTCAAAGTGCAGACTCCTAATGTCCTCAATGATAATGTATTGACTCCCCACTAAGGAAACACACCAAATAAAATCTGTCTAGTCTGGTTCCTCAACCAAATCTCTGCATGACTTGGCTATCAAATTCTTACCTCAATCAATCTTTGATGCGAACCTCGTGATTACGTGGTCACGCAACCCACAATCAAGATTGAGATCTGATCCTGGAAAGTTGAAATAGGTCTGATAGGAGTGTGACACAATGGAAACCTGCCCCAAGGCACCAACATTATTGGATTGAGTAGAATGACGCCACGAAGCTAGTTAATCTTCGATAAGTCAGATTCAGTTCGTTCAAGAACTAAAGAATGCAAGAATCACTCTCACACGTTAAAACTGAAAAATTCAGAAGTAATAATCATCAAAGGCTCCAAAATTTAGATTACATGTGCTTAAATAGTTCTTAAAAGTAACCCTAATGGATCTACCCTTGTGGGCTAAACTGACCCACCTACAAAACTGATTTAAAAACCCTAAACTGAGAAGCCCATAACCTGATTCAAACAAGCCTAGGATCCTAGCTCAAAACAAAGTTTTAATTAAGCCCAAACATGAAAGAAAATAATAAAAATAACTAAGTTGTCATTAAATACCGCTAGGCCTTCTTTCCTTGTTTAGCTAAGATGAATAAGGAATGCTTATAAGAAAAGGATTCTGAAACATTAATGAATCTTTGCCATACTTGGAGATTATATTGCAGCTCATTAAAGATCCTTGTGGAACTAGAAAATTCCCAAAATCAGCTACCACATACTTGTAGGAAAAGAATCCTAACCAAATAGGAAGTCCACAAGTCAAAAGAAAGTAAATAACAAAATTCGTATAGCCTCTGTTGACCAGTATTGCGGTGCCTTCCCAAACTTCGATTGACCTGAAATGTTAACCTAATATAGAAAAACATGTGTAGAGAGTCCACATAAAATCTTAGCCCGATCCAACGGTCGGATTGAGAATTATGATTGTTGCCGTAACCATGGACTGTTGTGCATTTTACACCAAAATCCGAATCTGACCTTACTTGGGTCGTATCACAAGGCTGAACCATATCATGCTGGTAGCATTATCCATTAGCAAATATGAGGATGAGGTGCTTTGTGATGTGGTTCCTATGCATGGATGCCATTTATTGTTGGGAAGACAATGACAATATGATCGAAGGGTTACACATGATGGATTCACAAATAAGTATTCTTTCACTCTTAAAGGGCAACCTATTACTCTTGTGTCGTTAACTCCAAAACAGGTCAGGGAGGACCAATTAAAGTTACAAGGATCAAATGAAAAAAAAAAGGAAAAGGAAAGGAAGGCCGAAATTGAAAAAAAAAAGAGTTCAAAAAAAGGAGAGAAAAACATTAATCAAAGTGAAAAAGAAAGAGAGAGTACTTTGGCCCTAGTTAGAGAAAGAGAGGAAAAATTCAATTACATTGCAAAAAAAAAAGTGAGATCAAGAAAGCATTATTTTAACATCAGCCCCTTATTGTACTCATATACAAGGAGGCTCTTTTATGTGCTAATGATCTCGTCGGTACTTTGTCGAGTGATACTGTTTCTCTTTTACAGAAGTTTGAAGATGTCCTTCCCGAAGAGGTACCTCATGGTTTACCCCCAATCACAGGGATTGAACATCAAATTGATTTCATACCTGGTGCATCAATTCCAATCCGACCTGCTTTATAGGAGTAATCACGAGGAGGCCAACTTCAGAGGCAAGTAGGTGAATTATTGGAAAAGGGGTATGTGTGTTAAAGCATGAGTCCTTGTGTTATTCCGGTTCTATTAGTTTCTAAGAAGGATGGAACATGGAGGATGTGTGTTGACTGTCGAGCCATCAACAACATAACGGTAAAGTATCGACACCCCATTTCTAGATTAGATGATATGTTTGACGAATTGCATGGTTCTTGTGTCTTTACAAAAATTGATCTTAAGAGTGGATATCATCAGATTAGGATGAAGGAAGGTGATGAATGAAAAATTGCTTTCAAAACTAAATATGGTTTGCATGAGTGGTTAGTGATGCCTTTCGGTTTAACTAATGCTCCGAGCACATTTATGCGTTTGATGAACCATGTTTTACGTGCATTTATTGGTAGATTTGTAGTTGTGTATTTTGATGATATCCTAATTTATAGCAAAAATTTGAAAGAATATATAATGCATTTGAAATCTGTTTTGGAGATTCTAAGGAAAGAAAGGTTGTTTGCAAACCTCAAGAAGTGCACCTTTTGCAAGGATAAGCTTGTGTTTTTTGGTTTTGTTATTAGTAAGAGAGGAATTGAGGTGGACGACGAAAAGGTGAAGACAATTGAAGAGTGGCCAACGCCAACAACAATCAGTCAAGTGAGGAGTTTCCACGGCTTAACTAGCTTCTATAAACGGTTTGTGCGTGATTTTAGTAGCTTAGCCGCCCCTCTTACTGATCAAAGAAAAATGTATTGTTTAAGTTGGGGAAAGAACAAGAAAAGGATGAGATGAATGGATTCGATGGGCCACTGTCTCTTGGCATGGCAAGAGTTTCGTCAATTTTTCTCGTAAACTGAGTTTTGCAGCTACAGTGTATCATGTATGGCAAGAACGGAATGCAAGGATCTTTGCTGGACTGTCTAGAACTTCGAATTTGGTCTTTAATCAAATTGAATGTATCATTCGTGATAAACTTGATTTGATGAGGAATGCCGTACCAACAAATGAAAACAAAAGGATCCAACGAGCTTGGAGGCTGAATACCATAGATTCTTAATTTGTTAGTTAGCTGGTTGTATTGGTTTCCCTAACGAATCTAGTGAGGTTTCAGTTTTATGGTCAGTGGCTAGCCTGTAGCCATCTGTTGTTTTATGTTTCTGTTATCATTGTAAATCTGGGGTATGCCCCTTATAATGTTTGTATCTTCTTCTTTTAATACATACGTCAACTTACCAAAAAAAAAAAGAACAAGAAAAGGCATTAATCTGATCAAAGAAAAGTTAACTAATGCACCTTTGCTTGTTTTACCTAACTTTGCTAAAACCTTTGAATTTGAGTGATGCTTCAAGAATAGGTATTGGAGTTGTTTTACCTAACTTTGCTAAAATCTTTGAAATTAAGTGTGATGCTTCAGGAAAAGGTATTGGAGCTGTTTTGATGCAAGAAGGTCGTCCAGTTGCTTATTTCAGTGAAAAGATGATTGGAGCAACCCTAATTACCCCACTTATGATAAGGAGATGTATGCCTTGGTAAAAGGCTTTGGAAAATTGGCAACACTATAGGGCTAATGGAATTTGTGATTCACACAGATCATGAATCTTTGAAGCATTTGAAAGGACAACAAAGGTTGAACAAACACCATGCCAAGTGGGTGGAATTCATTGAGACATTTCCTTGTGAGATCAGATATAAGCAAGGTAAGGAAAATGTGGTGGCTGATGCATTATCCCGAAGGTATGCTTTACTTTCCATTTTAGATACACAACTACTTGGCTTTGAATACATTAAGGATTTGTATGTACAAGATTATGATTTTGGTGATGTGTTCAATGCATGTGAAAAAGTGGCGTTTGGTAAGTTTTATAAGCATGATGGATTTTTGTTTTGGAAAAATAAATTGTGTGCGCCTAAGTATTCTTCGCGTGAATTACTTGTGAGAGAAGCTCATGGTGGTGGTTTGATGGGACATTTTGGTGTAGCTAAGACTTTAAGAATTTTACATGAACTTTTTTTTTTTGCCTCATATGAAACGTGATGTGGAAAGAATATGTGAGAAATGTATCATGTGCAAACAAGCCAAGTCTAAGTTGAAACCCCATGGATTGTACACCCCTTTGCCAATACCTAGTGAACCTTAGACTGACATTTCTATGAATTTTGTTTTATGTTTACCTAGGACCAGGAGGGGGAGAGATTCAGTTTTTGTGGTGGAAGATAGATTTTCCAAAATGACACACTTCATTGCATGTTATAAAACTGATGATGCACCACATATAGCTGATTTGTTCTTCAAAGAAATTATTAGGTTACATGGTATACCTAAGACCATTGTTTCTGATACGGATGCAAAGTTTTTGAGTTACTTTTGGAAGACTTTGTGGGGAAAATTAGGAACCAAATTGTTGTTTTCTACTACTTGTCATCCAAAAATAGATGGTCAAACTAAAGTAATGAATAGAACTTTGCTATCATAAAAAAGAACTTGAAAACATGGGAAGATTGTTTGCCACATGTTGAATTTGCTTACAATAGAAGTAAACATTATGCATCTTGACATGATCAAAAAGTTGGTGTCTTATCCCAAGTGCATGAGTATCGAAGTAATAAATAACACGGCAAGACTGAGTCGAATCACAAGGAGGTGAACTATATAAAATTATAAACAATAAATGAAAAGGAGTTGAAGAGAACTTTTGAGATGTGATATTGATGTAAGGATTAAACAAGGATAAAATAATTGTCAAGGTTAGAGGATCTACTAATGGTATTTCAAATAAGTATAGTATAAATTTTTTATATTATTCAACTAAAAACCACACACAAAGGAGGTTCCAATTGGATTATAAATTATTATATTAATTATCTTATTTTAGTAATACCATACTTTTAAATATTGTCAGGAATTCATGATGTTAACTTAAGTTAACAACAAATCAAGTTCCTTTCATAGCACAGGTGTCGGTTATACCATACAGTTGGGCTATAAAAGTGCCAAGTATTTGTTGTACCAAGGGTTGTTCAACACAAATCTAGATTAACCATTTAACAAGCAAGGTATTACGAGTTAGTAAGATAATAAATACAAAACATGTTAGTATCAAACATTAAAGTCCATGTTAAGTTTATACTATACTTATTCTTACACCATTAGTGTAACCTTTTCACCTTGACATAATAAACTTAGCTGAACATTATATGAATAAGAGAAATATAGATAAACAAGATAAGAACATAATTATATAAGTATAGTAAAGGAAATGAAAAGCATAAACAAGAGATTAAGAAAAATATAACATGGAATAAAACTTGAACTCTACAAAATACAAAGAAAGAGAGCAAGAGCAAGATCTTGTCTGAAAACTAAGATGCCTAAATGCATGGCAAATGCCTCCTTTTATAGGCAAAAATTCGAAACTATTGATTTGATAATTAATTGTTGAGTGGGTGGCCACATCTTGACTTGGTGACAATCCTTATCTTCTTGTCTGAATCAAATGTCATTGCTAACATCAGAAATCACCCAAATTTCAGTTGGAAGAGTGGTAACAATAATGCACAAACTTCACAACCACCATTTCAAGGACACCATAATTTTCAAAATTCTCATGGATATGCATCTCCTTATAATCCCCCTCCTAGAAGAAATCTTGAGGAAACATTGCATGCATTCATTGAAAAGCAAGAGACAATCAACACTCAAAATGCTCAAACTATGGCAGATTTGAAAGATACTCTTGCAAAGTTCACATCTACTCTTAGTTTTCAGGAGAAAGGTAAGTTTCCATCTCAACCACAGCAAAATCCTAAAGAGCAATACAATTCAAGTGCAAGCAACTCCGGAAGCCAACATATGGATCGAGTCAAATCAATCATTACTCTCCACAGTGCTAAGGTTATTGAAAAACCAGTTATTGAAAAACCAATTCTTGAACCTTGTTAGAAAGATGACGAGTCAATCTCTAAGCGTAAGGAAGGGGTTAAACCTGAACATTGCAAAGAAAAGACTGATTCCCCACCAGTACTTCTATTTCCTCATGCCATGACCAAACAAAGGGAAGTCAATCACGATTTTGAAATCTTTGAAACTTTCAAACAGGAAGAAATTGAGGACAAGAAAGGCACCAAAAATGTTGTCGCGGATCATTTGTCAAGATTGACAATAGATTCCACATCTGACATCACACCAATTGATGATTACTTTCCTGATGAATCTTCACTTTCTATTGCTTCAATACCTTTGTCTGCTAATATTGACAATTTTCTTGCTTCAGGATTTTTGCCAGCTTATTGGAATACCAATGACAAAAGAAATTTTTTGAGCGTAGTGAAAAACTTTTATTGGGATGACCCTTACCTATTCAAATATTGTCCTGATTAAATATTTCAAAAATATATTCCTAACAATGAGGTAAGTAGTGTCATTAAACTTTGTTATTCTAAGGCATATGAGGGTCATTTCTCGTAAAAAAAGACAGCTGTGAAAATCTTACAAAGTGAATTCTGTTGGCCCACCATGTTCAAGGACATACATGCATTCTGCAAAACCTGTGAAAATTTTCAAAAGTTAGGATTTATTTCAAAACATAAGGGGTCTTTAGATAATCTTCTATTGACTCTTGAGACGTATCTTGGTGAAGATGTGCATCGTGTAATTCATGATTTATAGCACCATTTTCATAAAGAACATGCTCGACATAGTCTTGGAAATCTGACTAAAAAAAACCTTGTGATATGATCCAGGCAAGGTCAAATTCGGATTTTGACGTAAAAAGTGCAACTATCCAGTTTTACGACAACAGTCATAATTCTCAATCCGACCGTTGGATCGGGCTACAATTGTACATGGAGTCTCCTGACATGTTTTCCTACCTTGGGTTAAAATTATAGGTCAATCGGAGTTCGTGAAGGCATCTCAATACGGGTCAACAGAGGCTGTACGAATTTTGTTATTTACTTCCTTTTGACTTGTGGACTATTTGGCTAGGATTCTTTTCCTAAAAGGATGTGGCAGCTTATTTGGGAATCTCTTAATTCTCCAAAGATCTTTAATGGGCTGCAACATAGTTTCCATGTGTGTCAAAGATTTATAAATGTTTCAGAATCCTTTTCTTACAATGATTCCTTATTCATCCTAGCTACAAAAAGAAAAGAAGACTTCAGAATAAATTTTACCTTCATATCAGATTTCCTAGTCTATTTAGGACATTTTAATGGTGAGAAATCTGATTATAGCATATTTAGGATATTAATTTCGGATTTATTATTGTTACTATTATTTTCATCTTAGTTTAGGGTTTATTTATATTATTTTGGTTTAATTGTAAGTGGACATCATATAAGTCCACATAAGGGGTCCATTAGGGTTTATTTTTATTTGGAGTCACTATAAATAAGGGCATAAGCAGACATATAAGGCTAGACAATTCAGATTAATAAAACTTCTTATTTGCCTCACTTTGTGTGTGTGTGTGTGTTGGTGAGATAATCTCCCTTCCATGGTTGTCTAAAGAACTGAAAAACGACTTATCGAAGAACAATTGTCTTCGTGGCGTCATCCTTATACTTCTCGTTCTTGAATCAATATTCGTTTGGTGTGGGTCTCTGTTTTCAATAGTGCTGGTGCCTAGGTACAATTTATCTTTGTGTCACACTCCTATCAAACCTGATTTACTTTGCTTTCCGGGAATTGATGTCTTTGCGTGTGGGTTGTGTGACCACGTGATCACGAGGTTCGCATCACCTTGTTTGCTAGTTTTTAAGAAAACTGGATATGAATCGTATCCCCGACCAATAGAGGGTGTTTAAGCCGTTCTTGGACGTAAAACCAAGGGAAGATGTGAGCCACAATCATAACTACTTGTACATACACATGTTTTGACCAAAAATAAAGAGAGAGAGAAAGAGAGAGAGAGAGAGAGAGGCTCCAGTTGGCTTATATATAGGTGGTATGATTGCATTTTCAATTTCTCATTTATAAAATCTTCTCTTCCTTCCCTTCATTTCTACTCAACCCATATATTCAACAGATATAGAAGTGTGTAGAAATGGCAGGTTCCTCAAGTCCTCAAATAAGAAACATTTGTGTTTTTGGTGGATCCAGTCCTGGGAAAGAAAAGGAGTTTTTAGAATCAGCAAATCATCTGGGGTCAGGTACTAGCTGAGAGAAAGATTCATTTAGTGTATAGGGGAGGCAGCCTTTGGTTAATGGGGGGGTGTCAATAGCTGTATTTTTAGGAGGCAGTCAAGTTTTGGGGGTCGTCCCCAAAGCTTTAGCAAAAGGGGACATCATTGGAAAAACAATTGGAGAGGAACTATAGGTCTCCACAATGTCTGATCGAATGAATACAATGTTTAACCATGTTGACGCCTTCATTGCCTTACTAGGTGGTCTTTTTTTTTTGGTAAGTTGACGTATGTATTAAAAGAAGAAGATACAAACATTATAAGGGGCATACCCCAGATTTACAATGAGAACAGAAACATAAAACAACAGATGGCTACATGCTAGCCATCGACCGTAAAACTGAAACCTCACTAGATTCGTTAGGAAAACCAATACAACCAGCTAACTAACAGATTGAGAATCTATGGTATTCACCCTCCAAGCTCGTTGGATCCTTGTGTTTTCATTTGTTGGTACGACATTCCTCATCAAATCAAGCTTATCACGAATGATACATTCGATTTGATTAAGGACCAAATTTGGAGTTCTAGACATTCCAGCAAAGATCCTTGCATTCCGTTCTTGCCATACATGATACACTGTAGCTGCAAAACTCAGTTTACGAGAAAAATTGACGAAACTCTTGCCATGCCAAGAGACAGTGGCCCATCGAATCCATTCATCCCAGCCTTTTGTCATTCTTGGACCATGTATACCAAACCGATGAAGTTTATCTTGAGTTGTGAGTTTCTGTTGGACAGCCATCCATAGAAGAAATGAATGTCTTGGAACAGCATTCTTGAACCACACAATGTCATGCCTTACTAGGTGGTCTGGGCACATTGGAAGAGATCTTTTCTTATTTCCTCTTGGGCCCAACTTCACATTCACCATAAACCTATAGGTTTGTTAAATGTTAACGGTTTTTATGATAATTTATTGTCTTTTCTTGATCATGTTGTGGAACAGAAATTTCTAACATCTCTGGCACGACTAATCATAATCTCTACTGCTACTGTTGAACAATTGATTGATCAACTACAGTCTTTCATCCCTGTAATTGATCCCTCTATGAGTCGCATGTACTGGTCAACCATAGACAGCCGTAAAAAGCATAGATTGGATTTAAGTCTTCGTTTGTGAAACCTTTGTGTCTTTTGGTTTTATTAATAGCATATTATGTTGTTTTGTTATTTCTTATATTTGTTTAAGTGTGTTTCAGGTTTGTCAGTGTTCGCTGTTTCAAGTGATGTCTTCTATACTCTATCCTTCTACCTTAGGACTTGAGGACAAACTAACTGTTTTTGCTATTATTAAAACCATTTGAGAAAACTGTTATTAGGATGGCAGAGTAAGGAGGAATTCTATTGACTCTTAAGACGCATCTTAGTAAACATTCTTATCAAGGTCTACCATAACACTTCTTGAAATATTCAGGTTTACAAACTCTCGCATTATTATCACTTGATTCTGCACATATACTCATTTAACAAGTATTCTTAAACTTTCATTTTCACACACTTTAACATATGATTGTGGGATGCACATTGGATTATTACATTATTTATGTTCTTTTGTTAAAGGTGACAACTAAGGGAAAGAGATAGTATATGATTTGCAAAAAAAAAAAAAAACAAAAACAAAAACAAATTGATAATATTGATGATAATAAAAAGTAGATAAGTTTGGTTTCGTAGCCTCCCTAACCTAAGCAATTAAGCCCGAATGGGTGTTTTAACATCTAATACCCTAAAGTCAACTCACTTGGGAGCTATTGGTGTAGTGCTTGTTACATGGGTTCAGGAGAAAAGCTTAAGGGAATCAAACATTGCAGTATCTACGTATCAGTATCTGCAACCTGAGTTACTAAGCTCGTAGGAGTGTCTCAACACCTAATGCCCTAAGACCAACTGGTCTAGGAGTCATTAGCCTAAAGCTCGTTACATGGGTTAAAGATGCATTGTGTTTAAAGTTATAAGTATATATATATATATTAAGAAAAAGAACAAAAAAAAAAGAAAAAAGAAAATAATCCCAACCCAAGGAAGTTAACCTTAGAAAAACATTAGAACAAAATTGTGTTTTCATCCAAGCAAAGCCCCATAACTATGTGTTGATATATTGAGCATAAAATGAAGGTTTATTAATATCTTGTTTAAGAAGTATGAAGCATATATATAAATTTAATGAGAGTTTGTTTATTTGAATAAATTAATGGAAGTTGAATGATGAATGCCTTGCTTTTGAATGTTGCAAATTGTTTAACGCTTTAATTACTATGGACTAGTAATAAGCTGGTTGGGGGTGTGATTAGTACTTAAAATTGTATTTTCATCAAGGTTTTATATCATCATATTGCACTTAAAGTATCATTAAATTCCCTAACTTGAGCATGTTTTATAATAACAAGTCTGATAACATAAGATATCTTTAATTTATTGTAAATGTTCATTTTGAATGTAGACATATCTCACAATTTAAAGGATTGATTGATGTGTTTAATTATTGAAATTGAGAAGACAAAGAGATGGCTAACCTTAAAGAAAAGATTCTGGTTGAATTCAAATTGGAATACCATTCGGTTATTGGATTATAACTGGAGCTGTAGAACATGGATTTAGGTATGGTTTATATGGATGGAAAGCTAAGACATAGGCCTAAAACTTTCATGAAGAGTCCAAGATTCAAAACGGTCGTTTTCAAGTTCAAATTATAGCAACAAAAGAGAAGTTGGAATCTATCCTGCAGCCCAGACATTGTTCAGTATTCAACCCATATCTCGAGTTCTAAAAGTCCAAATGAGCTCATTCTTGTTTTGTTGAAAAGTTGAGACAAATTCCTAGAACTTTAATGAAGACTATCTGCTCCAATTCTGATGTTAGCGATGATGTTTTGTTCAGACAAAAAGATAAGGGTTGTCACCAAGTCAAGAGGTGGCCACCCGTTCAATAATAGTCATCAAATCAATAGTTCTAAATTTTAGCCTACAAAAGGAGGCATTTAACATACATTTAGACATCTTGGTGTTCAGATCAATATCACTCTCTTACTTTGTATTTTGTAATGTTCAAGTTTTATTTTATGTTATATTAATCTATTATTTATGTTTTTAATTTCCTTTACTATACTTAGTTAACTTATATCATGTTTATATTCTTATATTGTTTATTTATGTTTTTCTTCTTCATTATGTTTAGCTAAGTTAATTTTGTCAAGGTGAAAAAGGTACACTAATGGTGTAAGAATAGGTATAATATAAACTCAACATGGACTTTAATGTTTGATACTAACATGCTTTGTATTTGTTATCTTACTCACTCTTAATACCTTGATTGTTAAATGATTAATCTAGATTTGTGTTGTACAACCCTTGGTACAATAAATACTTGGCACTTTGATAGCCTACTGTATGGTATAACTGACACCTGTGCTATGAAAGAAACTTGATTTGTTGTTAACATAAGTTAACATCATGAATTCAACACAATATTTAAAAGTATGGTGTTACTGAAATAAGATAATTAATATAATAATTTATAATTCGATTGGAACCTCCTTTGTGTGTGGTTTCCAGTTGAGTAATAAAAAGAGTTTATACTATACTTATTTGAAATACTATTAGTGGATCCTCTAACCTTGACAGTTGTTTTATCTTTGTTTAAATCCTTACATCATTATCACTTCTCAAAGTTCTCTTCAACTCCTTTTCATTTATTATTTGTAATCTTATATAGTAGACCTCCCTGTGGTTCGATCCCGGTCTTGCCGGGTTATTTATTACTTCGACACTCCTACACTTGGGATATGACATCAATCTTTTAATCGTGTTAGCAGCAACACAAAGTTTCCAAATCATATTTCTCCTAGTTTATCTGGGACTTCTTAAGGGTGACAAATCTGATTCTAGCATATTTAGGATGGTAATTTTCAGATTTTTATTATTTTCTTCTTAGTCTTTGGATTATTATTACTTATTTGGGTCAATTGTAAGTGGGCTTCATATAAGTCCACCTAAGGGGGTTCATTAAGGTTTCTTTAAGTTTAGAGTCAATATAAATAAAGGCATAACCAAACATGTAAGGTTACGCAATTTTCAGATTAATAAAACTTCTTGTTTGCTGCATTTTGTGTGTGTGTGTGTTGGTGAGATAATCTCACTTCTATGGTTCCCTAAAGAACTAAAAACGACTTATCGAAGAACAACTGGCTTTGTGGCGTCATCCTTATACTTCTCGTTTGCGAATCAATATTTGTTGGGTGGGGGTTTTCTGTTTCCAATAGTGTTGGTGCCTAGGTACAAGTTATCTTTGTGTCACACTCCTATCAAACCTGATTTACTTGGCTTTCTGGGAATTGGTGTTGTTTTTTTTGCGTAACCACGTGATCATGAGGTTTGCATCAATACGGGAGACAAAACTTTTATGCCTAGTCTCCCATTAGGGTCGACCAACCACCCCTAAAACAAAGGAACCAAGTCCTTATTGTCTCATCACCTAAACATCTTGCATGTGCTGCCATAGAGATGCCTTTAGAGGAAGTGTGGTCAAGAAAGAAGGAAGAACAAACTCTTAGTGTGAAAGAGAGAGGGAAGGATGGTTTTGGAAAGTAGAAGAGTTAAGAGGAGAAGAAGCAAGGGATTCTTAAGAAGAAGAAGAAGTTTGAAACAAAATGGAAGCAGGACTAGCACTACCGCGAGGCCCATCTCATCGTCTTCCACCGATAGATTGATCTAATATTTGGATATCATGTTCTAGGCAACCTCATCTACCATTTGACCAATGAGTATTCCAAAACAAGATTTCATTGAAGAGTTACAGCCAGCTAGGTAGGACTATACAAAGTAGGGATTGCTTGCTTTAGAGGAGTCAACTTCAGCACCAAGTTTCTCTACCATCTACCATTGGATTGCTGCAAACTTTGGAAGGGAGGTTCATAAGATCAAGTTATTACTTATGAAAGGTGGAGAGTTGAAACACATTCACTAGGAAGAAATTATTCATCTTTAATAGTAAGGGTCTAAAAAGGCATGATTTCCAAGTCAGTAAGGTATAAAGGCAATCGTGTCTACTTTAATCGTTGGATTATTCTTAGTTTGAGATATGTTGTGTAAGACCCCGAGTTCTATATTCTGACCGTTAGGTTTCATCAAACAATCTACGGTTAATTGCTTATTGCCTTTTGAATCAGCTGTTAATTTCTGCAAAATTTTGAAAACTTGATT
Source organism: Populus trichocarpa (assembly GCF_000002775.5). NCBI lineage: Eukaryota > Viridiplantae > Streptophyta > Magnoliopsida > Malpighiales > Salicaceae > Populus > Populus trichocarpa. Next base: position 10,496,333 of record NC_037295.2, read on the forward strand.
GAATACATGTTTTGATGAAATTGGAATTATATGGGTGTTAGGGTTTGTATAAATGTTTGATAATGGAAGTTTGATTGAAAAAACATTTTGAGTGACAATAGAAGGACATAAAACTAAGGAAACTAAGGAAGAAAAACAATCAAGTGGAAACCCTTAATAATAGAACCGACTAGCCTTGAACAAAGAAGGAAATTAAATGTATGAATTAAATAGGGTAATGCTTCATGTTAACAAACCTTGGGTAGGGTAAATTGTGATTAAAAATAGAACCTTGAGTAAATGGAAGAATGGTGTGTTCTTGAATGCATGGAAGGGTGTTTGGTGAAAGGCATGGAAGAAACAAAGGTAAATACATTAGTATGACAATGAAAAGGCTAGAACAAAGGAAATAATGGAAGAAATTGGGACAAATGGGGGAGGATTCCTACCCTGAGAGGGCTAACCAGATTTGAACATGGAGGAGGAATGGATATTGGTGTGAAAATGTTAATGCTAAATGTTTAACAAGGATGTATTGTAAAGGCTAAAAGAGTAGTAAAGTGATATGATGGGTTAGATTAGCATGAGAAGGGGGTAAACTAGAAGACATTATGTTAAATATTGAAAACAACCAAGGAAAAACACATAACCTTAAGGTTGGACAAGTTTGGTTGATAAGGGGATTTTGCTTGAATGTGATATAGAGTATATGAAATGGAAATATTTGGTTGTTTGTCAAATCCATAGATTGAGAAACTGGACAACTTTGTCACCTAACCCCTCAATGAGATTAGGAATTGAAAATAATAAAATTTGAAATAGATTTCTTTACAAAAGTTGTAGGCATGGATGTTACTTTTCAAATGAAATTGACCGTGTATAATTTGGAGTTGGTATAACTCCAGATATAAGCCAACAACTGAGTAAAGATCTAAGTCAACATAAATACTAAACAAATTTTGGATGCTACTGTGATTGTTCATTTTGAACCTTAAAATGATGTAATTTGGAATTGGTTGCTTTACAAGCGTTGTAGGTATGAATTAACCCTTTCAAAAAATCCTAACCTTAAATTGGAGTTGTATAACTCCAATATGAACCACAAATCAAGTATGGGTCTAACCAATATAAAACTGGGCCGATTGTAGATGCTACTATGATGGTTTAAATTAAAATTAAGCCCTAAAACGATATAATTTGGAGTTGGTTCCTTTACAAAAGTTATAGGCATATATGATATCTTTCGAATGGAATTAGTCTTGATGAATTTGGAACTATATAAATCCCAATATGACATAAAAAAAAAAAGAGCAAAGAGAGGTCAAATTCAACATTGCTGGACAGATTTCATTAAGTATAATAACATATGGATTTGGGTACTTTAATGATAGAACTAGGTTTTTTACCATGTAATAAAGTTGTAGATTAATGTCTTATATTTTAAAAGAGTCTATCCACGTTCAAAACCAAGGTTTAGAATGCTATGCATCGAATTAGTCATTATATTATTAGAATGGATATGAGTACCTATCGTGCATTGGTAAGCATCTTATACCTCGTTAAATTGATTATAATCTTATTCTTGAATTTTGTGTAACTATAAGTATATCCATTACATCGAAAGTATAAAATCAATTAAAAACGAGAATTTAATTGATTAGTTTCATGGTTTGAAAACTAATGGCATCAACATGTCTAACGATCAAGATTCTAATTGATTAGTTTCCTGGTTCGGAAACTAATGGCTTCAGTGTATTGAATTGATTTTTGAGTGAGATATCAGATGGGTATTGGCTTTTATGTGAAAAGTCGAAAGAAAAGATATATACTATTGAATTGATATCTGAGTGAGATATCGGATGGATATTGGCTTTTATGTGAAAAGCTGGAGGAAAATATATTTAGTATTGAATTAAAATATGAGTGAGATAACGAATGGACATTGGCTTTTATACAAAAAGCTAGAAGAGGAAATGAGTGTGGCACTTGAATAGAGTGCCAAAATTCTTGGCAATTGACCTTCATATGACCATGATTTTTATTTGATTATTTTCTAGTTTGGAAACTAATGACGTTAACGTGTCTAATGACCGAGATTTTAATTGATTAGTTTTCTGGTTCGGAAACTAATGGCGTCAACATGTCTGATGACCGAGATTTTTAGTGATTAGTTTCTTGGTTTTAAAACAAATGGCGTCAGCGTGTTTGACTATCGAGATATGAATTGATTAGTTTTCTAATTTGGAAACTAATGGCGTTAGTGTGTCTAATAACCGAGAATTTAAAAAATTAGTCATCGGTTAGAGACTTACAATATTAGTTGTTAGATGACTAATTTGATGCATAATAGTGCGTGCAAGGTACTCATGTCCATTCAAACATTATCATAACTAATTGATCCATACCAATATATGCAAGGTACTTATATCCATTCCAATATTATCATTACTAATTTGATCCATACTAATGTACATAAAGTACTCATATCCATTCCAGTATTTAGCATAGCAATACAACAACAAATTGTGAATTTATCAATAAGTTTACATGGATTGAAAAGATAGGGTGCAAGGCACCTATATGCTCCTTTGTCTAAACAAGTCCTTCCAACCACAGATGAACCTGCTCCAAGCACCTCTCCTGTTTGGATTAAGAGATGATATAATTATCACTTAATAACTTTTCCATAGTGTGAATTCTAAATATATCATTGAAATCTCATTCACATAAGTTCATTACTATGAATTCATTTTACTTCAACTAATTTCCTCATTACACTTTTCATCCCCAATTTATTACTCAAGAGCACTGCTTCATATTTCATTTATAAGCAGAGTTTTAGATCTCGGTTTTGAATGTGGTTGATATGGACCAAGACTTGTTTGGGCTTAATTAATACTTTGTTTTCAGCTGAGATTCAAGACTTGTTTGGATCAGGTTATTGGCTTTTCAATTTAGAGTTTTTGGGTCAGTTTTGAGAGGACCTCATATAAGTCCACATAAAGGGTCCATTAGGGTTAATTTTTCAAGAGGAGTGAAGAAAGTTAGGAAGGGTGATGAGAATTATGTGAAAAAACTAAAGAAACAATCTAATTTTTATGCTAGAGAGGGTGAGGCCATATCTGCATTTTTCACTAACAAACCAATGATTTTACTTGTGTACAAAGAGCCTTACTTTAATACTAACGATCTTGATCATATTATGCCTAGTGTTGCTATTTCTTTGTTGCAGGAGTTTGATGATTTGTTCCCCGATGATATTCCTAGCAGATTACCACCATTGAGAGGGATAGAGCATCAGATTGATTTCGTATTCGGAGCTTCAATTCCTAACCAACCAGCCTATAGAAGCAATCCCGAGGAGACGAAGGAGCTTTAAAGACAAGTTGATGAGCTGATGAAAAAGGGGTACATTCGTGAGAATATGAGCCTGTGTGCTGTACCCGTGCTACTTGTGCCTATAAAGGATGGAACATGAAGGATGTGTGTTGATTGTCGAGCCATCAACAACATAGTGGTAAAATATAGATATTCCATTCCTAGGCTTGATGACATGTTAGTGGGTATCATCAGATTAGGATGAAAGAAGGTGATGAATGGAAAACAACATTTAAGACGAAGCATGGTTTGTATGAATGCAATAATGGTTTTTATGACATGTTAGTGGGTACCATCATATTAGTATGCACCTAGTACGTGTACCCTTTGCATGGAGAACATTGTGTTTCTTGGTTATGTTGTAATTACACAAGGTATCGAGATGGATGAGGAAAAAGTTAAGGCCATCTGGGATTAGCCTGCACCCAAATTAGTAGGCGAGGTGAGTTTTCATGGGTTTGCTAGTTTTTATAGGCATTTTATGAAAGATTTCAATACAATAGTTGCACCTTTGAATGAAGTTGTTAAAAAGTCAATTGGGTTTAAAGGGGGGGGGACAAGAATTGGCTTTTATTCTTTGAAAGAGAAATTATGCTTTGCACCTGTTTTGGCTTTACCTGACTTTACGAAAGCATTTGAAATAGAATGTGATGCATCTAGAATAGAAATAAGTGTTATTTTGATGCAGGATCAGAGACCTATTATGTATTTCAGCGAGAAGTTAAGTTGAGTGACCTTGAACTATCCCACTTACAACAAAGAAGTTTATGCACTGGTAAGAGCACTTGAGACATGACAACATTACTTGTGGCCAAAAGAGTTTGTAATCCATTCAAATCATGAGTCCTTGAAACATCTGAAAGGATAAGGTAAGTTAAAAATAGACATGCAAAATGGGTGCAATTCATTGAAACTTTTCCTTACGGAATGTCTAGAACTTCGAATTTGGTCTTTAATCAAATCGAATATATCATTTGCGATAAGCTTGATTTGATGAGGAACGTCCTACCAACAAATGAAAACAAAAGGATCCAAAGAGCTTGGAGGGTTAATAACATAGATTCTTAATTTGATAGTTAGCTGGTTGTATTGGTTTCCCTAACGAATCTAGTGAGGTCTCAGTTTTCTGTTTCGTGGCTAGCCTGTAGCCATCTGTTGTTTTTATGTTTCTGTTCTCGTTGTAAATCTGGGGTATGCCCCTTATAATCTTTGTATCTTCTTCTTTTAATACATACGTCAACTTACCAAAAAAAAAAGAACATAGTAACTGATGCACTTTCGCGCAGGTATGTTCTTCTAAACACCATGAATACTAGATTGCTAGGCTTTGCATATGTGAAGGAATTATATGATAATAATTCTGACATTGCCGACAATTATAATGCATGTGGACATTCAGCTTTTGGTAAATTTTATTTGATGGATGGTTACTTGTTCAAAGAGTATTGTGTGTTCCTGCTAGTTCTTTGCGTGACTCGCTTATTGCACGAGTATTTCTATTGGCTAAAGATGAAAAGGGTAGCGCAACGAATCTATGAACAATGCATTGCTTGTAGAAAAGGAAAATCTAGAGTACAACCGCATAAATTGTATACACCATTGCTTGTGCCTACTGAATCTTGGGTCTATCTCTATGGAGTTTGTTTTAGAAAGGTAGAGAGACTCTATTTTTGTTGTGGTTGATAGGTTTTCTAAAATGACGCATTCCATTGCATGCTATAAAATAGATGATGCATCTAATATCGCAGACTTGTTCTTTAGGGTGATTTTATATTTGCATGGAATTCCTAGGAGTATAGTGTCAGATCATGATGTTAAGTTCTTTAGCTATTTTTAGAAGACTTTGTCGGGAAAGTTGGGAACTAAACTTTTATTTTTGACAACTTATCATCCTCAAAATAGATGGAAAAATTAAGGTAGTGAATAGAACTTTATCCCAACTTTTGCGTGTTGTTATTCAAAAGAATCTGAAAATGTTTGCCTTTTGTTGAGTTTGCTTATAATAGAACTGTGCATTTGCCACTGACTTTTCTCATTTTGAAATTGTTTATGAGTTTAATCCACTAACTCTTATGGACTTAATTTCTTTATCTTTTGAAGAAAGGGTAAATTTAGATGGTGAAAAGAAAGCAAAGATGGTGAGACAACTCCGTGAGGGAGTTCAACTACAAATAGAGAAAAGGAAAACATTGTACACTCCTAAATCAAATAAGAGGTGTAAATAGATTGTTTTCCAACCTGCTGATTGGGTTTGGGTGCACATGTGTAAGGAACGATTTCCTAACCAAAGGAAATCAAAATTACAGCCTAGTGGTGATGGTCCATTTCAGGTTTTTGAGAGGATCAATGACAATGCATACAAAATTGATCTTCCAGGTAAGTATGGTGTTAATGCTACCTTTAATGTTGCTGATCTTACATTGTTTGACATAGGTTTTGATTCAAGGTCGAATCCTTCTGAGGAGAGAAGGGATGATGTGTACCAGCCCAGAAACACCAGCAAGGACCCATTTACTATTATGGCTTTATTTTATTTTGTTAGCTACAGCCCAAGGCTTGTTTGGGCTTAATTAATATTTTGTTTTCAGCTAGGATCAAAGTTTTGTTTGGATAAAGTTATGGGTTTTTTAGTTTAAGGTTTTTGGGTCAATTTTATAAGTGGGCCAAATCAGTCTACTAGAGTAGATCTATTAGGGTTAATTTTTCAAGAATTATTTAAACTCATGTAACCTAAATTTCAGCAGCCATTGATGAAAATTACTTCTGAATTTTTTCACTTTTAACGTGTGAGAGTGATTCTTGCATTCTTCAGCACACCCAACTTCATGAATATGTGGATGGCTAACAAGTTACAATGTACACAGACACCTATCAACCCTGTAACAGTTAAGGCTACCAATGGGGGAAAAATGTTATGCCACTTGTATGTAACTATAAGGATTTTAGGTGGAAAATGCAAGGAATATACTTTGTGGCTGATGTGTTTGTGATGGAGCTGGATGCTTACGATATGGTCTTAAGCATTCATTGGTTGGCCACCTTACAGGACATTGTATGTAACTACGGGAGTATGTGGATGAGTTTTGACTGGCAAGGACACAAAGTAACATTAAAAGGGGAGGACCTATAAAGTTGCAATCGATTCAGTTTGGACAGATGAGTGGGTTACTAGATAGAAAGAGAGGTGATGAGGATCAGCTCAACATCAAGCGTAATCATGCCAACGACCCATTGAAGGTGCCAATTGAGCCAATTATAAGAACTAGGGCAAAGAATCTTAAAAAAGCATTGAATGGGCTTGTTCAGAACATATGGAACAAAATGAACCTAGAGGGGCTTGGTACATTTAAGGAGCATGAAGGACAACCTTTAATTCATCTAATTCAGGTCCAAGAAGAGCCCAATTGGTATGGAACAAGGGGCTGATGTGTCTGGCCCAATACCAACCTTGTTAGGCTTGTTCTTTCCTAATGCTACAAGGATAAAAAAATCAGCAATTTATTCTCCTAATTTAGTAAGTTGGCCAGATTTTGTTCCTAAAAAGGAAAGGATTATTTAATGCTTTTCCTAACTTAGAAAGGAAAGTAATTAGATCATCAACAAATGAGGAAATTTGTTTTCTTATCTGTCCAAGTTAAACAAGGAAATCCAAACTAATCAAGAACATATTTTTATTATTTTCTTCTTAGTCTTTGAGTTATTATTACTTATTTGGATCAATTGTAAGTGGGCTTCATATAAGTCCACCTAAGGGGGGTCTATTAGGGTTTCTTTAAGTCTAGAGTCAGTATAAATAAAGGCATAACCAAACATGTAATGTTACGCAATATTTAGATTAATAAAACTTCTTGTTTGCCGCACTTTGTGTGTGTGTGTGTTGGTGAGATAATCTCCCTTCCTTGGTTCTCTAAAGAACTGAAAACGACTTATCGAAGAACAACTGGCTTCGTGGAGTCATCCTTATACTTCTCGTTCGCGAATCGATATTTGTTGGGTGGGGGTTTTCTATTTCTAACAGTGTTGGTGCCTAGGTACACGTTATCTTTTTGTCACACTCCTATCAAACCTGATTTACTTGGCTTTCCAGGAATTGATGTATTTGCGTGTAGGTTGCGTGACTACTTGATCACGAAGTTCGCATCAGGAGGCTTAACAGATATCAGCCTATGTAGCCTGATGATGATTCCTAATACAGATGCTAAGTTGAATGCATTATTAGTGGGGAAAAATCTAGAAGAGGAGGAGAAATAAGCTCTTTAAAAACTACTTCATACCTACCATGATGTGTTCACCCCTGTTGTAGGGTTACCCCCTCCTAGACCTGAAGACCATACTATTCCTTGAAAAGAGGGAGTTCGGCCTGTTAATCTCAGGCCATACAGGTATTCCAGTTTGCAAAAAGATACGGTGGAAAAAATGATCTTTGAAATGCTTGATTCCGGCATAGTTCAACCAAGTCACAACCCATTCGCTTCATGATTGTGCGTCAAAAGTATCATTAAGTCTCTTATTTTACATATGTATTTATTGTTTTTATTTGGGTTTTTTATAATAATTGATGTGCTTTTTAGTAATGAAGTTTCTTTTAATGTTTCGATAGGTTTTTGGAGCTTAAATGAATTATTTTAGAAAATTCAACGTCGGAATTCGGAACAAAGAATTGAAGAGAAATTTAGTTGAAGATTGAAACAAATCTTGGTTCAAATAAGTGCTCCAAATTTGCCCCAAAAATCAATTCTATTCCAATTTTAGAAAAGAATATCATATGATCTATTTCAAGCCCAAACTTGCCTTATGTTGTGTGCAAACTTCAACCATCAAACACTCAAGGTTTCAATGTCAATCTTAACCCAAATAATAGGTACATTTGTATCCTTATTTGATGCTTAAATTCAGCTCCAAATCAGCCCCAAATCAGCCCAAGCACAATCCATGATCTTACATGTCCACACAACAAATAACATTTGATTTATTTTGGGTAATTCATTGATCCAAGAGGGCAAGCACATGGATGGAAAGCTGTAGGGGACATTATGACATTATTTTGGGTCAAAAGAAGAAAGAGACAGCTCATAAAGGAGGAAGAAAAACGTGCACAAAAGTGTTCTCCAAGGTGGCCTGATTTGATTTTTCAGAACACCTTTCGGTGTTTTGCCCATAACTTTTGACTCAGATGTCTAAATGAGTTGTTCTTTAATGATCTGGAAAGCTAACATAATCGCCTATAAATATGTCTAAGAGGCTTCTAAGAAGGGCAGAATTGATGTCCAAAGTTAGAGTCAGATTTGTGTTAGAAGTTTTACTGAAATTGTGTTGTGATCTTCTTTGAAGACTTCGGTTCTTTTTTTTTTTGGTAAGTTGACGTATGTATTAAAAGAAGAAGATACAAACATTATAAGGGGCATACCCCAGATTTACAATGATAACAGAAACATAAAACAACAGATGGTTACAGGCTAGCCACCGACCATAAAACTGAAACCTCACTAGATTCGTGAGGGAAACCAATACAACCAGCTAACTAACAAATTAAGAATCTATGGTATTCACCCTCCAAGCTCGTTGGATCCTTTTGTTTCATTTGTTGGTACGACATTCCTCATCAAATCAAGCTTATCACGAATGATACATTCGATTTGATTACAGATCAAATTCGAAGTTCTAGACAGTCCATCAAAGATCCTTGCATTCCGTTCTTGCCATACACGATACACTGTAGCTGCAAAACTCAGTTTACGAGAAAAATTGACGAAACTCTTGCCATGCCAAGAGACAGTGGCCCATCGAATCCATTCATCCCAGCCTTTTGTCATTCTTGAAATGTCGCATCTGTCACAAACATCCCACCAGATCGCTTTAGTATAGGAGCCTTCAAAGAACAAGTGGTTGTGATCCTCATTGTTGCGGAGACAGAGTTAGCATCTATTGAGACCATGTATACCAAACCGATGAAGTTTATCTTGAGTTGTGAGTTTCTGTTGGACAACCATCCATAGAAGAAATGAATGTCTTGGAACAACATTCTTGAACCACACAATGTCATGCCATTCAACCATCTGACGATGACGTCTTAGTTGTTCCCAAGCTACTTTGACCGAGAATCTGTGATTTGGCGAATCCAACCAAACTATCTCATCCTTTTGCCCCATCTTAGGATTAGAATTGGAAGGAATAACTTCTATAATGGGGTGCCAGCCAATAGCTTGGGTGGTAGGAGTTTTCCATTCTGAGTTCTCAATTAGCACATTCACCTTTGCGTTCTTGGCCATACCTGAATCATAGATGAATCTTTCCCCGTAAGAATCCACGAGTGGGCTGTGAGGATGCCAATTATCAAACCATAGAGAGGTTGTCATTCCATCTCCTATGATGTACTTCATCTTCGGCCATGCTAAGGATCTGAGCTTTAGAATCTTTCCCCAAGCCCAAGAGCAATTCTGTGGCGTCTTGATTGTCTAGAAATTCCTACCTCGCAACAGATTGGATCTGATCCAAGTAGACCATAATGAGCCATCCTCATTGCACAGGTTCCAAATGTGTTTCAACAAAGCAATCTTGTTCCATTCTGTTATCCTTTTTATTCCTAGCCCCCCCTCCTTTTTTGGAAGACATACCTGATCCCAAGCCACTTTAGCCCCAGTAGACTTCAGTACTTTAGTTTGTAAAACTTATTTTTTCAGTTTGATTCAAGTTATTTCATGTTTATTGAAGTGTTCTTATATATAATCATGGTTGGCTAATCTCTTTCTTGGATCCAAATCAAGGATGATGGTGGTTGAGGTGAGTTCTTTAAGATATGAATGAATCTTAATGTTCATCTTTTCATTTTCTTCATGAATGTTTTATTATTACAAATAAATTTTAGAAATCATTTAGGTAATGTTATAATCTTGAATTTTTATGCACAAACCTTAGTTTTGGTATAGAGATTGCTTGATTCAATGTCTTACTTAATATGAAAGTACTTGTTCAATCTTAAGCAATAATCAATCTTCATCTTTTTAAACTTCATTGTAATATCTTCCGATCTAATATCACCATCGTTGATATTAGGTTGAGTTATCTTATATATGTTGAAGGAATCACCAATACATCACCATTAAAATTGATTTGGACCAAGACTTACTTTTTCTTGTCATTTAAAATCTATTTACACCTTTTCATCTTTGAAAACAAATCCATCAATCATTTTCAACCAAGTTATTGTTAATTTAATTTCTCTTGAGTTTTTTTGTTACCTAGCTTAATTTCCAGATCTAGCTCTCTGTGGATATGACCTCGATCTTATCGAGTTAATTGCTACATCGCACACTCGTGCACTTGCGAGTTAAAACAAGCCGATCATAAAAAGCGGTCAAGCACTTCCCTAGTGGTACTAGTAAAGAAAAAAGACCTCTCCTGGAGGTTATGTGTTGATTATATGGCCTCCAACAAGTTAACAATAAAAAACAGGTTCTATATACAAGTATACGAGCTATTATAAGAGTTAGCAAGGACAACTATATTCTCAAAAATTGATTTAAGATCTAGCTATCACTAGATCAAGATGAGCCTTAGGGATGTCCATAACAACATTCATAACACACAATGGACACTACGAATTTCTAGTGATGCCATTTAGTCTCACCAATGCTCTAGCTACCTTTCAGAGCTTAATGAATTAGGTGTTTAAAGCTCAATTTAGGAGGTTTGGTCTCCTGTTTTTTTATGACATTTTGATTTACAGTAGAAACCTCAAGAAAAATCTAGAGCATCTACAGGTTGTTTTGGAATTACTCAGGTCAAACAAATTAGTGGCTAAAGAAAGTAAATGTGTCTTCGATGATGACAAGATTGAGTACTTGGGCCATGTTATCTCTAAGGTACTATAAATGCTAAGAAGATACAAGTTATAAAGGATTGGCCATTATTGTAGAACATCAAGCAGCTGCGTGGGTTCTTAGGACTCATAGGTTACTACAAGAAGTTTATGAGGAGCTACGGGACTATATGTAGACCTCTGACTAAACACCTAAAAAGGATGCATTTGGTTGGGAACAGGAAGCTACTTCTGCATTTGAATCACTCAATGAGGCAATGGTTAATCCTCCAGTCCTATCCTTACCTGATTTGAACAAACCATTCATAGTTGAGACTAATATGTCAGGTTCTGGTATTGGTGCAATGTTAATGCTGGAGGGACATCATATAGCCTACGTCAGCAAAGCTTTGGAGCCTAAGCAACAAGCGTTATCCACTTACGAGAGAGAGAGATGTTGGATATTCTACAAGCAGTAACCAAATGGAGACAATATTTGTGGGGAAGACCCTTCAAGATCAGAATTGACCATGTCAGTCTTAAGTACATGCTGGATCAAAACATAACCTTCCCTTCAAGCGTTGTCCACTTACGAGAGAGAGATGTTGGCTATTCTACAAGCAGTAACCAAAATGAGACAATATTTGTGGGGAAGACGCTTCAAGATCAGAATTGACCATATCAGTCTTAAATACATGCTGGATCAAAAAATAACCTTCCCTTTCCAACATTTGTGGCTAACTAAACTATTAGGCTTTGGTTGCGAAATTGAATTTTGTAAGGATTGAGAATGTAGCAGTTGATGCTCTCTTTAGAATAGTCAGTAGTGAACTCAATGCACTAGCTTTATCCATAGTTTCCACTAGTTTATTGCCAGACATTAGGAAATCTTGAGAGGTTGATAGCAAGGTTATGTTAATCATCCAGGACTTAATTAAAGACCTTGCTACACATCCTCATTACAAGTGGAGTAAGGGTCATCTTTTCAGGAAGGGAAAACTAATGGTGGGAAAGGACACGACACTACAAAATCATCTAATAGCCACCTACCACAATATAGCCTTAAGGGGGGCACTCTAGTTCTACAGTCGTAACAACGAGGGTTGGTAGTGTTATTCTATTGTATGAAGTAACAAAAGCAAGTCAGACAATACGTGAGGGAATGTCCCATATTTCAAATATACAAGTTCGAAAATGTGGCTAGCCTAGGGTTATTACAACCTTTGCCTATTCCAGCAGCACCCTTTTACAGACATTAGCATGGACATCATAACAAATTTGCCTAAATCTGAATGAAAATAAGTGATATTCGTAGTGGCGGATAGGTTTAGTAAGTATGCACACTTTATGGCACTCTCACACCCCTAAACTGCTTGCTTAGTAACAAAAACTTTCATAGACTCAGTCTACACACACTGCATGGTCTTCCAGCCATCATAGTTAGTAATCGAGAGACTATATTTTCCTAAGTCAGTTTTGGAGGGAAATGTTCAGTCTGCAAGGGCTCAACCTATACAAACTTTTACATAGCCACTAAATCAACTCCCAACAAAATACCATATGGTTTTTCTCCACCCATCCACATTCCATACTTTTGTAAAGACTCCTTGCTAAAGGCAATTGACCATTACCTCAATAAAAGGGAGCAGATGCTACAGATAATCAAGCAAAATTTGATCAAGTCACAGAATCAAATGAGGTAGCTAGCCAACAAGAGAAGAAGTGATAAAGTTCCTAAAGTAGGTGATTCGGTTTAATTAAAACTACCACTACAATGATTGGTACTTCATTGGTACTTCATCACTACCACCACAAGCTAGCGACTAAGTATTATGGTCCTTATACAATGATTGAGAAGATTGGAGAAGCTGATTACAAGTTAAATCTTCCTTCCTCTTTAACAATCCATCTTGTTTTCCATGTCTCCCAACTAAAGAGGAGTGTGGGGAACAAAATGGTGCATAATAATTTACTTGATGGACCCAAAGAACCCATGCTACAACCCCACGCATAGGGCATGCAAAATGAATGAGGAAAATTTTTAATTTCTTTTGTGGATTCCCTCTTTTCTCTCCTTCGTCCTCTCACTCTTGTTCTCTCCCTCCCTTATTCCAGTCATCTCCCTCTTTCCTGATTTCTTCTTTTGCTTAGTAAACTAGATACTAGAGAAATCACTCCACTAGGTTCAACACAGATTGAAGGATTCTTAATCGGGTTATTGCCTATAGATATACCCAATAATTTATTTCAAGTTTATTCTTTGAATGTATCCTTATTATCACACATTTCATGCAAATATCATAATATCAACAAATAACATTTACTAATAACTATCTGCACATTCAATATTCAATCAATCCCAATGGTAAAGTTATATCGCATCATGTTTAGTATAACATATCCAATCTACAGATCAATCTAACGGTTAAATCGCTCTGTATTGGAACATAACCTAACAAACCTTAAAAATTAGAGACCTACAGTTCAAGAAAAGTCATAGTATATGGACAGAAAGTTTGTTTACGATCTTCACTGTTCAAACTTCAGAAAACATATGAAAGAACAACCTATCAAAATTACATCCCCACCAATGGTTGACGAAGGCAAAAACATTTGGCGACTGCGACTAAGAATAATGGTGTTTTCTCTAGAAATATTCCACCAGCCATATCTCTCTCACATAGCTTGATATTACAAATCCCTCCGGCTAGAATGTAGCAAACATAGCGATGATCAACATGCCCAAAGAATAGCCCAACCAACGATGTAAAGTGGAGATATGACTATCAAAGTGCCTATCCTCAATGTGTTTTCTCTCAAAGACCAACTCAATCTCACCTAAAGCTCTCAATCATGGTTGTTACCTCAAATGTTTGGGAGAAGATGAATGCTTTACAAGCCATTTTCGTGGTTGTTGGGTTTGCATATGTAACAACTCTTAAAAGAAGGAATTTTGTTTATATATGTCCATTTCTATCCAATCCGAGTCTATTGGTATTTTTGCGAGACCATACTAAACTCTGATTGACTTGAAGATTTAATCTAAGTACAAACTTATAACAGGGGTCTACTCGTAAAATTTGATATTTGAAAATGTTTTTCGTCAAAAATCTGATTTTACCTCCTACATTATTTACTTGAATCATTTACCCCTTATAATTATATACAACATGTAATGTCTCACAAAATTCAATAGATTCATGATACATTGATTATTCATAAACATGTCGGAAATGGGATGATTTTTTTAATATAATATCATGTTCCATTGATTCAATGTGTGATACCATATATCATTTCAACTATTAAACATCATTAAATGATTCAGTACATCATGCATACATATAACATATAATAGCATTACAAAAGGAGAAACATTCTCATTGTATGCATAACATAAGTTGATACAATCCAGGCAATGAAAAAACAATTAAATTCGGATTCTGACGTAAAATGCACAACTATCCAGAATCACGGAAACAATCATAATTCTTAATCCGACACGTTGAGTCGCCAAACAGGTTGTCCTACCTTAGGTTAAAATTGCAGGTTAATCGGAGTTTGGGAAGGCATCACAATACTGGTCAACAGAGGCTGTACGAATTTTGAATATTACTAATATGTCACAGACGTTCCTGTTTAGTTCTCTGCGGCAGAAACCAATAAATGTCTCTTTGAACGATTTTTTCTTTTCTTTTTATGCTACTGATATATTTTGGACAGTAACCAAACGAAATAACTATTTTTTTGTTTTTTTATATGCTGCAAAATCAAGGAGAAGAAAAAAATTGGACACCAATGAAGTTTTTGCGGAAACAACAAGAAACGAAATTTTCATAAGGATATAACCTGATTAATGGAGCCAAGCTCTGATATCAAATGATGCGAACCTCGTGATCACGTGGTCACGCAACCCACATGCAAAGACACCAATTCCCGGAAAGCCAAGTAAATCAGGTTTGATAGGAGTGTGACACAAAGATAACTTGTACCTAGGCACCAGCACTATTGGAAACTGAAAACCACTACCCAACGAATATTGATTCGCGAACGAGAAATATAAGGATGACGTCGCGAAGACAGTTATTCTTCGATAAGTTGTTCTTTAGAGAACCCTGTAAAGGGATATTATCTCACCAACACACATACACACACACAAAGTGCGGCAAATAAAAAGTTTTATTAATCTGAATTGTCTAACCTTACATGTCTGGTTGTGCCCTTATTTATAGTGACTCCAAACTAAAATAAACCCTAATGGACCCCCCTTTGGTGACCTGTATTGAGATGCGTTCCCAAACTCCTTTGACTTGAAATTTTAGCCTGTGGTATGAAAACATGTCAGGAGACTCCATGTTAAATTTCAGCCCGATCCAACGGTCGGATTGAGAATTATGACTATTGCCGTAAAACTGGATAGGTGCACTTTTTATGTCAAAATCCGAATTTGACCTTGCCTGGATCTTATCAATTCGCAATGTCCCTATTAAGCCCATTTAGAAATCTAGCCATAGTAGCTTCCCTATCCTCAATCAATTGACCCGAATCATTGCGATCTCCATCTCCTTGAAATACTCATCCTCGGACCTAGAACCCTGCTTCAAACCCTGCAATTTCAAATACAAATCTCTATAATAGTGGTTAGGTACAAATCACCTTCTCATCAACACTTTCATCTCCTCCCACGACACTACCGGCTCTTTCCACTCCTCCTACTTATCACATTCTGAGCCCACCAAATCAGTGCATAATCCGTGAATTCAATGACCATCAATTTCACTTTCTTTGCCTCCGAATAGTTATGGAAATAAAAAATCCAATCCACCCTTTTCTCCCACTCCAAAAATGCCTCGGGATCATTTTTACCTTGGAAAGAAGGTATTTTTAGTTTGATAGCATCCAAATCACCATTGAAATCAGCATGTCCCCCAACACTATGAAAATTTTCCCTTTGGCCAAATTGGCCCCTAGTTCTATTCCCAAAATTCCTTGGGTTTCTAGGCTTTCGAAAACCTTCTCGGTGGCCCATAGCCTCATCCACAAAACCACCATCACCAATATCATCAACGTCCTCTTCAAAATCCTCATAATCATCCCACTATTTGCTTTCGGCCCTATTGCCACTATTTGCTTTCGGTTCAGCCCCAACCTTCCTCAAATCTTGGGTGCTTGTACCAGCCTCGTTGATGCAAACCTCGTGATCATGTTCACGCAACCCACACGCAAAGACACCAATTCTCAAAAAGCCAAGTAAATCAGGTTTGATAGGAGTGTGACACAAAGATAACTTGTACCTAGGCACCAACACTATTGGAAACGGAAAACCCCCACCCAACGAATATTGATTCGCGAACGAGAAGTATAAGGATGACGGCATGAAGCCGGTTGTTCTTCGATAAGTCGTTTTCAGTTTTTTAGAGAACCAAGGAAGGGAGATTATCCCACCAACACACAACAAGTGCGGCAAACAAGAAGTTTTATTAACCTGAATTGTCTAACTTACATGTTTGGCTATGCCTTTATTTATACTAACTCTAGACTTAAATAAACCCTAATGGACCCTCCTTAGGTGGACTTATATGAGACCCACTTACAATTGACCCAAATAAGTAATAATAACCCAAAGACTAAGAAAAAAATAATAAAAATCCAAAAATTATTATCCTAAATATGCTAGAATCAGATTTGTCACCCTTAAAAAGTCCCAAATAAACTAGGAAATCTGATTTAAAGGTAGAATTAATTCTGAAGTCTTCTTTCCTTGTTGTAGCTAGGATAAATAAGGAATCCGTGTAAGAAAAGGATTTTGAAACATTTTTGAATCCTTACCACTCTTGGAAACTATATTGCAGCCCATTAAGGATCCTTGTAGAGCTAGAAGATTCCCAAAACAATCTGCCACATCCTTTTAGGAAAAGAATCCTAGCCAAATAGGAAGTCCACAAGTCAAAAGGAAGTAAATAACAAAATTCGTACAACCTTTATTGACCTGTATTGTGATGCCTTCCTGAACTCCGTTTGAACTGAAATTTTAACCCAAGGTAGGCCAACATGTCAAGAGACCCCACATAAAAGTTCAGCCCGATCCAAAGGTCGGATTGTGAATTATGACTATTTCCGTAAAACTGGATAGGTGCACATTTTAAATCAAAATCCGAATTTGACCTTGTCTTGATCGTATCAAGTCCACCTTAGCCCACGTATCTTGAAGAAGTCCATTGAAAGCTTCTTTGAACCTCTTAGTTTTAAGCCTAGTAACTGGACCAACCAGAATCTCTAATGGATCCTTTGGTGTTGAGGTCGCATCATCCCCTCTCTCCTCAAAAGGATTCGACCTCGAATCATCACCTATATTAAACAAAGAAAGAGCAGTGACATTGAATGTAGACTCACCTGGCAGATCCACTTTGTAGGCATTATCAATAATCCTTTCTATGATTTGAAAAGGACCATCTCCTTGAGGCATCAACTTTGATCTCCTTTGTTCAGGGAACCTTTTCTTCCTCATATGCACCCAAACCCAATCACCTGGTTCAAACCTCACCAATTTTCGTCCTCTATTACTTGTATGCATATTGTTTATTTTTTTTCTCTATTTGTTGCTGAATTTTTGCATGTAAATCCTTCACCACCTGTGCTTTTTGAGTACCATCAAGACTAATCCTTTCATCCACAAGGAATCAAATCTAATTGGTGTCAAAGGATTAAACCCATAAACAATCACAAATGGTGAATAATTAGTAGTAGAATGCACACTGCAATTATATGGAAATTCAACAAATGGCAAACAATCTTTCTAATTTTTAAGATTCTTTTGAATGATAGCCCATAACAACTGAGTTAAAGTTCGGTTAACAACTTCAATTTGGCCATTTGTTTGTGGATGACAAGTAATAGAATATAAAAGCTTAGTCCCTAATAACCCCAAAAACCTTCTAAAAGTAACTTAAAAACTTAACATCTCGATCTGACACAATACCTTAGGAACACCATGTAGCGGAATGACCTCTCTAAAGAATAGGTTAGCTATATTTGTTGCATCATCAGTTTTATGGCAAGCAATGAAATGTGCCCTCTTAGAAAATCTATCCACAACAACAAATATAGAGTCTCTTCCTTTCCTAGACCTAGGTAGACTTAAAATAAAATCCATAGAAACATCAACCCAAGATTCCTTAGGAAAAGGTAAAGGTGTGTATAATCCATCAGGCATTACTCTATACTTAGCTTGTCTACAAGTTATGCACCTATCACAAATTCTTTGCACATCTCTTTTCATGTTAGGCCAATAAAAGTGTTCATATAAAACATCCAAAGTCTTAGAAATTCCAAAATGCCACATCAAACCACCCCCATGAGCTTCCTCTACAAGCAATTCACGCAAAAAACAATTAGGCACACACAATTTATTTTCCTTAAACAAAAATCCATCATGCCTAAAAAACCAATCCTTGGCCGAAACTTTGCACTCATCATATACAGAACCAAAATCATTATCATTAAGATACAATTCTTTAATATACTCAAATCCTAATAATTTAGTATTCTGTGTATTAAGAAGAACATACCTTCGTGACAAAGCATCTGCAACCACATTTTCCTGACCTTGCTTGTACTAATCACATATGGGAAAGTTTCAATAAACTCAATCCACTTGGCATCTCGCCTATTTATCTTACCTTGACCCTTCAAATGTTTTAATGATGGTGATCGGTATGTATAACAAACTCTTGGGGCCATAGATAATGTTGGCAAGTTTCCAATGCTCTCACCAATGCATACAACTCCTTGTCATAAATGGGATAGTTAAGAGCTGCACCATTGAGTTCCTCAATAAAATAAGCAATGGGTCGTTTCTCTTGCATTAGAACAGCTCCAATACCTATTCCTGAAGCATCACATTCAATCTCAAAAGCTTTATTAAAATCAGGTAAAGATAGTAATGGTGCCAAAATTAACTTTGATTTTAACAAGCTAAATGCATTTTCTTGTTATTCACCCCACTTGAACCCTATGGATTTCTTAATGACTTCAGTCATTGGAGAGGCTATCGTACTAAAGTCTTTAACAAACCTCCTATAGAAACTAGCCAAACCGTGAAAACTTCTAACTTCTGTTATTGATTTCGGTGTAGGCCATTCTTGAATAGCCTTAGCCTCAGCCTTAGCCTCATCCATCTCCATACCTTTTGCACTAACAACATATGCAAAAGTCACACTTTTTCAAATTAGCATATAAGGACTCTTTTCTAAGCACATCAGGAACTTGTCTCAAATGATCCATATGCTCATCAAACTCCTCACTATAAATTAAAATATCATCAAAGTAGACAACTACAAACTTACTAATGAAAGCACGCAAAACATGTGATACGGTTCGGCCTTGTGATACGACCCAAGTAAGGTCAGATTCGGATTTTGGCGTAAAAAGTGCAACAGTCCAGGTTTACAGCAACAATTATAATTCTCAATCCAACCGTTAGATCGGACTCAAATGTTATGTGGACTCTCCAAACATGTTTTCCTACTATAGGTTAAAATTTCAGGTCAATCGAACTTCGGAAATGCACCGCAATACTGGTCAACAGAGGCTGTACGAATTTTGTTATTTACTTCCATTTGACTTGTGGACTTCTTATTTGGTTATGATTCTTTTCCTACAAGGATGTGGTAGCTGGTTTTGGGAATTTCCTAGTTCCACTGGGATCTTTAATGAGCTGCAATATAATCTCCAAGTGTGGTAAGGATTCATTAATGTTTCAGAATCCTTTTTTTATAAGGATTCCTTATTCGTCCTAGCTACACAAGGAAAGAAAAGCTAGTGGTATTTAATGACAAATTAGCTATTTTTTATTATTTTCTTTCATGTTTGGGCTTAATTAAAACTTTGTTTTGAGCTAGGATCAAAGGCTTGTTTGGATCAGGTTATGGGCCTTTTTAGTTTAGGGGTTTTTTGTCAGTTTTGTATGTGGGTCAGTTCAGCCCACAAGGGTAGATCCATTAGGGCTACTTTTAAGAACTATTTAAACACATGTAACCTAAATTTCGGCAGCTTTGATGATAATTACTTCTGAATTTTTCAGTTTTAACGTGTGAGATTGATTCTTGCATTCTTCAGTTCTTAAACGAACTGAATCTGACTTATCGAAGATTAACTGGCTTCGCGGCGTCATTCTACTCAATCCAATAGTGTTGGTGCCTTGGGGCAGGTTTCCATTGTGCCACACTCCTATCAGACCTATTTCAGCTTTCCGGGATCAGATCTCAATCTTGATTGTGGGTTGCGTGATCACGAGGTTTGCATCAATATGATTCATCAATCTCATAAAAGTACTAGGTGCATAGTAAGTCCAAAAGGCATAACCAACCACTCATACAAACAATATTTAGTTTTAAAAGTAGTTTTTCATTCATCCCCTTCGTTCATCCTAATTTGATGATAACCACTTTTTAAATCAATCTTCGAAAATATTTTAGAACCATGCAATTCATCCAACATATCATCTAATCTAGGAATAGGATGTCGATACTTTACAATGATGTTATTGATAGCTCTGCAATCGACACACATTTGCCAAGTCTTGTCTTTCTTTAAGACAAGAATAGGCTCAGTTCTATGGATCTCTTAATTTGAAGGATGTGTTTGCATCCGACATTGAGCCTCATCCATCTTCTGCTTAGCCTCTATGATGTGCCGTGAATGATTCGAAAATCGGCAACAATGAATCTGACGAAAATGGATGAAGGATGGGTTTGGTTGTGTTGTCTTTCTTTTGGTGTTTAGGCTGGATTATAGTGATTTCAAGGTAAATAAGATGGAGGATAGACTAGAATGATACTTTGATAAGTCGATCTGGACGCCACAAAGATCAATCTAGGATTTCGACGCCACACTCTTTGTGATTGAAGAGTGATAAGTCAGGTAGGGTTCTTCACAAAATCAATTTGGAAGAACAACTCTTAATTCTGTGAATTAAGTTTCAAATCGTGGCCAAAAGTTCTTTATTACATATTCTGATACTATATTTATAATTGGAACATCCCTCCAAAGTTAGAAAAAATTCAACATGGTAGAAGTCAAGCCCAAAAAACAGACTTTGACAAACTAACCTAGACAAATTAACTAGCACACGTTTTTTGACCTTTCTACCATAAACAGACCAAATTTAAAACAACTATATCTTCTTACACAAAAGTCCAATGCAATCATGGTTGCACAATCTAGAAAGAACACGTTATGAACTTTAAATCCACCTAGATTAGTCTTGTTTTCACATGCAATGGATGACTTCAAATTCATTTGCTATTCTGACCATAAACAGCATCAATTCCTTCACTTATTTGCATATCAACCCAAATTCAAGTAGCCCAGCATCAAAAGAACCATTAAGGGCTTTTCCCATCTCCAAGTTCCAATTGTAGGCAAATAAACATCCTTGAACCAATTTCAAACTGATTGCTAATTTTTAACTCCGACGCAGCTTCAATCATTCCAATTTGACTCGTCAAGGCCCTTTGTAGTTGTTTCGCTCTCGCTCTTGTCATTGGACCATCTGAATCCTCTTGTATATTAGATTTAGTTTTACAAGATGGATTATAATTCCCATGATGCACATCATCAGCCCCGGGTTGAAAATGATTTGTCCTCAAATCAGAATTGTCATCGTCATCCAAGTATGGAGTCAAGTCTTTCACATTAAAAGTAGCTGATACGTTGTAATCACCAGGAAGATCTACCTTATACGCATTGTCATTCACCTTCTCTATAATCCGAAATGGACCATCAGCTCTTGGCATCAACTTGGACTTACGTTTGCTTGGGAATCTGCCCTTGCTAATATGAATCCAAACAAGATCTCCAGGTTCAAGTGTTTAGCATACTTTGTAGTTTTCTCCTCAATATGTAATTGAACCTCAATTTGTCCATCAGTTTGTGGATGACATGGCGTACTGAAAAGTAACTTCGTTCCAAGCTTCCTCCAAAGAGTCTTCCAAAAGTGGCTTAAGAACTTTGTATCACGATCAGAGACAATGCTTTTAGGAACTCCATCTAAACGAACAATCTCTTGAAAGAACAAATCAGCAACATGTACTGCATCGTCAGTTTTGTTGCAAGGAATGAAATGAGACATTTTGAAGAATCGATCAACCACGACCATTATTGAATCCTTTCCACGCTGTGTTCTTGGTAACCCAAGTACAAAGTCCATGCTAACATCCATCCATCGTTGCTCTGGAATAGGCAATGGCATATACAGTCCATATGCATTCTCTTTACCCTTAGCTTTCTTGCAAATAGCACATCTCTCAATCACCTTATGCACATCCCGTAACATGCCAGGCCAAAAAAAATGTTCTTTCAGCAGCTCATAAGTCTTCTTCTCCCCAAAATGACCACTAAGACTTTGCACATTCGGCATAAAGAACCCATCACAAGCTCCCTTTGCACATTCGACAACCACATTAGCAAAATAGGAATCATTAGCATACTGTTCCTTCACTTGTTCAAAACCCATCAGCTTTGCATTCAACATAGAGATCAGTGCAAACCTCCTAGAAAGAGCATCAGCAACCACATTAACTTGCCCTTTCTTGTACTTTATGACATAAGGAAATGACTCCATAAACTCCACCCATTTAGCATGTCTGCGATTCAGCTTGCTTTGCCCCTTAAGATACTTCAAGGATTCATGATCAGTATGTATAACAAATTCTTTAGGCAACAAGTAGTGCTGCCATACCTCTAGAGCCCGAATCAAAGCATAGAACTCCTTGTCGTAAATAGAGTAGTTCAAACGTGCTCCATTTAACTTTTCACTGAAGAATGCAATCGGCCTCTTTTCTTGCAGCAAGACAGCCCCAATTCCAACTCCGGAAGCATCGCACTCTATTTCGAATGTTTTAGCAAAGTCTGGGAGTGCTAAAACTGGAGCAGTACACAACTTCTCCTTAATTAGCTCAAATGCTTTCTGCGCATCTTCACTCCATCTAAAGTCGTTCCCTTTTTTCAAGCATTCTGTCATAGGAGCAACAATAGAGCTGAAGTCTTTCACAAATCGCCTGTAGAAAGAAGCTAAACCATGGAAACTCCTCACATCAGCGATACTAGCAGGTTTTGGCCAGTCCCGAATTGCCTCAATTTTCTCCTCATCAACCTTAACTCCCCTGCTAGAGATAATATACCCGAGAAACACGACACTTTCTTTACAGAAGTAACACTTTGTGAGTTTCCCATACAACTTAGAATCTCGCAAAGTTTCAAACACAACTCTAAGATGCTTCATATGATCATCAAAGGTCTTGCTATACACCAGGATATCATCAAAATATACTACAACAAACAGCCCAATATACTTCCTCAAAACATGATTCATAAGCCTCATAAATGTACTAGGCGCATTAGATAACCCAAACGGCATTACCATCCATTCATATAACCCCTGTTTAGTTTTAAATGCTGTTTTCCATTCATCTCCTTCTTTCATTCTAATTTGGTGATAACCACTCATCAAATCGACTTTAGAAAACAATGCAGCTCCATGCAACTCATCAAGCAAATCATCAAGTCTGGGTATAGGAAATCGATACTTAACTGTTATTTTGTTGATAGCGCGGCTGTCCATACACATCCTCATGGTACCATCTTTCTTCGGTACAAGCAAAGTAGGTACGGAACATGGACTAAGTGATTCTCGCACATAGCCCTTCTCTAAGAGCTCACCAACCTGCCTTTGAATCTCTTTTGCTTCCTCTGGATTACATCTGTATGCTGGTCTGTTAGGAAGTGAAGCTCCCGGCACCAAATCAATTTGA
Organism: Populus trichocarpa; assembly: GCF_000002775.5. Lineage (NCBI taxonomy): Eukaryota > Viridiplantae > Streptophyta > Magnoliopsida > Malpighiales > Salicaceae > Populus > Populus trichocarpa. The sequence goes on from NC_037295.2 coordinate 10,520,300, forward strand.
TGCTCAATTCCACGAATAGGTGGTAACCCTTTAGGTAATTCATCTGGAAACACCTTTAAATTCCTCAAGCAATTCTTTAATCTGTATTGGTAAGTCCAATCCTTCTACTTGTAGTAATTGCTTTGCCCAGATCATGAAAACAGCCCCTGCTGAAGCTAATGCTTGTTTGATGTCTCCTTTTTTGGCTAACAATAGCCCCTTACGTGATTTTACCTCCTTTTGTTGGCTTCGTATCTGATCCTCTCTAACCTGTTGAGAACTCAATGGTAACAAGTTCACCTTCTTTCCATTCAGCATAAAAGAATAAGTGTTCTTTCGTCCATTGTAGGTCACATCCTTATCAAACTGCCATGGACGACCCAGCAATAAATGGCTAGCTGACATTGGCGCAACGTCACACAAAACCTCGTCATGGTAGGTTTTAATGGAAAAAGGTACACGAACTTGCTTTGTCACCCGAATCTCCCCATTCTCATTCAGCCATCGCAAACTGTACGGCCTGGGATGTGGAAGGGTAGTTAAACCCAATTTCTCCACCAAGGTAGTTGACGCAACATTAGTGCAACTTCCATTGTCAATGATCATCCCACACACCTTATCTCGAATCTGACATCGAGTATGAAAGATGTTCTCACGTTGCTCATCACTAACGTCAATTTGTGCATTCAGAACCCGTTGCACAACCAATAAATCTCCCTTTACTGGTTCGAAATCCTCTTCTTGTTCAGCCACTTGTACCTCATCTTCATCTTCAGTTTCAACCTCATCTCCACTGATCAGCTCTCCATGATCCCCATGCAAAATCATCACCCTTTTATTTGGACATTCCGAAGCAATGTGCCCATGTCCTAAGCACTTGAAGCACTTGATGTCCAGAGACCTCCTAGGATGTTGAGGTTCTGTCACCTTCTCCTTTCCCTTCAAAGAATCAAAACTGGTATTCCCCTTAGTAAACTCCACCTTCTCATCTCGTTTACGTGTGCTCCATGTTCGTGTAGGTGTAGAAACAGCCCTTGTTGTGTTTGACGTAGTTACACCAGTTCGGATACCTCCTCGTTTCTGCTGCCTCTCTACTCGAGTTGCCAGCTTTATAACTTCCTCAAGGAAGATGTACAGCTGTAATTCAACAACATTAGCTATATCCTTCCTCAACCCTCCAAGAAATCTAGCTATTGTTTGCTCTTGGGGTTCCATCAATTCACATCGAATCAGCAGCAACTCAAACTCTTTCACATACTCTTCCACGCTCAAAGATCCTTGTCGCAAAGTTTGAAGTCTGATGTATAGCTCCTGTTTATAGTAATCATGAACAAATCTCTTCTTCATCACTCTTTTCATAGTTGCCCACGTTATAATCTCCTCTTCTCCATCCCTTCTCCTCTGAATCTTCAAGTTTTCCCACCATAAAAGAGCATATCTGTAAACTCAAGTGCTGCCACCTTGCACTTTCTTTCTTCAGAATATTCATACCATTCAAACACCTTTTCAACCTTCTGAATCCACTCCAAGTATTCCTCAGGTGAACTACTTCCTCTAAACGGTGGAATCTTAAGTTTGAGACCATTAGGAGGATTATAATTCTGCCTTCTTGGTCTGCCCCTATCATTGGCCTCATCATCCCCATTTGGATCTTCGTCAGCTTCTATAATATCATTTTGTGGCACCCTAAGTGCTTGCCTTTGTTGGGGTTGCAAATTATGTCTTTGCATCATTTGCATAAGGGTATTCAACTGTTCACGAATTCCAGTCATTTCATCCCGAATCTCAGCATGAGATCGTTGTAAGCCCATAACCTGTGCCTGTTCCAAACTTAACCCTCTTGGCAAATCTTCTTTATCTCCAGCCATAATTAAGTTTGTCAACCTTAATTCCAGCAAGCCTTTCTTCTGTTTTTGGCTCCTGCCTTAGATCGCAACTGATGCTCTGATACCAGATGATGTGCCGTGAATGATTCGAAAATCGGCAACAATGAATCTGACGAAAATGGATGAAGGATGGGTTTGGTTGTGTTGTCTTTCTTTTGGTGTTTAGGCTGGATTATAGTGATTTCAAGGTAAATAAGATGGAGGATAGACTAGAATGATACTTTGATAAGTCGATCTGGACGCCACAAAGATCAATCTAGGATTTCGACGCCACACTCTTTGTGATTGAAGAGTGATAAGTCAGGTAGGGTTCTTCACAAAATCAATTTGGAAGAACAACTCTTAATTCTGTGAATTAAGTTTCAAATCGTGGCCAAAAGTTCTTTATTACATATTCTGATACTATATTTATAATTGGAACATCCCTCCAAAGTTAGAAAAAATTCAACATGGTAGAAGTCAAGCCCAAAAAACAGACTTTGACAAACTAACCTAGACAAATTAACTAGCACACGTTTTTTGACCTTTCTACCATAAACAGACCAAATTTAAAACAACTATATCTTCTTACACAAAAGTCCAATGCAATCATGGTTGCACAATCTAGAAAGAACACGTTATGAACTTTAAATCCACCTAGATTAGTCTTGTTTTCACATGCAATGGATGACTTCAAATTCATTTGCTATTCTGACCATAAACAGCATCAATTCCTTCACTTATTTGCATATCAACCCAAATTCAAGTAGCCCAGCATCAAAAGAACCATTAAGGGCTTTTCCCATCTCCAAGTTCCAATTGTAGGCAAATAAACATCCTTGAACCAATTTCAAACTGATTGCTAATTTTTAACTCCGACGCAGCTTCAATCATTCCAATTTGACTCGTCAAGGCCCTTTGTAGTTGTTTCGCTCTCGCTCTTGTCATTGGACCATCTGAATCCTCTTGTATATTAGATTTAGTTTTACAAGATGGATTATAATTCCCATGATGCACATCACTCTAACATCCTCTCTGAAATCTTACCAAAGTACTTGAGATTAAACTCTTTCAAAACCCCTTTAACATTTCTCAACTTGTTACACAAAACATACATAGGAGTGCCCATGACCTCCTTATCTTGGAAATTAGGGTGAGAAAAAAGGATGATCTGCCCAAAAATCAAAGAACTTGAATGGAATCTTCCTTTTCGACAAACTCGCCATCTTAATTAACATAGGAGAGTGATCTGAGATATCAAATGGTAGAAAGCAAGTTTCTAAACCTGTAAATTCGCAATTCCATTTGACATTAACAAAAACCCGATCCAGCTTCTTCAAGATAGTATTGTTACATTGTTAATTGGTCCAAGTGAATCTAGAACCCGTGAATCTGAGATCTTCTAGACATGACTGAATCACACAATTGTTGAGGTCATTTTGCCACCCCGACCATGATGTAGTGCCTTCGCACTTCTCATCAAGTGATCAAATAGCATTAAAATCCCCCAATAGAATCCTAAGGAATACTACAGGTAATAATTTCAGCCCACAAAGCCTCTCGTTTAGACGGACAATTATCTCCATAGACAAAGGAAGTATTGAAGGAAACATTTGATCCTACCAAAGTAACGATGACATGAATAATCTTATCCGAGCTACCCAAAAGATCAACCTTCAACACATTAGGGTCCCAACATACCTAAATACGACCACCATTAGAATGATCATAGTGTTAAACAAGTAAGCCCAATTCTGAAAAAGAAGTCTAGAAACATTATCTTTATTCAAGTCCCTAACATGAGTTTCAACTAAACCAAAAGAAGCTACTGAATGCTTTTGTAGAAGACAACAAAAGGCTGAATGTTTTATGGGATCATTTAAACCTTTGATATTCCAACATTTGATAAACATAGTGAACAAAATAGAAGAATGTCGAAACCAACTACGGACACAAAATTAACTCAAATTGCCCATGTGCAAGGAGCCTGACTTCTTCTTCTTCTTATTAGAACCCCCTGATCCCTTCTTCTTCCTATCCTCAAAAGAGTCTTTAGCTTTACTTGTTAGTTGGTTATCGATGCTGCTTGAAGACAAAGAGAATTGTAGAGAAAGGCTTGTTGCTTTAGGAAAATCATCATCCGAAACATTATGCACTATGATATTCTTAACTTCAGCTTCCATACAATCTTCACACGTGGCCAAAGAACTCGGGTAAGGTAAGACACTTGTGTTCATGCAAACTTCTGGATCAACATTTTCTTGTGGCAAGGACTGACATATACTACTCTCGAAGTTCAATGATTCATTGCTTGGACGATCCATAATGCAATATATAACCTCATTCACCTCATCATTCACTAATTGTGTCCCTTCAGCTACACCAGAGCTACTAGGCATAGTCTTGTGATTGCTCTTCTTTCTCTTTTCGACCTCCTGCCATTGAAGATTGTTAAACAAATTATACTCTGAGTTAGTCCTATCAACCACCATTTTTAGCTTAGTCTCTTCCATCTTTGTTGCCTTATCATTCTGAATAGTTAAACATGTAGCTAATATATGCCTAAACACATTGCAGGAACTGCATCTAGAAGGGAGTCATTCATACTCAGTTGAGATAGTAATTACTATACCATCGGGGCATTATAGATCAAACTCCTTAATCAGCACCTTAGAAGCATCGATTTCAACACAAACTCTTGCATAAGTTAGGTGTTTGCGCATTAGTGTATTGGCATCAACATGTAAAGGAACATCTAAAGCGCTAGCAACATAACTTAGCCCTTTATTAGTCCAATATTATAAGGGAACATGATGAAGCTTAATCCAAGCAGATAATGCGAACCTCCTGATCACGTGGTCACGCAAAGATAACAAATTCCTGGAAAGCCAAGTAAATCAGGTTTGATAAGAGTGTGACACAGAGATAACTTGTACCGAGGCATCAACACTATTGGAAACGGAAACCCCCACCCAACGAATATTAATTCGTGAACGAGAAGTATAAGGTGACATCACAAAGTCAATTCTTTGATAAGTCATTTCAGTTCTTTAGAGAACCAAAGAATGGAAAATATCTCATCACTCACACAACAAACTTGCGGCATAAGATGTTTATTAAATCTAAAAATTTCATCCCCATACATGTCTGATTATTATAGCTTTGTTTATACTAACTTTTAGACTGAAATAAACCCTAATGGACCTCTTATGTGGAGATAAATGAGGTATATATAACACAAAATCTGATATTATTGCCTCATATAGCAAAGAAAAATAAAAGCTAATAATCTGATTTCCATAGTTTATAAGTTATGCTAATGCGAATATCCCGTTCTTGGTTCTTAAAGATATGTCTCCTGCACCTGTTATGTTAGCGTCTCTAATCTTGGTTGGAGCTCTCACTCAGCCTGTCAGCTCAACTAGCAGCCGCTGCTGTGCCTTAGTGCATTAGTTTAGTGTCGTCGATTACTGAATTAACTGCTTTACTTTACTGCATTACCGGACCCGGATTACCTTTAGCTAAATAAAACTTCCCTAGTTTATAAGTCCTTTATAGACTAGGAAAACTTGATGCGAACCTCATGATCACGCAACCCCTATGACCCTTATGCAAAGATACTAGGTCCTGGAAAGCCAAGTAAATCAGGTTTAATAGGAGTGTGACACAAAGATAACTTGTACCTAGACACCAGCACTATTAGAAATGAAAACCTCCACCCAATGAATATTGATTCGCGAACGAGAAGTATAAGGATGACGTCATGAAGTCAGTTGTTCTTCGATAAGTCATTTTTCACTTCTTTAGAGAAGGAAGGGAGATTATCCCACCAACACACAACAAGTGCGGCAAAAGAAGTTTATTGATCTGAAAATTGCGTAACCCTTACATGTATGGTTATGCCTTTATTTATACTGACTATAAACTGAAACAAACCCTAATGAACCTTTTATGTGGACTTATAGGAGGCCCACTTACAATTAAACCCAAATAATATAAATAAAATCCTAAACTAAGAAGAAAATAATAATAACAATAATAAATCCGAATTTAATATTCTAAATATGATAGGATCATATTTGTTGTCCTATAGAAGTCCCATATAAGCTAGGACAAATATGATTTGAAAAATTTATGTTGCCGCCCACTTTATGATACAGTTCAGCCTTGAGATACGACCCAAGTAAGGTCAGATTCAGATTTTGGCGTAAAAAGTGCAACAGTCCAGGTTTACAACAATTGTCATAATTCTCAATCTGACCGTTGGATTGGGCGAAAAGTTTATGTGGACTCTCCAAACATGTTACCCTACTATGGGTAAGAATTTCAGGTCAATCGGACTTCGGGAAGGCATAGCAATACTGGTCAACAGAGGTTGTACGAATTTTGTTATTTACTTCTATTTAACTTGTGGACTTCCTATTTCGTTAGGATTCTTTTCCTACAAGTATGTGGCAGCTGGTTTTGGGAATTTCCTAGTTCCACAAGGATCTTTAATAAGCTGCAATATAATCTCCAAGTGTGGTAAGGAATCATTAATGTTTCAGAATCCTTTTCTTATAAGGATTCCTTATTCATCCTAGCTACACAAGGAAAGAAGGGCTAGTGGTATTTAATGACACATTAGTTATTTTTATTATTTTCTTTCATGTTTGGGCTTAATTAAAACTTTGTTTTGAGCTAGGATCCAAGGCTTGTTTGGATCGGGTTACGGGCTTTTCAGTTTAGGGTTTTTGGGTTAGTTTTGTATGGGGATCAGTTCAGCCCACAAGGATAGATCCATTAGGATTACTTTTAAGAACTATTTAAACACATGTAACCTAAATTTCAGCAGCTTTGATGATTATTAGTTCTGGATTTTTTCAGTTTTAACGTGTGAGAGTGATTCTTGCATTCTTCAATTCTTGAACGAACTGAATCTGACTTATCAAAGTTTAACTGGCTTCGTGGCGTCATTCTACTCATTCTAATAGTGTTGGTGCCTTAGGGTAGGTTTTCATTGTGTCACACTCCTATCAGACCTATTTCGGCTTTTCGGAATCAGATCTCAATCTTGATTATGGGTTACGTGATCACGAGGTTCACATCACTTTAGGTCAAGATTAGCTTGCATTTCCTTGTTTAACTTGGACAAACAAAAAAACAAATTTCACCCTTTGTTACTAATTTAATTACTTTCTTTTCTAGGCTAGGAATATCATTACACAATCCTTCCCTCTTTAGGAATCAGATCTGCCAAAACTTACTTGATTGTTTTGGAAAATAAATTGCTAACTTTTTATCCTTGTATCATTAGGAGAAACAAGCCTAACAAGGCTGGTATGGGGCCAAACCATCAGCCCTTTGTTCCACAAGAATTGGACTCTTTTTGGACTTGAATTAGATGAATTAGAGGTTGTCCTTCATGCTCCTTAGATGTCCCAAGCTCCTCTAGGTCTATTTTGCTCCATTTATTTTGTAGAAGCCTTATTCAATGCTTCTTTAAGTTTCTTTGCCCTAACTCTTGTAATTGGCCCAATTGGCACCTCCAATGGGTCGTTGGCATGATTACGCTTGGTGTTGAGTTGATCCTTATCAAAACTTGACCTGATTGTCGCCCCTTTTAGTTCCTTGATTATCTTGGATTTCCTTGTATAACTTGGACAAATAATAAAACCAGTTTCCCCTTTTTTTGCTGATTTGAGTACTTTTCTTGCTTGTTTAGGAGAATAAGTTGTTGGCTTATCCTTGTAAACATTAGGAAAAAAAACCAAGCCTATCAAGGCTGCCATGGGGGCTGGCCACATCACCCATTTTATCCACACGAATTGGGCTCTTTTTGGACTTGGATTAGATAAGTTAGAGGTTGTCCTTCATGCTCCCTGGGCATCCCAAGCTTTTCTAGGTTCATCTTGCTCCATATGTTCTGAACAAGCTCATTCAATGTCTTTTTAAGCTTCTTTTCCCTAGCTTTTGTAATTGACCCACTTGGTACCTCCAATAGGTCTTTGGCATTATTAAGCTTGGTGTTGGGCTGATTTGCATCAACAGATTTCCTCATGTATTTTATGCAATCCTTTCCTTGCTTCTTCTTCATTTAGACACCTCAAAAGAGTTCCCGTTATACGACCTCCTATAGAAAACTTCTCCATCCAGGTAGTAATCCATGGCTATTTTTTGCAATGTCTTTCGTTCTAACTTAGATGCCCCTTTGGGATATTATTGATATTGGACAAATTTCTGTACACTATAGTTTTGGGGCTTCTCGTCCATTTCTTCCCCTACTAAGCAACAGTAAGCAGGGGAGTTTTTTATTCTTATGCATATTGTGATATGATCCAGGAAAGGTCAAATTCGGATTTTGATGTAAAAAGTGCATCTATCCAGTTTTACGGCAATAGTCATAATTCTCAATCCGATCGTTGGAGCGGGCTGAAAGTTTACATGGAGTCTTCTAACATGTTTTCTTACATTGGTTTAAAATTTCAGGTCAATCAGAGTTCGAGAAGGCATCGAAACACGGGTCAACAGAGGCTGTACGAATTTTGTTATTTACTTCCTTTTGACTTGTGGACTTCCTATTTGGCTAGGATTCTTTTCCTAAAAGGATGTGGCAGCTTATTTTAGAAATTTCCTATTTCTACAAAGATCTTCAATGGGCTGCAACATAGTTTTCAAGTGGCAAGGATTCATAAATGTTTTAGAATCCTTTTCTTACAAGGATTCCTTATTCATCCTAGCTACAAAAAAAGGAAAGAAGATTTCAGAATTAATTCTACCTTCAGATTTAATTCTCCTAGCTTATATGGGACTTCTAAAGGTGATGTGCCGTGAATGATTTGAAAATCAGCAACAATGAATCTGATGAAAATGGATGAAGGATGGGTCTGGTTGTGTTGTCTTTCTTTTGGTGTTTAGGCTGGATTATAGTGATTTCAAGGTAAATAAGATGGAGGATAGACTAGAATGATACTTTGATAAGTCGATCTGGACGCCACAAAGATCAATCTAGGATTTCGACGCCACACTCTTTGTGATTGAAGAGTGATAAGTCAGGTAGGGTTCTTCACAAAATCAATTTGGAAGAACAACTCTTAATTCTGTGAATTAAGTTTAAAATCTTGGCCAAAAGTCCTTTATTACATATTCTGATACTATATTTATAATTGGAACATCCCTCCAAAGTTAGGAATAATTCAACATGGCAGAAGTCAAGCTCAAAAAACAGACTTTGACAAACTAACCTAGACAAATTAACTAGCACACGTTTTTTGACCTTTCTAACATAAACAGACCAAATTTAAAACAACCATATCTTCTTATACAAAAGTCCAATGCAATCATGGTTGGACAATCTAGAAAGAACACGTTCTGAACTTGAAATCCACCTTGATTAGTCTTGTTTTCACATGCAATGGATGACTTCAAATTCGGGTTCAAATTCATTTGCTGTTCTGACCATAAACAGCATCAATTCCTTCACTTATTTGCATATCAACCCAAATTCGAGTAGCCCAGCATCAAAAGAACAATTAAGGGCTTTTCTCATCTCCAAGTTCCAATTGTAGGCAAATAAACATCCTTGAACCAATTTCAAACTGATTGCTAATTTTTAACTCTGACGCAGCTTCAATCATTCCAATTTGACTCGTCAAGGCCCTTTGTAGTTGTTTCGCTCTCGCTCTTGTCATTGGACCATCTGAATCCTCTTGCACATTAGTTTTAGCCTTACAAGATGGATTATAATTCCCATGATGCACATCATCAGCCCCGGGTTGAAAATGATTTGTCCTCAAATCAGAATCGTCATCGTCATCCAAGTATGGAGTCAAGTCTTTCACATTAAAAGTAGCTGATACGTTGTAATTACCAGGAAGATCTACCTTATACGCATTGTCATTCACCTTCTCTATAATCCGAAATGGACCATCAGCTCTTGGCATCAACTTGGACTTACGTTTGCTTGGGAATCTGCCCTTGCTAATATGAATCCAAACAAGATCTTCAGGTTCAAACCTAACCATTCTCCGCCCCTTGTTAGCCTGTTTAGCATACTTTATCGTTTTCTCCTCAATATGTAATCGAACCTGCTCATGTAGTTTCTTCATCAATTCTGCCTTTCTAATTCCATCCATAGATGTCCTCTCATCAATTGGAATATGAATAAGATCAATAGGAACACAAGGATTAAAGCCATACACAACCTCAAATGGTGAAAATTTTGTAGCCCCATGCACACTACGATTATATGCAAACTCCACAATAGGCAAACAAGTATCCCAACTCTTCAAATTCTTATGTATAACAGCTCGTAACAAAGAAGATAAAGTTCGGTTTACTACCTCAGTTTGTCCATCAGTTTGTGGATGACATGCCGTACTGAAAAGTAACTTCGTTCCAAGCTTCCTCCAAAGAGTCTTCCAAAAGTGGCTTAAGAACTTTGTATCACGATCAGAGACAATGCTTTTAGGAACTCCATGCAAACGAACAATCTCTTGAAAGAACAAATCAGCAACATGTACTGCATCATCAGTTTTGTTGCAAGGAATGAAATGAGACATTTTGGAGAATCGATCAACCACGACCATTATTGAATCCTTTCCATGTTGTGTTCTTGGTAACCCAAGTACAAAGTCCATGCTAACATCCATCCATGGTTGCTCTGGAATAGGCAATGGCATATACAGTCCATATGCATTCTCTTTACCCTTAGCTTTCTTGCAAATAGCACATCTCTCAATCACCTTGTGCACATCCCGTAACATGCTAGGCCAAAAGAAATGTTCTTTCAGCAGCTCATAAGTCTTCTTCTCCCCAAAATGACCACTAAGACCACCACCATGAGCCTCTCGCACAAGCAACTCCCGTAACGATCCTGAAGGAATACACATTCTGCCCATTTTGAACAAGTAACCTTCATGCATAAAGAACCCATCACAAGCTCCCTTTGCACATTCGACAACCACATTAGCAAAGTAGGAATCATTAGCATACTGTTCCTTCACTTGTTCAAAACCCATCAGCTTTGCATTCAACATAGAGATCAGTGCAAACCTCCTAGAAAGAGCATCAGCAACCATATTAACTTGCCCTTTCTTGTACTTTATGACATAAGGAAATGACTCCATAAACTCCACCCATTTAGCATGTCTGCGATTCAGCTTGCTTTGCCCCTTAAGATACTTCAAGGATTCATGATCAGTATGTATAACAAATTCTTTAGGCAACAAGTAGTGCTGCCATACCTCTAGAGCCCGAATCAAAGCATAGAACTCCTTGTCGTAAATAGAGTAGTTCAAACGTGCTCCATTTAACTTTTCACTGAAGAATGCAATCGGCCTCTTTTCTTGCTGCAAGACAGCCCCAATTCCAACTCCGGAAGCATCGCACTCTATTTCGAATGTTTTAGCAAAGTCTGGGAGTGCTAAAACTGGAGCAGTACACAACTTCTCCTTAATTAGCTCAAATGCTTTCTGCGCATCTTCACTCCATCTAAAGTCGTTCCCTTTTTTCAAGCATTCTGTCATAGGAGCAACAATAGAGCTGAAGTCTTTCACAAATCGCCTGTAGAAAGAAGCTAAACCATGGAAACTCCTCACATCAGCGATACTAACAGGTTTTGGCCAGTCCCGAATTGCCTCAATTTTCTCCTCATCAACCTTAACTCCCCTGCTAGAGATAATATACCCGAGAAACACGACACTTTCTTTACAGAAGTAACACTTTGTGAGTTTCCCATACAACTTAGAATCTCGCAAAGTTTCAAACACAACTCTAAGATGCTTCATATGATCATCAAAGGTCTTGCTATACACCAGGATATCATCAAAATATACTACAACAAACAGCCCAATATACTTCCTCAAAACATGATTCATAAGCCTCATAAATGTACTAGGCGCATTAGATAACCCAAACGGCATTACCATCCATTCATATAACCCCTGTTTAGTTTTAAATGTTGTTTTCCATTCATCTCCTTCTTTCATTCTAATTTGGTGATAACCACTCATCAAATCGACTTTAGAAAACAATGCAGCTCCATGCAACTCATCAAGCAAATCATCAAGTCTGGGTATAGGAAATCGATACTTAACTGTTATTTTGTTGATAGCGCGGCTGTCCATACACATCCTCATGGTACCATCTTTCTTCGGTACAAGCAAAGTAGGTACGGAACATGGACTAAGTGATTCTCGCACATAGCCCTTCTCTAAGAGCTCACCAACCTGCCTTTGAATCTCTTTTGCTTCCTCTGGATTACATCTGTATGCTGGTCTGTTAGGAAGTGAAGCTCCCGGCACCAAATCAATTTGATGCTCAATTCCACGAATAAGTGGTAACCCTTTAGGTAATTCATCTGGAAACACATCTTTAAATTCTTCAAGCAATTCTTTAATCTGTATTGGTAAGTCCAATCCTTCTACTTGTAGTAATTGCTTTGCCCAGATCATGAAAACAGCCCCTGCTGAAGTTAATGCTTGTTTGATGTCTCCTTTTTTGGCTAACAACAGCCCCTTACGTGATTTTACCTCCTTTTGTTGGCTTCGTATCTGATCCTCTCTAACCTGTTGAGAACTCAATGGTAACAAGTTCACCTTCTTTCCATTCAGCATAAAAGAATAAGTGTTCTTTCGTCCATTGTAGGTCACATCCTTATCAAACTGCCATGGACGACCCAGCAACAAATGGCTAGCTGACATCGGCGCAACGTCACACAAAACCTCGTCATGATAGGTTTTAATGGAAAAAGGTACACGAACTTGCTTTGTCACCCGAATCTCCCCATTCTCATTCAGCCATCGCAAACTGTACGGCCTGGGATGTGGAAGGGTAGTTAAACCCAATTTCTCCACCAAGGTAGTTGACGCAACATTAGTGCAACTTCCATTGTCAATGATCATCCCACACACCTTATCTCAAATCTGACATCGAGTATGAAAGATGTTCTCGCGTTGCTCATCACTAACGTCAATTTGTGCATTCAGAACCCGTTGCACAACCAATAAATCTCCCTTCAGTGGTTCGAAATCCTCTTCTTGTTCAGCCACTTGTACCTCATCTTCATCTTCAGTTTCAACCTCATCTCCACTGATCAGCTCTCCATGATCCCCATGCAAAATCATCACCCTTTTATTTGGACATTCCGAAGCAATGTGCCCATGTCCTAAGCACTTGAAGCACTTGATGTCCCGAGACCTCCTAGGATGTTGAGGTTCTGTCACCTTCTCCTTTCCCTTCAAAGAATCAAAACTGGTATTCCCCTTAGTAAACTCCACCTTCTCATCTTGTTTACGTGTGCTCCATGTTCGTGTAGGTGTAGAAACAGCCCTTGTTGTGCTTGACGTAGTTACACCAGTTCGGACACCTCCTCGTTTCTGCTGCCTCTCTACTCGAGTTGCAAGCTTTATAACTTCCTCAAGGAAGATGTACGGCTGTAATTCAACAACATTAGCTATATCCTTCCTCAACCCTCCAAGAAATCTAGCTATTGTTTGCTCTTGGGGTTCCATCAATTCACATCGAATCAGCAGCAACTCAAACTCTTTCACATACTCTTCCACGCTCAAAGATCCTTGTCGCAAAGTTTGAAGTCTGATGTATAGCTCCTGTTTATAGTAATCAGGAACAACACTCTTTTCATAGTTGCCCACGTTGTAATCTCCTCTTCTCCATCCCTTCTCCTCTGAATCTTCAAGTTTTCCCACCATAAAAGAGCATAATCTGTAAACTCAAGTGCTGCCACCTTGCACTTCCTTTCTTCAGAATATTCATACCATTCAAACACCTTTTCAACCTTCTGAATCCACTCCAAGTATTCCTCAGGTGAACTACTTCCTCTAAACGGTGGAATCTTAAGTTTGAGACCATTAGGAGGATTAAAATTCTGCCTTCTTGGTCTGCCCCTATCGTTGGCCTCATCATCCCCATTTGGATCTTCATCAGCTTCTATAATATCATTTCGTGGCACCCTAAGTGCTTGCCTTTGTTGGGGTTGCAAATTATGTCTTTGCATCATTTGCATAAATTCAACTGTTCACGAATTCCAGTCATTTCATCCCGAATCTCAGCATGAGATCGTTGTAAGCCCATAACCTGTGCCTGTTCCAAACTTAACCCTCTTGGCAAATCTTCTTTATCTCCAGCCATAATTAAGTTTATCAACCTTAATTCCAGCAAGCCTTTCTTCTGTTTTTGGCTCCTGCCTTAGATCGCAATTGATGCTCTGATACCAGATGATGTGCCGTGAATGATTTGAAAATCAGCAACAATGAATCTGATGAAAATGGATGAAGGATGGGTCTGGTTGTGTTGTCTTTCTTTTGGTGTTTAGGCTGGATTATAGTGATTTCAAGGTAAATAAGATGGAGGATAGACTAGAATGATACTTTGATAAGTCGATCTGGACGCCACAAAGATCAATCTAGGATTTCGACGCCACACTCTTTGTGATTGAAGAGTGATAAGTCAGGTAGGGTTCTTCACAAAATCAATTTGGAAGAACAACTCTTAATTCTGTGAATTAAGTTTAAAATCTTGGCCAAAAGTCCTTTATTACATATTCTGATACTATATTTATAATTGGAACATCCCTCCAAAGTTAGGAATAATTCAACATGGCAGAAGTCAAGCTCAAAAAACAGACTTTGACAAACTAACCTAGACAAATTAACTAGCACACGTTTTTTGACCTTTCTAACATAAACAGACCAAATTTAAAACAACCATATCTTCTTATACAAAAGTCCAATGCAATCATGGTTGGACAATCTAGAAAGAACACGTTCTGAACTTGAAATCCACCTTGATTAGTCTTGTTTTCACATGCAATGGATGACTTCAAATTCGGGTTCAAATTCATTTGCTGTTCTGACCATAAACAGCATCAATTCCTTCACTTATTTGCATATCAACCCAAATTCGAGTAGCCCAGCATCAAAAGAACAATTAAGGGCTTTTCTCATCTCCAAGTTCCAATTGTAGGCAAATAAACATCCTTGAATCAATTTCAAACTGATTGCTAATTTTTAACTCTGACGCAGCTTCAATCATTCCAATTTGACTCGTCAAGGCCCTTTGTAGTTGTTTCGCTCTCGCTCTTGTCATTGGACCATCTGAATCCTCTTGCACATTAGTTTTAGCCTTACAAGATGGATTGTAATTCCCATGATGCACATCAAAAGGGCAACAAATCTGATCCTATTATATTTAGGATATTAAATTCGGATTTATTATTATTATTATTATTTTCTTCTAAGTTTAGGGTTTATTTATATTATTTGGGTTTAATTATAAGTAGGCATCATATAAGTCCACATAAGGGGTCCATTAGGGTTTATTTTAGTTTGAAGTCACTATAAATAAGGGCATAACCAGACATGTAAGGTTAGACAATTCAGATTAATAAAACTTCTTGTTTGCCGCACTTTGTGTGTGTGTGTTGGTGAGATAATCTCCCTTCCATGGTTCTCTAAAGAACTAAAAAACGACTTACTTCTCGTTCACGAATCAATATTCATTGGGTGGGGGTCTCCGTTTCCAATAGTGTTGGTGGATTCTCCTGAAAATGTACCCCAACATAGACAAACACCTCTGGAATCTTCTGGTAAAGTTTCAGCTTGATCCAACGGTTGGATTTGAAGTTATGCTCAATAACGTAAAACTGAAAGGTAGAAAATTTTACGCCAAAATCTGAATCTGACCTTGCTTGGTTCGTATCACAAGGCTGAACCGTATCATTACCTCCCTCTTTAAGAAGATTCCCCCTCAAATCTTGAATAGGATCAGTAGTGACTATATTAGCCTCTTGTTCAAGCCTTCAGAATTCCCTTATTTCTAACACCTTTCTCCAACAACACTGTATGAAAGCAGTGACTGCCAAGAATTTCAAATAAGCACACCGTACTAACCACTTGCGTACATGCTTTTTAATGATAACAACAATGACTCTCCTTCGTCTTTTATTTTTTTTGGCGCTGTACCTCCTTTTCCCATTAAGCTTGAAGATCATAGAATAGAATAATCTTCTACACTTGTCAACTTCTTGTTCGAAAACCCCCAAACCATGGCTTAGTTTTTCTCATCCTTGAGCTAGAATCCTCCTTCGTTCCCTCTCCCTTGCAGAATACATGACACAAGTAGGAAAAATAGAAGAAGATGAAGACACAACAAGAATAGAGTTTACAACAGGAAGAACACTGATTTAGACTTGAAATTACAAATCTGACTTTTTTTTGGACCAGAACTGATCGAAAACAAACAAATATGAAATTGATGAGAATGACTCAAACAACAGTCAAATATCCCAAATATGATGATAAAGTACTGGAAGGAACAAAATCAACAGAAACAAAACAAGTTTTGAAAGACAACGCAAAACAAACCCGTTATAACAAGACAAAACCTGATTTTGAAACCTAAAGAAACGCAATCGAAATGACCTCGAATTTAATATTTAGTATTAGGATACCAAGAAAACAACAAATCTCAGTTTATAGGTCATTTTATTATGTCCAGGTACCCAAACCCTATGTATGATCAGTTTGCGACAAAATTGAACCTCCAATTAAAACCTCATGTAAACAATATCAAAATAAGACCAAGTTTTATACATGTTGCGATCTCATCCTAAATAGACATAATATGGATTTTAAATTGATTCTGAGGTGATTTGCTTATGGTTCACTAAGAATAGTGTTTCTGCGGCAGAATTGAATCTCGAATTAAAACCTCAAGCAAACGATATGCAAATAAGCCCACATTTTACATACGATGCGATATCACCCCTAATAAACAGAATATGAAGTTTCAATTGATTCTAAGGTGTTTTTCTTATGGTTCACTAAGAGTAGTGTTTCTACGGCAGAATTGAACCTCGAATTAAAACCTCAAGCAAACAATATCAGAATAATCTTAAATTTGACATATGATGAGATCTCACCCCCAATAGACTGAATATGAAGTTTCAACTGATTTCGAGGTGGTTTGCTTATGGTTCACCAAGAGTTGTGCTTCCACGACAAAAATTGAATGATCCTTCAAATTTCAACTAGTCCCTCTTTCTCTCTTTCTTTTTTTTTCTTTGTAATATACTGATATGATTAGAGACAGTAACAAGATGAAATATAATCCTTTTTTTTTTCTTAGATGACGCAGACACGAAGAACAAGAAGATGGACGCAAACACTGAAAAACTTAAAGGAACACTAAAAAAACGAAAATAACAAAAGGATATGACCTTGTTTCGGAGCCTAGCTCTGATACCAACTGATGCGAACCTCGTGATCACGTGGTCACGCAACCCACAATCAAGATTGAGATCTGATCCCGAAAAGCCAAAATAGATCTGATAGGAGTGTGACACAATGGAAACCTGCCCCAAGGAACCAACACTATTGGATTGAGTAGAATGACGCCACGAAGCCAGTTAATCTTCGATAAGTCAGATTCAGTTCGTTGAAGAACTGAAGAATGCAAGAATCACTCTCACACGTTAAAACTGAAAAATTCATAAGTAATTGTCATCAAAGCTGCCAAAAATTTTGGCTTACATGAGTTTAAATAGTTCTTGAAAAATTAACCCTAATGGACCCCTTATGTGGACTTATATATGAGGTCCAATCAAAACTCATCCAAACCCCTAAACTGAAAAGCAACTTAATCCAAACAAGCCTTGGATCTTACCTGAAAACAAAGTATTAATTAAGCCCAAACATGAAAGAAAATAATAAAAATGACTAACATGTCATTAAATACCACCAGCCCTTCTTTCCTTGTGTAGCTAGGATTAATAAGGAATCCTTATAAGAAAAGGATTCTGAAACATTAATGAATCCTTGCCACACTTGGAGATTATATTGCAGCTCATTAAAGATCCTTGTGGAACTAGGAAATTCCCAAAACAAGCTCTCACATCCTTGTAAGAAAAGGATCCTTGCCAAATAGGAAGTCCACAAGTCAAAAGGAACTAAATAACATAATTCATATAGCCTGTTCAGACCTATATTGCAAGTCCTTTCTGAAAGTAGATTCTCCTAAAAATGTACCCCAACATAGACAAACATCTCTGGAATCTTCTGGTAAAGTTTTAGCTCGATCCAACGGTTGGATTTGAAGTTATGCTCAATAGCGTAAAACTGAACGATAGAAAATTTTACGCCAAAATCCGAATCTGATCTTGTGTGGTTCGTATCACAAGGCTGAACCGTATCAGATGGGTTACTTTCTATCATCTAGAGAAATTTTGACAACTCTAGCTCTATTACCATATACGTTCACATCTCCATCAAAGTACATCATCCACAAATCATTCCCTTCTACGTTTTCAATTGTTAAGACATGCTTATCTAGGAAGTCAAAACTCAAAGGATCATATTCTTCAATGGTGTTGTCAACTAGATGATCAGCAATGATGCTTCCTTTTATAACTTTTATTGTCATGTAGACGGTGTTATATTTAAACAACAAAACTAGCCATCTTGTAACCTAACTTGACAAATATGGTTTCTCAAATATGTACTTTAGGGGATCTATTTTGTCTCAATCATACTATAATGTGCGTCATAATCTGTGAACTTCTTACTAATGTAATAAATGGCTTGCTCTTTTCTCCTTGTATCATCATGTTGTCCTAGCACACCGTCTAGGGCTGCTTCATTGACTATTAAGTATAATATTCGGGGTTTTCCAGGAATTGGTGGTACTAGCAAAGGTGGGTTCATAAGGTATTTCTTAATCATCTCAAAAGCCTCTTAACAATCTTCATTCCAAATCTTGGGGTTATTCTTCCTCAGCAACGTGAAGATTGGTTCGTATGTAATTATTAACTAGGAGATAAAACGAGTTATGTAGTTCAGCCTCCCTAAAAAAAACCCTTATTTCTTTCTCTGTCTTGGATGCTAACATTTCTTGGATGGCTTCGACTTTGTTTGGGTCTACCTAAATTCCTTTATTACTTACAACAAATCCTAATAACTTCCCATATTTAACCTCGAACATTCATTTTGTTGCATTCAACTTTAACTGATACTTCCTCAATTTCTCAAAGACCTTCCTCAAAGTCTGCAAATGATCTTCTTCCATCTAGGTTTTGGAAAATCATATCATCGACATATACTGATCTCTTTATGTATCATATCATGAAAGCGTGTTACCATCGCTCGCTAATATGTGGCTCCAATATTTTTCAAACCAAATAGCATTACCTTGTAATATAAAGTTCTTCATGGGGTAATGAAGATTGTCTTTTCCTTGTCTTCATCAACCATTTTGATCTGGTTGTAACTCGAGAACCCATTCATGAAAGAGTATGTAGATGTTTTTACAACATTGTCTACAAGCATGTCAATGTGAGGGAATAGAAAGTTTTCTTTCAGGCTAGCTCTATTCAAGTGTCTAAAATCTATACATGAATTTTACTACCTTTATTGGGCACTACCGCTATGTTCGATACCCATTGAGGGTATTTAACTACTTCTAAAAAACCTGCATCCCATTGCTTCTTCACCTTTTCTTTCACTTTAATTAGGATCTTTGTCCTTATTCTTCATAGTTTCTGCTTTACAGGTTTGCACCCATCTATCAGAGACAACGTATGTACCACAATACTAGTATCCAGTCTAGACATATCGGCGTTTTTCAAGTAAACACATCAGAGAATTCTTTCAATAAGGATACTAAACCATCCCTTTCATTTGCAACAATCTGCATTCCAATCTTCAATTCTTTTTTTCTCATGCTTGATGTCTACATCCACCATTTCTAATCTTTCTTTAATGGGTTTTAAGGCCATGTCTTCCTCTTCAAACTCTTCTTCATCTATAACAATGCGATGGGTTTGCATGTTTATTGAAGTTTTCCTTTTAGATTGCCTAAAAGTGGAAAGTGTTTTTATACGAGGAAATGAAATTAAATAAGCAAAGGCAGGAGATGGAAGATAAATACATGATTTGATTAAAATTGAAAGAGTGGCCCAAACACAAAAAACCTCAAACTGATATCTTGAGTTGCGATTATCAATAGGGTGAACATGTAGAAAAACACCAATACGAAAGAAAAGACTTATCAAAACCATGCAAATTTCACATAATAAAGGACTTTTGGCCAAGATTTGAAACTTAATTCACAGAATTAAGAGTTGTTCTTCCAAATTGATTTTGTGAAGAACCCTACCTGACTTGTCACTCTTCAATCACAAAGAGTGTGGCGTCGAAATCCTAGATTGATCTTTGTGGCGTCCAGATCGACTTATCAAAAGTATCATTCTAGTCTATCCTCCATCTTATTTACCTTGAAATCACTATAATCCAGCCTAAACACCAAAAGAAAGACAACACAACCAGACTCATCCTTCATCCATTTTCGTCAGATTCATTGTTGCTGATTTTCGAATCATTCACGGCACATCATCTAGTATCAGAGCATCAGTTGCGATCTAAGGCAGGAGCCAAAAACAGAAGAAAGGCTTGCTGGAATTAAGGTTGATAAACTTAATTATGGCTGGAGATAAAGAAGATTTGCCAAGAGGGTTAAGTTTGGAACAGGCACAGGTTATTGGCTTACAACGATCTCATGCTGAGATTCGGGATGAAATGACTGGAATTCGTGAACAGTTGAATATACCCTTATGCAAATGATGCAAAGAAATAATTTGCAACCCCGACAGAGGCAAGCACTTAGGGTGCCACGAAATGATAATATAGAAGTTGACGAAGATCTAAATGGGGATGATGAGGCCGACGATAAGGGCAGACCAAGAAGGCAGAATTATAATCCTCCTAATGTCTCAAACTTAAGATTCCACCGTTTAGAGGAAGTAGTTCACCCGAGGAATGCTTGGAGTGGATTCAAAAGGTTGAAAAGGTGTTTGAATGGTATGAATATTTTGAAGAAAGGAAGTGTAAGGTGGCAGCACTTGAGTTTACGGATTATGCTCTTTTATGGTGGGAAAACTTAAAGATTCAGAGGAGAAGGGACGGAGAAGAGGAGATTACAACGTGGGCAACTATGAAAAGAGTGATGAAGAAGAGATTTGTTCCTGATTACTATAAACAGGAGCTATACATCAGACTTCAGACTTTGCGACAAGGATCTTTGAGCGTGGAAGAGTATGTGAAAGAGTTTGAGTTGCTGCTGATTCGATGTGAATTGATGGAACCCCAGGAGCAAACAATAGCTAGATTTCTTGGAGGGTTGAGGAAGGATATAGCTAATGTTGTTGAATTACAGCCGTACATCTTCCTTGAGGAAGTTATAAAGCTTGCAACTCGAGTAGAGAGGCAGCAGAAACGAGGAGGTGTCCGAACTGGTGTAACTACGTCAAGCGCAACAAGGGCTGTTTCTACACCTACACGAACATGGAGCACACTTAAACGAGATGAGAAGGTGGAGTTTACTAAGGGGAATACCAGTTCTGATTCTTTGAAGGGAAAGGAGAAGGTGACAGAACCTCAACATCCTAGGAGGTCTCGGGACATCAAGTGCTTAGGATATGGGCACATTGCTTCGGAATGTCCAAATAAAAAGGTGATGATTTTGCATGGGGATCATGGAGAGCTGATCAGTGGAGATGAGGTTGAAACTGAAGATGAAGATGAGGTACAAGTGGCTGAACAAGAAGAGGATTTCAAACCAGTGAAGGGAGATTTATTGGTTGTGCAACGGGTTCTGAATGCACAAATTGACGTTAGTGATGAGCAACGCGAGAACATCTTTCATACTCGATGTCAGATTCGAGATAAGGTGTATGGGATGATCATTGACAATGGAAGTTGCACTAATGTTGCGTCAACTACTTTGGTGGAGAAATTGGTTTAACTACCCTTCCACATCCCAGGCCATACAGTTTGCAACTTTAAAGGAATGTAGGTCACCATTTGTATTGTTTTCAACCTCAATTTATGGAACTGCCACATTCTTCATGATTTTCATAACCTCTTCAGACATCACAATCACCAGTTTGCCATTGAAGATAAACTTGATCCTTTGGTGTAGGGAGGATGCTACAGACAGCACCGGCTGCATGTATCTAGGGCTTTCCTAATAATATGTTGTAAGAAGGGTGCATGTCCATGATTTACAAGGTTACTAAGAATATTTATGGGCTAATAGCCAAATCAACATCAATACTTCCAATGATGGGCTTTGGTGTTCCATCATAGGCTATTGCAGTCATGGTGTTGGGTTTCATATGAGAAGCATCGATGGACATTTGGTCCATCACGTGTTTGGGCAACACGTTTAGAGCAGACCCATTGTCTATAAGCACCTTGGCAATTACAAAATCTTTACATTTCATTGTGATGTATAATGGCTTATCATGCCCAGTTCCTTCAGAATCAAGTTCATCTTAAGTGAAATACAAGTGGTGGGCAGATTGGTTTCTCCCTATTAAATGCTCTATAGAATCTTGCGCCATGTCTTGAGGGATACAAGCTTCATTGAGGACCTTGTGGAATGCATTTAGATGTAAATTCGAGCTTGGGATTAAAGACATTAGAGAAATTTATGCGAACCTCGTGATCACGTGGTCATGCAACCCACACGTAAAGACACCAAATTCCCAGAAAACCAAGTAAATTAGTTTTGATAGGAGTGTGACATAAAGATAACTTGTACCTAGGCACCAAAACTATTAGAAACCCCCACCCAATGAATTTTAATTCGCGAATGAGAAGTATAAGGAAGACACTACGAAATCAGTTATTCTTTGATAAGTCATTTTAGTTCTCTAGAGAACCAAGGAGAATATCTCACCACTCACACACAAAGTTGCGGCACAAGATGTTTATTAATCTGAAAATTCCATTGCCTCCCACATGTCTGGTTATGGCTTTATTTATACTGACTCTAGACTGAAATAAACTGTAATAGACTCCTCATGTGGACTTATATGAGACCTACTTACAATTGACCCAAATAAGTAATGATAAACCAAAGACTAAGAAGAAAATAATAAAAATCCGAAATTACTATACTAGATATGCTAGAATCAGATTAGTCACTCGTAAGAAGTCACAAATAAATTAGGAAATCTTATTTGAATGTGGAATTAATTTTGAAGTCTTCTTGCCTTGTTGTGCTTGGTTTTCTTATTTTGCATGGACAATTAATGAAGAAAACCTCCCTCTTTTATACATCCCAATTTAGTTGCCTTCCTAAACTAGGAGAATCATTAATTAATCCTTCCTAGCTTAGGAAATCAGATTTGGCAACCCTTAGATCCCCATGAATTGGGCTCTTCTTGGACTTGGATAAGATGAATTAGATCATTAATGATGCGAACCTCGTGATCACGTGGTCACGCAACCCACACGCAAAGACACCAATTCCCGTAAAGCCAAGTAAATGAGGTTTGATAGGAGTGTGATATAAAGATAACTTGTACTTAGGCACCAACACTATTAGAAACAGAAACCCCCACCCAACAAATATTGATTCGCAAACAAGAAGTATAAGGATGAAGCCAATTGTTCTTCGATAAGTAGTTTTTCAGTTCCTTAAAGAACCAAGGAAGGGAGATTATCCCACCAACACACAACAAGTGCGGCAAAAGAAGTATATTGATATGAAAATTACATAACCCTTACAAGTCTGATTATGCCTTTATTTATACTGACTCTAAACTGAAACAAACCTTAATGAACCCTTTAAGTGGACTTATATGAGGCTCGCTTACTAAGAAGAAATAATATATAAATAAAACCCTAAACTAAGAAGAAAATAATAATAACAATAATAAATCTGAATTTAGTATCCTAAATATGATAGGATCAGATTTTGCTTCCTTATAGAAGTCTCATATAAGCTAGGAGAAATCTGATTTGGAAAATTTGTGTTGCCGCCCCTTTTAGGTCCTTGATTAGCTTGGATTTCCTTAAGGGGGTGGTCTATTGTTTTGATCTGATATGATAGTACCTGCAAAAATTGGTTAGTGGTAAAAAAAATTCTCTCGTTGCTCGTGTTTCACTCAAACACTCTTAATATCCTCAAACGCTCACACCTCTCATCTCACCTTCTTGTGGTTCTTGCAAAACTGAAACCAACACCAAATAGAACCAATTTTCGCAGCGCAATCCAAATACGTATATATGACTCAAGAAGCAATAAAAACCAGAAACAAGCAAAAATAAAACTGCGATGGTAGTCTTACGAGTAGTAAGCGAATCTATCCGAAATACAAACGAAGCTGAAGACTCGAATAAAAACATAATTGAAAGATGCAAAACGATGAAACAATACCCAAATATGTTGGATATGATGAAAATAAACTGCAAGAAATGAAAACAACAGAAAGAAATCGAATTTTAAAAGTTGACGCAAAACAGACTCGTTTACGACGAGTTAAGTCGGAATCTGGAACCTAAAGTAAATGATGTGCAATTGACCTAATATTTCAGAAATTGTGCGATATCAGCCCAAATAGACAGAATATAAAGTTTGAGCAATTTACAATAAGGTTTGATATACTGACGCTAAAACGTTATGAATGGACCTGATTAAACCCGAAATTGAAAACCAAAGCAAACGATCTCCAATTGACCCCAAACATAATTTGTGATGTTATTAGGAAACCAGTAATCAGAGTATCAATTTTGAGATAATCCCGAGTTGATTTGGTCCAATTTTCCCTTGTTTAGTATTCTGCGGCAGAAACAAATAAATGCCTTTTTGAACGACTTTTTTTCTTCTTCTTTTTTATGCTACCGATATATTTTTGTCAGGAACCAAATGAAATAACTTTTTTTATATATGCTGCAAAATCAAGGAGAAGAAGAAATTGGACACTAAGGAATTTTTGCGGAAACAACAAGAAACGAAAATTTCAGATGGATATAACCTGATTAATGGAGCCAAGCTCTGATACCAAATGATGCGAACCTCATGATCACATGGTCACGCAACCCACACGCAAAGACACCAATTCCCGGCAAGCCAAGTAAATGAGGTTTGATAGGAGCGTGACACAAAGATAACTTGTACCTAGGCATCAACATTATTGGAAACGGAGACCCCACCCAACGAATATTGATTCACGAACGAGAAGTACAAGGATGAGGCCACGAAGACAGTTGTTCTTCAATAAGTCATTTTTCAGTTCTTTAGAGAACCATGGAAGGGAGATTATCTCACCAACACACACACACAAAGTGCGGCAAACAAGAAGTTTTATTAATCTGAATTGTCTAACCTTACATGTCTGGTTATGCCCTTATTTATAGTGACTCCAAACTAAAATAAACCCTAATGGACCCCTTATGTGGACTTATACGATGCCTACTTACAATTAAACCCAAATAATATAAATAAACCCTAAACTAAGAAGAAAATAATAATAACAATAATAAATCCGAATTTAATATCCTAAATATAATAGGATCAGATTTGTTGCCCTTTAGAAGTCCCATATAAGCTAGGAGAATCAAATCTGAAGGTAGAATTAATTCTGAAATCTTCTTTCCTTTTTTTTGCAGCTAGGATGAATAAGGAATCCTTGTAAGAAAAGGATTCTAAAACATTTATGAATTCTTGCCACACTTGGAAACGATGTTGCAGCCCATTAAAGATCTTTGTAGAAATAGGAGATTCCTAAAATAAGCTGCCACATCCTTTTAGGAAAAGAATCTTAGCCAAATAGGAAGTCCACAAGTCAAAAGGAAGTAAATAACAAAATTCGTACAGCCTCTGTTGACCCATGTTTCGATGCCTTCCTGAACCCCGATTGATTTGAAAGTTTAAAACAAGGTAGGAAAACATGTCTGGAGAGGCCACATAAAATTTTAGCCCGATCCAACGATCGGATTAAGAATTATGACTGTTGCTGTAAAACTGGATAAATGCACATTTTACGTCAAAATCTGAATTTGACCTTTCCTGGATCGTATCATTCCCTCTCTCTTCAAGATAATTCGTCCTCGAATGACCAACAAGTTGAATGGACAGTTCCTTAGCCTCCTTTTGAAGCCTTTGGAGTTCTTTTCTCGCCAACAATCGTCGCCAACAACTTTGGATAAAAGTAGCAGCCGTTCTATTTCGTATATCATCATTGCAGCGTATTTTCTCCTCTTTTTCTGAAGCTTGCTGGGCATTGAATGTTGCCGTGAACACATCAAGTTCTTGCTTCATCTCCCCTAGAAAACGGGATAGACTCTTGGTTTCATTTTTTAGAACACTAATCTCTTTGTTTCTCTCCCTTTGATACCACCTTTCCCTTTGAATCCTCATTTTCTTTTGCCATAACACCTCATCAAAATACATGAAATCCCTTCAGTTTCTAGGCTGCCGAAAACATTCCCAATGGCCTATGGTCCCATCCTTAAAACCACCATCACCTCATCAACGTCCTCCTCAAAATTCGCATAATCAACCCAACTTGGCCTTTCGGCACCACTGCCATTGTTTGATTTCGGTTCAGCCCCAACCTTTCTCACGTCTTGGGTACATGTTCCAGCCATGTTACCATGTTTTCACACCTTCTTTCCATCATCTTCGTCATGGCTTGCATTTGGAATTTAAGTTCTGCATCGTGAGGGGGTGGTGTGTTGTTTTGATCTGACATGATAATACTTGTAAAAATTGGTTGGTGGTAAAAACAATTCTCTCATCGCTCGTGTTTCACTCAAACACTCTTAATATACTCAAACGCTCACACCTCTCATCTCACCTTCTTGTGGTTCTTGCAAAACTGAAACCAACACCAAATAGAACCAATCTTAGCAGCGCAATCCAAATATGTATATATGACTCAAGAAGCAATAAAAACCAGAAACAAGCAAAAATGAAACTGCGATGGTAGTCTTGCGAGTGGCAAGCGAATCTATCCGAAATACGAACGGAGCTGAAGACTCGAATAAAAACATAATTGAAAGATGCAAAACGATGAAACAATACCCAAATATGTTGGATATGATGAAAATAAACTGCAAGAAATGAAAACAACAGAAAGAAATCGAATTTTAAATGTTGACGCAAAGCAGACTCGTTTACGACGAGTTAAGTTGGAATCTGGAACCTAAAGTAAATGATGTGCAATTGAGCTAAAATTTCAGAAATAGTGCGACATCAACCCAAATAGACAGAATATAAAGTTTGAGCAATTTACGATAAGGTTTGATATACTGACGCCAAAACGTTAGGAATGAGACCTGATTAGACCCGAAATTGAAAACCAAAGCTAACGATCTCCAATTAAACCCGAACTTAATATGTGATGTGATTAGGAAACTAGTAATCAGAGTATCAAATTTGAGCTAATCCCGAGTTGATTTGGTCCAATTTTTCCTTATTCAGTTTTCTGCGGCAGAAACAAATAAATGCCTTCTTGAACGACTTTTTTTTTCTTTTTTTCTTCTTTTTTTTATGCTACTGATATATTTTGGTCAGGAACCAAACGAAATAACTTTTTTTATATGCTGCAAAATCAAGGAGAAGAAGAAATTGGACACTAAGGAATTTTTGCGGAAACAACAAGAAACGAAAATTTCAAATGGATATAACCTGATTAATGGACCCACATGCACAGACTGGTAAATGATGTGAACCTCATGATCACATGGTTATGAAACCCACACGCACAGACACCAATTCCCGGAAAGCCAAGTAAATGAGGTTTGATAGGAGTGTGACACAAAGATAACTTGTACCTAGGCACAACAAATAATAATAATAATAAAAATCCAAAAATTGCCATCCTAAATTTGGTAGAATCAGATTTGTCACCCTTAAGAAGCCCTAAATAAACTAGGGAAAATCTGATTTGGGAAATTTGTGTTGCTGCCCACCTTTGATATCCTTGATTAGCTTAGAGTTTCTTGTTTAACTTGGACAAATAAGAAAACAAATTTCCTCCTTTGTTGCTTATTGAATTACTTTCCTTTCTAAGTTAGGAAAGACATTAAATAGTCCTCCCCTCTTTAGAAATAAGATATGACCAACTTCCTTACTTAATTAAAAGAATAACTTGCTGACTTTTTATCTTGTAGCATTAGGAAAAATAACAAGCCTAACAATGCTGGTATTGTTCAGAACATCAACCCCTTGTTCCACACGAATTGGGCTCTTCTTGGACCTGAACTAGATGAATTAAAGGCTGTCCTTCATGCTCCTTAAATTTCCCAAGCCATTCTTGGTCCATTTTGCTCCATATGTTCTGAACAAGCCCATTCAATGCTTCTTTAATCTTCTTTGCCCTAGCTCTTGTGATTGGCCCAATTGGCACCTCCAATGGATCATTGGCATGATTATGCTTGGTGTTGGGCTGATCCGCATCATCCCCTCTCTCTTCAAAAGGATTTGACCTCAAATCATCACCTACATCAAACATATGGATCTGAAATCAACTTTATAAGCATTGTCATTGATCCTCTTAAGGATCTGAAATGGGCCGGAAATCTCTCCTTGCGTATATGCACCCAAACCCAATCGCCGGGTTAAAAGACAACATGTTTGCGCCCCTTATTGGCTTTGGTCACATACACACGATTCCTCTTTTCAATCTGTTTCCGCACACTCTCATGAAGTGTTTTCACCACATGTGCTTTACGATTACCATCCAAACTAGCCCTTTCATCAACAGGCAAATGAATCAAATCCATTGGAGTTAAAAGGTTAAATCCATACACAATTTGAAATGGTAAAAATTTAGCACACTACGATTATATGCAAACTCTATAAATGGCAAACAATCTTCCCAATTCTTTAAGTTTTTTTGAATGACAGCACGCAGAAGTTGTGTTAAGGTCCTATTAAGTACTTCGGTTTGTCCATCTATTTGGGGTTGACAAGTAGTTGAAAACAACAGTTTCGTTCCCAATTTGCCCCATAACACCTTCCAAAATATCTAAGGAACTTAACATCTCTATTAGACACAATGCTTAGGGACCCCATGAAGTCGTACTATCTCCTAAAGAACAAATCAATAATGTTAGTTGCATCATCGGTTTTATAACATGGAATAAAGTGTGCCATCTTTGAAAACTTATCAACAACTACAAAAATTGAATCCCTACCCCGTCTTGACCTAGGTAAACCTACGATGAAGTCCATCGAAATGTCTAACCATGGTTCTTTAGGTACAAGCAAAAGGATATACAAGCCATGTGGCTGAGTCCTAGAACTTTCCAAAATGCCCTGTCAACCCGCCTCCATGTGCTTCACGTACAAGAAATTCACGCATAGAACTTAACAGAATACATAAACGACTCTCTTTAAACAAATATCCATCAAGTCTATAAAACTTTCCAAAAGCCGAAGTTTCACAAGCATTGTAAACATTAGCAAAATCACTATCATCTTTGTACAATTCTTTTATGTGTTCAAATCCTAGAAATCTAGCATCCAAAGTAGATAAAAGAACATACCTGCGTGAAAGTGCATCAGCCACAATGTTTTCTTTCCCTTGCTTATACTTGATCATATACGGAAAGCTTTCAATAAATTCAACCCATTTGGCATGTCTCCTGCTCAACTTACCTTGCCCTTTCAAGTGCTTCAATGATTCATGATAAGAATGTATCACAAACTCGTTGGGCCACAGGTAATGTTGCCACGTCTCTAAAGTTCTTACCAAGGCATAGAGCTCCTTATCATATGTAGGGTAATTCAAGGCTGCCCCATTAAGTTTTCGCTGAAATACGCAATGGGCCTCCTATCCTGCATTAACACAGCTCTTATACCAATACCTGACGCATCACATTCAACTTCAAAAGCTCTCGTAAAGTCTGGCAAAGCTAAAACAGGCGCCAAACAAAGTTTATCTTTCAACAAATTAAAAGCCGTATCCTGTTCATCATTCCATTTGAATCCAACAGACTTTTTCATAATTTCAGTTAAAGGTGCAGCAATAGTACTAAAATCCTTCACAAACCTTCTATAAAAACTAGCAAATCCATGAAAACTCCTTACCTCAGTTACCGATTTTGGTGTAGGCCAATCCCGGATGACCTTAACTTTCTCCTCGTCCATCTCGATACCCTGCGCAGTTACGACATAGCCAAGAAACACAATTTTTTCCATGCAAAAGGTACACTTCTTAAGATTAGCATATAATTGCTCACTACGCAACCCACTAAGTACATTATGCAAATGATCAATATGCTCATTTAAGTTCTTGATATAGATCAAAATGTCATCAAAATACACAACAACAAACTTACCTATAAACGCACGCAGTACATGATTCATTAAACGCATAAACGTGCTAAGCGCATTTGTAAGTCCAAACGGCATGACTAACCATTTATACAAACCATGCTTAGTCTTATATGCAGTTTTTCACTCATCACCCTCTTTCATTCTAATGTGATGGTACCTAGTTTTTAAGTCAATCTTAGAGAAAATACATGATCCAAGTAACTCATCTAGCATGTCATCAAGCCTAGGAATAGGATGTTGATACTTTACCGTTATGTTATTGACAGCACGATAATCGACACTTTGTTTTGGTAAGTTGACGTATGTATTAAAAGAAGAAGATACAAAAATTTTAAGGGGCGTACCCCAGATTTACATTGAGAACAGAAATATAAAACAACAAATGGCGACAGGCTAGCCAATGAACAGACAACAGAGACCAAATAAATTCGTTAGGGAAACCAAAACAACCAGCTAAGTATCAAATTAAGAATTTATGTTATTGACCCTCCAAGCTCTTTGGATCCTTTTGTTTTCATATGTTGTAGAACGTTCCTCATCAAATCAAGCTTATCGCGAATGATACATTCAATTTGATCAAAGACCAAATTTCATTCTTGCCAGATATGATACACTGTAGCTGCGAAACTCAGTTTACGAGAAAAATTAACGAAACTTTTGCCATGCCAAGTGACAGTGGTCCATCGAAATCCATTCATCCCAGCCTTTTGTCATTCTTGGAATGTCGCATCTGTCACAAACATCCCACCAGATCGCTTTAGAATAGGAGCATTCAAAGAACAAGTGGTTGTGATCTTCATTGTTGCGGAGACAGAGTGAGCATCTATTGGGACCATGTATACCAAACCGATGAAGTCTATCACGACAATCGACACACATCCTCCATGTTCCATTCTTTTTAGGCACAAGTAGCACTGGCACAGCACAAGGACTCATACTCTCACGAATGTACCCCTTCATCATCAACTCATCTACTTGCCTTTGAAGCTCCTTCATCTCGTCGGGGTTGCTTTTATAGGCTGGACGGTTAGGAATCGAAGCTTCGGGCACAGGGTCAACTTGATGTTCAATCCCCTTTAATGGTGGTAATCCATTAGGGATGTCTTCAGGGAATACATAATCAAATTCCTACATCAATGAAACAGCCACACTAGGAATAGCAGAATCAAGATCGTTAGTGTTAAAATAAGCCTCCTTATACACAACTAAGATCATCGGCTTAATAGTGAAAAATGCAGATCTGATTTGAGCTTCTTCTGCATAAAAATCAGGTTGTTTCTTTAATTTTTCCACACTATTATCATCACACAAGCTTACTTTCTTCACTCCTCAAGTTTTACCTCCACTCTCAATCGGTTTAATTAATGATTTAGGTTTAGCCGAATCTGATGGTTTTCTCTCACCATTGTCCTCACATGAATTTTCACTCTTCCCATCCTCACATCCCTTTTTTAATTTCATTTGATCATCAGAAAGAGGTACAAGAGTGATGGTTTTACCGTCCTTTACAATAGTGAACCTATTTCTAAACCCATCATGAATCGCTTTCCGATCAAACTGCCATGGACGCCCCAAAAGTAAGTGACTAGCATGCATTGAGACTACGTCACATAAAATCTCATCAGAATACTTCCCAATAGCAAACGCTATCAATACCTGCTTAGTAACCCTCACTTCACCACATTCATTCAACCATTGCAATCTATAAGGCCTAGGATGCTTACTACAACTCAAAATCAATTTCTTCACAAGAGTAGCTAGCTACATTAGCACAACTACCTCCATCGATGATCATGCTACATAACTTGTTTTGGATGTGACATCGAGTGTGAAATATATTTTCCCGTTGCTGATCTACATCTTCTTTGAGTTGCATGTTCAGCGCACGCTTTATAACCAAGGCCTCCTCCTCAACAGGATATGCAATCTCCTCATCACTACAATCCACCAAAGATGGCATCTGATAAGGATCAGCTCAACACCAAGCGTAATCATGCTAACGACCCATTCGAAGTACCAATTGGGCCAATTACAAGAGCTAGGAAAAAGAAGCTTAAAGAAGCATTAAATGGGCTTGTACATAATATATGGAGCAAGATGGACCTAGAGGAGCTTGTACAAAATAAGCATGAAGGACAACCTTTAATTCATCTAATTCAGGGCCAAGAAGAGCCCAATTCGTGTGGAACAAAGGACTAATGGTCTGGCCCCATAACAACTTTGTTAGGCTTGTTTTTCCTAATGCAATAAGGATAGAAAATCAACAATTTATTCTTCTAGTTAAGTAAGGAAGTCGGCCAGCTCTTGTTCCTAAAAAGAGGAGGATTATTTAGTACTTTTCCTAACCTAGGAAGGAAAGTAATTAAATCAGCAACAAAGAAGGAAATTTGCTTTGTTATTTGTCCAAGTTATACAAGGAAATCCAAGCTAATCACATAAAAGAAAGGGGCGGCAACAAGGAAACCAAATCAAATTAATTAGGTTTTATTTTCTCAAGTTATATGCGGCAAAATAATACCAGGCTTCATGTTATTTTAATTTCTTTATGTTTTGGGTTATATTTGGGATTAATTATACGCGGGCCTCATATAAGTCCATATAGAGTTTATTTTAGTTTGGAGTCAGTATAAATAAGAGTATAACCAGACATGTAAGGTTACCCAATTTTCAGATCAATAAACTTCTTTTGCCGCACTTGTTGTGTGTTGGTGGGATAATCTCCTTTCCTTGGTTCTCTAAAGAACTGAAAAAACTCATCAGGATATGCAATCTCCTCATCACTACAATTCACCAAAGGTAGCATCTCTTCACTTTCAGATTCAACCTCCCCATTGTCTCTTGCATGCATAACTATTCGGTTTGGACACTGAGATGCAATGTGCCCCTTCCCTAAACACTTAAAACATTTAATATATCTATCACGAGTAGGTTGTGATTTAGATTTACCTTTCCCATCCGTATGAGTATCCTTTTTGGTCCTAGGTGGTTCGGCCTTCGCATACGGCTTGGTTGGACAGCCCCCTCTCTCTTCAAATTCGGCCTCCATGTTGAGGAAGATGAAAACGAATTGGTCTGAAAACGTGTACTGCCCCTTGTCTTTATTTGCCTCTCCACCTTCGTTGCCATATGGACCATGTCCTCCAATTCCACACAATGTTGTAATTCTACAACATTCGCAATGTCCCTATTCAGCCCATTTAGAAATCTAGCCATAGTAGCTTCCCGATCCTCAATCACATTAGCCCGAATCATGCGATCTCCATCTCCTTGAAATACTCATCCGCAGACTTAGAACCCTGATTCAAACCCTGCAATTTCATATACAAATCTCTATAATAGTGGTTAGGCCCAAATCGCCTTCTCATCAACACTTTCATCTCCTCCCACGACGCTACCGGCCTCTCTCCACTCCACCTTCTACTAATCACATTCTGATCCCACCAAATCAGTGCATAATCATTGAATTCGATGACTACCAATTTCACTTTCTTTGCCTCCGAATAGTTATGGCAATCAAAAATCCAATCTACCTTTTTCTCCCACTCCAAATATGCTCGGGATCGTTTTTACCTTGAAAAGAATGTATTTTCAGTTTGACAGCATCCAAATCACCATCTAAATTAGCATGTCCCCCAACACTACGGAAATTTTCCCTTTGGCCGAATTGGCCCCTACTTCTATTCCCAAAATCCCTTCGGTTTCTAGGCTGCCGAAAACCTTCCTGATGGCCTATGGCCTCATCCTCAAAACCACCATCATCAATATCATTAACGGCCTCCTCAAAATCCTCATAATTAACCCACCTTGGCCTTTCAGCCCTATTGCCATTGTTTGATTTCGGTTCAGCCCCAAATTTTCTCACGTCTTGGGTACATGTTCTAGCCACGTTACCATGTTTCTCCACCCTATCAAGTCTGTCACACACATTCCCCATCACAAAATTCATCCTCTCTATCATCTATGTCATGCTTGCATTTGGAACTTAAGTTCTCCCTCGGGACGGGTGGTGTGTTGTTTTGATCTGATATGATAGTACCTGTAAAAATTGGTTAGTGATAAAAACAAATATCATCACGTCGCTCATGTTTCACTCAAACACTCTTAATATCCTCACACGCTCACACCTCTCGTCTCACCTTCTTGTGGTTCTTGCAGAACTGAAACCAACACCAAATAGAACCAATCTTAGCAACGCAATCCAAATATGTATATATGACTCAAGAAGCAATAAAAACTAGAAAACAAGCAAAAATGAAGCTGCGATGATAGTCTCGGGAGTAGCAAGCGAATCTATCCGAAATACGAACGAAACTGAAGACTCAAATAAACACAGAAATGAAATATGCAAAAAATGATGAAACAACACCCAAATATGTTGGATATGTTGAAAATATACTGCAAGAAACAAAAACAACAAAAAGAAAGCAAATTTCAAAAGTTGACGCAAAACAGACTCGTTTACGACGAGTTAAGTCGGAATCTGGAACCTAAAGTGAATGCTATCCAATTGAGCTACAATTTTAGATATAGTGCGATATCAACCCAAATAGAAAGAATATAAATTTTAAGCAATTTGCGATAAGGTTTGATATACTGACGCAAAAACATTATGAATCAAACCTGATTAGACTCGAAATTGAAAACCAAAGCAAATGATATCCAATTGAACCCAAACTTAATATATGATGCTATTAGGGCCCCAGTAATACGAGTATCAAATTTGAACTAATTTCGAGTGGATTTGGTCCAATTTTCCCTTGTTTAGTTTTCTATGGCAAAAACCAATAAACGTCTCTTTGAAAGATTTTTTTTATGCTACTGATATATTTTGGACAGTAACCAAATGAAATAACTAATTTTTTTTATTTGCTACAAAATCAAGGAGAAGAAGAAATTGGACACTAAGGAATATTTACGGAAACAACAAGAAACGAAAATTTCAGAAGGATATAACCTGATTAATGGAGCCAAGCTCTGATACCACATGATGCCAACCTCGTGATCACATGGTCATGCAGGGCACACGTAAAGACACCAATTCTCGGAAAGCCAAGTAAATCAGGTTTGATAGGAGTGTGACACAAAGATAACTTGTACCTAGGCACCAGCACTATAGGAAATGGAGACCCCCACCCAACGAATATTGATTCGCGAACGAGAAGTATAAGGATGATGCCACGAAGACAGTTGTTCTTCGATAAGTCATTTTTCAGTTCTTTAGAGAACCATGGTAGGGGGATTATCTCACCAACACACACACACACACACACAAAGTGCGGCAAACAAGAAGTTTTATTAATCTGAATTGTCTAACTTACATGTCTTGTTATGCCTTTATTTATAGCTCTAGACTTAAATAAATAACAAAATTCGTACAGCCTTTGTTGACCCGTGTTTCGATGACTTTCCGAACACCGATTGACCTGCAATTTTAAACCAAGGTAGGACAACATGTCAGGAGACTCCACGTAAAATTGCAGCTCGATCCAACGATCGGATTGAGAATTATAACTATTACTGTAAAACTGGATAGTTGTATATTTTACGTCAAAATCTGAATTTGACCTTTTCTGGATCGTATCAAGCCCCAACCTTTCTCACGTCTTGGGTACATGTTCCAGCCACGTTACCATGTTTTCTCACCTTCTCAAGTCTGTCACTGACATTCCCCATCATCTTCGTCATGGCTTGCATTTGGAATTTAAGTTCTGCATCATGAGGGGGTGGTGTGTTGTTTTGATCTGACATTATAATACCTGCAAAAATTGGTTAGTGGTAAAAACAAATTCTCCCGTTGCTCGTGTTTCACTCAAACAACGAATATTGATTCGCGAACGAGAAGTATAACGATGACGCCACGTAGACAATTGTTCTTCGATAAGTCGTTTTCAGTCCTTTGAAGAACCAAGGAAGGGAAATTATCTCACCAACACACAACAAGTGCGGCAAAGAAGTTTATTGATCTGAAATTGCGTAACCTTACATGTTTAGTTATGCACATTTTACATCAAAATCCAAATTTGACCTTACCTGAATCATATCAATAAGGTCTAGGATGCTTATTGCAATTCAGTTTCAATTTCTTCACAAGAGTATCACATTAGCACAACTACCTTTATTGATTATCATGCTACATATCTTGTTTTGGATGTAACATTGAGTGTGAAATATGTTTTCCCATCGCTGATCTACATCATCTTCTTTGATTTGTATGTTCAGCGCACGCCTTATAACCCAAGGTCTCCCCATCAACGGGATATGCCATCTATTCATCACTACAATCCTCTAAAGGTGGCATCTCCTCACTTTCAGATACGTCACTCTCAGAATCAACCTCCCCATTGTCCCTTGCAATGTGCTCTTCGGTTTGGACATTGAGATGCAATGTGCTCGTTCCCTAAACACTTAAAGCATTTAATATCTTCGTCACGAGTAGGTTGAGATTCAAATTTACCTTTCCCATCCGTATGAGCATCCTTTTTAGCCTTAGTTGGGTCGACCTTTGCATGCATATAAGGCTTTGGTTGTATAATCCCCTCTTCTCTCTTCAGATTTGTCCTACATATTGAGGAAGATGAAGTCGAAGTATAAGGAATGTACCAACAAATGAAAACACAAGGATCCAACGAGCTTGGAGGGTGAATACCATAGATTCTTAATCTGTTAGTTAGCTGGTTGTATTGGTTTCCCTAACGAATCTAGTGAGGTTTCAGTTTTACGGTCGGTGGCTAGCCTGTAGCCATCTGTTGTTTTATGTTTCTGTTATCATTGTAAATCTGGGGTATGCCCCTTATAATGTTTGTATCTTCTTCTTTTAATACATACGTCAACTTACCAAAAAAAAAAAAGATGAAGTCGAAGTGGTTTGAACACGTGTGCTGCCTCTTCTCTTTATTTGTCCTACATGTTCACCAATTCCACATAATGTTGTAATTCCACATAATCACAATGTCCCTATTCAACCCATTAATAAATCTAGCCATAGTAGATTCCCTATCCTCAATCACATTGGTCCTAATCATTGCGATCTCCATTTCCTTGAAATACTCATCCACGGATTTAGAATCTTGATTCAAACCTTGTAATTTCGGATACAACTCTCTATAATAGTAGTTAGGCACAAATCACCTTCTTATCAACACCTTCATCTCTTCCCACAACACTACTGGCCTTTCTCCACTCCTCCTCCTACTAATCACATTTTGATCCCACCAAATCAGTGCATAATCCATGAATTCAATGACTACCAATTTCACCTTCTCTGCCTCTGAATTGGTATGGCAATAAAAAAATCCAATCCATCTTTTTCTCCCACTCCAAATATACTCGGGATCATTTTTAACTTGAAAAGAAAGTATTTTCAGTTTGATTGTATCCAAATCACCATCTACATCATTATGTCCCTCAAAGTTACGGAAATTTCCCTTTTGGCCGAATTGGGCCCTAGTTTTATGATCATGACTCTAAACCACTATGATCAAAATCATCAACGTCCTCCTTATAATGAGCCCACTTTGGCCTTTCAGCCCTACTGGCATTGTTTGATTTCGGTTCAACCCCAACCTTTCTCATGTCTTAGGTACCTGTTCCAGCCTCGTTACCACATTTCTCCACCTTCTCAAGTCACGTTCTCCATCACGAAATTCATTCTTTCCATCATCTTCATCATGGCTTGCATTTGGAACTTAAGTTCACCCTCGGGAGGGGGTGGTCTGTTGTTTTGATCTAACATGATGGTACCTGCAAAATTTGTTAGTGGTATAAAAATATCCTCACATCGTTCGTGTGTCACTCAAACTTAGGTCTTTCCCCTCATCTCATCTTATTTCAGTTCTTGGAGAACTGAAATCATACCAAATAGAACCAACTCAATAATGCAATCCAAATATCTGTATAAGACTCGAGAAGCAATAATAATAAATAAAACATGCAAAAACAAAACTGCAATGATAGTCTTGCGAGTAGCAAGCAAATCTATCTAAAATATGAACGAAACTGAAGACTCAAATGAAAATAGGAATGAAGTATACAATATGATGAAACAACACCCAAATATTTTAGATATGATGTATATATATACTGCAAGAAATGAAAACAACAGAAACAAGACTAGTTTCAAGAGTTGAAGTAAAAACATATCCATTTACGTCCGAATCTTGAACCTAAGGTCAACGATGTCCAATTGAGTTAAAATTTGAGATATAGTTCAATTTCAACCTAAATAGACATAATGTGAAATTTGAGCAATTTATGATAAGGTTTGATATGTTGACGCAAAAACGTTATGAATCAGACCTCATTAAACCCGAATTTGAAAACCTAAGCAAACAATATTCAATTGACCCCAAAATTAATATGTAGTTCGATTACAAACCCAGTAATCATATTTTCAAATTTGACCTAATTTTGATTTGATTTTATCCAATTTCCTCTTGTTTAGTTTTTTACGGCGAAAGCAAATAACTGTCATTTTGAATGACTTCTTTTTTCTTTTTTTTATAATATGCGACAAATTCAAGGCAAAAAAGAAATTGGACGCTAAGAATTTTTTTTTAATCTTTGCGGAATCAACAAGAAATGAACATTTCAAAAGGTTATAACCTGATTAATGGAGCCAAGCTCTAATACCAAATAATGCGAATCTCGTGATTACGTGGTCATGCAACCCACATGCAAAGATAATTTGTACCTAGGCACCAACACTATTAGAAACGGAAACCCCTACCCAACAAATATTAATTCCCGAACGAGAAGTATAAGGATGACGTCACAAAGTCAGTCGTTCTTCGATAAGTCGGAATGCAAGGATCTTTGCTGGAATGTCTAGAACTCCGAATTTGGTCCTTAATCAAATCGAATGTATCATTCGTGATAAGCTTGATTTGATGAGGAATGTCGTACCAACAAATGAAAACACAAGGATCCAACGAGCTTGGAGGGTGAATACCATAGATTCTTAATCTGTTAGTTAGCTGGTTGTATTGGTTTCCCTAACGAATCTAGTGAGGTTTCAGTTTTACGGTCGGTGGCTAGCCTGTAGCCATCTATTGTTTTATGTTTCTGTTATCATTGTAAATCTAGGGTATGCCCCTTATAATGTTTGTATCTTCTTCTTTTAATACATACGTCAACTTACCAAAAAAAAAGAGAACCAATGGAGAATATCTCACCACTCACACACAAAGTTGCGAAAAAAGATGTTTATATTGATTCTAGACTGAAATAAACCCTAATGGATCGCCCTCATGTGGACTTATATGAGACCCACTTACAATTGACCCAAATAAGTAATAATACTAAGAAGAAAATAATAAAAATCTGAAGTTTATTATCCTAGATATGTTATAATCAAATTTGCCACCCCTAAGAAGTCCTAAATAGACTAAGAAATCTAATATGAATGTGGAATTAATTCTGATGTCTTCTTGCTTTGTTGTGCTTGGTTTTCCTTGTTTTGCATGTACAATTAATATTGAAAATCTTCCACTTGTATACCTGCCAATTTAGTTTCTTTCCTAGACTAGGAGAATCATTAATTAATCCTTCCTAGCTTAGGAAATCAGATCTGGCAACCCTTTGATCCACACGAATTGGGCTCTTCTTGGACTTGGATAAAATGAATTAGAGGCTGTCCTTAATGCTCCCTAGGCGTTCCAAGCTCCTCTAGGTCCATCTTGCTCCATATGTTCAGAACAAGCCCATTCAATGCCTCTTTAAGCTTCTTTGCCCTTGCTCTTGTAATTAAGGGGAGAAAAAGAGGTTGATCTGCCAAAAATCAAAGAACTTGAATGGAATCTTCCTTTTCGGCAAACTCGTCATCTTAACTAACAATTCGATTTGGCATTAACAAGAACCCGATCTAGCTTCTTCAATATAGTATTATTACATTGTCGATTTGTCCAAATGAATCTATAACCCGTGAATCTGAGATCATCTAAACATGACTGAAGCACACGATTATTGAGGTGCCACCCCGACCATAATTTAGTGCCTCCGCACTTCTTATCGAGTGATCGAATAGCATTGAAATCCCCCAATAGAATAGTCTTCTAAGCAATACTAAAGTTAACAATTTTAGCCCACGAAGCCTCTCATTTAGACAAACAATTATCTCCATAGACAAAGGAAGCATTGAAGGAAACATCTGATCCTACCATAGTAACGATGACATGAATAATCTGATCCAAGCTACCGAAAAGATCAACCTTCAACACATTATGGTCCCAACATACCCAAATACAACCACCATTAGAATGATCATAGTTAAACAAGTAAGCTCAATTCTGAAAAAGAAGTCTAGAAAAACTATCTTTATTTACCTCCCTAACATGAGTTTCAACTAAACCAAAAGGAGCTACTGAATGCTTTTGTACAATTGACACGACCAAAAGATTGATGTCTTCTCCCAAGTGCAGGAGTGTCGAAGTAATAAATAACCCGGCAAGACCGGGGTCGAACCACAGGGAGGTTAATTGTATAAATTATAGATAACAATAATACAACAACAACAATAACAATAACAACAATAATAATAATAGTGAAGAAGAAGAGGAAGAAGTTGATGAGGACTTTGAGATGGAAGATTAACGTAAGGATTAAACAATGATAACAACAAATGTCAAGGTTAGAGGATCCACTAATGGTATTTCAAACAAGTATAGTATAAACTCTTTTTATTCAATTGGAAACCACACATAAGGGAGGTTCCAATCAGATTATAAATTGTTAACATTATTACATTAGTTATCTTATTCGAATAATGCTAATACTTGTAAATGTTGTCAGGCATTCATGATTATAACTTATGTTAACAACAAATCAAGTTCCTTTCATAGCTCAGGTGTCGGTTATACCATACAGTATGGGCTATGAAAGTGCCAAGTATTTGTTGTACCAAGTGTTATACAACATAAATCTAGATTAACCATTTAACAAGCAAAGTATTAAAAGTGAACAAGATAACAAATATAAACCATGTTAGTATCCAACATTAAGGTCCATGTTAAGTTTATATTATACTTATTCTTACACCATTAGTGTACCCTTTTCACCTTGACATAATTAACTTAGCAACACATAATGAAAGAAAGAAACATAAATAAACAAGGAAAGGAAATGAAAAGCATAAGCAAGAAATTAATATAAGCAAAACTTAAGCATTACAAAATATAAAGAGAGAGCAAGAGCATGATCTTGATCTGAACACCAAGATGCCTAAATACATGGCAAATGCCTCCTTTTATAGGCCAAAATTCGGAACTATTGATTTGTTGACTAATTGATGAGTGGGTGGCCAAATCTTGACTTGGTGACAATCCTTATCTTCTTGTCTGCCCAAAACGTCATTGATGACGTCATAATTTGAACAAACTTAAATCATGAAAGTTCTAGAGAATTGTCTCAACTTTCCAGGGTAAAAATTTGAGATCATTTGGATTTCTAGAACTCGAGATATGGGCTGAACACTAAACAGTGTCTGGGCTGCAGGACAGATTCGGACTTCTTTGTTGTTGCTGCAATTTGGACTTGAAAACGGCCTTTTTAAATCTTGGACTCCACATGAAAGTTGTAGGCCTATGTCTTATCTTTCCATCCATATAAAGTAGACCTAAATCCGAGATCTACAGCTCCAGATATGACCCGATTACCGAACAATGTTCCAGTTTGGACTGCACCAACATCTCTTTTCTAAGTTTGGCCATCTCTTTGTCCTTTCAATTTCAGTACTTCAACTCATCAATCAATTCTTTCATTTATGTGATAGGCCTGCATTTAAGATGAACATTTACCATAAATTAAAGGTATCTTATATTATTAGATATGTTATTATAAAACATGCTTTAGTTAAGGAGTTATTGATACTTCAAGTGCAAAATGATGATATAAAACCTTGATAAAAATGCACTTTTAAGTACTAATCACACCCCCCAACCAGCTTATTACTAGTCCCTAGTAATCAAAGCATTAAAATAGAAAAACTATTTGCAAATTCCACAAAGCAAGGCATTCATCATTCAACTTCCATTAATCTATCCAGATAAACAAACTCTCATTAAATTTTATATATCTGCTCAATACCTCTTAAACAAAATATTATTAAACCTTCCTTTTTATGTGCTCAATGTATGAAAACATAGATGATGGGGCTTTTATTGGAAGAAAACAATATTCTGTTCTAATGTTTAAGGTTAACTTCCTTGGGTTGGGATTATTATCTTCCTTTTTTTTTTTTTTTTGGTATTTTTTTTCAATATATATATACATATACTTAAAACACAATGCATCTTTAACCCATGTAACGAGCTTTCGGCTAATGACTCCCAGACCAGTTGGTCTTAGGGCATTAGGTGTTGAGACACCCCTACGAGCTTAGTAACTCGGGTTGCAGATACTGATACGTAGATAGTGCAATGTTTGATTCCCTTAAGCTTTTCTCCTTAACCCATGTAACAAGCTTTGGGCCAATAGCTCCCAAGTCAGTTGACTTTAGGGTATTAGGTGTTAAAACACCCCTTCGGGCTTAA
This sequence comes from Populus trichocarpa, assembly GCF_000002775.5. NCBI lineage: Eukaryota > Viridiplantae > Streptophyta > Magnoliopsida > Malpighiales > Salicaceae > Populus > Populus trichocarpa. Next base: position 10,562,796 of record NC_037295.2, read on the forward strand.
TTGCTTAGGTTAGGGAGGCTACGAAACCAAACTTATCTACGCTTTTATTATCATCAATTTTTGTTGTTGTTTTTTTTTTTTTTTTTTTAAATTATAGATTATCCCTATCCCTTAGTTGTTACCTTTAACAAAAGAACATAAATAATGTAATAATCCAATGTGCAACCCACAATCATATGTTAAAGTGTGTGTGTGAAAATGAAGGTTTAAGAATACTTGTTAAATGAGTATATGAGCAGAATCAAGTGATAACAATGCGAGAGTTTGTAAACCTGAATATTTCAAGAAGTATTCTAATAGGCCTTGTTATGAATATTGCAAATGACCATTAGAAAATGTTTACTAAGATGCGTCTCAAGAGTCAATAAAATTCCCCCTTACTCTGCCATCCTAGTAAGAACAGTTTAGCCAAATGGTTTTTTTTTTTTTTTTTTTTTTTTTTAAATACTACTACCCTCTCCCCCCAACCATAACGAGACATTGTCCTCAATGTCCTAAGGTAGAAAGATAGAGTATAGAAGACATCACCTGAAACAACGAACACTGACAAACCTGAAACATACTTAAACAAATATAAGAAATAACAAAACAAAATAATATGCTAATAATAAAACCAAAAGACACAAGGATTCACAAACGAAGGCTCAAATCCAATCTAAGCTTTTTACGGCTTTCTGTAGTTGACCAATTTATGCGACTCATGGAAGGATCAATTACAGGGGTGAAAGATTGTAGTTTGTCGATCAATTGTTCAGCAGTAGCAGCAGAGATTATGATTTGTCGTGCCGAAGATGTTAGAAATTCCTGTTCCACAGCTTGATCAAGAAAAGACAATAAATTATCATAAAAACCATTAACATTGAGCAAACCTATAGGTTTATGGTGAATGTGAAGTTGGGCCCAAGAGGAAATATGAAAGATCTCTTCCAATGTGCCCAAACCACCTGGTAAGGCAATGAAGGCATCAGCATGGTTAAACATTGCATTCAATCGATCAGACATTGTGGAGACCTGTAGTTCCTCTCCAATTGTTCTTCCAATGATGTCCCCTTTTGTTAAAGCTTCGGGGACGACCCCCAAAACTTGACTACCTCCTAAAAATGCAGCTATTGCCACACCCCCCATTAACCCAAGGCTGCCTCCCCCATACACTAAACGAATCTTTTTCTCAGCTAGTACCTGACCAAGATGATTTGCTGCTTCCAAAAAAGCTATTTCCTTCCCAGGACTGGATCCACCGAAAACACAAATATTTTTTATGTGATAACTTGAGGGACCTGCCATTTCTACACACTTCTATATCTGTCTAATGTAAGGGTTGAGTAGAAATGAGGGGAAGGAAGAGAAGATTTTATAGATGAGGATTTGAAAATGCAATCATATCACCTAGATATAGGCCAACTGGAGTCTCACACTCTCTCTCTCTCTTTATGTATTTATTTATTTATTTATTTTGAAAAGCATGTGTATGTACAGGTAGTTGTGATTGTGGCTCACATCTTCCCTTAGTTTTACGTCCAAGAACGGCTTAAACGCCCTCTATGGGTCGGGGATAGGCTTCCCATCCAGTTTTCTTAAAAACTGGCAAACAGGGTCTTTTATAGTCAGATTCCCAAGACTAAGTCGATCATGTTCTTTATGGAATTGTGTCATAAGTCCTGAAATGTACGGTGCACATCTCCACCAGGATATGTCTCAAAAGTCAATAGAAGATTATCTAAAGATTCCTTATGTTTTGAAATAAATCCTGACTTTTGACAATTTTCACAAGCTTTGCAGAACACATGTGTGTCTTTGAACATGGTGGGCCAATAAAATCCACATTGTAAGATTTTTACAGTCGTCTTTTTTGACGAGAAATGAGTCCCACATGCCTCAGAATGACAAAATTTAATGACACTACTTACCTCATTGTCAGGAATGCATCTTTGAAATATTTGATCAGGACAACATTTGAGTAAGTAAGGGTCATCCCAATACAATTTGTGCACGTCGCTCAAAAACTTTCTTTTGTCTTCGGTACTCCAATGAGCTGGCAAATCTCCTGTTGCAAGAAAATTGATATTTTTAGCAAACCAAGGCATTGAAGTAAGAGAAAGTAAGGATTCATCAGGAAAGTAATCGTCAATTGGTGTGATGTCGGATGTCGAATCTGTTGTCACTCTTGACAAAAGATCCGTATCAACATTTTCAGTGTCTTTTTCATCCGTGATTTCTTCCTGAGAATAAATCATTTGCAAATCTTCAAATTCATCAAACTCAGTATTACTCAAAGTAGATTCAAATTGATCATAAACCAATTCTTTAATAAAATCTACTTCTTGTAAATCATTATCATCTCCAGGTTGCTTGCAAATGTTGAAAATATTCATCTCCAATGTCATGTTTCCAAATGATAGCTTCATCAGTCCATTCCTACAATTAATCAATGCATTAGAAGTTGCAAGAAATGGACGTCCTAAAATAACAGGAAATGAATTACATGCTTCAACAGGTTGTGTGTCCAAGACAATAAAATCTACAGGGTAAATGAATTTATCGACTTGTACTAACACATCTTCAACTATTCCTCTAGGCACTTTTACAGATCTATCGGCAAGTAAAAGAGTCACAGAAGTTGGTTTTAACTCACCTAGATTGAGACTTTGAAAAACTGAATATGGAAGTAAATTCACACTAGCTCCAAGATCAAGTAAGGCTCTTTCAATTTTATGTTCTCCAATAAAGCAAGAAATTGTAGGACAACCAGGGTCTTTATATTTCAATGCATTATTGTTCTGAAGAATGGCACTTACTTGTTCGGCTAAAAAGGCTTTCTTTTTCACATTCAATTTTCTCTTCACAGTGCACAGATCTTTCAAAAATTTAGCATAAGAAGGAACCTGTTTAATAGCATCCAACAAAGGTATATTGATCCTTACCTGTTTGAAAGTTTCAAAGATTTCAGAGTTGTGATTAACTTTCCTTTGTTTGGTCATGGCATGAGGAAATGGAAGTGCTGGCGGAGAATCAGTCTTTTCTTTGCAATGATCAGATTCAACCCCTTCCTTACCCTCAGAGATTGACTCATCATCATTCTCACAAGGTTCAAGAATGGGTTTTTCAATAACCTTACCACTGCGAAGAGTGATGACTGATTTTACGTGATCCATGTGTTGGCTTCCCGAACTACTTGCATTTGCATGGTACTGCCCCTTGAGATTTTGTTGTGGTTGAGATGGAAACTTACCTTTCTCTTGGAAACTGAGAGCAGATGTGAACTTTGCAAGAGTATCTTTAAAATCTGTCATGCTTTGAGCAAGTTGAGTGTTAATTGCCTCTTGCTTTTCCATAAATGCATGCAATGTTTCCTCAAGATTTCCTCTAGGAGGCGGAGCATAAGGAGGTGCATATCCATGAGAATTTTGGAAATTATGGTGTGCTTGAAACGGTGGCTGTGAAGTTTGAGCATTATTGTTCTCACTCTTCCAATTGAAATTTGGGTGATTTCTCCAACCAGGGTTGTATGTTTGCGAGTATGGGTTATGATTGGGCCTTTGGAAACTGTTTAATGCGTGGGCTTGTTCATGGAGACATTCTTTAAAAGAAGGCAAGGTTGGACAGTCATTGGTTGAATGTTCGTTGGTTTCACAGATTTGACACGCAATGTCTTGAACAGATTTTAATTGACCACTTTTTTTCAATTCTAGTGCCTCGACTTTTCTAGCTAAGGATGCAAACTTGGCTTGGAGGTCATGATCTTCCCTAAGGTTGTACATATCTCCACTAGATGTATGAGGTTGAGTTTTACTTGGTGCCTCATAAGTTCCTGTAGTGTCCTAATTTTGCGCATTTTCAGCTAGCAAGTCTAGGTATTCCATTGCTTCATTAGGGTCTTTATCTTCAAAAGTTCCATTGCACATCAATTCAACCATTTGCCTATCTCTAGGAGTTAACCCTTCATAAAAATGTGAAACTAATCTCCATGTTTCAAAACCATGATGGGGGCAAGTATTAAGCAAGTCTCGATACCTATCCCAACATTGATAAAATGTTTCTCCTGGTTTTTGAGAGAAAGTAATGATTTGTCTTTTGAAAGAGTTCGTTCTGTGAGATGGAAAAAACTTCTTTAAAAATTGTTGTTGCATATCATCCCAAGCACGAATGGATCCTGGTCTCAAATTTTGTAGCCATGTTTTAGCTTTATCTTTTAGTGAAAAACGAAAAAGCTTTAACCTAATGGTGTTCATGCTACAATTTGAGTTATTATAGGTGTTACAAACCTCCTCAAATTCCCTTAAATGCAAGTATGGATTTTCTAAATCTAAGCCATGAAAAGAAGGTAAAAGTTGAATAATGCCAGGCTTAAAATTAAAATGAGATGCATCAGGAGGAAAAACTATGCATGAGGGTGCACTTGTTCTTGTGGGATTCATGTGGTCTCTAAGTGTTCTAACCCGAATATTCTCATTATTCTCATTATGAAGTGATTGGTTATCTTCTTCGGCCATATTTTCTGAAAATGATGAGGATACCCTACAAAGTCTACCACTTAATGTACGTGACCAAACTCTCATGCACGTGTAAAAAGAGAATAAAAAGAAGAAGAAAACAAAACAAAACAAAAAATAAATAAATAAATAAATAAACAAAGTTAGATACAAGAAAAGTGAAAAAAGAGAATAAAATAAATACTATAATTTGTACAAGAATTTACCTCCCCGGCAACGGCGCCAAAAACTTGACACGACCAAAAGATTGATGTCTTCTCCCAAGTGCAGGAGTGTCGAAGTAATAAATAACCCGGCAAGACCGGGGTCGAACCACAGGGAGGTTAATTGTATAAATTATAGATAACAATAATACAACAACAACAATAACAATAACAACAATAATAATAATAGTGAAGAAGAAGAGGAAGAAGTTGATGAGGACTTTGAGATGGAAGATTAACGTAAGGATTAAACAATGATAACAACAAATGTCAAGGTTAGAGGATCCACTAATGGTATTTCAAACAAGTATAGTATAAACTCTTTTTATTCAATTGGAAACCACACATAAGGGAGGTTCCAATCAGATTATAAATTGTTAACATTATTACATTAGTTATCTTATTCGAATAATGCTAATACTTGTAAATGTTGTCAGGCATTCATGATTATAACTTATGTTAACAACAAATCAAGTTCCTTTCATAGCTCAGGTGTCGGTTATACCATACAGTATGGGCTATGAAAGTGCCAAGTATTTGTTGTACCAAGTGTTATACAACATAAATCTAGATTAACCATTTAACAAGCAAAGTATTAAAAGTGAACAAGATAACAAATATAAACCATGTTAGTATCCAACATTAAGGTCCATGTTAAGTTTATATTATACTTATTCTTACACCATTAGTGTACCCTTTTCACCTTGACATAATTAACTTAGCAACACATAATGAAAGAAAGAAACATAAATAAACAAGGAAAGGAAATGAAAAGCATAAGCAAGAAATTAATATAAGCAAAACTTAAGCATTACAAAATATAAAGAGAGAGCAAGAGCATGATCTTGATCTGAACACCAAGATGCCTAAATACATGGCAAATGCCTCCTTTTATAGGCCAAAATTCGGAACTATTGATTTGTTGACTAATTGATGAGTGGGTGGCCAAATCTTGACTTGGTGACAATCCTTATCTTCTTGTCTGCCCAAAACGTCATTGATGACGTCATAATTTGAACAAACTTAAATCATGAAAGTTCTAGAGAATTGTCTCAACTTTCCAGGGTAAAAATTTGAGATCATTTGGACTTCTAGAACTCGAGATATGGGCTGAACACTAAACAGTGTCTGGGCTGCATGACAGATTCGGACTTCTTTGTTGTTGCTGCAATTTGGACTTGAAAACGGTCTTTTTAAATCTTGGACTCCACATGAAAGTTGTAGACCTATGTCTTATCTTTCCATCCATATAAAGTAGACCTAAATCCGAGATCTACAGCTCCAGATATGACCCGATTACCGAACAATGTTCCAGTTTGGACTGCACCAACATCTCTTTTCTAAGTTTGGCCATCTCTTTGTCCTTTCAATTTCAGTACTTCAACTCATCAATCAATTCTTTCATTTATGTGATAGGCCTGCATTTAAGATGAACATTTACCATAAATTAAAGGTATCTTATATTATTAGATATGTTATTATAAAACATGCTTTAGTTAAGGAGTTATTGATACTTCAAGTGTAAAATGATGATATAAAACCTTGATAAAAATGCACTTTTAAGTACTAATCAACAATACAATGAAAAGCTAAATGTTTTACGGGATCATTCAAATATCTGATATTCCAACATCCAATAAACATAGTGATTCAAAAGGATGCTGAAACCAACTACGGACACAAAATTACCTTGAATTGCCCCTGTGCAAGGAGCCTGACTTATTATTATTACAACATCTAATCCCTTCTTCTTCCTATCCTTAAGAGAGTCTTTAGCTTTACTTGCTATTTGGTTATCAGTGTTGGTTAGAAACAAAGGGAATTGCAGAGAAGGGCTTGTTGCTTTGGGATAATCATCATTCGAAACATTTTCTACTGTGATATTCTCAACTTCAGCTTTCATGCAATCTTCATACTTGGCCGAAGAACCCGGGTAAGGTAAGACACTTGTGTTCATGCAAACTTTTGGATCAATATTTTCTTGTGGCAAGGACTGACATATACTGCTCTGAAAGTTCAATAATTCACTACTTGGATGATCCATAATGCAATCTACAAGCCTGATTCACCTCGTCATTCACTAATTGTGTCCCTTCAGCTACACCAGAGCTACTAGGCATAGTCTTGTGATTTCTCTTCTTTCTCTTTCCAACCTTCTGCCATTGAAGATTGTTAGGCAGATTATACTCTAAGTTAGTCCTATCAACCACCGTTTTTAGCTTAGTCTCTTCCATCCCTGTTGCCTTATCATTCTGAATAGCCGGACATTTAGTTAAGATATGCCCAAAAACATTGTAGGAATTGCACCTAGAAGGGAGTGAACTACTTGTTTTCCCATCTGATGCTCTGAAACTTTCTTTTCTTGGACATTGACCAAACTAGCATTAAATGCTTGCCCCTGACCTACCCCATCTTCACCAAGAGGCATGTTGACTCCTCTGATTCCCTTTAGTTCAGCAAGAAGTGTGATAAATAAGAAGTTTTATTAATCTGAATTGCGTAACCCTTACATGTCTGGTTATGCCTTTATTTATTCTGACTTTAGACTGAAACAAACCCTATTGAACCCCTTATGTGGACTTATACGAGGCCCACTTATAATTAAACCCAAATAATATAAATAAAACCCTGAACTAAGAAGAAATAATAATAACAATAATAAATCTGAATTTAATATCCTAAATATAAGAGGATCAGATTTTGTGCCTTATAAAAGTTCCATTTAAGCTAGGAGAAATCTGATTTGGAAACTTTGTGTTGCAGCCCGCTTTAGGTCCTTGATTAGCTTGGATTTCCTTGTTTAACTTGGACAAATAAGAAAATAAATTTTCCCCTTTGTTATTGATTTAATTAGTTTCCTTTATAGGATAGGAAAATCATTAAATAATCCTTCCCTCTTTAGGAATCAGAAATGTTGAAACTTCATATTGTCTAATTTTACGCTATTGATCATAACTCCAAATCCAACAGTTGGATCAAGCTGAAACTTTACCAGATGATTCTACAGGTATTGTTCTATGTTGGGATAAACTTTCAGTTGAATCAAAAATTGGGAAGGACTTGCGATATAGGTCAGAATAGGTTGTACGAATTTTTTTATTTTACTTCCTTTTGACTTGTGTTGACTTCCTATTTAACAAGGATCCTATTTCTACAAGGATGTGATAGCTAGTTTTGGGAATCTCCTAGTTTTACAAGGATCTTTAATAGGCTGCAACATAGTTTCCAAGTGTGGTAAGGATTCATTAATGTTTCAAAATTCTTTTCTTACAACGATTCTTTATTCATCCTAATTACACAAGGAAAGAAGGGTTTGTGGTATTTAATAACATATTGATTTCTAGGATCATTGGGCAGATAAAGACTTAGGACTTATAGGCTTTGTTTTTATTTTTGTTAGCTATATAACCCAAGGCTTGTTTAGATCAGGTTATAGGCGTTTTAGTTCAGGATTTTTGGGTCAGTTTTGTAGGTGGGCAAAATCAGTCCACTAGGGTCGATCCATTAGAGTTAATTTTTTAAGAAATATTTAAACTCATGTAACCTAAATTTTGGCAACCATTGATGAATATTACTTCTGAATGTTTTAATTTTAACATGTGAGAGTGATTCTTACATTCTTCAGTTCTTGAACGAACTGAATCTGACTTTTGAAATTTAACTAGCCTCGTGGCGTCATTCTACTTCATTCCAATAGTGTTGGTACCTTGGAGCAGGTTTCCACTATGTCACACTCCTATCAGATCTATTTCGACTTTCTGGGACCAGATCTCAATCTTTATTTTGGGTTGCATGACCACAAGGTTCGCACCAGTTGGTATCAGAGCTAGGCTCCAAAACAAGGTCATATTATTTTATTATTTTCATTTTTTTTAGTGTTCCTCTAAGTTTTTTAGTGTTTACGTCGTTCATCTTCTTGTTCCTTGTGTCTACGACATCTAAGCAAAAAAAAGAAGTTATGTTTCATCTTGTTACTATCTCTAATCATATCAACAGTATATAAAAGAGAGAGAGAGAGAGAGAGAGAGAGAGAGAGAGAGAGAGAGAGATTAGTTAAAATTTGAAGGATGATTCAATTATGTCGCAGAAACACACCTCTTAGTGAAACTATAAACAAACTACCTCAGAATTAATTGAAACTTCATATACTGTCTACTAGGGGTAAGATGGCACCGTATATTAAATATTGGCTTGTTTTGATATCGTGTGCTAGAGGTTTTAATTTGAGGTTCAATTCTGCCGTAAAAATACAACTCTTAGTGCTTATAAGCAAACCACCTCATAATCAATTGAAAGTTCTTATTCTATCTAATGGGGTTGAGATTGCACCATGTATTAAATTTGAGTTTATTTTGATGTCGTTTACTTGATGATACTAATACGATCCAGGAAAGGTCAAATTCGAATTTTGACGTAAAAAGTGCATCTATCCAGTTTTACGGCAATAGTTATAATTCTCAATCCGACCGTTGGATCTGGTTGAAAGTTTACATGAAGTCTTCTGACATGTTTTCCTACATTGGGCTAACATTTCAGGTCAATCAAAGTTCGGGAAGGCCGATCAGGAGTCAATAGAGGCTGTACGAATTTTGTTATTTACTTTCTTTTTGACTTGTGGACTTCCTATTTGGCTAGGATTCTTTTTCTAAAAGGATGTGGCAGCTTATTTTGGGAATTTCCTATTTCTGTAAAGATTTTTAATGGACTGCAACAGTGCTGGTGTCTTTGCTCTGATACCAAATGATGCGAACCTCGTGATCACGTGGTCACGTAACCCACACGCAAAGACACCAATTCCCGAAAAGCCAAGTAAATCAAGTTTGATAGGAGTGTGACACAAAGATAACTTGTACCTAAGCACCAGCACTATTGGAAACGGAGACCCCCACACAAGGAATATTGATTCGCGAACGAGAAGTATAAGGATGACGCCACGAAAACAGTTGTTCTTCGATAAGTCATTTTTCAGTTCTTTAGAGAACCATGGAAGGGAGATTATCTCACCAACACACACAAAGTGCGGCAAACAAGAAGTTTTATTAATCTGAATTGTCTAACCTTACATGTCTGGTTATGCCCTTATTTATAGTGACTCCAAACTAAAATAAACCCTAATGGACCCCTTATGTGGACTTATATGATGCCCACTTATAATGAAACCCAAATAATATAAATAAACCCTAAATTAAGAAGAAAATAATAATAACAATAATAAATCCGAATTTAATATCCTAAATATAATAGGATCAGATTTGTTGCCCTTTAGAAGTCCCATAAAAACTAGGAGAATCAAATCTGAAGGTAGAATTAATTCTGAAATCTTCTTTGCTTTTTTTGGAGCTAGGATGAATAAGGAATCCTTGTAAGAAAAGGATTCTAAAACATTTATGAATCCTTGCCACAATTGAAAACTATGTTGCAGCCCATTAAAGATCTTTGTAGAAATAAGAAATTCCCAAAATAAGCGGCCACATCCTTTTAGGAAAAGAATCCTAGCCAAATAGGAAGTCTACAAGTCAAAAGGAAGTAAATAACAAAATTCGTACAGCCTCTGTTGACCCATGTTTCGATGCCTTCTCAAACTCCGATTGACCTAAAATATTAGCCCAACATAGGAAAACATGTCAGAAGAGGCCATGTAAACTTTCAGCCCGATCCAACGGTCGGATTGAGAATTATGATTGTTGCCGTAAAACTGGATAGATGCACTTTTTACGTCAAAATCCGAATTTGACCTTTCCTGGATCGTATCAGATACGATGCAGGCAAGGTCAAATTCGGATTTTGATGTAAAATATGCATCTATCCAGTTTTAGGGCAACAATCATAATTCTCAATCCGACCGTTGGATCACGCTGAAATTTTACTTGGGGTCGGATTGAGAATTATGACTGTTACCGTAAAACTGGATGGTTGCACATTTTACATCAAAATCTGAATTTGACCTTGCCTGCATCGTATCAATATATTAAATTTGGGTTTATTTTGTTATCAGCTTCTGGAGATTTTAATTGGAAGTTCAGTTCTACCACAAACTGATCATACAAGGGGTTTGAGTACCTAAACATAAGAGAACGACCTATAAATTGAGCTTTGTTGTTTGTTTAGTATTACTAGAACACTAAATATTGAATTTGAGGTCATTTCCAGATCATTTGGTCTGAGTTTCAATTCTGTTACGTAAAAATTGTGTAACAGGTTAGATTTGTGTCAAGTTTCAAAACATGATCCTTACTGTTTGTTTTTGTCTAAATCTTTTTGTTTCTATTATAATTGGGTTATCTAGGAGTTAAGTAATTGTTTTCGCTAATATTTGCTTCTGTTTTATTTCGCGTCTTCGTTTCATCCATAATTTGTACGAATTTACATTGCTACTCGCAAAATCATAATCGTAGGTTTGTTTTGCTTTGTTTTTAGTATATTTATTGATTCTTGAGTCTGAAAATTATAATTGGAGTGCGCTGTAAAGGCTACTGACTTTGATTTGTTGATTTCAGTTTTTAAAGAATCAAAAGAAAGTAAGTTGTGAGGTAAAAGGCGTAGTGAACTTATTAGAGTGAGAAGCCCTTGATTTTTTTTTTTGTGATACACTAGAGGTGTGAGGATATATTTTGTGCTACTAACCAAAGTTTGCAAATTCAAAGAATGTCTGAAAAAAACGAATCAACAACACAAAACACTGACGTCACTTTCCAATTTCGAGCCATAGGGCAGCAACTCGAGCTGTTGTCTAGGACGTACAAGGATCTAAAAGATGAGGTGAATTCGATAAAGCAACAGAATAGTTGGGCTGATCGCCAAGGAAATACGGTTCGTATGGAATGTCATATCTGATTTTGAAGAGTTTGTTGACAAAAACGCAAATACGGGTGAAGATGACTATGATTTTGCATCTGTTGGCCAAGGAATCAGGTTTGAACCGAACAGGGCTAGGAGGAATGTGAATTTCCATGGCATGGGGAATTGTGAAGATGTGGATAAGGACTTAGACACCATTAAACTGAAAATTTCTAATTTTCAATGTAAAAACAATCCCGAGGCTTATTTGGAGAGGGAGAAAAAGGTAGATTGGATTTTTTATTGCCAAAGCTATTCTGAACAAAAGAAGGTGAAATTGGTGATAATTGAGTTTAGAGAGTATGCATTGATTTGGTGGGATCAGATTGTAATTAGTAGGAGTAGCAATGGAGAGTGACCCGTTCAGATTTGGGGGGAGATGAAAGTCTTAATGAGGAGACGATTTGTGTCAAACCACTATTACCGAGACTTATAGCTGAAGCTCCAAGGTGTCAATCAAGCTCCAAGGACATGGTCGGCTAGCGTTTAATTCAAGTTCTTCATCATCTTGGAAGCCGAATCTAAGGAGAGAGGGTATTGTCCAGCCGAGGTCCTTTGTTCCTTCCAAAGCCAAACCACCAAAGGCTAAAGTTGATGTCCTTACTGGTGCCAAAAGTAAATCTGAAACTCAACCTAAACGTACTCCTGATGTTAAATGTTTCAGGTGTCAGGGACATGGACGTTATGCTTTAGAGTGTCCAAACAAGAGAATCATGATGATTAGAAATAATGGTGATATTGAATCTGAAAGTGACAGATCTGATTGTGAAGGCATGTCACAAGTGGACGATAGTGATGTGGATGGGTTAGCATTACCGGTTGAGGAGTCCTTGACTATAAGGTGAACACTTCAGGTTTAAGTCAAGGAAGATGAAAATAATCAACAAAGCAAGAATATCTTCCATGCGCGTTGCTATGTATAAAGCAAGGAGTGTAGTTTAATTATAGATAGTGGAAGCTGTGTTAATGTTTGTAGTACCACCCTTATTAGTGATGAGGATCAGCCAAACACCAAGTGTAATTATGACAACGACCTATTAGTGGTGCCAATTGAGCCAATTACAAGAACTAGGGGAAAAAAGCTTAAAGAAACATTGAATGAGCTTGTACAGAATATATGGAGCAAGATGTCACCTAGAGGAGCTTGGGACATCTAAGGAGCATTAAGGACAACCTCTAATTCATCTAATTCAGGTTCGGCTCCATACCAGCCTCGTTAGGCTTGTTTTTCCTAATGATATCAGGATAAAAAGTGAGCAATTTATATTTCTAAACAATCAAGGAAGTTTTGGCAGATCCGATTCCTAAAGAGGGAAGGATTATATAATGCTTTTCCTAGTTTAGGAAGGAAAGTAATTAAATCAACAACAAAGGGAGAAATTGGTTTTCTTATTTGTCAAAGTTAAACAAGGAAATCCAAGCTAATCAAGGACCTAAAGGGGGCGGCAACACAAATTTTCCAAATCAGATTTCTCCTAACTTAAATGGGACTTCTATAGTGCAGCAAATCTTATCCTATCATATTTAGGATATTAAATTCGAATTTATTATTTTCTTCTTAGTTTAGGGTTTTATTTATATTATTTGGGTTTAATTGTAAGTGGGTCTTATATAAGTCCACATAAGAGGTTCATTAGGGTTTGTTTCAGTCTAGAGTCAGTATAAATAAAGGTATAACCAGACATGCAAGGGTTACGCAATTCAGATTAATAAAACTTCTTGTTTGCCGCACTTGTTGTGTGTTAGTGGGATAATCTCCCTTCCTTGGTTGTTATGGGGCCGGATCATCAGCCCTTTCTTCCACACGAATTGGGCTATATATTCTGTAGGTCCATCTTGCTCTGTATATTCTATACAAGCCCATTCAATGCTTCTTTAATTGGCCAAATTGGCACCTCCAAATGATCGTTGGTATGATTACGCTTGGTGTTGGGCTGATCCTCAACATCCCCTCTCTCTTCCAAAGGATTCGACCTTGAATCATCACCTACATCAAAAGGAGTAAGATTAGAAACATTAAAGGTAACACTAACACTATACTCACCTCGCAAATCAACTTTATAAGCATTGTCATTAATCCTCTCAAGGATCTAAAATGGCCTATCTCCTCGTGGCTGTAGCTTTGATTTCCTGTGGGTCGGAAATCTATCCTTACGCATATGCACCCAAACTCAATCACCAGGCTGAAAGACTACATGTTTGCGCCTCTTATTGGCTTTGGTTGCATGCACACTGTTCCTTTTTCTCAATGTGTTGCCGCACACTTTCATGGAGTGTCTTCACCACCAATGCTTTATGATTACCATCCAAACTAACCCTTTCATCAACAGGCAAAGGAACCAAATCCATGGGAGTTAAAAGGTTAAATCCATACACAATTTGAAATGGTAAAAATTTAGCACACTACGATTATATGCAAACTCTATAAATGGCAAACAATCTTCCCAATTCTTGAAGTTTTTTTGAATGACAGCACGCAGAAGTTGTGTTAAGGTCCTATTAAGTACTTCGGTTTGTCCATCTGTTTGGGGTTGACAAGTAGTTGAAAACAACAGTTTCGTTCCCAATTTGCCCCATAACACCTTCCAAAAATATCTAAGGAACTTAACATCTCTATTAGACACAATGCTTAGGGACCCCATGAAGCCGTACTATCTCCTAAAGAACAAATCAATAATGTTAGTTGCATCATCGGTTTTATGACATGGAATAAAGTGTGCCATCTTTGAAAAGTTATCAACAACTACAAAAATTGAATCCCTACCCCGTCTTGACCTAGGTAAACCTAAGATGAAGTCCATCGAAATGTCTAACCATGGTTCTTTAGGTACAGGCAAAAGGATATACAAGCCATATGGTTGAGTCCTAGAACTTTCCAAAATGCCCTATCAACCCGCCGCCGTGTGCTTCACGTACAAGCAATTCACGCATAAAAATTAGGTTGTTTCTTTATTTTTTCCACACTATTATCATCACACAAGCTTACTTTCTTAACTCCTTGAGTTTTACCTCTACTCTCAACCGGTTTAATTAATGATTTAGGTTTAGCAAAATCTGATGGTCTTCTCTCGCCATTGTCCTCACGTGAATTTTCACTCTTCCCATCCTCACATTCCCTTTTTAATTTCATTTAATCAGCATACACTTGTTTTGGAGAAAGAGGTACAAGAGTGATGGTTTTTCTATCCTTTACAATAGTGAACCTATTTCTAAACCCATCATGAATTGCCTTTCGATCAAACTGCCATGGATGCCCCAAAAATAAGTGACTAGCATATATTGGGACTACATCACACATAATCTCATCAGAATACTTCCTAATAGTAAACACAATCAATACTTGCTTAGTAACCTTCACTTCACCACATTCATTCAACCATTGCAATCTATAAGGCCTAGGATGCTTCATACAACTCAAATTCAATTTCTTTACAAGAGTGATGCGAACCTCGTGATCACGTGGTCATGCAACCCACAATCAAGATTGAAATCTAATCTCGAAAAGCTGAAATAGGTCTGATAGGAGTGTGACACAAAGGAAACCTGCCTCAAGGCACCAACACTATTGGAATGGGTAGAATGACGCCACAAGGCCAATTAATCTTCGATAAGTCAGATTCAGTTCGTTCAAGAACTGAAGAATGCAAGAATCACTCTCGGATGTTAAAACTGAAAAATTCAGAAGTAATAATCATCAAAGGCTTCGAAATTTTGGCTTACATGAGTTTAAATAGTTGTTGAAAAATTAACCCTAATGGACCCCTTATATGGACTTATATGAGGTCCACTCAAAACTGACCCAAAACCTAAACTGAAAAGCCCATAACTTAATCAAAACAAGCCTTGGATCCTAATTGAAAACAAAGTATTAATTAAGCCCAAACAAGCCTTGGGCTGTAGCTAACAAAATAAAATAAAGTCCCTAATTTTAAATTCATGTTCTGCCATGAGAAGAAGAGAAGGAAGTAAAATATTAGAAAACTGATTCAAGGCTTATTTATAGCCTTCCATGCAGCCCCTTAATCCTAGAAACAAAAGGAAAAGGTAGCCACCCATGTTGTTTCCAAGTTGTAGTAAGATTCTTTTGATTCCTTTGCTGTCCTCACCTCATGGCCCAAATAAGGTTGTATTGGACCCCTCTTGCACATGGATAAGATGTACTAGGGTCTCCTCATGATACTCTAATGGACCTTTCAATCCTGACTTGGTTGAAACCTTCAAAACCAATGCATTCAATGCCTCTTTCAATGTCTTTGTCTTAGACCAAGTCATTGGACCATGTGGAACATGTAATGGGTCCTTGCTGGTGTTTCTGGGCTGGTCCACATCAAAGAGTATCACTAGCTACATTAGCACAACTACCTCCATCGATTATCCTGCTACATACCTAGTTTTGGATGTGACATCGAGTCTGAAATATGTTTTCCCGTTGCTGATCTACATCATCTTCTTTGATTTGCATGTTCAGCGCACGCCTTATAACGAAGGCCTCCCCCTCACTACAATCCACCAAAGATGGCATCTGATGAGGATCAGCTCAACACCAAGCGTAATCATGCTAACGGCCCATTCGAGATGCCAATTGGGCCAATTAGAAGAGCTAGGGAAAAGATGCTTAAAGAAGCATTGAATGGGCTTGTACAAAATATATGTAGCAAAATGGACCTAGAGGAGCTTGGGATCTAATAATCATGAAGGACAACCTTTAATTCATCTAATTCAGGTCCAAGAAGAGCCCAATTCGTGTGGAACAAAAGACTAATGGTCTGGCCCCATAACAACTTTGTTAGGCTTGTTTTTCCTAATGCAATAAGGATAGAAAATCAACAATTTATTCTTCTACTTAAGTAAGGAAGTCGGCCATCTCTTGTTCCTAAAGAGGAGATGATTATTTAGTGTTTTTCCTAACCTAGGAAGGAAAGTAATTAAATCAGCAACAAAGGAGAAAATTTGTTTTGTTATTTGTTCAAGTTATACAAGGAAATCCAAGCTAATCAAGTAAATCAAAGGGGCGACAATAAGGAAACCAAATCAAATTAATTAGGTCTTTTTTTCTCAAGTTATATGTGGCAAAATAATACCAGACTTCATGTTATTTTAATTTCTTTATGTTTTGGGTTATATTTGGGATTAATTATACGTGGGCCTCATATAAGTCCATATAAGGGGTCCATTAGAGTTTATTCTAGTTTGGAGTCAGTATAAATAAGGGCATAACCAGATCAATAAACTTCTTTTGTCGCACTTGTTGTGTGTTGGTGAGATAATCTCCCTTCCTTGGTTCTCTAAAGAACTGAAAAATAACTTATCGAAAAACAACAAACTTCGTGGCATCATCCTTATACATCTAATTCGCGAATCAATATTCGTTGGGTACGGGTTTTCATTTTCAATAGTGCTGGTGCCTAAGTACAAATTATCTTTGTGTCACACTCCTATCAAGCCTGATTTACTTGGCTTCTAGGAATTGATGTTTTTGCGTGTGGGTTGCGTGATCACGTGATCATAAAGTTCGCATCAGCATCTCTTAACTTTCAAATTCAACCTCTCCATTGTCTCTTGGAAGCATAACTCTTCGGTTTGGACACTGAGATGTAATGTGCCCCTTCCCTAAACTCTTAAAACATTTGATATCTCTATCACGAGTTAGTTGAGATTCAGATTTACCTTTCCCATCCATATGAGCATCCGTTTTGGCCTTAGATGGTTCGGTCTTTGCATAAGGTTTTAGTTGGACAACCCCCTCTCTCTTTAGATTAGGCCTCCATATTGAGGAAGATGAAGTCGAATTGGTCTGAAAATGTATACTGCCCTTTCTTTTTATTTGCCTCTCCACCTTCGTTTTCATATGAACCATGTTGATGTGGTTCAGCCTTGTGATACAACGCAAGCAAGGTCAGATTCAGATTTTGGCGTAAGAGTTTCTAACGTTCAGTTTTACGCTATTGAGCATAACTTCAAATCCAACCACTGGATCGAGCTGAAACTTTATTATAAGATTCCAGCAGTATTTGTCTATGTTGGGGTACATTTTCAAGTGAATCCACGTTCGGAACGGAGTTGCGATATAGGTCAGAACAGGCTATACGAATTCTGCTATTTACTTCCTTTTGACTTGTGGACTTCGTATTTGGCAAGGATCCTTTTCCTACAAGGATGTGGGAGCTTGTTTTGGGAATTTCCTAGTTCCACAAGGATCTTTAATGAGCTGTAATATAATCTCCAAGTGTGGCAAGGATTCATTAATGTTTCAGAATCATTTTTTTATAAGGATTCCTTATCCATCCTCGCTACACAAGGAAAGAATGGCTGGTGGTATTTAATGACAAATCAGTTATTTTTATTATTTTCTTTCATGTTTTGGCTTATAGAACTTTGTTTTGAGTTAGGATCCAAGGCTTGTTTGGATTAGGTTATAGGCTTTACAGTTTAGGGTTTCGGGTCAGTTTTGTATGTGGGTCAGTTCAGCCCACAAGGGTAGATCCATTAGGTTTACTTTTAAGAACTATTGAAACACATGTAATCTAAATTTCAGTAGCCTTTGATGATTATTACTTCTGAATTTTTCAGTTTTAACGTGAGAGTGATTCTTGCATTCTTCAGTTCTTGAACGAACTGAATTTGACTTATCAAAGATTAACTGGCTTCGTGGCGTCATTCTATTCATTCCAATAGTGTTGGTGCCTTGGGACAGGTTTTCATTGTGTCACACTCCTATCAGACCTATTTCGGCTTTCCAGGATCAGATCTCAATCTTGATTGTGGGTTGCGTGATCACGTGATCACGAGGTTTTCATCAGTTTTACACTTGGAGATTATATTGCAGCTCATTAAAGATCCTTATGGAACTAGAAAATTCCCAAAACAGGCTCCCACATCATTGTAGGAAAAGGATCCTTGCCAAATGCAAAGTCCACAAGTCAAAATGAAGTAAATAACAGAATTCATATAGCCTGTTCGGACCTAAATTGCAAGTCCTTTTGGAACATGGATTCCCCTAAAAATATATCCCAACATAGACAAACACCTCTGGAATCTTCTGGTAAAGTTTCAGCTCGATCCAACGGTTGGATTTGAAGTTATGCTCAATAGCGTAAAACTGAATGGTAGAAAATTTTACGCCAAAATCCGAATCTGACCTTGCTTGGTTCGTATGACAAGGCTGAACCGTATCAACTGTGATGATAATCTCGCGAGTAGAAAGTGAATCTATCCGAAATACAAATGAAACTCAAGACTCGAATAAAAACAGAAATGAAATATGCAAAAACGATGAAACAACACCCAAATATATTGGATATATTGAAAATATACTGCAAGAAACAAAAACAAGAGACAGAAAGCGAATATCAAAAGTTGACGCAAAACAGACTTGTTTACGACGAGTTAAATCCAAATCTGGAACCTATAGTAAATAATGTCCAATTGAGCTAAACATTCAGATGTAGTGCTATATCACCCCAAATAGACAGAATATAAAGTTTGAGCAATTTACAATAAGTTTTGATATACTGACGCAAAAACGTTATGAATCAAACCTGATTAGACCCGAAATTGAAAACCAAAGAAAACAATATTCAATTGACTCTAAATTAATATTTAGTGCGATTAAGATCCCAGTAATTAGAGTATCAAATTGCAGCTAATTCTGAGTTGAGTTGGTTGAATTTTCCTTTGTTTAGTTTTCTGCGGCAGAAACCAATAAACGTCTTTTTGAACATTTTTTACTTTTTTTTTATGCTACTGATATATTTTGGACAGTAACCAAACGAAATAACTAAATTTGTTTTATTTTTTTTGATATGCTGCAAAATCAAGGAGAAGAAGAAATTGAACACTACATAATTTTTTTGTAGAAACAACAAGAAACAAAAATTTTAGAAGGATATAACCTGATTAATGGAGCCAAGCTCTGATACCAAATGATGCGAACCTCGTGATCACATGGTCACACAACCCACACGCAAAGACACTAATTCCCAGAAAGGCAAGTAAATCAGGTTTGATATGAGTGCAACACAAAGATAACTTGTACCTCAGCACCAGCACTATTGAACACGAAAACCCCCACCCAACGAATATTGATTCATGAACGAGAAGTATTAGGATGACGCCACGAAGCCAGTTGTTCTTCGATTCGTCGTTTTCAGTTCTTTAGAGAACCATGGAAGGGAGATTATCTCACCAACATACACACACAAAGTGCGGCAAACAAGAAGTTTTATTAATCTGAATTGTCTAACTTACATGTCTGGTTATGCCTTTATTTATACTGACTTTAGACTGAAACAAACCCTAATGGACCACTTATGTGGGCTTATATGATGCCCCCTTACAATTAAACCTAAATAATATAACTGTTGCCGTAAAACTGGATAGTTGCACATTTTACATCAAAATCCAAATTTGACCTTGCTTGGATCGTATCACTCATCAAAATATAACTAATTTTATGGTGTTCTTCCTTATAGTTCTCATTCATGATTTGTTAATCATTGAGTCGAGGTTCATTCCAATAGTGTCGGTGTCTTGATTCAAGTAATCATTCTGTCACACTTATCAAACTTGATTTTTAGCTTTTTAGGATTGTGTCAATCTTGTTTTTGGGTTTCTAGATCTTTATATATGGAGTTTACATCATATGGTCATGCCATTTAGGTTGAAAAATTGATGGCAATCTATCAATGAGCAATGATAACTTTTTTCCATGACATGATACATAAAAAGATCAAGATATTTATGGACGATATGGTTTCCAAGTCCAAGAAGGAGGAAGACCATATCCAAACTTTGACAAAGCTCTTTGAAAGATGGAGGAAGTATCAATAGTAGTTAAATCCATTAAAGTGCACATTTAGGGTGAAATCTAGAAAATTATTATGATTTTTTTGTGAGCAATAGAGGCATTGAAGTGGATCCTGATAAAGTCAAAGCAATACAGTCAATGTCCACACCCAAGAATGAAAAGAAGTGCAAAATTTTTTTGGGCATTTATATTACATGCTCTAATTTATTTTTTAGTTAACAACCACATGTGAACCAATCTTTCAAGTACTTCTAAAGAAGTATTAGTTAAAGTTGAATCCGTCAAAGTGTCAAAGTGCATTAAGGGTGAAATCTAAAAAATTATCAGGATTTTTATGAGCAATAGAGACATTAAAGCGGATCCTAATAAAATCAAAGCAATACAAGCAATGTCCACACCCCATGAATGAAAAAAAAGTGTGAAGATTTCTA
Organism: Populus trichocarpa; assembly: GCF_000002775.5. Taxonomy (NCBI): domain Eukaryota; kingdom Viridiplantae; phylum Streptophyta; class Magnoliopsida; order Malpighiales; family Salicaceae; genus Populus; species Populus trichocarpa. The sequence continues at coordinate 10,583,563 of NC_037295.2, forward strand.
TGACATTTAAATTACTGGCCCGTTTCATTTCTTAGTTAACAGCCACATGTGAAATCTATCTTTCAATTACTTTGAAAGAAGAACACCGAGATGAAGATTGTTAAGAAGCCTTCGATAAAATTAAGCACTACCTACAAAAACCACTTTTTTTGGTACAATCTATGCCTAGAAGACCCCTCATCTTGTACATGAAAGTGATTGAAGCAACCATAGGCTACATACTGGGTCAACATGATGATTCTGGAATAAAAAAGTAAGTTATCTATTATCTCCATGAAAAGTTCATTGATAATAATTCTCGCTATAGTCTGTTGGAAAATCTACATTGCAGTATTGTATAGAGTGCCAAGCGACTTTAAAAGTACATGCTTTGTTACCCAACTTAGCTAATCTTGAAAATGAATCCCCTCAAACACAATGTTGAGAAACCCTATTTATCAAGTAGAATGACAAGATGGTAAGTTCTACTAGCATAATATGACACCATCAGCGTGACTAGAAAAATGATGAATGGTAGTGTGGTCATTAATCATCTTGCAAATAATGCCATTGACAACTATGAGCCACTAAGTTTTGGTTTTTGGACACATTTATTTCACCATCAAAGTGCATATTGTCCACCATTCATCTTCTAATTTATCTTTTACTACCATTAAGTTATAGTTTGATTACAATAAAAACATAGTTAAATATAAAGCTTGTATTCATGGGTTAAAGGTCGCTTAAAAAATATGAGTTAAAAAGCTATATACAGAGATTCGATGTTGATAATATGTTAGGTGAAGGGTAAATGGCAAAAATAAGACAAAAAAGTTAAGTTTATATCAAGGATACCTCTCTAAACATTCGCAAGACTTTGAGGAAATAGAATTCACATAACTAGGCCGAGATAAAAATCAGTTTATGGATGCTTTAGCAACATTGGCTTTTATCGCTAAAATTAATTGTGGAATTAGGGTACAGTTGATTTGTGTAGAGATTAGAGATTCTCTAGCTCATTATTGATCATTTAAGGGAGAAACAGATGGGAAGCGCTAATATCATGACATTAAATAATATATCCAGTGCTAAGAATATCCACTAGGGGTATCAAAGATAAACAATAAGATATTAAGAAGGGTGGTAACATAATACTATCTAAATGGAGAGATCATGTACCAAAGTTTGTTTGATGAGACTTTGCTAAGATGTTTGAATAAGAAAGAAGCCAACAAAGACTTATGAGAAGTCCGTGAAAAGATTTAGACTCAAAATATATGACGAAGACACAACATGAATAGAGTAATACGACAGGAAAAACATTGATTTAGACTCAAAATTACAAATCTCATTATGCGAACGTCGTGATCACATGGTCACGCAAACAAACCAATTCCTGGAAAGCCAAGTAAATAAGGTTTGATAGGAGTGTGACACAAAGATAACTTGTACCTAGACACCAGCACTATTGGAAATGGAGACCCCCATCCAACGAATATTGATTCGCGAACGAGAAGTATAAAGATGACACCACGAAGATACTTGTACCTAGACACCAGCACTATTGGAAACGGAGACCCCCACCCAACGAATATTGATTCGCGAACGAGAAGTATAAGGATGACACCACGAAGATACTTGTTCTTTGATAAGTCGTTTTCAGTTCTTTAGAGAACCATGGAAGGAAGATTATCTCACCAACACACGCGCGCACAAAGTGCGGCAAATAAGAAGTTTTATTAATCTGAATTGTCTAACCTTACATGTCTGGTTATACCCTTATTTATAGTGATTCCAAACTATAATAAACCCTAATGGACCCCTTATGTGGACTTATATGATGCCCACTTACAATTAAACCCAAATAATATAAATAAACCCTAAACTAAGAAGAAAATAATAATAACAATAATAAATCCGAATTTAATATCCTAAATATGATAGGATCAGATTTGTTGCCCTTTAGAAGTCCCATATAAGCTAGGAGAATCAAATCAGAAGGTAGAATTAATTCTGAAATCTTCTTTCCTAGTTGTAGGTAGGATGAATAAGGAATCCTTGTAAGAAAAGGATTCTGAAACATTTATGAATCCTTGCCACACTTGGAAAATATGTTGCAGCCCATTAAAGATCTTTGTAGAATTAGGAGATTCCCAAAATAAGCTGCCACATCCTTTTAGGAAAAGAATCCTAGCCAAATAGGAAGTAAATAACAAAATTCGTACAACCTCTGTTGACCCGTATTGAGATGCCTTCCCAAACTCCAATTGACATGAACTTTTAACCTAAGGTAAGAAAACATGTCAGAAGACTCCACATAAAATTGCAGCTCGATCCAATGATTGGATTGAGAATTATGACTGTTTCTGTAAAACTAGATAGTTGCATATTTTACGTCAAAATCCGAATTTGACCTTTCCTGGATCGTATCAACAAATCTGACTTTTGTTTGGACTAGAACTGATCGAAAACAAACAAATATGAAAGTGATGAAAATGACTCAAATAATAGACAAATATCCCAAATATGATGATAATATATTGGCAGGAACAAAATCAACAGAAAGAAAACAAGTTTTGAAAGATAACGCAAAACAGAGCCGTTACGGCAAGATAAAACCTGAGTCTAGAACCTAAAGAAAACACTATCCAAATGATGAATTTAATATATAGAATTCAGATACCAAGAAAACATCAAATCTTAGTTTATAGGTCGTTCTATTATATCTAGGTACCTAAACCCCCTTGTATGATCAGTTTGCGGCAAAGTTGAACCTCCAATTAAAAACCTTAAGAAACCGATATCCCAATAAGCCCAAATTTAATATATGGTGCGATCTCACCCTAAATACACAGAATAGGAAGTTTCAATTGATTCTAAGGTGGTTTGTGTATAGTTAACTAAGAGTAGTGTTTCTGCGGCAGAATTGAACCTCAAATTAAAGCCTCATGCAAATGATATCAAAATAAGCACAAAGTTTATATATGTTGCGATCGCACCCCTGATAAACAGAATATGAAGTTACAATTGATTTTGATGTGATTTTCTTATAGTTCACTAAGAGTTGTTTTTCTGCGGTAGAATTGAACCTCGAAATAAAACCTCAAGCAAACGATATCAGAATAAGCCCTATATGATGCGATCTCACCCCCAATAGTCAGAATATGAAGTTTCAATTGATTCTGAGAATTGATTTTGAGGTTGGTTGCTTATGGTTCACTGAGAGTTGTGTTTCTGTAGCAAAATTGAATCATCCTTCAAATTTCATCTAATCTCTCTTTCTCTCTTTTATATATGCTACTGTTATGATGAGAGACATTAACAAGATGAAATATAAGCCTTTTTTTTCATAGATGACGCGGATACAAAGAACAAGAATATGAACAACACAAACACTGAAAAACTTAAAGGAGCATTAAAAAACAAATATAACATAAGGATAACCTTGTTTCGGAGCCTATCTTTGATACCAATTGATGCAAATCTCGTGATCACGTGGTTACGCAACCCACAATCAAGATTGAGATCTGATCCTGGAAAGTCGAAATAGGTCTGACAGGAGTGTGACATAATGGAAACCTGCTCCAAGACACCAACACTATTGGAATGAGTAGAATAACACCACGAAGCTAGTTAATCTTCGATAACTCAGATTCAGTTCGTTCAAGAACTGAAGAATGCACCAACACTATTGGATTTGGAGTTATGCTCAATAGCGTTTAGACAATAGAAAATTTTATGCCAAAATCTGAATCTAACCTAATTTCGATCGTATCAGAAAACTACTTCAGCGTTTTATGTCGCTGATTCGTTGTTTTCAGATATGCTTTGAATCTGTAAAATTTGATCTGTAGCATAAAATATATACTCACACCTCTCGTGTATCACACACAAAAATCAAGGTTTTTCGGTGTAATAAGATCACTACGCCTTTTACCTCACAACCTGCTTTCTTTTTGGTTCTTTAGGAACTAAAATCAACAAATCAAAGTCAGACTCAAGAATAAATAATTATACTGAAAACAAAGCAAAACAAAACTACGATTACGATTTCACGAGTAGCAATGCAAAGTCGTACGAATTGTGGACGAAACGAAGACACGAAATAAAACAGAAGCGAATATTAACGAAAACAATTACTTGACTCCTAGATAACCCAAATATAATAGAAACAAAAACAATTTGGACAAAACATACAGTAAGGATCACGTTTTGAAACTTGACGCAAATGATCTCGAAATGACCTCAAATTCAATATTTAGTATTACAATACTAAACAAACAGCAAAACTCAATTTATAGATCGTTCTCTTATGTTCAGGTACCCAAACCCCTTATATAATCAATTTGCGGCAGAATTGAAGCTCCAATTAAAACCTTCAGAAACCGATATAAAAATAAACCCAAATTTAATATATGGTGTGATATCATCCCCAATACACAGAATATGAAGTTTCAATTGATTCTAAGGTGGTTTGCTTATGGTTCACTAATAGTTGTGTTTTTGCGGCAGAATTGAACCTCAAGCAAAATATATCAAAATATGCCCAAATTTGACATATGTTGCGATCTCACCCCCAATAGACAGAATATGAAGCTTCTATTGATTCTGAGGTGGTTTGCATATGGTTAACTAAGAGTTGTGTTTCTGTAGAAAAATTGAATCATCCTTCAAATTTCAACTAATCTCTCTGTTTTTTTTTTAATATACTGATATGATTAGAGACAGTAACAAGATGAAATATAACCCTTTTTTGTTTTTTTTTTTCTTAGATGACGCAGACACATAGAACAAGAAGATGGATGCAAACATTGAAAAACTTAAAGGAACATTAAAAAAAACAAAAATGACAGAAGGATATGGCCTTGTTTCGGAGACTAGCTTTGATACCAACTGATGCGAACCTCATGATCACGCAACCCACAATAAAGTTTGAGATCTGATCTCAGGAAGCCGAAATAGGTCTGATAGGAATGTGACACAATGGAAACCTGCCCCAAGACACAACACTATTGGAATGAGTAGAATGATGCCACGAAGCTACTTAATCTTCGATAAGTCAGATTCAATTCCTTGAAGAACTGACGAATGCAAGAATCACTCTCACGTTAAAGTTGAAAAATTCAGAAGTAATATTCATCAAAGGTTGCCGAAATTTCGGTTACATGAGTTTAAATAGTTCTTGAAAAATTAACCCTAATGGACCCCTTATGTGGACTTATATGAGGTCCACTCAAAACTGACCTAAAACCCTAAAGTGAAAAGCCCATAACATGATCCAAACCAACCTTGGATCCTAGCTGAAAACAAAGTATTAATTAAGCTTAAACAAGCCTTGGGCTGTAGCTAACAAAATTGTAGGTAACAAAATAAATTAAAGCCCTTAATATTAAATTCATGTTCTGCCATGAGAAGAAGAGAAGGAAATTAAATATTACAGAACTGATTCAAGGTTTTTTTTATAGCTTTCCATGCAACCCATTAATCCTAGAAACAAAAGGAAAAGGTAGCCACCTATATTGTTTCCATGTTGTAGTAGGATTCTTTTGTTTCCTTTGTTGTCCTCACCTCATGGCTCAAATAAGGTTGTATTGAGCCCCTCTTGCACATGGATAAGATGTACCAGGGCCTCCTCTTGATACTCCAATGGACCTTTCAAATCAGACTTGGTTGAAACCTTCAAAACCAATGCATTCAATGCCTTTGTCTTGGACCGAGTCATTGGACCATTTGGAACATGTAATGGGTCCTTACTGGTGTTTTTGGGCTGGTCCCCATGGTGCGTAAAAAAATATACCTGCACAAAAGTGCATCAGCTACTATGTTCTCTTTGCCTTGCTTATACTTGATTACGTAAGGAAAAGTTTCAATGAATTCAACCCAATTTGCATGTCTCCTATTCAACGTACCTTGTCCTTTAAAATGTTTCAATGACTCATGATCCGAATGAATTATGAACTCTTTTGGCCTCAAGTAATGCTGCCATGTCTCAAGTACACTTACCAATGTATAAAGTTCTTTGTCGTAAATGGGATAGTTCAAGGTCGCTCCACTTAACTTCTCACTGAAATACACAATAGGTCTCCGATCCTACATCAAAACAACACCTATTCCCATTCCAGACGCATCACATTCTACTTCAAATGTTTTTGTAAAGTCAGGTAAAGCCAAAACAGGTGCAGAACATAATTTCTCTTTCAAAAGAACAAAAGCCAATTCTTGTTCCTCCCCCCACTTAAACCCAACTGACTTTTTAACAACTTCATTCAAGGGTGCATCTATTGTTTTGAAATCTTTCACAAAACACCTGTAAAAACTAACTAACCCATGAAAACTCCTTACCTCACTTACCGATTTGGGTGTACGTCAATCCCAGATGACCTTAACTTTCTCCTTATCCATCTTGATACCCTGTGCAGTTACAATATAGCCAAGAAACACAATTTTCTCCATGCAAAAGGCACACTTTTTAAGATTAGCATACAATTTCTCACTATGCAACACACTATGTACATTACACAAATGATCAAGATGCTTAGTTAAATTCTTGCTATAGATCAGAATGTCATCAAAATACACAACCACAAACTTACCTATGAATGCACGCGACACATGATTCATTAAACGCATAAACGTACTATGTTCATTTGTAAGTCCAAACGACATCACTAACCATTCATACAAATCATGCTGTCTTAAATGTTGTTTTCCACTCATCACCTTCTTTCATCCTAATCTGATGGTACCCACTTTTCAGGTTAATTTTAGAGAAAATACAGGATTCATGTAACTCATCTAACATCGCATTAAGCCTAGGAATGTTGTTGATGGCTCGGAAATCAACACACATCCTCTATGTTCCATCCTTCTTAGGCACACGTAGCATGGGTACAACGCATAGGCTCATACTCTCACGAATGTATCTTTTTCCAATAGCTCATCAACTTGCCTTTGAAGCTCCTTCGTCTCCTCGGGATTGCTTCTATAGGTTGGTCGGATAGGAATTGAAGCTACGGGTACGGAATTAATCTGATGCTCTATCCCCCTCAATAGTGGTAATCCGTTAGGAGTATCATTAGGGAACACATCATCAAACTCCTGCAACAAAGAAATTGCAACACTAGGCATAATACGATCAAGATCATTAGTATTAAAGTAAGCCTCTTTGTATACAAGTAAAATCATTGACTTGTTAGTGAAAAATACAGATCTGACCTCACCCTCTCTAACATAAAAATTGGGTTGTTTCTTTAGTTTTTCCACACAATTCTAATCACCTTTCTTGACTTTCTTCACTCCTCTTGTCTTACCTCCATTCGACCTGATTTGGGTGTTTTTGAGTAGTGGTTAAATGGTCTGATTTGTATGGAGTGTTGGCCAAATAATTGTTTGTGTTTGGATGGGTGGTTGAATGGGTTGTAATGGTGTTTCGGGTTCTGGCCGAATTTAATGGTCTTCTCTCCCCTTGTTCCTCACCTTGATTTTCTCTTCCCATCGCCTCATGCTCACTTGTTAGCTTTATTTGATCATCATACACCTGTTTGGGTGTAAGAGGTACAAGAGTGATGGTTTAACCATCTTTTACAATGGTATACCTATTTTTAACCCCATCATGAATTGTCTTCCTATCATATTGTCATGATCTCCCCAACAAGATGTGACTTGCTTGCATTGGTACCACGTCGCACAAAACTTCATCAACATATTTCCCAATAAAAAATGGAACCACAACCTGTTGAGTCACTTTCACTTCACCACTATCATTCAGCCATTGCAATCTATATGGTTTAGAATGCTTAACAGTACACAAATTTAGTATACTAACAAGGGTGATACTACAAACATTAACACAACTTCTACTATCTATAATTAAACTACACACCTTACTTTGTATATAACAACGCGTATGAAAGATGTTCTCCCTTTGTTGATTAGTTTCATTTTCTTCGACCTGAACTTGAAGTGTTCGCCTTATAACCAAGGAATCCTCAACCAGTAATGCTAACTCATCTCCATCACTATCCTCCAAAGGTGGCATGCCTTCACAATCAGATCTGTCACTTTCAGATTCAATATCACCATTATCTCTAATCATTATGATTCTCTTGTTTGGAAACTCTGAAGCATAATGTCCATGTCCCTGATACCTGACACCTGAAACATTTAACATCACGAGTACGTTTAGGTTGAGTTTCAGATTTACCTTTAGCATTAGTAGGGACATCAACTTTAGCCTTTGGTGGTTTGGTTCTGGAAGGACCAAAGGACCTCGGCTGGACAATACCCACTCTCTTTAGATTCGACTTCCAAGATGATGAAGAACTCGAATTAAACGCTAGCCGAACATGTCCTTTCCTAAGTTGTCTCTCCACCTTCGTAGCCATGTGATCCATGTCCTCTAGCTCCACATAGTTTTGTAGCTCAACACCATTGGCAATGTCCTGATTCAACCCATTAAGAAATCTAGCCACTATGGCTTCTCTATCCTCAACAACATTGGCAATGTCCCGATTCAACCAATTAAAAAATCTAGCCATGGTGGCTTCTTTATCCTCAACAACATTGGCCCGAATCATTGTTATCTCCATCTCTTTGTGATATTCATCTACTGTCTTATAACCTTGATTCAGACCTTGGAGCTTCAAATATAAGTCTTTGTAATAGTGGTTTGGCACAAATCGTCTCCTCATTAAGACTTTCATCCCCCTAAGTCTGAATGGGTCGCTCCTCATTCCTTCTCCTCTTGATTACATTATGATCCCACCAAATCAATGCATACTCCATAAACTCAATTATCACCGATTTCACCTTCTTTTGTTCAGAATAGCTATGACAATAAAAAATCCAATTTACTTTTTTCTCCCACTCCAAATAAGCCTCGGGATTGTTTTTACCTTGAAAGTTAGGAATTTTCAATTTAATGGTGTCCAAGTCCCAATCCATATCTTCATAATTCGCCATGCCACGAAAATTCACAGTCCTCCTAGCCCTGTTCGGTCCAGACCTGATTTCTTGGCCAGCAGATGCAAAATCATAGTCATCTTCACCCACATCTGCGTTTTCGTTAACAAACTCTTCAAAATCAGATCTGACATCCCGTATGGCCATACAAACCGTATTTGCTTGGCGATCAGCCCCACTATTCTCTTGCTTTATCAAATTCACCTCATCTTTCAAATCCTTGTACATCCTAGACAACAACTAGAGTTGTTGGCCTATGGCTCGCAATTGAAAAGTGATACGATCCAATTAAGGTCAGATTCAGATTTTAGTGTAAAATTTCCTATTGTCCAGTTTTACGCTATTGAGCATAACTCCAAATCCAACCGTTGGATCGAGCTGAAAAAAAGAAAAATAATAAGTAAAAAAAAATTAAAATAAATAAAGGAAAAATGAAAAAAGTAAGGTCAGATTCAGATTTTGGCGTAAAATTTCCTATTATCTACTTTTACACTATTGAGCATAACTCCAAATCCAACCGTTACATCGAGCTAAAAAAAATTAGAAGTAAAAAAATATAAAAAAAGAAAGAACAAATGAAAAAAGAATTTTTTGTTTGCGGCAAACAAGAAATTTTATTAATCTGAATTGTTCTACTTACATGTCTGATTATGCCTTTATTTATACTAACTCTAGACTTAAATAAACCCCCCTTAGGTGGGACTTATACGAGGTCCACTTACAATTGACCCAAATAAGTAATAATAACCCAAAAACTTAGAAGAAAATAAAAAAAAATTTAAAAAATACAAAAATTAATATCCTAAATATGCTAGAATCAAATTTGTCACCCTTAAGAAGTTCCAAATATACTAGGAAATCTGATTTGAAGGTAGAAATAATGCTAAAGTCTTCTTTCCTTGTTGTAGCCAAGATGAATAAAAAATCCTTGTAAGAAAAGGATTCTGAAAAATTTATGAATCCTTGCCACACTTGAAAACTATATTGTAGCTCATTAAAGATCCTTGTAGAACTAGGAGATTCCCAAAACAAGTTGCCAGATCCTCTTAGGAAAATGATCCTTGCCAAATACGAAGTCCATAAGTTAAAATGAAGTAAATAACAAATTTTGTATAGCCTGTTCTGACTTATATTGCATGTTTTTCCTGAATTTCGATTCATCTAAAACTTTACTCCAACATAGACCAATACCTCTGAAATTTTCATGTCAAATTTTAGCTCGATCCAACGGTTGGATGTGGAGTTATGCTCAATAGCGTAAAACTAGACAATAAGAAATTTTACGCCAAAATCCGAATCTAACCTTGGATCGTATCATTCCCCTTTTTTCATTTTTTTCTTTCTTTTTATTTTTTCTTTTTTACTTCTTTTTTTTCTTTTTTTCAGCTCGATTCAATGGTTGGATTTGGAGTTATGCTGAATAGCGTAAAACTAGACAATAAGAAATTTTACGCCAAAATCCGAATCTAACCTTGGATCGTATCATTCCCCTTTTTTCATTTTTTTCTTTCTTTTTATTTTTTCTTTTTTACTTCTTTTTTTTCTTTTTTTCAGCTCGATTCAATGGTTGGATTTGGAGTTATGCTGAATAGCGTAAAACTGGACAATAGACAATTTCACGTTAAAATCTGAATCTAACCTTAGTTGGATCGTATTAGAAAGCTATGTCAATGTTTTGTGTCGCTGATTCGTTGTTTTTAGACATTCTTTGAATCTTCAAAATTTGGTTAGTAGCACAAAATCTATCCTCACACCTCTCATGTATCACACAAAAAAATCAAGGCTTTACACTCTGATAAGCTCACTATGCCTTTTTTACCTCACAACTTGCTTTCTTTTGGTTCTTTAGGAACTAAAATCAACAAATCAAAGTTAGTAGCCTTCACAGTGCAATCTAATTATAATTTTCAAACTCAAGAATCAATACTTATACTGAAAACAAAGCAAAACAAAATTACGATTACGATTTTACGAGTAGCGATGCAAATTCGTACGAATTGTGGACGAAACGAAGACACGAAATAAAACATAAGCGAATATTAGCGAAAACAATTACTTGACTCCTAGATAACCCAAATATAATAGAAACAAAAAGATTGGACAAAACCAAATAGTAAGGATCATGTTTTGAAACTTGACGCAAATCTTAGTAAGGATCACTAAGAGTTGTGTTTCTGCTGCAAAAATTGAATAATCCTTGAAATTTCAACTAATCTCTCTCTCTCTCTCTTTCTCTCTATTTTTTTTTAATATACTGATATGATTAGAGACTACTACAAGATGAAATATAACCTTTTTTTGTTTTTTGTTTTTTTTGCTTAGATGATGCAGACACAAAGAACAAGAAGATGGACGCAAACACTAAAAAACTTAAAGGAACACTAAAAAAATGAAAATAATAGAAGGATATGACCTTGTTTCGGAGCCTAGCTTTGATACGAATTGATGCAAATCTTATGATCACGTGGTCACGCAACCCAAAATCAAGATTGAGATCTGATCTCAGAAAGCCAAAATAGGTCTGATAGGAGTGTGACACAATGAAAACCTGCTCCAAGGCACTAACACTATTGAAATGAGTAGAATGACACCACGAAGCCAATTAATTTTTGATAAGTTAGATTCAGTTCGTTCAAAAATTGAAGAATGCAAGAATCACTCTCACATGTTAAACTTGAAAAATTCAGAAGTAATATTCATCAAAGGCTTCTGAAAGTTTGGTTACATGAGTTTAAATAGTTTTTGAAAAATTAAACCTAATAGACCCTTTATATGGACTTATATGAGGTCCACTCAAAATTAACCCAAAACCCTGAACTGAAAAGCTCATAACTTGATTCAAACAAGCCTTGGATCCTAGCTGAAAACAAAGTATTAATTAAGTCCAAACAAGCCTTGGGTTGTAGCTAACAAAATAAAATAAAGCCCCTAATATTAAATCCATGTTCTGCCATGAGAAGAAGAGAAGGAAATAAAATATTATAGAACTGATTCAAGGCTTATTTATAGCCTTCTATGCAACCTATTAATCCTAGAAACAAAAGAAAAAGGTAGCCACCCATGTTGTTTCCAAGTTGTAATAGGATTCTTTTGTTTCCTTTGCTATCCTCACCTCATGGCCCAAATAAGGTTGTATTGGGCCCCTCTTGCACATGGATAAGATGTACTAGGGCCTCCTCTTGATACTCCAATGGACCTTTCAATTCAGACTTGGTTGAAACCTTCAAAACCAATGCATTCAATGCCTCTTTCAATGCCTTTGTCTTGGACCGAGTCATTGGACAATTTGAAATATGTAATGGGTCATTACTGGTGTTTCTAGGCTGGTCCCTATCACTAAACTGAAAAGCCCATAACCTGATTCAAACAAGGCTTAGATCCTAGCTTAAAAAAATGTTTTAATTAAGCCAAATATGAAAGAAAATAATAAAAATAACTAATATGTCATTAAATAGCACCAACCATTCTTTCCTTGTATATCTAGGATGAATAAGGAATCCTTATAAGAAAAGGAATCTGGAACATTAATGAATCGTTGCCACTCTTGGAAATTATGTTTCACTCATTAAAGATTCTTGTGGAACTATGAAATTCCCAAAAGAAACTGCCACATCTTTTTTGAAAAAGGATCCTTGCCAAATAGGAAGTCCACAAGTCAAAAAGAAGTAAATAACAAAATTCGTACAACTTGTTTTGACCTATATCACAAGTCAACGGTTGGATTTGGAGTTATGCTCAATAGCATAACATTGGACAGTAGAAACTTTTACGCCAAAATCCAAATCTAACCTTGCTTGGGTCGTATCACAAGGCTGAATCGTATCGGTTGACTTCATGACATCATGTTTATACTTCTCATTCGCGAATTAATATTTGTTGGGTGGGGGTTTCCGTTTCCAATAGTACTGATGCCTAGGTACAAGTTATATTTGTGTCACACTCCTATCAAACCTGATTTACTTGGCTTTTCAGGAATTTGGTGTCTTTACGTGTGGGTTGCGTGATCATGTGATTGCGAGATTTGCATCACATACAAAGTATGGCATATGATGCTTCCTTACGCTCTTCATGCATAGTACACTAATAAAGACATCAGTTGGAGTCACACCATATTTATTGGTATATAGGATGGAAGCAATGATGCCTATTGAAGTGAAAATTCCTTCTCTGGGAGTCTTGATGGAATAAGAATTAGAAGAATCAGAATGGGCTAAAACACGGTATGAACAACTAAACATTATCCATGAAAAAAGATTAGCTATAATTTTTGCCATCATTAATTGTACCAAAAAAAGATGGACAAAGCATAAAACAGAAAGGTTCGCTCAAGAGAGTGAAGAGAAATATTTGGTATTAAAGAATATTCTACTGCTATCGAGAGAAGATTAGAGAGAATGGACATCAAACTACAAGGGTCCGTATATGGTAAAAAAAAGTTTTCTTAGGAGGAGCACACTAAAATGGATGGGAAAGATTTTCCTAGACCTAGAAATTCTGATTCTATAAGGAAATATTATGTATAAGCGTAGGAGTTTTCATCATATCAATGAAATAAAGTTTGGCCAAAGATTCTCTTTACTTGTTCTTCTCTTTTCTTTCCTTGTCTACCTGTAAATACCTATAAATAAACCCTCATAATCTCGCATGATCTTATTAATACTTGCTTTATTTCAATATGTTTTAATGGATTTAATTTTGTGAAAAGCTCTTTGCCAAACAAATCTGAAAAATTAAACTTTTTTTGTTTTAGTGTTTCAGAAGATAATTTGGTGTTTGCTCAAAATAACATTTGGCATCATGATCATTGGAATGGGATGGAAAACAAGCTAAGGAGTTCAATAAAAAATGATAATTCAAGCAATTCCCTTTCTAAGATGACTAACTAAATTTGAAACTAAAATAATCAGAAAACTTATGATTTTCCCCCACTCACCATATCTCTCGAACTATGTTTTAGGATTATGAATAATGGTGTGTGGTGAATTTAGAAGTTTTGGAATCTCAAAAGACAGTTCTATACAAGTCAAAGCAAATTATACTAACGAGGTCAAAGTTTGAAATGAGGACATACCTTCTTTGTTTACTCACTCTCATATCCAAAGAAAATATATATCCCTTGTTGTCTCCAGGTGAGCCTAAATGAATTTTCTTCATGAAATCTCGACTAGGATCACACCTCATACTAGGGGTAATAAAAAGTTCAAAAGCTAATAAAATGTTGAAAGAAATCAAAAATAAAAAAAGCCCAAGAAATCAAATGCTATGAGGCATCTCCAAATCAAAAGAACAATGATAAAGTGAAAAAATGGCAAGTTGAAGAAAAACAGTAGAGAAAGAAAAAAGAAAAAGTACAACAAAACAGTAATATTTGATAAGTGCTCTTTGTTCTTCAAAATTGTCAAACACATTTTGAGTTGATGAATTCCCTCCTTTCATAGACAAAGTTCATGGCATGCATTACATGTTTTTATCAAGTCCTTTCTAATAAAGGAGCAATAAGCCATGACAATTCTTATAAGAGCAATTGTTGTTGAAATGAGCCTATGTTGCATGATGAGTAAGTAATAATATGAAGGATTTACATGGATAAACCGAGTAAACTAGTGAGTTAAGCGACTAGAAAAGGCTAGATTAGAAATAGCAAGCCTTAGCATTAAGGAAAATAGCTAACAACAAAAGAGAGGACTTATATTTCCAAGTAGGTAAAGATACATGCATGTCATCTAACCCTAAAATACTTGCATTATGCAATATTTTACATAAGTTTTATAAGTAAATTCTGTAATAGAGTCCAAAAAGCTATAAAAGATCCAAGACAACAAAGATCCGACAAAGTTTCTACCAAATATTACATCAAAAGACTCAGGCCTATGATTAAAGAACACCATTAGTTTAATTTTCTTAGAAGTTGACTTGAGTCACTAGAATTCAAACCAATATTGGAAGTTGATTGTATGTTAGTGGATTTCAAACCATCAACAATATTTTTTTTTGTAAAGGTTCAAATTGTATTAGAAAAAAAAGGAATATGCAAAAACAGGGGTCATCCCCAAAGAAGAAAAGGGCCTTAGCTGACTAAGGAAATCCTTGATGCTTGGAACGGATTACACGCCCAAGCCCAAAGTAGGAGGAGAAAAATCTAAGTGCACACTAGAACAAGCCTGGGAAAATAAAAAACAGATGGCTAGCTGACTTGATCGGGCCGCATACCTTGATCATTGACAAGACTGCCTCATACAAAAAAAGAAGGCCTTTGCTGACAGAGCCCAAGGACTCCAGCAATACCATTAACGGTGCATGTTCCATATTTCACATATAGAGCATTTGGGATAAGGTTTTTTCTGCCGATGTTTTCCAAGTGAGACCTAATAAGCTGAACAATCTCTGCACCAGTATGCTGAGGAGGGTGGAAGATGCTGTGAATATTCTATTATTCCTTTCAAACCAAATATAGTATACAATGGTGAACATACTTAGTCGAGCTATGATGTGATGGATATTCTTCCTCTTCCTATAGTTTGAGGTTGCCCATTGGAGAAGGAGATTCCACTGCATTATGGCCCATTGAATTCTGGAGAGCCTTATGATGGATTCCCAAATTGAGTTGGTGTAGAGGCATTGAAAGAAAAGATGGTTATGGGATTTATTATGGTTGCTACATAGGATGCATACTTGACTAATTGTGATGCTTGTTTTGTTTAACTTGTCTAAAGGTCCACAGCCTGAACTGAGAGGCTAACCAAAGTATAAAAGATTGGCGTGGAATATGGCCTAGAAACCATAGGAAGTGATGAAGGGAGTTGGGGGGTCTAGATTCCCTGATCATATCCCAAGCTGAGTCAATGGTAAACTTCCCTGCATTATTCCCTTTCCAAACCAGGTGATCATTCCTATTTGTTCTTCGCAGGGAAGTTATGGAATTCCAGATGGCCTGGATGTTTTGATGGCTTATTGAAAACTTCCATCTATCCCCTTCAATGATGTCAGATGCTTTTGAATTCTATGGAAGTCCTGTGGAGGAGAGGGTTCTATGCGGCAGGAGGTCACTGAATCTTCTTCCATCTGGCAGCCAATAATCAAACCGTAAGGATGTTGCTTGACCATTCCCAATACACGAGACCATTTGCCCTCTACACCAACAAGTTATCCTTAAGTCACTAGATTTCAAACTAGTACCAAAATGTTGATCCTATATCACTAAAATTCAAACAAGTAGTGAAAGTTGATCCTACATTAGTGGAGTTCAAACCATCAACAAAATATATCTTTGAGTCACTAGAATTCAAACAAGAACCGGAAGTTGATCCTGTGTTAGCGGGGTTCAAACCATCACCAAAAGCTATTTTTTGAGTTGTTGGAAATAAAATCATCACTATAAGTTATCTTTGAGTCACTAGATTTCAAACTAACACTAAAAAGTTGATGAAATTCAAACCAATCAATGAACTTGATTCTAAAAGTTATCATTGAGTCATTGGATTTCAAACCAGTACTAAGAAGTTCATCCTACAGTAGAATTCAACATATGTTGGGGAATGCAGTCTTGTGTTAAATTTCAAACCATACCAAGAATCCTACAAAAACTAAGCCTTTCATAATTGAAATTCAAACCAATACCAAGAATAATCCTATTTTACCATTGAAAGTTTTCAATTCAACCATCACGATGCACAAATCATTATTGAACTATGAGGTAGTCACCTTTCTAAACGACCTAAATTTCAAAAAAAATAAAAAACCTAACAAAGTCTCTTTCTGACTCTTATAGCTTTTTGGAAAATTTTCACAAATACTATCTCTTCTTTAAAAGCTTTTTCAAAAGACTTATCCATAAACATTGTAGAGAGAGGCCAATTATTATAACCTAATTTTTACCCCAAGATTTTCCAAAGTTTTCCAAAAAAATCATTTCCAAAAAAAAATTGAACTGAAAAAAGTTTATAGATTACAAGAATTTAATTAATATGTCAAAAAAATCAATTTAGGGATTAATTGAAGAGAAATTACAAAACAAATGTTGAAATTGGTCATAATTGAAGTAATTGAAAGTCCAGGGATCAAAATGGGAAAGATAGCAAAATTTGGAAGTTTGATACTCTAATTCTGTAACATCCCCCAATTCCGGGATAAAAATAACCCTCTCATGTCAACCGAAAACAGAAATTTTTTTTCTTCCTTATATATATATATATATATATATATATATATATATATATATATATATATATATTCATGGTTTTCATATTAAAATCTACCGAAATTTCGACGGAGTCCCCCCTATACCGGAAGGTCCTAAATTATCGACATGTAACCTGTTTACACTTCTAATAACTCACATCTCATAACTTAATCCCGACCCAATCATCTTGGGTTTCAATTTCCACAAATATTCTCACACCTATTACCCACAATATTCATGATATACATTATATAATAAAATATCATTATGGATGGATAAAAAAATAAATACTTAGACATGAAAAATGGTTATATAAACTACAGAGATTAAGTTCATTCAATCAAGTTTAAACATTAATTATACAAATTAAGTTATACAAATATTTTCATGTTTACAAAATACAAGGGTATACCCCCTATAACCTACAATACAAGAAGGTAACATAAGCTAGGATCTACTCCTGTCGTGCATGTGATGTTCCTGAAACAAAATACATATTATTGAAAGGTGAATATCACATAAAAAAATAATAACAAGAATATCTAACAATTTCAACAGGGTAACATGCATTCATATTTTGTTCACTTCTCCTTTCTGGTTTTCATTAGAATCTATTCCTTATTCAACTATTAATAACCGTTCCTTCTTTCACTTAACCTCCATTCCAGACTTTATAAGATCAAACATGATTATCTTTGTTTGACACATTACCGATACCCCTTTCACTGGTATCATCATCCCGTAAGAGTCAATGCAAGGTGATCCCTTTACTCGGGATCCTAACATGCACTAAATGTATGCTAGCCAATACATGGTGATCCCTGAGACGACCAAAAGATTGATGTCTTCTCCCTAGTGCAGGAGTGTCGAAGTAATAAATAACCCGGCAAGACCGAGGTCGAACCACAGGGAGGTTAACTATATAAATTATAGACAATAACAACAATAACAACAAAAACAATAATAATAAGTTTAAAGAGAGCTTTGAGATGTGGTATTGATGGAAGGATTAAATAAGGGTAAAATAATTGTCAAGGTTAGAGGATCCACTAATGGTATTTCAAACAAGTATAGTATAAACTCTTTTTATTACTCAACTGGAAACCACACACAAAGGAGGTTCCAATCGGATTATAAATTGTTAACATGTTTACATTAGTTATCTTATTCGAATAATGCTAATACTTGTAAATGTTGTCAGGCATTCATGATTATAACTTATGTTAACAACAAATCAAGTTCCTTTCATAGCTTAGGTGTCGGTTATACCATACAGTATGGGCTATGAAAGTGCCAAGTATTTGTTGTACCAAGTGTTATACAACATAAATCTAGATTAACCATTTAACAAGCAAAGTATTAAAAGTGAACAAGATAACAAATATAAAGCATGTTAGTAACCAACATTAAGGTCCATGTTAATTTTATAATATACTTATTCTTACACCATTAGTGTACCCTTTCCACCTTGACATAATTAACTTAGTTAAACATAATGAAAGAAAGAAACATAAATAAACAAGGAAAGGAAATGAAAAACATAAGCAAAAGATTAATATAAGCAAAACTTAAGCATTACAAAATATAAAGAGAGAGCAAGAGCATGATCTTGATCTAAACACCAAGATGCCTAAATACATGGAAAATGCCTCCTTTTATAGGCCAAAATTCAGAACTATTGATTTGTTGACTAATTGATGAGTGAGTGGCCACATCTTGACTTGGTGACAATTCTTATCTTCTTGTCTGCCAAAAACGTCATTGATAACATCATAATTTGAACAGACTTAAATCATGAAAGTTCTAGGAAATTGTCTCAGCTTTCCAGGGTAAAACTTTGAGATTATTTGGACTTCTAGAACTCGAGATATGGGCTGAACACTGAACAGTGTCTGGGCTGCAGGAAAGATTCAGACTTCTTTGTTGTTGCTATAATTTGGACTTGAAAACGGCCTTGTTAAATCTTGGGCTCCTCATGAAAGTTGTAGGCCTATGTCTTACCTTTCCATCCATAAAAAGGAGACCTAAATCCGAGGTCTACAGCTCCAGATATGACCAAATTACCGAACAATGTTCCAGTTTGGACTGCACCAACGTCTCTTTTCTAAGTTTGGCCATCTCTTTGTCCTTTCAATTTCAGTACTTCAACTCATCAATCAATTATTTTATTTATGTGATAGGCCTGCATTTAAGATTGCATTGGACTTTCAAGTTCAGAACGTGTTCTTTCTGGATTGTCCAACCATGATTGCATTGGACTTTCGTATAAGAAGATATGGTTATTTTAAATTTGGTCTGTTTATGTTAGAAATGTCAAAAAACATGTGCTAGTTAATTTGTCTAGGTTAGTTTGTCAAAGTCTGTTTTTTGGGCTTGACTTCTGCCATGTTGAATTATTCCTAACTTTGGAGGGATGTTCCAATTAATAAATATAGTATCAGAATATGTAATAAAGAACTTTTGGCCAAGATTTGAAACTTAATTCACAGAATTAAGAGTTGTTTTTCCAAATTGATTTTGTGAAGAACCCTACCTGACTTATCACTCTTCAATCACGAAGAGTGTGGCGTCGAAATCCTAGATTGATCTTTGTGGCGTCCAGATCGACTTATCAAAGTATCATTCTAGTCTATCCTCCATCTTATTTACCTTGAAATCACTATAATCCAACCTAAACACCAAAAGAAAGACAACACAACCAGACCCATCCTTCATCCATTTTCATCAGATTCATTGTTGCTGATTTTCGAATCATTCACGGCACATCATCTGGTATCAGAGCATCAGTTGCGATCTAAGGCAGAAGCCAAAAACAGAAGAAAGGCTTGCTGGAATTAAGGTTGATAAACTTAATTATGGCTGGAGATAAAGAAGATTTGCCAAGAGGGTTAAGTTTGGAACAAGCACAGGTTATGGGCTTACAACGATCTCATGCTGAGATTCGGGATGAAATGACTGGAATTCGTGAACAGTTGAATACCCTTATGCAAATGATGCAAAGACATAATTTGCAACCCCAACAAAGGCAAGCACTTAGGGTTCCACGAAATGATATTATAGAAGCTGACGAAGATCCAAATGGGGATGATGAGGCCAATGATAGGGGCAGACCAAGAAGGCAGAATTATAATCCTCCTAATGGTCTCAAACTTAAGATTCCACCGTTTTGAGGAAGTAGTTCACCTGAGGAATACCTGGAGTGGATTCAGAAGGTTGAAAAGGTGTTTGAATGGTATGAATATTCTAAAGAAAGGAAGTGCAAGGTGGCAACACTTGAGTTTACAGATTATGCTCTTTTATGGTGGGAAAACTTGAAGATTCAGAGGAGAAGGGATGGAGAAGAGGAGATTACAACGTGGGCAACTATGAAAAGAGTGATGAAGAAGAGATTTGTTCCTGATTACTATAAACAGGAGCTATACATCAGACTTCAAACTTTACGACAAGGATCTTTGAGCGTGGAAGAGTATGTGAAAGAGTTTGAGTTGCTGCTGATTCGATGTGAATTGATGGAACCCCAAGAGCAAACAATAGCTAGATTTCTTGGAGGGTTGAGGAAGGATATAGCTAATGTTGTTGAATTACAGTCGTACATCTTCCTTGAGGAAGTTATAAAGCTTGCAACTCGAGTAGAGAGGCAGCAGAAACGAGGAGATGTCTGAACTGGTGTAACTACGTCAAGCACAACAAGGGCTGTTTCTACACCTACACGAACATGGAGCACACGTAAACGAGATGAGAAGGTGGAGTTTACTAAGGGGAATACCAGTTTTGATTCTTTGAAGGGAAAGGAGAAGGTGACAGAACCTCAACATCCTAGGAGGTCTCGGGACATCAAGTGCTTCAAGTGCTTAGGACAAGGGCACATTGCTTCGGAATGTCCAAATAAAAGGGTGATGATTTTGCATGGGGATCATGGAGAGCTGATCAGTGGAGATGAGGTTGAAACTGAAGATGAAGATGAGGTACAAGTGGCTGAACAAGAAGAGGATTTCGAACCAGTGAAGGGAGATTTATTGGTTGTGCAACGGGTTCTGAATGCACAAATTGACGTTAGTGATGAGCAACGCGAGAACATCTTTCATACTCGATGTCAGATTCGAGATAAGGTGTGTGGGATGATCATTAAGAATGGAAGTTGCACTAATGTTGCGTCAACTACCTTGGTGGAGAAATTGGGTTTACTACCCTTCCACATCCTAGGCCGTACAGTTTGCGATGGCTGAATGAGAATGGGGAGATTTGGGTGACAAAGCAAGTTCGTGTACCTTTTTCCATTAAAACCTATCATGACGAGGTTTTGTGTGACGTTGCGCCAATGTCAGCTAGCCATTTGTTGCTGGGTCGTCCATGACAGTTTGATAAGGATGTGACCTACAATGGACGAAAGAACACTTATTCTTTTATGCTGAATGGAAAGAAGGTGAACTTGTTACCATTGAGTTCTCAACAGGTTAGAGAGGATCAGATACGAAGCCAACAAAAGGAGGTGAAATCATGTAAGGGGCTGTTGTTAGCCAAAAAAGGAGACATCAAACAAGCATTAACTTCAGCAGGGGCTGTTTTCATGATCTGGGCAAAGCAATTACTACAAGTAGAAGGATTGGACTTACCAATACAGATTAAAGAATTGCTTGAAGAATTTAAAGATGTGTTTCCAGATGAATTACCTAAAGGGTTACCACCTATTCGTGGAATTGAGCATCAAATTGATTTGGTGCCGGGAGCTTCACTTCCTAACAGACCAGCATACAGATGTAATCCAGAGGAAGCAAAAGAGATTTAAAGGCAGGTTAGTGAGCTCTTAGAGAAGGGCTATGTGCGAGAATCACTTAGTCCATGTTCCATACCTACTTTGCTTGTACCGAAGAAAGATGGTACCATGAGGATGTGTATGGACAGCCGCGCTATCAACAAAATAACAGTTAAGTATCGATTTCCTATACCCAGACTTGATGATTTGCTTGATGAGTTGCATGGAGCTACATTGTTTTCTAAAGTCGATTTGATGAGTGGTTATCACCAAATTAGAATGAAAGAAGAAGATGAATGGAAAACAGCATTTAAAACTAAACAGGGGTTATATGAATGGATGGTAATGTCGTTTGGGTTATCTAATGCGCCTAGTACATTTATGAGGCTTATGAATCATGTTTTAAGGAAGTATATTGGGCTGTTTGTTGTAGTATATTTTGATGATATCCTGGTGTATAGCAAGACCTTTGATGATCATATGAAGCATCTTAGAGTTGTGTTTGAAACTTTGCGAGATTCTAAGTTGTATGGGAAACTCACAAAGTGTTACTTCTGTAAAGAAAGTGTCGTGTTTCTTGGGTATATTATCTCTAGCAGGGGAGTTAAGGTTGATGAGGAGAAAATTGAGGCAATTCGGGACTGGCCAAAACCTGCTAGTATCGCTGATGTGAGGAGTTTCCATGGTTTAGCTTCTTTCTACACGCGATTTGTGAAAGACTTCAGCTCTATTGTTGCTCTATGACAGAATGCTTGAAAAAAGGGAACGACTTTAGATGGAGTGAAGATGCGCAGAAAGCATTTGAGCTAATTAAGGAGAAGTTGTGTACTGCTCCAGTTTTAGCACTTCCAGACTTTGCTAAAACATTCGAAATAGAGTGCGATGCTTCCGGAGTTGGAATTGGGGCTGTCTTCCTGCAAGAAAAGAGGCCGATTGCATTCTTCAGTGAAAAGTTAAATGGAGCACGTTTGAACTACTCTATTTACGACAAGGAGTTCTATGCTTTGATTCGGGCTCTAGAGGTATGGCAGCACTACTTGTTGCCTAAAGAATTTGTTATACATACTGATCATGAATCCTTGAAGTATCTTAAGGGGCAAAGCAAGCTGAATCGCAAACATGCTAAATGGGTGGAGTTTATGGAGTCATTTCCTTATGTCATAAAGTACAAGAAAGGGCAAGTTAATGTGGTTGCTGATGCTCTTTCTAGGAGGTTTGCACTGATCTCTATGTTGAATGCAAAGCTGATGGGTTTTGAACAAGTGAAGGAACAGTATGCTAATGATTCCTACTTTGCTAATGTGGTTGTTGAATGTGCAAAGGGAGCTTATGATGGGTTCTTTATGCATGAAGGTTACTTGTTCAAAATGGGCAGAATGTGTATTCCTTCAGGATCGTTACGGGAGTTGCTTGTGCGAGAGGCTCATGGTGGTGGTCTTAGTGGTCATTTTGGGGAGAAGAAGACTTACGACGTTACTTTTCAGTACGGCATGTCATCCACAAACTGATGGACAAACTGAGGTAGTAAACCGAACTTTATCTTCTTTGTTACGAGCTGTTATACATAAGAATTTGAAGAGTTGGGATACTTGTTTGCCTATTGTGGAGTTTGCATATTGTAGTGTGCATGGGGCTACAAAATTTTCACCATTTGAGGTTGTGTATGGCTTTAATCCTTGTGTTCCTATTGATCTTATTCATATTCCAATTGATAAGAGGACATCTATGGATGGAATTAGAAAGGCAGAATTGATGAAGAAACTACATGAGCAGGTTCGATTACATATTGAGGAGAAAACGATAAAGTATGTTAAACATGCTAACAAGGGGCGGAAAATGGTTAGGTTTGAACCTGGAGATCTTGTTTGGATTCATATTAGCAAGGGCAGATTCCCAAGCAAATGTAAGTCCATGTTGATGCCAAGAGCTGATGGTCCATTTCGGATTATAGAGAAGGTGAATGACAATGCGTATAAGGTAGATCTTCCTGGTAATTACAACGTATCAGCTACTTTTAATGTGAAAGACTTGACTCCATACTTGGATGACGATGACGATTCTGATTTGAGGACAAATCATTTTCAACCCGGGGCTGATGATGTGCATCATGGGAATTATAATCCATCCTGTAAAGCTAAAACTAATGTGCAAGAGGATTCAGATGGTCCAATGACAAGAGCGAGAGCGAAACAACTACAAAGGGCCTTGACGAGTCAAATTGGAATGATTGAAGCTGCGTCAGAGTTAAAAATTAGCAATCAGTTTGAAATTGGTTCAAGGATGTTTATTTGCCTACAATTAGAACTTGGAGATGAGAAAAGCCCTTAATTGTTCTTTTGATGCTGGGCTACTCGAATTTGGGTTGATATGCAAATAAGTGAAGGAATTGATGCTGTTTATGGTCAGAACAACAAATGAATTTGAACTCGAATTTGAAGTCATCCATTGCATGTGAAAACAAGACTAATCTAGGTGGATTTCAAGTTCAGAACGTGTTCTTTCTGGATTGTCCAACCATGATTGCATTGGACTTTTGTATAAGAAGATATGGTTATTTTAAATTTGATCTGTTTATGTTAGAAATGTCAAAAAACGTGTGCTAGTTAATTTGTCTAGGTTAGTTTGTCAAAGTCTGTTTTTTGGGCTTGACTTCTGCCATGTTGAATTATTCCTAACTTTGGAGGGATGTTCCAATTATAAATATAGTATCAGAATATGTAATAAAGAACTTTTGGCCAAGATTTGAAACTTAATTCACAGAATTAAGAGTTGTTCTTCCAAATTGATTTTGTGAAGAACCCTACCTGACTTATCACTCTTCAATCACAAAGAGTGTGGCGTCAAAATCCTAGATTGATCTTTGTGGCGTCCAGATCGACTTATCAAAGTATCATTCTAGTCTATCCTCCATCTTATTTATCTTGAAATCACTATAATCCAGCCTAAACACCAAAAGAAAGACAACACAACCAGACCCATCCTTCATTCATTTTCGTCAGATTCATTGTTGCCGATTTTCGAATCATTCACGGCACATCATGGGCCCAGGAGGAAATATGAAAGATCTCTTCCAATGTGCCCAGACCACCTGGTAAGGCAATGAAGGCGTCAGCATGGTTAAACATTGCATTCAATCGATCAGACTTTGTGGAGACTTGTAGTTTCTCTCCAATTGTTTTTCCAATGCTGTCCCCTTTTGCTAAAGCTTTGGGGACGACCCCCAAAACTTGACTACCTCCTAAAAATGCAGCTATTGACACAACCCCCATTAACCCAAGGCTGCCTCCTCCATATACTAAATGAATCTTTCTCTCAGCTAGTACCTGACCAAGATGATTTGCTGATTCTAAAAACTCTTTTTCTTTCCCAGGACTGGATCCACCGAAAACACAAATATTTCTTATGTGATGACTTGAGGAACCTGCCATTTCTACACACTTCTATATTGGTTGAATGTATAGGTTAAGTAGAAATGAAGGGAAGGAAGAGAAGATTTTATAGATGAGAAATTGAAGATGCAATCATACCACCTATATATAGGCCAGCTGGAGTCTCACACTCTCTCTCTCTTTCTCTCTTTATTTATTTATTTATTTTGAAAAAGCATGTATATGTACAGGTAGTTGTGATTGTGGCTCATATCTTCCCTTGGTTTTACATCCAAGAACGGTTTAAACGCCCTCTATGGGTCGGGGATAGGCTTTCCATCCAGTTTTCTTAAAAACTGGCAAACAAGGTCTTTTATAGTCAAATTCCCAAGACTAAGTCGATCATGTTCTTTATGAAATTATGGCCATAAATCATGAATAGCACGATGCACATCTCCACTAGGATGCGTCTCAAGGGTTAATAGAAGATTATCTAAAGACCCCTTACTCAGGCCATCCTTAATGAATTGTATTTTATCTTCATAGTTTATAGATACCATTCCTAAAGAACGACATGTTGCATTACAAGTCCATCTGGCACATCTGTGACAGACTTTCAGTCATTTTGCACGACGTTTCTTTGCAAAAGTGCTTTTACCTGTTCCAGGCATGTATGAGATGAAAGAATTGGCGGACTCACTTGATAATCGGACCTTTGCTTCAATCAGCCAACGAATATCTTCAGGAATTCCATGACTCATTAACAACCTCAATCTTGCACACCTAGCACGGTAAATTTTTGTAATCGCATTCTGAGGCAGAGCGGGAAAGTGCTTTTTCAATTTTTCAAGAGTGGTGTCCATTTTCAAATGAGAATTGGAGAAGAGAGTCAAAGAAGGGAGAAAGAGCAAAGAATTGCACAAATATATACAGATATCAGTTATTATGGGAAACTGAAAGAACCGACTAAAGTCACGGAGTACCGTTATCCGCCATTTGACCGGGGTGAGAGAGACTAGTAAAACAAAGTTCACACCAACGAAACACAAAACAATGTGAGAAAAAGAATCATTCTTTATATACAGGATCACTCAATTCAATAGAGTCATTTTCAACTGAAAAATTGTCAAAGTAAACTTTCAAACGATGTCCATTTACCTTGAAAACATTGTCATTCTTTGGATTCTCGATATCACAGGCTCCATATGGATACACATGTTTCACAATAAAAGGATCGCTCCATCTTGATCTTAGCTTTCCAGGAAATAAATGGAGTCGAGAATTATAAAGCAAAACTTTTTGACCAACATCAAATGTTTTTCTCAAGATTCTCTTGTCATGAAATTCTTTGATTCTTGCTTTATGAATTTTTGAATTCTCATATGCATCATTTCTTATTTCCACAGGCTTAAGCTCATTTATTTGTAACTTACGCAGCTGACTAGCATCATCAAGGTTTGAATTTAAAGCTTTAATAGCCCAATAAGCTTTATGTTCAAGTTCCACAGGCAAGTGACAAGGTTTTCCATAGACTAGTCTATAAGGTGACATACCTAATGATGTTTTATAAGCAGTTCGATAAGCTCAAAATGCATCATTAAGTCTTAAAGACCAGTCTTTCCTATTAGGGTTCACTGTTTTCTCCAAGATTTGTTTGATCTCCCCTATTAGCAAGCTCTACTTGTCCAGTTGTCTGAGGGTGATAAGGGGTGGCAACTTTATGTGTGATTCCATATTTCTTCATTAAAGACTCAAATGGCTTGTTGCAGAAATGTGTTCCACCATCACTTATCATGGCTCAAGGGATTCCAAATCGACTTAAAATATTTTCTTTTAAGAACTTTATCACTGTTTTGTGGTCATTGTTTCGACTTGGAATTGCCTCTATCCATTTTGAAACATAATCTACTGTGACTAATATGTACAAGAAACCAAATGATGGAGGAAATGGACCCATGAAATCTATACCCCAACAGTCAAAGATCTCAATGACAAGAATAGGATTTAAGGGCATCATGTGACGTTTTGAAATAGATCCCAACTTTTGACAATTTTCACAAGTCTTGCAGAATGCATGTGAGTCCTTGAACATGATGGGCCAGTAAAATCCACTTTGTAAGATTTTTGCAGTGGTCTTTCTTGATGAGAAATGACCCCCACATGCCTCAGAATGACAAAATTTAATGACACTACTTACCTCATTGTCAAGAATACATCTTCGAAATATTTGATCAGGACAATATTTGAATAAATAAGGGTCATCCTAATAAAAGTTCTTTACTTTGTTCAAGAACTTTCTTTTGTCTTGGGTACTCCAATGAGCCGGCAATTGTCCTAAAACAAGAAAATTAACAATATTAGCATACCAAGGCATTGTAGAGACAGAAAATAAAGATTCGTCAGGAAAGTAGTCATCGATTGGTATGATGTCAGATCTCGAATCTGTTGTCAATCTTGACAAGTGATCTGCGACAACATTTTCGGTGCCTTTCTTGTCTTTGATTGTGATATCAAATTCTTGAAGTAACAAAATCCACCGAACCAATCTAGCCTTAGAATCTTTCTTAGAAAGAAGATATTTCAATGTTGCATGATCACTAAAAATAACAACAGGTGAGCCAACAAGATAAGACCTGAATTTTTCACATGCAAATACTATTGCAAGTAATTCTTTTTCAGTGGTGGTGTAATTCATTTGAGCACTATTTAAAGTTTTACTTGCATAGTAAATCACATAAGGTTTCTTATCTTTTCTTTGTCCCAAGACAGCACCCACGGCATAATCACTAGCGTCACACATTATTTCAAAAGGTAATGACCAATTAGGAAGTTGAATGACAGGAGCAGAAGTAAGCAAGTTTTTAAGTTTAACAAAGGCTTCTTCATATTGTTCAGTCCATTAAAAAATATTATCCTTTGTTAGAAGGTTACTCAAGGGCTTAGATATCACACTAAAATCTTTGATGAACCTTCTATAAAAACCAGCATGTCCTAAGAATGATCTAACATCTTTAACAGATTTTGATGTTGGCAAGTTAGCAATTAACTCGATTTTAGATATGTCAACCTCAATTCCTTTTGATAAAATAATGTGACCAAGTGCAATGTCGTTTGTTACGAATCAAGGTCTCGATCCCTCCTTTTCTTTCTAATGACAGCCGACCCTCCCCTCTTCGCTTCTTGTTCAATTTTTCTTGTTAATTCCTTGCCCACTTGTGTTTATTTTTACCTATAACCCTTAATCTTGGATGGGTTCTTGAAATTTGGTGTTTCTCTCTTGATCTGTAAAAATAGATACCAAAACTCCCTCTCTTCTTTCTTCACGATAGTTGCAAATTTGTTTTTGGTAAGAAGACTAGTATTTATGCTCTATAATTAGTTTTATTTGCATTTAGGCCCCATTTTCCTTAAGTATATTCGTTTTGCCCCCACTTCTTTTTAGTTTAGTTTATTTTCTTTAATTTAATCCAATCTTGATTATCTCGGGATTTACAAATTCATTCAATTAAGGGCCTAATTAAGGAGCAATATTGTAATTTATTGCAAAATTGGCTAAATTAATTTATTCAGTGGCCTAATTAAAGAAAAAATAAAAAATAAAAGTCAATTTAACAAAAAAAAAAGATTAAAGGTCCAAGGACTAAATTGAAAAGGCACTTGAACTAGGAGGATATTTTTTGTTTCAATTAGGGACTTAATTAAAAAGAATTTTAGAATAAAGAGCTGATTTGGCCAAAATTACATAACTTGAGAACCAAAGACCATATTATAAAGTTTGCATAGATGTAAGGACCAAATTAAGAGTGATCAAGGGTGAAATTGAAAGGAATTTTTTTTTAAACCCAATTTAGGACCGAATTGAAGATCTTCAAAAGTCAATGACTAAAATAAAAAGCACAATGAAGTACCGTGACCAATTTGAAAATGCTAAAAATGACATCATTTTATTTTAAAAGAACATGAAACCCTATTTCCAAAAGAGAATGGTGTGTCGTTCGTCCTGTCTTTTAAAAAAAATGACTTGTTGCCTATCATGTTATTTTTTTCATATAGTTTTTGGTTATTTAAGAAACAACCTTGAGTGGTCTTTTTTTTCCCATTTGATCTGTTGTTTTACCCACCATCATAGACAAGAAGCACTCTTCTCCTCGCACCTGACCTCGTACCTCACTTATATTCCTTTTTTTTTTGTCTTCATCTTATAAATGTTATGCCTAAGCCAACCAAAAACCCTGCAAAGCTTGTGAACAAACCTGTAGAATACAACAATATTCTAGTACTTTTTAAGCCAATTTGTGGCAGAGAAGGAGACAAGGTTTGAGAGAGATTTAAGGTTATAATGTCTTTATAAAGATCAAGGACGACAAAACCCTTATCACTTGCCTATAAATACTCCTCTCAAACCCTACTCGAGAGAAAAAAACAAGAGAGCAAAGGTGAAAGAAAGGAAATAAAGAGATGGTAGAGAAGGATAGAAAGAAAATAAATAAGATAAAGAAAGAGAGAAAATATGAGAAATATAAGAGAAGAGGGAGGTCTTCTCTCTTAAAGGAAGAAACTAACAAGCAAATAACATCATCTTCGAGAATAATAGAAACCATAACTTCACCCTTATAGTTAGTATTAACTTGTCATTTTTTTAGTCCAAACAAACTAAGAACAACCACAACACATCTCTAGTGTAATAGTAATAACTATACTCAGTTTGAAGTCTCATATTTCATCTCCTGAAAAACTCTAAAGACTTCTTAAGGTTTCAAGTGACTATAATAGGTGACAACTTCCTTTTATAAGTTTCAGACCTTTCCTCCTTTCTCAACCCAAAACGTCTTTCCCTTCTAGGAAATAAAGTACGTCATCGTGATGTCAGGTGTGACATGTCTTATCACACGATCTAGGTAATGCTACTCAACCAACTCCATAAATATTAAGGGGCCATTGATGTCCACAGATATTAGGAGGACCATTAAAGTCCAATTATCACTGCTCATTGTGCAAATTAGAAGAGCAGCTATAAGGACATCCTAGGAATAAAAAGTCCATAACACCTATTACAACATCAACAATTCAATTTATTATAAACATTTTTTATGTAAGAAATAATTAAACCACCAATTTAATTACAATGCAATTTTGGTAACACATGCATTTCTAGGTTGTTGTCTATCCAACTCGCTACAATAAAATGACAAAACATGAGTTGGATTATTTTCAAATAATTAATACTTTCTCTAAAAAATTGCAATTTCATCCTTTTATACCTAACCATTCAATTATTCAACATTTCATCATTTCAATAATTAAACTCCATAAAAAATCATTATTTGCATGATCATACACATATTTGTAACATAATTAATGGACAATATTGTAAATGTGAAACTTCCCCCTTTTGTTCTCTTTATGGCCAGCCCCTAGGGCTTCCTACCCATCAAAATTTCTTTATTATTTTAACATGATTTTACTCCTATTACATTCTTAAAGGAACCTAGAAACTCAATTTCTATGAAATCCCTTTTTCCCTCAATTTCATCTTAAGAACCCCTAATTCAATTTTGATCAATTTTGCTCAAAATCACTTAACTCTAATTTAAATTGGTATAAAGGGGTTTCAAACATCTTACTTGGTTACAAGATATATTTTGAAAATCAACTAGTTGAAATTTTCCAAGGCTTCTCCCTTTTTCCTCTTCTTTCTTCACTCTCTCTCTCTTTCTAACTCAAATTTCCCTCTCTTTAATCTTTCTTAATTTCTAGTATGGATGTGTTTTTCTCTTTCAAAACCCTCTCTTTTCACTCCTAAACTTACTTTCTAGCCCTTCAAGGTGAAATGAAGGAAGAAGAATTGAAAATGCTCTTTTCTATATTGTTGCACATCGTCAGGTTATAAAAGGCATACTAGCCAAAATAGTCTGACCGTTTTGAGAAACATTTCGTCTGTTTTATTAAATTGGTCTAGCCATTTCACAAAATGGCTAAACCATTTTTTTTTTTGGAAACATGGACATTTTCAGCCATAACCTTTCTTCCTTTATCATCTTTAACTCGTTTTCTTTTCTTTTTCTTATTTCATTTCATTATACCATAATTTCTATTATATTATTATTTTTAATATATCTTGGGGTTTACATGATCTCTTAGTCTATCCCTACCTGTTGTTAATTCTACTTGTATAGTTAGAAGCTATTATATCCCACGTGCATTGAAGTTAGTTGTATCTTTGTTCAGTAAAATAAGCATTACTCCTATGAAAGGTCATTTAGACTAAAGTAGAAATAGACATTACACGTGCACCATTCAAGATGTGGTTAAAGGCTTTTCACAGATTAATTTTCATATTGCCATACTGATTACCTTCATCATAATAAAGTGCTTATCTTTCTTTCATTTCACGATCAAGCTATTTTTATGTTCTAGATATATCTTGCATATTTTATTAAATCAGACATCAAATTTATACTTTGAAGCTTCATAACACATCTATATTAAAATCTTTTTATGTAAACAAAATTTTGAATTTGTAATTGAAGTTGCTTACAAAGTGTTGAGCACAATATCAATGATATCCAATTGCCTCAGGTTATATTTTTTGTCATTCTATTCTTAATGCCAATATTTGTGTCTAATATTACACATATATAAGTACGTACGGTAACTAGTATTGTCTCTGAAGGTAAAGTAAGAACCATCTTTAGTTGTAATTATGTTTTCTTTAACCAGAGCCAAAATCAAAGAGTATGTCATTATCAACATCAAAAGTGTAAAGCCCAACAAAAATATAAGCAAAAGGCTGGCCTATACTAAAAAAAAATCTATCGAAACAAAACGACTAACCTTAGAGAAAACCTAGAGGAGGGGGGCCGACCTATCCTAGGGATAAATAGGAATAGAAATCATCCCCAAAATAAACCAAAAGAGGGATAAGGACAGCCTTGACCACCACCTAAACACCCCCATCTCATTAAAGAGGGGGTATAAATACAAGGGGGAGAGAGAAGGTGACCCTTCCTCTTCCCAAAAACCGACTGTAGCTGCTACTTATGCTCAGCTGCATGCTCTTGCTTCTCTTCCTCTTTCCCAAAGAAAACTTGACAAAACCCCAGTTACATGCAAACCTCTTTAGGTGCTGAGTGAGAAGAGAGTTAGAGAGAAGGAGTAGTGACCGAAAACAAGGAGGAAGAGGGAACATATACCTTTCCTAGGACCGGCAACAACCATTGCTGCAACACACACACCCCTTCCCAAGAAGAACTGAACCAGACCAATTTGCATGCAAACCTTTTGAGTATAAAGTGAGGAAAGAGTTGGGAAAAAAAGAGGAAACCAAAGCCATGGAAGAAGGACGAGAGTAGAAAGCCGACTGGAGCTGCATGAGGGAAAGGAGGAAAACCAAAAGAAGGAAGAAAAACAAACCACCAAAACCTTCACAAGGGCTGTTACAAACGTGAGGTAAAACCAATATCATCTCCTTGGTTGAGTGTTCCCTCATGGTTTGGGCAAAGGAGAGGGGGGGGAAACCTGAAAATAGAAGGGGTAGTGTTCTCTTTAACTCAAGGAATTATGACTAAATGGACTAACCTAAATAGAACAAAGAACGAAAGAACACTTGCACAGACCCTTTACTTAAGAAACATGAACGGTTTTGAAGGTATGAACCTAGGGGAGGGCTGACCATAGTGAAGGCTGGACAGAATACGAATTTCTTGTGATGAAATGTATAGATTATGACCATGTTATAGTCTTAGATCATGCTAGAACCAAAACAAAACCTAGGCTTGTGTTGATGAAAAGATTTATGCATATGTGATTGAACCAATTATGTGAAAATGTGTTAGAAAGATGTTATGTACAAAATTGTATTGTCATTTGAACCTTAGAAGCATGTGGAAGCTAAAACTAAAATCATACCATGTTAATGCCTTGAATTTGTGTGTGGAATGAATGAACTTGTTTATTTAGGAATCTAATGGTTATATGTATGAGCATGACATGTTATTAGGAACATTATTATGTTAGACTTGATGAAATGCATGCGAAAGATTGAAAGAAAGAGGCAAATATGCTCCGGGTAAGATTAGGAATAATGAAGAAATCTTACATGATGAACATCCTTAGATTGACGTGAAATAACATGGATGTGGAACTTGTTACGTGTTGTTGAATTACTACTAATAGTGTTGATGAATTTTGGATAATACCATTGAGAACTTAAAGTGATGATTAAAGGATTCCTTGGAAGGATATGTATGTTGAGAATTGGTTATGCATTGTTGATGGTCTTATGATAAAACTTTGAATGAGATTGATTTCTTTATAAGATCAAACTTGGTTGGGGGTAAGTTATGAGGGGGGGAACTAACGTAGGCTTTATGTTTAGTTGAGGGAAAGAGTAAAATCAGAAATGACTTCATCACTGTTGTCGATTTCTGAATCGGATACGACATGGGTTGCGTTAATGATTTCTTGGTCGGTAGCGACTCAATTTTCGTCAATGATTTTTGAGTTAGTAGTAGCTTGTGTGCGCGTATTTCAGCATCAGTTGTAGAACTATGTAGCGTTGATGATTTTTGGGTTGGCAACAACTCAATTTTTGTCAATGATTTCTAAGTCAGTAGTAGCTTATGTGCGCTCATGATTTCTGTCGAATTCGGTATCACCAGTGAGTCACTTTTCACTGCCAAATTCTATGTCATCAACAAGTCATTTTTCGCTTCCGAATTTTGTGCTAGCAGCAAGTTAGTTTTCTCAGTCGAATTTTATGTCACTAGTGAATTAGTTTTCGCTGACAAATTCTATGTCACCAGTGAGTCAGTTTTCACTACCGAATTTTGGTCCACCAGTGAGTCAGTTTTCGCTGCTGAATTTTGCGTCACCTGCAAATCAGTTTTTACTGCTAAATTCTATGACAAACTTTCATATTAGAATTGACTTAAATACCTGTAACGATTTCATTGTATGATTGTGTAATATGTGGAAGACTTAAATGTGAACATGTGTATTCTTGAAATATGTATGGTGACGAGTTATGTGATTAGCGAATGCAAATGTGCGAATTTATGACCATTGATGTATCAGGTGGTGCGATCAGAATTGGACCTGCAACCGGACAGGGACACCCTACTGGAGGAACATGTAGGTGACTTCCACCCCTTCTAGTATAACATTAGTTTTGAAGTGAATTTATTACGAAGGCTCTACTATTATGATATATTGTATGTTAAATTGTTATGGAATGCTTGTATGAGTATTACGAAGGATACATTATTGTGATATAGTGAATGTTAAACTGTTATGGAACGCTTATGTGAGTATTATGAAGGATTAACTATTGTGATATAGTAAATATTAAATTGTTACGGAATGCTTGTATGAGTATTACGAAGGATCTATTATTGTGATATAATGAATGCTAAACTGTTACAGAATGCTTGTATGAGTATTACGAAGGATTCGTTATTATGATATAGTGAATGTTAACCTGTTATGGAATGCTTGTATGAGTATTACGAAGGATTCGTTATTATGATATAGTGAATGTTAACCTGTTATGGAATGCTTGTATGAGTATTACGAAGGATCCATTATTGTGATATAGTGAATGTGGAGCTGTTATGGAATGTTGTATGAGTACTATGAAGGACATAATATTGTGTTATAATGTTTGTTAAACTATTACAGAATGTTTTGAATAAGTATTATGAAAGATCTACTATTGTGGAATGTTTGAATGTGTATTATCATTAACTTCAGCTAATGGCATCCTAGAGGATGACTGGGTTATGTTTGATGATTAACTTCGGCTAATGGTATCCTAGAGGGATGGGCGGATTGTAGTTGATGAAAATCTTCGACTAAGGGCATCCTAGAGTGATGAGTGGTTTGAGTTCAAGGACTAGATTCGGTTAACGACATACGAGATGGATGACCAGGTTTGAATATTGTAATTAGCATCGGTAATATATGAAATCGTAAGGGCGACATTATGTAAGTAAAGAGAAATGAAAGAATTATACTCTTTTAGGCCATGAATGAAAAATAACATTATACTCCTTTAGTTATCTATTGCTATGTTTTAAATTATTCATAATGCTTGAAATTAACTTGTGCTATAATAGGGACGTCACACCAACAATGTGCGTGAGGAAATCCATTCTACGGCTTACACATTTTTAGAACTATATATTCGCATGTTTTAGGTGTTATGTATCAAGTAGGGAACGATTATACTAATTATGTAGTTGCCATTCAACACTTATGAAATGATTTGTATCGATAATTGTAATGGAACATGGATGTGAATGTATGAACGAGTAAACATGATGTTATGAATGTTTGTATGAGGTATTCTTTTTTATGAGGATATTGTATTGTGAAATCACATGAGTATTGCTGTAACATCCCCCATTCCGGGATAAAAACAACAATCTCATGTCCACCGAAAAACAGAGTAATTAATTTTTTTCATATATATATATTCATGGTTTTCGTATTAAAATCTACCAAAATTTCGACGGAGTCCCCCCTACACCGAAAGGTCCCAAGTTATCGACATGTAAGCTATTTACACTTCTAATAACTCGCATCTCATAACTTAAATCCCGACCCAATCATCTTGGGTTTCAATTTCCACAAATATTCTCACACCTATCAACCACAATATTTATTTAGATTAGTCTCGTTGGAAAGCTAAGACATGAGGCTACAAGTTCTATGAATAAAGGAGAACCTAGTTCTGCCTTTAAGATGGTCAACATTGCTCATCAACAAACACTTGGACTGTTACTGTCCAACTAATACTGTCTCATTTTTAAACTGTTACTGTCTGACCTCTTATTAGATTTTTAACTAGATCTAGAGTTATAGAATTCAAATCTATAATTTAACATCCATGCATCAATTCATAATCGACTTTAAAACAACTCATAAGACTATGTTTAGAATATCTTACCCGGTACGAATCAAGGTCTCGATCCCTCCTTTTCTTTCTAATGACAGTCGGCCCTCCCCTCTTCTCTTCTTGTTCAATTTTTCTTGTTAATCCCTTGCCCACCAGTGTTTATTCTACCTATAACCCTTAATCTTGGATGGGTTCTTGAAATTTGGTGTTTCTCTCTTGATCTGTAAAAATAGTTACCAAAACTCCCTCTCTTCTTTCTTCACGATAGTTGCAGATTTGTTTTTGGTATTTATGCTCTATGATTATTCATATTTGCATTTAGGCCCCATTTTCTTTAAGTGTATTCGTTTTGCCCCAACTTCTTTTTAGTTTAGTTTATTTTCTTTAATTTAATCCATCCTTGATTTCCCCGAGATTTACATTCTCCCCTCCTAATAAAAAAAATTTCATCCTCGAAATTCAAGTTTCTTCATCTTCTATTCGAGAGCTTCTCCATAATACTCTCACCAAGGGAACTCTCTTATTCCTCAACAACTTCTCATCTCAATCTAAGATCTTGACGGGCTTAGTTTTCATGGTTAGATCCCCTTTAATCTTCATAGGAACCTGTGGCAATACCCGTGAGGGGTCTATCTTGGCCTTTCGTAGGAATGACACATGGAACACATTATGAATCTTATCCAAATATACATGTAATTCTAATTGATAGGCAACAGGCCCGATTCTTTCCTTAATCTCAAAAGGGTCAATATATCTCGGGGCTACTTTCCCTTTTACTCCAAATCAAATGATGCCTTTCCAATGAGCCACATTCAAAAATACTTTATCCCCCACTTGGAATTCCAAGGGCCTTCTTCGGCAATCTGCATAACTTTTTTGTCTATCCTGGGCTTCCTTCATCCTCTTTTTGATCACCCTCACCTTGTCAGTTGTTAGTTGCACCATTTCAGGTCCCAAAAGCTTCCTTTCTTGTACTTCCTCCAAACAAATTGTGGTACGACATTTCCTCCCATACAATGCTTCATATGGAGACATACCAATAGTAGTTTGATGGCTATTATTATAAGTAAACTCAACCAATGGCAGAAGATCCTCCCAATTCCCTCCAAACTCCAGCACATAGGACCTTAGGAGATCCTCTAGAGTTTGAATGGTCCTTTTAGATTGACCATCCGTTTGAGGATGAAATGTCGTGCTCAGATTCAACTTTGTCCCCATTGCCTGTTGTAAGTTAGGCCACAACCTCGATGTGAACCTTGGATCCCGATCTGATATAATTGAAACTGGCACTCCATGAAGTCTGATTACTTCATTTACATACAATTTTGCCAGCTTATCCACCGAATCAGACATCTTCATAGGCAAAAACAAAGCAGATTTTGTTAGTCGATCCACGACCACCCATATGGCATCATTCCCCTTCTTTCCCCTGGTTAATCCCATCACAAAATCCATAGAAATATCCTCCCATTTCCATTCCAGAATTGATAATGACTGTAATTCCCCTGCAGGTTTCTGGTGTTCTATCTTTACTTGTTGACAGATCTCACAATTCAACACAAATTCTGATATTTCCCTCTTCATATTTGGCCACCAGTAATATTCCTTTAAATCCCTATACATCTTTGTACTTCCAGGATGAGTAGCAAATCGAGATTCATGAGCTTCTCTTAAAACTTTATCTTTCAAAGCCTTATCCTCAAGCAAATAAATTCGCCTACCCATAGCTATTAGCCCATCGGATAACATTTGAAATGATGTCTCTGTATCCTTGTTTACCCTCTCCTTGATCTCTTTTACTTTTCCATCTGCTTGTTGAGCCACCAAGACCTTGTCTCGAAGCACAGATCAACTCCTTAATTCCACTATACACTTAGCTGCAAGCCCATTTTCTTTAATTCCACTATACTTTCCTATTCCTTAAG
Organism: Populus trichocarpa; assembly: GCF_000002775.5. Taxonomy (NCBI): domain Eukaryota; kingdom Viridiplantae; phylum Streptophyta; class Magnoliopsida; order Malpighiales; family Salicaceae; genus Populus; species Populus trichocarpa. The sequence goes on from NC_037295.2 coordinate 10,621,625, forward strand.
CTCCATATCATTCATCACTATTTTTCCCTTCCTACTCAAGGCATCGGCTACTACATTAGCCTTACCAGGATGGTAGTCTATAACGCAATCATAATCTTTTATTAACTCTACCCATCTTCTCTGCCGCATGTTCAACTCCTTATGTGACATCAAATACTTCAAACTTTTATGGTCTGTAAAGATTTGAACTTGTGTCCCATACAAATAATGTCTCCATACTCTTAAGGCAAACACCACCACTGCAAGTTCTAGGTCATGCATCGGGCAATTCACCTCATGCGACTTTAGCTATCTTGATACATAAGCAATCACACGTCTATGTTGCATCAATACACATCTCAGACCCCTTTTTGAGGCATTACTATATACCCCAAACCCTTCTGTCCCCGATGGAAGGGCCAGCACAGGAGTAGAAGTGAGCCTCTTTTTCAGTTCTCGAAAGCTTGCTTCATACTCTTCCGACCAAACAAACCTGACTTCCTATGGAGGAGAACCCCTCAATAAACCTCCGGTAATATTCAACAAGGCCCAAGAAGCTCCGGATTTCTGTCACATTGGTAGGCCTTCCCATTTTAACACGGCCTCAACCTTTCTTGGATCCACAAACATTCCTTCTACGGATATTACATGACCCAAAAATACCACTTGCTGGAGCCAAAACTCACACTTATCTTTTTTTTTGGTAAGTTGACATATGTATTAAAAGAAGAAGATACAAACATTATAAGGGGCATACCCCAGATTTACAATGATAACAGAAACATAAAACAACAGATGGCTACAGGCTAGCCACCGACCATAAAACTGAAACCTCACTAGATTCGTTAGGGAAACCAATACAACCAGCTAACTAACAAATTAAGAATCTATGGTATTCATGCTCCAAGCTCGTTGGATCCTTTTGTTTTCATTTGTTGGTACGACATTCCTCATCAAATCAAGCTTATCACGAATGATACATTCGATTTGATTAAAGACCAAATTCGAAGTTCTAGACAGTCCAGCAAAGATCCTTGCATTCCGTTCTTGCCATACATGATACACTGTAGCTGCGAAACTCAGTTTACGAGAAAAATTGACGAAACTCTTGCCATGCCAAGATACAGTGGCCCATCGAATCCATTCATCCCAGCCTTTTGTCATTCTTGGAATGTCGCATCTGTCACAAACATCCCACCAGATCGCTTTAGTATAGGAGCATTCAAAGAACAAGTGGTTGTGATCCTCATTGTTGCGGAGACAGAGTGAGCATCTATTGGGACCATGTATACCAAACCGATGAAGTTTATCTTGAGTTGTGAGTTTCTGTTGGACAGCCATCCATAGAAGAAATGAATGTCTTGGAACAACATTTTTGAACCACACAATGTCATGCCATTCAACCATCTGACGATGACGTCTTAGTTGTTCCCAAGCTACTTTGACCGAGAATCCGTGATTTGGCGAATCCAACCAAACTATCTCATCCTTTTGCCCCATCTTAGGATTAGAATTGGAAGGAATAGCTTCTATAATGGGGTGCCAGCCAATAGCTTGGGTAGTAGGAGTTTTCCATTCTAAGTTCTGAATTAGCACATTCACCTTCGCGTTCTTGGCCATACCTGAATCATAAATGAATCTTTCCCCGTAAGAATCCGCGAGTGGGCTGTGAGGATGCCAATTATCAAACCATAGAGAGGTTGTCATTCCATCTCCTATGATGTACTTCATCTTCGGCCATGCTAAGGATCTGAGCTTTAGAATCTTTCCCCAAGCCCAAGAGCAATTCTGTGGCGTCTTGATTGTCCAGAAATTCCTACCTCGCAACAGATTGGATATGATCCAAATAGACCATATTGAGCCATCTGAGTCATTGCACAGGTTCCAAATGTGTTTCAACAAAGCAATCTTGTTCCATTCTGTTATCCTTTTTATTCCTAGCCCCCCCTCCTTTTTTGGAAGACATACCTGATCCCAAGCCACTTTAGCCCCAGTAGTTCTCATATCTGAACCTGACCAAAGAAAGGATTTCATAATTTGCTCCACATTTTTAATTACTTGCCCAGGTAAGAGAAAGAGAGATGCCCAATAGACCTGTATGGAAAATAAGACTGAATTAATATGTTGTACCCGTCCTGCATACGAGAGTGTTCTACAAGTCCAATGTCGAACTTTAGAGGTGATTCGATCCACGAGGCCCTTACAATAAATAGCCTTTAGTCTGGACGAGAGAAGAGGTACTCCCAAATATTTCATAGGGAGCTCCCCCTCTCTAAACCCAAGAATATGAATAATTTGTTCCCTCTCAGCATTTAACACACCGCTCAAGAAGATGTCACTTTTGTTTGGATTTGGATACAGACCTGATAGATCTTGAAACTTTGTGAGCACAGTTATGATCATACGAATTGAGTTTACATCCCCGTTGCTAAAAATCATCAAGTCATCAGCAAAACAAAGATGAGAAATTTTGTCCTTCTTGCATCTCCAGTGGAACTTGAATTCTTGGTTGGCACTCATCTTGCAGAATAGCCCCGAAAGGATTTCCATACATAGGACAAACAAATATGGGGACAATGGATCCCCTTGTCTCAGCCCTCTTCCCCCTTGAAAGTAACCTGCAAGCTCACCATTGATGTTGATAGAGAATTAACATGATGTAACACAAACCATGATCCAATCAATGACTGTTCTAGGGAATCCCATTTTTATTAACATAGCGTCAACGAAATCCCACCGCACCGAGTCATAAGCCTTCATCAGATCAACTTTCATAGCACAACGAGCAGGTCCCGTAGATTTATGATAGCCTTTCATTAGTTCCTGAGACAAAAGAATGTTATCACTGATTCTCCGTCCTGAGATAAAAGCAGTCTGATAAGTACCAACTAAGGATGGCAAAACATTTTTGATTCTCCCAGCTAGAATCTTAGCGATGCATTTGTACACTGTATTGCAGCAAGATATATGATGAAAATCTGTCAACCTTGTAGGATTAGCAACTTTAGGAATAAGGGAAATGGATGTAGCATTCATTTCTTTAAGCATTCTACAAGTCTGAAAGAAGGATCTAACAACGTTGATTACATCTTCCCTAACTATGTGCCACATTCTTTTGAAGAAACCTGCGTTAAAGCCATCCGGACTAGGGGCTTTGTTGTTCTTCAAACTAAACATAGCATGCTTAATCTCCTCCCTTGTTACATCTTGTGCGAGTACATGCTGTTGCGTTGACGACAGTTTCAAGTTAATTGCCGATTCCATCACTTCCTCGTTCAGAACCTAGGCATCTGATCCACTCCTAACACACGATGGAAGTATGCAATTACTTTTGATTTGATTGCCTCGTGTCCTTCGACAACCTCTTCATCCTCCATTGTAAATGATAGAAGCTTATTTCTATTCTGTCTTCCATTTACTGATTTGTGAAAGTAGCTAGTATTCTGATCCCCCAAGCTAAGCCATTGTATCCTTGCCTTCTGTTTGAAAAAACTCTCTTCAGCCCTGATGGTAGAAGCGTATTTATGAACAGCATCCCTTTCTTGCATGCACAAAGTTGGATTCTCATGCGCTGTATGCAGAGCCTGTTGAGCCTTATCCATTTCGTTTTTTGCATCTTTAACTCTATCTGAAATGTTGGAGAAGTGTGTCATATTGAAAAGTTTCAATTCCTGCTTTAGCTTTCTTAGTTTGCAACACAGCTGATACATTGGACAACCCCCCGAATTCTGATCCCATACCTTCTTCACCAAGGGCATGAACTCGTCATAATCCATCCACATATCGAAGAATCCGAATGGTTTCTTTATGTTTTGATCATTGCCAATAACCTTTACCACCATAGGAGAATGGTCTGACATACCCGAAGGCAAAAATCTCGCTTCCGATAATGGGAAGTTCAGATTCCACTTCTCATTGACAAGCACTCTATCTAGTTTCCACATAATCAGATTCTCAGGACATTGGATCGACCAAGTATAATGCATACCTGAATACCGAAGATCATCTACTTTCGCTTCTCGAATACATGTATCCAATCTGTCTATAGTACCAGCCCATGTAGTAGACCCTCCTAACCTGTCCGACTGGTTGTGGATAGCATTAAAGTCACCCATAAGAATCCACGGGGTTGACTCCCATCCATCACTACGACTCACTATATCAGACCATAATGCCTCACGTAAGGAAACATTATTGTCTCCATAAATAATTGAAGTATTGAAACTGATATTGGTAGCTAATATAGTAACAGAAATATGAATAGCTTGGTCTAACATTCCAAAAACATCCACCTTCACCGTATCAGCATTCCAACAAACCCAAATACGCCCACGACAAGAGAAATCATAATTATACAAGAAGGACCAAGAACGCAGAAGAAGTTGAGAAACATTATCTTTATTCTTGTCTTTAACTCGAGTTTCAACCAGACCAAAAAGAGCTATCCTCTCTTGATGGATGAGCTGACGCAATTCTGAATGCTTTATAGGATCATTCAAACCTCTAATATTCCAACATCCAATAATCATAGGAAAATAGAGAGGAGTACAAATAACAACACAAAGATTACCTTGACGTGCCTCCTGGAGAAGAGCCAGATTTCTTATTCTTCTTTGAAGAGGCTTTTGAACCCTTTTTCTTTTTCTCTAGAGAGTCTCTAGCCTTAATAGCTAACTGATTAACAGTTTCCCTTTCGGTGGAATTCAGGGTTTGAGGGGTTGTCAGGATCGTTGACGTTAACTCCTTATCGGTTTGTTCCCCATCTGTATCACCTCCCATTGCGTCCATATCTTGATCTAAAGCAGTACTTGCAGCCCCTTGCTCCTGTTTCATGTCTTCTCGAAAACTCTTCAAGACAAGAGGAGAGGAAAGATTTTCATCTTCATGACAAGCAGCATTGCGCACATCTGATGCCGCATGATCAATCATATTACAATCAGACATATGTATACCAGATGTTGAACAACCATTCTCATTACAATTACCCACTTTAGATGCCAAGGGAGCATTCTCCCCACTCACAGAACCCTTGTTTCGTTTACCAACTACCTGCCACTGAAACTGATTTTGCTTGTTATCCGCAGATTTAGAGTTCATAGCTCCTAGATTCCTCTTACCCTCTGCCACTACTTTAAGATTATTAATGTTATTAGTAGCACATAGTGTTCTGGTGTGTCCAAAGACATTGCAATTACTGCACTTCGACGGTATCCATTCGTACTCAGCTGAAATTGTTATGAATAACCCATTTGGACAGCGAAGATCATATTCCTTAACCAACGTCTTCGAAGCATCTATCTCAACGCAGACTCTTGCGTAACAAAGCTTTTTACGCAACAATGTCGTATGATCCGCATGAAGGGGGACTCCAATAGCACTTGCTACACAGCTCAACCCCTTAATAGTCCAATACTCGAGAGGGACATTATACAGCCAAACCCATACCGGAACTCTGGCCAAATCATCTTTCAAAAATTACATGTTCGGTTGCCAACGTTTAAGCACCAAAGGCATGTTTGCCATGTGCCATGGGGCTCTTTCCAGCACATTAGTGGCACGATCGACAGAATCAAAATTGAAGATGAAGAAACCATTATCCGAAGACAAAACTTCTGATAGACCGTAGGAGCTCCATATTCTTTTGGCAATAGAATTAACCACGGGATACGGTAATTTCTGCCCCACAAAATGACCAACTAGGGTGGATTTCCAAAATTCGCAGCCATCTTCAAACACATCAAGTGGAGGAGCTACTGTCACACGACCATCAGTCATAGTAGGGGGAGCAAAGTGCAGATTACGGACTGAACTAATGCCAAGGGTCTTGCTACCCTCATTGTCATCAACATCAGAACCCTTCAAAGCATTTAAAAATTTCAATTTGGGTCTAAGTTTTAGTTGTTCTTGTTGATGAGACCCTACCTTCACCTCATCAACTTTAGAACCCAACGCATGGTTCATTTCTGGAACAACATTAGAAGCTTGGACAATAGAGTGTTTCTCTATACTAACATCAGAATCAGCTTGAAACTGAGAAATCCTCATCCCATGGCTATTCAACATATCTTGCAGTTCTAATCTTAATGTATGTCCAGACTTAACTTGATTGTGTTGTTCAATGTTAGAGCTAACCATTGGAACATTTTCCACAGAAGAGCATAGAGACATTATGGTAGCATACAAATACTAGAGAGAACAAAATTCTAAGAAGATAAACTGAGTCCAAGAAGCAACCTAAGCTCAGAAATAACAGCAACCTAACTTAGAAACAACAAGATGCAGATTAGTTCATGAAGGAAAAAGAGAATTACAGAATTACGAGGCCAATATCTCCCAGCACACTGATTGTAACAATGATCCGTTCAGTCAAGATGTAGAGTAGGTTCCGAAGAACTACTCAAAAATGGTAACGATCCAACGGCGAACAAAGGAGATCAAGCTACGACAAACCACTCTGAAACTAGCAAGAAAAATGAAACTTTTTCCAAAGAACTGTGATTTAATCTTCACATATGGCAAAGGCCTTCATGTCTATGACAGCCATAAGAGAAATCATGAAGAAAATCCATTCACTATGCTGCAACTTCACCACTTCTCTATAGTTCCAGAACTGAAAATGCAGAATAGTAGACATATTGCGAGATCAATATCTCTTACCTCGTTGATTGGATAACAAATCCGTTCGTTCAATGTTGAGAGAAGGTTGGAAGGAACAACATAGTCAGAAATGAGAACAATCCAACGGTGGACGGAGTAGATGTAGCTCCGACAGCACCACACTCTCTCTCTTTCTCTCTTTAAGAAGTGGTGAAAGCAGTATGTTACAAAGCCACTTTCATGTTTCTCTTTTGGTTGAAATGGTAAAAAGAACCCCCCTTAAAAACTCACACTTATCCAGCTTGGCATATAATTGATTCTCTCTTAAGGTCTGTAGCACAACCCTTAGATGTTGTTCATGCTCCAAGTGAGAGTTTGAATACACCAAGATATCGTCAATAAATACAACCACATATTGGTCCAGGTAAGGCCGAAACACCTGATTCATCAAGTCCATAAACATGGCCGGAGCATTAATTAACCCGAAAGGCATCACCAAAAACTCGTCATGCCCATAACGGGTTCGGAATGCAGTCTTTTTTATGTCTTGTTCCTTGATTCTCAACTGGTGGTATCCAGATCTCAGATCTATCTTAGAGAACACCCTAACACCCTTCAACTGACCAAACAAGTCATTTATTCGTGGGAGCGGGTACCTGTTCTTCACCGTCACTTTATTCAATTGACGATAATCAATGCACAAACGAAGGGTGCCATCCTTCTTCTTTACAAACAATATTGGAGCTCCCGAGGGCGAGTTACTAGGCCAGATGAAGCCTTTATCTATCAATTCCTGAAGCTGGACCTTCAGTTCCGCCAATTCTATAGGTGCCATCCTAAGGAAACTGGGCTATAGGAGAAACCCCTGGAATAGTTTCTATGGAAACTTCAATTTCTCTAACTGGAGGTAATCCAGGCAACTCTTCTGGGAATACATCTCAAAACTCCCTTACAACAGGAATACTAGCCAAATCTATGCTACCCTTTTCCAACTCTCTTACATGGGCTAACCAAGCAAAACAACCCTCTCTACTCTTTTATCACCTGTTCCTTGGATTGTCACCGTCTTAGTGAAACAATCCACTTGTGCCTTATGTTTACTTAGCCAAACCATGCCTAGAATCACATAAAAATCATATAGCTCTAACGGCATAAGATCTACCCTCAATTCTAACCCTCCAATATATAGTTTAACCCCTCTATAAATATCATCAATATGTATATTCTCTCCTAGAGGTGTACTAACCGTCACTCCTACACCCAAGTTACTAGATAACACATGCATGTTATTTACAATTCTATAAGATACAGAGGAATGACTAGCTCCAGGATCAATTAAAGCATAAATTTGCATCGTATCTAATTGTAAAATACCTGCCACCACATCAGGTACAACTCCCACATCCTCGTAGGTCATGTGATATACCCGACCCTGAGTCCTCCCCTCCTGATTTCTGGGCCTCCCACGAGTAGCACTCATCCCTGACTGGGTAGGCCTGATAGGACGATTGACTGTCACCGACTGCTGCTGGCTCTGAACCTCAATCCTCTGACCATGGGCTCCCTCGGTAGTTCTACGAGGACAATCCTTCTTCATGTGACTCGTTTCACCATAATAGTAACAGCCCTTGCCTACATGCGGGCACTCTTTCCATTGATGCCTATCACCTCTACAAATATAACATCTCCCCGGCATCGCAGAGCAATCTCCAGGGTGTCGCTGCTCACACCTCTGACAAAATAGATATACCGGCCCCTTTTGCTCTGTAGACCCTCCAACAGTTTTGACTCCCTGTCTAGATTGTCCTCCCCAAGTTCCTCTTCCACTGACCCGTCTAGATACTCCTGAGCTCCCTCCTTGGATGAAACTTTCGCCTCTTCTCTAGAACTGACGTGATGATTGCCCGCTCTTCTCTTTCTTTGGGAGAGGAGGTCTCCCAGTCAAAAACTCAAAATCTCTCCTCTTAGCTCCAATTACCTGACTCTGCTCGACCACTGCTTTCGGGGTATCCCTTATTACCCTCTCCATACCCTGAGCTGCCCATACCAATTCCTGCACAGACTGAAACTGCATGGCTATCAATATCATCCTCAGTTCTCACCTCAGTCCATCACGGAACCTCTCCACCCTGTGGCGTTCTGTGGGAAGGTAAGTGGAGGCAAAAGCTGCCAAGTCCTAAAATCTCCTCTCATACTCTAGAACTGTCAAATCTCTATGTCTCAAATCCAAAAACTCATGTTCTTTCTCCCTCCTATGCTCCCAAGAATAGTACCTCTCCTCCGAACTCTTCATGAAAGTCCCTCCATCTCAATACCTCCCCTGATCTCCTCTCTCTAATGGTCTCCCACCAAGAGTGGGCACTATCAACCAACAGCTGAGTCACGCAATCCACCCGTAACTCCTCTAGCACCTGCATCTGATTTATAACTCTTTCCACTTTCCTCAGCCAATGCCTAGCAACCTCAGCATCCTCTTCGCCACGGTAAGTCATACAACCCATCTCTCTCATACCCTTCACCCATTGCACTATGGTGACAACTCCCCCTGATCTAGGAGCTGTACTGGAGGCTCCTGCTACCATTCCTACTGCTACAGCTCGCACTATATGTTCCATAAAAGCAGGATCTGAAAATGGGTTTGATCCAGCTACCGGTTCCACTGGTGGGGGTATATTATCTTCCCCCTTGTCTGTCTAATACACGAGGCTATTAGACAACCGTTACTGTCTCATTTTTGAACTGTTACTGTCTGACCTCTCCTCAGCTTTTTAACTATATCTGGAGTTATAGAACTCCCATTCAAGCTAGATTAGTCTCGTTGGAAAGCTAATACATGAGGCTACAAGTTCTATGAATAAAGGAGAACCCAATTTTGCCTCTAAGATGGTCAAAATTGCTCATCAACAAACACTTATACTGTTACTGTCTTGTTTTTGAACTGTTACTCTCTAACCTCTCCTCGGATTTTTAACTATATCTGGAGTTATAGAACTCTCATTCAAGCGAGATTAGTCTCGTTGGAAAGCTAAGACATGAGGCTACAAGTTCTATGCATAAAGGAGAACCTAGTTCTGCCTCTAAGATGGTCAACATTGCTCATCAACAAACACTTGGACTCTTACTGTCCAACTGTTACTGTCTTGTTTTTGAACTGTTACTCTCTGGCCTCTCCTCGGATTTATAACTATATCTGTAGTTATAGAACTCCCATTCAAGCGAGATTAGTCTCGTTGGAAAGCTAAGACATGAGGCTACAAGTTCTATGAATAAAAGAGTACCCAGTTCTTCCTCTAAGATGGTCAACATTGCTCATCAACAAACACTTGGACTCTTACTGTCCAACTATTACTGTCATGTTTTTGAACTGTTACTCTCTGACCTCTCCTCAGATTTATAACTATATCTGTAGTTATAGAACTCCCATTCAAGCGAGATTTGTCTCGTTGGAAAGCTAAGACATGAGGCTACAAGTTCTATGCATAAAGGAGAACCCAGTTCTGCCTCTAAGATGGTCAACATTGCTCATCAACAAACACTTGGACTCTTACTGTCCAACTGTTACTGTCTTGTTTTTGAACTGTTACTCTCTGACCTCTCCTCGGATTTATAACTATATCTGTAGTTATAGAACTCCCATTCAAGCGAGATTAGTCTCGTTGGAAAGCTAAGACATGAAGCTACAAGTTCTATGATAAAGGAGAACCCAGTATTGCCTCTAAGATGGTCAAAATTTCTCATCAACAAACACTGAGACTGTTACTGTCCAACTGTTACTATCTCGTATTTGAATTGTTACTGTCTGACATCTCCTTAAATTTTTAACTATAACTGGAGTTATAGAACTCCAATTCAAGCGAGATTAGTCTCGTTGGAAAGCTAAGACATGAGGCTACAAGGTCTTTGATAAAGGAGAACCCAGTTCTGCCTCTAAGATGATCAAAATTGCTCATCAACAAACACTTGGACTGTTACTGTCCAACTGTTACTGTCTCGTTTTTGAATTGTTACTCTCTGACCCTCCTCAGATTTTTAACTATATCTAGAGTTATAGAACTCCAATTCAAACAAGATTAATCTCATTGGAAAGCTAAGTCATGAGGCTACAAGTTCTATAATAAAGGAGAACCCAGTTCGGCCTCTAATATGGTCAAAATTGCTCATCAACAAACACTTGGACTCTTACTGTCTCGCTTTGAACTGTTACTCTCTGACCTCTCCTTAAATTTTTAACTATATCTAGAGATATAGAACTTCAATTCAAGCAAGATTAGTCTCGTTGGAAAGATAAGACATGAGGCTACAAGTTTTATGCATTAAGGAGAACCCAGTTCTGCCTCTAATATGGTCACAATTGCTCATCAACAAACACTTGGACTGTTACTGTCTCCTTTTTGAACTGTTACTCTCTGAGCTCTTCTCAGATTTTTAACTATATATTGAGTTATAGAACTCCAATTCAAGCGAGATTATTATCGTTGGAAAGCTAATACATGAGGCTACAAGTTCTATGAATAAAGGAGAACCCAGTTCTGCCTTTAATATGGTCAAAAATTTTCATCAACAAACACTTGGACTATTACTGTCTCGTTTTTTAACTGTTACTATCTGACCTCTCCTCGGATTTATAACTATATCTGGAGTTATAGAACTCTCATTCATGTAAGATTAGTCTCGTTGGAAAGTTAAGACATGAGGCTACAAGGTCTATGAATAAAAAGAGAACTCAGTTCTGCCTCTAAGATGGTTAAAAATAGCTCATCAACAAACACTTGGACTCTTACTGTCCAACTGTTAGTGTCTCGTTTTTAGAATGTTACTCTGTGACCTCTCCTCAGATTTTTAACTATATCTGGAGTTATAGAACTCCGATTCAAGCAAGATTAGTCTCGTTGGAAAGCTAAGACATGAGGCTACAAGTTCTATGATTAAAGAAGAACCTAGTTCTACCTCTAATATGGTCACAATTGCTCATCAACAAACACTTGGACTCTTACTGTCTTGTTTTTGAATTGTTACTCTCTGAGCTCTCCTCAGATTTTTAACTATATCTTGAGATATAGAACTCCAATTCAAGCGAGATTTTTCTCGTTGGAAAGCTAATACATGAGGCTACAAGTTATATAATAATGGAGAACCCAGTTCTGCCTCTAATATGGTCAAAATTGCTCATCAACAAACACTTGGACTGTTACTGTCTCGTTTTTGAACTGTTACTATCTGACCTCTCCTCGGATTTATAACTATATCTGGAGTTATAGAACTCCCATTCATGGAAGATTAGTCTCGTTGGAAAGTTAAGACATGAGGCTACAAGGTCTATGAATAAAAGAGAACCCAGTTCTGCCTCTAAGATGGTTAAAAATAGCTCATCAACAAACACTTGGACTCTTACTGTCCAACTGTTAGTGTCTCGTTTTTAGAATGTTACTCTATGACCTCTCCTCAAATTTTTAACTATAACTGGAGTTATAGAACTCCAATTCAAGCGAGATTAGTCTCGTTGGAAAGCTAAGACATGAGGCTACAAGGTCTTTGATAAAGGAGAACCCAGTTCTGCCTCTAAGATGATCAAAATTGCTCATCAACAAACACTTGGACAGTTACTGTCTCGTTTTTGAACTGTTACTCTCTGACCTCTCCTCAGATTTTTAACTATATCTTAAGTTATAGAATTCCAATTCAAGCGAGATTAGTCTCGTTGGAAAGCTAATACAAGAGGCTACAAGTTTTATGATAAAAGAGAACCCAGTTCTGCCTCTAATATGGTCAAAATTTCTCATCAACAAACACTTGGACTCTTATTGTCTCGTTTTGAACTGTTACTCTCTGACCTCTCCTCAGATTTTTAACTATATCTAGAGATATAGAACTCCAATTCAAGCAAGATTAGTCTCGTTGGAAAGATAAGACATGAGGCTACAAGTTCTATGAATAAGGGAGAACCCAGTTCTGCCTCTAATATGGTCACAATTGCTCATCAACAAACACTTGGACTCTTACTGTCTTGTTTTTGAATTGTTACTCTTTGAGCTCTCCTCAGATTTTTAACTATATCTTGAGTTATAGAACTCCAATTCAAGCGAGATTTTTCTCGTTGGAAAGCTAATATATGAGGCTACAAGTTATATGATAATGGAGAACCCAGTTCTGCCTCTAATATGGTCAAAATTGCTCATCAACAAACACTTGGACTGTTACTGTCTCGTTTTTGAACTGTTACTATCTGACCTCTCCTCGGATTTATAACTATATCTGGAGTTATAGAACTCTCATTCATGCGAGATTAGTCTCGTTGGAAAGTTAAGACATGAGGCTATAAGGTCTATGAATAAAGGAGAACCCAGTTCTGCCTCTAAGATGGTCAAAATTGCTCATCAACAAACACTTGGACTATTAATGTCCAACTGTTAGTGTCTCGTTTTTAAACTGTTACTCTTTGACCTCTCCTCATCTTTTTAACTATATCTGGAGTTATAGAACTCCGATTCAAGCGAGATTAGTCTCCTTGGAAAGCTAAGACATGAGGCTACAAGTTCTATGAATAAAGGAGAACCTAGTTCTGCCTCTAAGATGGTCAACATTGCTCATCAACAAACACTTGGACTGTTACTGTCCAACTAATACTGTCTCGTTTTTGAACTGTTACTGTCTGACATCTTCTCAGATTTTTAACTAGATCTAGAGTTATAGAATTCAAATCTATAATTTAACAATCATGCATCAATTCATAATCAACTTTAAAACAACTCATAAGACCATATTTAGAATATCTTACCCGGTACGAATCAAGGTCTCGATCCCTCCTTTTTTTTCTAATGACAGGCGGCCCTCCCCTCTTCTCTTCTTGTTCAATTTTTCTTGTTAATCCCTTGCCCACCAGTATTTATTCTACCTATAAACCTTAATCTTGGATTGGTTCTTGAAATTTGGTGTTTCTCTCTTTATCTGTAAAAATAGATATCAAAACTCCCTCTCTTCTATCTTCACGATTGTTGCAGATTTGTTTTTGGTAAGAAGAGGAGTATTTATGCTCTATAATTATTCTTATTTGCATTTAGGCCCCATTTTCTTTAAGTTTATTCGTTTGGCCCCCACTTCTTTTTAGTTTAGTTTATTTTTTTAATTTAATTCAGCCTTGATTTTCTCGGGATTTACAGTTGCATTATACTAAGAGATGAATTCTGATATGATGAACCCTGAATACCGTTGTGAGAGTCATTAGTAATGTGATGGCATATATATATATATAATTTCCACTGATTTTGGCTTTGAAAAAGCTAGGTGTTTACAAAAAGCAACTACACAATCAATAACTTCCATCATAAAAAAGTGCCCAAATTTTTATTTTTCATAAATTATTTATATTATAGGTATGTCTTGCATATTTTATCAAACTAAATATCAAATTTACGTTTTAAAGTTTCGTTACACATCTTTATGAAATCTATTTTGCAAACAAATATTTGAATTTATAATTGAAGTTGGTTACAAAGTGTCAGGCACAATATCAATTTTATCCAATCTGCTCATGCTATATTTTTATCATTCATTTCTTAATGCCAACATGTCTGTCTAATATTGTACATATGCAAGTACGGTTACCAATAATGTATTGATGAAGGCAAAGTAAGAACCATCTTTAGTTATAAGTATTTTATTCTTCAATTAGAGCAAAAGCCAAAGGGAACATCCCATTATCTGCATCAAAAGCAGTTGTAATCAACAACTTCTAATCGAACCTCTCATATAGATAGGTGTTGTCAATATTGATAAGTGGCCTACAACACTTGAACACTTCAATTGCATACCCAAATGACCAGAAAACTCTCTTAAAAATAGTTTCACTATTAAAATCTCAATTGCAATCCCATTAAACAATAATATTGGAATTTGGTTCTTTGATTACCAGCAACACTTCAAATGACTCATCGTGTGAACAGAACAACTGCTTAAGCACCTTCTATTTCACAACTCATAGTTTTATTTCTTCTTGAATGCTTATTACAGTTATAACAAAACTAACACTAATAAGAGTTGAAATAGCTGATGCAACAAATTTTGCATCAAGTTGATGGTTGTCTTTTTGAATGGATATGGTAATACATGTGTGAGAACCAACTTTGCTATCTTAAAAGAATCTAACCTTTTATGGTATTTCTCTATGTAAGTACTATTGATATTCTAGTGCTTGAATACATTGTAATTTGATATGAATTGTTGTTGAATGATAAACTTGATATTTAAGTGAATATGCAATGTGTCACCACTTAACTGGATTCATTAAATCATATTTAGTGTTGAAAGTTTTTCTAACTACCAAATCAACACTACCACTAAATTTCTTTGCTTAAGAGCCTATTCATTGCAAATTATGCCATCGGCTCAGGTATCATTCTCAAATTCAGGCACAAGTGGTCTCACATCATCATCATCTTATGTGTCACCAAAACCTAATATATCATCATGATACGATTCAGGCAAGGTCAGATTCGGATTTTGTCGTAAAATTACCTTATGTCCATTTGTACATTATTGAACATAACTCAAAATCCAACCGTGGGATTGAGCTGAAACTTTATCAGAAGATTCCAAAGGTGTTTTTCTATGTTGGGGTAAATTTTCACGTGCATCAGAGTTTGGAAAGGACTTGCGATATAGGTCAAAAACAAGTTGTATGAATTTTGTTATTTACTTTCTATTTGACAAGGATCCTTTTTCTTAAAGAATGTGGAGCTTGTTTTGGGAATTTTCTAGTTCCATAAGAATCTTTAATGAGCTTAAACATAATTTCCAAGAGGCAATGATTCATTAATGTTCCAGAATCCTTTTCTTATAAGGATTTTTTATTCATCCTATCTACACAAGGAAAAAAGGGTTTGTGCTATTTAAAGATAGATTAGTTATTTTTATTATTTTCTTTTATGTTTGGGCTTAATTTAAACTTTGTTTTGAGCTAGGATCCAAGGCTTGTTTGGATCAAGTTATGGGCTTTTCAGTTTAGAGTTTTTGGAGTTTTGTATGTGGGTCAGTTCAGCCCACACCATTAGGGTTAATTTTTAAGAACTATTTAAAAACATGTAACCTAAATTTCGGCAGCCATTGATGAATATTATTTCTGAATTTTTCAGTTTTAATATGTGAGAGTGATTCTTGCATTCTTCAGTTCTTGAACGAACTGAATCTGACTTATCGAAGATTAACTGGCTTCGTGACGTCATTCTACTTCATTCCAATAGTGTTGATGCCTTAGGGCAGGTTTTTATTGTGTCAAACTCCTATCAGACCTATTTCGGCTTTCCAAGATCAGATCTCAATCTTGATTGTCATCATCATCATTTTATGTGTCACCCAAACCCAATAATATATCATCATCTTCATTATCACTAGGCTTGGAGGAGTCATACCTATGTTGATCACCGTATGAATTCTCAAATATACTTTGATCACCACAATGACAAGTTTAATCCACTCCTCACTATCCTAAATGGGCCAACATATTGTGATGCTTGTCTACCCGTTTAAGCATATGTGGAGACTAAGACAAGAGTATGATCATGCTTTATAATAGAGGAGGATATGATTTGTTTAGATTGACCGCTAACATATAACTTCACCATGTTTAATCCATTTTAAATGAATGATTCAATCATATTCCTAAAACTCACATCACATGAAATTAGAACGGGAAGATACTGATGTTCCCCAATATGACATCTCCAAGTAATATCTATTTCAATATCATTATATTTTCATCCAATTCCTTGATATACAACTTGTTTAATATCCATTAGTAACATGCCTAAAGTAGCATTTAACAACATATTGCTTCTACCATTGTAAGTGAGATAGTGTTGTTTATAACGGGAACAATAGTTCCATTACAATTACATAACAAGAAAAAGATGTCATACGATATTTTGTAAAACAAGAACATCTATTTTGATTAACTGAAAAAAAAATTCCTAGAAAAACAATTGCATCAATTCATATCTAATTTATCTCAAATCAAGCAACATCTCAAAGTATGACAATTAATCACTAAATTAATCCCAAACCCTATTTGATTAAATTTCTATATAATTGATGTTATATACATGCTCAATTATATGAAATCATGCCTAAAATCATTTGCATGCAATCATACCTAATGACATCAATTCATACCTAATTTATCTTAATTCAAACAAAATCTCCAATTATAGCAATTAATCCTAAAATTCAATGCAATCTCTAATTAATGTTATAAATAACATCAATTGCTTGAAATCATACCTAATTGAATCAATTCATTCCTAATTTATCTCGATTTAAAAAAATCCCTAATTATGGCAATTAATCTTAAAATTCAATGCAAACCCTAATGGATCTAATTAATACCTAATTGATGTTATTTACATCAGTAATTGCATGCAATCATAGCTAATACATATATTAATGCCTTATTTTTCTCAATTCAAACCAATAAATCTTATTCTTGGATGCATGCATTTTTTTATACTACTACCACTACTTAACCACTGCTAAAGACAAGGAGGTCATGACATTCCTATGTATAGAGTAGATTCCTTTAAAATCATGCCTATTTATCTAATAATAAGTTGAAAACTAGAAGTAGGGGTGGGTTTTATTATTACCTTTTTTTTTTGTAAAATTAGCATTGTTTAAAAAAATTGACAAAATAACTCACTTTGAAAAAGTTTTGGTGAAAAGCATGGTTTGATACATATCACAGTTGAGAAACATGACATTTTAAGATGTTGCTGATAGGAAATGCGATATTTCAAAGAAATTGTTAAATGGGTTGACATGAATTACAATTAGGAGAGAGGAGAGAGAAAAAAAAAGAAAGAAAAAGACCTTGAAGGTACATTGAAACTCTAGTTACGACACCATTGGTACCATCGATAAGATATTGATTAGACGAATTCAATGACACCAAGAAAGAAAGATCACCAATAATGATTAGAGTGAGTCACTCTCTATTTAAAGGAAATTGAATAATTACAATGAAGAAATAGGAGAGAGAAAGAAAGTGACCCTAGTGGCACATTGGAGCTCTAATTACAACATTACTAGTACCATCAAAAAATCTTGACAAGATTAGTCCAATGACATCAAAGAAGATCACCAATGGTGATGCAAACATCATGATCATATGATCATGTAACCCGCAATCAAGATTGAAATATGATCTTGAAAAGCCAAAAGAGATCTGATATGAGTGTGACACAATTAAAACTTGTCTCAAGGCACCTATACTATTGGAATTAAATCGAATGACGCCACAAAGCCAATTAATCTTTGATAAGTCAGTTTAGTTCTTTCAAGAATCAAATAATGCAAGAATCACTCTCATACACAAGCTAAAAATTCTGAATGATATTATTCAATGACTGTTGAATTTTAGGCTTACAAAGAGTTTATATACTAAAAGAAAATAACCTTAATGGATCTACCCTTGTGGACTAAATTGGACCCCTTGTAAAATTGACCCAAAACCTATATTGATAAGCCTAAAACACTGATCCAAACAAGCTTTGAATCTTAGCTAAAGACCAAGTATTAATCAAGCCCAAACAAGTCTTGGGCTATAACTGAAATAATGAAAATAAAACTCATAAGTTAATTCCCTTTGTTGTCATGACAAAAGAAGAAAAAAAAATAATACAAGTCTGAAACAAGACTTATTTATAGCCTACACTGTCGTCCAATGATCCTGAAAAACAAGGGAGAAATTTATGCTCCTACAGTTTCCAAGATAGAAAGGGATTGTAATTGTAGCCTTGTATTTATCCTTCTTTTAGAAGGAAAATGTTGCTACCTTTATTGTTCCTCTTTGCCGCCAATTAATAGTCCTTCCATCACTAGAAAAACAATTAAAGTTGTTGAAATATTTTCTTTACAAATCTAGGAAACTTTGTTGCCACCTTATTTCCCTTTTAAGTTTAGATTCTTTGTTTTTTTTTTTTTTTTGTACTCTCCTCACCTAACATGGAAATAAGTTAAATAAGATGTTCTAATACATAAAGAAAATAATTAATGTTTCCACACACGATAGGAAATTCACAATTAGTATGGAATCCACAAAGCACATGGAAACAACATAAAAACAAGGATGGGCGAAACTAATGCAAAATTAGCAACCTTGTTGCTGAAAGTTCATAGCCCAAATAAGGTTGGATTGGGCCCCTCTTGCACATGAATTAAATGCATCAATGCCTTCTTTTAATGCTCTAATGGATCTATAATTTATATGCCTTTGCCGAAACTTGCAAGACTAGTTCATTTAATGCTTCTTTCAATACCATCATTTTGGACCTTGTAATTGGTCCATTTGAAACATGTAATGGATCCTTGTTAGTGTTTGTGGGTTAATCCACATAAAATGATGAATGAAATAGGTCACACTCTCTGTCTAAAATCAAGTGAGTCATCTGCCACGTGTGATTCTCTCCAATCATTATCGGTGACCTTCTTTGGTGTTGCTGGATTCATCTCTTCGATATTTTTTCAATGGTATCAATAATGTTGTAATCAGAGCTTCTATATGCCTCCAAGGACTTTTTCTTTTTTTCTTTTTTTTTCTCTCTCCTCTTTCATTGCAATTGCTCGTTTGTCTTTAGACCGAGAGTGTGACCCACTTCGATCATCGTTGGTAACTGATATGAACCTAGTGATCATGTGGTCACAAACCCACAATCAAGATTGAGATCTGATTTTAAAGAGCCGAAAAAAGGTGTAATAGGAGTGTGACATAATAGAAACTTGCCTCAAGGCACCAACACTATTGGAATGAAATAGAATGACGCCACGAAGCTAGTTAATCTTTGATAAGTCAAATTCAGTTTGTTCAAGAACTGAAGAATGTAATAATCACTCTCACATGTTAAAACTGAAAAATTCAGAAATAATTGACAATGGCTCCTGAAATTTTGGTTACATAAGTTTAAATAGTTCTTGAGAATTAACACTAATGGATCTACCATTGTGGGTTGAACTGACCCACATATAAAACCGACATAAAAACCCTAAACAGAAAAGCCCATAACCTGATCCAAACAAGCATTGGATCCTAGCTCAAAACAAAGTTTAAATTAAACCCAAACATGAAAGAAAATAATTAAAATAACTAATCTGTCATTAAATAGCACCAACCCTTCTTTCCTTGTATAGCTAGAATGAATACGGAATTTTCATAAGCAAAGGATTCTGGAACATTAATGAATCGTTGCCACTCTTGGAAATTATGTTTCAGCCCATTAAGGATTCTTGTGGAATTAGAAAATTCCCAAAACAAGCTGCCACATCCTTTTAGAAAAAGGATCCTTGCCAAATAGGAAGTCCACATGTCAAAAGAAAATAAATAACAAAATTCTCATAGTCTATTATGACCTATATCCCAAGTTGCTTTAGAACTACAATTCACCTGAAAAGTTATCCCAATATTTAAAAATAACTCTGTAATCTTTAGGTGAAGTTTCAACTAGATGCAACAATTGGATTTGGAGTTATGCTCAATAGCATAAAACTGAACGGTAGAAAATTTACGCCAAAATCTAAATTTGACCTTGCTTGGGTTGTATCACAAGGCTGAACCGTATCATTGCCTCCCTCTTCAAGAAGATTCTCCCTCAAATCTTAAATAGGATTAGTAGCGACCTCATTAGCCACTTGTTTAAGCTTTTGAAATTCTCTTATTACTAACACCTTTCTCCAACAACATTGTATGGAAGTAGTGACTGACAAGAATTTCAGATAAGGACGTCGTACAAACCACTTCCATACATACTTTTGAATGATAACAAAAGCGGCTCTCTTTCATGTTTCATTTTTTTGGTGTTGTACCTCCTTTTCCCATGAAGCTTGAAGATCACATAATAATCTTCTGCACTTATCAACTTCTTGTTCTAAACCCTAAATCCTCCTTCCTTCCTTCCCTCTCCCTTGTTGAATACATGACACAAATAGGAAAAATAGAAAAAGATGAAGACATAAGATGAATAGAGTTTTACGACAGGAAGAACACTGATTTAGACTTCAAATTACAAATCTGACTTTTGTTTGGACTAGAATTGATCGAAAATAAACAAATGTGAAAGTGATGAAAATGACTCAAACAAGAGACAAATATCCCAAATATGACGATAATATACTGGCATGAACAAAATCAACAGAAACAAAACAAGTTCTGAATGATAACACAAAACAGACCCGTTATGGCAAGATAAAACCCGAGCCTAGAACCTAAAGAAAACACTAACAAAATAAGCCCAAATTTTATATAAGTTGCGATCACGCCCCCAACAGACAAAATATGAAGTTGCAATTGCTGCTGAGGTGATTTGCTTATAGTTCACTGAGAGTTGTTTTTCTACGGTAGAATTGAACTTCGAATTAAAACCTCAAGCTAAGGATATCATAACAAGACCAGGCTTTATATATGATAGAATTTAGTATATATAATTTAGATACCAAGAAAACATCAAATCTCAGTTTATATAGGTCGTTCTATTATATCTAGGTACGCAAACCCCTTGTACGATCAGTTTGCGGCAGAATTGAACCTCCAATTAAAACCTCAAGAAACCGATATCAAAATAAGCCCAAATTTAATATATGGTGCGATCTCACCCCCAATACACAGAATATGAAGTTTCAATTGATTCTAAGATGGTTTGCATATGGTTCACTAAGAGTAGTGTTTCTGCGACAGAATTGAACCTCAAATTAAAACCTCATGCAAACGATATCAAAATAAGCCCAAATTTTATATCTATTGCGATCTCATTCCCAATAGACAGAATATGAAGTTGAAATTGATTTTGAGGTGATTTGCTTATAGTTAACCAAGAGTTGTGTTTCTACGATACAATTGAACCTCAAGTTAAAACCTATGGAAACGATATCAACATAAGCCCAAATTTTATATATGTTGCGATCTCACCCTCAATAGATAGAATATGAAGTTGCAATTGGTACTGAGGTGATTTGTTATAGTTCACTAAGAGTTGTTTTTCTACGGTAGAATTGAACCACGAATTAAAACCTCAAGCAAACGATATCATAACAAGACCAGGCTTTATATATGATAGAATTTAGTATATATAATTCAGATAGCAAGAAAACATCAAATCTCAGTTTATATAGGTCGTTCTATTATATCTAGTTACCCAAACCCCTTGTATGATTAGTTTGCGGCAGAATTGAACCTCCAATTAAAACCTCAAGAAACCGATATCAAAATAAGCCCAAATTTAAAAGATGGGGCGATCTCAACTCCAATACACAGAATATGAAGTTTCAATTGATTCTAAGACGGTTTGCATATGGTTCACTAAGAGTAGTGTTTCTGCGACAGAATTGAACCTCAAATTAAAATCTCATGCAAACGATATCAAAATAAGCCCAAATTATTTATGTATTGCGATCTCATTCCCAATAGACAGAATATGAAGTTGAAATTGATTTTTAGGTGATTTGCTTATTATAGTTAACAAACAGTTGTGTTATTACGATAAAATTGAACGTCAAATTAAAACCTCATGAAAACGATATCAAAATAAGCCCAAATTTTATACGCGATCTCACCCCCAATAGACAGAATATGAAGTTGCAATTGCTGCTGAGGTGATTTGCTTATAGTTCTCTAAGAGTTGTTTTTCTACGGTAGAATTGAACCTCGAATTAAAACCTCAAGCAAACGATATCATAACAAGACCAGGCTTTATATATGATAGAATTTAATATATATAATTCAGATACCAAGAAAACATCAAATTTCAGTTTATATAGGTCGTTCTATTATATCTAGCTACCAAAACCCCTTGTATGATCAGTTTGCAGCAGAATTGAACATCAAATTAAAACCTCATGCAAACGATATCAAAATAAGCCCAAATTATTTATGTATTGCGATCTCATTCCCAATAGAGAGAATATGAAGTTGAAATTAATTTTAAGGTGATTTGCTTATTATAGTTAACAAAGAGTTGTGTTTTTACGATACAATTGAACCTCAAATTAAAACCTCATGAAAACGATATCAAAATAAGCTCAAATTTTATACGCGATCTCACCCGCAATAGACAGAATATGAAGTTGCAATTGCTGCTGAGGTGATTTGCTTATAGTTCACTAAGAGTTGTTTTTCTACGGTAGAATTGAACCTCGAATTAAAACCTCAAGCAAACGATATCATTACAAGACCAGGCTTTATATATATATGATAGAATATAATATGTATAATTCAGATATCAAGAAGACATCAAATCTCAGTTTATATAGGTCGTTCTATTATATCTAGGTACCCAAACCCCTTGTATGATCAGTTTGCGGCAGAATTGAACCTCCAATTAAAACCTCAAGAAACCGATATCAAAATAAGCCCAAATTTAAAAGATGGTGCGATCTCACCCCCAATACACAGAATATGAAGTTTCAATTGATTCTAAGACGGTTTGCATATGGTTCACTAAGAGTAGTGTTTCTGCGACAGAATTAAACCTCAAATTAAAACCTCATGCTAACGATATCAAAATAAACCCACATTTTATATCTACGGCGATGTCATTCCCAGTAGACAGAATATGAAGTTGAAATTGATTTTTAGGTGATTTGCTTATTATAGTTAACAAACAGTTGTGTTTTTACGATAAAATTGAACGTCAAATTAAAACCTCATGAAAACGATATCAAAATAAGCCAAAATTTTATACGCGATCTCACCCGCAATAGACAGAATATGAAGTTGCAATTGCTGCTGAGGTGATTTGCTTATAGTTCACTAAGAGTTGTTTTTCTACGGTAGAATTGAACCTCGAATTAAAACCTCAAGCAAACGATATCATTACAAGACCAGGCTTTATATATATATGATAGAATATAATATGTATAATTCAGATACCAAGAAAACATCAAATCTCAGTTTATATAGGTCGTTCTATTATATCTAGGTACCCAAACCCCTTGTATGATCAGTTTGCGGCAGAATTGAACCTCTAATTAAAACCTCAAGAAACCGATATCCAAATAATCCCAAATTTAATAAATGGTGCGATATCACCCCCAATACACAGAATATGAAGTTTAAATTGATTCTAAGATGGTTTGCATATGGTTCAATAAGAGTAGTGTTTCTGCGACAGAATTGAACTTCAAATTAAAACCTCATGCAAACGATATCAAAATAAGCCCAAACTTTATACCTATTGCTATGTCACTCCCAATAGACAGAATCAGAAGTTAAAATTGATTTCGAGGAGATTTGCTTATTATAGTTAACAAAGAGTTGTCTTTCTAAGATAAAATTGAATGTCAAATTAAAACCTCATGAAAACGATATCAAAATAAGCCCAAATTTTATACGCGATCTCACACCCAATAGACAGAATATGAAGTTGCAATTGCTGCTGAGGTGATTTGCTTATAGTTCACTAAGAGTTGTTTTTCTACGGTCGAACCTCGAATTAAAACCTCAAGCAAACGATATCATAACAAGACCAGGCTTTATATATGATAGAATTTAATATGTATATTTTGGATATCAAGAAAACATCAAATCTCATTTTATATAGGTCGTTCTATTATATCTAGGTACCCAAACCCCTTGTATGATCAGTTTGCGGCAGAATTGAACCTCCAATTAAAACCTCAAGAAACCGATATCAAAATAAGCCCAAATTTAATATATGGTGCGATCTCACCCCCAATACACAGAATATGAAGTTTCAATTGATTCTAAGATGGTTGGCATATGGTTCACTAAGAGTAGTGTTTCTGCGACAGAATTGAACCTCAAATTAAAACCTCATGCAAACGATATCAAAATAAGCCCAAATTTTATATCTATTGCGATCTCATTCCCAGTAGACAGAATATGAAGTTGAAATTGATTTGAGGTTATTTGCTTATAGTTAACCAAGAGTTCTGTTTCTACGATACAATTGAACCTCAAGTTAAAACCTCATGGAAACGATATCAAAATAAGCTCAAATTTTATATATGTTGCGGTCTCATCCTCAAGAGACAGAATATGAAGTTGCAATTGCTGCTGAGGTGATTTGCTTATAGTTCACTAAGAGTTGTTTTTCTACGGTAGAATTGAAACTCGAATTAAAACCTCAATCAAACGATATCATAACAAGACCAGGCTTTATATATGATAGAATTTAGTATATATAATTCAGATACCAAGAAAACAACAAATCTCAGTTTATATAGGTCGTTCTATTATATCTAGGTACGCAAACCCCTTGTGTGATAAGTTTGCGGCAGAATTGAACCTCCAATTAAAATCTCAAGAAACCGATATCGAAATAAGCCCCAATTTAATATATGGTGCGATCTCACCCCCAATACACAGAATATGAAGTTTCAATTGATTCTAAGATGGGTTGCATATGGTTCACTAAGAGTAGTGTTTCTGCGACAGAATTGAACCTCAAATTAAAATCTCATGCAAATGATATCAAAATAAGCCTAAATTTTATATCTATGGCGATGTCATTCCCAATAGACAGAATATGAAGTTGAAATTGATTTTTAGGTGATTTGCTTATAGTTAACCAAGAGTTGTGTTTCTACGATAAAATTGAACCTCAAGTTAAAACCTCATGGAAACGATATCAAAATAAGCCCAAATTTTATATATGTTGCGATCTCACCCCCAACAGACAAAATATGAAGTTGCAATTGCTGCTGAGGTGATTTGCTTATAGTTCACTAAGAGTTGTTTTTCTACGGTAGAATTGAACTTCGAATTAAAACCTCAAGCTAATGATATCATAACAATACCAGGCTTTATATATGATAGAATTTAGTATATATAATTCAGATACCAAGAAAACAACAAATCTCAGTTTATATAGGTCGTTCTATTATATCTAGGTACGCAAACCCCTTGTGTGATAAGTTTGCGGCAGAATTGAACCTCCAATTAAAATCTCAAGAAACCGATATCGAAATAAGCCCCAATTTAATATATGGTGCGATCTCACCCCCAATACACAGAATATGAAGTTTCAATTGATTCTAAGATGGGTTGCATATGGTTCACTAAGAGTAGTGTTTCTGCGACAGAATTGAACCTCAAATTAAAATCTCATGCAAATGATATCAAAATAAGCCTAAATTTTATATCTATGGCGATGTCATTCCCAATAGACAGAATATGAAGTTGAAATTGATTTTTAGGTGATTTGCTTATAGTTAACCAAGAGTTGTGTTTCTACGATAAAATTGAACCTCAAGTTAAAACCTCATGGAAACGATATCAAAATAAGCCCAAATTTTATATATGTTGCGATCTCACCCCCAACAGACAAAATATGAAGTTGCAATTGCTGCTGAGGTGATTTGCTTATAGTTCACTAAGAGTTGTTTTTCTACGGTAGAATTGAACTTCGAATTAAAACCTCAAGCTAATGATATCATAACA
The DNA here is from genome assembly GCF_000002775.5 of Populus trichocarpa. Lineage (NCBI taxonomy): Eukaryota > Viridiplantae > Streptophyta > Magnoliopsida > Malpighiales > Salicaceae > Populus > Populus trichocarpa. Next base: position 10,647,636 of record NC_037295.2, read on the forward strand.
ATACCAGGCTTTATATATGATAGAATTTAGTATATATAATTCAGATACCAAGAAAACAACAAATCTCAGTTTATATAGGTCGTTCTATTATATCTAGGTACGCAAACCCCTTGTGTGATAAGTTTGCGGCAGAATTGAACCTCCAATTAAAATCTCAAGAAACCGATATCGAAATAAGCCCCAATTTAATATATGGTGCGATCTCACCCCCAATACACAGAATATGAAGTTTCAATTGATTCTAAGATGGGTTGCATATGGTTCACTAAGAGTAGTGTTTCTGCGACAGAATTGAACCTCAAATTAAAATCTCATGCAAATGATATCAAAATAAGCCTAAATTTTATATCTATGGCGATGTCATTCCCAATAGACAGAATATGAAGTTGAAATTGATTTTTAGGTGATTTGCTTATAGTTAACCAAGAGTTGTGTTTCTACGATAAAATTGAACCTCAAGTTAAAACCTCATGGAAACGATATCAAAATAAGCCCAAATTTTATATATGTTGCGATCTCACCCCCAACAGACAAAATATGAAGTTGCAATTGCTGCTGAGGTGATTTGCTTATAGTTCACTAAGAGTTGTTTTTCTACGGTGGAATTGAACCTCGAATTAAAACCTCAACGAAACGATATCATAACAAGACCAGGCTTTATATACGATAGAATTTAATATATATAATTCAGATATCAAGAAAACATCAAATCTCAGTTTATATAGGTCGTTCTATTATATCTAGGTACGCAAACCCCTTGTATGATCAGTTTGCGGCAGAATTGAACCTCCAATTAAAACCTCGAGAAACAGATATCTAAATAAGCCCAAATTTAATATATGGTGTGATCTCACCCCCAATACTAGCTCCTCCACTTGATGTGTTTGAAGATGGCTGCGAATTTTGGAAATCCACCCTAGTTGGTCATTTTGTGGGGCAGAAATTACCGTATCCCGTGGTTAATTCTATTGCCAAAAGAATATGGAGCTCCTACGGTCTATCAGAAGTTTTGTCTTCGGATAATGGTTTCTTCATCTTGAATTTTGATTATGTCGATCATGCCACTAATGTGCTGGAAAGAGCCCCATGACACATGGCAAATAGGCCTTTGGTGCTTAAACGTTGGCAACCGAACATGCAATTTTTGAAAGATGATTTGGCCAGAGTTCCGATATGAGTTCGGCTGTATAATGTCCCTCTCGAGTATTGGACTGTTAAGGGGTTCAGCTGTGTAGTGAGTGCTATTGGAGTCCCCCTTCATGCGGATCATACGACGTTGTTGCGTAAAAAGCTTTGTTACGCAAGAGTCTGCGTTGAGATAGATGCTTCGAAGACGTTGGTTAAGGAATATGATCTTCGCTGTCCAAATGGGTTATTCATAACAATTTCAGCTGAGTACGAATGGATACCGTCGAAGTGCAGTAATTGCAATGTCTTTGGACACACCACAGCGCTATGTGCTACTAATAACATTGATAATCTTAAAGTGGTGGCAGAGGGTAAGAGGAATCTAGGAGCTATGAACTCTAAATCTGCGGATAACAAGCAGAATCAGTTTCAGTGGCAGGTAGTTGGTAAACAAAACAAGGGTTCTGTGAGTGGGGAGAATGCTCCCTTGACGTCTAAAGTGGGTAATTGTAATGAGAATGGTTGTTCAACATCTGGTATACATATGTCTGAGTGTAATATGATTGATCATGCGGCATCAGATGTGCGCAATGCTGCTTGTCATGAAGATGAAAATCCTTCCTCTCCTCTTGTCTTGAAGAGTTTTCGAGAAGACATGAAACAGGAGCAAGGGGCTGCAAGTACTGCTTTAGATCAAGATATGGACGCAATGGGAGGTGATACAGATGGGGAACAAATTGATAAGGAGTTAACGTCAACGATCCTGACAACCCCTCAAACCCTGAATTCCACCGAAAGGGAAACTGTTAATCAGTTAGCTATTAAGGCTAGAGACTCTCTAGAGAAAAAGAAAAAGGGTTCAAAAGCCTCTTCAAAGAAGAATAAGAAATCTGGCTCTTCTCCAGGAGGCACGTCAAGGTAATCTTTGTGTTGTTGTTTGTACTCCTCTCTATTTTCCTATGATTATTGGATGTTGGAATATTAGAGGTTTGAATGATCCTATAAAGCATTCAGAATTGCGTCGGCTCATCCATCAAGAGAGGATAACTCCTTTTGGTCTGGTTGAAACTCGAGTTAAAGACAAGAATAAAAATAATGTTTCTCAACTTCTTCTGCGTTCTTGGTCCTTCTTGTATAATTATGATTTCTCTTGTCGTGGGCGTATTTGGGTTTGTTGGAATGCTGATACGGTGAAGGTGGATGTTTTTGGAATGTCAGACCAGGCTATTCATGTTTCTGTCACTATATTAGCTACCAATATCAGTTTCAATACTTCAATTATTTTTGGAGACAATAATGCTTCCTTACGTGAGGCATTATGGTCTGATATAGTGAGTCGTAGTGATGGATGGGAGTCAACCCCGTGGATTCTTATGGGTGACTTTAATGCTATCCGCAACCAGTCGGACAGGTTAGGAGGGTCTACTACGTGGGCTGGTACTATGGACAGATTGGATACATGTATTCCAAAAGCGAAAGTAGATGATCTTCGGTATTCAGGTATGCATTATACTTGGTCGAACCAATGTCCTGAGAATCTGATTATGCGGAAACTAGATAGAGTGCTTGTCAATGAGAAGTGGAATCTGAACTTCCCATTATCGGAAGCGAGATTTTTGCCTTCGGGTATGTCAGACCATTCTCCTATGGTGGTAAAGGTTATTGGCAATGATCAGAACATAAAGAAACCATTCAGATTCTTCGATATGTGGATGGATTATGACGAGTTCATGCCCTTGGTGAAGAAGGTATGGGATCAGAATTCGGGGGGTTGTCCAATGTATCAGCTGTGTTGCAAACTAAGAAAGCTAAAGGAGGAATTGAAACTTTTCAATATGGCTCACTTCTCCAACATTTCAGATAGAGTTAAAGATGCAAAAAACGAAATGGATAAGGCTCAACAGGCTCTGCATACAGAGCATGAGAATCCAACTTTGTGCATGCAAGAAAGGGATGCTGTTCATAAATACGCTTCTACCATCAGGGCTGAAGAGAGTTTTTTCAAACAGAAGGCAAGGATACAATGGCTTAGCTTGGGGGATCAGAATACTAGCTACTTTCACAAATCAGTAAATGGAAGACAGAATAGAAATAAGCTTCTATCACTTACAAGGGAGGATGGAGAGGTTGTTGAAGGATACGAGGCAGTCAAATCAGAAGTAATTGCATACTTCCATCGTGTGTTAGGAGTGGATCAGATGCCTAGGGTTCTGAACGAGGAAGTGATGGAATCGGCAATTAACTTGAAACTGTCGTCAACGCAACAGCATGTACTCGCACAAGATGTAACAAGGGAGGAGATTAAGCATGCTATGTTTAGTTTGAAGAACAACAAAGCCCCTGGTCCGGATGGCTTTAACGCAGATTTCTTCAAAAGAATGTGGCACATAGTTGGGGAAGATGTAATCAACGCTGTTAGATCCTTCTTTCAGACTCGTAGAATGCTTAAAGAAATGAATGCTACATCCATTTCCCTTATTCCTATAGTTGCTAATCCTACAAGGTTGACAGATTTTCGTCCTATATCTTGCTGCAATACAGTGTACAAATGCATCGCTAAGATTCTAGCTGGGAGAATCAAAGTTGTTTTGCCATCCTTAGTTGGTCCATATCAGACTGCTTTTATCTCAGGACGGAGAATCAGTGATAACATTCTTTTGTCTCAGGAACTAATGAAAGGCTATCATAAATCTACGGGACCTGCTCGTTGTGCTATGAAAGTTGATCTGATGAAGGCTTATGACTCGGTGCGGTGGGATTTCGTTGACGCTATGTTAATAAAAATGGGATTCCCTAGAACAGTCATTGATTGGATCATGGTTTGTGTTACATCATGTCAATTCTCTATCAACGTCAATGGTGAGCTTGCAGGTTACTTTCAAGGGGGAAGAGGGCTGAGACAAGGGGATCCATTGTCCCCATATTTGTTTGTCCTATGTATGGAAATCCTTTCGGGGCTATTCTGCAAGATGAGTGCCAACCAAGAATTCAAGTTCCACTGGAGATGCAAGAAGGACAAAATTTCTCATCTTTGTTTTGCTGATGACTTGATGATTTTTAGCAACGGGGATGTAAACTCAATTCGTATGATCAGAACTGTGCTCACAAAGTTTCAAGATCTATCAGGTCTGTATCCAAATCCAAACAAAAGTGACATCTTCTTGAGCGGTGTGTTAAATGCTGAGAGGGAACAAATTATTCATATTCTTGGGTTTAGAGAGGGGGAGCTCCCTATGAAATATTTAGGAGTACCTCTTCTCTCGTCCAGACTAAAGGCTATTTATTGTAAGGGCCTCGTGGATCGAATCACCTCTAAAGTTCGACATTGGACTTGTAGAACACTCTCGTATGCAGGACGGGTACAACATATTAATTCAGTCTTATTTTCCATACAGGTCTATTGGGCATCTCTCTTTCTCTTACCTGGGCAAGTAATTAAAAATGTGGAGCAAATTATGAAATCCTTTCTTTGGTCAGGTTCAGATATGAGAACTACTGGGGCTAAAGTGGCTTGGGATCAGGTATGTCTTCCAAAAAAGGAGGGGGGGCTAGGAATAAAAAGGATAACAGAATGGAACAAGATTGCTTTGTTGAAACACATTTGGAACCTGTGCAATGACTCAGATGGCTCAATATGGTCTATTTGGATCATATCCAATCTGTTGCGAGGTAGGAATTTCTGGACAATCAAGACGCCACAGAATTGCTCTTGGGCTTGGGGAAAGATTCTAAAGCTCAGATCCTTAGCATGGCCGAAGATGAAGTACATCATAGGAGATGGAATGACAACCTCTCTATGGTTTGATAATTGGCATCCTCACAGCCCACTCGCGGATTCTTACGGGGAAAGATTCATCTATGATTCAGGTATGGCCAAGAACGCGAAGGTGAATGTGCTAATTCAGAACTCAGAATGGAAAACTCCTACTACCCAAGCTATTGGCTGGCACCCCATTATAGAAGCTATTCCTTCCAATTCTAATCCTAAGATGGGGCAAAAGGATGAGATAGTTTGGTTGGATTCGCCAAATCACGGATTCTCGGTCAAAGTAGCTTGGGAACAACTAAGACGTCATCGTCAGATGGTTGAATGACATGACATTGTGTGGTTCAAGAATGCTGTTCCAAGACATTCATTTCTTCTATGGATGGCTGTCCAACAGAAACTCACAACTCAAGATAAACTTCATCGGTTTGGTATACATGGTCCCAATAGATGCTCACTCTGTCTCCGCAACAATGAGGATCACAACCACTTGTTCTTTGAATGCTCCTATACTAAAGCGATCTGGTGGGATGTTTGTGACAGATGCGACATTCCAAGAATGACAAAAGGCTGGGATGAATGGATTCGATGGGCCACTGTATCTTGGCATGGCAAGAGTTTCGTCAATTTTTCTCGTAAACTGAGTTTCGCAGCTACAGTGTATCATATATGGCAAGAACGAAATGCAAGGATCTTTGCTGGACTGTCTAGAACTTCGAATTTGGTCTTTAATCAAATCGAATGTATCATTCGTGATAAGCTTGATTTGATGAGGAATGTCGTACCAACAAATGAAAACAAAAGGATCCAACGAGCTTGGAGCGTGAATACCATAGATTCTTAATTTGTTAGTTAGCTGGTTGTATTGGTTTCCCTAACGAATCTAGTGAGGTTTCGGTTTTATGGTCGGTGGCTAGCCTGTAGCCATCTGTTGTTTTATGTTTCTATTATCATTGTAAATCTGGGGTATGCCCCTTATAATGTTTGTATCTTCTTCTTTTAATACATACATCAACTTACCAAAAAAAAAAATACACAGAATATGAAGTTTCAATTGATTCTAAGATGGTTTGCATATGGTTCACTAAGAGTAGTGTTTCTACGACAGAATTGAACCTCAAATTAAAACCTCATGCAAACGATATCAAAATAAGCCCAAATTTTATATCTATTGCTATGTCATTCCCAATAGACAGAATATGAAGTTGCAATTGATTTTGAGGTGATTTTCTTATAGTTAACCAAGAGTTGTGTTTCTACGATACAATTGAACCTCAAGTTAAAACCTCATGGAAACGATATCAAAATAAGCCCAAATTTTATATATGCTGCGATCTCACCCCCAACAGACAGAATATGAAGTTGCAATTGCTGCTGAGGTGATTTGCTTATAGTTCACTAAGAGTTGTTTTTCTACGGTAGAATTGAACCTCGAATTAAAACCTCAAGCAAACGATATCATAACAAGACCAGGCTTTATATATGATAGAATTTAATATATATAATTCAGATACCAAGAAAACATCAAATCTCAGTTTATATAGGTCGTTCTATTATATCTAGGTACCAAAACCCCTTGTATGATCAGTTTGCAGCAGAATTGAACCTCAAATTAATACCTCATGCAAACGATATCAAAATAAGCCTAAAGTTTATATCTATGGCGATGTCATTCCCAATAGACAGAATATGAAGTTGAAATTGATTTTTAGGTGATTTGCTTATAGTTAACCAAGAGTTGTGTTTCTACGATAAAATTGAACCTCAAATTAAAACCTCATGCTAACCACATTAAAATAAGCCAAAATTTTATATATGTTGCGATCTCACCCCTAACAGACAAAATATGAAGTTGCAATTGCTGCTAAGTTGATTTGCTTATAGTTCACTAAGAGTTGTTTTTCTACGGTAGAATTGAACTTCGAATTAAAACCTTAAGCTAATGATATCATAACAAGACCAGGCTTTATATATGATAGAATTTAGTATATATAATTCAGATACCAAGAAAACATCAAATCTCAGTTTATATAGGTCGTTCTATTATATCTAGGTACGCAAACCCCTTGTATCATTAGTTTGCGGCAGAATTGAACCTCCAATTAAAACCTCAAGAAACAGATATCTAAATAAGTCCAAATTTAATATATGATGTGATCTCACCCCCAATACATATAATATGAAGTTTCAATTGATTCTAAGATGGTTTGCATATGTTTCACTAAGAGTAGTGTTTCTGCGACAGAATTGAACCTCAAATTAAAACCTCTTGCAAACGATATTAAAATAAGCCCAAATTTTATATCTATTGCTATGTCATTCCCAATAGACAGAATATGAAGTTGAAATTGATTTTGAGGTGATTTGCTTATAGTTAACCAATAGTTGTGTTTCTACGATACAATTGAACCTCAAGTTAAAACGTCATGGAAACGATATCGAAATAAGCCCAAATTTTATATATGTTGCGATCTCACCCCCAACAGACAGAATATGAAGTTGCAATTGCTGCTGAGGTGATTTGCTTATAATTCACTAAGAGTTGTTTTTCTACGGTAGAATTGAATCTCGAATTAAAACCTCAAGCAAACGATATCATAACAAGACCAGGCTTTATATATGATAGAATTTAATATATATATATAATTCAGAAATCAAGAAAACATCAAATCTCAGTTTATATAGGTCGTCCTATTATATCTAGGTACCAAAACCCCTTGTATGATCAGTTTGCGGCAGAATTGAACCTCAAATTAAAACCTCATGCAAACGATATCAAAAATAAGCCCAAATTTTATATCTATAGCGATGTCATTCCCAATAGACAGAATATGAAGTTGAAATTGATTTTTAGGTGATTTGCTTATAGTTAACCAAGAGTTGTGTTTCTACGATAAAATTGAACCTCAAATTAAAACCTCATGCAAACCACATCAAAATAAGCCTAAATTTTATATATGTGGCGATCTCACCCCCAATAGACAGAATATGAAGTTGCAATTGCTGCTGAGGTGATTTGCTTATAGTTCACTAAGAGTTGTTTTTCTACGGTAGAATTGAACCTCGAATTAAAACCTCAAGCAAACGATATCATAACAAGACCAGGCTTTATATGATAGAATTTAATATGTATAATTCAGATACCAAGAAAACATCAAATCTCAGTTTATATAGGTCATTCTATGTAGGTACGCAAACCCCTTGTATGATCAGTTTGCGGCAGAATTGAACCTCCAATTAAAACCTCAAGAAACCGATATCTAAATAAGCCCAAATTTAATATATGGTGCGATCTCACCCCCAATACACAGAATATGAAGTTTCAATTGATTCTAAGATGGTTTGCATATGGTTCACTAAGAGTAGTGTTTCTTCGACAGAATTGAACCTCAAATTAAAACCTCATGCAAACGATATCAAAATAAGCCCAAATTTTATATCTATGGCGATGTCATTCCCAATAGACAGAATATGAAGTTGAAATTGATTTTGAGGTGATTTGTTTATAGTTAACAAAGAGTTGTGTTTCTACGATAAAATTGAACCTCAAATTAAAACCTCATGTAAACGATATCAAAATAAGCCCAAATTTTATATATGTTGCGATCTCATCCCCGATAGACAGAATATGAAGTTGCAATTACTGCTGAGGTGATTTGCTTATAGTTCACTAAGAGTTGTTTTTCTACGGTAGAATTGAACCTCGAATTAAAACGTCAAGCAAACGATACCAATGGACATAATATAAAGTTTGAATTATTTATGAGGTGGTTTGCTTATTGTTCACCAAGAGTTGTGTTCTACAACAAAATTGAATCATCCTTCAAATTTCATCTAATCTCTCATATATATATATATATATATATATATATAGAGATAGTAACAAGATGAAATATTACTCTTTTTTTTGCTTAAATGACACGGGACATAAAGAACAAGAAGATGGGCGCAAACACTGAAAAAATTAAAGGAACTCTAAAAAAATGAAAATAACATAAGGATATGACCTTGTTTCGGAGCCTAGCTCTGATACCAATTGATGTGAACCTTGTGATCATGTGGTCACACAACCCACAATCAAGATTGAGATCTGATCTCGGAAAGCCGAAATAAGTCTGATAGGAGTGTGATACAATGAAAACCTGCCCCAAGACAACAATAAGATTGGAATGAAGTAGAATGACGCCACGAAGCCAATTAATCTTTGATAAGTCAAATTTAATTCGTTCAAGAATTGAAGAATGCAAAAATCACTCTTATACGTTAAAACTGAAAATTTCAAAAGTAATTAACAATGGCTCCCGAATCTTTGGTTACATGAGTTTAAATAGATCTTGAAAAATTAACCCTAATGGATCTACCCTTGTGGGATGAATTAACCCTCATACAAAACTAACCCAAAAACCCTAAATTGAAAAGCTCATAACCTAATCCAAACAAGCGTTGGATCCTAGCTTAAAACAAAGTTTTAATTAAGCCCAAAATGAAAGAAAATAATAAAATAACTAATCTCTCATTAAATTGCATCAACCCTTCTTTTCTTGTGTAACTAGGATGAATAAGGAATCCTTATAAGTAAAGGATTCTGGAACATTAATGAATCGTTTCCACTATTGGAAATTATGTTTCAGCTCATTAAAGATTTTTTACGAACAAGAAAATTCCCAAAACAAGCTGTTACATCCTTTTAGAAAAAGGATCCTTGCCATATAGGAAGTCCACAGGTCAAAATGAAGTAAATAACAAAATTCATACAACTTATTCTGACGTATATCGCAAGTTCTTTCTGACCTACGATTGACCTAAACATTTATCCAAAGATATAAAAATACCTCTTGAATCCTTTGGTAAAGTTTCAGCTCGATCCAATGGTTAGATTTGGAATTATGCTCAATAGCGTAAAATTGGATGGTAGAAAAGTTTACTCCAAAATCTGAATTAGGCTTCTATCAAGAGTTATTTCTTGTTGCAGCCATTGTCATGTACGCCTCACTTTCTTTTTGTGTTTTCAAAATGATGAAAAGAGACAGTTGAGTGGTATTAAGATCCCATCAAATGAGGCACCATCCTCTCCAAAGTCTTTGCAGTTCATGGAGACAAGTTGACAGAGCATCTCCCATGACCAACCTTTTACTCCACTGAAAATGCCTTTGGCAAAGACTATTTATTTTTACGTTTTAAAAGTGTTTTTGAAAAAAATTAGTTTTTTATATTTTTTTCTTTGCTTCAAATTAATATTTTTTTGGTGTTTTTAGATTATTTTGATGCGCTAATGTCAAAAATAATTTTTTAAAAATAATAATAAAAAATATTATTGTGATACATTTTTCAATAAAAAACACTTTGAAAAGCAATTGAACCACACTTCCATACACCTTCCATTACTGCAATTTTTTTTTTCCAGCCCCTTTAAGATTTCTCACCTTTCAACTCCACCAACCTAGACTTCTTAGGTTAGCTAGATAACTGTGTTCTTGGACTTTGTTGCTCAAATGCCAATGCTACTTCACCTTTCACGTCTAAGAATGTCTAAAAAAGGCTCATGCTAAATGCATCGTGATCTTTAAACACATGCTTTATAAATAGGATTAGAAAATTCTCAGGACGTCACTAGAGGACTTTCTCATCAAAAGTGTAAAATTCTACAAAAGTAATCTATACAAAACAGAGATATGAACCTGAGAGAAGGAAAAAAAAAGTATTCTAATTGAAAAGAATTCTCCTTTCTTTATATTTGTTAGCCTTTCTTTACAAGATGATGCTACACACACACACACACACACACACACACAGAAGTTTCAACTAATTTACAGCTGGTATAACTAATTTTAATCTGTTAGTAATAAACTCTAACTAACTACTAACTACTAACTACTAACTACTTTCTGATTAGCTATAAACTTTAACTCCAATTTATCAATCTCATTCTCTATATTCCAACATCCCCCCTCAAGATGAGAATGAATATTTATCATTCCCATCTTGCTAAGAAGATGATGAAAATTAAGACAACCGAGAGGTTTGGTGAGAATTTCAACCAATTGAAACCTGGAAGGTATATAGATGATTTTGATCAAACCCTCCTGTAATTTCTCCCTAACTAGATGAAAATTTATTTGTATATATTTAGTTCTTTCATGGTGTACTGGATTAGAAGTAATTTCTGAAGTAGGTTTGCTGTCAGCATATAACAATGTAGCTTGAGAATGTGTTACTTTGAAATCAGCCAACAAATAAACTAACCATTGAAGCTCACATGTGGTAGTTGTTAAAGCTCTATATTCAGCTTCTGCCGAGGACCTACTAACAGTAGGTTGCTTCTTTGATTTCCAAGATACTAGAGAATCCCCAAGGAAAACTGAAAAACCAGTGACACTCCTCCTAGTATCAATGCAACCACCCTAATCACTATCAGAATATGCTTTTAAATACAAATCAAAATCAGCTTTGAGAAATAAGCCTTGACTGGGGGTTGCCTTAAGATATCGAAGGACTTTCTCTACAGCTTGTAAGTGCATTGTATGAGGATTGGACATAAACTGGCTGAGAGCTTGGACTGTATATGATAAATTTGGTCGTGTGATTATGAGATAAATAAGTCTACCAATAAGTCTTCAATAGGATGTAGGATCAGATAATAAAGGACTAGGATCATTAGCAGTGAGTTTCAAATTTGATTCCATGGGATAGCTAACAGGTTTAGAACCAGAAAAACCACTGTCTTCTAACACATCCAAAGCATACTTTCATTGGCAAAGAACAATACCTTAGCAGATCTGGCTACTTCAATGCCTAGAAAGTATTTCAGCTCACCCAAATCTTTTATAGTAAAAGATAAGAAACCTTTTCACAGTAGCTATTTCTACAAGATCATTAGAAGCTATGATAACATCATCAACATATATTAACAATGCCATAAAGTTGGTTGATGTTTGTCTGATGAAAAGCCTAGAATCTGACTTTGCTTGACTGAATCCAAAATGCAGTAAAGATGAAGACAACTTGGAGAACCAATGTCTAGAAGCTTGTTTCAGACCATATAAGCTCTTTTTGAGTTTACAAACCCGAGAGTCATTTGGAGTGGAAAAACTTGGTGGTAATTGCATATAAACCTCCTCATTTAAGTCTCCATACAAGAATGCATTATTAACATCAAGTTGATGTAAATGTCATTGTCTAACAGCAGCAATAGTAAGAAGAACTCTAACTGTTGTCATCTTTGCAACAAGAGAATAGGTGTCAAAAAATTCAAGTCCCTTTTGTTGAGTATAGCCCTTAGCTACTAGTCTAACTTTGTACCTCTCAACACTCCCATTAGCCTTAAATTTCACTCGATATACCCATTTACAACCAATACCAGTTTTGTTTTGAGGCAAAATTACAAGATCCCAAGTTTGGTTTTTCTCAAGAGCTTGAATTTCATTAGTCATGGTAGTTTGCCAATGAGGAATTAAGCTAGCTTGTTTGTAAGACTTTGGTTCAAAAATAGATGAAATAACATAAGTAAACTTTATGTTTAAAGGATAATCTAGAATCAGACAAGAAGGAGAATATAAAATAGGGCTTACCAGAGAAAGAGCAGCTAGAAAAAGTTGTATTTGCTGAAGGAATCTGAGTAATATTACCACAATAATATTGCTGCAAGTAATTAGGTAAATGCTTAGTTCTTGCAGACCTTCTAAGATTAAGAGCATCATTATTTTCAAAAAGAGGAAGTTTAGGAACATAATTTACTGAAGGTAAATCTGTAGGACGAACAGAGTTTTGAGGAACTGATTTAGCTGGAATACAAGAGATGGGTTCATAGGTTTGAGGAAATCTAGAAACATAAAAAGAGTATGAATTGTATCTGGAATAGATGGAAATATAGATTCATGAAAAACTACATTTTGATAGACAAAAGTTTTGAGAGTTGATAAGTTAATAACTTTGTACCCTTTAATGCGTGGAGGATAACCAAGAAAAATACATTTTATGGCCCGTGGCTGAAATTTGCCTCGATTACTTGTGATTGTGCTAGCAAAACATAAACAACCAAAGACTTTGAAATAGTTATAGGTTGGTGGTTTTTGAAACAAAAGATGATATGGTGTTTGATTATTGAGAATAGATGAAGGAGTATGATTGATCAAATGAGTGGTTGTTAGAATACAATCTGTCCAGTAGGATAAAGAAAGTTTGGATTGAAACATGAGAGATCTAGCTACATTCAATAGGTGTTGATGTTTTCTCTCAACACTTCCATTTTGTTCAGGTGTTTCAACATATGATAATTAATGAATAATGCCATGCTTTTGATAAAAAGCAGGCATATTAAACTCTTGGTCATTTTCTGATCTAAGAGTTTGAATATTAGTGTTGAAATGAGTATGAACGTAGAAAAACTAGGTGAATCTAGTGTGATCATCAACAATGGTAAGAAAGAATCTATAACCAGAGTAGGAAGGAATAGAAAATGGTCTCTAAATATCAATGTGAACTAATTAAAAAGCTTTATTGGATTTACTAGTTGATAGAGAAAATGACAGCTTTTTTTGTTTAGCTAATGGACAAATCTCACAAACATAGTTGCGAGTAACCTTGATAGAAGAATCAAAACTACTTAGGAGATTAATTTTTGTAGTTGGAATATGACCTAAACGAAAATGTCAAAGATCAGAAGCAACAATACATGATTCAACTAATGAACTAGAAGGTAAGCCAATTAAACTAGGAAGCATTTCAGTATTTGCTTGAGCAAATGGTTTGTGAAGATGGTATAAGCCAGATTGAACTTCAGCAAGCCCAGTCATCCTCAATTTGCTTAGATCCTGCAAGATACATTTTGATTGAAGAAAAAAATAATCCAATAGAATTATCAGTAGTTAATCTTGAGAAAGAAACAAGATTGACATTGAAAAATGGAACATAAAGAGCATTGTGTAAAACAATATTAGGAGAAAATTTAACAGTTCTAGTAAAAACAATTGGAACCATTTGACCATTTGGTAAATGAACCTTGGAAGGTGTTTTAGGCAAAATGATTAATTCAAAAAGAATGGGACAACAGATCATATGATCTGTTGCTCTTGTATCAAGAATCCAAGTGAATTGATTCTTGATAAAGAAACAGTATGACAAGAAAAGAAAGTACCTGATGCAGATGCAACATTAGCATTAGTAGTAGAGGTTAAGTTTGAGTTGGAAATGCTATTTACAAGAGTGAGCAGATTTTGGATTTGCTCTTAAGACAAAACAATGTTGGGAGTGCTAGAATTTTGCTAAAAAACAATAGTATTGTTTGTAGTGGACAATCTTTAAAAATTCTTGGCAATAGTTGGTGTAGAAACAAATCTTTTTCCTCTTGGGCCCTTCCATTCAGGAGGATATCCAATTAACTGGAAGCATTTATCAACAAGATGTCCTGAATAACCACAATGAGAGCAGATGGCATCAAACTTTCCTTTCTGTTTAGTAAATCGATTGGCATATGTTGAACCTAGTCTGGAGGATTGATTCACAGATTGTTCAGTAACCATTACTATTAATAGAAATGTCAACTGTATTTGTCAAAGACCTCTGACTCTCTTCTTGTAAAAGTAAAGAAAAACTTTGCCCATAGATGGTAAATGAGATTGAAACAATAGTTGACTCCTGACTGTAGAATAAGAATCATGAAGACCTATAAGAAACTTCATGACATAATCTGATTGTTGTCGATCTATTAGATGCTTCAGAATATTACATAAACAATGATCAAGATTTCCATATTTGCAACTGGGAATAGGACAATAACTGATGTATTCATCCCACAAAGCCTTGAATTCATTGAAATATTCAGTGACAGATTTGGAGTTCAGAGAAAACCCTTTGTCCATCACTTCTAAGATATCTAATTCTTAGTTCTTCCCAAATATCAAAAGTTGTTGTGAAGTAAAGAAGACTACCATGGATATCCTTAGCAATTGAATTCATTAGCCAAGACATAATAAGATTATTAGATCTTAGCCAGGCAATATGAAAGGAATGATCAGTGGTGTTAAGCTGAGCCAGAGAACCATCAACAAAAGCAATTTTATTTTTCATTGTTAAAGCAATTGACATGGATCGACTCCATGCAATATAATTCTCACCAGTGAAGATCTCAGAGACCAGAAGAGCACTGGGATTGTCAGAGGGATGCAAGTAGTAGCAGTTGGATGAATCATCAGAAAGATTTTGAACAGAAGCATTGGATGAATCAATATGTGTC
Source organism: Populus trichocarpa (assembly GCF_000002775.5). Classification (NCBI taxonomy): domain Eukaryota; kingdom Viridiplantae; phylum Streptophyta; class Magnoliopsida; order Malpighiales; family Salicaceae; genus Populus; species Populus trichocarpa. The sequence continues at coordinate 10,662,761 of NC_037295.2, forward strand.
GCAGAAGCATTATCCTCAGAATGATCAAACATTGTGAAGCTAGAAAGATCAAGAAAAAAATGGAAAACAATGATTATGCTCTGATACCATGTAAAATTGTACAGAAGTAATTTGTATAAAACAGAGATATGAACCCGAGAGAAGGAAAAAATGTATTCTGATTGAAAAGAATTCTCCTTTCTTTTTATATTCGTTAGCCTTTCTTTATAAGATGATATATACAAAAGTTTCAACTAATCTACAACTGGTATAACTAACTTTAATCTATTAGTAACAAACTCTAACTACTAACCACTAACTACTAACTACTAACTACTTTCTGATTAGTTACAGACTTTAACTCCAATTTATCAATCTCATTATGTATATTCCAACAAAAAGATTGATAACTATCCTTCAATGGGCAGACAAAGCTGTGATCCCATCATTTTTCATTCCTTAATTGCTCTACTACAGGAGAGATTCAAACAGTTAGAAAAAGCAAATGAGATGAGACAGCAGAGGAAAATCTTAAAATTATTCTCCAAATCAGAGCATGTCCAGCCAACCACGGCCTGTGAGTCATCGAAGTTGTTTTTCCAAACTGGATCAATCCTTCCACCCAGGCATCCACTCCAAGCCTGTATCTCTCTCCAGCTAACCATGCAGAATGTTGTTACCTATTTTTTTACCCTACAAAAAAATTAAATTAAAATAGAAAAAAATCTAAAAAAATACAAGAAAATACACATGAAGAAACCCTAAAAGACTGCTCAAGTTAGTGGTGTAGGATCAAAACAACAAGTAAAAAGTTAGGAGATCAAAATGTACAAAATCGGTAAAATCAACAACTAAATTTTGATTAGTAAAAGGTCTCATTGGTGAAAATATTTTTATTTGGGTGTATAAGGACTCAATTGAAATTTTGGAAGGCTTAATTAAATTTATTGAGGACTTAATTGCAAGGAAAATCAACTTTTGGAGTCAATTTGGATGTTAATCGAAACAAATAGAAGTTTGTGGACTAAAATAGGACTTTGGAAAGTTTAATTGGTCAAATTAGAGGCTTAATTGAATAAAATTCAAAGTTTGATTAGCAATTATGAAGTTATTTGAACAATTCGTAAACTAAAGACCAACTTGTAAAAGGGGCGTGACTTTGGGGACTGAAATCGGTGAAATCAGGGGTCAAATCGAAGAAAATTAAAATTTTATTGATCAATTGAGGGTCCAATTAAACAAATCAAAAACCAAGGACTAAACTATAAAAGTTCAGAAGTTCAGAAGGAAATTACGGGTACAATTAAAAAAATTACAAGAATAGGGATTTAATTGAAGTCTGTTAGATCCCAAATTAAAAACCCTAATTTGTAGGGTTTAGCCAAAATAATGTCATTCAACTACTGTGCACCTTTTTCAGTAGTTTTGGCTGATCGAGTAGCCACTTTCAGGTGAGTGAATGTGGCGTTTCTGACCATCTTTGAGGCTGCAACAACCACCATTCAATTAAGAAACATCCCCTCTATAACCTTATTTCCATGAAATTAAATATTTACATCCCATTTATTCCAATGATCTCAACAACATCTTGTCCCTTATCAGCCATCACTGTATTTTCAGATTTCATGCTAATTGAGTTGACACTTTCAAATGAATGAATGTGGAGCTATACACCTTCAAATTAAGCAGGAATGGATCCAATCAAAAGATATACACCCCCTCTATAATTATCAAGTGATCTCAAGCGACGTTGATGTCGGTGTTGCTCCAGCGAAGCCACAAAAGTGGTCAACCCAGACAATCTTAACTGAAACACCCATCTACACAAAACCACCTAACTCTTTCGTGTGTTCACATTTAAAAACTCCAAGAGAATTCTTATCAAGGGTTTAAAACCCTTCTCTTAAGATCAAAAGATAAAAAATACTTCACCTTGGCATTTAAGTTTGTTACAAAACCACCTAAACCAAAATCATTGGTCCAAAGGTGAAACCAACCTAGTTTTGGTTTGTTGAATCCTAACAAACTTATTTAGAATCTCTAAATCCGCCTATAAAAGGAGAGGTAATAAGAGAAAAAAAAAGGAAGAAGAAAAAGGAGAAAAAGAAGTGAAAAAGAGATTTTTATTAAGGTTCAAGTGATTCAATCAAAGTCACGATCTCATAAAGTGATTGAGCTTGTTATTGCTGAGTTTGAAAAAGAGAAAGAAGGCAACATCGGAAATCCATTCTATTTGAAGATTTCAAGCTTGGAATGTACATTCTTACAAACCTTGAAAGTGGAGTCCATGAGAGGCCCTGCTAGATTAATTTTATTGTTTAAATGCCATGTTTTGAATGTGTTGACATGTTGCTGATTGCTTTAACATGTTATGTTTGCATCTAAGTTTGATTTGGAATTTTTACAAATAGGTTAACAAGGGTATGGTATTCTTCTATTAGTTCTTGCATGTTTTTGGGATGTTGGGTTTTATCTAGTTTTGTTAGAGGGTTTTAAAAGACATTTGAATCCAAATTGCATAAAAATATAGGTTGTTCTAGGTTGACAGTTTTGAAATTTGATTTTTTTTTCGCATGTTTACGATGATTTGTTGTTTTTATAGGTTTCTTTTATTTAAGTATGTTTGGTTATGATAATGTGGGTTGCTGAGGCCAAAAGAGTTTGGTTTGGAGGCTTAAAACATGTTTTCTAGGTTTAGCACCATTCTGGGTTTTTTCTGGGCAGTTGGGTTTGTGTTCATTTGATGAACATTATCTTAGGTGCTAGTTTTAAGTCTCGTTTGATTCGATTTTGGTTTCTACAAGTTTGTATACTATTATTAGTAAATAATCTAGGACTTTCGAGCATCAATAACACATGTTTTAGAGTTTTTATCTTAGAGTTTTATTTTGAACCGAAAACCATTTAGACAAAATTATAATATTTGAGTAATAATCGAAGTAAAATGACACTTGATTCTTAATTTATGCTTGATTGCGAACAAAACCCTTATTTTATTGTTTGAGATTTGGTCTGGTTTTAGAGTTGTGTTTGTTGGGTTCTTGATGAATGTTCTTCATGTTCTTTATTTTTCATGTGTTTGATCCGTTTTGATAAAGAATTTAAAGTTTTTTTTTTTTTTTTATGTTTTTCTTATGTTGGATCTATTTTGATCCTGGGTCTTTGTTTTGGTTTGTTTTCGAGTCAACTCGATTGGGTCAACCCAGTCAGGTCAACCTAGTCGGGTCAAAACCATGTCAGTCCTTAAGCCCTGTTTGGTTTGCTGTTATTTTTGTTATGATATTTGATTTAAAGATGTATTTGGCAAATACACTTTAAACTTGTTTTGGATAGTTTTTATTTCAAGAAATTCTTTTTTCCAAATGTCATCTTATAAAAATACAAAAACATATAATAAATAATATCCTTTTACTTGTTGCATACGACCAAGTCTCTCAAAAGTACAAAATCATATCTTATTTACAATAAAATAAAATACATAGGATGTTTCATTTTAGCATGTATTTTAGATTTAATAATCAATTTATTGAATCCATGAGAATTTTGTCAATATTCTAATAATTACCAAAATTTTAATTCATGAGAATTAATTATCAATATTCTAGTATAAATATTGAACCTACAAGTAAAGAGTTGACCATAAAATTCTCAAAATTATTTTAAATATTTACCAACTTTAATTGGAAGTATTTTTCACCACAAAACATGAGTTTTGAAAAACCCTTCTATCTTCTAAGATAGTGTAACCCTGTCAGGGAACCTACATGGATCATTTCTATAAAAATTCATTTGGGTAAACGAACCCATAATGAATTAAAAAAATCACATTTATTCACACGAATAAATCCTTATCTTAAGCTATAAACAGACCATCGGTTAGGAATCCGTCAAAACCTTTAAACAACATAATACAACTTACCTCAGGTAGAGAGTATTAGGGATGTTAATACCTTCTCCAACTACAATCAGTTCCTTTCCTTTAAAATCTTTGATAAAACCAATATACTCGGGTTTTCTAATAACCTTGAACCAAATAACTAGATAGCAACTCTCTTGAATCCCTCGATGCTGCTCGCCCACTTGCGACACAGAACAAGCATACTGATCTCCAGGTCAATGAGACTCCAACAGTGGTGAATTCATGCTCCACAGACAGTCATGAGCATAAAAAATAACTTCGATGAATCAGATGCAGTACCTCACTTCATCTGTGAAAGAGTTTTACAATGTTAGCCTCTCTATTGTCCCATTGTTCTGTTTCTCAAGTCATTTCCTGGAGCTATTAAAATTACTGGGATAGAGGAAAAAATGAAAACAAGATGTAAATTACTTTCTTCTTGGACTCTCGTTGTCCTCTTCATGTTCAGCAATTACATTGGAATCTGAAAGATTATGCTCTGGTCTCTTTTGGAATGAATCTTCATCATAATCACTACTATCAGATTCATCACTGCTCCCTTTTCTCTTCATAATCCTGGGAACAAGCGAGTTATTTCTTTGGTCTCTAATATCGCCTCACCATTATTAATCTGTTCAAACTGAACATCACTGACCTTTCTGGGATTTCCAGCTGATATCTGCACCAAGGATTTGTCAAGATTATGTTCAGTGAATGATATAATAGCTAATCAAAATAGAGTCTTTGTTGGCATCAATGCTGTTAAATTTGCAGAGAATACAAGCATATAAAATTACCTCATGCTACCATTTGTGGTTCCTCAAAACCAAGTTATGGCTACCGCAGTTACAGAAAATCTCTGTATCTCCAGTCTAAGTATAGCAAAACCCGTACCTCGTCAATCCAACAAATACCAAACACTGAAGTGAAATGCAAGAAAGCAATTTAACTACAGTTGAGAAACCATGAATTTGTTAATTTCATCCAATCTACAAGAAAAGTTGACATTACAGTGATCCGCTGACACTTGAATTGCTCTCTAAATAAGTTGGATTTCAATGTAACAACTAACAATTGTGAACTCCTGTCCAACATTGTTGAGTAACTTTCATATAGCAAGCAACTCTGATTGCAGCAGTAAGAGAAAGGTCATCTTTGGAGATTGTTAGTTCCATCTAATCTAAGCAAGATATAATAAATTGTTAGGTTTTCTTATTTTAATTCTGGATATCGATTTCGAACTTACTGACACACTTGTAAAACAAGAATATGACATTCAACAAGGGATAAGCCTGTTGTGAGAGAGGTACACTTGTAAAACAAGAATATGACATTCAACAAGGGATAAGCCTGTTGTAAGAGAGGTGACGTCAAGATTTTTTTGCTGTACTAGAGTATGGTTCACAGTGCATGATAGCTAACAAATTTGATCTGTTGAAAAGCTACAAAAGCAGAATTGCAGCCTGCAACTTTTAGACAATAAAAATGAGAAATTGATTTGTTACTTAATGCATACAACAAATAAGTTTATGAGCACTAGTTTATGCACTGGAGCTTCCACGGAAAAGACAAGCTGCATGGAATCCAAATTCTACCTCAAGTTTATATATTTGATGTTTTTCCTTTACTTCTTGTATGTCAAACTTGCCTTCAGTATGCACATCCTCGTCTTCTAGAGTTTCCTTTTCAAGAATCACTTTGATGGTCTCAACAGTTCTTGGGATATATCCAAACACCTCACATACAAAGCCCGAAACAGTCTTATACTGATGGCCCTGCAGAAAAGAAAGAGAAGATAAATAGAGATTCCGATTGAAGAATTTACGAACATTTGTTTGGAATGTACAATCTACTACTAGTATCATTTCAAATGGGCAACATGATGAAGAGAAAATGTAACCAATGGAGAAACTTATCAATTTATGCATAGAATCCTCATATAATGTAACCAATGGTATGCTGATGAACAAGTTGCTCAAATATTTTTTTTTAGATTAACATTGGTGTTCGGGCTAGTTTACATGTACTTGACTAATTCTACGAGCCCTGAAATACACCCGTTAAAATTTGCCCAATTTAAGTATATGAGATATGGGTGCTCAAAAAGACTTGTCCAATAAGCGGCCAAGATTGCCGTACAATAGAATCCATTTCCAAACAAATACGAAGCAGGTGAACATTCAGTAAACCAAGTAAACAGCAATAGCTACAGATTCCCACACTGTAATAGGTTGCATGCTAGGGCTCTTCTTCCTGAGAGTTAAACAGGCACTATTTATTTTCTATTTGAAAAATCATTCGAGCAATGACACATTTTTTGTTTATAGCACTAGCTTTTTTCATCCCATGAGCTCTTGGCCAATGCTCTACATGCCAGTTATCAATTCTAGAAATTCTACAAAATGTATAACGTAATACAATGGGAATCATTATTTAACAGACAATTATTTTGTTTTCTGTTTGGAAGATCATTCAAAAGCAGTGCTACTTTTGTACTATTTTTCTCATGACATGAGCAATTAGGCAATCTACATGCCAGTTATGATTGTGGGAATTCTAAAATATATGATCGATCATACAAAGGGAAATACATTCTTTTTCACAAAATAGAAAAAATTATGTCTACACTAACATGATTATTTTGAAAGCTAAATAACAAATCACACAGATGAATATTTTACTAATGAGTAGAAAATATTATACAAAAAAAAAAAATAAGAAAATTCATTTTATTGCTAGAAAATTGTGTAAAATAATCATTTTGAAATTTTTTTTCATAGAAAACACAAGTTTGTGAGAGAAAACTAAATGTTCCATTACCACTATGATAGTTGCAAGATAGCAATGCTAGTTACCGAGACTTTCAAAGTACCTTAAAAAAATAGTCACTAATAAACATCTCCAATCCAACAATGAAGGGAAAGAGATCAACAACAATAACAATTAACAAATGTCTGCCCTTCCATTTGTTAGCTGATAAAACTTTCAAATTACATGCAACAGTAAACCCCCACTTTTGGCCAGGGAAAGACTTTAAAATATGAGGCATATCCTAAACATATATTCGAGCATTCACCACGTATATCTTTATTTTATTATTATTCTTTTTTTTTTTTTATCATGTATCAAGACATCTGTCACGCATCAAGTTTTAGCAGGCAAGTTATAGTAGTGATAGAAGTATATGTGCTTCCATAGCATATCAGAAAGCATATATTTGAGACTTCAACATTACCATAAGCATGCATTCCTCATTCTCAAATCAACAAATAAAATATACCTCTGGCATTTTGATATTTAGATCTTCAGAGAGTTGATCAATAGATGTGTTTGCATCAACATCGTATATTCCCTCTGCTCGCATCACAATAAAGCCTGTTTTCTTCTCTATCTCTTCCTGCCATACAAGAGGCAGTCGTGCATCACTAAAATAAGGTATCAAATATCTTCCTTAACACCTGCTCCGAACATAAATGCATACACAAGTACTACTGGTATCTTCAGTTTCCAAAATTATATATATATCATTTCTTACTGTGCGGGTTCATGAGAATAATACCAATGTTATTATGAAGGATATTAATGGCTAATTGCAAGTGCATTATACTGGTAATTTATTCAGAACAGAACTGCATCAAATTTTATTTACTTATCATCATAATGTCTGATAATTTATTTCACATAGGAAATCTACCATTGATACAATTATTAAAATTATGTTTCAGTAACTGGAAATGCTAAATCTGTTGTGCAGATTACCAGTAGATACAGATGGATGTATAGTAAATCAATCCATAGAAGGGAAATACTCTCAACCTAGTACTGGTAGATTGATACATAACAAGGTGATGCTGATACCCGAAACCCATCCATTACTGTGGTACTTCATAAGAAAAAAAACTAAATCATCACAACCAAAGACGGATTTAATATGCATCACAAATTCCACAAGACATCTTAGGTTTACAGACAAGATGCATACAAGGTCCACTAGAACTATTATGTTGGGGCTCATATCAAAAGTTCCTAAATTTTCAATCATCACATTATCGTATTGGTGACTTTTCCTTATTTCTAGGCAGTCAAATTTTGAATAATATACAAAATCTGATGAAACAACCAGAAGACACTCGTTTACAAGGTATGCAGGTTGCTGTGTATCATCAACAAATCAAGATGAGAAAAATTTCTTCCAGGACTGTCATGATTTCAACATAAAATAAAAGAGAGACTTGGTTCTCATTTTATCTGCTGCTCAGTGCTACAGCTTGCATTTCATTTATTTATTTGTTTGATTGTGTATTTATTTTCTCTACTCTTCATAATCAGCAAACCAGGAAAAGAATGAATTTGGGTGTAATTCAACTATGAAAGGCTAAAAAGGGTCGCACGATTGTATATTGCAAACTACATAGAAAAGAAATGATCTAACATTTTTAGGCCTGATTAGAAGCCCTCAGTGACAGTAAGAGATTCAGGTTTTAGAACAAAGAACAGCCAATTGAGACAGAAGAAGATACATCAACTGAACTAACTCTTGTCTATCAGACATCTAAGTAAAATTACACAGCAGGGAAAATTATTAAAGCCTTTAGAATTATACAAATTTCAGTGGCCATTCCAACGTTAATGTAATGATAAATTGTGGATATCACAAGGAAATCTATCTATAAAAACATTGAAACACAACAACTGAGAAAAAGAAATTAACATCTCTATAGAAGGTTAAAAAAATGCATTTTTTTTTTCTTTACTGTCAGCTTACTTTTGAATCATTTTCATTGAAGATTTCACCTACAATCTCTTCAACAACATCTTCCAGGGTTACTTTCTTTTGAGTGAAATTTTCCTCCATTCATTAAAATATAATTTTTTTTAAAAAATAAAAAGGCATTAAAACCTAAAAAATAATAAGAAAAACCAAAATTTTGTAATGCAGTCATGACACTTCATCTCAATATATAGAGATATAGAAAACCAAAATTAGAGAGATATGTAAGACCAAAACTTGAATTATTTGGAATTTATGAAAGTTAATCGATGAGTAGAGAGAATTAAGGTAGAATATCATTGACAATTCATCAAGAAAGTAACGTATCAATTATAACCCCATTTGGTTTTTAACTTCTAATGATGATACAATGTCAGATGTTGCTCCCTTTAATTTTAAAATAAGATGATAACAGGGGCGTTTTTTTCTCAAATTATTGAAAGTTCCAGACCATTTAAAATTTAATGTAAATTATTTACTGTTTTTTTGTCTCATTCTCATAAAAGATTACATTTGTTGGCCCGTAACACATCTTTCTCTTTCAATTAGGAAGGATTATGTTGAGAAGGAATAAGTTTGTTAAAGTTTACTTTGGGCATGGTTTTAGTGTTGGTTTACAGGCATTGCTGTCACCGATTAGAGAGGATTATGTTGAGGAGATAATGAGGTTATTATAGAGGATATGGAGGACGTCGTCATAAATATGTTAATATTGAGGAAAAGCTCGTTATGATGTTATTAAATAGGATGACATGACTTAAAATAATCAATGAAAAGACTGAATATTATATTACGAAGAATTTAATGTCAAAGTGTGATTCTTAATATATTATTGGTTCACTTCAAAATATATTCAAGCATCCCTCGATTCTAAAACCTAATATTTATTCCTTGTGTAGAAATTTGCTCCATTATTTACTTTCGAATGATTTTTAATTAGGGTCAACGTTAAAAGTCTGTTTCAAATATTTGTTTATAGTTTTTACAACTATCAATTTACTTCAAAACATTTCAATTCGGTTTTACATCAAAACCCTTATTTGTTTTAATTTTTGTTGTGATTCACCATAATTAGTTTGTTAGGAATTCATATTTCTTTATTCGTGGTAGACCGTTTGCATTCATATTCACACTTTGATTTTGTATGTACGCTCTCATGTTTTCCATGCATATATTTTACACAGGAAATTAGTTGGATTCAACTTCAAGTAGATAATATTTCATAAATAATTGTATAAAATTTAGTTTTTTTTCTCATATATTTTGCCCCCGCCATGAGACATGATGTTATAAAGTTTGTATAAATATATCCGACATTGAGTAAATGAGATTTTTAGTTTTAATTACCAAATGTTTGCTCAACAAGATTCCTTGTAATCATTGTATAGATTTTTCTCTCTCATGATATGGAGTTTTACAATACATTGTTTTTTTTTTTTTTTATTATTATTCTAGCACTCATGTGATTGGCAGGATAATAAACATTTAATTTTTTTTAAAAAAAAAGAAGATCTAGGTAAGACATGAATCCAAAAGGCCTAATAAATTAACCTAACCACTCTAATAAATAGAATGAGCTTTTAAGTCCAATTTTGGGTTTCAAACGCCCAAATAAAAATAAATATGATTAATTAATTCTCAAGTTAACTCCAAATTTGCATTAAAGGCTAGGCTTGGAAATAAACACATTGAAATAAACAAACAATAATTGAAAAAAAATATAATTTATGAACATATAAATATAAACGTGTAAAGTAACTTTTCTTTTTAATGATGTTTTTATATTCTTTTTGACATGAGCACCTACTTACTTTATTTTTTATAAAATTAATGTATTTTTTAGGATTTTTAGTATTTTTTTAAAACCAAGCAACGACTTGTTTTTCAACTCTTTTTATTTAATAAAGATCCATATAATGATACATACATGCATATGTTATATTAATTTAATATATTAGTACATGTAAATTATTGTTAAAAATGTTTGAATTTATATAACATTGCTAGAAAATACACGTGTTGTACATTAATTATACATATTACATTACATTACAAAAAAACCTAAAAGGCATTAGTGAAACATTACGACTTAAGACTCAAAACATAAAATATCATGAATTGAAATAGTGAAATAATGTTTTTTTTCTTTAAAAAAAACTAACAAAGCTTGTTATTAGGGGTAAAATTATCTTTTCCAGAGAATTAACTAGTCATTAGCAAATTAATTGGGGGCAAATATATGTACATATTTTTCAACACAATGAAATGACTTTGCTGCCCTAAAAAGCAAAAATATATATAGCTTTTGTGGTGGGGTTTTTTTATCTTTTGATTTTTTTAGCACAGTTAAATGATTGATAGATTTAACCTTAAAAAAAATATATAAGGTAGGTTTTGAAATGATGTTTTTGTATTTTTCATATGGCTTTTTATAACATTCAGGTATCTTAGGAGTTCTTTAGTAATTTAAAATATTATTAAAAAGATATTGCTTACACGTGTGTTGCATATGTCAACGTGTGGGCGTTCCCGATGTCTTCGGGCGACATATGCAGCGTTGTTTGGCAACCAAAAAGCTCAACATCGCGTCCTCTGAAGTGTCTAGTTGTGACGTGAGTGATGGGGTGACACATGCGATGAGATTCCTGATGGTTCAATGATAGTTGACTTTTTTTCTTCTCCCTTTTCTTTTCTCTCTCCTCACCGTGGGACTCGCGTCGAACTTTTAAATTTTAATTATGTCCTTTCGTTTGTATTTATTTTAATTTTGATCATTATTATTTTTATTCATTTTGTCATAATCCATTTTTGGGTTATTCTCCAAATTCACGTTTTCTCCTTAAAAAATCAGAAAAACATATTCGGACTAAAATCTAAAAAATAATAATAGTGAGAAAAAAGGATGTCGAAGCGCCCAGAAAATGGCTAGAAATTGGTTGAGGAGGCTCAAAAATTTAAAGATTAAAATTTGACAGTATATTTTTTTACAGATAAAGAGCCTTGTTGACAAAAAAAATTTAATTTGAAGAAGAAAGGTCCAAAAACAAATAATAGACTCAATTAAATTTTATTGGAGGTTTAATTGAATTTATAAAGGGTTTGATTGCAAGAAATGTTTATTTTGAAGTCAATTTGGGCTTTAATAGAAAGAAATTAAAGTTTTGGGGTTAAATTAGAACTTTTTAAGAGTTGATTTGATCAAATCAGGAGCTTAATTGCATAAATATTGAAGTTTTAGGGCCAATTAGGGGCTTGATTGAAGAAATCCAAAACCAAGGACCAAAAGGGAAATAGGCGCTGAAATTTGGGGCTTGAATTGAAGTTCTTTAGGGGTGAAATTGAATAGAATTGAAAGTTTGAAGCCAATCAAGGGTGTAATTAGATATAAGTCACTAGTTGAAGGACTAAAGCGTAATTGGCAAAAAAGTTACTATTCATCTTCTTCTCCAGCGAGGCTGCCCGTGAGGTCTCCTTCCTAAGGTGTTTGACGCCTCGTTTCTTCCCCAAATTAAATGAAACTTGCATGAAAACGATTCCCTGACACCTAACTACACGCTAGTATAAACCGCTCGGGCTAATCGAGGCTGTAGAGGCAGTGACACCTCCCCAAAGTGGCCAACCCGACCAGCCATTTTTCCTGCACAAAACTGACAGTTCATCATTGCTACTTTGAGCCAATGGTTGGGATGCTTTCGGGTCAAACTAAGGGCTGAGATTTTGTACCAGAAGAGACAAAGTGTCCCTCTTCCACCGCCTATAAATATATTTGATCTTCATGCTCCATGGGTGGAGATAATTGGGTCCAAATTCGGTCGAAAACCAGCCTTCCTCCCCAAAAATTATCCTTTTTCTACCGTCTATCTCTTCACACTCTCTCTCTCCGCCGTCCTAGCCACCACTATCATCACCATCAGCTTTTCAGCCACCATCTCCACCACAGGAAGCCAACACAGCCACCGTCCAGCCACAACAACCGCCGGTCCACTCCCACTACAGATTTTCTTCTTCTTCTTTCTTCCTGCCGCAGCCACCATCAGCCGCCACCGCTTGCACCGGCCGAACCTCCTCGTCACAGCCAAGCTTCCACTGCAGGTCAGTCTCCTTCTGCTTCGCTTTCTTCTTCTTCTTCTTCGGTGGTCTCCACTGTTCACGTTGCATGTGAAAAATGGAGAGTAATCCACTGTTCATTTTTGTTTTTTTTTTTTTAATTTTAAAATTCCAAAAAAATCTTTCTAAATTTTTTTATGATTTTCTCTTGTATTTTTCTATCTATTTTGCGTAATATTGGTTTGTATTTTTATACCGTAAAGATACAAATCTAGTATTAAAATACCCGGTTATTGTCAAAACATTGTAAAAAACAAAATAACAAAATATTTTTTTTTGTTTTATAATATATATATATGTTTTAGCATTCATTTTGGCTTTAATAACCAGTTTATTAAAGTCACAAGAACTAGACCAATATTTCCAAAATTTCAAAAAAATTATTTTGTTTTCTTTTAATATCCGGAATTATGAATTTATACGTAAAATGTATTCTTGTTATTAAAAAAGTTTTTCTTTTACAGAAATTAGAATGATTAAGTTTTTTATCCTATAAGATAAGGACCTCCTTATTAAGGATGACTTTTCTTAAATCATAGACGGACAAACAATTAGAAATACAATAACATCTTAGATTTTTATCAGACAATTAAACAATGCAGTTTACCTTAGGTAAGGCGTATTTGGGGTGCTAATACCTTTCCTTTACGCAACCAGTCCTCGTACCCGATCTCTGAGACTAGTTAGGGTTTCTAGTGACTAAAATACTAGATGACGACTCCCATTCCCTCCTTCCACTGATAAAAGACAAGGAATCCTTATCTCCTCATATTTCTCATATTTGCCAGATAGATACCTAGATGAAGTGGAATATTTTTCGCGACGCCGCACACGTGCGACACATTTTATTGTTATTTATGTTGATTTTAATGTCTTTTCAATTTTTTTATTTTTTCATTAATCATTCTATTTCATTTAATTTTTGTATCCAATTTGATCCTTATTTTTTTTATTTCTATTTTCTTATCTTTTTCTTGATTTATTTTTTTCCAATTTTATCCCATAACATTTAATTTCATTTAATTTCTTATCCAATCTTGGCCTCATTCTTTTAATTGATATTTTTTTTTATCATTTTTCTTAATTTATTTTATTTTTTAATTTAGTCCCTAATTATTTTCTTTTATTTAGTTTTTATACCATATTTGATTCCCATTATTTTGGTTGCTATTTCTTTTGTTTTTTAATTTCTTATGATTGAAAATTTCTTCTCGGTCTCATGACTCAGATCACTAGTTTCGAATATTAGTCTGATTTAAGTTCGGTTTTTTAGGTCCTTTATTAAAACTTGATTTTTTTTCCTCAATTTTATTATTCAACATTGGATTATTGAGCCTTGAGCTTCGTTATTTATTCCACTTTCCTTAAGTGGGGTTATCTTGATCTTATATCCCAGGTAGCAGGTTAGTCAAGTTAACCCGGGTGGTTACCTCAGGTTTTCTTTCTCGATTTTTTTATGAAATTGATTGTTTTTCTTTCAATTTTATCATTTGACATTAAATTATTAGCCCTTGAGTTTTGTGATTTTTCTGCTTTTCTTTATGTGGGGGTTATCTTGGGTGCATGTTAGTTGAGTTAATTCAGGTTAACTCAAGTTTTTTTTAGTGTTTTTTAGTAACTTCGGTCTTTTATTATAGGCTTTTTTTTATAAAAAAATATTTTTTTTATCCTGATCTCATATTATGGGTGGTGGGTTAGTTAAATTAAACCAGGTTGACTCATTTTTTTCTTTGATATTTTTTTTAAATTGATTTTGTTTTTCAATTTCATCATTTGATATTAGATTATTAGACTTTGAGCTTTATGATTTTTTTCACTTTCTTTTATGTAGGGCTATCTTGATTTCTTTCATATTTGATGTCACGTGTAAGTTAAGTTAACTTGAGTTAATTCAAATTATCATCACTTGAACATCTTTTTTTAAAGTTAAGAAAAATTTGACCTGGCTCATGTTGTGGAATGAACCATGTATATTCTATATAAAAATGGAATGTCATGGAAAAAAGAGTTATTCTCTATGCATTCCAAATACCATTGTTGGATATTGCTATTTAAAAAAAAAAAAAACAAAATATCTCATAGATGTTACTTCTAAGCTTATTTTGGTCTTGTTTATCTTAACATGGTATTCATTTTTCGTGGGGAAGGAAAGCCACCTCTTTGATAGCAGAATCAGGATAAAGAAGAACGTGATGATTTAGCCACTCCATTAAGACTGAAGTTGAACATTAAAAAAAAAAAAAAATAGACACAAGGTTGTTAGATTAGTGAAACCCAATTAAATGATTCAAAATCTGCTATATGATTATGCATTAAAAAAAAACTAAGCAGTGTGGTAATTTTACTTTTGATATGACACTATTCACTCTCTTCCAAATTATTATGAATTGGAATAGTTATTTTTTTCTAAATTTTTAATTTGATCCTCAAATATTTTTTTTACACAATTGAACCCTTTTAAGCCCAAATTGATGCCCAATTGCTTTTGTTTTTGGAATAAAATATTGAATTAAAAGATATAGGACTAAAGTGAAACAAAAACAGGGAAAATAAATGGAAACTTCAAATTGCATTTAAAAAGTTCATTTTAGTCTCCTATTTTTTTTTAGTAAATTGGTGTCGGTCCCTTTAGTTGTTAGAAATTTAATTTTAATATCAAACTTTATTTTTCTCATTTTCAGTTTTTTTTCATGAGAGGAGAGAGAGGCTTGTTAGATTCCAACATAGAGAGAGAGAATCATCATTGATAGAAAATTCAACCACCAAAATGGTCGATACTAGTGTCATTGATCTCCATTTAATAAATGAGAGTTTTACCCAGATGATTTTTTTCCTTCTCCTAACTCGATGGGGCAGATATAACCACGAGAATATTTTTGAGTTTTGGTTGATTTTGTTTTTTTGAGCTGTTTTTTGAGGTCATGGATAGGTTAATCAAGCTATTTTGAGTTTTTTAGCGAAAAACCTGAGACCTTATTTTTTCAGCAACCTGTTGTCGGATTCTATAGAAAACAGATGACATGTCATTTGTGTATTTTTTTTTTTTAAAATGAACGACAAGTCCGCTCCTTTAAAAAATATATATATATATTGTTGGGCCTAGGCACACGAGCTAGGCTGGAAGTCCTTGCGCATGAGTTGTTTTTGTGAAGGCCCAAGCACATGCGCCTAGGCTCCTTTTTGTATTTTTCTGTTATTTTATATTTGGATAAAAAAAGCTAATAAAAAAATTATTGAACGTAATTGAGTCCATGAACCGGTTAATCTGTAGCATCTGACCAATTATTATCATTTTTTTCTTTAATACATTTCCCCTCAATTGTTTTCTAAAAAAATATACAATTTATTATATCATGATTGTTTTTTTTAAAAAAATATTTCATACAAAGAAATTCTCATGCGTTTTTTTTATTATATAATTAAATGAAAATAATCTATGAGATAAAAAACTTATTGGTTAGTTGACTCAAAATTCAATGACGTGCATAACTTTCATCGCATATTTGCTTGGTTGACTCAAAGTTCATTGATGTTTTTTTTTTTAATTGATTGCTATTTTTTACCAATTTTGTTTTACAACTTTGAGTTAATCAAGGATTGAACTTCTCAATTTTTTATTTTTAAAGATTACTCACTTTATTTTTACAAGTCAGCTCGAGTTAATCCAGGTGAATCCAAAGTGTTTTCTTGTTGATATTAAATAAAAATATTATTCAATTAATAATAAAAATCTATTTTTTTTTAAAAAAAACCATGTTATAACGTCTAAATTTATTCTTTTTGCGGCGTAGCTCTGTACAATAGGCACTATATTACTAGATTTTGTAGGAAAATCTTCTTGGCAATACATAAAAGCTGCTATATGCGTACCATCTCTTCAAAAGACCAAGTTCTACAAATGGTGCACATTAACACGTGAAAGTTGAATACTAAAATGGTAGTGGATTAACTTTGGAAACTCAAATCCTAAGAGTGTCAGGTCCAATATTAACAAGAAAGAAAATGACCTTTCTTCTATATATATATATATATATGGTGATTTTAATTAAATCCTATACTTGGTATGGAGTCTCAGTCCTTCTATCTCAAGAACCAAAAAAATAAAATTTTACGAGAATGAGTCAAAAGAATACATCTACGAATTACAGCCTACTTACGAATAATAATAAAAAAAGAACATGCACAGATGTTGACTAGGCACAGTATTTCGCAATTTACAAAATTTCTGCTCTTTTCCCTATTGTCTGCGCATTTGCTTCACTGTAAAGGAGATATGTTGACTAGCTGCACTTGTATATTCAGTTTCACCAAAGCTGTCTTGCAGGCTACAATTCATGTTTCACTCTACTGTAGGAGATTTCTCGTTCTCAAGCTGCGAGGAGACAGCAGTGTCAGAGTCATCATCATCAATATTCAAGTATGAGACTTCACCACCCAAGGAAGATATTTCATCTTCGCCACTGACAGATTGAGCTGGGGATGCATCAGGAGTAGCTGTACAAATCCCATTAGAAGGGGATGGAGATGATTCCACATCTTCCACTGCTTTTTGCAGGCTCCAGTACATTATGCTGGCAGCTAGGGTCAGAATCATCTTCTGGTTCACCTGCCACCAGGTCACAGTAGCAATGATCAAATTGAAAGACCTCGTTTCTTCATGTAAATAAATGAATTGGGTTCACAAATATGGCATAATATCAAAAACTAGTATGAATAACAGGAGAGCCAGTGGCATTTTCCTCATCACTGCTGGAGTGAATCATGATTCTGCAAGTTCAAGAAAGCAACGTAGGTAATTCTGTTCTTCCTCATGAAATAACAATATATGCCTCTGTTATGAGCAACCACATGGACAAGAAGTTTGCCGAAGGGCAAGTATATCAGAGGCGTGGCTGAAAAGTAGGAGCTTGAAGATGAGAGTTTGGCTCGCAATGCAATATGCTCCAGCTTGCAGATTTCATTTCAGTTTCTATTGTTATTTCCTATTTTTATGATTGTTAGTTTAGATAGTGCAGCAGTGATTCCTACTTTGTATGAGTTGGTTATTGAACAATTTCTTTAAATTGTAAGCTGGAATGATGAGAAATATAGTGAAAAATTTCAAATTTTTATTTGCATTGAGATCGTTGAGTTCTCTCTTAAACAAGCCGTTCACATATTTTCAAAATAGATCATAAAAAAAAAGATCTAGCAAGCATCATTCTTTAATAGTAGATTTCGTAGCCAATCACCTTGTAACTCGATTAAAGTTTTGGGACCGTAACAAATTGGTATCAGAGCAGTAAATTATGGGTGATTCCTTTAACCTACAGACACAATTTGAGACCTTCATGAAGATGTATGATTTTTACATTTTAACTTTAAATGGTGTTGATGCTGCATTGGGAGTCAATTGGCTTCAGACGCTGGGTCCCCATCCTATGGGATTTCAAAGAAAAAATTATGATGTTTAAACAGAATGGAAGAGTTATGGAATTGAAGGGAACTGAGAGCCCACATCCCACTCCAATTGCACAACTTCAAGCTGTAGAAATGGAGTCCCAATCAGATATGGACCTCAACAAACTTCTAGCTGAATTTGATTCTCTATTTCAAGAACCAGAGGGCCTTCCTCCTGCCAGATCTCATGACCATCACATCAATTTGGAGCTAGGAAGGAACACATCCCGTAGTGGTGCGACCATACCGGTACCCCCTTGCACAAAAAGACAAAATTGAAAGGCAGCGTAGAGATATGTTGGAGCGTGACATCATCAACCTAGTCAATCTCCCTATTTATCACCGGTCCTTCTTGTCACTAAAGCCGATCAACATATGGCGATTCTGTGTGGAATACAGAGCCCTAAATTCCAAGACCATCAAGGACAAACGGTGATTGATGAACTTTTAGAGGAATTGTACGACGCAAAATATTTCACAAAGCTCGATTTGCGCTCAGGGTACCATCAAATCAGAATGTACCCTAGAGACGTGGAGAAGACAACATTTCGCACCCACCACAACCACTTCAAGTTCTTGGTTATGCCTTTCGGTCTCACCAACGCACCTAGCACTTTCCAAGCTTTGATGAATGAGGTATTTTGGTCATACCTATGGAAATCCATTCTTGTTTTTTTATGATATTCTTGTCTATAGTCACTCCTAGGCAGATCATCTAACACACTTGCAGCTTGTCTTTGACATCTTTACTACTCATCAATTATTTCTCAAGAGATCTAAGTGCTTCATTGCTCAACACCAAGTCTTATACCTCGGCCATATTATATCAGAAGGGGTTGCAGTAGACAAAAGCAAAATTGCAGCCATGATTGATTGGCCAAAGCCGAGTACTGTGAAAGGCTTACGAGGTTTCTTGGGCCTCACCTGCTATTACCGGAAGTGTCCAAAATTATGGCACAATTGCAGGTCCTCTTACAACTATGTTACGCAAGGATTCATTCAAATGGACAGAGGATGCAGCTCAAGGATTTGAGCAATTAAAAATTTCTATGCCATGCACCCCTATTTTGGCACTACCCAACTTCACCACACTGTTCATTTTGGAATGTGATGCCTCAGATACAAGAATGAGAGCAGTGTTACAACAAGAAAGTCAACCAATTGCATATTTCATCAGACCTCTTTCATTCCGTTACAAAAGTCTTCTGGCTTATGAGAAGGAGCTCATTGGCTTAGCCAAAACAGTCAGACATTGGCAAGCATATTTGTGGGGGTGCCACTTCCTTGCCCGAACAGACCATTACAGCCTCAAGTTTTTATTGGAATAGTGCAAAAACACTGGCTATGTAAACTCATGGGTTTTAATTTTACAGTGGAATATCGCGCGGGCAAACAAAATAAAGTGGCAGATGCTTTATCCCTCCGCTTGGAGGACCAACCCAGTCTTGCTTAACTCTACATGCCCCACTTGCCTCTTTTTGATTCCATTTGCACTGAGATTCAAAATTCAGACCAATTGCAACTATTGAAGCAAAATATATAGCAAGGCAAAGCTATTGGGCTTTGAGAGTACAAGGATGGCTTGCTTTTCTTTAAGTGACGAGTTTATTTGCTACACCATTCTCCTCTTGTTCCATCCATTATCTCGGCTGTCCACACTAGTGGCCATGAGGGATATCATAAAACACTTCATCGTGTCGCCCAGGATTTCTATTGGCAAGGAATGAAGACTTCTATCCAAGCTTTTGTGCGGCAATGTCTTGTCTGTCAAAAACACAAGAATGAACACTTGCATCCTGCAGGGCTTCTCCAACCTTTGCCGGTTCCACTTCAGATCTAGTCGGATATCTCTATGGATTTCATTAAGGGCCTGCCTACCTCTCAAGGGAAGTCTGTTTTGGTGGTTGTGGTAAACTGTTTGTCAAAGTATGCACATCTCCTTCCCCTTGCTCATCCATATACTATTGTGAGTGTAGCCCACTTGTTCTTTGATAATATTTTCAAACTTCATGGCTTGCGTGAGACTATTGTGAGTAATCGTGATATAACGTTCACGAGTTTGTTTTGGACTGAATTGTTTCGGCTGAGTGGAACTAAATTGGCTTTCAGCTATGCTTATCACCCAGAAAGTGACGGACAAATAGAGATTGTCAATTGCACTATCGAGATGTGTCTGCGCTGCTTTACAAGTGACCGTCCTCGCCACTGGTTTCAATGACTGCCTTGGGTGGAGTACTGTTACAACACTAGCTACCACTCTTCTCTTAAAGCTACTCCCTTCGAAGTGGTGTATGGCCGCTCTCCTCCCACTATGTTGTCTTATTGTCCTGGCTTAGTTAAACTTGACGTCATGGATCAAGAATTAAAAACCAGAGACTTGGTGCTCCAAGACCTTCGCAACCGATTACTTTAGGCTCAAAATTCCATGAAGGCAAGGTACGATGCTAAACATTGTCTTGTTCAGTACCAACTAGGCGATCGGGTTCTATTTAAACTTCAGCCTCACTGCCAACTTAGCCTCTCTTCCAAAAGGTACACTAAACTCTCCCCACATTATTATGGCCCCTTTCCTATTTTAGCCAAAGTGGGTTCTATGGCTTACAAATTAGACCTTCCCTCCTCCAAACTACACCCTGTTTTTCATGTATCCTGCCTTAAACCTTTCCATGGCACTTCAGTTCCCATTGAACCCTCTTTGCATGTTCTTACACAAGGCGGAACTGACCCTCTACCGAAAACAATTCTTGATTCCCGTTCAGTTAACAATCAGCACCAGGTTTTAGTACATTGGGACGAGTTGTCTCCTACAGACTCTTCTTGGGAGGATGTTCACTCTCTTTGCAACCGCTTTCCTTCTTTTGCACTTGAGGACAAGTGCCGTATTAATGGGGGCGGTGATGTTAGGAGCAACCACGTGGACAAGAAGTTTGCCAAAGGGCAAGTATATCAGAGACGTGGCTGAAAAGTAGGAGCTTGAAGATGGGAGTTTGGCCAGCAATGCATTATGCTCCAGCTTGTAGATTTTATGCATATTTCATTTCAATTTCTATTGTTATTTCCTATTTTTATGATTGTTAGTTTAGATAGTGCAGTAGTGGTACCTACTTTGTAGGAGTTGGTTATTGAACTTTTTTTTTTATTGTAAGCTAGAATGTTGAGAAAGGCAGTGAAAATTTTCAGACTTTTATTTGCATTGAGGTCGTTGGGTTCTCTCTTAAACGAGCTCTTCCCTTATTTTCAAAATAGGTCATAAGGAAGAAGGTCTAGCAAACATCATTCTTTACAAGTAGATCTCACAACCAATCGTCCTGTAACTCGATCATAATTTTGGGACCGTAACAGACTCACAAATCTCAATAGGCTTGCCAAAGTTGCAAAGAGAGCGTGGGAAGCTTCCATCTAAAAGTTCTCTTACATATATCCAATAACAAATTTAAAAAGAAAGGAAAAAATTCATTGTAGCATGCATACCTCCATGATGTCTTCTGGCAACAGGAAAATTGAACAGCCTAGTTTCCGTGTCACACTGATAATGTATGTAGCATTCAATCTCTTCTCCTCATCTATATTTACAACAGAGGAAGGGAAGAAAAAGGGTGAGCACAAGAAAGTCTTGCTGAAATAACCCACAATAACAACTCATTTCTCATCTTCCCAAAAAGTAGCGGAACTTGCTAGGAGAACACATCATACCACTTTCACCCTTGGTGACGAGGTTCCAATTAACCACCCTTGGCTCGACAGCACGAAGAAGCTCAAGGAAGAATATTCCAGATGATAGGCTCTTATCCTGTAAAACTTCATAATGAATAACAGCACAAAGAAATAGTGGTGTGGGTGGGTGAAATGTCCAATAAAACAAAATCAGACTTTAACCTTAAAGTTCTCAATTTTGGAAGTTCTTCCTGTTTGTTTAATTTTATTGTTTGCCCATTTTAGAATATCTGCATCAGTTATCTCCTTCCCTTGGGAGTGGGATCTCAAGTTCTTGAGGAGTTGAAGCATGTTATATCTCATTAACTGCCATAAGAAAGCTGAAACAAATCTAATCAGATTTAAAAATGTTCACAGCACTGCACAAAGCCATTTAAGGATAGGGGATGGAGAGAAAAGGGGATTCTGACAGAAAAAGGGAACCTGGTGAACAAATTTGTGTCTAATAATGCCATAAAGATCAAAAGTGACTTACTATCAGGTCTATTTCACATGCATTATCCACCAAAGGGAGAGAAAAAAAAATAACAATAAAGCAGCCCCAATTGAGATGCATTATCTGCCAGAAGTAGACTGAAAAAAGAAAGTTCTGAATCCTAGGCAGTATAAAAGGACATGAACTATGCAACTACAATATCCAGGTCAATGTTGCTTTTAATTTCAATTTTGCATTTTTTAAAAAAACAGCAAACTAGAAACAAATGTTTAGAAGACATCGGAGACCAAGTTATGGTGGAAGGATGTCTTCAAAGACTCGTGTGCATTATAATCTGAATGTGGCAGAGCATATTGTAGAATATATGTGCCTCCTTCAATATGATTTTCAAAAGTGATAAAAAGAAAGAAGCAAGATCTTGCAACACAATCGACTAATTTACAAATCCCTTACCATCATTTTCAATTATTTGAAGATGATTTTGAAAATCACCAATGTTCATACAGTTCAAAGTATATCACCTCATCAAGCATTGCTTCCAGCATGTCATTTTCTAAAAGTAAAAGAAAATCCAGAAAGATCGAAAAACAAAAAGAAGCACATCACACAAGAGAAAATTTATAGATATTGTAACACCCAATGATTCAACAAGAACTAGATCATGGAAATTACCAAGTAAGAGCTTCTTATTTCCCTGTACAATATCATTTCCAGCTACATTGACAAGGGAAAATTTCAGTTGTCTACCAATCCGTACCACTTGATTGCAATTCTCTACCTTTCTGAATGGCATCTTGATTGGAGGCTTAGATGCATGCTTCCAGTTAACTGACCCAGGAGAAACCTTGTCAAGCACTTCCAATAGTATCCATCTGCAAACACAATTATTTCAAAATCAAGTTCGTGAATTGACAGCTTTGATGCCAGCATTAAACAATAATGGTGTATTGAACCAAAAAGAAAAATGTAAGATTTCAACTCCCACCAGTTGGCAATTTTCCTGAGCTCTTTTAATACTATATTCAACTAGTAATTGGACCAGTAACTTGCTGCATTATGGTGGTTGCTCAGAAAAAATGAACTCACCCATTTCTAACATCCTCAAATACATTGTTAACATATGTAACAATTCCAAGACTGTTAATCCATAGTCGAAAACATCTTTCTTCTCTAGAAGTTTGTACATCATCAGTCATCATCTCAGCAAAGGAAATCTTTTTGCTGTCTGTAGTCAGGCCATTCCTGCAAATGTTCCTCTCAATTACAAGATTAAAGACTGCTAGAAAAAGCCAGAGTTCTGATGTTATAGAATCTAAATTGCCAGTAAAACCATGTGCTAAAGGAAGAGATTCACTAAAGAGAAGAGATATCAGCAGAGGAGCTGATTATCAAAATCTGGAGAAGGAACGCAAGGCAAATCCAAGTTGATAACATAAGACTAATACAAGAAATTCATAATCAGTTGTCACTAAAACACTTCCATTAAATATCTTATAACAGAAACAGACTAGCTGATTGTTTTAAACAATGTGTAAACAGTACGAAAGTTACGCCAAACCAAGAGTTTGTATTTTATAATTCCCTGTTCAGCACAGGATAATGCTCGCATTTCCATAATCCTTTTTGAAACAAAAACTTCCTTCCAAACACATGTTCGCTGTAATTGGCCATAGAGCCATTCTATTCAAAGCGTTTTTGTTTAATCCAATCATTACAACTTCATGCCAAATTATTTCATATTGAAGTTATTGATACTTCTATATGGTGAACATACTAAAAACAGTGAAGAAAGGAGCTATTGAACTTTACTTCTGGAAGGCAGAACCCATTTCGTGTCAATATCATATGACCTATGCAGCATAACTCACAAACACAGCCCATCTTAATTTTCAAGGGAATCTTACAATGTTTAACTACCAAATAAAATGGAAGAGAGGTGCGTTCTCAAAAGGGTAAATTACAGAACCCTTGAGGTATTGCAAAGTTACAGGTGCTGTGAAAAGTATCCAAGTTTGACAAAAGCCTCCTCTGATTATCAATGGTTAACTAAAACTTGACTGAAACCCCCTTGCACAAGTTCAGTTGCTGCAGGGGAGAGGTCAGCTTTTAGGCCAGTTAACTAGTTTGTGTAAATCCAAACCTTGGGATGTTTTTTCAAACTACCCTTTACAAAATTTGCATCACAATAAAATAAATGTTACCATGATATTTGTTTCCCACCTTTGATGAAATATTTGTGCCACAAATGCAAGATTCAGATTTGGAGATCCTTCAACAATGTCTTCTGGTTTTAAATATCGTCTGCAATCCATCCGCTCTGCATGATCAAGAACCAGCTTAGCCCTTTCTTTAGGATCCTTGGTATCCAATGTAGATGGACTGCAGTGCTCTGGTGCAAGAACATTAAGCAGGTATGCATAAGCCTTTCCATCCTACACATGACAGAAAACATTATTACAAGTATATAAGGTATAATCAGACAATGAAAAAGGTAAATTAAATCAATCCTGGATATAAAGAGCATGGGTAGGGAAGAATAATAGTTAGGAGCTAAGTACATCTGCAATAGCACACAATAAAGATTTAACATGTTCTGAATAAGAAGATACTGTGAATCAAATCATTTTTTAACCATCCATACCTTTTCTAGATAAAAACAAAACAAAACCTATGATTTTTTAGTTTCCCATATGTTCATATATTGCAAACTTGTCATTAAGATTTTGAGCATAATCTAATTGGGCTATAAACTCAAACCCCAAGAACAAATGATGAGAAATGCGCATGTCAGCTTAATCAATGAATACATACACAGCTCCTTGCAACTTGCTTGGTCAAATGAAACTACATAAACAACTGAAATGACTATACCTTCAAATCAGAAGAAAAATTCAAAACAGGTTTCTCGTAGCCTGCTTTTTTCAGATGGAAATTCATCCATTTCAATAAGACCTTTTCAGGGGCCAATCCCATAAGCTCCTCAACATCCTGAAAGATACAATTTATCATACTGAAGCAATTATCCATGATCTTCAAAGCTTATAAATTTACAAAAAAAGATTTTGACCAAAATTTTGAAATAAATTAAATCAACATTTCATTACATTGTTGTCATCCACCAATTCCACAAGCTGAGGTGTCTTCTTAAGGCTAAGGTCTGCCAACAGTTGGATCTGATGTTACAGCACTCAGTATCAGAAGAGAAGACTATTAGAAAAGATAATGAAAAAACTCAATTACTACAGAGACAACAACAACCAAGCCTCAATCCCAAACTAGTTGTGATTGACTATATGGATCCTTTTGTACCATTCCACATGCAGTCATATACCAAATTCACATCACTATCAAGAGATTCTAAATTTTCAATTACAACAGAATGCTCAATGTATTATGGTTATTGTAGTAAACAAGCCCTCTTCTTGGTCTTTCACATCCATAAAGTACATATTCTCTGCAAAATTAATATACCAAAAATTCTAAGGCTCACCTTTATAATCTGAGAAATCAACCCAAGCAACAGATGAGGCTGCAAAATGAACAAACAAAATAAACCCCTTTAGACCACAACACATAAAATACCATGTGATAATCAAAACTAGCTAAAACTTACTCTTCCTTCCACCAAGTCCTGTGTGCCAATGTTGACCACCGTGCATCCAATAGCTTTTGCAGAATTGAGGCAAAGGGTATGGTTCTCATTTCTTTCCCATGGATTAAGAAATCGTTTCGTGTTGATGGCACGTTCATCTATTGTCCCTGGCACTGCAACATTGATGAGCTTACTGCATCACAAGCCACAAGATAAAATCAACACCACCACCAAATACTGGCTTTCATGGACATACAGAGCAGAGCAACTCAAGCAAACCAGGTTTAAATACCATAATAGCACTCCATCTTTTGCCAGATTGAATAAATCATTTGTAGCTGGATCTATTGGAAGAAACTGCTTCAGAAATGGGTCATCCCCGAGATAGCTATTTATGTGAGCAACATAAGATGCTTTCTCAGATTCACTAATTGTGTGAAGAAGAGTCGTAGTTGTGGCCTTGAGGAAAGATGAACTCTGCTTAGAAGCCCCTGATTTTGCAGTAGCTCGACCTTGTAAATTCAAGTATGCCTGCCAATTCCATGTAGTAGAATGAATATGTTGCCTCCTAATTTATTCCAACTTCTAGGCAGTATATGGGAATTCAAACTCCAATAGTACTAGCTTGAACAACTCTAATATGAATTTTACTTGATGAAGAATGGAAGAGAATGAGGATAGGACCAATAAAACCCAAAATTAGACACACAAAGAACTGACCTTGAGGAAGTCCTCAAATTCAATCTCATTGCTTAAGTCAGCATGCAACTCATCCAATATCCCAGTTATCTCCTCCACATTAAACATTGAATTAAAAGCTTCTAATTTGATCATCACAGGCGGCAAATCTCCAACAGTAACTTTGCCATTCTGATTCTTTATTGATATAAACTAGAGCGCACAAAGGAATTGAAAAATTAAGCTAGAATCATGAAAAGCATGCATAGCATCCTAATATGAAAGTAAAATTAAACAGAAACACATAGTTCAAACATGTAAGCAAAGAAGACAACTTACTTTTGACTTAAGGCTGCGAAGCTCAACCTGCATAAACTGACTTTGCAGCCATTGATCGGAGACATGAACACCCATGTAACTCGACATCTCTAAGAATTGCCAACGCAACAAACACTATCTATTCTCCAACAGATTCGTCAAAAAATGGTAAAAAAAAAAGGGCCTCAAGAGTATTTGGAACCAGAGTCCAAAAAGCAACAACAGAAACAAAGACTCAAATTCTGATCCTAATATATACAAATAGCAACAAGAACCCACTACCAGATAATCCTCGGAGATGATCTTAACTTGCCTGAATCGCAAAGACCCCACTTCTCTATCCCTGGAAAAGGAAAACCCAGAAATACTCACTTCAAATAAGGCTCAGTACATAGGAGCAAACAACAAAAGAAGGACCAAAATGATCCTCCATTCATTAATAACACCAAAAATTGAATCAGAACCCTCTTAATTATATAACATGCAAAACAAATGACAAGACATTAAAAAACACAAATGCCATATCCAATTAAAATTAAATATTGAAAAAAAACTAAATATAGAATCACAAAATCACAAGAAAATAAAGATAAAGCTAATAAACAAGGCAACAAAAACACTAAATATATATGTACCAATCCACCATCACAAAATAAATATATAAACAAGTGAAAACACAAAACAAAAAAAAAATGTAAATGATACACAACTAAACAAAATATTACGAGAAATGAAAAAGAACCCATGAAAGAAAACGTAAAATCAAAGAGAACCCAGAATTGCATACCTGTTGAAAATAACAGATTCACGTTCCAAGAAATCAAAATATTTATATTATATAATATTATAGAGATATAAATAGAGACAGAAGAGGGGGGAGAAGGAATCGATTTTTCTTCGTGGGAGAGCAAAGTGTACGTGTGAGAGAGAAGAAACGGTTTTTAGTTTTCTACCAAAGGGACAGACAAGAGCTAACTGGCCTTGAAACCGAGTTGTTTTGTTTGTTATATTGATAGTGGTTTTCCTACTCTCGACTGTATGGTAAATTCGTGTACTTGCTGTCTTTATTTGCCAAGTGGTGGACACGTATATCTTTTGTTTCTCTTTTTCTCTTTCCTTTTTTTTTTCTTTTTGGCTTTTTTCTTCTATTTTTGTTTTGATGTGAACTTCCCAGTTACCGGTAATAAATAATTTTTTTTCCCACTTTTATTGATAAGTATAATCCATAAATCTTATTATTTTTAATTAAATTTATTCTTAATCAATTCTTAGCACATCCCGCCATATTAGTATAATGTACTAGTATTTGAATTCAAAAAATTAGAAAATGGAAACAAATATTTAATAAAAAAATTAAATTAGTGGCATCACAAAAATTTTCCCGGCCCTGTTTATTTTTATTTTTAAAGTATTTTTGAAAAAATTTAAATTTTATTTTATTTTTTTATTTAAATTTAATATTTTTTGATATTTTCAAATTATTTTGATGCGTTGATGTCAAAAGTAATTTTAAAAAATAAAAAATATATTATTTTGATACATTAAAAAAAACACTTTGAAAAGCAACTGTAACTACACTCTCAACCACCCCCTTACTCTTTAATTCATAAAATCTAAAGATGGTTTTTTCTTAAAGATGGATCTTTCTTTACTTTTGCTCAAATTGCCTATTGTTACTTTTTGCAAAGAATTAAAGTAGATTAAGACATAGTATGATTTCTTGAAAAACAATGTATTTCAATTTTATATGTATCTCAACTTTTTCATTAATATTATTATGACATGTCCAAGCTAGTTTTAATATATTGAAATTAAATAAAAAAATTCATCCAATAAAAAATGAGCTATATTTTTAAATTTATAAAAAAAATTATTTTCCATGTCAAATTTATAACTTAATTCTTATCTTATATTTAAGAATGAATCACACCCTTTAACAATATAGCTAATTCTTAAGATTGTTTTAGATGTTATAATAAATTACAAGAATATTTTCGTCCAGCCAATATAAAATGGAAACATGTATTTTAATCATCAAGCTAACTCTAAGATTTTTACAGTGATATTACTAATATTGAAAACAATAAAAAATAAATAAAGAGAAAACATGGATACTTTTACAATTTTTACATTAGGATGTATGTCAGTTCTGGTAATAATCATCCATTGAATAATTTTTTTTTATTTGATTAAATTTTCAAAAAACAGTTCAATGTTCTCATTCGTTTCTTCTTCTACCATTTTTTTTTGTTTTAAAAAGTTGTTATTAAAATTTTGAAAAGACATCTAGTAGTTTCTCTCCACTCATACCAGAATTTTTTATTTTTTCTTCCAACCCATAACAGGACAAGCAGACATTATGCTATAAATGGATATCATTAATTATTTAACTCTGTTTGTTTACGTCAGTGTTTTTTTTTTAACATAATTTTTTATTTAATTTTTTTTTAAAATCTTTATATGATGTGTTAACATTAAAATAAAATTTAAAAAATAAAAAATATTATTTTAATATATTTTTAAATAAAAACACATTAAAGCTATAATACCAAACACCAAGTTAGTAAGTTAAGATTACAAAAACAAGGAGTTTTGTAATAAAATACAAAGTAAAGATGTACAATATGTAGTAGTTTTAATTTTCAATTGATAATTGATATTTTTTAAATATTTTTGTACCAATTTATAAGAATCTTGACTTGAAACATAAAAATTAAAAAAAAAAACCCAAAAATAAAAAAAATAAGAACAACAATACCAAAAAAGCAATTGATGTGGTAAATAGCACACAAAATAGGTGGAAGATTTGCTACTCAATCACAGGGCGAAAGAAGTAATTTGCTTATAAAACAAGCAGTATTGTATTAAAATTAAATTAAATTAAATAAATAAAAAAACTAAGTGGCATTTGAAAAACACTGTGACATGTGAGTGAATCTACTGTAGATTCAAGCAGTGTTTTTCGTTGGTCTTCCTTCATTCTTGTCGTTCATAGCATTAATTGTTGTTGTTGTGGCTTGCTTCTCGACGTTGTTGCTTGGCGAGAGGCTTTAATCAGTTCTGTTTGGTGTAGTCTCTAGGGTGCCTCGGTGTCCAAAGCCTATGTCTGCGAGTAGATTTGGCTGTGTGGTGGGGTGCTCTTTGGTGGGGTTGGGTTGGGATTAGCCAGCTTGTTTGAGAAAAATTGCAAATTGGGTGGATCTAATGGGTCTCATCCAAGGTTATTAAAATTGCATTTTGACTCGTAAAATCGTTCGATTTTGAGTCAAAACATGCTTTGCGTGCTAAATCGTTTGAAAAAATTGAAAATGGGTGAAATCGGGTGAAATCATTAAAATCGGGTGAAATCGTGAAAATCGCGATTTCAGGGCCGATTTCACGATTTTAACAAAACGCATACACTGAAGCAAAATGTTCCCCCCATGCTCCAGCTGTCCGGCGCCTATTGGCTGTGCAAATGCACAGTCACGCAGTCTTCACTCACTGCAGAACATGTGGATTTTGTCTGCATACCATAAAGAAGTGGAGGTCAGAAATCGAGGGCTGCAGAGATTAAAGTCAAGGCAATAATATTAAATTCGAATTTAATTCAGATTTTTTCCCCATATCTTTTACTTTTCTTTGTTATGTTATTTTAGCTATTCATTCACCTTAAATTACTTATGTTTTTTTTATGGTATGATAGCAAATAGAAAAGATTTTATAAATATAAATTAGATATAAAAATAGTAGCGGGATAATTTAAAAAATTATACTTATTATGATGGGTTGATTCACGAAAATCATAATTAGAAGCTTAACTCGTGTCAGATTTTAATTTATACAAATAAAAACACTGATTTTAATAAATTTGATTACTTCGACTATATTTTTAATCATTTATTTAACCCGATCAAATTTGATCAAAACTCAATTAAGTTAAATCAAATATTTTTTTAAAAAAATAAAATTGTGTTATTTCAATCAAATAATAACCCCAGCTCCTAAAATATACTAAAGCAACATAAATCATTGACTTACACAATTAAATAAACATTTTTCCATCCCATAAGATGCTTGAACTATGTATAAATTTTTATTTGAAGCATATATTTTAAGGTGCTTGAACTATGTATGAATTTTTATTTGAAACATGTATTTTCAGGTGCTTGAACTATGTATGAATTTTTATTTGAAGCATGAATTTTTTGTTAATGTATTTTAAAATTCCTTACGATTTTACGATCCGTTTTTACGATCCGAGTTTGTATTGCATTTTCCGTGCCGTGTCAAAATCGCGATTTTAACAACCTTGGTCTCATCCTTATTTGGTTTGTGGATGGACCATCATTGTACATTTAAATGCACATCCCACTTGTGGTGTGGTTAGAGGGTTATGCTTGTTAAGTGATCAGGCTTTGGTTTCATGGATTAGACATGTGGTTTGTTATGGGATGAGTTGGTTTAGCTCTCTGTTTCCTCTTCTCTCTTGCCCAAATTCTGGTTTTGTTGGGATGTTGCCAGGTGAGGGTTATTTTCATTTTTGGTTTGGTTGGCTTTCCAATTCCTGGTTCATTGGTTTTTCCCGTCATTTATTTGCATGCAGTGATTGGGATATTTGTGGTTTGGGTTATTGGGTTGGTGTCTTTTCCAAATAATTTTCTATACTACATTTGGAAATGATTGGAGTCTTTTGTTTAGAAAGTATATGGCATTTTTCTTTGGCTTTCCTCTTATTTGTCATTTGCAGCTTTCCTTTTTGTCATTGGTATTTTTACTACGTTATTGGCTTCCTCTAGGCAATTATTATGGTGAATGGCTTTGTTTGACTATCTGTTGTTTTATTTGTTTCATGTTGTGTTAATGCTTTGCTCTTTGTTTTTTTTTTCTATCAGCTTGGGCTCTATCAAGGGTCTTTCTTACCGTCTCTAGAGATGGGGCTTTGCTTTGTTGGTTGTTTGGCAGCCTTTTTTCGACAGGTTGCCTTGCTTTCTCCTATGTTTGTTATTGAATTTTTGGTCAATGTTTGGCTGCTTTCTTCAAATTCATTTCACACAGTGCGAGGGCGAGCTATTTTATATGTTTCACATTTGTAGAGGATAGAGCAACCCTAGATAAGTTAATCATGTGTGATTGGTTAGGGTAAGAAATCATGATTCATTTGATGAACAAATCAGGTTTATCTAGCACAATATGACAATAGATGTGCAAAAAAACCTTTAACCTTAATGATTTTTATTTTTTTTACTTTCCATCATTATTCTCTTGATTGTTGGAATTATTAGATGATGCCTTTTTGTGTAACTAGTATATAGGAACCCATTTCTTTATTTTATTTGAATATATTTAATGCTATAAAATTAGATTTTACTTAATTAACTTATATGATTTAGATAAGTTACTTATGATCATATAAGATTAAAAGCAGTAGTTAGGCAAAACATATATGATATGTTTAGACAGAGATTTGTCACCTAACTGATGTAGGAGTCACACATAAGGATGTGTTGATAAGTTATGTTATTTACCTAATTTAATTTATTTTGATTTGTTGAGTTATTTATGATCATATAAATTATATGGGATCATAGTCCACTAGGAAATCTAAGCAAGATTTCCTGAATTAATAATGAGGGCTATTAAATTACAGGAAAATAATGGGAGACCAAATTATTATTAAAGATCTTATTTAAATTTGGTTATAAATACTTATGCATGAAACCAATACTCGTTATCTTTTATATTAATAGGTTGATAAATTACCATGAGTAAAATAAATATATTTTTATATAGCATACTTGATGCTAATAAATTAACTAAACCAAACTTTTTGGACTGATATCAAAATATGAGAATTGTTCTCAAACAAGAAAAAAAGAATATGTTCTTGAAAATTCAATCCCTCCTGTTCTTAATAAGGACAATGATAATAAAGTTAGGACTAAATATCATTCTCATATTGATGACGACGAATAAGCTACATGTATGATATTAGCTAGCACGTTACTTGAACTTCAAACATAGCATGAGAATATGGATGCCAATATAATAATTATGTATTTCAAATAGTTGTTTGATGTGGCTAGTAAGATTGAGAGGTATAAGACCTCTAAGAAATTGTTCCGCTGTAAGATGACCGAGACTTTCTCAGCGAACACCTATATGTTAAGAATCATTAGCTATTTTAAGAAATTGGGACAATAGGATTTTGTCATGAATCATGAGTTAAACGTTGACTTAGTCTTGCATTCAAAGCATATAAGCCTACTGGGGCATCAAGAATGACAGAGAACTTGTCATCATTGTAGCAACGAAGGCCACTAAAGGAGAAACAATAAAGACTATTGATTAGTACTTAAAAGTGTATTTTTATCAAGGTTTTATATCATCATATTGCACTTAAAGTATCATTAAATTCCCTAATTTAAGCATGTTTTATAATAGCAAGTACGAGAATATAAGATATCTTTAATTTATGGTAAATGATCATTTCAAATGCAGACATGTTTCACAATTCAAAGGATTGATTGATTTGTTTAACTATTAAAATTGAGAAGACAAAGAGAGGGCTAAGCTTAAAGAAGAGATGCTGGTTCAATTCAAACTAGAACACCATTCGGTTATTGGATCATAACTGGAGCTGTAGAACTTGAAATAGGTCTAGTTTATATGGATGGAAAGCTAAGAAATATGCCTCAAACTTTCATGTGGAGTCCAAGATTCAAAACGGTCGTTGTCAAGTTCAAATTGTAACAACAAAAGAGAAGTTGGAATCTGTCCTGCAGCCTAGACACTGTTCAGTGTTCAGCCCATATCTCAAGTTCTAGAAGTCAAAATGAGCTCATTCTTATTTTGTTGGAAAGCTGAGATAAATGCTCAGAACTTTCATGAAGACTATTTGTTCAAATTATGATATTAGCAATGACGTTTTGTTCATACAAGAAGATAATGGTTGTCACCAAGTCAAGAGGTGGCCACCCACTCAATAATTAGTCATCAAATCAATAGTTCTGAATTTTAGCCTATAAAAGGAGGCATTTATCATACATTTAGACATCTTGGTGTTCAGATCAATATCACTCTCTCTCTTTGTATTTTGTAATCTTCAATTTTTATTTTATGTTATATTAATATTTTGTTTATGCTTTTCATTTCCTTTACTATACTTAGTTAACTTATATCATGTTTATGTTCATATATTGTTTATTTATGTTTTTCTTCTTCATGATGTTTAGCTAAGTTAATTTTGTCAAGGTGAAAAGGGTACACTAATGATGTAAGAATAAGTATAATATAAACTCAAGATGGACTTTAATGTTTGATACTAACATGTTTTGTATTTGTTATCTTACTCATTCTTAATACCTTACTTGTTAAATGGTTAATCTAGATTTGTATTATACAACCCTTGGTACAACAAATACTTGACACTTTCATAGCCTACTGTATGGTATAACCGACACTTGTGCTATGAAAGAAACTTGATTTGTTGTTAACATAAGTTATCACCATGAATACCTGACCATATTTACAAGTATTGACATTACTCAAATAAGATAATTAATATAATCATGTTAATAATTTATAATCTGATTGGAACCTCCTTTGTATATGGTTTCCAGTTAAGTAATAAAAGAAGTTTATATTATACTTATTTGAAATACCATTAGTGGATCCTCTAACCTTGACAATTGTTTTATCTTTGTTTAATCCTTATATCATTATCTCATCTCAAAAGTTCTCTTCAACTCCTTTCCATTTATTATTTGTAATTTTATATAATTGACCTCCCTATGGTTCGATTCCGGTCTTGCCGGGTTATTTATTACTTCGACACTTCTGCACTTGGGATAAGACATCAATCTTTTGATCGTGTCAAGTTTTTGGCGCCGTTACCGTGGAGGTAAATTCCTGTATAAATTATAATATTTATTTTATTTTTTCTTTTCACTTTTCTTGTATCTAACTTTTGTTTGTTTTGTTTTGTTTTCTTCTTCCTTTTATTCTCTCCCTACACGTGCATGAGAGTTTGGTCACGTACATTAAATGGTAGACTTTCTAGGAAATCCTCATCATTTTCAGAAAACATGGCCGAAGAGGATAATCAGTCGCTTCATAATGAGAATAATGAGAATAATCGAGTTAGAACATTGAGAGACCACATGAATCCTACAAGAACAAGTGCACCATCATGTATAATTTTCCTTCCTGATGCATCTCACTTCAATTTTAAGCCAAGCATTATTCAACTTTTACCTATTTTTCATGGCTTAGAACTAGAAAATCCATACTTGCATTTGAGAGAATTTGAAAAAGTTTGTAACACTTATTATAACTTAAATTGTAGCATGAACACCATCAGATTAAAGCTTTTTCCTTTTTCATTAAAAGATAAAGCTAAAACATGGCTACAAAATCTTAGGTCGGGATTCATTTGTGCTTGGGATGAAATGCAACAACAGTTTTTAAAGAAGTTTTTCTCTTCTCATAGAACAAACTCTTTCAAAAGACAAATCACCACATTCACTTAAAAGCTAGAAGAAACATTTTACCAGTGTTGGGATAGGTATAAAGACTTGCTTAATACATGTCCTCATCATGGTTTTGAAACATGGAGATTGGTTTCACACTTTTATGAAGGGTTAACACCTAAAGATAGGTAAATGGTGGAATTGATGTGCAATGAAACTTTTGAAGATGAAGACCTTGATGAAGCAATGGAGTACCTAGAGTTGTTAGCTGAAAATACTCAAAATTAGGACACTACAGGTGCTCGTGAGGCACCAGGTAAAACTCAACCTCATACATCTAGTGGAGGTATGTACAACCTTAAGGAAGATCATGACCTCCAAGCCAAATTTGCATCTTTAGCTAGAAAAGTCAAGGCACTAGAATTGAAAAGGAGTGGTCAATTGCAATCTGTTCAAGAAATTGTATATCAAATTTGTGAAACTAATGAACACTCAACAAATGATTGTTCAACTTTGCCTTCTTTCAAGGAATGTTTCCCTGAACAAGCCAATGCTTTAAACAGTTTCTAAAGGCCAAATCAGAATCCATACTCACAAACGTATAACCCTGGTTAGAGAAATCACCCAAATTTCAGTTGGAAGAGTGGTAACAATAATGCACAAACTTCACAACCACCATTTCAAGCACACCATAATTTTCAAAATTCTCATGGATTTGTACCTCCTTATGCTCCCCCTCCTAGAAGAAATCTTGAGGAAATATTGCATGCATTCATTGAAAAGCAAGAGACAATCAACACTCAAAATGCTCAAACTATGGCAGATTTGAAAGATATTCTTGCAAAGTTCACATATGCTCTCAGTTTTCAAGAGAAAGGTAAGTTTTCATTTCATGCTTTATTGGAGAACATAAAATTGAAAAAGCTTTACTTGATCTTGGAGTTAGTGTGAATTTACTTCCATATTTGGTTTTTCAAAGTCTCAATCTAGGTGAGTTAAAACTAACTTTTGTAACTCTTTTACTTGTTGATAGATCTGTAAAAGTGCCTAGAGGAATAGTTGAAGATGTGTTAGTACAAGTTGATAAATTCATTTATCATGTGGATTTTATTGTCTTGGATACACAACCTATTGAAGCATGTAATTTAATTCCTGTTATTTTAGGACGTCCATTTCTTGCAACTTCTAATGCATTGATTAACTGTAGGAATGGAGTGATGAAGTTATCTTTTGGAAACATGACATTGGAGATGAATGTTTTTAACATTTGCAAGCAACTTAGAGATGATAATGATTTATAGCAAAGTAGACTTTATTGAAAAATTAGTTTTTGATCAATTTAAAACTACCAGTGAAATTGAGTTTAATGAATCTGAAGATTTGCAAATAGTTTATTTTCAGGAAGAATCAAAGGCAAATAGTTGGAGACCAAAAATTGAGGAATTGCCACCACGATCAATTGAGTTCATACCTTCAAGTGTTCAACCACCAAAACCTGATTTGAAGCCGTTACCATTCAATCTCAAATACTTATTTTTGAGAGAAAATGAAACTTTTCCGGTAATAATCTCTTCCAAACTTATGCATATCAAGAAGGTAAGTTATTACAAACTCTAAAAATGCACAAAAATGCATTAGGATATGGACCACAACTAACATAAAAGGAATTAGTCCTTTGATTTGCACACATAGGATTTATTTGGAGGAAAAATTGTTAAATCTTCTAGAGAAATGCAATGAAGGCTTAATGAAAGAAGTAGTGAGGAATGAAGTCATTAAGCTTCTAGATTGTAAACCCCCGATTATAATTTTTCTAGGTTATTAAAATATGAGAAATTTAACCAATAGTAAAATGGGTTAAATTAAAGTAAAGAAACCTAAATCCAGATAAAAATAGTAAAATTAATGAAATGAAAAGTGAATATAGTACTAAATTGTTGAAAAGAAAAATATTTGTAAGGACAAAATGAATATGTAAGACCAAGGTCAATATTCAAATAACAGAAGGTTGAGAGTTTTATGTATACATGATAAAAATGGGTGGGGATAAATGTGCAATTAACAAGATGATAGAACTATAAATATCATTCTATTTTCTCTCTTGGAGTGACTTGTAAGAGCAAGAGAGAGTTTAGAGAGAGGTGTTGCGATGTCGCGGTCGCACAAATTAATTACCCTAGCTTCAAACACAATACACAAGATAGTATAGAGCAAGCAAGGGGTCGATCCCACGAGGAAGATTCAAGTCAGATTTTTATGCTAGATGATAGGCAATTTGGGGGGGTTTGGACGTTATCTAGGCTAAAGCAAAAGAAAACAGAAAACTATCAAACTAAATTTAATAAAATCAGAAAATTATCAAGAGAACAAACCTTGGTCACAAGCACACATCCACCTACAGAAATCAGAACTGATCATGGAAACGAAACATCAATTTATATTCTGAATATTTATCTCTTCTTAACATTGGTTAGTTAACGGATCCGCCGTATAACTAGCCCTAACCATCAAACAACCACAGTGTCCGCACTAGTAATTTAATTCAATGGCAGCCTTAAGAACTAGATAAGTTGATTAATCAAGAAAACATAACTGTCCGCAGTCTATGTTTGATTTGATTGAATGTTCTCCCTAAGATTAATAACGTAGATCCGCCACAATTATTAAACTCAGTTGCTTCACAAGTTCATATACCACAACTCCGGTTTTGATATCAAACTTAGCAATAAATTGTCTACAATAATAACTTAGAGTCCGCTCTAGCAATTA
Source organism: Populus trichocarpa (assembly GCF_000002775.5). Lineage (NCBI taxonomy): Eukaryota > Viridiplantae > Streptophyta > Magnoliopsida > Malpighiales > Salicaceae > Populus > Populus trichocarpa. The sequence continues at coordinate 10,700,912 of NC_037295.2, forward strand.
AAATAAACAATCATAGGAAAAATAAGCATAGGAGAACAAACATATTCATCATATAAACTGAAAAGAAAAGGTAAAATAAATCTCACAGTTCTTGAAATCCGAAGGTTTCCGTGTCCTTGCAACCAAGAAAAAGTGTTTAGCCTTGCATGTTTGTTGAACAACTAATCAAAAAGAAGGAAGAATGCATAATTTAGGGTTTCTTAGAGGAAGGGGGCGTTTTTCTCTTCTTGGCTGGCTGCCCCCCTTCTTTTCTCTCATTCTTTTTATATCCTAGGAAACCCTAGGTCTCTATTTTACAAAATAGTCCTCCATTAAGTAGATTGTTTACATTTAAGTACTTCAATAACTATTTTCCTAAAAAAGGAGAAATAGCCTTGCATGAAATCTTCAAGCTTTGACTTAGAGGAGCTAAATTGCTGAAATACAAACTTGGATATCGGTTTAGATGCTTCGGAACGTAATTTGGACTCGTTTCTTCACGAAACCTGTTTGCTGGCAGAATTTAGTTGTCATCTTTGAAAAATCATATCTCCCTCATATGACATCAGTTTTAGCTGAAATTTGGAGCGTTTATAGACCTTTGAGACATGAATCCAAAAAAATTTAGTTTGCATCAATTGGACTTTTGTAGCTCCAGATATTCAAGTTGGAATGGCCGAAGGTCAACACTGGCAGATTGCGAGATTTGACTTTGAAGGCTGCGATTTCCATGCTCTTCCTTATTTTATTTTCTTGCCTTAGATTTCCAGAAAGGTATGGATGTTAGCTTTTTAATGCCACTGGAATCACTTCATTTCAACCTCTAGAGCTCACGCTCTGCACAAAACATCGACTAAAGGTCAAATCTGCCAATTTCTCCAATTTACTCCTTTTTGCATCTTTCATCCAAAAGTGCCTTCAAAACATAAAACAAAGAATATCAATGCATTTTATATATAAAACATAGGCAAAACACTAGTTAAATATGGGTGAAACTATCGAATAATATGGTTGCATCAAATACCCCCACACTTAGCTCTTGCGCGTCCTCGAGAAAGGATAGGTAAAATCAAATTGAAGTTAAATTAAGTGAAATCACTATGACTAATCTTCTAATCTCCCATCAATATCCAAGAATATATGCATTATAAACAAGAACACAATTAAGAAGGATAAAGAGTATAAATTTTCATGAATTTATTTACATGCAAACTTCAAAATTCAATTAATCGTCGAGATTTAAATGAAATCTATGCCATGCCAAAGTGATAGGTCCTCTCATTGATATACACTCCAACACTCACGTGTTTAGGGCTTATGTGTTTAAATCTGTCAAATTCAATCAATGAATATGTTCTACCATAAGCTTGCTCTTCAATCTCATCTCCATTAATAACATATTACAAACAATGCATGAATCAAAAGGTCTTATTTTCTGGTTGTAATGGGGCTAAGGTAAAGGTGAGGTAAAAGAGAGTAAAAGAAAAGGTTCAAACCAAAGAAAGTAGAGCATTCTGAAAAATGATATTACAAACAAGATATTCCATCAAAACACATAAATTTTTCATCTTTAATCACCAATGCTTAACTTCTTTTGATTTCAAGCTTTTTCAATATAAAATCTTAAGAACATAAAGGAACACTTTTTTCTTTTTCTTTTTCTTTTTTTTTCTTTTTTTTTTCTTTCCTTTTTTTTTTTTACCTTTGGCAACTTTGCCCATCTTTTCATCAAACATCACTTCTTCTTTCTTTTCATATAATTTCCAACCATAATTCCATGAGATATCATAAGTATACGCTTTACTAATCCTTGGCCAGGGGAAAAAGAAAACATATAAAAAGTTAAGGCTTATACATGGATAAAGCAAAGAAAAGATAAACAAGCTCAAAAGGGGCTCACTAAGGATAATATGCTTTAGGTTGGCTTTTTGGCTCAAGTGGTTAAAATTCCTAATGCCTTTATCATCTTCATGTATGTATGTAATATGAATGTAATCTCAACAAGATATGAAGCAAGTTCTAAAGATACATATCATTGAAAGAAGGCACAATCAAAGAATATAATGTTGAAGGCTCAAAAGCTTGCATTGGTATAACACTATAAAGTCAACATGACATATTCTCAAAGTCAATCCCTAAACCAATTAAACCTTAAAACTTGCATGCACACTCCTTCATTCGATTTATATCTTCATCTATCTCAACTAATTCTCATACATAATACTCATATTCTCAAAAACCAATGGGAGTTCAAAAGATCAAACATAATTTTTTTTTATTTTGAAAAATAACAAAGAAAACCAAAATTAGAGAACCAACATTCTCCCAATACCCCCACACTTAAAACACAACATTGTCCTTAATGTTGAAATAAAAGAAAAGGAATATTGGAGAATGACAAAAATAAAGTAAAATGCGAAAAATAAAAGATAAGGGAAAAAGAAAGCAAATCTGTTTTTTTTTTGTGTGCTGGGTTGCCTCCCAGTAAGCACTTTTGTTTTATGTCATTGGCTCGACATGTTGCATGCTCATTCTTCATAGATTGGTTCAGCTAACTCCGCAGAAGCGGTGAGTTCTGTCGTCCAACCTTCATAGAAAGGTTTCAAGCGATGCCCATTGACCTTGAGTACTTTGTTGGTTTCTAAACTTGTAATTTCAACTGCACCATAAGAAAAAACATTAGAAACAACAAATGGTCCAATCCAACGAGAGCGTAACTTTCCAGGAAAAAGTTTCAAACGCGAATGATAAAGAAGGACTTTGTCTCCAACATTAAACTCTTTTCTTGTAATCATTCGGTCATGGAGACTCTTAGTCTTTTCTTTATAAATCCTTGCATTCTCGTAAGCATCATTTCGAATCTCTTCCAACTCTTGCAATTGCAACTTTCTTGCAATCCCAGCAGCATCATAATCCATGTTACATTTTTTAATGGCCCAAAAAGCTTTGTGTTCAAGCTCCACCGGTAGATGACATGCTTTTCCATAAATCATCCTATAAGGTGACATTCCTATAGGTGATTTGTAAGCAGTCCGATAAGCCCAAAGTGCATCACCATGTCGTAGACTCCAATCTCGCCGGTTAGGTTGCACTGTCTTCTCCAAAATGGACTTGATTTCTTGATTTGAAATTTTAGCTTGGCCATTCGTTTGAGGATGGTATGCTGTGGAAGTTCAATAAGTCACATGATATTTGCGTAACAATGCTTCCATTGAACGATTGCAAAAATGAGTGCCACGATCACTAATGATAGCTTTAGGAATTCCAAACCTGTCAAATATGTGAGTCCTGACAAAATCTAAAACAACCTTAGCATCGTTAGTTCGTGTGGCTTTCACCTCAATCCATTTGGACACATAATCAACAGCAAGAAGGATATAAAGATTGTCAAAAGAAGAAGGAAATGGACCCATAAAATCAATACCCCAAACATCAAAAATTTCACTCACAAGAATATTCGTTAAAGGCATTTGATTCTTATGTGTGATATTACCTGTTTTTTTGGCATTTTTCACATGATTTGCAAAAATGATATGCATCCTTAAAAATAGAAGGCCAATAAAAACCACTTTCAAGTACCTTGTGGGCCGTTCTTTTTGCTCCAAAATGCCCACCACAAGAATGAGAATGACAAAAGGTAAGAATGGAATGAAATTCATCTTGTGGTACACATCTCCTAACTACTTGATCCACACAAAATTTCCACAGATAAGGAGTATCCCAAAAATAATATTTAGCATCAGCTCGTAACTTGTCTTTTTGGGATGTAGACAAACCTAGAGGGAATTCTTTGGTGACTAAATAGTTCACCAAATCAGCATACCATGGTCTTGTAGAGGAATGTAACACATACAACTGCTCATCGGGGAATGTCTCTCGTATTGTTTCGGTTTGTATATCCTCAGTCCTCAGTCGGCTCAAGTGATCAGCCACATGATTTTCGGCACCTTTTTTGTCTTTGATCTCAAGATCAAATTCTTGGAAAAGCAAGATCCACCTAATCAATCTTGGTTTGGACTCCTTTTTCTTCAAAAGATACCTTAAAGCTGCATGATCAGTAAAAACAATGACTTTTGTACCAAGTAGATATGACCTAAATTTTTCAAGAGCAAACACCACTGCAAAAAGTTCCTTTTCAGTTGTATGGTAATTGCATTGTGCTCCGTCCAACATGCGGGAAGCATAGGCGATAACATGCAAATTCTTCCCTATTCTTTGCCTAAGGACAGCCCCTACCGCATAGTCACTTGCATCACACATTATCTCAAAAGGCTCATCCCAATTTGGTGGTTGGATGATAGGGGCAGATGTGACACGCCTCTTAAGCTCATCATGGGCATCTTTACATGCTTGATCAAACACAAAATCCACTTCTTTGGCTAATAGTTTGCACAAGGGTGCTGTAATCTTAAAGAAATCTTTGATAAAGCGTTGATAGAAACCTGCATAGCCAAGAAAAGAACGAATTTCCCTCACGCAGGAGGGGTAAGGCAATGCTGAAATAACATCTATTTTAGCTTTATCAACCTCTAATCCACGTGAAGACACAACATGCCCAAGAACTATTCCTTGTTCTACCATAAAATAACACTTTTCATAGTTGAAGACAAGGTTAGTTTCAATGCACCTTTTCAAGATCAAAGATAAATTTTCTAGACATTTATCAAAAGAATCACCATACACCGTGAAATCATCCATGAAAACCTCAATTATTCTTTCAACATAGTCAGAAAAAATACTCATCATGCATCTTTGAAAAGTTGCAGGTGCATTACAGAGACCAAATGGCATTCTCCTATATGCATATGTACCAAATGGACATGTAAATGTAGTCTTTTCTTGATCCTCAGGATTAATAACAATCTGATTGTATCCACTATATCCATCAAGAAAGCAATAAAAAGACTTACCTGCTAGGCGTTCAAGCATTTGATCCATGAATGGTAATGGGAAATGATCTTTGCGTGTAGCAAGATTTAGCTTTCTATAATCAACACACATTCTCCATCCACTCGAGATGCGAGTATGAATGAGCTCATCATTTTTGTTTTTCACCAACGTGATTCCGGTCTTTTTAGGCACCACATGGATTGGCGCAACCCATTTACTGTCCGTGATGGGATAAATGACTCCTGCATCTAACAGTTTTAAAATTTCAGCTTTCACTACCTCCATCATAGGCGGGTTCAACCTCCTTTGCGTTTCCCTTGTTGGTTTCGTATTTTCCTCCAGTAGTATGTGATGCATACACATTGAGGGACTAATGCCCTTGATGTCGGCTAAAGTCCATCCAATGGCCGTCTTGTGATCACACAACAACTTCACAAGTTTTTCCTCTTGCGTACTTGTCAAACCTTTTGCTATGATAACGGGAAGTGTATTGTTGTCGCCAATGAATACATACTTCAAATTATCGGGCAAAGGTTTCAATTCTAACTCGGGGGCCTGTAAAATAGACGACAAAAGCTTTTTATGTGAAAGTACTAAATCAACAAAGACATTACCATGAGGAATGGTTTGCAAAGTTTGCAAAGCTAATGCTGATTTGTGCACGTTTTGGGGAACACATATGTGCCTTTCCATCTCGTCTATCTTGGTAAAATCATAGCCATAGCTCAAAGCTACGCTTAATCCGTCCTCACGATCAAAATCAAAAACTTGTTGCACACACTTATCAACCTGGTCATAACATGTGATAGAATAAACATTACTATAAGGATATTTCATTGCATCATGAAAATTAAATTCAATCTTTTCATCTCCTACCTCCATAGACAAAGTATCCTTACCACAATCAATCTTTGTATTGGCAGTTTTCAAAAATGGTCTCCCAAATAATATAGGAGTGTTGTTTGATGAATCACAAGAATCATGTTCCATATCAAGAATATAAAAGTCGCATGGAATAACCAAACTATCAATCTTGACTAGGACATCTTCTATCACACCAAGTGGGTAAACAAAACTACGATCTGCAAGTTGTATTACAATGCTAGTTTTATTCAAAGGTTCAAGACTAAGAGAATCATAAACATGTTTAGGCATAACACTAATGGATGCACCTAAATCGCACAAGGCCCTTTTGAAACTAGCATTACCAATAACACATGAGATAGTAAACGCACCTGGGTCCTTTTGCTTCAAAGGCATATTCTTTAGAACAACAGCAGATACAACTTCACCCATACTTACCGTTTCGTGACCTTTTAGTTTGAAAGCTCTCTTGGTAGTACACAACTCCTTCAAGAATTTGGCATACTTCGAAATTTGCTTGATAGCATCAAGCAAATGAATGTTGAGTTCCACTTTCTTGAAAACCTCTAAAATCTCTTTTTCTTTGTCCTCTTTTTTTGACCTAGAAGAATTCACAGGAAAGGGTGGAATTAGTTGAAAACTGGAATTCATTGAGTTAGGACTTACCTTCGGAGTAATGGTCATTGTTTCAGTTTGGGAAAGAGGAGGATGTTTCTTCTTTCTACTCAATTCGGTTTCTATCTCTTCTTCTTTCTCAATCTCAATTTGTTTCGACCTTTGCTCTTCAAGTTCTTTCCCACTTCGCAGCATGATCGCACTAACATTCTCTTTTGGATTCAAAGCTACTTGCCCCATTTGCTTTTCCAAGTTGTGAATACTTGACCTTGTTTCCTGTTGAAAAGACATGACATTTTGTTGTAAGGTCACAGTGTTAGAAGCCAAAGTTTTCATCATCTCACGAAGATCATCAGTGGATGACGACCCCATAACATTGGAGTTTGTGAATGGAGGAGGGGGTTGTCTTGCTTGATAATTCTGTTGGGATTGAAATCCATGGGGATGGAACTGTCGTCCTTGATTGCTTTGTTGAGGTGGGTTCCCATAGCGTAAGTTGGGATGATCTCTCCATCCAGGATTGTACGTGTTGGAAAAGGGATCATATTTACGCTGGGGTTGTCCATTGAATGCTCCATCAACTGTATTAGCCTGTTCAATGTAATCTTCTTGCATTGTTGGGCACATATCTGAGGCATGTCCTTGTAAGGAACATATGCTACAAACTTTTACATGCTACAAACTTTTACCTGCTGTACATTTCCACAAGCTAAAGAACGCACAAGAGAAGTAAGATCATTAACTTTATTTTCAAGGTTAGAAACACTTACCTCATTTACTCGTTTGTTTGAGAAATCTCCACGAGTGCCAAACTGTTTCGAGTTGGCTGCCATGTTTGAGATCAATTGGCGTGCAGCCTCGGGTGTCTTATCTACTAATGCCCCTCCACTTGCAGCATCAATGATACTACGGTCAGGAGGCATCAATCCTTCATAGAAATATTGAATGAGCAGCTGATCAGGTATTTGATGATGAGGACATTGAATGCAGAGTTGCTTAAATCTTTCCCAATATTCGGAGAGTGTCTCTCCATGAGATTGCTGAATCCCACATATTTATTTCCTTATGTTGGCAACTCGAGATGCTGGGAAATACTTCTCAAGGAAAATCTTCTTCATGGCATTCCAAGTTCCAATAGATCCTGGGAGAATAGAGAAAAGCCATGTCTTTGCTGCCCCTTTTAAAGAGAAAGGGAAAGCTTTCAACTTAACCTGTTCTTCGTCAACTCCATTCGGTTTCATGCCAATGCAAACCATATGGAACTCCTTGAGATGAGTATGAGGATCTTCTCCTGCAAGACCATTGAATGTTGGTAGCAAATGTATAAAACCAGATTTGAGCTCAAAGTTTACATTATTGTCGATGTTTATGCACAGTGGCTGATTTTCCACGTTAGGAGCAGCAAGCTCCTTGAGTGTTTGTTGTCGTGCAACAGCCATGGTGTTGAGGCGAGCTTCCTTTCGTAACCTGCGTAAAGTGTTTTCTATTTCGAGATCCAACTGCACTTGAATTTGATTAGTAGAACGGGTTACAGGCATAAATCTTCAAGAAAACTCAAAATAAACCAATCACACAAGAGATTGAAAACAATGCAAATTGTACGAAAATCCTACGGTAGAAAACTAAAACTGCCTAAAAACCCTAGAAAACAGTGGAATTTGGCCTCGACAAGGTGAGGCTAGTGGTTTATCACTAGTCCTGTTCAGAACATCGTTTCACTTTAGGAAACAAAAGGCCGATACCTAATTCCACCAAAAAATCTGTTTTGAACAGTACCGCTGCCGTAAGTGAACAGTATTGCCGCAAGCAAAAATTCTATCTTTTTTTTTTTTAGAAAAAATAAATAACAATCACAGCAAATAAAAATAACAGCACAAGAATCAACTAAAATTACTTCCCCGGCAACGACGCCAAAATTTGTTGCGATGTCGCGGTCGCACAAATTAATTACCCTAGCTTAAAACACACAAGATAGTATAGAGCAAGCAAGGGGTCGATTCCACGAGGAAGGTTTAGTTCAGATTTTTATGCTATACGTTATGTAATTGGGGGGGTTTGATTTGCAATGATCTTAAACTATGGTAGAAATTAAACTAACAAACAAAATCAATTAAAACTGAAATATATCGAGAAAACAAACCTTGGTTGCAAGCACACATCCACCTACAGAAATCAGAACCGGTCCTTGAAACGAAACTTCAGCTTATATTCTGAATTTTTATCTTTTCTTAACATTGGTTAATTAACGGATCCGCCGTATAACTAACCCTAACCAACAAATAATCACAGTGTCCGCACTAATGATTTAATCCAATGGCAGCCTTAAGATCTAGATAAATTCATTAATCTTAACAACCAAGTTGTCAGCTTGTGTTGCTTTGATCGAATGTTCTCCCTAAGTTTAATAACGTAGTTCCGCTACAATTATCAAGCTTAGTTGCTTCACAAGTTTATATACCACAACTCCGGTTTTGATATCAAACTTAGCAATAGATTGTTCACAATAATAACTTAGAGTCCGCTTTTAGCAATTAAGATAAACAATCATAGGAAATATGCATAGGAAAACAAACATACTCATTCATAATACAAACTGAAAATAAATGGAAGAATAAATCTCACAGTTCTTGAAATCTGAAGGTGTTTGCATCCTTGCAACCAAGAAAACGAGCTTAGCCTTGCATAACTATTGAACAACTACTCCTAAAGATGAAAGAATACATGATTTCTGATTTGTAGAGGGGAGAGTTTGTGTTTCTTCTCTTATGGCTACCACCCTTCTTTCTTTGATTCTACTGCACTCCCTCTCCCTCTCTCTTGGCTCTCTTAATATCATGAACTTAGCTGCCTATTTATACACAAATTGTAAGTAAGAAAAATCAAAGTTCAAGTGTGAACATCAAGAGATGGTGGTAGTGTGAAGGCAGCTGGTGGCTGGTGGCTGGTTTGAGGTTGGTGGCTTGAGGTTGGTGGCTGCCTTCCTTGACCTTCTGGATTGATTTACTTGAGGATCTAAATTGCTGAAATTAAAACTTGGATGTCGGTTTTGATGCTTCGGGATGTAATTTGGATTCGTTTCTTCACGAAACCTGTTTGCCGGCAGAATTCAGTTGTCATCTTTGAAAAATCATATCTCCCTCATATGACATCGTTTTTGGCTGAAATTTGGAGCGTTTGTAGGAATGTGAGTCAGAAATACAAAACAATTGAGTTTGCATCAATTGGATATTTACAGCTCCAGATATTGAATTTTGAATGGACAAAGGTCAACAGTGGCAGAATGCGAGTTTTGACTTTGAAGGATGTGATTTCCATGCTCTTTGTATTTTTATTTTTCTTGACTTAGATTTCCAGAAAGGTATGGATGTTATCTTTCTAATGCCACTGGAATCACTTCATTTCAACCTCTAGAGCTCACGCTCTGCACAAAACATCGACTGAGGGTCAAATCTGCCAATTACCTCCAATTTACTTCTTTTTGCATCTTTCATCTAAAGGTGCCTTCAAAACATAAAACAAAGAATATCAAGACATTTTATACATAAAACAATAGGAAAAACACTAGTTAAATGTGAGTGAAACTATCGAATAATATGGTTACATCAGTAACAGTCCAACGGTTGTTGATGAGCAATTTTAACTGTCTTCGAGGAAGAACTAGGTTCTCCTCCCAGCAAAGAACTTGTAGCCTCGTGTCTTGGCTTTCCATCGAGAACAATCGCACTTGAAATGGACTTCTATAAATCTAGATATAGTTAAAAATTTGAGGAGAGGTCGGACAGTCACATTTCAATATCAAGACAGTAATAGTTGGACACTAACAGTCCAATGTTTGTTGATGAGAAATTTTGACTGTCTTAGAGGCAGAACTGCGTTCTCCTTCCTTAAGAGAACTTGTAGCCTCGTGTCTTAGCTTTCCATCAAGACCAATCGCGATTGAAATGGAGTTCTATAACTCTAGATATAGTTAAAACTCTAAGGAGAGGTCGGACAGTAACAGTTCAATATCAAGACAGTAACAGTTGGACAGTAACAGTCCAATGGTTGTTGATGAGCCATTTTAACCGTCTTTGATGAAGAACTGGGTTCTCCTTCCTAAAAAGAACTTGTAGCCTCGTGTCTTAGCTTTCAATCGAGACCAATCGCGCTTGAAATGGAGTTCTATAACTCTAGATATAGTTAAAACTCTTAGGAGAGGTCGGACAGTAATAGTTCAATATCAAGACAGTAAAAGTTGGACAGTAAAAGTCCAACGGTTGTTGATGAGCAATTTTAATAATATTAGAGGCAGAAAGTGGTTCTCCCTCATTAAGAGAACTTGTAGCCTCTTGTGTTTACTTTCCATCGAGACCAATCACGCTTGTAATGGAGTTATATAACTCTAGATATAGTTAGAAGTCTTAGGAGAGGTCGGACAGTAACAGTTCAATATCAAGACAGTAAAAGTTGGACAGTAACAGTCCAACGGTTGTTGATGAGCAATTTTAATAATATTAGAGGCAGAAAGTGGTTCTCCTTCATTACGAGAACTTGTAGCCTCTTGTGTTTACTTTCCATCGAGACCAATCATGCTTGTAATGGAGTTATATAACTCTAGATATAGTTTGAAGTCTTAGGAGAGGTCGGACAGTAACAGTTCAATATCAAGACAGTAAAAGTTGCACAGTAACAGTCCAATGGTTGTTGATGAGCAATTTTAAAAATCTTAGAGGCAGAAATTGGTTCTCCTTCATTAAGAGAACTTGTAGCCTCTTGTTTTTACTTTCCATCGAGACCAATCATGCTTGTAATGGAGTTATATAACTCTAGATATAGTTAGAATTCTTAGGAGAGGTCGGACAGTAACAGTTCAATATCAAGACAGTAACAGTTGCACAGTAACAATCCAATGGTTATTGATGAGCAATTTTAATAATCTTAGAGGCAGAACTGGGTTCTCCTTCCTTAAGAGAACTTGTAGCCTCGTGTCTTAGCTTTCAATCGAGACCAATCGCGCTTGAAATGGAGTTCTATAACTCCAGATATAGTTAAAACTCTTAGGAGAGGTCGGACAGTAAAAGTTCAATATCAAGACAGTAAAAGTTGGACAGTAACAGTCCAACGGTTGTTGATGAGCAATTTTAACTGTCTTCGAGGCAGAAAGTGGTTCTCCTTCATTAAGAGAACTTGTAGCCTCTTGTGTTTACTTTCCATCGAGACCAATCATGCTTGTAATGGAGTTATATAACTCTAGATATAGTTAGAAGTCTTAGGAGAGGTCGGACAGTAACAGTTCAATATCAAGACAGTAAAAGTTGGACAGTAACAGTCCAACGGTTGTTGATGAGCAATTTTAATAATCTTAGAGGCAGAAATTGGTTCTCCTTCATTAAGAGAACTTGTAGCCTCTTGTTTTTACTTTCCTTCGAGACCAATCATGCTTGTAATGGAGTTATATAACTCTAGATATAGTTAGAATTCTGAGGAGAGGTCGGACAGTAACAGTTCAATATCAAGACAGTAACAGTTGCACAGTAACAGTCCAATGGTTATTGATGAGCAATTTTAATAATCTTAAAGGCAGAACTGGGTTCTGCTTCCTTAAGAGAACTTGTAGCCTCGTGCCTTAGCTTTCCATGGAGACCAATCCCACTTGCAATAGAGTTCTATAACTCTAGATATAATTACAATTCTGAGAAGAGGTCGGACATTAACAGTTCAATATCAAGACAGTAACAGGTGCACAGTAACAGTCCAATATTTGTTCATGAGCAATTTTAACTGTCTTAGAGGTAGTAATGGGTTCTGCTTCCTTAAGAGAACTCATAGCCACGTCTCTTAGCTTTCGAACGAGACCAATCGCGCTTGAAATGGAGTTCTATAACTCCAGATATAGTTAAAATTCTTAGGAGAGGTCGGACAGTAAAAATTCAATATCAAGACAGTAAAAGTTGGACAGTAACAGTCCAACGGTTGTTGATGAGCAATTTTAACTGTCTTCGAGGCAGAAAGTGGTTCTCCTTCATTAAGAGAACTTGTAGCCTCTTGTGTTTACTTTCCATCGAGACCAATCATGCTTGTAATGGAGTTATATAACTCTAGATATAGTTAGAAGTCTTAGGAGAGGTCGGACAGTAACAGTTCAATATCAAGACAGTAAAAGTTGGACAATAACAGTCTAACGGTTGTTGATGAGCAATTTTAATAATCTTAGAGGCAGAAATTGGTTCTCCTTCATTAAGAGAACTTGTAGCCTCTTGTGTTTACTTTCCTTCAAGACCAATCATGCTTGTAATGGAGTTATATAACTCTAGATATAGTTAGAATTCTGAAGAGAGGTCGGACAGTAACAGTTCAATATCAAGACAGTAACAGTTGCACAGTAACAGTCCAATGGTTATTGATGAGCAATTTTAATAATCTTAAAGGCAGAACTGGGTTCTCCTTCCTTAAGAGAACTTGTAGCCTCGTGCCTTAGCTTTCCATGGAGACCAATCCCACTTGCAATAGAGTTCTATAACTCTAGATATAATTACAATTCTGAGAAGAGGTCGGACATTAACAGTTCAATATCAAGACAGTAACAGGTGCACAGTAACAGTCCAATATTTGTTCATGAGCAATTTTAACTGTCTTAGAGGTAGTAATGGGTTCTGCTTCCTTAAGAGAACTCATAGCCACGTCTCTTAGCTTTCGAACGAGACCAATCGCGCTTGAAATGGAGTTCTATAACTCCAGATATAGTTAAAATTCTTAGGAGAGGTCGGATAGTAAAAATTCAATATCAAGACAGTAAAAGTTGGACAGTAACAGTCCAATGGTTGTTGATGAGCAATTTTAACTGTCTTCGAGGCAGAAAGTGGTTCTCCTTCATTAAGAGAACTTGTAGCCTCTTGTGTTTACTTTCCATCGAGACCAATCATGCTTGTAATGGAGTTATATAACTCTAGATATAGTTAGAAGTCTTAGGAGAGGTCGGACAGTAACAGTTCAATATCAAGACAGTAAAAGTTGGACAATAACAGTCTAACGGTTGTTGATGAGCAATTTTAATAATCTTAGAGGCAGAAATTGGTTCTCCTTCATTAAGAGAACTTATAGCCTCTTGTTTTTACTTTCCTTCGAGACCAATCATGCTTGTAATGGAGTTATATAACTCTAGGTATAGTTAGAATTCTGAGGAGAGGTCGGACAGTAACAGTTCAATATCAAGACAGTAACAGTTGCACAGTAACAGTCCAATGGTTATTGATGAGCAATTTTAATAATCTTAGAGGCAGAACTGGGTTCTCCTTCCTTAAGAGAACTTGTAGCCTCGTGTCTTAGCTTTCCATGGAGACCAATCCCACTTGCAATAGAGTTCTATAACTCTAGATATAATTACAATTCTGAGAAGAGGTCGGACATTAACAGTTCAATATCAAGACAGTAACAGCTGGACAGTAAGAGTCCAATATTTGTTCATGAGCAATTTTAACTGTCTTAGAGGTAGTAATGGGTTCTGCTTCCTTAAGAGAACTCATAGCCACGTCTCTTAGCTTTCGAACGAGACCAATCGCGCTTGAAATGGAGTTCTATAACTCTAGATAAAGTTAAAACTCTCAAGAGAGGTCAGACAGTAACATTTCAATATCAAGACAGTAACAGCTGGACAGTAACAATCCAATGGTTGTTGATGAGCAATTCAATTATCTTAGAGGCAGAACTAGGTTTTCCTTCCTTAAGAGAACTTGTAGCCTCATGTCTTAGCTTTCCAGCGAGACCAATCACGATTGAAATGAAGTTCTATAACTCTAGGTATAGTTAAAACTCTTAGGAGAGGCCGGACAGTAACAGTTCAATATCAAGACAGTAAAAGTTGGACAGTAACAGTCCAACGATTGTTGATGAGTAATTTTAACTGTCTTAGAGGCAGAAATTGGTTCTCCTTCATTAAGAGAACTTGTAGCCTCTTGTTTTTACTTTCCATCGAGTCCAATCATGCTTGTAATGGAGTTATATAACTCTAGATATAGTTAGAATTCTTAGGAGAGGTCGGACAGTAACAGTTCAATATCAAGACAGTAACAGTTGCACAGTAACAATCCAATGGTTATTGATGAGCAATTTTAATAATCTTAGAGGCAGAACTGGGTTCTCCTTCCTTAAGAGAACTTGTAGCCTCGTGTCTTAGCTTTCCATCGAAACCAATCATGCTTGAAATGGAGTTCTATAACTCTAGATATTGTTACAACTCTGAGGAGAGGTCGGACATGAGAGTTTGGTCACGTACATTAAGTGGTAGACTTTATAGGGTATCCTCATTATTTTAAGAAAATATGGCCGAAGAAGATAATCAATCGCTTCATAATGAGAATAATGAGAATAATTGTGTGAGAACACTTAGAGACCACATGAATCCCACAAGAACAAGTGCACCCTCATGCATAGTTTTTCCTCCTGATGCATCTCAATTTAATTTTAAGCCAAACATTATTTAACTTTTACCTTCTTTTCATGGCTTAGATTTAGAAAATTCATACTTGCATTTAAAAGAATTTAAGGAGGTCTGTAACACCTATAATGACTCAAATTGTAGCATGAACACCATCAGATTAAAGCTTTTTTCTTTTTCATTAAAAGATAAAGCTAAAACATGGTTACAAAATTTGAGACCAGGATCTATTCGTGCTTAGGATGAAATGCAACAACAATTTTTAAAGAAGTTTTTTCTGTCTCACAGAACAAACTCTTTTAAAAGAAAAATTATTACTTTCACTCAAAAACCAGGAGAAACATTTTACCAATGTTGGGATAGATATCGAGACTTGCTTAATACTTGCCCTCATCATGGTTTTGAAACATGGAGATTGGTTTCACATTTTTATGAAGGGTTAACACCTAGAGATAGGCAAATGGTTGAATTGATGTGCAATGAAACTTTTAAAGATAAAGACCCTAATGAAGCAATGGAGTACCTAGACTTGCTAGCTGAAAATGCTCAAAATTAGGACATTACAGGCACTTATGAGGCACCAAGTAAAACCCAACCTCATACATCTAGTGGAGATATGTACAACCTTAGGGAAGATCATGACCTCTAAGCCAAGTTTGCATCTTTAGCTAGAAAAGTCGACGCACTAGAATTGAAAAAGAGTGGTCAATTAAAATCTGTTCAAGACACTGTGTGTCAAATCTGTGAAACCGATGAACATTCAACCAATGACTGTCCAACTTTACCTTCTTTTAAGGAATGTCTCCATGAACAAGCCCATGCTTTAACAGCTTCCAAAGGCCCAATCATAACCCATACTCGCACACATACAACCCTGGTTGGAGAAATCACGCAAATTTCAATTGGAAGAGTGATAACAATAATACACAAACTTCACAGCCATTACTTCAAGCACACCATAATTTCCAAAATTCTCATGGATATGCACCTCCTTATGCTCCCCCTTCTAGAAGAAATCTTGAGGAAACATTGCATGCATTCATTGAAAAGCAGGAGACAATCAACACTCAACTTGCTTAAAGCATGACAGATTTTAAAGATACTCTTGCAAAGTTCACATATGCTCTCAGTTTTCAAGAGAAAGGTAAGTTTCCATCTCAACCACAGCAAAATCCCAAGGGGCAATACAATGCAAATACAAGTAGTTCTGGAAGCCAACACATGGATCAAGCCAAATCAGTCATCACTCTTCGCAGTGGTAAGGTTATTGAAAAACCCATTCTTGAACCTTGTGAGAAAGATGATGAGTTAATCTCTGAGAGTAAGGAAGGGGTTGAATATGAACATTGCAAAGAAAAGATTGATTCCCCGCCAGAACTTCCATTTCCTCATGCCATGACCAAACAAAGAAAAGTCAATCATAACTCTGAAATCTTTGAAACTTTCAAGCAGGTAAGGATCAATATACCTTAGTTGGATGCTATTAAACAAGTACCTTCTTATGCTAAATTTTTGACAGATCTGTGCACTGTGAAGAGAAAACTGAATGTGAAAAAGAAAGCCTTTTTAGCTGAACAAGTAAGTGCCATTCTTCAGAACAATAATGCTTTGAAATATAAAGACCCTGGTTGTCCTACAATTTCTTGCTTTATTGGAGAACATAAAATTGAAAGAGCTTTACTTGATCTTGGAGCTAGTGTGAATTTACTTCCATATTCAGTCTTTCAGAGTCTCAATCTAGATGAGTTAAAACCAACTTCTGTAACTCTCTTACTTGCTGATAGATCTGTAAAAATGCCTAGAGGAATAGTTGAAGATGTGTTAGTACAAGTCGATAAATTCATTTATCCTGTGGATTTTATTGTCTTGGACACACAACCTGTTGAAGCATGTAATTTATTTCCTGTTATTTTAGGACGTCCGTTTCTTACAACTTCTAATGCATTGATTAATTGTAGGAATGGACTGATGAAGCTATCTTTTGGAAACATGACATTGGAGATTAATATTTTCAACATTTGCAAGCAACCTGGAGATGATAATGATTTACAGGAAGTGGACTTTATTGAAAAATTAATTCATGATCAATTTCAAACCACTTCTAGTGAAACTGAGATTGATGAATTTGATGATTTGCAAATGGTTTATTTTTAGGAAGAATCAAAGGCAAATAGTTGGATACCAAAAATTAAGGAATTGCCACCCCGATCAATTGAGTCCATACCTTCAAGTGTTCAACCACCAAAACCTGATTTGAAGCCATTACCATTCAATCTCAAATACTCATTTTTGGGAGAAAATGAAACTTTTCTGGTAATAATCTCTTCCAAACTTAATACACATGAAGAAGGTAAGTTATTACAAACTCTGAAAATGCACAAAAATGCATTAGGATGGACCATAGCTGACATAAAAAAAATTAGTCCTTTGATTTGCACATAAAGGATTTATTTGGAGGAAAATGCTAAATCTTCTACAGAAATGCAACGAAGGCTTAATCCTAATATGAAAGAAGTAGTGAAAAATAAAGTCATTAAGCTTCTCGATAATGGAATCATTTATCCTATTTCTGACAGCAAATGGGTAAGTCCTACCCACGTTGTACCCAAGAAGTCTGGAGTCACTGTGATAACAAATGAGAAAAATGAGTTAATTCTAACTAGGACTATTACTGGTTGGCGCATGTGCATTGACTATAGGAAACTTAATTCAACGACTAGAAAAGATCATTTTCCTTTACCTTTCATGGATCAAATCCTAGAAAGAGTTGCAGGTCATGAATTTTATTGTTTTCTAGATGGCTATTCAGGTTACAACCAAATTGAAATTGCATTGGAAGATCAAGAGAAGACTATTTTGACATGTCTATTTGGTACTTTTGCATATCGAAGGATGCCTTTTGGATTATGTAATGCACTAGCCACGTTTCAAAGATGCATGCTCAGTATATTTAGTGATATGATTGAATGTTTTCTTGAAATTTTTATGGATGATTTTTCTGTTTTTGGCGATTCATTTGATGATTGTTTGACTAACTTAGAAAAGGTTTTGAGCAGATGTGAAGAGAAGAATCTTGTACTGAATTGGAAAAAATGTCACTTTATGGTAACAAACAGCATTGTACTTGGTCACATTGTTTCATCGAAAGGAATTGAGGTTGACAAATCTAAAAATCATCCAAGAAGCCCAGTTCTACGACTGACGCTGACATCTTCTGCGCACATATACTACTGTTGACTGAGAAATCGTTGATGAAAAATGAGTCCCTACTGTCCCAAAAATCATCCTCGAAACACAGTTCTATGGCTGTCACTGAAATCTTCATTGTACATAGACTACTGTTGTCTCAAAAACCGTTGATGAGAACTAGGACCCTGGGACGCAAAAATCATCAAAGAAGCCAAGTTCTACGGCTGACGCTGACATCTTGTGTGCACATAGACTACTGCTGACTAAGAAACCGTTGACGAAAACTGAGTCCCTGCTGTCCCAAAAATCATCCTCGAAATCCAGTTCTACGGCTATCGCTAATGTAAATAGACTAATGCTGGCTCAGAAACCTTTGGTGAAAACTGGGACCCTGGGACCCAAAAATCATCCAAGAAGCCCAGTTCTACGGCTGACGCTCACATCTTCTGTTGATGAATGGTAGTATGAGTATTACGAAGGATTTACCAGTGTATTATACTGAATGTAATTGTGACGAATGGTTTTATGAGTATCACGAAGGATCTACTGTTTTATTATATTGAATGTAATTATGATGAATGTACTACAAAGGATCTACTGTTGTATTATATTGAATGAAATTATCGCAAATGGTTGTATGAGTATTACGAAAGATCTACCGTTATATTATACTGAATGTTAATTATCATGAATGGTTGTATGAGTATTACGAAGGATCTACTGTTGTATTTTTATTGAATGTAATTGTGACAAATGGTTGTATGAGTATTACAAAGGATCTACCATTTTATATTAATGAATGTAATTTGGCAAATATATTATGAAGGATCTATCGTTGTATTATATTGAATGAAACTGTCACGAATGGTTGTATGAGTGACACGACCAAAAAATTGATGTCTTCTCCCAAGTGCAGGAGTGTCGAAGTAATAAATAACCTGGCAAGACCGGGGTCGAACCACAGGGAGGTTAATTGTATAAAATATAAACAACAATAATACAACAACAATAGTAACAATAATAACAATATACCAGGGAGGCACAGTTTCAACCCCATCCTCCTCCCTTTGATATATTATGCTATTGCGGAATGGTGGTCAAGGACTATATCCTTGTGTCTATTTAGGTTTTTTAGTATTGTATTATGGTGTTGTCTTTATAGGCATGTCTTCCTGTTGGTGCAGTCATTGCCTGTTGCTGTGCTGTTTTGTATTGCTGGTTTGGGTTGCAGGATGTTGCTGCTCATTCTGCTGGATGTTTTCTTGCCTGATGGCTAGGGCCTGTTGGTAGGCTTGTTTCTTGCTCTGTGTTTGCTGTATGAGTCTATTCCCCCTTTTGGGAAGCTTGTACTCTTTTGGGAGCCCTTCTTGGGTTTGTGGCTGTGATAGCTTTGTGTTCTGTTTTGTGTTCTGCATGAAGGTTGCGTTAGTCTGCTGATTATGGTTCCTGCTGCCCTGGTCTTCGGCCGCAGGTTGCTGCTGGATTGCTGGTCTGCTTCTGGGTCCCACTGGTTGTGTTGTTTGCAGGCTTTGTGGCCTGCTGGCCGGCATTTTTGTTGCTGTTGGGTGTGTATAAGCCCTGTTGTGGGGTCCTTTTGCTTGCTGCTGTTGCTTGGCAGGTTGTTGTACAGATGTGCTTGTTGCCCAGCTGGTTGGGTTGGTTAGACTCTATTGATCTTCTATTCTGTTGAGCTCTGTTGTGGGGTCTCCTGCTGGTCCTAGTGTGCCCTATTATGGGGCTTTGGTTCATGCAATTGGCTTGAAGTTAGTGGTCCACGCTTGATGCTGGCTCTAGGGAATCTGTTCCCTTTGGTGCTGTCACTTGGAAATCAGTTGGTCCAGGCTGTCTTGGCACTGGTTTGCTGTTTGGTGGCTTCTGTTTCGGCTTAGTGGGGGCATGTTCCTCAAGGTCTTTTGTTCCCTGCATGAGGGATGTTCATGCTATTTGTATATGGGATCTTATTCCCTTTTTCAAGGGAGTGTGTTCCCGTTGATCTTACTATGGTTTATGCAAAGGAGTCTGTTCCCTTTGCCTGGATTTGTATGTCCTTTTGTATTGCTGGTTTCCAGCTTGTACTGCAAGCTTATCTTGCTCTTTTTGATCTATACAATACTTACATTTGATCACAAAAAAAAAATAGTAGTAGTAGTAGTAGTAGTAGTAGTAGTAGTAGTAGTAGTAGTAGTAGTAGTAGTAATAATACCAATAATACTATTAATAATGATAATAATAAAGATGAAGAAGAAGAAGAAGTTGATGAGAACTTTGAGATGGAAGATTAACGTAAGGATTAAACAATGATAACAACAAATATCAAGGTTACAGGATCCACTAATTGTATTTCAAACAAGTATAGTATAAACTCTTTTTATTCAATTGGAAACCACACACAAAGGAGGTTCCAATCAGATTATAAATTATTAACATGATTACTTTAGTTATCTTATTCGAATAATGCTAATACTTGTAAATGTTGTCAGGCATTCATGATTATAACTTATGTTAACAACAAATCAAGTTCCTTTCATAGCTCAGGTGTCGGTTATACCATACAGTATGGGCTATGAAAGTGCCAAGTATTTGTTGTACCAAGTGTTATACAACATAAATCTAGATTAACCATTTAACAAGCAAAGTATTAAAAGTGAACAAGATAACAAATATAAAGCATGTTAGTATCCAACATTAAGGTCCATGTTAAGTTTATATTATACTTATTCTTACACCATTAGTGTACCCTTTTCACCTTGACATAATTAACTTAGCTAAACATAATGAAAGAGAGAAACATAAATAAACAAGGAAAGGAAATGAAAAGCATAAGCAAGAAATTAATTTAAGCAAAACTTAAGCATTACAAAATATAAAGAGAGAGCAAGAGCATGATCTTGATCTGAACACCAAGATGCCTAAATACATGGTAAATGCCTCCTTTTGTAGGCCAAAATTCGGAACTATTGATTTGTTGACTAATTGATGAGTGGGTGACCACATCTTGACTTTGTGACAATCCTTATCTTCTTGTCTGCCCAAAACATCATTGATAACATCATAATTTGAACAGACTTAAATCATGAAAGTTCTAGGAAATTGTCTCCGCTTTTCAGGGTAAAAATTTGAGATCATTTGGACTTCTAGAACTCGAGATATGGGTTGAACACTGAACAGTGTCTGGGTTGCAGAACAGATTCGGACTTCTTCGTTGTTGCTACAATTTGGACTTGAAAACGGCCTTGTTAAATCTTGGACTCCCATGAAAGTTGTAGGCCTATGTCTTAGCTTTCCATCCATATAAGGCAGACCTAAATCCGAGATCTACAGCTCCAGTTATGACCCGATTACCGAACAGTGTTCCAGTTTGGACTGCACCAACATCTCTTTTCTAAGTTTGGCCATCTCTTTGTCCTTTCAATTTTAGTACTTCAACTCATCAATCAATTCTTTCATTTATGTGATAGGCCTGCATTTAAGATGAACATTTACCATAAATTAAAGGTATCTTATATTATTAGATATGTTATTATAAAACAAGCTTTAGTTAAGGAGTTATTGATACTTCAAGTGCAAAATGATGATATAAAACCGTGATAAAAATGCACTTTTAAGTACTAATCACACCCCCCAACCAGCTTATTACTAGTCCCTAGTAATCAAAGCATTAAAATAGAAAAACAATTTACAAATTCCACAAAGCAAGGCATTCATCATTCAACTTCCATTAATCTATCCAGATAAACAAACTCTCATTAAGTTTATATATTTGTTCAATACCTCTTAAACAAGATATTAATAAACCTTCATTTTTATGTGCTCAATGTATGAAAACATAGATGATGGGGCTTTTATTGGAAGAAAACTATATTTTGTATTAATGTTTAAGGTTAATGTCCTTGGGTTGGGATTATTATCTTTTTTTTTCTTCAATATATATACATATAACTTAAAACACGATGCATCTTTAACCCATGTAACGAGCTTTCGGCTAATGACTCCCAAACCAGTTGGTCTTCGGGCATTAGGTGTTGAGACACCCCTACGAGCTTAGTAACTCGGGTTGTAGATACTGATACATAGATAGTGCAATGTTTGATTCCCTTAAGCTTTTCTCCTTAACCCATGTAACAGGCTTTGGGCCAATAGCTCCCAAGTCAGTTGACTTTAGGGTATTAGGTGTTAAAACACCCCTTCGGGCTTAATTGCTTAGATTAAGGAGGCTACGAAACCAAACTTATCTACGTTTTTATTATCATCAATTTGTTTTGTTTTTTTTTGTTTTTTGAAAATTATATACTAACCCTTTCCCTTAGTTGTTACCTTTAACAAAAGAACATAAATAATGTAATAATCCAATGTGCAACCCACAATCATATGTTAAAGTGTGTGTGCGTGTGAAAATGAAGGTTTAAGAATATTTGTTAAATAAGTATATGAGCAGAATCAAGTGATAACAATGCGAGAGTTTGTAAACCTGAATATTTCAAGAAGTATTATGATAGACCTTGATAAGACTATTTACTAAGATGCGTCTCAAGAGTTAATAAAATTCCTCCTTACTCTGCCATCCTAATAACAGTTTTGTCAAATGGTTTTAATAATAGCAAAAACAGTTAGTAAGTTAGTTTTTTTTTTTTTAATGTCAACTACTACCCTCTCCCCCCAACCAGAACGAGACATTGTCCTCAATGTCATAAGGTAGAAAGATAGAGTATAAAAGACATCACCTAAAACAGCGAACACTGACAAATCTGAAACACACTTAAACAAATATAAGAAATAACAACACAAAATAATATGCTATTAATAAAACCAAAAGACATAAGGTTTCACAAACGAAGGCTCAAATCCAATCTAAGCTTTTTACGGCTTTCCTTAGTTGACCAATTTATGCGACTCATGGAGGGATCAATTACAGGGATGAAAGATTGTAGTTGGTCAATCAATTGTTCAGCAGTAGCAGCAGCGATTATGATTTGTCGTGCCGAAGATGTTAGAAATTCCTGTTCCACAGCTTGATCAAGAAAAGACAACAAATTATCATAAAAACCATTAACATTTAACAGACCTATAGGTTTATGGTAAATGTGCAGCTGAGCCCAAGAGGAAATATGAAAGATCTCTTCCAATGTGCCCAGACCACCTGGTAAGGCAATGAAGGCATCAGCATGGTTAAACATTGCATTCAATCGATTAGACATTGTGGAGACCTGTAGTTCCTCTCCAATTGTTTTTCCAATGATGTCCCCTTTTGCTAAAGCTTTAGGGACGACCCCCAAAACTTGACTACCTCCTAAAAATGCAGCTATTGACACACCCCCCATTAACCCAAGGCTGCCTCCTCCATACACTAAATGAATCTTTCTCTCAGCTAATACCTGACCAAGATGATTTGCTGATTCTAAAAGCTCTTTTTCTTTCCCAGGACTGGATCCACCGAAAACACAAATATTTCTGATGTGATGACTTGAGGAACCTGCCATTTCTACACACTTCTATATTTGTTAAATGTATGGGTTGAGTAGAAATGAAGGGAAGGAAGAGAAGATTTTATAGATGAGAAATTGAAGATGCAATCATACCACCTATATGTAGGCCAGCTGGAGTCTCACACACTCTCTCTCTCTCTCTCTTTATTTATTTATTTATTTTGAAAAAGCATGTGTATGTACAGGTAGTTGTGATTGTGGCTCACATCTTCCCTTGGTTTTACGTCCAAGAACGACTTAAACACCCTCTATGGGTCGGGGATAGGCTTTTCATCCAGTTTTCTTAAAAACTAGCAAATAGGGTCTTTTATAGTTAGATTCCCAAGACTAAGTCGATCATGTTCTTTATGAAATTGTGGCCATAAATCATGAATTGCACGATGCACATCTCCACTAGGATGCGTCTCAAGGGTCAATAGAAGATTATCTAAAGACCCCTTACTCAGACCATCCTTAATGAATTGTAGTTTATCTTCACAGTTTATAGATACCATTCCTAAAGAACGACATGTTGCATTACAAGTCCATCTAGCACATCTGTGACAGACTTTCAGTCGTTTTGCACGACGTTTCTTTGCAAAAGTGTTTTTACCTGTTCCAGGCATGTATGAGATGAAAGAATTGGAGGACTCACCTGAGAATCGGACCTTTGCTTCAATCAGCCAACGAATATCTTCAGGAATTCCATGATTCATTAACAACCTCAATCTTGCACACCTAGCACGGTAAATTTTTGTAATCACATTCTGAGGCAGAGCGGGAAAGTACTTTTTCAATTTTTCAAGAGTGGTGTCCATTTTCAAATGAGAATTGGAGAAGAGATTCAACGAAGAGAGAAAGAGCAAAGAATTGCACAAATATATACAGATATCAATTATTATGGAAAACTGAAAGAACCAACTGAAGTCACGGAGTACCGTTATCCGCCATTTGACCGGGGTGAGAGAGACTAGCAAAACAAAATTCATCCCAAAACGAAACACAAAACAATATGAGAAAAAGAATCATTCTTTATATACAGGATCACTCAATTCAATAGAGTCATTTTCAACTGAAAAATTATCAAAGTAAACTTTCAAATGATGTCCATTTACCTTGAAAACATTGCCATTCTTTGGATTCTCGATATCACAGGCCCCATATGGATACACATGTTTCACAATAAAAGGACTACTCCATCTTGATCTTAGCTTTCCAGGAAATAAATGGAGTCGAGAATTATAAAGCAAAACTTTTTGACCAACATCAAATGTTTTTCTCAAGATTCTCTTGTCATGAAATTCTTTGATTCTTACTTAATGAATTTTTGAATTCTCATATGCATCATTTCTTATTTCCTCAAGCTCATTTATTTGTAACTTACGCAGCTGACTAGCATCATCAAGGTTTGAATTAAAAGCTTTAATAGCCCAATAAGCTTTATGTTCAAGTTCCACAGGCAAGTGACAAGGTTCTCCATAGACTAGTCCATAAGGTGACATACCTAATGATGTTTTATAAGCAGTTCGATAAACCCAAAGTGCATCATTAAATCTTAAAGACCAGTCTTTCCTATTAGGGTTCACTGTTTTCTCCAAGATTTGTTTGATCTCCCTTTTAGCAAGCTCTACTTGTCCACTTGTCTGAGGGTGATAAGGGGTGGCAACTTTGTGTGTGATTCCATATTTCTTCATTAAAGACTCAAATGGCTTGTTGCAGAAATGTGTTCCACCATCACTTATCATGGCTCGAGGGATTCCAAATCGACTCAAAATATTTTCTTTCAAGAACTTTATCACTGTTTTGTGGTCATTGTTTCGACTTGGAATTGCCTCTATCCATTTTGAAACATAATCTACTGCGACTAATATGTACAAGAAACCAAATGATGGAGGAAATGGACCCATGAAATCTATACCCTAACAGTCAAAGATCTCAATGACAAGAATAGGATTTAAGGGCATCATGTGACGTTTTGAAATAGATCCCAACTTTTGACAATTTTCACAAATCTTGCAGAATGCATGTGAGTCCTTGAACATGGTGGGCCAGTAAAATCCACTTTGTAAGATTTTTGTAGTGGTCTTTCTTGATGAGAAATGACCCCCACATGCCTCAGAATGACAAAATTTAATGACACTACTTACCTCATTATCAGGAATGCATCTTCAAAATATTTGATCAGGACAATATTTGAATAAATAAGGGTCATCCCAATAAAAGTTCTTTACTTCGTTCAAGAACTTTCTTTTGTCTTGGGTACTCCAATGAGCCGGCAATTGTCCTGAAACAAGAAAATTAACAATATTAGCATACCAAGGCATTGTAGAGACAGAAAATAAAGATTTGTCAGGAAAGTAGTCATCGATTGGTGTGATGTCAGATCTCGAATCTGTTGTCAATCTTGACAAGTGATCTGCGACAACATTTTCGGTGCTTTTCTTGTCTTTGATTGTGATATCAAATTCTTGAAGTAACAAAATCCACCGAACCAATCTAGCCTTAGAATCTTTCTTAGAAAGAAGATATTTCAATGCTGCATGATCACTAAAAACAACAACAGGTGAGCCAACAAGATAAGACCTGAATTTTTCACATGCAAATACTACTGCAAGTAATTCTTTTTCAGTGGTGGTGTAATTCATTTGAGCACTATTCAAAGTTTTACTTGCATAGTAAATCACATAGGGTTTCTTCTCTTTTCTTTGTCCCAAGACAGCACCCACGACATAATCACTAGTGTCACACATTATTTCAAAAGGTAAATACCAATCAGGAGGTTGAATGATAGGAGCAGAAGTAAGCAAGTTTTTAAGTTTAGCAAAGGCTTCTTCACAATGTTCAGTCCATTCAAAAATATTATCCTTTGTTAGAAGATTACTCAAGGGCTTAGATATTACACTAAAATCTTTGATGAACCTTCTATAAAAACCAGCATGTCCTAAGAATGATCTAACATCTTTCACAGATTTTGGTGTTGGCAAGTTAGCAATTAACTCGATTTTAGATTTGTCAACCTCAATTCCTTTTCATGAAACAATGTGACCAAGTACAATACTGTTTGTTATCATAAAGTGACATTTTTCCCAATTCAATACAAGATTCTTCTCTTCACACCTGCTCAAAACCTTTTCTAAGTTATTCAAACAATCATTAAATGAATCACCAAAAACAGAAAAATCATCCATAAAAATTTCAAGAAAACGTTCAACCATATCACTAAATATATTGAGCATGCATCTTTGAAATGTGGCTGGTGCATTACATAATCCAAAAGGCATCCTTCGATATGCAAAAGTACCAAATGGACATGTGAAAGTAGTCTTCTATTGATCTTCCAATGCAATTTCAATTTGGTTGTAACCTGAATAGCCATCTAGGAAACAATAAAATTTATGACCTGCAACTCTTTCTAGGATTTGATCCATGAAAGGTAAAGGAAAATGATCTTTTCTAGTCATTGAATTTAGTTTCCTATAGTCAATGCACATGCACCAACCAGTAATAGTCCTAGTTGGAATTAACTCATTTTTCTCATTTGTTATCACAGTGACTCCAGACTTCTTGGGTACAACTTGGGTAGGACTTACCCATTTGTTGTCAGAAATAGGATAAATGATTCCATTATCTAGAAGCTTAATGACTTCATTTTTCACTACTTCTTTCATATTAGGATTAAGCCTTCGTTATATTTCTCTAGAGGGTTTAGCATTTTCCTCCAAATAGATCCTGTGTGTGCAAATCAAAGGACTAATTCCTTTTATGTCAGCTATGGTCCATCCTAATGCATTTTTGTGCATTTTCAGAGTTTGTAATAACTTACCTTCTTGATGTTCATTAAGTTTGGAAGAGATTATTACCAGAAAAGTTCCATTTTTTTCCCAAAAATGAGTATTTGAGATTGAATGCTAACAGCTTCAAATCTGGTTTTGGTGGTTGAACACTTGAAGGTATGGACTCAATTGATCGTGGTGGAAATTCCTCAATTTTCGGTCTCCAACTATTTGCTTTTGATTCTTCTTGAAAATAAACCATTTGCAAGTCATCAGATTCATCAATCTCAATTTCACTAGAAGTGGTTTGAAATTGGTCATGAACTAATTTTTCAGTAAAGTTCACTTCCTGTAAATCATTATCATCTCCAGGTTGCTCGCAAATGTTGAAAATATTCATCTCCAATGTCATGTTTCCAAATGATAGCTTCATAAGTCCATTCCTACAATTAATCAATGCATTAGAAGTTGCAAGAAACGGACGTCCTAAAATAATAGGAAATGAATTACATGCCTCAACAGGTTGTGTATCCAGGATAATAAAATCCACAGGGTAAATGAATTTATCGACTTGTACTAACACATCTTCAATTATTCCTCTAGGTACTTTTACAGATCTGTCGGCAAGTAAAAGAGTCACAGAAGTTGGTTTTAACTCACCTAGATTGAGACTTTGAAAAACTGAATATGGAAGTAAATTCACACTAGCTCTAAGATCAAGTAAAGCTCTTTCAATTTTATGTTCTCCAATAAAGCATGAAATTGTAGGACAACCAGGGTCTTTATATTTCAAAGCATTATTGTTTTGAAGAATAGCACTTACTTGTTCGGCTAAAAAGGCTTTCTTTTTCACATTCAGTTTTCTCTTCACAATGCACAGATCTTTCAAAAATTTAGCATAAGAAGGAACCTGTTTAATAGCATCCAACAAAGGTATATTGATCCTTACCTGTTTGAAAGTTTCAAAGATTTCAGAGTTGTGATTGACTTTCCTTTGTTTGGTCATGGCATGAGGTTAATTGTATAAATTATAAACAACAATAATACAACAACAATAGTAACAATAATAACAATAACAATAATAATAATAGTAGTAGTAGTAGTAGTAGTAGTAGTAGTAGTAGTAATAACAATAACGTTGTGGCTGAAGTTGAGACATTGGATCTTGAAGATCCAATACCATTGTAGTATCAGAAGTAATGAGTTTTTATTTTTATTTTTATTTTTTTCATTTTTATTTATTTTTCGTTCTTCCATCTCTTATATTTTCTTGTTCATGCATTAGGGACAATGCATTATTTAAGTTGGGGGGGGTGTGAGGTTCTTTATTTAAAAAAAAATCAATGTGTTTGTTTTAGTTGTGATATGCAGGTAAAACAAAATATCAAGCAAGAAGTCAGCTCATGTCCAATTCAATCAGACATTCATCCTTGAGAACAAAAGGGGGGAGTAACAGTTTTCTAATCTTTATACTTTTCTTCTCTTTCTTTTTTTTTACATTGAGGATAATGTAAAACTTAATTTTAGATATTTGATTATGTTGAATACTTGAGATGACCATGCTTGTTAAAAAAACAAATTTGCATTCGTATGTGAATGAGACTTGTTTAGGATCAACATTACATTTTTGGATTCATTATTGTGTTGAACATTGCATGCTTTAATTTGGGATGGATAATATCTTATAAAGCAAGATATAGCATACTCTTTTTTTTAAGATTATTGAAGTACATCTTTCCTTGTAAAAGTTGTGTGAGTTGTGTGATTATGCATGAAAGATGAGTGTGATGCTTTACTTGTGATTATCCCTTTTGATCTAGTCCTAAACAAGGTTTAAGTAAATAGAGTAATCATTATTACACAAATGTGTACAAAGTTCTATCTACTCCAATGTTTTGAGTTGCTCAGTAACTAGGGGTATTCATCACAAATGTTTATCTTTACGTCAAACGGCAGCTTGAAATATGAGTATGCAAAGCACTTTAAGTTTGTGACTTTGTGAGTAACCGGGTGCATTCATCACAAATGCTTGTATTCGCGTCAAAAGGGAAGTGACCACTTAAAGAAAAAGAATAAATAATATCTTCAAAAAAAAAAGAGAAAAAAAAAGAAAAAAGAAAAAAATATATATAGATATTTCTCTAGTTTGCTACCTTGTTTGTAGTAGTAAGAAGGGAAGATTACAAGTTGAGTTTTTGCGTAAATCAATTATGTTGGTTGCATGATAAATACGATTGAATTTGGAATTTTGTATGGATGTTTGATTTAGAGAATGTGAGTATGCTTATTTTTCTTTATTTGCTATTGTGTACACTAAATTAAAGATACCAATGTTTGCATGATAGGTCCTTTAAGTGTGATGAGTCGAGCCTAATTATGTTATTATTATTCTTTTTATTTCAAAGGTTTTATGTTTTGTTTTGCTTGAGGACTAGCAAAATCTAAGTTGGGGGGTGTGATTGTGCATCAAAAGTATGATTAAGTCTCTTATTTTACATATGTATTTATTGTTTTTATTTGGGTTTTTTATAATAATTGATGTGCTTTTTAGTAATGAAGTTTCTTTTAATGTTTCGATAGGTTTTTGGAGGTTAAATGAATTATTTCAGAAAATTCAACGTCGGAATTCAGAACAAAGAATTGAAGAGAAATCTAGTTGAAGATTGAAGCAAATCTTGGTTCAAATAAGTGCTCCAAATTTACCCCAATTGTTGTTGCATTTCATTGCGAGTTAAAACAAGCCGATCATAAAAAGCGGTCAAGCAATTTTGGCGCTGTTGCCGGGGAGCTAGCAAGCAAAGGTAACAAATTTATATTTGATTATTGGAAAACAAAAAAATTACATATAAATAAAAAATCAAATGGCTGGTTTTACCGCCTAAAAAAAAAATTGTCCTCAACTTTTCGGATATTGGACTGTGGACTGGACTATTAATTGTTGGATTTTGGTTGGTTCAACCATTTTGCTTTTATTGTCTATTCTAATTAGTTTCTAATATTTATTGTTTATATTATAAGGCTTGTTTTACCGCCTTTTGTTTATTTTATTTTATTTTGTTGTGATTATTTTTCTAATATTTATTGTTTGAAGTGCTTGGCCGGTATTACCGCCTTTTTATTCATGCTTGTTATAATTATCTTTTAATGTTTATTGTTGTTAATATTGCTTATTAGTTGGAGAGTGAATTTCTTAATTTGTTGTATTTTTATTTTTGTGCTATTACTTTATCTCTTACGTTTCATTTACTTTTATTTGCAATCTTCTTTTTCTTTTTCTTTTTTTTTTCCCTTTCCTTTCATATTCATATAATTGTTATATTATTTTTTTTTTTATCATGGCTAATGTTGAAGATGTAGAGGGTGAAGGGAGTGTTCAAGGTAATGGACCTCCACAATTCAATGATCAACCTAATTTTCAAACTCTTAGAGAGTATCTTCACCCGGCTAGACAAAGTACACCTTCGTGTATTATCTTGCCTCTTAACCAACAAGCTTTCAATTTGAAACCGAGCATGATTCAACTTCTTCCCACATTTCACGGTATGGATTCTGAAAATCCATACATATATATTAAGGACTTTGAAGAGGTATGTAATACTTTTATTGATAGAACATGCACCGAGGAAACCATTCGGCTTAAATTGTTCGCATTCTCTCTAAAGGATAAAGCCAAGCTTTGGCTAAACTCCTTGCATCCTAGGTCTATAGGTACATGGAGAGAAATGCAAGCTGAATTTTTGAAAAAATACTTCCCCACTCATAGGATGGCAGCCTTACAACGTCAAATGATGAATTTTTCTTGTAGTCCAAATGAGTCATTTCACCAAGCTTGGGAAAGGTTCAAAGACTTGTTAAATGCATGCCCCCACCATGGTTTTGAGATGTGGAGGTTAGTGAGTTTCTTCTACGACTCTCTTACCGCAGATTTTAAAAAGCTAGTGTCAACCATGTGTAATGGTGAGTTTTATTACAAAGAACCAAGTGAAGCCTTTGATTTCTTTGATCAATTGGCTGAAAACACAAAGCAATGGGAGACTTCTCTCCCACTTCATGTTGAGTCTAGAAACACCATTTCTCATTCAACTGGGAAGTTCCAATTGAAAGAGACTGATGACCTCAATGCTAGATTAGCCTCATTGGCTAGGAAAGTAGAGTCTCTTGAGATTAAAAAAGTGCATGTCATGAGTGAACAATAAGAGGAAAGTTGTGTTGTTTGTGAGAGCAAAGGGCATAGGACAACTGAGTGTCCTACCATTCCAGCCTTCAAGGAAGTGCTATATGGCCAAACTTCTGATTCAAGTAATGTTAGAAAGCCATTTTCAAACCAAGTAGGCAATCCCTACTCTGAGACCTATAATCCTGGATGGAGGAACCACCTAAATTTTGGATGGAGAAATGAGGGCTCTTCAGTACCTCAAACATTTCAACCTCCAACCCAACCATTTCATGCTCCCACACATAACACGTACCAACCACCTCATAAGAGATCCCTAGAGGATACTCTTCAACAATTCATGCAAATGCAAGGAGGAATCAACAACCAATCTTACAAATTTCAAGACCAGACCAATAGGACCTTAGATGACATTCGAAGTCAACTAACCAAGTTGACTCAATCACTAAGCATTCAAGAGAAGGGAAAGATTCCAGCTCAACCAATGCCAAATCCTAGAGGTCAGGTACACATGAGTGAATCCTCACCTAGTGAACCTTCAAACCATGAACAAGTCCAAGCCATCACTACCCTTAGAAGTGGAAAGATTGTTGACAAAGCTATAGGTTTTAGGATTGCTAGGGGTATTGTGGAGGAGAAATATAAGGAAAGTGAAGAGGGAATCAAAACACAAGTGATAAATGAGAGTTTGAGTGAAAAAGAAGGTGAGATAAATGAGAAAGAGATGAGTGAGAAAGGAGATGATTCAAGAAAAATTGGAGTCAAAGTGAGTGATTTAGAATTTGTTCCTAGAGCACCATTTCCACAAAGGTTAGGGAAACCTAAACATGATCTTATGAACTCAGAAATCTATGAATTGTTCAAACAAGTGAAAGTCAACATTCCACTCCTTGATGCAATTAAACAAGTCCCTTCTTATGCAAAGTTCCTCAAGGACTTATGCACAGTCAAAAGGAGATTGAATGTGAAAGAAAAAGCCTTTCTAACTGAACATGCTAGTGCCATCATCCAGTTTAAGACCCCTCCCAAATACAAAGATCCTGGTTGTCCTACCATTTCATGCATTATTGGAAGTCATAAGATAGATCAAGCTTTGTTGGATTTAGGAGCAAGTGTGAATTTAATACCCTATACTGTTTACTAACAGTTAGGTCTAGGAGAAATCAAGCCTACTCGAATCACCCTTCAATTAGCTGATAGGTCAATCAAGATTCCCAGGGGTATTGTTGAGGATATGTTGGTCCAAGTAGATAAATTCTACTTTCCTGTTGATTTTGTAGTGCTAGACACCGCACCAATTCAAGGTTCTAATGCTCCCATCCCAGTCATCTTAGGTAGACCTTTCCTAGCTACATCCAATGCTTTAATCAACTGTATGAATGGGGTGATGAAATTGTCTTTTGGGAATATGACTGTGGAGATGAACATATTCAATGTCTCCAAACAAATTGGTGAACATGAGGACATTAGAGAGGTGGATTTGATCCAAACAGTTTGTCAAGAACACTTTGAGAGAGTGTGGATCAAGGATCCATTGGAGAGAACTTTAATTCATGATGAAAGATTTTGTTCTTTGGAATGTGTTGATGAGGAAGTAAGAGAACTCGAGACTTATCTAGATCCAATGCCTATTATGTCAATAGGTCAATGGACCCCATTGTTTGAGCCTTTGATTTCACCCCAAGTGAAAGTTGAGGCATCTCTTGTCCAACCTTATAAACCAGAAAGGAAGCCTTTACCGAGTGATCTTAAGTATGCATTTCTAGGGGAAGATGAATCATATCCTATTGTGATTTCATCAAAACTTAGCATAGAGCAGGAACAAGAACTTTTGAGAGGTGAGAAAACACAAGAAAGCAATTGGGTGGACTATTACTGACTTTAAAGGAATTAGCCCTCTTTTATGTACACATAGAATCTATCTTGAAGAAGAGGCTAAATCTGTGAGGCAAATGCAAAGACGATTGAACCCAAACATGAAGGAAGTAGTAAGAGGTGAAGTGCTTAAGCTACTTGATGCAGGTATCATTTACCCCATTGCAAACTCAAAATGGGTTAGTCCAACCCAAGTTGTCCCTAAAAAATCTGGAGTTACGGTAGTGAAGAATGAAAATAATGAGCTAGTACCAACTAGAATCCAAACTGGATGGCGTATGTGCATTGATTATCGTAAGTTGAACATGGTGACTAGGAAGGACCATTTTCCACTTCTATTTTTAGACCAAGTGCTTAAAAGAGTAGCCGGAAGAGCTTTCTATTGTTTTCTTGATGGATACTCAAGTTACAACCAAATTGAGATTTTCGTAGAAGACCAAGAAAAAACCACTTTCACTTGTCCTTTTGGTACCTATGCTTATAGAAGAATGCCTTTTGGCTTGTGTAATGCACCAGCCACTTTTCAAAGGTGTATGATGAGTATCTTTAGTGACATGGTGGAAATTTTTTTGGAAGTTTTCATGGATGATTTTTCAGTTTATGGGGATTCTTATGAGTTGTGTCTAATGCATTTAGAAAAAGTTCTTGAAAGGTGTGAAGAGAGAAATGTTGTACTCAATTGGGAGAAGTGTCCTTTTATGGTGACACATGGCATTGTCTTAGGTCACATTGTCTCTTCAAAAGGGATAGAGGTAATAAGTCAAAGGTTGAAGTCATTCAAAAATTACCTACCCCTCGGACTGTGAAAGATGTGAGATCCTTTTTAGGACACGCTGGTTTTTACCGAAGATTCATTCATTCTTTTAGTACCATTGCCAAACCATTGTGTAACTTGTTGTCACAAGATGTTCAATTTGATTGGACATCAAAATGTCAAGAAGCTTTTGAAAAGCTTAAAGGGTTGTTGACCACTACACCAATCATGCAAGCTCCTGATTGGTCTTTACCATTTGAACTGATATGTGATGCTAATGATTTTGCGGTAGGGGCTGTTTTAGGGCAAAGAAAAGATAAGAAGCCTCATGTCATTTATTATGCTAGCAAGACTTTGAATGATGTTCAATTGAATTACACTACAACTGAAAAAGAACTCTTAGTTGTGGTCTTTACGTTAGACAAGTTTAAATCTTATTTGGTTGGATCTCTTGTTATTGTTTTCACTGATCATGTAGCATTGAAATACTTGCTCACAAAACAAGATGCCAAGCCACGTTTGATTCGATGGATCCTCCTACTCCAAGAGTTTAACCTTGAAATTTGAGATAAAAGGGGAGTAGAGAATGTAGTGGCTGATCATTTGTCCCGTCTTTCAAGCTATGAGACCATAATTGATGAATCTCCAATAAATGAATTCTTTGCTGATGAAAATTTATTTTGTGCAGGTATTGTTTCCTACATTGGCTCTCCATGGTATGCTGACATAGCAAATTACCTAGCCACAAGTCAGATTCCTTCTCATTGGTCTAAACTTGACAAACAAAAATTCTTGCGCAACGTGCGTACTTTTTTTTGGGATGACCCCTACCTATTTAAATACTGCCCTGACCAAATTGTTAGACGGTGCATCCCTGATCATGAAATTCCAAGTGTCATTAATTTTTGTCATGCATTAGCCTGTGGTGGGCATTTCTCTCCCAAGAAAACCACTGCCAAGATCTTGCAGTGTGGTTTTTATTGGCCCACCATGTTCAAAGATGTCCATGCCTTCTGTGTTGCATGTGACCGATGCCAACGACTAGGTAACCTCACTAGCCCTATTTTTGTTTTGGAAATATTTGATTGTTGGGGGATTGATTTCATGGGACCTTTTCCAAGTTCATTTGGTTACCAATTCATCCTTGTAGCTGTTGATTATGTGTCTAAATGGGTGGAGGCCATTGCATCTCGAACTAATGACCACCGAGTAGTGGTCAAATTCTTGAAAGAAAACAGTTTCTCTCGTTTTGGCATGCCCAGGGCTATGATTAGTGATGGGGGAAAACATTTTTGTAACAAGCCCGTTGGGATTTTGATGAGAAAATATGGTGTAATTCACAAGGTCAGTACCCCCTATCACCCACAGACTAGTGGCCAAGCTGAGTTGGCAAATAGGGAGATCAAGAACATTTTAGAGAAAACAGTCAATCCAAACCGTAAAGATTAGTCCCTACGACTAGTTGATGCTTTGTGGGCATATCGCACTGCTTACAAGACCTCTTTAGGAATGTCTCCTTATAGGCTAGTTTATGGAAAGCCTTGTCATCTCCCTGTTGAGATTGAGCACCGTGCATATTGGGTCATCCGACAATTCAATGACAATGAAAATGAGGTTGGCAAAAATAGAAAGCTTCAATTGGATGAATTAGAGGAGCTGAGAAATGATGCATTTGAAAATGCAAAAATTTCAAAACATAAGATGAAAGCTTTGCATGATAAATATATTTTTAGAAAATCCTTTCATGTTGGTCAAAAGGTTCTCTTGTATAATTCACGATTACATCTCTTTCCTGGGAAGTTAAGGACAAAATCGATTGGTCCATTTGTGATTAAATCCATCTCTAAGCATGGTGCATTTAAGGTAGAAAATCCTAAGAATGGAAATGTTTTCAAAGTAAATGGTCATCGATTGAAACCTTATCTTGAAACGTTGTGGCTGAAGTTGAGACATTGGATCTTGAAGATCCAATACCATTGTAGTATCAGAAGTAATGAGTTTTTATTTTTATGTTTATTTTTTTCATTTTTATTTATTTTTCGTTCTTCCATCTCTTATATTTTCTTGTTCATGCATTAGGGACAATGCATTATTTAAGTTGGGGGGGGTGTGAGATTCTTTATTTAAAAAAAAATCAATGTGTTTGTTTTAGTTGTGATATGCAGGTAAAAAAAAATATCAAGCAAGAAGTCAGCTCATGTCCAATTCAATCAGACATTCATTCTTGAGAACAAAAGGGGAGTAACAGTTTTCTAATCTTTATACTTTTCTTCTCTTTCTTGTTTTTTACATTGAGGATAATGTAAAACTTAATTTTAGATATTTGATTATGTTGAATACTTGAGATGACCATGCTTGTTAAAAAAACAAATTTGCATTCGTATGTGAATGAGACTTGTTTAGGATCAACATTACATTTTTGGATTCATTATTGTGTTGAACATTGCATGCTTTAATTTGGGATGGATAATATCTTATAAAGCAAGGATATAGCATACTCTTTTTTTTAAGATTATTGAAGTACATCTTTCCTTGTAAAAGTTGTGTGAGTTGTGTGATTATGCATGAAAGATGAGTGTGATGCTTTACTTGTGATTATCCCTTTTGATCTAGTCCTAAACAAGGTTTAAGTAAATAGAGTAATCATTATTACACAAATGTGTACAAAGTTCTATCTACTCCAATGTTTTGAGTTGCTCAGTAACTAGGGGTATTCATCACAAATGTTTATCTTTACGTCAAACGGCAGCTTGAAATATGAGTATGCAAAGCACTTTAAGTTTGTGACTTTATGAGTAACCGGGTGCATTCATCACAAATGCTTGTATTCGCGTCAAAAGGGAAGTGACCACTTAAAGAAAAAGAATAAATAATATCTTCAAAAAAAAAGAGAAAAAAAAAAGAAAAAAGAAAAAAAATATATATAGATATTTCTCTAGTTTGCTACCTTGTTTGTAGTAGTAAGAAGGGAAGATTACAAGTTGAGTTTTTGCGTAAATCAATTATGTTGGTTGCATGATAAATACGATTGAATTTGGAATTTTGTATGGATGTTTGATTTAGAGAATGTGAGTATGCTTATTTTTCTTTATTTGCTATTGTGTACACTAAATTAAAGATACCAATGTTTGCATGATAGGTCCTTTAAGTGTGATGAGTCGAGCCTAATTATGTTATTATTATTCTTTTTATTTCAAAGGTTTTATGTTTTGTTTTGCTTGAGGACTAGCAAAATCTAAGTTGGGGGGTGTGATTGTGCATCAAAAGTATGATTAAGTCTCTTATTTTACATATGTATTTATTGTTTTTATTTGGGTTTTTTATAATAATTGATGTGCTTTTTAGTAATGAAGTTTCTTTTAATGTTTCGATAGGTTTTTGGAGGTTAAATGAATTATTTCAGAAAATTCAACGTCGGAATTCAGAACAAAGAATTGAAGAGAAATCTAGTTGAAGATTGAAGCAAATCTTGGTTCAAATAAGTGCTCCAAATTTACCCCAAAAATCAATTTTATTCCAATTCTAGAAAAGAATATCATATGATCTATTTCAAGCCCAAACTTGCCTTATGTTGTGTGCAAACTTCAACCATCAAACACTAAAGGTTTTAATGTCAATCTTAGCCCAAATAATAGGTACATTTGTATCCTTATTTGATGCTTAAATTCAGCCCCAAATCAGCCCCAAATCAGCCTCAAATCAGCCCAAGCACAATCCATGATCTTACATGTCCACACAACAAATAACATTTGATTTATTTTGGGTAATTCATTGATCCAAGAGGGCAAGCACATGGATGGAAACCTGGAGGGGACATTGTCACATTATTTTGGGTCAAAAAGAAGAAAGAGATAGCTCACAAAGGAGGAAGAAAAACGTGCACCAAAGTGTTCTCCAAGCTGGTCTGATTTGATTTTCCAGAACACCTTTCCATGTTTTGCCCATAACTTTTGATTCGGATGTCTAAATGAGCTGTTATTTAATGATATGGAAAGCTAACAGAATGGCCTATAAATATGTCTCTAATAGCCATCTTTAAAGGAGGCTTCTAAGAGGGTCGAATTGCTGTCCAAAGTTAGAGTCAGATTTGTGTCTGAATTTTTACTGAAATTGTGTTGTGTTCTTCTTTATAGATTTCGGTTTTTTAGCTTGTAAAACTCATTATTTCAGTTTGATTCAAGTTATTTCATGTTTATTAAAGTGTTATTATATATAATCATGGTTGGCTAATCTCCTTCTTGGATCCAAATCAAGGATGATGGTGGTTGAGGTGAGTTCTTTAAGATATGAATGAATCTTAATGTCTATCTTTTCATTTTCTTCATGAATGTTTTATTATTGCAAAGAAATTTTAGAAATCATTTAGGTAATGTTATAATCTTGATTTTTTATGCACAAACCTTAGTTTTGGTATAGAGATTGCTTGATTCAATGTCTTACTTAATATGAAAATACTTGTTCATTCTTAAGCAATAATCAATCTTCATCTTTTTAAACTTCATTGTAATATCTTCCGATCTAATATCACCATCGTTGATATTAGGTTGAGTTATCTTATATATGTTGAAGGAATCACCAATACATCACCATTAAAATTGATTTGGACCAAGACTTACTTTTTCTTGTCATTTAAAATCTATTTACACCTTTTCATCTTTGAAAACAAATCCATCAATCATTTTCAACCAAGTTATTGTTAATTTAATTTCTCTTGAGTTTTTTTGTTACCTAGCTTAATTTCCAGATCTAGCTCTTTATGGATATGACCTCGATCTTACCGAGTTAATTGTTACATCGTACATTCGTGCACTTGCGAGTTAAAACAAGCCGATCATAAAAAACGGTCAAGCACCTTCCTTACCCTCAGAGATTGACTCATCATCTTTCTCACAAGGTTCAAGAATGGGTTTTTCAATAACCTTACCACTGCGAAGAGTGATGACTGATTTGACTTGATCGATGTGTTGACTTCCAGAACTACTTGCATTTGCATTGTATTGCCCCTTTGGATTTTGCTGTGGTTGAGATGGAAACTTACCTTTCTCTTGAAAACTAAGAGCAGATGTCAATTTTGCAAGAGTATCTTTAAAATCTGTCATGCTTTGAGCAAGTTGAGTGTTGATTGTCTCTTGCTTTTCAATGAATGCATGCAATGTTTCCTCAAGATTTCTTCTAGGAGGTGGAGCATAAGGAGATGCATATCCATGAAAATTTTGGAAATTATGGTGTGCTTGAAACAGTGGCTGTGAAGTTTGTGCATTATTATTATCACTCTTCCAATTGAAATTTAAGTGATTTCTCCAACCAGGGTTGTATGTTTGTGAGTATGGGTTATGATTGGCCCTTTGGAAACTGTTTAAAGCATGGGCTTGTTCATGGAGACATTCCTTAAAAGAAGGCAAAGTTGGACAGTCATTAGTTGAATGTTCATTGGTTTCATAGATTTGACACACAATGTCTTGAACAGATTTTAGTTGACCACTCTTTTTTAATTCTAGTGCCTCAACTTTTCTAGCTAAAGATGCAAACTTGGCTTGGAGGTCATGATCTTCCCTAAGGTTGTACATACCTCCACTAGATGTATGAGGTTGGGTTTTACTTGGTGCCTCATAAGTTCCTGTAGTGTTCCAATTTTGCGCATTTTTAGCTAGCAAGTCTAGGTACTCCATTGCTTCATTAGGGTCTTTATCCTCAAAAGTTCCATTGCACATCAATTCAACCATTTGCCTATCTCTAGGAGTTAACCCTTCATAAAAATGTGAAACCAATTTCCATGTTTCAAAACCATGATGAGGGCAAGTATTAAGCAAGTCTCGATATCTATCCCAACATTGGTAAAATATTTCTCCTGGTTTTTGAGTGAAAGTGATGATTTGTCTTTTGAAAGAGTTTGTTCTGTGGGACGGAAAAAACTTCTTTAAAAATTGTTGTTGCATTTCATCCCAAGCACGAATAGATCCTGGTCTCAAATTTTGTAGCCATGTTTTAGCTTATTCTTTTAATGAAAAAGGAAAAAGCTTTAACCTAATGGTGTTCATGCTACAATTTGAGTCATTATAGGTGTTACAGACCTCCTCAAATTCCCTTAAATGCAAGTATGGATTTTCTAAATCTAAACCATGAAAAGAAGGTAAAAGTTGAATAATGCCTGACTTAAAATTAAAATGAGATGCATCAGGAGGAAAAACTATGCATGAGGGTGCACTTGTTCTTATGGGGTTCATGTGGTCTCTAAGTGTTCTCACTCGGTTATTCTCATTATTTTCATTATGAAGCGACTAATTATCTTCTTCGGCCATATTTTCTGAAAATGATGAGGATACCCTACAAAGTCTACCACTTAATGTACGTGACCAAACTCTCATGCACGTGTAGGAAGAGAATAAAAGGAAGAAGAAAGCAAAAGAAAAAGAAACAAAACAAAAGAAACAAAGTTAAATACACGAAAAGTGAAAAGAGAAAATAAAATAAATACTATAATTAGTACAAGAATTTACCTCCCCAGCAACGGCGCCAAAAACTTGACACGACCAAAAGATTGATGTCTTCTCCCAAGTGCAGGAGTGTCGAAGTAGTAAATAACCCGGCAAGACCGGGGTCGAACCACAGGGAGGTTAATTGTATAAATTATAAACAACAATAATACAACAACAATAGTAACAATAATAACAATAACAATAACAATAATAGTAGTAGTAGTAGTAGTAGTAATAGTAGTAGTAGTAGTAGTAATAGTAATAGTAATAGTAGTAATAATAATAATAATACCACTAATACTATTAATAATGATAATAATAAAGATGAAGAAGAAGAAGAAGTTGATGAGAACTTTGAGATGGAAGATTAACGTAAGGATTAAACAATGATAACAACAAATGTCAAGGTTACAGGATCCACTAATGGTATTTCAAACAAGTATAGTATAAACTCTTTTTATTCAATTGGAAACCACACACAAAGGAGGTTCCAATCAGATTATAAATTGTTAACATGATTACTTTAGTTATCTTATTCGAATAATACTAATACTTGTAAATGTTGTCAGGCATTCATGATTATAACTTATGTTAACAACAAATCAAGTTCCTTTCATAGCTCAGGTGTCGGTTATACCATA
Organism: Populus trichocarpa; assembly: GCF_000002775.5. Lineage (NCBI taxonomy): Eukaryota > Viridiplantae > Streptophyta > Magnoliopsida > Malpighiales > Salicaceae > Populus > Populus trichocarpa. Next base: position 10,742,017 of record NC_037295.2, read on the forward strand.
CAGTATGGGCTATGAAAGTGCCAAGTATTTGTTGTACCAAGTGTTATACAACATAAATCTAGATTAACCATTTAACAAGCAAAGTATTAAAAGTGAACAAGATAACAAATATAAAGCATGTTAGTATCCAACATTAAGGTCCATGTTAAGTTTATATTATACTTATTCTTACACCATTAGTGTACCCTTTTCACCTTGACATAATCAACTTAGCTAAACATAATGAAAGAGAGAAACATAAATAAACAAGGAAAGGAAATGAAAAGCATAAGCAAGAAATTAATATAAGCAAAACTTAAGCATCACAAAATATAAAGAGAGAGCAAGAGCATGATCTTGATCTGAACACCAAGATGCCTAAATACATGGTAAATGCCTCCTTTTATAGGCCAAAATTCGGAACTATTGATTTGTTGACTAATTGACGAGTGGGTGGCCACATCTTGACTTTGTGACAATCCTTATCTTCTTGTCTGCCAAAAACATCATTGATAACGTCATAATTTGAACAGACTTAAATCATGAAAGTTCTAGGAAATTGTCTCAACTTTCCAGGGTAAAAATTTGAGATCATTTGGACTTCTAGAACTCGAGATATGGGCTGAACACTGAACAGTGTCTGGGCTGCAGAACAGATTCAGACTTCTTCTTTGTTGCTACAATTTGGACTTGAAAACAGCCTTGTTAAATCTTGGACTACCCATGAAAGTTGTAGGCCTATGTCTTAGCTTTCCATCCATATAAGTTGATAAATTCGAGATCTACAACTCTAGATATGACCCGATTACCAAACAGTGTTCCAGTTTGGACTGCACCAACATCTCTTTTCTAAGTTTGGCCATCTCTTTGTCCTTTCAATTTCAGTACTTCAACTCATCAATCAATTCTTTCATTTATGTGATAGGCCTGCATATAAGATGAACATTTACCATAAATTAAAGGTATCTTATATTATTAGATATGTTATTATAAAACATGCTTTAGTTAAGGAGTTATTGATACTTCAAGTGCAAAATGATGATATAAAATCGTGATAAAAATGCACTTTTAAGTACTAATCAATAAGTATTACGAAAGATCTACCGTTGTATTATACTGAATGTTAATTATCATGAATGGTTGTATGAGTAATTACGAAGGATCTACTATTGTATTTTTATTGAATGTAATTGTGACAAATGGTTGTATGAGTATTACAAGGATCTACTGTTTTATATTATTGAATGTAATTGTGACGAATGTATTATGAAGAATCTACCGTTGTATTATATTGAATGAAATTGTCATGAATGGTTGTATGAGTATTACGAAAGATCTACCGTTGTATTATACTGATTGTTAATTATCATGAATGGTTGTATGAGTATTACGAGGGATCTATTGTTCTATTGTATTGAACATTAACTGTCATGAATGGTTGGATAAGTAATACAAAGGGTACTGTTGTGTTATACTGAATGCTAAATTGTTATGGAATGTTTGTTTATGTATTACAAAGGATCTATTATCGTGTTACTGAATGTTTGAATGAAATTATCATGAATGTCTGTACGAGTACCATGAAGGGTCTGCTATTATGTTGCGGTGAATGTCAAATTGTTATGAATCATTTGAATAAGCAAATCAAGGGATATTACCATGTTCTAGTGATTTCACAAACCACCTCTGGAACATTTGATTGGTTGACGATTAGCTTCGGCTAATGGTATCCTAAGCAGATGATCGGGATGAGCAAATGATTAGCTATGACTAATGGCATCCAAAGCGGATGACTAGGATGAACAAATAATTAGCTTCGGCTAATGGCATTCGGATGGATGACCGGGACAAATGATTGATTAGCTTCGGCTAATGGCATCCAAAGCAGATGACCGGGATGAACAAATGATTAGCTTCAGCTAATGGCATCCGAATGGATGACCGAGAAAAATGGATTGATTAGCTTCGGCTAATGGCATCTAAAGCAGATGACCGGGATGAAGAAATGATTGATTAGCTTCGGTTAATGGCATCCTAATGGATGACCGGAACAAATGATTGATTAGCTTCAGCTAATGGCATTTGAATGGATGACCGAGATATATGATTGATTAGCTCCGGCTAATGGCATCCAAAGCGGATGACCGAGATGAACAAATGATTAGCTTCGGTAATGGCTTCCAAGTGGATGAGCGGGATGAATAAATGACTAGTTTCAGCTAATAGCATCCTAAGTGGATGACCGGGATGAACAAATGATTAGCTATGGCTAATGGCACCCTAATTAGATGACCAGGATGAGTAAATGACTAGCTTCAGTCAATAGCATCCTAAGTGGATGACTAGGATGAATAAACGATTGGCTTCGGCTAATAGAATTCTAATAGGATAGTCAGATTTGAGTGTTATGAGTTAGTTTTAAGAACTAATGCGTTCATGTATACTACGCTTTGTATATACTAAGTATATGAAAGAACTACGATTGTTATGCTTTAAACAGAGAATAACATTAGTCCAGCTAACGGTATTCGAGATGAATGATCGGGTTTGAGTATTTTAATTAGCCTCGTTAATTGACGAATTATTAACGGTGGTATTTACATAAGTAAGGAGCAATGAAAGAATTATGCTCTTTTGGTCCATGAATGAAATGTAACATTAATATTGCTTTATTATGTTTTCTTAAATTGCCTATAATGCTTGAAATTCCTTGTGTTGTAACAAGGACATCATACCAGGGCGGAGCAAGAAGAAAAATTTAAGGGGGGTCAAATTATAAATTAGGAGGTGAAGAAAAAATTTGAATTACTTCTATTAAATATTTACAAGGGAGGGGCATTTCCTTGCAGGGGCCGGGGTCCCTGCCAGCCCCCCCTCCCTCCGCCACTGCCAACATGGTGCGTAAGGAAATTCATTTCGCGGCTCACACATTTTGAAAAGAACTATATATTTGCATGTTATAGGTGATATGAGTTCTGCATGAACGAACATGTTAATCACTCAATTAGTCGTCCGACCCCTTTTGTAAAGACTAGTAATGAAAAAATGAAATGGAACACGAATGTGAATGTACGAACAAGTTGATATGATGTGTATGAATATACATATGAGGTATTCATCTAATGAGGATGTCGTGTTGTAAAATTACATGACGTCAGGATAACAAAAGTACTAATTGTGTAACTTGTTGTTCGACACTCTTGTATGAACTCGTGATGATAACGAGATTAGAACAAGAATGTGAATTTATGAGTATGTCGATGATGCAACCATATTATTCGATAGTTTCACCCACATTTAACTAGTGTTTTGCCTATGTTTTATATATAAAATGCCTTGATATTCTTTGTTTTATATTTTGAAGGCACTTTTGGATGAAAGATGCAAAAAGGAGTAAATTGGATATAATTGGCAGATTTGACCTTCAGTCGATGTTTTGTGCAGAGCCTGAGCTCTAGAGGTTGAAATGAAGTGATTCTAGTGGCATTAAAAATCTAACATCCATACCTTTCTGGACATCTAAGGCAAGAAAATAAAATAAGGAAGAGCATGGAAATCGTAGCCTTCAAAGTTAAATCTCGCAATCTGCCAGTGTTGACCTTCGTCCATTCAAACTTGAATATCTGGAGCTACAGAAGTCCAATTGATGCAAACTCAATTTTTTTGGATTCATGACTCAAAGGTATATAAACACTCAAAATTTAAGCAAAACACGATGTCATATGAGGGATATATGAGTTTTCAAAGATGACATTTGAATTCTACCAGCAAACAGGATTCATGAAGAAACGAGTCCAAATTACGTTCTGAAGCATCTAAACCGATATCCAAGTTTTTATTTCAGTAATTTAGCTCCTCTAAGTCAAAGCTTAAAGATTTCATGCAAGGCTATTTCTCCTTTTTTAGGAAAATAGTTATTGAAGTACTTAAATGTAAACAGTCTACTTAATGGAGGACTATTTTGTAAAATAGAGACCTAGGGTTTCCTAGGATATAAAAAGAATGAGAGAAGAGAAGGGGGGCAGCCAGTCAAGAAGAAAAAAACGCCCCCTTCCTCTAAGAAACCCTAAATTATGCATTCTTTTCAGTTTATATGATTAGTTGTTCAACAAACATGCAAGGCTAAACACTTTTTCTTGGTTGCAAGGACATGGAAACCTTCAGATTTCAAGAACTGTGAGATTTATTTACCTTTTCTTTTCAGTTTATATGATGAATATGTTTGTTCTCCTATGCTTATTTTTCCTATGATTGTTTATTTTAATTGCTAGAGCGGACTCTAAGTTATTATTGTAGACAATCTATTGTTAAGTTTGATATCAAAACCAGAGTTGTGGTATATGAACTTGTGAAGCAACTGAGTTTAATAATTGTGGCGAATCTATGTTATTAATCTTAGGGAGAACATTCAATCAAATCAAACATAGACTGCGGACAGTTATGTTTTCTTGATTAATCAACTTATCTAGTTCTTAAGGCTGCCATTGAATTAAATTACTAGTGCAGGACACTATGGTTGTTTGATGGTTAGGGTTAGTTATACGGCGGATCCGTTAACTAACCAATGTTAAGAAGAGATACATATTCAGAATATAAATTGATGTTTCATTTCCATGATCAGTTCTGATTTCTGTAGGTGGATGTGTGCTTGCAACCAAGGTTTGTTCTCTTGATAATTTTCTGATTTTATTAAATTTTGTTTGATAATTTTCTATTTTCTTTTGTTTTAGCCTAGATAACGTCCAAACCCCCCCCCCCCAAATTGCATATCATCTAGCATAAAAATCTGACTTGAATCTTCCTCGTGGGATCGACCCCTTGCTTGCTCTATACTATTTTGTGTGTTGTGTTTGAAGCTAGGGTAATTAATTTGTGCGACCGCGACATCGCAACAAATTTTGGCGCCATTGCCGGGGAGGTAATTTTAGTTGATTCTTGTGCTTGTACTATTATTTTTATTTGCTGTGATTCAAAAAAAAAAGAGACAGAATTTTTGCTTGCGGCGGTACTGTTCAAAACAGATTTTTTGGTGGAATTAGGTATTGGCCTTTTGTTTCCTAAAGTGAAACGATGTTCTGAACAGGACTAGTGATAAACACTAGCCCCACCTTATCGAGATCAAATTCCGCTGTTTTCTAGGGTTTTTAGGCAGTTTTTGTTTTCTACCATAGGATTTTCGTACAATTTGCATTGTTTTCGATCTCTTGTGTGGTTGGTTTCTTTTGAGTTTTCTTGATGATTTATGCCAGTAACTTGTTCTACTAATCAAAGTCAAGTGCAGTTGGATCTCAAAATAGAAAAAACTTTACGCAGGTTACGAAAGGAAGCTCGCCTTAACACCATGGTTGTTGCACGACAACAAACACTCAAGGAGCTTGCTGCTCCTAACGTGGAAAATCAGCCATTGTGCATAAACATCGACAATAATGTAAACTTTGAGCTCAAATCTGGTTTTATACATTTGCTACCAACTTTCAATGGTCTTGCAGGAGAAGATCCTCATACTCATCTCAAGGAATTCCATATGGTTTGCGTTGGCATGAAACCGAATGGAGTTGATGAAGAACAGGTTAAGTTGAAGGCTTTCCCTTTCTCTTTAAAAGGGGCAGCAAAGGCATGGCTTTTCTCCATTCTCCCAGGTTCAATTGGAACGTGGAATGGCATGAAGAAGATCTTCCTTGAGAAGTATTTCCCAGCATCTCGAGTTGGCAACATAAGGAAAGAAATATGTGGGATTCGACAATCTCATGGAGAGACACTTTCCGAGTATTGGGAAAGATTTGAGCAACTGTGCATTCAATGCCCTCATCATCAAATACCCGATCAGCTGCTCATTCAATATTTCTATGAAGGATTGATGCCTACTGACTGTAGTATCATTGATGCTGCAAGTGGAGGGGCATTGGTAGATAAGACACCCGAGGCTGCACGCCAATTGATCTCAAACATGGCAGCCAACTCGAAACAGTTTGGCACTCGTGGAGACTTCGCAAATAAACAAGTAAATGAGGTAAGTATTTCTAACCTTGAGAATAAAGTTAATTATCTTACTTCTCTTGTGCGTTCTTTGGCTTGTGGCAATGTACAGCAGGTGAAAGTTTGTAGTATATGCTCCTTACTTTACATGCTTCAAATATGTGCCCAACAATGCAAGAAGATTACATTGGACAAGCTAATGCAGTTGATAGAGCATTCAATGGACAACCTCAGCGTAAGTATGATCCTTTTTCCCACACGTACAATCCTGGATGGAGAGATCATCCCAACCTACGGTATGGGAACCAGTCTCAACAAGGCAATCAAGGCCGACAATTCCATCCCCATGGATTTCAGCCCCAACAGAATTATCAAGCAAGACAACCCCCTCCATTCACAAACTCCAATGTTATGGGGTCGTCATCCAGTGATGATCTTCGTGAGATGATGAAAACTTTGGCTTCTAATACTGTGACCTTGCAACAAAATGTCATGTCTTTTCAACAGGAAACAAGGTCAAGTATTCACAACTTGGAGAAGCAAATGGGGCAAATAGCTTCAAGTGTGGGGAAATTGGAAGCACAAATGAATGGAAAATTACCCTCCCAAGCATTGAATCCAATAGAGAATGTTAGTGTGATCATGCTGCGAAGTGGGAAAGAATTTGAAGAGAAAAGGTCGAAACAAATTGAGATGGAGGAAGAAGAAGAGATAGAAACCGAATTGAGTATAAAGAAGGAACATCCTCCTCCTCCACAAACTGAAACATTGACCAACACTCCAAAGGTAACTCCTCACTCAATGAATTCCAGTTTTAAAACAATTCCACCTTTTCCTGTGAGTTCTTCTAGGTCAAAGAAAGAGGACAAAGAAAAAGAGATTTTAGAGGTTTTCAAGAAAGTAGAACTCAACATTCCTTTGCTTGATGCTATCAAGCAAATTCCCAAGTATGCCAAATTCTTGAAGGAGTTGTGTACTACCAAGAGAGCTTTCAAACTAAAAGGTCATGAAATGGTAAGTATGGGTGAAGTTGTATCTGCTCTTGTTCAAAAGAATATGCCTTTGAAGCAAAAAGACTCAGGTGCGTTTACTATCCCATGTGTTATTGGTAATGCTGGTTTCAAAAGGGCCTTGTGCGATTTAGGTGCATCCATTAGTGTTATGCCTAAACATGTTTATGATTCTCTTAGTCTTGAGCCTTTGAATAAAACTAGCATTGTAATACAACTTGCGGATCGTAGTTTTGTTTACCCACTTGGTGTGATAGAAGATGTCCTAGTCAAGATTGATAGTTTGGTCATTCCATGCGACTTTTATATTCTTGATATGGAACATGATTCTTGTGATTCATCAAACAACACTTCTATATTGTTTGGGAGACCATTCTTGAAAACTGCCAATACAAAAATTGATTATGGTAAGGATACTTTGTCTATGGAGGTAGGAGATGAAAAAATTAAATTTAATTTTCATGATGCAATGACATATCCTTGTAGCAATGTTTATTCTATCACATGTTATGACCAAGTTGATAAGTGTGTGCAGCAAGTTTTTGATTTTGATTGTGAGGATGGATTAAGCGTAGCTTTGAGCTATGGCTATGATTTTACCGAGATAGAAGAGATGGAGAGGCACATATGTGTTCCCCAAAACGTGCACGAATCAGCATTGGCTTTGCAATCATTGCAAACTGTTCCCCATGGTAATGTCTTTGTTGATTTAGTACTTTCACATAAAAAGCTTTTGCCATCTATTTTACAGGCACCCGAGTTAGAATTGAAACCTTTGCCCGATAATTTGAAGTATGTATTCATTGGCGACAACAATACACTTCCCGTTATTATAGCAACAGGTTTGACAAATACACAAGAGGAAAAACTTGTGAAGTTGTTGTGTGATCACAAGACGGCCATTGGATGGACTTTAGCTGACATCAAGGGCATTAGTCCCTCAATGTGTATGCATCACATACTATTGGAGGACAATGCGAAACCAACAAGGGAAATGCAAAGGAGGTTGAACCCGCCTATGATGGAGGTAGTGAAAGCTGAAATTTTAAAACTGTTAGATGCAGGAGTCATTTATCCCATCACGGACAGTAAATGGGTGGCGCCAATCCATGTGGTGCCTAAAAAGACCGGAATCACGTTGGTGAAAAATAAAAATGATGAGCTCATTCCTACTCGCATCTCGAGTGGATAGAGAATGTGTGTTGATTACAGAAAGCTAAATCTTGCTACACGCAAAGATCATTTTCCAGTTACCATTCATGGATCAAATGCTTGAACGCCTAGCAGGTAAGTCTTTTTATTGCTTTCTTGATGGATATAGTGGATACAATCAAATTGTTATTAATCCTGAGGATCAAGAAAAGACTACATTTACATGTCCATTTGGTACATATGCATATAGAAGAATGCCCTTTGGTCTCTGTAATGCACCTGCAACTTTTCAAAGATGCATGATGAGTATTTTTTCTGACTATGTTGAAAGAATAATTGAGGTTTTCATGGATGATTTCACGGTGTATGGTGATTCTTTTGATAAATGTCTAGAAAATTTATCTTTGATCTTGAAAAGGTGCATTGAAACTAACCTTGTCTTAAACTATGAAAAGTGTTATTTTATGGTAGAACAAGGAATAGTTCTTGGGCATGTTGTGTCTTCACGTGGATTAGAGGTTGATAAAGCTAAAATAGATGTTATTTCATCATTGCCTTACCCCTCCTGCGTGAGGGAAATTCGTTCTTTTCTTGGCCATGCAGGTTTCTATCGACGCTTTATCAAAGATTTCTCAAAGATTACAGCACCCTTAGTGCAAACAATTAGCCAAAGAAGTGGATTTTGTGTTTGATCAAGCATGTAAAGATGCCCATAATGAGCTTAAGAGGCGTGTCACATCTGCCCCTATCATCCAACCACCAAATTGGGATGAGCCTTTTGAGATAATGTGTGATGCAAGTGACTATGCGGTAGGGGCTGTCCTTGGGCAAAGAATAGGGAAGAATTTGCATGTTATCGCCTATGCTTCCCGCATGTTGGACGGAGCACAATGCAATTACCATACAATTGAAAAGGAACTTTTTGCAGTGGTGTTTGCTCTTGAAAAATTTAGGTCATATCTACTTGGTACAAAAGTCATTGTTTTTACTGATCATGCAGCTTTAAGGTATCTTTTGAAGAAAAAGGAGTCCAAACCAAGATTGATTAGGTGGATCTTGCTTTTACAAGAATTTGATCTTGAGATCAAAGATAAAAAAAGGTGTCGAAAATCATGTGGCTGATCACTTGAGCCGACTGAGGGCTGAGGATATACAAACCGAAACAATATGAGAGACATTCCCCGATGAGCAGTTGTATGTGTTACATTCCTCTACAAGACCATGGTATGCTGATTTGGTGAACTATTTAGTCACCAAAGAATTCCCTCCAGGTTTATCTACATCCCAAAAAAACAAGTTACGAGCTGATGCTAAATATTATTTTTGGGATACTCCTTATCTGTGGAAATTTTCTGTGGATCAAGTAGTTAGGAGATGTGTACCACAAGATAAATTTCATTCCATTCTTACCTTTTGTCATTCTCATTCTTGTGGTGGGCATTTTGGAGCAAAAAGAACGGCCCACAAGGTACTTGAAAGTGGTTTTTATTGGCCTTCTATTTTTAAAGATGCATATCATTTTTGCAAATCATGTGAAAAATGCCAAAAAACAGGTAATATCACTCATAAGAATCAAATGTCTTTAACGAATATTCTTGTAAGTGAAATTTTTGATGTTTGGAGTATTGATTTTATGGGTCCATTTCCTTCTTCTTTAGGCAATCTTTATATCCTTCTTGCTGTTGATTATGTGTCCAAATGGATTGAGGCGAAAGCCACACGAACTAACGATGCTAAGGTTGTTTTAGATTTTGTCAGGACTCACATATTTGATAGGTTTGGAATCCCTAAAGCTATCATTAGTGATCGTGGCACTCATTTTTGCAATCGTTCAATGGAAGCATTGTTACGCAAAAATCATGTGACTCATCGGACTTCCACAGCATACCATCCTCAAACGAATGGCCAAGCTGAAATTTCAAATCAAGAAATCAAGTCTACGACTTGGTGATGCACTTTGGGCTTATCGGACTGCTTACAAATCACCTATAGGAATGTCACCTTATAGGATGATTTATGGAAAAGCATGTCATCTACCGGTGGAGCTTGAACACAAAGCTTTTTGGGCCATTAAAAAATATAACATGGATTATGATGCTGCTGGGATTGCAAGAAAGTTGCAATTGCAAGAGTTGGAAGAGATTCAAAATGATGCTTACGAGAATGCAAGGATTTACAAAGAAAAGACTAAGAGTCTCCATGACCGAATGATTACAAGAAAAGAGTTTAATGTTGGAGACAAAGTCCTTCTTTATCATTCGCGTTTGAAACTTTTTCCTGGAAAGTTACGCTCTCGTTGGATTGGACCATTTGTTGTTTCTAATGTTTTTTCTTATTACAAGTTTAGAAACCAACAAAGTACTAAAGGTCAATGGGCATCGCTTGAAACCTTTCTATGAAGGTTGGACGACAAAAATCACCGCTTCTGTGGAGTTAGTTGAACCAATCTATGAAGAATGAGCATGCAACATGTCGAGCCAATGACATAAAACAAAAGCGCTTACTGGGAGGCAACCTAGCACAAAAAGAAAAAAAAACAGATTTGCTTTCCTTTCCCTTATCTTTTATTTTTCGCATTTTACTTTATTTTTGTCATTCTCTTATATTCCTTTTCTTTTATTTCAACATTGAGGACAATGTCGTGTTTTAAGTGTGGGGGTATTGGGAGAATGTTGGTTTTCTAATTTTGGTTTTCTTTGTTATTTTTCAAAAAAAAAAAATTATGTTTGATCTTTTGAACTTCCATTGGTTTTTGAGAATATGAGTATTATGTATGAGAATTAGTTGAGATAGATGAAGATATAAATCAAATGAAGGAGTGTGCATGCAAGTTTTAAGGTTTAATTGGTTTAGGGATTGACTTTGAGAATATGCCATGTTGACTTTATAGTGTTATACCAATGCAAGCTTTTGAGCCTTCAATATTATATTCTTTTATTGTGCCTTCTTTCAATGATATGTATCTTTAGAACTTGCTTCATATCTTGTTGAGATTACATTCATATTACATATATACATGAAGATGATAAAGACATTAGGAATTTTAACCACTTGAGCCAAAAAGCCAACCTAAAGCATATTATCCTTAGTGAGCCCCTTTTGAGCTTGTTTATCTTTTCTTTGCTTTATCCATGTATAAGCCTTAACTTTTTATATGTTTTCCTTTTCCCCTGGCCAAGGATTAGTAGAGCATATACTTATGATATCTCATGGAATTATGGTTGGAAATTATGTGAAAAGAAAGAAGTGATGTTTGATGAAAAGATGGGCAAAGTTGCCAAAGGTAAAAAAAAAAAGGAAAGAAAAAAAAAAGAAAAAGAAAAAAGAAAAGAAAAAGAAAAAAATGTTCGTTTATGTTCTTAAGATTTTATATTGAAAAAGCTTGAAATCAAAAGAAGTTAAGCATTGGTGATTAAAGATGGAAAATTTATGTGCTTTGATGGAATATCTTGTTTGAAATATCATTTTTCAGAATGCTCTACTTTTTTTGGTTTGAACCTTTTCTTTTACTCTCTTTTACCTCACCTTTACCTTAGCCCCATTACAACCAGAAAATAAGACCTTTTGATTCATGCATTGTTTGTAATATGTTAGTAATGGAGATGAGATTGAAGAGCAAGCTTATGGTAGAACATATTCATTGATTGAATTTGAGAGATTTAAACACATAAGCCTTAAACACGTGAGTGTTGGAGTGTATATCAATGAGAGGACCTATCACTTTGGCATGACATAGATTTCATTTAAATCCCGACGATTAATTGAATTTTGAAGTTTGCATGTAAATAAATTCATGAAAATTTATACTCTTTATCCTTCTTAATAGTGTTCTTGTTTATAATGCATATATTCTTGGATATTGATGGGAGATTAGAAGATTAGTCATAGTGATTTAATTTAATTTAACTTCAATTTGATTTTACCTATCCTTTCTCGAGGACGAGCAAGAGCTAAGTGTGGGGGTATTTGATGCAACCATATTATTCGATAGCTTCACCCACATTTAACTAGTGTTTTGCCTATGTTTTATATATAAAATGCCTTGATATTCTTTGTTTTATATTTTGAAGGCACTTTTGGATGAAAGATGCAAAAAGGAGTTAATTGGAGATAATTGGCAGATTTGACCTTCAGTCGATGTTTTGTGCAGAGCGTGAGCTCTAGAGGTTGAAATGAAGTGATTCTAGTGGCATTAAAAAGCTAACATCCATACCTTTCTGGAAATATAAGGCAAGAAAATAAAATAAGGAAGAGCATGGAAATCGCAGCCTTCAAAGTTAAATCTCGCAATCTGCCAGTGTTGACCTTCGGCCATTCAAACTTGAATATTGGAGCTACAGAAGTCCAATTGATGCAAACTCAATTGTTTTGGATTCATGACTCAAAGGTATATAAACGCTCAAAATTTAAGCAAAAAACGATGTCATATGAGGGAGATATGAGTTTTCAAAGATGACATTTGAATTCTGCCAGCAAACAGGTTTCGTGAAGAAACGAGTCCAAATTACGTTCTGAAGCATCTAAACCGATATCCAAGTTTTTATTTCAGTAATTTAGCTCCTCTAAGTCAAAGCTTAAAGATTTCATGCAAGGCTATTTCTCCTTTTTTAGGAAAATAGTTATTGAAGTACTTAAATGTAAACAGTCTACTTAATGGAGGACTATTTTGTAAAATAGAGACCTAGGGTTTCCTAGGATATAAAAAGAATGAGAGAAGAGAAGGGGGGCAGCCAGCCAAGAAGAAAAAAACACCCCCTTCCTCTAAGAAACCCTAAATTATGCATTCTTTTCAGTTTATATGATTAGTTGTTCAACAAACATGCAAGGCTAAACACTTTTTCTTGGTTGCAAGGACACGGAAACCTTCGGATTTCAAGAACTGTGAGATTTATTTTACCTTTTCTTTTCAGTTTATATGATGAATATGTTTGTTCTCCTATGCTTATTTTTCCTATGATTGTTTATTTTAATTGCTAGAGCGGACTCTAAGTTATTATTGTAGACAATCTATTGTTAAGTTTGATATCAAAACTAGAGTTGTGGTATATGAACTTGTGAAGCAACTGAGTTTAATAATTGTGGCGAATCTATGTTATTAATCTTAGGGAGAACATTCAATCAAATCAAACATAGACTGCGGACAGTTATGTTTTCTTGATTAATCAACTTATCTAGTTCTTAAGGCTGCCATTGAATTAAATTACTAGTGCGGACACTATGGTTGTTTGATGGTTAGGGTTAGTTATACGGCGGATCCGTTAACTAACCAATGTTAAGAAGAGATACATATTCAGAATATAAATTGATGTTTCGTTTCCATGATCAGTTCTGATTTCTGTAGGTGGATGTGTGTTTGCAACCAAGGTTTGTTCTCTTGATAATTTTCTGATTTTATTAAATTTTGTTTGATAATTTTCTGTTTTCTTTTGTTTTAGCCTAGATAACGTCCAAACCCCCCCCCCCAAATTGCATATCATCTAGCATAAAAATCTGACTTGAATCTTCCTCGTGGGATCGACCCCTTGCTTGCTCTATACTATTTTGTGTGTTGTGTTTGAAGCTAGGGTAATTAATTTGTGCGACCGCGACATCACAACAGTCGATATGATGTAATGTAAACCTATGAGTACGAAAATATAATATTATGGGCACGTGTATTGAGAATCCGCTCTATGGGAATGTTGATTTACATTATCCTACATAGATTGTGCCTTGTTAATGAATAGAATGCAATGATAAATCTGAAGGATGATATGGTGAAAAACATACAGAAACCGAACGATTAAAAAAAAAATTCCAGCGATTTTGGCCTTGAAAAAGCCGGGTCGTTACATATTTATTATTATTTCAATTATTGGGGCTTATAGTGCATGCAACATAGCTAGGCATGTTGTTGGTGGCTATACAGCCACCAAACATGATTTTTTTTATGATTCTAGCCAAATCTAAACAATCCAACTAGATTTAGCCAGAATAGTAACCAAACATTTTTAAAAAGAAGTTGAGAGAAAAATTGCTTTTGGAGAAAATAATTTTGCACATAAAATCAATTCACAATTAACATCAATAACAATAAAAACATGCAATCAACAACTCTAATTATATAATGATGGCCTCGCTACCAAAATTGGATTTCTTGAAAACACATAAACATAGAAAAAATAGTAATTTAAAGTTTTTTAGGAGTTTGAATAATCTCATTAGACACCCTAAAATCGTATAGGGTTATTATAAAGATTACCTGAAGATGAGATCTTCTTTCTAAGGTTTGATCAATTTCTTTAAGGTTGGGTTGTCGCAAACTACATGTCGTCTAAGTATCTAGTCTCTAACAGTAATCCACACGAACCACTAGTGAGAAATCTTCTATAACTCTTTTTAGGAAAGAGTGATATCTATGCCTTTGAGTGTTAGCTCTCTATTTTTATTTTTATTTTTATTTTTATTTTTATTTTTGATGTTTTTCTGTACGTATGTTTTACAACTTATATAGTTTTTCTCTCTATATAAAAATATAAGGCATAACATTTTATTTATAAGAGAATTCTTATAACTATATAAATGGAAAAATATGAATTTACCCTGTGGATAATATCAAATATTATTTTGAGATAATTTTAGAGATTTATTCAATTAAGTCCCTACTTAATTATTGTAGGTTTAGAATTATAATGCTTATATTAATTACATTCAGTTTTTAACTTCTGAAATTTATCTTCAATCAAGTCCACTTGATTAGTCATCCAAGTTTTATTTTCTAACTAATAGTTTTTATTGTGTGTGACCCACTAGTTATCTCTTTATTTAAACCATTCAAAAACCTTGTCATTGTAGTCTCTCTATCCTCCATAATATTAGCTTTAATCATGACAATCTCCATCTTCTTGTGGTAATCATTCACACTCTTAGAACCTTAAGTTAAACTCTGCAATCTCTAAAATAATTCTATAATAATATCTAGGAATAAACTTCTTTCTCATGATTGCTTTCATCTAATCTCAAGTCTCCATGGGTCTCTTTACATTCCTTCTCCTACCTAAAATAATTTGGTCCCCAAATATTAACATGGTCAACAAACTCAATAACAAGCTTTACCAAATAATGGTGATAGTAAAAAATAAAATCTAATTTCTTTCTTACTCCAAATAAGCTTTAGAATAAATTTTTCCCTAAAAAACTAGAATTTTCATCTTAATTCTCTCTCAATTTATGTCCAAACCATCACAAAAACCATCCTCTTTATCTTCTCTTTTATGATCGAAATAGTCATATGGCTGAACTCCTCCATATTCGTGAGTTCTATGTTGCTGAAACCTAGCACTATGATCATGATCATAATTCTTGGTCTTCTTATCTGTATTTTCAGGTATAGACTCATCTATATGTGAAATAGCTCATCTCGCAAGTTTTCTACCCATGGGACCTCTATGGACTGGCTCATCTCAAAGACTAGCTACTTCGGTTCTCAATCCAGCCATCTCAT
Source organism: Populus trichocarpa (assembly GCF_000002775.5). Classification (NCBI taxonomy): domain Eukaryota; kingdom Viridiplantae; phylum Streptophyta; class Magnoliopsida; order Malpighiales; family Salicaceae; genus Populus; species Populus trichocarpa. The sequence continues at coordinate 10,757,617 of NC_037295.2, forward strand.
TCATAACCTCTCCAAACCTTAAGTTCATCATCTTTAGTTATTGTTACATAGCCAAATAACCTCATTTTAGATTGTTCTTATCATGTGATGATCATGACCCACTTTTGGTTGACACCATCAAGATCTAAAAATTACATTAGTAGAAAAAGAAATATTTCATCACACACTCCTTCATGTGTTTACATTCAATATGTGTCACTCCTCTCATGTTTCACTTAAATTCTTGGCTTTTCACGATAATATGCTCACTTTTTCGTCTTTTACTAAATCTAAAAAATGTTAGTTCTTTAGAGAACTAATTCATGAAAAATCATAACAATTAAAAACTTAGTAGCACAATCCAAAATAATATATAGACTCAAGAAGCAATAAGAACTGAAAAATATCCACAAATAGAAAAATGAATTTGTGCGAAATATGAATAATAGAAAGACACACAAAAACAATTATGAGAATAAGAGAACCAATGAAATAAGACTCAGATATCCCAAACTAAATAGAGACACTAATTTATTTATTTTACTTTAGTCGAAACTATTAAAGAAGGGAAATATTGACGCAAAACTACTTGTTATGAATGTTTTTGTGATTCTTAGAAATAACCCATAAAATTATGTCTAAATGATCCCAAAATAAAGATATGCCACTAAGATATCCCAAGAATCAAGATTTTTTAGAGTTGAGTTTCCGAATTCAAGATTTGATGAAACCTATTTTGTGGTTTAACCCTAGTTTTTTTCCTTTTTGTGATTTCTTTGATCCTTATATATATAATTGGAAATAACCATATCATAAATAATCTCTTTTTTTACTTTTTCCTCAACCAGGTGTTAAATTATGACGATGATGAAATAATAAAAAAATTATTTGATAAAGGGATATAACTTGATTTTAAAGCTTTTCTCTTATACCAACTAACGTGAAACCTATGGATATAGCAATCCAAAAACTCATGGTCAAATCAACCCTTCCCAAGAAAGCTAAATTTAGGCTTGTAATTGAGTTTGACACAGTGATAACCTATACCGAGACACCATGACTATAAAAATTAAACCCCCACCCAATGCCTATATACATACGTGGATGAGTATTATGGAAGACGCCATGAAATGTAGTTAATTCTTTGATTAATTAGAGTAGTTAAATGAAGAAACAAAACAAGAGAATCCTCTCACAACACACACAACATATGTAGCAATAATATACTATCCAACCTAAAAAAATAATTTCCTACAAAATTACATATATACTTGAAACAAAATAAAATCTAGTTGACCTAATGGGCTAACATTAGCCCAAATTAAAATAAGGCCCAAAGTATCTTAAATAAGGCCCAAAACATGAATAATAATAATAATAAAATTAATAATTCTAAAAAATAATGCTAAGTTGTTTGCACACTATAAATAAATAAATGATTGTTGAATGAAATCCTTGCTTAAAACGAACCCTTTGGCCGAATAGGATGTGGTGTCACCCCTTGGGTTCCAAAACAAACAAGGATATAATTCTTTCTTAGCCTCCTATGTTCCACACATCATAAGGAATCCTCCTATAGTTTGGAATTTATAAAACACATGAAAACACATAACCTTATAGTTGTTGATTGCTCTCTTTATGGATAGCCTATGATGCCAAACTTAACTAAGCCTGGGAAGTATTAGGCCCTTTTATATAGATTAAGTTGACTAAGGCCTGATCATCACTTGTTGAAGTTAAAGCCTTCTTGAAATCCACCTTGGCCTAAATACTTTGAATAAGCCTATCAAATGCAATTTTAAGCTTATTTGTCCTTGATCTTGTAATTGGCCCCTTTGAAACTTCTAATGGATTATTTGGTGTGGTTTAGATCGTATCATTATCAATTCAGCAAATTGATTGATTTATATTTGAAGATCAAATAAAATCTCTGATAACATTTCATGATCCCCCAAATATTACAAGAGTCATATGTGATTTAACTTATTCTTTTAGTATTAGTTTCTCAATGTAATTATTACTCTTCTAGTATAAGTTTCTTAATGTAATTTTACCCTTTCATTAAAAATATTATAATTTAGACATTATAGTATGAAGCATGTTTACTCCATCAAATCATGTTTAATCTTATCACAGCCATTGATTTTTTAAATGATTTGAAATCATTTTCAAATCTCATTTCATCTTATACAAGGATTTTATAATCAATAATATTGAGAACATATGGAATAATTTTTTTTAATTCACTTTGGATGATGAATCCTCTTTTGATCACCCAATATTTACTTGTTTGTTACCCTTGATTAAGGCAATGTGTAGTCAGATCAAAGCATGATTTTTCCTATATATAATAATTTAGTGATCTCAAGTCTAAGAATCACATATACAATTATAAAAATAATCAAGCAACACCACAAGATCTATTACACGTGCCTATAAAAAGGCCAAGAGTTAAGAAGATTAAAGATTTTTATGTTAATGTGCATAACGTTTTATTCAACCGTTGGATTAGGTTAAAATTATGATAGAAGATTCTGAAGGCCTTATTTGATATAAAGTTAAAATTTTATAGCAATCAGACACCAAGAAGACCTTAAGATAAGTTCAAGAAAGTACCGTTTGGGATTTGCTATATTTTTTTAGTTGATTTAAGATTCTTTTTTCTATTTTATTTTGAACTTTTTTTTATTTTTCCAGTCCTATTTATGATATTTTACCTAGTATAAATAGAGTTATTTAACTTGTATTTAGATGTTTTTTATGGGGAAAGAGACTTGGTTTATTTCAAAAATAATATTGTGAGTGTGCAAAGTTGTCCATACTCTTACTTCTTCATTGAACTTTTCAAAATTTATCGAAGAATTTTGTATTAATGACATTCTTTTTTATACTTCTAGTTGATTCTATTTAATCAACATGTTGAGATTTTTCATCCAATAACTTTAGTTTATTGGTTTAGATGATCATGGGGTTGAGTTTTCTATCAATTTTATTTTAGCTTTCTTAGGTTGTTTCTATCTTGTTTGTGTGTTCAAGGGTTCTTACCCTCTAGGCCCGTATCATACAACTATCATGTGAGTTTTTCCACAGACACATATGATCTTTCTATATGAAATCCTCATGGTAGTTAGTTCAATGTACTTGTCATCTAACACACACCTATATATTAGTTTTAGGTATCTATTATATTTATAATTGCTTTCTTTTACAAATGAAAGAGCATATATATATATATATTTGCTCTTAAGAGCACTAATTAATGTATGTCTTACTAGAGCATTGATAAAAAAAAAAATTATTAATAAACTTTGATGTAAAATGAGTCTCGTAATTATAACTAATTTATAATTTTTTTTGTCAAGTATTTTTGTTCCAAAAAATTTATATTTACTCTAGATTCATTAATTAAATATAAATAAATATTAAAAATAAAAAGAATTTTTATTAATAACAAAGATGTTTGTATATGAACACGTGTAACCAATTAATTAATTATAGGAGGGTATATACACTAATATTTACAACTTTAACAAGACTTTGCAACTCTCTAGAATCAAATGGGAGATTCTTTTCCTTCACTTATAAAGAGGGCTTGATGTCCTATTCAAGTCCTTTGATAGATTTTTTTAAAAAAATTGTCTCAATAATTTATTGTATCTTTTTTATATATATATATATATTCCCTTTATGTAATGAATGGGTTTGTATCATTACTACCTATTTACATGGTATTTGCTTAGGTAATGGTTTTTCTTACAATTACTTTTCTATGTTCACCACTCCTTTAATCAGTGATGTGGGATTGGAGCTCAAATCTAACCTATAATTTTAAAAGATTTTCATTCAATTTGTTTGTTTTCCAAATAGATGGTACATACTTGTTTCAATAATTTCTCATTAATTTTCTTTAACATGGGCTTTCACAATTATACTTTGAATCAAAAAAGCATTACCAAAGTAAACTCTATGAACTTGGGATGGTCTCTTCCATATTGGTGACCAATTTTCAAGTCATTTGTCGCTCACTTCTTAGGGAAAGATAACCTCCCTAATCAAGTTTTTAAGCTAGAAATGTCTTGCTTGGACTCTTTTGTTATATGCTAGTGATACTTATTGTTTTTACATCGATATGAGTAAGGGATTCAACTCTACAATGATCTATATTTGTAGTTCATTCATCATGGCCTCCCAAGATTCCACTCCAATAAATTGGTTATAATAATCCATCCTTAAAGACCTTACATTAATCTTACAAGATAGCACTACATCATGACCATAATTTAGTGCATAAAGGGTGGTTCAAGTTGCTCTCTTAGGTGAATTTCCCATAAAGCATCAATGAATAATAAGTTGATCCTTTTTCTATAAATTTAACTTATGATTCTTGTTTGTGGATTTTGTTTATCTATTTGCTTGGGCATAGTAAGTTGTGGAGTTCACAAGTGTAAAACAATTTTTTCTATAAATTTTTGCATTTTTCTCGGATTGAAAATGGTAGCTTGGTATGTAGTTATGATTTTTGGGGTTTTTAACCTATTATAATATCATGTCTATGAACTCAATAGCTTAAAAATGTATAACTACTTTTAGTGGCCTTTTTACTTTTACCTATTTGGTTAAATAATTTGACATTAACAAACATGTTATTTGCTTGAATGAAGAAATATTTCTTCAATTATATCCCTTTTGAAACCTTCATGGATCAAGGATTTATTACTAAGTGTAACTCTCCATATGATACTCTAGGCAAATATTCGAGTTTTTGGCATGGTTTGCAACCTTTGTCTAAAGCTTCTTATTATTGCCTCTCTTTTTCTTTGCCATTGAAATTCCTTTCTCCTTATTAATCTCAACATTTTGGTTGTTGCAAGGTGGGAGCATCATAAATATCCTAGTATAGACTTGTACGATTGTTTTTATGGCCTCGTTTGCTACACCTTTCATCAAATATCTAGATTTATCTTTTTAGCATAATTTTCAATTCAACAATGTATAGTTTAAGGCTTTTGAATTTAGTGTTTTGTCTTTAAAACATTTATGTGGGTTTTCTCATTGGTTGTCTTCAATTATCTTCACCCAAAGATCCTAGCAAATTAGTCATTGGAATGTAATTTGTTTCATGGGTTGAATTCTCCAACTTACAATCTACCTCCTTAGACGAAGTTGCTAGGTATTTATACTTTGAGGCCAATTAAGCTAATTCATTCGCAACATGATTTTCTTGTCTATAAACATGTCTCATTACTACATCATCAAACCTTTGCAGCAATAGCTCTATTAACTATATCATCTTCTTGATCTTTCATGTTTTTTCCAATCAGGATATGAAAAATAGTATTCATACATATGGTAACTTACATCAACATTCTTTAAATTAATGAGCATCATCATGCATTAGAATTTGTCAATCACACTTGGAAACTCAAAGAAAATTTAAACTAATAAAGTTTTTTATTTAAAACTTGAAAAAACACTTAATGAAGAAAACAAATTCTCAATTCCAACTAACAATTCGGAAAAATCAAGTCCCATTTAAACTCAAAATTAATATATATATATATATATTTGGGTTTCAATTATTTTAATATTAATTTCTTTAATTCACTTTCTGTGAATTTCTTAATTTAATAAATCTTTAGATTTTGGAGTTAAAATATGTGCATTTAATTATGTTTAACTTAAGGTTGTCAAATCTTTATTTTTATTTTCAGTCAGAATAATTGGTATACATCGTACTATTTAAAAAAACCTAGAACAAAACGAAACAAGTTTCATCTTACTTGAGATCTCGAATCATTTTGGATTTTTTATTTAAATTTTAACTGAGATATCCTGGATTTATTTTATCAGTTTCGTTCTGGATAGAATATTTGAGGATTGTTCTTTTTTAAACGTGATAAGTTTGTTCATGTTTTAACTTTGGATTGACATCAACAATATTAAATCCAGACATTTGTTTCTATTTCTATCATGAATTTCTATATCAAACGAGGCTTGTCACTGTAAGATTTGTCAGGGATTCATCAAGTTTTAACATTCTAGTTCTCATATCTGGATCATATGATGGGAACAGATTCTTGACAAGAATCCCAAGAGTTTCTCTTTACATCGCAAGTTTCATAATAATAGTGATAACATCATGTCCAATTCAAACCAGACAAGATCTTTCAATATCACCTGCTTGTTGGACACCTCTTTCACCATTCAGTGCCATTATGTTGCTTTCTTTTCCTAAACAATTATAGAGAAACCAACCCAAAAAAGAAAATCATAGAGATAACTTTTGTGTGACATGGTTTATATACTAAAAGATGGAAGATATGCAAATTTCTTTTAAGCATGCTTTATCACAAACCATGCATGTATGGCATGCATTTTGTACCTACTACCTAATCTCCTTTCTCATCTCGTCCATCCATAACAAAGGAATTTTTTTGGTCTTCATGCAGGTTCTTGTGCAGGAATATATTATGATGGGCAGGATTACCGACCCAACATTGTCTAAACCTTTCATATCTACTTTGCAAAAATATTATTTTCATATTTTTTAAAAAATAAATTATAACTAATATATATATGGTTTATATTCGTATTGTTTTCTTTCATGTTTGTGGGAATTTGAGCATTACAAAAAATATTGTGGATCTCTTTAGCCTTGATAACGTTAACTTATTGAATGAGTAGATTTGCGAAGAATCAAACTTTTTTTATGGATATAAATTAAGTTGGAAGACTATTGAGATACATTTATCTATTTTGACTTTAAATGATAAAGAGATTCATTTTGATGACAAGGATAAACTTAGTGGAAATAATCATCTATTGAAAAATCCAGTTGATGAGTTTCTCTACATGTCATCACTAGATCAAAATCTTTATTTCTATTTAATAATATTTGATTTATGCTTCTTTTGTATTAAAACTTTTTGCTTTCTCAATATTTTAGCATTTTGATTGTGTTAGGTTACTTCAAGTTGAAATTCATTTTAGTTATAGCTACTAACTATTTTTGAATGTTTTAAATTTTAAAATTTTGTTTAGATATTTGATAGTGTTTGTATTATATAATTTAAAATTAATTTATCTTTATATTTGAATTGGAATCATATATTTTAAATTATACACACAATATTGAATCCTGAAATAAAATGTTGAAAAGCTCCATAACTGAAATTTATTGTTTGAATAAAAAAACAAAACATCAACTAGAACAGAATTCACATCAGTAATTGATTTGGAAGGAGTGAACCCATTACATAATATTAAAGTTGAAATTTATGGATGCAATTGCTGAAGAGCGATATTAATAACAGCAGGCAGGGGGTATTTTTATAGTTAACCCTTGTTTATTTTCTAAGAACTCAAGTTTCATCCAAACAAATGGATAGAGTTATTCCAGTGTAGACGACCCTGCAGTGATTCTCTTCGGGCGGCTTCACAATAAACCTATTCCATGAAACTAGTAAGGTTATAATCTCTTCGTTCCTCACGTGCCAGCATTTTCAATCCCATCTGCAGTTTCTCAACTATGACTACAAGGCTCGGTGGGCTAAAAAAATACAACAGGACTCAACCACCTGCAATTTGTCATCACAAACTAAAAGATTTGGTGGATTAGCAAATACAACATGATCGATCAAATTTGTCTAGTTGACTTGACGTCCTATATCCTAAAGCTGATGGAAGTGTTCATTGTTTAATTTCTAGGGGCTGGCTGTGTAGGGCTTAGGTACAATAATGTTAATCTAGCAATTAACAAGTTCAACACAACTGATATTCCATAAGCATTTTCTTAGATGATCATATAACTCAAGACTAAAACCGTTTCAGCTACAGAAAAACCTTTGTTGATCCTTTGCAAGTCAAGGTGGTCTTGAAATTGAAATGTAGTCACTGTCACACAATAACTGGAAATTCTAGTTTTTCATCAAGACGACTCTGATTTGCAGAGTTGCTCAACTCTGGCAGTACTGTTGTCGTTGGAGCTCATCATGCACCTGGCCTTACGAATGAGATACTGGGCTAGAATGGGCATCGGCAAACAAATTCAGTGATCCAGCAAGAAAGATGGGCGTAAAACATAATTAAGAATACAAAATTGAACCAGTGAAGAGTTATCTCTTAAATCAGTATACTGCTATGCTGCCAGGCTGTGTGCATTGATTGTCAGATTCTGAAGATTTATGCGAGGATGTTAAGAGAGACCCTTGTTGAAACAATGGAACTTATTCGACACTTGACTCCTTTAAATTGAAAGTAGCTTGAATGCCTATCCTCTCTGGATTAACAATTGAGACAGAAAAGAACATGGAAAGTAAATTGTATCAAGCAGCAGTAAAATGCATACTGAACAAGGGCATGCAAATTCCATGGTAGTATTTTCTTTCGAAAAAAGGGCATCATCCATTTGAAACTGGAGACTTCTTTAAAAAGGGGGGAAAATATCAGTTGGCCAAAACAGGCACTGAAACTATACACAACGGGAATAAAAATAGCAATCACACATAATGCTTTAGAAAGCTCTCATGGGCCAAAATAGTTGATTATATCATAGTTATCAAACCTGACCTGAAGGGTTTACCCGGGTCGCCCAAGTCATAAGTCGACCGAGTTTTGCCGGATTGTTGCACCAGCTGGTCTTTTATCTTATCTGAACCGGTCTAGCCACCAGATCGATCTACCGGTCCGATCTGGGTTTAATAACTATGGATTATATTGTCGTTGCAAAGAAAGCTGGATATTGTTTTGAATCAACACATGTCAAGTTTAAAGATCTCAACCTCAACTGTAGAATTTAGACTTCAGTACTTTGTTGCACTGTTATCCAGCATTGGACCACAACCAAAGCACCGAGTTCATTGTATTTCGAGGGGCTTCATGGATATGGGTACTATCATTCTTATAGTGTGTTTCTTAATAGTTGGAGCTACATATGATTGGATTTTTAGGCAACCAAGGTTTGGTACTACTTACATCCATCTAGGTCAGAATAAAAAGTGAGAATTGCACTTTTTTACCAACCTTGTGGCTAATCCTTTGAGAGCAGGGATGCTGGAATTCAAATGTCACATATCTAACTAGTGTTTTTTTTTTCTCGTCAGTACGTATGGGGTAGAAAATACTTTAAACTTGCTTAACAAAGATAATTTTACAATGGAACCCCACACCCAGGTCCATGCTAAATGAAAATCACCTAGAATGGTGCACCTAACATCACACACTAATCCTGCAGGGAGGTTTGTACGAAAAAGCTATATGCAAAGATCCAGGTAATTCTTGCAACACTATCAGATGATAGTTTAGAACAATACAGCCTTGAGACAAGAAAAGTTTACATGGTCCAAGCATTTGATATTAAGCTGGGGAATAGGAGCCTACCAGGCATAACATCCCATGTAGCAGATTTGAGTGAAACAAATGAACAGAATCACAGATAATCAGTGTCCTGTAAAGCACGGATCATTGATGAAGCAGCGGAATTTTCTGCATCCTTTACTCTCGTTCTTTCATCTCCCGTCACATATAGAATACCATCTACTGTTGCAATTTGAACTGAGCATACAAACTTCTTCTCATGTGGAGGACCCATATCATTCTCAATGCTACATGTTCGAGAAATAAAAATAAGCATTATTAGAAGCTGTTAGATTGGCAAGAGTAAATAGTTCGTGAGACAACAAGCAAAGCATTGAAAATTATACATGCATGGTAGATGGAAAGTGTAGGTTGATCTACCAAGAAGCAAATTCTCATTCCCTAACAAAACATAACAAGTTAAACACAGCAATCATCCCTACAAATTATCTCACTCTCTGGTCTCTGTATCCTTTGAGGTTAGAAATCTTTTTTAAAGGGTGCTTCTTATTGTTTGTTAGACTTTTATCCACCCTCATGTTTTCCTAGGATATAACAAGTAAATTTTCCAAGAAATAAGTTTCAAAGAAAAATGGAACACCTAAACAGAATTTTCATAGGTTGATATGTGGTACAAAGGGATTAATTTCTGAGCATCTCACCAAAAACATTCCCTCAAGTGCAGCTAAGCCGTATTAGTTCAGGATTAATGCTGGGTTCAGTTGTCAGTTTACACAGTATGTTAATTTAAAACCATCATCAAAGACAGTCCTTGTTAATCTAGATCAACATAAAAGATCACAGCTGTGCAAAAAATCCAGCAAACAATTCAACATGCTCCCCCTTAGCAGTTCATAACAAATCATAGGAAATCTTAAACAGCACCACAACCCTGCACACAAGGTCGCTTAATGATCTGATAAAATGAGTGATAGCTGATCTAATCAAATTAAAAAACAAGTTTTATCATTTCCATGATCATTAAATACAACTGTTATGTCATATCAACAGAAATCATTTGGAATTAGGGCAAGTTATCAACAAGGGAAACCATGTCACTGGAATGAGAGAAAAAAATCCATAAAAGCACCAGGTACTTGTTTGCACTTTAATATTCCTTTTAACTCAGCATAATGAGGCTTTATTTTACTCCAACATGATGCATCAATCATTTCCAAAGTTATGCTGTTGTTTTCTCCGTCCACCTCAAAGCTAAGACCTACTTCTTGTTTTCCATGACCGTGTATACCAATATCTCATCTAACAAAAAGCACAAGGTACAGGCAATTTCTGTAGAAATTACTAAAGTGAAGAGTGCGCAAATCATGTCCCAGAATACAATAAAGCACTCAGTATTTAATTAAACAGCTTATAAAACTTCCTCACTTGACTCTGTCTTATCAAGCCTCAAACCGCCTCTTGAATTTAGTTAAACAACAAAATTCTAATAGGTTAAACATGTTTTTACCTTGCCATTTTACTCTGCTGCATACCTTCTAAAACAAAATTGAAGTTCCTTGATAGACTGGTAGGACTAGCTTAAAGGTGGGAAAGAGAACATCAAGAAGCAATTAATAGCAAACTAATGGTCAGTCCCAGCAAAACGATAGGTAAAATGCACCCTATGAAAGGTAAGAAATTAATGATGGGAACACATATGATAAAATAGAACTGAAGAACATACACTGTCACTTGAGCATGTACTCATGTTAAGTACATATTCTCCACGGAATTCACTAGGAGGGTTGACTAAAGAAGTAAATTTTGAAACCGAACACGTAAGGTGAAAAACATACTTGTAATTTGGTTTGGGCCATTTTTTCTTGCCGCAAAGTTCATGTAACTTCTGTTTGGCGCCTTCAATCTCGAAAGAAGACCCATCAAAAATATCAAGAAGAGAAACATTATTTAGATTAGTAGGGAATGAATTTGATAGTTTGAGCAAGGCCCCCTTGGCGGCATTAAGCTTTGCAATTTCTTTTTGCTCAGACGAACTGGAAGCGATAAATTGTCCATCTACATAGACACTGGCAATACTTTTGGCCTCATTTTTCCAATGTTTAATATCAACATTCTTTCCTTGCTTTTGACACCGCTCAAACAACATAGTCACCGGTTGTGGTTGCTGCTGCAAGTCTTCGAGGGTAACTATTGGCTCCAAAATACCCCTAAATATCTTTTTTTTTTTTTGTTAACAAGAAGAAGATTAATGAATGCAGCAATAGATTAGATAAAAGAAAAGGAAAGGAAAGGAAAGGGGCAAGAAAGAGACCACCCAAAATGTTTGAAGATCCAAATCGACATCAACATAAACAGCAGCAGCAACAGACTCCACAATATCAGCAAGAATCTTCGGTGCCTTTATTGACCCGCCATATACTAAAGCATCATCATCATCTTCTCCACTCACAGCATCACTAAATTCCTTAACCTGTATTTTTCAATCAAAAATTGATTACTCCTACTCCTACTCCTACTGGTTAATTATAATTATTGGTGCTTAATTTTACCTACCTTATCATCAAGAGCAGTGGCATTGTGTCTAACAAACCTGTAAAGACCATGCTTAATGGCCACACGCGCCAGTTTCTCAGTACTAATATTAGCAGCACGCAAAAGAGACAAATGACCAGGATCCAGCTGAGGGTAAGCCAAATACACATAATTACTCAGCGCAAGACCCAGCGCCGCGTCCCCTAAGAACTCCATCCGCTGGTAAGAAGCTGAGTCTGTGTAGGAGGAGTGCGTTAATGCTTCCTCTAGATGCCGTTTGTTTTTGAATTTGTAGTTTAGGATTTTTTCCACTGCAAATACCGATGCCTCCATCTCTCCCTTTGATTCGCTCAGTTGTTGAGCACCAAGTAATCCACGCGATCGTCGGTAACCGTTTGGGTCTCCAATTCTCTACAATGCTCCTGCTCCCGCTCCCTTCATCTTCCAACCAACTCTTGTCTCCCTCTACTGTGTCTTTCTTCTTTAAAAAAAAAACAAAAAAAAAGTCGTTTTCTTTTCTCTACTTTAGAAAAAAAAAAAAAAACAAATTATTTTTAAATTACAACTTAGTCCCTTCCTAATCCTACTACTATGTGCTTAATTAAGTAACAAACAAATAATCTAATAAATATAATTCTGTATAAGAAATAGTGCGGGAGGTTTGTCTTTTACATTAACTATTAATTAACAACTATAAACTAAAATTGCGGGAGGTTTTACTACATCTTCTTTCCGCAAATACTATTTATTAAAATAATATTTTATTATTTTTATTTTTATTTTTAATAGTAAATTTATATTTTTATTGAGTTAATATAATCTCTATCTTGGATTTAATAAGTTAATCTAATTTGACAAATTTACTTGGATGATTAAAAAAAAATTAATTATTTTTTTTCAATCTCATCATTTAATATTGGGTTGATTGAAAATTAAACTTCATGATTTGTTTTGTTTACTTTCTATTATGTTATTTCAGTCCTATAACTCGAGAATAGTACTTAAAAAATTAACCCGAGTAAACTCGGGTTGTTTTTTGTCTTATTTTTAATTGAGTTTTTTTTTTAATTTTATTTTTTAACACTACGTTGGTTGGAAATTAAGTTTTATAATCTGTTTAAATTTACTTTATATAAGGATATTTTGGTCTCATGATCAAGGTCGTTGGTTTTGACATTTTAACCACTATTAAATCAGTTTGTTTTTTTATATATATTTTTTCTAAGAGATCATTTCTGTCTCATGACTCGGGTCATGGATTCTTCAACATTGAATTTTCTTTTTATTGGGTCGTTCTCATCTCATGATCCAAGTTGCAAGTTTGACGGATTAACTCAATTGACTTAGTTTTTTGTTAATTGATATTTTTCCCAATATGATTATTTAATATTATATTTGATTGAGAATTAGGTTTCATGATTTGTTTTGGTTTTTTTTTATTGTGTTATCTCGGTCTCATGACCTGAAAATAATGCTTAATAGTAACACCCGGGTTATTCTGACTCATTTTTTTCTATTATTTTTTTAAATAAAATTTTTACAAATTTCATCATTTAATATTAGGTCCGACAATAGAAATTGAGAATTGAGCTTCATAATTTATTATGATTTGTTTTCTATATGGTTATCTCAGTCTCATGACTAAAATCATAGACTTTGTAAGTTAACCCGGGTTAAATTAGGTCATTTTTATTTTATTTTATTTTTATGAGATTATATTGGTCTGATAACTTAGGTTATGAGTTTGATGGATTAACTTTATATTTTTTATGTTCTTTTTTAATTAATTTTCTTTTCATAAGGTTATCTAGGTTTTATTAATAAGGACGCAAATTTAACTAGTTAACTCGAATTGTTTTATTACGTTCTTTTTAAATTGATTTTTTTTCAATTTTATCATTCAATGATTAATCATTTTAAACCATACATTCCTTTTCTTTTTTAATAAACTACTCTTGAGCCATTCTAGAACCATCTAGAAGTTTGAAAATGTTATAAAATCCCCTTTTCTACCCAAAATACACATAAAGTTCATGGGAATGACTAAACAACAAAAATTTGAATGCAAAAGTAGAATTTTGTCTTTAGACTGTCCATGTAATTTTTTTAATTTCTCATGGAAGGTTTTATAATTTATCCATGTTTTTTTTTTTTTTATCTAGATTTACATTTTTGACTTTATGTTATGGATTTTTTAGGGATGTTATCTAATAAAATTTGAAAAACACTTTATCGAATTTGAGCTTTATTGATGAAAGATATTTCTTTAGATAAGAGTGTTACATACAAAAAACCCCTTTGATACCAAGACTAATTTAGGGTTTTTAAGTAGTGATTTTGTAAAGATAGTAAGTAGAGAGAGTAAGATATTTTTTTTATTTGTATTGTATTGAGAGAATTATCATTTTTTTCATGTTAAAACTTGGCATTTTATATCTGAAAAAATATGAAAAAAAATCTAGAATGTGGCAACCCTAATTCTCTGTTATTTCTCTATAAAGAGTTATAATAGGCTTGTAACTTGTAATAATAAAAAGAAATTAAGAGGAGAGGGAGGGAGGGAGGGAGGGAGGAGGGACAAAAGGGAAGGGGAGAGAGAACTTGGTTCGATCAAGGTCAATTGAGTTCACTCCATTTAATTTTTTATTTTTATCAATTGTCCTCAAAGTAAATTTTTAAACAAAGTGCTGTTAGAAAATTATTTTATCAGAAAGCCCTTTGCAGTAGGGGGAACAAATAATGATGATATACACAAGGGGTAGTGTGAATTTACAAGGAAGAACAAACTTTTTTGGGCCAATTTTTGTACTTTTATCCTCTGTTTTTTAATTTCTTTTTCTTTAAGAAATTCCAAGAAATTAGTCATTGGTTTAGGGAAAAAAGATACAGTTAAAAAAAAATTGAACAACAACGAACAATTTTTTATGGGTGTGAAAAACGGCATTCTTTATATATATATATATATATATATATATATATATATATATATATATATATATATATATAATGACGGTCTCGAGGGAATAAATTTTTTGGTTTTGTATGGGTGCCACATAAGCCTTAATTGAATAATGGCATGTAAACTAAAAAAGAAAATGCATAATTAAGTTATGAAAAGGTATTGTCTCAATTATGCAATGGGTTTGCCTAGGGATTTTTAGATTCCAAATTATCAGTGGGCTATATAATAAGCGTTACTGATGAGTGGAAGCAAAAAAATAATAACGTGACTTGATGCAGGCAATCTTGCTCAGTTACACCACCAATATAACCCATTGAATCTAACTCTGTTCCACTCCCCTGGTAATAGGATACGTCGAAGCAACCCTTTCTATTTTTGGGTTAACTTTGCAAGAGCTTTCATTTCACAAGAGAAACAGAAGGTACATCAAATCAAGGTGGGCTGAAGCCACTGCATTCATGGTTCATCAAGTTCATCACTAATAGTTTTAGCTAGACAAGCTAAACAATGAGCAACTTTGCTGTTAGACCGGCGGATATAGGCAGCACAGAAGCTCTGAAACTTGGCTGAGAAGTTAAGGGTGTCATCTGGAACCAGTTCAAGGTAGTTAGTTGTCCGAACTCGGTCACTGGAAGTTCCTAGATCAGGGAGAGGCAGTCTGTTTCAAGAACAATTTTGTGCAAGCCCAGGGACCAGGCACTAACCCATAGAGCCCTACAAAAGCTTCACCCATTTCACTCTATTGGAATTTATAATATGTTTACGGTTGTTCAACATAATCTGGCCCTCTAAAATTTACGGGAGACAGCTCCAAACTCCATAAATATTGGCATGAAAGCTATGTCTATGGTGATATTGTACCAATCCTCACGTGGGGGAAACCAGTGAGAGATGTCAGTGTTGTGTTGAGTGAGATGAACTAGTCAAGGCCTGCTTGTATGCTGACAAGGTGGAGTTTGCTATCTTAATAATGCTTCTAGCAGGACTTCTGGTTTTGAAAGTAAAGAGTGCTCCTGGCATACCATAGAGCCCATAGCATAGCCCTTTTTCTGCTCTATCTCCATCACAACTAAAAAAAAAAAAGGAAACCTGAATCACTACCTGATGTTGTTCATGTGATATTGAAAGGTCCCACTGGCGCGAAATCTTTTCTTCCAAACCTTGTTAGCAACCTGGCAATCATGCAAAATATGCATTGTAGTTTCTCAGTATTGATTGCATGTACCACAGCAATAATCAGTATAGGTCCCAAATATGCTGACAGTTGCAGGAGTAGTGATCTCTGTTTGTGCTGGATTCTTCCGTCTTCTTTCTAACCCATGCCACATGATAAAACACCCCCAACTGTGAAAGAACCAGATTTTGTACGCTGTCTGGTGGGGCAACGACAACTTGATCAGATTGCTCAGAACCCATATAAAAAAAAATGGAAGGGATAAAATTAAATTGGACAGGTCGAAGAATGAACTTGGTGTTCATTGAGAATGGGAAAAAAAAAAGTTACAATAAACCAAAAGGCAAAAAAAAAAAATGTGCAGCAAATAGCGGAATTGATGTTAAGGAGTAAAGACTAGTAAATATGTAAAAATTAATTTATGCTGTACCTTCCGAGTCCAAATGCCAACCGGCAAGTGACCCTAAACATGAACAGCTGGAGCTGTGAGTTTTCTTTTCATTATACATGAACAAATACCAGCTATGATGCGCAACTAAAATTGGCATAGCAACAAGTCAGCAACTAGACTAGCTTTTTTGTTTTCCAACGCATCCTCTTCTGGGTGTTAATTACAGCTACCAGAAATGCTCTCACATCAAAAAGGAGTATAGTAGGTCTTGAAGTGATGCAACAACTGACCGAACCAAAAGAAAATTGCAGTTTTAGTTCACCAGCATATGATCAAATCCTCCCCCAGCCTGAAGTCCTGGAACCCGATTCCCTCCGACATTGTGAAGCAACTGTTGCAGCCATCGCCTTGTTGTTGGATCTTCCTAGATAAATTACAATTTACAAAGAACATGAAATTGGTTGTCCACTGAAGAAAGAAGGGGGATGGGGAAGGGCAAAGAATATACTTGATTTGAAAATTATTCCAATGAAAAATATGAAGAACCTATACATCATTTGAAACTCCAAATATTAATATTGCCGACACAATAAAATATTTTTTGTGGCATGGAAAACAAATAAATTTGATATCCTACGCAGCTATCAAATTTTTCACATAAACACGTGTTCCAGTTAGCAATGTCAGTGAACCATGTACTTGGTTAATCATTGTCATAATTATAATCCCCATCTCAAGCCACACTAGCTTAAAACTTAAACTAGTGATCTGCCACCTTTTCCACTAAAACAACTCATGTTATGATTAAACATAGAGATATGCCACGTTCAACTTTATCTACAGAACAATCAACTCATGCAATTCAATCCAACAGCCCATCACTCACATAGCAAACTACAGGGGTGAAATTTCTTGACTGCTAGTTAGGAATTTCAAACCATATAAAGGCCTTACAGTACTTGTCTCAGTCAAGATTCACTTGATTATGGACTAGCTAAAAATCACCATCCTCCCAATGAGTCCTGAGGCAATAAACTATGAACAATTACATAAGCTTTACTTACACGAAGGCAGCTACTGAAGGTAGCATCTCTCAGCATGTCTGGCAGGCAACTTCGTAATGCATGACAAGCCCTGAATTCCAAAAGCGAAAAAAAATACAATGAAAATAGGAAGTCAAAACAAATGACCAATCATAAAAAATTGAATGCAAGAAGTACAGAGCCAGGTAACTGCTTGGAGCCATTGCTTATTTGGAAATGTAAAAACCTTGGATTATCTGAAAGTCGAAGGTAACATCGGATGATATGTTTTAATAACCGTGACGAGGGTTGTTCAGCAAGTGCTGCAACCATGTTCCCCAAAACCCGGCCCACTGCAAAAAACCGTTCTGCTGTAGTGCAAATATAATCCAGGCCCACATCATCCAATAAAATCTTTTGAACTATAAATGTGGCAACCTGCCAACAGAAAAGGAAAAATGCTCTGAGCAATAAATATGACTATTTATCTTATCACATGTATGGGTGAAGGAGACAACTCTATTGTATAGTAGCTAACAGTAACATGCCAAAATGATAATTACACGTCTGTAATCTGTATTTAAACATAGCATCTCATAGATATTTCAGGTCCATTACATTCTCCATTACATTTCAACAAAAAATCATATGATTTACCCAAGTGTACACATAATTGGTTGGAAAGTTAAGAGCACAGATTGAAACTTTGAAGAAGATATATATTAGCAACCTCAGAATTCTAGCAAGCAGCTGCATAGCAACCAAAAGAATCAAGTGGAGCAACAAAAACAGTGGCAGGCATTCTGAGCTGGTGTCAAGAAATCAGAATAGATAAAACCCATTTTAACATTTTGATATGTGAAAAATAGTAAGCAAAATTTAGGTAAGGCTATCTTTCTTGAAATCTAGGTTGTTAAAAGCATATTATACAGGTATGTGATATCTTTTGCTGCCATTGGTCTTGAAAACAAGCCATTGAACCTGATCAAGACTAAGGTTGTATTTGGTTAGTGTCCCAAAACACAAGGGATAAATTTAAAAGTGACAAACATTTTGGTTGGAGAGACACAAACATGTGACAATTTTAGAGTGAATTTTTGTCATTTCAAATCAAAATAAGAAGCACAAGGGAACATGTCCTCTCTATCTCGAAATATTAATTTATTTTATTTGAGCAAGATATCATGCGCTACCTAAAAATTAACATTGATTTCATTATTTGAGCAAGAAAGTGCTAATAAAGAAGTTGAATTAACTCTACACTTAAATTAACTTGGAATTCTTTTTTCTACATAATAACTCTAATCTAAAACATAATATTTTTAATACATTGAACTCATACATTTTCCAGAGCGGTGAACAAGTTGTTTTTAAAGAAAATTGAATAAATTCATTATCACCAAGTGATGCAATCCTAACTTTAACACTAAGAGATCCATTTGGTCCAGTCACAAGAGTTAGAGCAAAGAGGTTGAAGAAGACAATTAATAAATTTCTTCAAAATACATGGGCTAAGGTGAATTTCAAGAGAATATCAAAAATTGAAGAACACATCTTGATTAATTTGGTTCATGTTCAAGAAGGGCATGTAAGGGAACATCCATACATTATAGAAAGATTGGAATAAAAAAAATTCAAATCTGTTAGTTTTGACCTTTCGCTACTGTTTTGGCCATAAATGAAGCTATAGAAAGAATTTTGGAATGATTCCAGATGCATTGGAAAATAGACATCCACAACTTTCTAGTGATATATGATAGACCTTCTAATTCGTCAAGACGAAGGAGAACTATTCATTTGAAGTTGAGCTTCGATTCTGCCAGTAGATTATGAAATTCGACTTTGGTCTTGTTCTAATTAGTTGGGCCATTATTTATTTATCTTTTAGTTTAGTTTATTATAGATCTTGTGGCATTTTAAAGTTTATTTGGGTTACGTTTTATTTTATTATTTTGAGCTTTTAATGTGTTAAGGTCTATTTATCATGTTTAGATCAATTATGTCAAATTAGAATTAGCTTTCTACTATATAAATCAATTGTTAACATTATTTTTGAAGTTTATGAAATTTTCTCTAAAGTTACCGCATATTGTGTGCTTTGTTTCTCTGTGTGGTTAAGAGCTTCTTATACTAAATTCTTGATTGAACTTACAAACTCTTCGAATGATTGATCAATTTCGTTGTGATTTATACTTCTCGTTCGTGTCTTATTACAGGCGTAGCGTAAGGGTGATCAATTGCATATAATTTTGGTTTTTCAAAGCAAGGTTCTTGTTGGGTCAAGTTGCAAACTTTTCTTCAAACTTCAAATTAGCAATCTAAGAGACAATTCCGCATCAATTTGGTATTAGAGCATGGCTAATTTCAGGTTATATCTCTTTAATTTTCATTGTTACAAGTAATTCTGGGTTTCCTTTAAATCTTGCTATATCTAGGGTTTTCTTTAAATCTTGTCATATCTAGGGTTTGCTTTCTTATTTTTCTTGGTTTTTTCTTTCTTTCTAAGGTTTTAGCTAAATTACTTTTAAGAACCAGAATACAAAAATAGTAGTAAAAGGTGTAGCGAGACTATTAGAGTAAAAAACCGAATAAATTGTGAAACACGAGTGAATTTTATTGTGAGAGTAAACACATGAGGTTTGTGTGAGGAAATGTTTTTGCTACTAACCTTTATTTCAATGTCTTTGAAGTGTTGAAAACAAAAATAAAAAATAAATTGTGGAGGAAAGACAAAATAGAATGAAAGCTATGATGGAGGGCATTAATAAGCAAATTTGATGAAATGATTAGTGGACAAGGAATTCTTAGCCGTAAGAAAAAGGAAGTTGAAATGTCTACCATTAGGACTCTAGTGAATGATGTTACATGTGGAAGGTGTAATGAAGAAAGAGAAACAGAAACTTGGGAGGAGATGAAGCAATCATGAGGAAAACGTTTGTACCTACTCACTATTATAGAGAGATCTATAATAAATTGCAAACCTTATCTCAAGGTTCTAGGAGTGTGGATGAGTACATTTAAGGAGATGGAAGTAGTTATGACTAGAGCTAATACACTTGGCTATAAAAGTTGAAAAACAATTGAGAAAAAAGGATAGTGCAAAACCTGGTGGAAATTAGAGTTACTCTTCGGGTTGGAAGTCGAATTTTAGAAGAGAGAGTAATACATAGATGAAACCAATAACTGCACCTAAAATAGCCGAGAACCTTCCTTTGTTAGGAAGCAAGTTACGGCTTCGGAGTAAAAAGAAAAAAATATTGCTCAACCGAAGCATAAGCAAGAGATTAGGTGTTTTTGAAGTCAAGAGCTTGGACATTATACACATGAATGTCCAAATAATAGAATTATGATTATATGAGATGATGGTGAGCTGAAATCGGCTAGTGAGGATCATTTGAAGGGGATGTCAAAGCTCGATGATTGTAGTGATGTGGAGAATGCTGTGCAAGGAGAGTCATTGGTTATAAAGATCTTTGAGTGTTCAAGTTTATGAAGAGGATGTAGAGCAACATAGGTAGAATATCTTTCATACTAGGTGCTACATTGATAATAAAATATGTAGTATGATAATTGATAATGGTAGTTGTACTAATGTTGCTAGCCCAACTTTGATTAGAAAGTTGAACCTAAATACATATAAATATGCTAAGTTATATAAGCTTTAGTGGTTGAATGAATGTGGAGAAGTTAGGGCGACTAAGCAGGTTTTGGCTTCATTCATAGTAGGAAAGTTTAAGAATGAGGTTATATGTGATGTTGTTCCTATGAATGCTACACACTTATTGTTGGGGAGACCTTGACAATTTAATAGGAAGACCAAGCATGATGGATTCAGAAATAGGTATACTGTGGAGAAATATGAAAAGATTTACACACTTGCTCCATTGTCACCAAGGCAAGTATATGTGGATCAATTAAAGTTTAAGAAAGTTGAGGAAGCTGAACAAGAATTTATAAAAAATAATGGTGAGGATGTGTGAGGCCGATTAAAAATAAGATGAGCCATGAGTGTGAAACAATTGAGGAGAGAGTTTCAGCCATTAGAAATAGGTTTGAAGATTTTGGCCAAAAAAGAAAACATATGGAAGGCCAAGAGCGGAGAGAAGAAAATAATGCTGAGAAAAGTGTGTAGAAAAATTAGGGAAACACCTTAATTTATATGCAGGAATTTGAGGATATCTTTCCTTAAGAGATCCCTAGTTGTTTGTCACCAATTCGAGGGATTGAACATCAAATTGATTTTGTGCCATGAGCATCAATTCCAAACCGGCTAGCCTATAGAAGTAATCCCAATGAGACTAAGGAGCTTCAAAGTCAAGTAGAAAAGTTGATGTCGAAATGGTACATTCGAAAAAGTATGTGTTCTTGTGCAGTTCCAGTATTACTTGTGCCTAAAAAAACAATAACTGGCATAAGTACGTTGATTGTAGAGCCATTAACAACATTATTGTAAAGTATAGATATCATATCCCTAGATTAGATAATATGCTTGATAAGTTACATGGTTCTTCTGTGTTTTTTAAAATTGATTTGAAAAATAGTTATCATCAAATTAGAATGAAAGAATGAGATGCATGGAAGACAATATTCAAAACTAAATATGGATTGTATGAATGGATAGTGATGCTTTTTGGTTTGATTAATGCCCCTAGTACATTTGTGTACATTCATGAGGTTATTGAATCATGTGTTGAGATCTTTCATTGGAAATTTGTTTTCTATTTTGATGATATCTTGATTTATAGCAAAGGATTAAATGAGCATATTAATCATTTAAGACAAGTTCTTGAAATATTTAGAAAGGAAAAGATTATACACTAATCTAAAGAAGTGTGATTTTTGCATAAAAAGAATTAAACTCTTAGGTTATGTTGTTAGTGCAAAAGAGTTGCAAGCATTAACGACAACCTTGAAAACTTGACAACATTATCTTTGGCCTAAGAAGTTTGTGATACATAAGGACCATCAATCTCTAGAACACTTAAAGAGTCAAGGTAAGTTGAGTAAACAACATGCTAGGTGGATTGAGTTCATTAAGATGTTCTCATATGTCATCAAGTATAAGTAAGGTAAGGAAAACATCATTGCGGATTCATTGTCTTGAAGGTAAGTTGTGAAAGAATTATATATGGATGACGATGACTTTGGTCAAGTATATGGACAATGTGAACATTCGATCTTTGATAAGTATTTTAAGCATGATGAATTTTTGTTTAAACATAAGAGATTGTGTGAGCCTAAATGTTTGGAGAAGCTTATATAGGACATTTTGGGATAGCTATAACTTTGTATATGATATATGAGCATTTTTATTGGCCTAACAAGAAAATAAAAGTTCAAAGAATATGTGATAGACGCATAGTATGTTAACAAACCACGTCTAAAGGCATTCCTCAATGTTTGTATACACATTTACCAATACCCAATAAACCTCGGATTTATGTCAAAGGATTTTGTTTTAAGGTTACTTAGATCTAAAAAGGATAGAAATTCAATATTTATTGTAAATAGGTTTTCTAAGATAGCACAATTCATATCATTCCATAAAGCCGATTATACAACAAATACAGCGAATCTTTTCTTTAGAAAAATAGTTTGGTTACATTGTGTTTCAAGGAACATTATGTCTAATAGAAATGTTATATTTCTAGGCTACTTTTGAAAAGTTTTGTAAGGTAAGTTAGGAACTAAATTGTTATTTTTTATTATTTGTCATCCACAAACAAAAGGCCAAACAGGTAAATACAACTTTAACTCAATTGTTGAAAACTATTATCCAAAAGAATCTTAAAAATTAAGAAAATTGTGTCATTTAATGAGTTTGCATATAATAAGAGTGCATTCTACAACAAAAAAATTTCCTTCTGAAATTGTGTATGTTTTTAATCATTTAACTCCATTGCATTTATTGTCTTAAACTATTGATGAAAAAGTTAGTCTTGATGAGAATAGAAAAGCACAGGTTGTCAAAGATTTGCATACAAAGGTACAACAACATATTGAAAAAATAAATGAACAATATACATTAAAAGCCAATAAGAGAAGGAAAAAAGGTGGTTTGAGTGCATATGAGAAAAAATAGATTTCTTGCTTAAAAGAGATTTAAGTTGATGCCGAGAGGAGACGAGACCATTCCAAATCATTGAGAAGATCAATGATAACGCCTACAAAGTGAAATTACCAAGTGAATAAGGCATTAGTGCTATATTTAATGTTTCTGACCTTTCTTTATTTGATGTAGACGATGATTTGAGAGAAAATCCTCACTTCAACACTAAGAGATTCCATGGGGTCCAATCACAAGACTTAGAGCAAAGAAGTTCGAGAAGGCAATTAATAAACTTCTTCAAGATACATGGTTTAAGATGGACTTCAAGAAGATATCAAAGAATGAAGAATAAGTCTTGAATAATTTGATTCACGTTCAAAAAGGGCTTATAGGGGATCATCCAAACATTACAAAAAGATTGAAATAAAAAGAAAATTAAATTTGCCAGTTTTGACCTTTCGCTACTGTTTTGACCATAGAAGGAGCTACAGAAAGAATTTTGATATGATTCCAGATGCATTGGAAAGTAGACAACCACAACTTTCAATGATATATGGTTGAGCTTTTAATTCATCAAGACGAAGGAGAATCATTTGTTTGAATTTGGGCTTCGATTCTGCTAGTAAATCCAACAAATTACAAATGAATGTTCAAAGAATATGTAATAGATGCATAGCATGTAAACAAACCAAGTCTAAAGTCATTCCTCAGTGTTTGTATACATCTTTACCAATATATAAGAAACCTTGGATTGATATATCAAAGGATTTTGTTTTATGGCAGGGATTCAATATTTGTTGTTGTGGATAGTTTTTCTAAGATAGCGCATTTCATATTATTTCATAAAATCGATGATGCAACCACTATAGCGAATCTTTTCTTTAAAAAAATAGTTTGGTTATATTGTGTTTCAAGGAGCATTGTGTCTGATAAAAATGTTAAATTTCTAAGCTACTTTTGAAAAGTTTTGTGGGGTAAGTTAGAAACTATATTGTTATTTTTTTACTACTTATCACCCACAGATAGAAGCCAAACAGAGATGGTAAATACAACTTTAACTCAATTGTTAAAAACTATTATCCAAAAAAATCTTAAAAATTAAGAAAATTGTTTGTCATTTAATGAGTTTGCATATAATAGGAGTGCATTCTACAATAAAGTTTTCTCCTTTTAAGATTGTGTATGATTTTAATCATTTAACTCCATTGGATTTATTGTCTTAAACTGTTAATGAAAAAGTTAATTTTGATGAGAATAGAAAAGGCACAAGTTGTCAAAGATTTGCATACCAAAGTACAACAACATATTGAAAAGATAAAAGAACAAAATGCATTTAAAGCCAATAAGAAAACGAAAAAAGATGGTATTTAAACCAGGAAATTGGGTTTAGGTGCGAATAAAAAAAAAATCTTGCTTAAAGAAGATTTAAATTGATGCCGGGAGGAGACAGACTATTCCAAATCATTGAGAAGATCAATGATATTGTTGAAAAAATAAAATTACCAGGTGAATATGGTGTTAGTGCTACATTTAATGTATCTGGCCTTTTTTGTTTGATGTAAGTAATGATTCGAGGGAGAATCCTTTCGAGGAAGAGGAAATGATGCGATCCTAACTTCAACACCAAGAAACCCATTAGAGATTCCATTGGGTCCAATCACAAGACTTAGAGCAAAGAGGTTCAAGGAGGCAATTAATAAACTTCTTCAAGATACATGAGTTATGATGGACTTCAAAAGGATATCAAAGGTTGAAGAACAAGTCTTGATTATTTTGATTCACGTTCAAGAAGGGTTTGTAGGGGAGCATCCAAACATTACAGAAAGATTGAAATAAAAAAATTCAAATCTATCAGTTTTGACCTTTCACTACTGATATGACCATAAATGGAAAAAGAATTTTGATACGAATCTAGATGCATTGGAAAGTAGACTTCCACAACTTTCTAGTGATATATTTATTTGTTTGAAGTTGAGCTTTGATTCTACTAGCACATTACAAAATTCATCTTTGATCTTGTTTTAATTAATTTCAATATTATTTATTTATCTTTTAGTTTATTTTAGAGCATGTGGAATTTAAAAGTTTATTTTGGTCAAGTTTTATACTATTATTTTAGTTATTTTGGGTTTTTAAAGTGTTAAGTTCTATTTATCATGTTTGGATCCATTAAGTCAAATTAGAGTTAGCTTTCTACTATATAAACCAATTATTAGCATTATTTTTCAGTTTATGAAATTTTCTCTAAAGTAACCGCATATTATGTGCTTTGTTTCTCTGTGTGGTTGATGGATTCTCAAACTAACTTCTTCATTGAACTTGCAAACTCTTCGAAGGATTGATCACCTTCATTGTGGTTTATACATCTTGTTTGCGTCTTTTTAAAGGCATAAGATGATGGTGATTAATTGCATATAACTTTGGTTCTCTAAGACAAGGTTCTTGTAGGGTAAAGTTACAAACTTTTCTTCAAATCTCAATTTAGGGCAATTCTGCATCACTATGCATTTAGACAATCAACTTCATTGTGATTTATACTTCTTGTTTGCATCTTTTTAAAGGCGTAAAGGTGATGGTGATTAATTACATATGACTTTGGTTCTCTAAGACAAGGTTCTTGTAGGGTAAAGTTACAAACTTTTCTTCAAATCTCAATTTAGCAATCTAACAGGGCAATTCTGCATCACTATGCATTTAGACAATCAACTTCATTGTGATTTATACTTCTTGTTTGCATCTTTTTAAAGGCGTAAAGGTGATGGTGATTAATTGCATATGACTTTGGTTCTCTAAGACAAGGTTCTGCATCCCATGCATTTAGACAAAAAATAACCAAACAAGGCATAAATAGTGAAAATAAACATAATCAACATAAGTTTATTTGAAAAAAGCCGAAGGATGTACAACAACAACACTCAACTGTTTTTGATAATTCACTTCCCATCTCCATAGTACGCAGACATAGCGGAATAATCTCAGTAGAAAGAAGGAAACTAATAACTTCTGTGTCATCAACCTGGTAACCAATAGAAAAAAAATTAAGATCAAAATTTCAAACTAATTGAGAACAAAAGCAACAAAAATATAAGCTACAAATGTAGAGATCAACATAATCTAATACTCTTTTGTTTGGATAAATATTGATATGCTTGTGCCAAGTAATAAGGCAATGTGGATAAATGTTGAGATCAACACATTCATATATCATTATCTTTATGAGAAACAAGTATATTGTTCTATGAAGCTATGATGGTTAAGTACAAAAAGTTTAGACATTGCACTATTAAATGATAAAGAATATAAAGATCATGAAGTTGAGGAATAGAATATCAGAAAGATTGAAGTACCTTCACTAGGGCACCAATGACACCTAAACTAGTAAGCCTTAGGTACTCGAAAGGCCTTGATTTGCTAGTTGTATTTAGGAAAGGGTAGAGATATAAAGGTATATGAGCTGCAAAGGGCAAAAAAAGAAATGGTCAACTGGAAATGCATACAACAAGTTAATCAGCTTATATCATATCCACAAGGATAGCAAAAACATTATTCTTCCTGTGAAACAAAATTCAAGCCATACGATCCAACCAACAATAGTAAAGTTTCCTCTCAAGTGCTACTCAAGTGAGCAAACAAGATTGAGAACATTACCATTGAGAAACAACATCCTCGTGTCAGGATGTGAAGCTACACACTGTAAGAAAATACAAAAAAAGATTATGAACATCATAAATAACTTCAAGCCTGAAACAAAATAAAACGAACTGTAAAAGTACAGAAACAGAGAATATCTATGCTCACTCTTCAACATTGCATAAGTTAAGCAAGCAAAATGAAACAAGCAGCATGTTAAGAAATTGGACATAAAAAGAAAAAAAGAATTATCAAATTGTCTTCATTACACTAGCACTTCTATTCTTATCTGTTTTTTTTTCTTTTGAATTTTCTTTTCCTCGTATACTATCAGTAAATGCTTTAGTTCTTTTGGAAAGCACTATATTAAATAAAACTCCAAAATAATTTAAGTATTTAACCTATTATAGAAACGTGTTGAAAAATAATTTCCTTTTTACCTTATAATAGATGCATTTAAATATAAATGCCTACAACACCTCCCCTATAATCAAAGAAGTCAGCAAGTAGGCAATACACCCACCATAATCACCACAATAGATAGCCACATGGGAAATTGATTTTTAACTCTTGAATTATGCATCAACAATACTTCCCAAACTAATAAAGGTAAGATTTGTACAAGAACCAAGAATATTAAGCCTTTGATCATTGATCGATTGAACTTTTGAGCATATAATGCTTCACTCGAGTACCTAGAAGTGTTTCAGCATCTTAAATCATAATTTCTCTAAATGGAAAATATATGACAATCCATGCATAATAAATTTCCAATGAAGGGAAAGAAGCAAAGTTGAAATTATTAACGAAAAAACTAAAGTAGAAAATAAACATAAGAACAACAAAAACAAAATATTTTGACCTGAAGAAGTGCTAGGGCATTGCAAACTCGATTTGATTGTGCGGGACTTAAGTTAGGTGGTGATAAAACTGGGTATATCGAAACAATCTCCTGCAAATAAGAGGAAAACTCAAAAATCATGGAAATAACATACATCAAGCACTTTGAGAATTGAAAATTTTTACACTTATCTACAATCTCTGGAAAACTAAAAGGCATGTAGAGGACATGAGAACTACACAACACCAGTGGTGTTTATTTTGCTTATTAAGCTCCAACCAAAATCACGAAAAAATCATGCAAACCAGTAACATATGTTCGGTTGACAAGTTGGAATAAAAGGAGCTCCAAAATAAACACACAATAAATATTAACTCAAACATGAACGGTATGAAAGAAAACATCATCAATTCAGCCCAATTTAAAGAGATCATAGAGAAGTAACAGGCATATCCCTTTTGTCCTTAGAGTACAAAACATTTTAATTCCCACACTATGTCCTCAATATGATCTATGTTTATTTCTTTTTCTGTTAGCAGAATGCATTAGGATCAAGGGAAACTAGTATGAGCTTTTCTATATATATATATATCGAAGTTATAAAGGAAATTCTACAAGATAAAATATATCACAACGCAACATGGATGACTTCATGCTAACATGAGCAAGAGGGGAGATAATTTAACAAGGAACTGATATTAAAGTATCAACTTCAAATGGCATACCTGTAACAATGCAGCAATTGTACCAAAAGAATTCCACAACAATGGAGCCAAATCTTGAAATAATTCTCTCTTCTAAAATAAAAACAAAAACAAGTTTATTAGGCATACCTGAATGAGTGCAGCAATAGTACCAAAAGAATTCCACACGAAAGGAGCCAAATCTTGAAATAAATCCTTGTTCTAAAAAATGAAAGCAAAGGTAGACACTGGTTTATGATGGCAGAAAATGAATGTTCAACAGCTAAATGGCACAATCACTTAAAAGGAAAAAATTTGGCAAGGTCCACATATAACAAGTTGATTACATGCAGCTATTGCACATGAAACTATGTCCAGCTGTGCATGCGTGCATGTATCTCTTCATGTTTAAGCATATAAAGAGAACTGATTTACAATGAAAATGAAATAGTTTCTCCCCCTCACATGTATGCAACCAGCCAAGGTAAAGATTCCTTTGCATGCAAAATCGAAGAAGCGTTTTGACAGCCAGTTTACGACTTTAATGGCCTCCGATTTAAAACGAAAAAATACCTCGTGTTTAAGTATACAATGTTTTATTGCAAGAAAAGTTTGAATATGCCTTGAATTCTAAGTTTCACTAGTTCAGGGCAGCCTTTTTCTTCCTCAACTGCCAAAATGGGTGGTGCCCAGCAGGTGGTGGATCTGTTTTAAGCCAATAATCATACATTTCCTTCCCATTTATTAAGCCAATAATCATACATTCAACTGTCTATCGTAATTTAGTAAAGATGTTTTACAAAACAATAATTCTCACGAAATTATCTATTCATCTTCTTGTAAACAAAAACAAATAAAATAAAATATAGCGAGAGACCCCTCATTATTATTAGGGTTTCAACCAAAACCCCTAATTTCTCAATTCTCAATTTCTTTTCTAAAAAGTAAGTGGTAATTTTGTCGTTACCTTAGAGAGCTCAAGAAGGGCGTTTTCACGAAGATCAGGATTGCTTAGGTCAAGAACCAGGTGCTCTGCTGATGCCATCTTCCGGTCTTTGTTGGCGGGAGCTCCAGCGGCGGCGGCGGGATTAGACGCGCTTGGTCCTCCGAAAGGTGTGTTCATCGACAGAGATTGAGGAAGGTTTGCCATTAAATTGTTTATCAAATTAAAATTTTCATGTGTATTTCTTTCTTGATTTTATAATTTGCAGGAGGTGATTTCAGTATTTTAGAGACTGTTAGCGGACACGTGCTTCGCATGCGCGTGGGAGTTTCTATTACCTATATTTATATTTCCATTTCCATTTCCATTTCCATTTCCATTTCACTTCACCCTAGGTCCAGTGGGTTTGTGGCGGTGTGAGCTCCCTCGGCAATTTGGAATTTTGAAAAGTTTATTAGATCAAATCTAAAATTTAAGTGACCTTTTGTAACAAAATAATATTCTAATTTTTTGAAGTAAAAAATGAGATTTTCTGCTTAAATATAATTTTTTTCTCTGTAAAACAAGAAAATATTTTTTTAATGGTTTGGAAAACACTTCATATTGTTGTAATACAAGTTTTTTTATTGTTTTTTAAATGAATAAAAAAAACATGAACAATACAATTTTTTATATATATACAATTACTTTTAGCAATATTTTGAAGTTTTCTCATTTCACCCCTAAATTAAATTAAAAAGTTTTTTAAAATCCTTCTAAGATTTAAATCTTTATTTTTTTCTATTTTGAAAATAGATAACATAATGCAAACTGATGAAGATTTTTTCTATTTAAATCCTGACCATTAAAATTTAGCAAGTGCTTTCGGTTACAAAGAATTAGAGTTGTCTTCTTGTATTCAAGAACAATGTGTTAAGTTGAAACACAATTGTTCCAAACTTGATGCATCCCCAGTCAACTTACTATGTGGAATTAGGATGAGAGTAACTAAGAATCTCTTCTTAGTTTCTCAAATATTCCTTCAAAGCATCTAAGTCCAAACATTCACACAATTAATATTAACATCAGATAAAAACTATACACCCATTACACACCCTAAGCCGTATTGGCTCCAGCTCTCCCACGATCTGTGATCGAGCATTTAGATTCAGTAAATAGTATCACCAAGCCAATTTTGAAAATTTTTGGTTCCTTAGATAGTAGAAGGCACAACGACTCATGCAAATTTTTTGGTTCCATATATTTTTGCGCATGTGTATCATAAGAGATGACTAAAAATCATTTCATTCTAATTGGTTTTCTTAGCTAAAAAAAAAATAAACCAAAATCAAAAACTAAAATTTTATAACTTTTAAACCAAATTATATTATCCACAGCAAAACAAGCAAGTAAACTTGCAATATCTTGATCAGGATTTGAACAAGAAATCTGAAATATCTGAAATTCTAAGTAAGATGATAATATTTATTCTATTTTATTTTATTTTTTAAAATATACAAGGTATATTAGTTATTCCGACCGAAACAGAATGGAATTAACAATCTTATTTTCATGTCCCTAAAATCTTATATCTTTAAACAAAGCCTTTAAGAAATTGTATATTATTGATATGACAATAGAAATAAGATAATATAAAGGAGGTTGGATACCAAATTTATTTTTACTTGTCTCTATTTAATGTAAGGAGACGATTAAATAAGTGCACAAAAAGGTTTTTTCTTGTATATCTTTGTGTTTGCGTGCATATTACTTTCAGTATGTGTTTTAAACACTTATTATAATTATATTTTCTTTTAGAAAAACTAAATAGTATGTTTCTTCCACTTAATAGAAAAAAATATAATTTAAAATAAGTAATTAATAAGGAAAAATTATATATGAATAAATTTGTTTATATATAAAAAATTAATAAAAAAATTAGGCTTGAAGTTGAGAACAAACACGTTTGAGCTTCTTTCAAGGCTCAATTATTTTGAAAACAAATACATAGATGACTTGTCATCTTTGCTAATAACACATTGTTTGACCTCATCTTCAACCTTAAATAACCAAAACTAGTTAATCGTGCTGGATTTTAGGAAAGCCTGTTGATAACTTAAAAAATCCTCAGCATCTTTTTCCACTATTTATTTGTCTAAACACAAATCTAACATCAAAAACCATTTTCAAATAGTAGATTCACACAACAATCAATTTGGAAGTTTTTTAATCAAAAGATTCAAATCCAAATATTGTTTAAATTTCAATAGTAAAATGATGAAATTTTAGTTTTTATGAATTCATAATGATGAGGGGATTTATTAGAAGAAAATGGTCGGATTACATTGTTAAAAAAATTGCTATTTGTTTTATATTTTCTTTCTTTCTCTTCTTTCTATTTTCTTATTTTAAATTTTTATATTTATATTTTTTTTGTTTAATCAAATCTGATTGGAAAAAATAATTCATCTAAAATCACTCATTAAGAATTGAAAGTATAAAGCATGACTTGGAGTTTTAAAAAGTTTACAAGGAGAGATTTGGAATAAAATTCATAATCTTTCTATCTCTATCTTTATCTCGCATCTCCTAAAAAAATTTAAAGTTTCACTCATTTTTCTTCTTAAAAACAAAGAAAAACATTAATTTTATTTCCATCTCTACTTGTTTTATATCCTATACTTATCATTTTGGGTCTGGGAAAAGTATTGTTCACCCATACCTATGTTACTGTAGACTACAATACTAATTCATAATTCTTTTTTCATTTTAATCCCTCAACTTAATTGTTTTCCTATTTGTTCCTTTGAAATTGCATTTATTTAGAATTTAACTAGATTATTTGTTTTGAATTCCTAGATTATGGGATCCCGGGATGTCATGAAAAAAAAATGCTAGGTTGATGCTCGGTTTAGACCAATTAAATAAAAACTTACTGATTTGAAACAATTGGAGTTATGGGAACTGATTTTGAACAAATATGCAAACATTCAACCCTCTTTTCTTTAAATAGTCAAGGATTGAATTACACGATGAGGTAGAAGATCAAACTTTATTTTTTGTAGTCCTTTCAAATTTGGTTTATTTTGAATGCTACTTAATAGTGTTTTTATGTTGCTTAGAAATGGGGATCTTATATTGTCGAGGAAAAATTTCTGATGTGTGGTTGATGCTCAATTTGTCAAAATAACATTAGATTGTATTAGTCTAAAACAACTCAGGCTTAAGAGATCAAATTTGAAAATCAAAAAACAAAACAAGGACTAGGGTAGATTGTCAGAGATAAAGACTTACACACGCCAACATATGGAGAAAGCAATTGTGTTCTAGTGATGCATGCGCCCAGTGTCTTTTCACTACCTTCCTTTGTGTCTCTTAATATGTCTCAGCGAGCCCATCTCGATGGCGTGGTGCGTGTTGGTGTTAAAAGCATATGGCAACGTTTTTTTTCTTTTTTTTCCTCCCCTCTCTTTTCTCTTTTATCCTCGATTTCCACACTATTCTCTCCAAAAGAGAAAGAGATCCTATAATTTTATTTGCATATCAAATTTAGTCTATATCAAATTGATTAGGTTTTTGGTATCCGATAACTAAGAACTTTTTATTATTCAACATGAAAATAAAAAAAGGAAAGCATATATTTCTAGTTTGTGTTTATATGTGCATGTGTGCGGGTAGGTAAAAACCATGATTAATAGCTTAATCTCTCATTATATAATAAGATACTTCTCTAATCCATCATTATATATCTAATTGAATCAATTTTATATTTAGATATACGTTGAGTTTTTTATTTGTCATTCTGATGAGATTTTTATGCTAGCTGACCATAATTAATCACATGATTTGCACGTGACTTAGAAACTTAATTTATTCAAGTATAAACTTATTATCATGTAAAAATCACATGACTGGTTTCGGTGAATTAACATGAAAATCTCACTTGAAGAGTATATTAGAAATTTACCTATAAAATTAGTTCAATTAAGGATATAAGGATTGATTAGGAAAATACCCTGCTATTTAAGGAGAAATTGAGCTATTAACCCTAAAAAATATAAATATTTTACACATACAAGTTTATGTATTAATACATATTTGGATTTTGTGTTTGAAATGAGTTTTTGGTCAAATTTGACAATGTAACGCCCCACACTTTCCTATGTGATTATAGTTACTTTCCTATGATTTGGTACGTAAAAGTACGGGTAATTTTTTTTTTTCCAGTTCTCATATACAAGTCTACCGAAATTTCCACTGAAATTTCGACAAAGTCTCCCCTATACCGAAAGGTCTCAAGTTATCGACATATACCCTGTTTACACTTCTAATATCTTACATCTCATAACTCAATCACGACCCAATCATCTTGGGTCTCAATCCCACAAACATCATCATCAACATCACAATCACAACATATATAACATACATTTAACAAATATAGGGGAATAAATGGGATAAACACGCATACATGAAACATGATTATATGAATTTTAGAATTAAGTTCATCTATTCAAGTTTAAACATCAATTATACAAATTAAGTTCTATAAAAGTTGTAATATTACAAAATACAAGGGTATACTCCCTATAACCTAGACTACAAAAAGTGAACATAACCTAGGATCTACTCTTGTCATGCATGCGATGGTCCAGGAACAAAATACATATTATTAAAACATGAAAATCATAATAATATAGCAACACAAATATTCAACAATTTAAAAAGACAATCATGCATTCATATTTTATTTACTATCCGACCTGTCCTTAGATTTTTAACTATATCTAGAGTTATAGAATTTCATTTCAAGTGAGATTGGTCTCGTTGAAAAGCTAAGATACGAGGCTACAAGTTCTCTGAAGGAAGGAGAACTCCATTTTGCATCTAAGATAGTCAAAATTGCTCATCAACAAACATTAGACTATTATTGTCTTGATATTGAACTATTACTGTCCGACCTCTCCTCAGATTCTTAACTATATCTAAAGTTATAGAACTCCCTTTCAAAAAAATTGATCTCGTTGGAAAGCTAAAACATGAGGCTACAAGTTCTCTGAAGGAAGGAGAACCCAATTCTGCCTCTAAGACAGTCAAAATTGCTCATCAACAAACATTGGACTGTTATTGTCCAACTGTTACTATCTTGATATTGAACTGTTACTGTCCGACATCTCCTTAGATTTATAACTATATCTAGAGTTATAGAATCCATTTCAAGCAAGATTGGTCTCGTTGGAAAGCTAAGACACGAGACTACAAGTTCTCTAAAGGAAGGAGAACCCAATTTTGCCTCTAAGACAATCAAAATTGTTCATCAACAAACATTGGATTGTTACTATCCAACTGTTACTGTCTTGATATTGAACTATTACTATCTGACATCTCCTCATATGTTTAACTATATCTAGAGTTATAGAACTCTATTTCAAACATGATTGGTCTCGTTAGAAAGCTAAGACATGAGACTACAAGATCTCTGAAGGAAGGAGAACCCAGTTCTGCCTCTAAGATAGTCAAAATTTCTTATCAACAAATATTGAACTGTTACTGTCTTGATATTGAATCGTTACTATTCGACCTCTCCTCAGATTTTGAATTCTATCTAGAGTTATAGAACTTCATTTCAAGCGATATTGGTCTCGTTGGAAAGCTAAGACACGAGGCTACAAGTTCTCTGAGGAAGGAGAACCTAGTTTTGCCTCTAAGACAATCAAAATTGCTTATTAACAAACCATACCTACTACCCTACAAGGTTTGTCATGATCCAATCTCGATTGGTGACCCATATCTGGAGTTCTACAGCTCCAAATTAAGCAAGACCAACTTTCTTAGTTAGCTAACTTCCAAAAATACAATTACTATGAGGAAACTTGATCCTAATTCCCTCATCCTCCTACTCGAATTCTCTCCAAAAGTCAGGAGACGAATCTGTCCAGATTCATTAACCTTTCCATTTACACACAACATCCATAATTTAACATTTTCTCTTTTATCTCAGCCCCTAGCCATATCACATATCGTTTAAAGAGTGTCAAAAAATATCTTTTTAAGAGCCAATTTATCTTATTTATTTCAATCTTCCCTCTTAACGTCAAAATAAAACATTCTTATCGATTTTACAAACTTTCTAAACAATTTTCTTCTAAACACAATCCTTGACAACAATTTCAATCAACCATAAATAACAAACGAATAATATTCCAAACAATCTATACGGTCAAGTTATAATGCATTATTATGAGTATAACATATCCAAATATCAACTTCATTAAATGGTGAAATTTTAAAAAATATGGGTTTAACCGAACTGACCTCAAACTTACAAACCTACTATGCGAGAAGCATAACTTCTATATCAAGTGTTTTTTCTGATCTCCACCGTTCAGAATCTAGACAGCATCAGAAAGAACAATATATCCAAAGTATAGCCTGATCCAACGGTGGTCGGAGGGGAAAACAGTCAGCAAAGAACTATCTAGAAGTGTATTTTCCTAGAAATTT
This sequence comes from Populus trichocarpa, assembly GCF_000002775.5. NCBI lineage: Eukaryota > Viridiplantae > Streptophyta > Magnoliopsida > Malpighiales > Salicaceae > Populus > Populus trichocarpa. Next base: position 10,793,621 of record NC_037295.2, read on the forward strand.
TCCTCCCCTAATATCTCTCAAACGGGGATTGATATAGAAAATCCCTCCAGTGACAATGTACACGATATAGAGGAGAACAACATATCCAAATATCATTCTGATCCAACGGTGTAAGGTGGAGTTATAGCTATCGGATGTTCTGCCATTAGTATGTCTTCTCTCCAGCCTCTCTCTAAACTCTCTCTTGCTCTTGCAAGTCACTTCAAGAGAGAAAATAGAATGATATTTATAGTTTTATCATCTTGTTAATTTCACATTTATCCCCACCCCTTTTTATCATTTGTACATAAACTCCCAACCTTCTGTTATTTGAATATTGACCTTTTTTGGTCTTACGTATTCATTTTGTCCTCACAAATGTTTTTCTTTTCAACAATTTAGTATTATATTCACTTTTCATTTCATTAATTTCACTATTTTTTTATCTGAATTTAGGTTTCTTTACTTTAATTTAACCCATTTTACTGTTGGTAAATTTCTCATATTTTAATAACCCAGAAAAATTATAACCGGGGGTTTACATTAGCCGACCTCACTAGTTGTCTGATGGTGTCGACAGGGTCGTCGGGCTTCTTAAAGGGGGTGGATTGTAAGATCCCACATCGGCAGGTGAGGAGTTCGTTGCTGACCTTATTAGTAGTGCTGGTTGCTGACTTGTCATACGCGTTTTGGGGCGTTAGGCCAGAAGGGGTCGTGTCACCAGAAACAAAACCATGAGGATGGTAAGGCTTAAAGCAAACAATACATGGCAGGTTGGGTTAGGCTGTTACATTTGGTATCAAAGCCGACCTCACTGGTTGTCCGATTGTGCCGACGGGGTTGTCGGGCTCCTTAAGAGGGGTGGATTGTAATATCCCACATCGGTGGGTGAGGGAATGGTAGTTGGCCTTATTAAGAGTGCTTATTGCTGACTTGTCATACGCGTTTTGGGGCGTTAAGCTCAGAAGTGGGCTCACGTCAATAGGAATAAAACCGTGAGGATGGTAAAGCTCAAAGCGGACAATATATGGCAAGTTGGGTCGGGCTGTTACAGACAACATGTATACCCTATCTATTATTCGATGAGTAAAACCTTTAGATATTTATACCCAACTCGAAACTATCCAAAAAAAAAAAATTTGCTCTTATTTGTTTGGGATGCATATGTATAGGGTTTTAATATATTTCCATATCCATAAACATAATAGTGGGATCCATTTATAGCTATGGTAGATTCATATTTTTATGTTAATGGAGGAGAATTATCATGTTAGGTAAGGGTGCAAAAAAATCATGTAAGCCCGAGAATGAAATGTAACCACGTAAATTGCATTTAAAAGGTAGGTTAATAAAATTCTTAATATATTTAGAATATACAGCTATAAGTTTATATGACTATATACAATATTTTGTTATTTCATCTTATAAAGTTTTTGTAATTATATATTAAGGTGTTAACATAAAAGATATCTTTGATTCTTAGACTAACTTTTGTGCATGAAAACTCTTTTTTTTTCCTTGTTTAAGCCTCGAACAAGCTATCTATATCTAAGTTATGCATTCATGAATGTTTTTTTACGTCTTCTACATAGTGAGTACTATGAAGGCCAAACATTAAAAAAAAAGTTAATAACTATTTATATAAAGAATAGTTATTTAAAATAAAAGTGAGGATTGGACCTTTCCACACCCCGGTCAAAAAATTGCTTATTCAGGATTTTTCTAGTTTTTTACCTTTTACCATAAACACATTAGTTTAAGCAACCATAACATAAAGCACAACCCCAACCCTTATTGTTAAAAAATAAACATAAAGCCAACATTATTCCCATTTGTGCTGTTTTGGCAGTTGTGATTCCAAAGTCTATTTTGGTGTCTGCTGGATTTGATGAAGCTCTCATCTGCTCCCATTGGTGCTGCTATCTTTGGGTCTCCTATTGGTACTTAATACTGTTATGCTTACTGATTTTAGCTGCTAGGTTATCCATGCTTTTGCTACTGGCTGTGTCGAATGGTTGTGCATGTCCGGCCTTATGCGGGTTTTTGTTGATGGTTGGTGCTGCTGGTTGCCTATCTGTCCAGGCATTGTGTTCTTGTTGTTAATTTTTTGGGAAATTTACTGCTATCTGCAGTGCTATCTATGTAGCCGCTGTTTAGGCTATGTTTCTATTTGTAATGTATTGTTTTGTTTCAGGGAGCCTGTTCCCCTAGCCTTTATATGTACATGCCTGTATATTCTGACTTGCTGGTCTCCAGCTTAGTTTCGTTTTGATCTATAAATTTTTTTACATTTGATAAAAAAATAAATAAACATAAAGCAACTTACCTTAGATATGATGTCTTAGGATGATTTTTATACTTTATTTAGCAAAATCAACCCATTATAATAGAATTGTTTAAAGACAATTAGAGGTTTTCTAGTTGAAAGACTTAAAAAGCTTAATGAGGGGTGAATTAAGGCTATATCTAAAATTCTAGTACTTTAAGAAACAATTTTCAATTACTTCAAGAATGTAAAATGTCACAAACAATGTTCAAGAACAGTTTTATCTCTTTAAATTTGGAAACAACAAGTAAAATGAGATATAGAGAGATAAACATAGATTTTCATAGTGATTCGGATAACCGTTTACTTCACTTCTTCAACATTCGTTCAAGAATTCACTATCACACACGGTCTTCTTAACGAGTGAGACCTTACCGATTACACAATCTTTTTTTAGGTTCAAGATTCAAACCTAATCCTTTTATGGGCTAAGGATCAAACCTAACTCAACAATCTTTTCAAGGAAAAGACTAGAACCTCTCCTTGGCTCACAACCAAATAATTACCCAAGTGGTTTCAAGTGCCATTTACACTTTCATAAATAGTTTTTCTTACACAAGATAATAATCACACCTTACATAAGAGAAGATTACAAAGATTAAGCTCAATTCTTTATGGGAATATAATCTAACTCATGAAGGTGAAATAAGAATTTTGATGCAATTAAGATTCAAAGCTTTTTTCAAGAGAATAAGAGAATGATTAAAGCTTTTTAAAATAAGATAAATTGAAAGCATCAAGATGTAAGATTATAAGATATTGAAAAGTTGAAGAGTTGTAAAAGGTGTCTTACATGAAATCAATTGAATATTTATAGGAAAAACTCATTCCTTGTCGTTACCAATAAAAGGAAAAGAGAGGAGATTTTCACTCTTCCAGTTGTTTTTTCCAAGTATGAGAAACATCTATAAGGTATTTTTAGAAAGAAAAGAGTTGTTGCAAGAGCATGTAAAAAGGTGAGTTAGCATCTTAGGTAAAATAACTCTTGAGTGTTTAGTACATTTCTTAAAAAATTACAACATTGCCACTTAGCAAAAAATGAATATAAAAATTTAGTGTGATAAAAAAGTGCAAGGAAATAGTTGACCAAATATATGTTATCCATTTGAAAGCATTTTAATAATAGATACCAAAACAAATCATAACATAATTTTTCTTATGGTATTTTTCACTACATATTAATTTTGATATTGAAAATATTTTTGGATGAGAATTCAACAATAAAATATTTTATGATGAAATAATTTTTTTTTTATGATGCCAAATTAAATTCCATAAATACTTGATTACATATATATCGAGCTTATGCACTTTCAAGTCCATATAACATCTAAGTAGTTCTTCTTGCATCCAAATGATGTGTAGAAATTTCTATAATATTAATTATTGGAAAAGCATATTAAATCCATTAATTGTTGTTATCATCAAAATAAATAAGTTATAGGTGATTAAAGACATTTGAGCTAACAATCTCTTCTTTTTTTTTTTTTTTTTATGATGATAAACAATAATATGCAATAAGAAGATAAAGATATCAAATAAAATTATGTTCCCTCTATCACTAGCAATGTAACAACCCTAATTTTTCTACATTTTTTTTCGCAATATATTAGAAATTTTCAGGTAATTTTTTTTTTTGATATACATGTTCTGTAAATCCCGAGAAAAAAACCAAGGCTGGATTAAATTAAAGAAAATAAACTAAACTAAAAAGAAGTGGGGGCAAGAACGAATACACTTAAAGAAAATGGGGCCTAAATGCAAATAGGAATAAGTATAGAGCATAAATACTCCTATTCTCACCAAAAACAGATCTGCAGCTACGTAAAGAAAGAAAAGAGGGAGTTTTTATATCTATTTTTACAAATCAAGAGAGAAACACCAAAATTTCAAGAACCCATCCCAGATTGAAGGTTATAGGTAAAATAAACCCTGGTGGGAAAGGGATTAACAAGAAAAATTGAACAAGAAGAGAAGAGGGGAGGGTCGGTTGTCATTAGAAAGAAAAGGAGGGATCGGAGCCTTGATTCGCACCAGGTAAGATATTCTAAACCTGGTCTTATGAGTCATTTCAAGTCGATTATGATTTGATGCCTGGATGTTAATTTATATATAGAGTTCTTAGACTTGAATTGAGGAAAAAGTAAGAGTTGTTGAAGTAAAGAACTCCATGTGTTGTGTGTAAATGGAAAGGTTGATGAATCTGGACAGTTTCGTCTCTTGACCTTCAAAGAGATTTTAGGTAGGAGAATGAAGGAATTAGGATCAAGTTCCTTCATAGAAATTGTAGTTTTTGATGTTTACTAACTAATGAAATTGGTCTTGCTCAATTTGGAGTCATAGAACTCTAGTTATGGGTCACCAACTGAGACTGGGTCATGACAGACCTTATAGGGTAGTAGGTTTGGTTCATTGATGAGCGATTTTGACTGTCTTAGAGGCAGAACTGGGTTCTTCTCAAAACATAGAACTTGTAACCTCATGTCTTACCTTTCCAACGCCATAAATTTTGATTGAATTGGAGTTCTATAACTCCAGATATAGTTAAAAATCTGAGGAGAGGTCAGACAGTAACAGTTCAAAAACGAGGCAGTAACAGTTGGACAGTGATAGTCCAAATATAAAGAAATGAATGATAACTAGGATTGGACAAAGAACGACAGTAATAATGAGTGAAATGAGAAAAACATAAAGTACTAAGAAATGACTGAAAGAAAGACTTATTGGTTGTTGATATGGTTATTATAAAACATATCCTTGAGTGAGGAAAATTTATGAGATAAACCTGTGATTTGCAGCAGGGACCACAGACGTGGTGCAACAGCAGCAGCAGGGGAGCACGAGTAGAGCTTCTATTGCAGGTAGGTGATTCACACCTATGCTTTCTAGTTAAATTCCATGATTTAATATATTTTTGATGTGAAATGTGAATTATTGAATGTATGTGTATTCAAGGTGAAAAGTTGTTATGTGAATTGCCAAGTGATGAAATTATCACTGACAAAGGAAATATGAGAAGTGTGATTTGAGGCATAAACTAGCATACATTGAGTGTATGTTAGGATCCCGGGTAAGGGGATCGTCACGAATGGACTAGCATACATTCAGTGTATGTTAGGATCCCGGGTAAGGGGATCTCCACGTATTGGCTACCATACATTCAATGTATGTTAGGATCCCGGGTAAGGGGATCACCATGTATTGGCCAGCATATATTTAGTGTATGTTAGGATCCCGGGTAAAGGGATCGCCTTATATTTACTCCTATGGGGTGGTGATGACGATACCAGTGAAATTGGTATCGGTAATGTGATAAGCAAAAGTAATTACGTTGATCTTATAAGGTCTGGAATGAAGATTGATAGTGGCAGAGGGAACGGTTACTAATAGTTTGAATAAGGAAGAGATTTTAATAAAAAAAAACTAGAAGGAAGAAGTAAATGAAATATGAATGCATGTTACCCTGTTGAAATTATTAGATATTCATATTGTTATATTTATTGCGATATTCACCTTGCAATAATATGTATTTTGTTTCAAGATCATTGCATGCACGACAGGAGTAGATCATAGCTTATGTTCCCTTCTTGAAATCTAGGTTCTAGGGAGTATACCCTTGTATTTTGTAAACATGAAAATGTTTGTATAACTTAATTTGTATAATAAATGTTTAAACTTGATTGGATGAATTTAACGTTGTAGTTTATATAACCATATTTCATGTCTATGTATTTATATTTATTTAAATTATCCATCCATAATGATATTTTTGTTATATAATGCATATCATAAATATTATGGTTGATAGGTGTGAGTATAATTGTGGAATTGAAACCTAGGATGATTGAGTCGGGAATTAAGTTATGAGATGCGAACTATTAGAAGTGTAAACAGGTTACATGTCGGTAACTTGGGACCTTCTGGTATAGGGAAGGACTCCGTCGAAATTCAGGTAGATGTTAATACGAAGACCATGAATATGTATATACAAGAAAAAAAAAATTTAACTACTCTGTTTTTCTATTGACATGATATTGTTGTTTTATCCTAGAAATGGGGGATGTTACATTTGGTATCAGAGCTCAGGTTGCTATTCCGGGGATAGGAATGATTATATGGTTTTGGAATGTGTTTCAGGATGGTGAGAACAAGGCAAGGAGCCAGGACTGATCCATCCCAGTTCGGGGAAGTGGCCAGAGTATTCGTAATGAAAGTGATCCAGACTGGGATCCCTTGGCAGACACCTCCTCTCATATACCTGCAGCATCAGTGTACTCAGAAGGGGGCGAGTCAGTGAGACTTCGAGATGATTCATCGTTCCGTCAGGCAGATGTATCCATGCCCGAGGGATCAGACAGACAGGGGGGAGATAATATACCTCCACTAGTGGCACCGGTAGCTGAATCAAACCTATTTTCGGATCCTGCTTTTATGGAACATATAGTGAGAGCCGTGGTAGCAGGAATGGTAGCGGGGGCCTCCAATACGACTCCTAGATCAGGGGGAATAGTCACCATAGTGCAATGGGTGAAGGGTATGAGAGAGATGGGTTGTATGACTTACCGGGGCGAAGAGGATGCTGAGGTTGCTGGGCATTGGCTGAGGAAAGTGGAAAGAGTTATAAATCAGATGCAGGTGCTAGAGGAGCTACGGGTGGATTGTGTGACTCAGCTATTGGTTGAAAGTGCCCACTCTTGGTGGGAGACCATTAGAGAAAGGAGATCAGGGGAGGTATTGAGATGGAGGGATTTTCATGAAGAGTTTGAGGAGAGGTACTATTCTTGGGAGCATAAGAGGGAGAAAGAATAAGAGTTTTTGGAATTGAAGCAGGGAGATTTGACAGTGCTGGAGTATGAGAGGAGATTTCAGGATTTAACAGCTTTTGCCTCCACTTACCTTCCCATAGAGTGCCACAGGGTGGAGAGGTTCCGTGATGGACTGAGGCGGGAATTGAGGATGATATTGATAGCCATGCAGTTTCAGTCGGTACGGGAATTGGTATGTGCTGCTCAGGGTATGGAGAGGGTAATAAAGGATACCCCGAAGCCAGTGGTCGAGCAGAGTCAGGCAATGGGAGCTAAGAGGAGAGATTTTGAGTTTATAACTGGGAGACCTCCTCTCCCAAAGAAGGGGAAGAGCGGGCCATCATCAGGACAGTTCCAGAGAAGGGGTGGGAGTTTCATCCTAGGAGGGAGCTCAGGAGGATCTAGACAAGTCAGTGGAAGAGGAGCTTGGGGAGGACAGTCTAGACAGGGAGTCAAAACTGCTGGAGGGTTTACAGAGCAAAAGGGACCAGTATATCCGTTTTGTCAGAGGTGTGAGCAGCGACACCCGAGAGATTGCTCTGCGATGCCGGGGAGATGTTATATTTGTAGAAGTGAGGGGCATCGATGGAAAGAGTGCCCGCATGTAGGAAGAGGTTGTTACTATTGTGGGGACACGAGTCACCGGAAGAAGGATTGTCCTCGTAGAACTACCAAGGGAGCCTATGGTCAGAGGATTGAGGTTCAGAGCCAGCAGCAATCGGTGACAGTCAATCGTCCTATCAGGCCTACCCAGTCAGGGACGAGTGCTACTCGTGGGAGGCCCAGAAATCAGGAGGGGAGGACTCAGGGTCGGGTATATCACATGACCTACGAGGATGTGGGAGCTGTACCTGATGTGGTGGCAGGTACTTTACAGTTAGATACAATGCAAGTTTATGCTTTAATTGATCTTGGAGCTAGTCATTCCTTTGTATCTTATAGAATTGTGAATAACTTGCATGTGTTATCTAGTAACTTGGGTGTAGGGGTGACGGTTAGTACACCTTTGGGAGAGAATATACATATTGATGATATTTATAGAGGGGTAAAACTATATATTGGAGGATTAGAGTTGAGGGCAGATCTTATGCCGTTAGAGTTATATGATTTTGATGTGATTCTGGGCATGGATTGGTTAAGTAAACATAAGGCACAAGTGGATTGTTTCACCAAGACGGTGACAATCCAAGGAATAGGTGATAAAAGAGTAGTGTTTAAAGGGGAAAGAAAAGTAATTCCAAATTGTGTAATCTCAGTCTTGGTGGCTAGAAAATTACTGAGGAAAGGTTGTTCTGCTTGGTTAGCCCATGTAAGAGAGCTGGAGAAGGGTAGCATAGATTTGGCTAGTATTCCTGTTGTGAGGGAGTTTCAAGATGTATTCCCAGAAGAGTTGCCTGGATTACCTCCAGTTAGAGAAATTGAAGTTTCCATAGAAACTATTCCAGGAGTTTCTCCTATAGCCCAGTCTCCTTATATGATGGCACCTATGGAATTGGCGGAACTGAAGGTCCAGCTTCAGGAATTGTTAGATAAAGGCTTCATCCGGCCTAGTAACTCACCCTGGGGAGCTCCGGTATTGTTTGTAAAGAAGAAGGATGGCACCCTTCGTTTGTGCATTGATTATCGTTAATTGAATAAAGTGACGGTGAAGAACAGGTATCCACTCCCACGAATAGATGACTTGTTTGATCAGTTGAAGGGTGCTAGGGTATTTTCTAAGATAGACCTGAGATCTGGATATCACCAGTTGAGAATCAAGGAACAAGACATACAAAAGACTGCCTTCCGAACCTGTTATGGGCATTACGAGTTTTCGGTGATGCCTTTTGGGTTAACCAATGCTCCGGCCATGTTTATGGACTTGATGAATCGGGTGTTTCGGCCTTACCTGGACCAATATGTGGTTGTATTTATTGATGATATTTTGGTGTATTCAAACTCTCACTTGGAGCATGAACAACATCTAAAGGTTGTGCTACAGACTTTAAGGGAAAATCAATTATATGCAAAGCTGGATAAATGTGAGTTCTGGCTCAAGGAAGTGGTATTTTTGGGCCATGTAATATCCGTAGAAGGAATATTTGTAGATCCAAGAAAGGTTGAGGCCGTGTTAAAATGGGAAAGGCCTACCAACGTGACAGAAATCCGGAGTTTCTTGGGTCTTGCTGGATATTACCGAAGGTTTATTGAAGGATTCTCCACCATAGCATCACCTTTAACTAAGCTGACCCGCAAGGAAGTCCGGTTTGTTTGGTCGGAAGAGTGTGAAGCAAGCTTTCAAGAACTGAAGGAGAGGCTCACTTCTGCTTCTGTGTTGGCCCTTCCATCAGGGACAGAAGGGTTTGTGGTATATAGTGATGCCTCAAAAAGGGGTCTGGGATGTGTATTGATGCAAAATGGGTGTGTGATTGCTTATGCATCAAGACAGTTAAAGTCGCATGAGGTGAATTACCCGGTTCATGACCTAGAACTTGCAGCGGTGGTGTTTGCCTTAAGAGTATGGAGACATTATTTATATGGGACACAAGTTCAAATCTTTACAGACCATAAAAGTTTGAAGTATTTGATGTCACAGAAGGAGTTAAACATGCGACAGAGAAGATGGGTAGAGTTAATAAAAGATTAAGATTGTGTTATTGACTACCATCCTGGTAAGGCTAATGTAGTAGTTGATGCCTTGAGTAGGAAGGGAAAAACAGTGATGAATGATATGGAGCTTAAGGAACAAGAAAGTATAGTGGAATTAAAGAAAATGGGCTTGCGGCTAAGTGTAGGGCCCGAAGGATCACTGTTAGCTCAGTTAAAGATCCGATCTGTGCTTTGAGACAGGGTCTTGGTGGCTCAACAAGCAGATGGAAAAGTAAAAGAGATCAAGGAGAGGGTAAACAAGGGTATAGAGACATCATTTCAAATGTTATCCGATGGGCTAATAGCTATGGGTAGGCGAATTTATTTGCCTGAGGATAAGATTTTGAAAGACGAAGTATTAAAAGAAGCTCATGAATCTCGATTTGCTACTCATCCTGGGAGTACAAAGATGTATAGGGATTTAAAGGAAAACTACTGGTGGCCAAATATGAAGAGGGAAATAGCAGAATTTGTGTCGAATTGTGGGATCTGTCAACAAGTAAAGATAGAACACCAGAAACCTGCAGGGGAATTACAGTCATTATCAATTCCGGAATGGAAATGAGAGGATATTTCTATGGATTTTGTGACGGGATTACCCAGGGGAAAGAAGGGGAATGATGCCATATGGGTGGTCGTGGATCGACTAACAAAATCTGCTTTGTTTTTGCCGATGAAGATGACTGATTCGGTGGATAAGCTGGCAAAATTGTATGTAAATGAAGTAATCAGACTTCACGGAGTGCCGGTTTCAATTATATCGGATCAGGATCCAAGGTTCACATCAAGATTGTGGCCTAGCTTACAACGGGCAATGGGGAAAAAGTTGAATCTGAGCACGACATTTCATCCTTAGACGGATGGTCAATCTGAAAGGACCATCCAAACTCTTGAGGATCTCTTGAGGTCCTGTGTGCTGGAGTTTGGAGGGAATTGGGAGGATCTCCTGCCATTGGTGGAGTTTACTTATAATAATAGCCATCAAACTACTATTGGTATGGCTCCATATGAAGCATTGTATGGGAGGAAATGTCGTACCCCAATTTGTTGGGAGGAAGTAGGAGAAAGGAAGCTTTTGGGACCTGAGATGGTGCAACTGACAACTGATAAGGTGAGGGTGATCAAAAAGAGAATGAAGGAAGCCCAGGATAGACAAAAAAGTTACGTAGATCGCCGAAGAAGGCCGTTGGAATTCCAAGTAGGGGATAAAGTATTTTTGAAGGTGGCTCCTTGGAAAGGCATGATTCGATTTGGAGTAAAAGGGAAATTAGCCCCGAGATATATTGGCCCTTTTGAGATTAAAGAAAGAATCGGGTGAGTTGCATATCGAAAAAAATTGCCTGTATATTTGGATAAGATTCACAATGTGTTCCATGTATCATTGCTGCGAAAGGCCAAGATAGACCCCTCACGTGTATTGCCACAAGTTCCTATAAAGATTAAAGGGGATCTAACCATGAAAACTAAGCCCGTCAAGATCTTAGATCGAGATGAGAAATTGTTGAGGAATAAAAGAGTTCCCTTGGTGAGAGTATTGTGGAGAAGCTCTCGAATAGAAGAAGAAACATAGGAAAGAGAATCCGAGATGAAGGGAAAGTTTCCGCACTTATTCTCCGACATAGGTACGTAACTTGAATTTCGAGGATGAAATTTTTATTAGGAGGGGAGATTGTAAATCCCGAGAAAAAAACCAAGGCTGGATTAAATTAAAGAAAATAAACTAAACTAAAAAGAAGTGGGGGCAAGAACGAATACACTTAAAGAAAATGGGGCCTAAATGCAAATAAGAATAATTATAGAGCATAAATACTCCTATTCTCACCAAAAACAGATCTGCAGCTACGTAAAGAAAGAAAAGAGGGAGTTTTTATATCTATTTTTACAAATTAAGAGAGAAACACCAAAATTTCAAGAACCCATCCCAGATTGAGGGTTATAGGTAAAATAAACCCTGGTGGGAAAGGGATTAACAAGAAAAATTGAACAAGAAGAGAAGAGGGGAGGGTCGGGTGTCATTAGAAAGAAAAGGAGGGATCGAAGCCTTGATTAGCACCAGGTAAGATATTCTAAACCTGGTCTTATGAGTCATTTCAAGTCGATTATGAATTGATGTCTGGATGTTAATTTATATATTGAGTTCTTAGACTTGAATTGAGGAAAAAGTAAGAGTTGTTGAAGTAAAGAACTTCATGTGTTGTGTGTAAATGGAAAGGTTGATGAATCTAGACAGTTTCGTCTCTTGACCTTCAAAGAGATTTTGGGTAGGAGAATGAAGGAATTAGGATCAAGTTACTTCATAGAAATTGTAGTTTTGGATGTTTACTAACTAATGAAATTGGTCTTGCTCAATTTGGAGTCATAGAACTCTAGTTATGGGTCACCAACTGAGACTGGGTCATGACAGACCTTATAGGGTAGTAGGTTTGGTTCATTGATGAGCGATTTTGACTGTCTTAGAGGCAGAACTGGGTTCTTCTCAAAACATAGAACTTGTAGCCTCATGTCTTACCTTTCCAACGCCATAAATTTCGATTGAATCGGAGTTCTATAACTCCAGATAAAGTTAAAAATCTGAGAAGAGGTCAGACAGTAACAGTTCAAAAACGAGGCAGTAACAGTTCGATGTCTAGACAGTAACAGTTCAATGTCTAGACAGTAACGGTTCAAAAACAAGACAATAACAGTTCAATTTCTAGGCAGTAACAGTTCAATGTCTAGACAGTAACGGTTCAAAAACAAGACAGTAACAGTTGGACAGTAACAGTCCAAGTGTTTGTTAATGAGCGATTTTGACTATCTTAGAGGCAGAAATGGGTTCTTCTCAAAACATAGTACTTGTAGCCTCATGTCTTACCTTTCCAACGCCATAAATTTTGATTGAATCGGAGTTCTATAACTCCAGATATAGTTAAAAATCTGAGGAGAGGTCAGACAGTAACAGTTCAAAAAAGGACAGTAACAGTTGGACAGTAACAGTCCAAGTGTTTGTTAATGAGTGATTTTGACTATCTTAGAGGCAGAAATGGGTTCTTCTCAAAACATAGAACTTGTAGCCTCATGTCTTACCTTTCCAACGCCATAAATTTTGATTGAATCGGAGTTCTATAACTCCAGATATAGTTAAAAATATGAGGAGAGGTCAGACAGTAACAGTTCAAAAATGGACAGTAACAGTCCAAGTGTTTGTTAATGAGCGATTTTGACTATATTAGAGGCAGAAGTGAGTTCTTCTCAAAACATAGAACTTGTAGCCTCATGTCTTACCTTTCCAACGCCATAAATTTTGATTGAATTGGAGTTCTATAACTCTAGATATAGTTAAAAATCTGAGGAGAGGTCAGACAGTAACAGTTCAAAAATGGACAGTAACAGTTGGACAGTAACAGTCCAAGTGTTTGTTAATGAGCGATTTTGACTATATTAGAGGCAGAAGTGAGTTCTTCTCAAAACATAGAACTTGTAGCCTCATGTCTTACCTTTCCAACGCCATAAATTTCGATTGAATCGGAGTTCTATAACTCCAGATATAGTTAAAAATCTGAGGAGAGGTCAGACAGTAACAGTTCAAAAATGGACAGTAACAGTTGGACAGTAACAGTCCAAGTGTTTGTTAATGAGGGATTTTGACTATCTTAGAGGCAGAACTGGGTTCTTCTCAAAACATAGAACTTGTAGCCTCATGTCTTACCTTTCCAACGCCATAAATTTCGATTGAATCGGAGTTCTATAACTCCAGATATAGTTAAAAATCTGAGAAGAGGTCAGACAGTAACAGTTCAAAAACGAGGCAGTAACAGTTCGATGTCTAGACAGTAACAGTTCAATGTCTAGACAGTAACGGTTCAAAAACAAGATAGTAATAGTTCAATGTCTAGGCAGTAACAGTTCAATGTCTAGACAGTAACGGTTCAAAAACAAGACAGTAACCGTTGGACAGTAACAGTCCAAGTGTTTGTTAATGAGCGATTTTGACTATCTTAGAGGCAGAAATGGGTTCTTCTCAAAACATAGAACTTGTAGCCTCATATCTTACCTTTCCAACGCCATATATTTTGATTGAATCGAAGTTCTATAACTCCAGATATAGTTAAAAATATGAGGAGAGGTCAGACAGTAACAGTTCAAAAATGGACAGTAACAGTTGGACAGTAACAGTCCAAGTGTTTGTTAATGAGCGATTTTGACTATCTTAGAGGCAGAAATGGTTTCTTCTCAAAACATGGAACTTGTAGCCTCATGTCTTACCTTTCCAATGCCATAAATTTTGATTGAATCGGAGTTCTATAATTCCAGATATAGTTAAACATATGAGGAGAGGTCAGACAGTAACAGTTCAAAAATGGACTGTAACAGTTGGACAGTAACAGTCCAAGTGTTTGTTAATGAGCGATTTTGACTATCTTAGAGGCATAAGTGAGTTTTTCTCAAAACATAGAACTTGTAGCCTCATGTCTTACCTTTCCAACGCCATAAATTTTGCTTGAATCGGAGTTCTATAACTCCAGATATAGTTAAAAATATGAGGAGAGGTCAGACAGTAACAGTTCAAAAATGGACAGTAACAGTTGGACAGTAACAGTCCAAGTGTTTGTTAATGAGTGATTTTGACTATCTTAGAGGCAGAACTGGGTTCTTCTCAAAACATAGAACTTGTAGCCTCATGTCTTACCTTTCCAACGCCATAAATTTCGATTGAATCGGAGTTCTATAACTCCAGATAAAGTTAAAAATCTGAGAAGAGGTCAGACAGTAACAGTTCAAAAACGAGGCAGTAATAGTTCGATGTCTAGACAGTAACAGTTCAATGTCTAGACAGTAACGGTTCAAAAACAAGACAATAACAGTTCAATGTCTAGGCAGTAACAGTTCAATGTCTAGACAGTAACGGTTCAAAAACAAGACAGTAACAGTTGGACAGTAACAGTCCAAGTGTTTGTTAATGAGCGATTTTGACTATCTTAGAGGCAGAACTGGGTTCTTCTCAAAACATAGAACTTGTAGCCTCATGTCTTACCTTTCCAACGCCATAAATTTTGATTGAATCAGAGTTCTATAACTCCAGATATAGTTAAAAATATGAGGAGAGGTCAGACAGTAACAGTTCAAAAATGGACAGTAACAGTCCAAGTGTTTGTTAATGAGCGATTTTGACTATATTAGAGGCAGAAGTGAGTTCTTCTCAAAACATAGAACTTGTAGCCTCATGTCTTACCTTTCCAACGCCACAAATTTCGATTGAATCGGATTCTATAACTCCAGATATAGTTAAAAAATTGAGGAGAGGTCAGACAGTAACAGTTCAAAAATTGACAGTAACAATTGGACAGTAACAGTCCAAGTGTTTGTTAATGAGCGATTTTGACTATCTTAGAGGCAGAACTGGGTTCTTCTCAAAACATAGAACTTGTAGCCTCATGTCTTACCTTTCCAACGCCATAAATTTCGCTTGAATCGGAGTTCTATAACTCCACATATAGTTAGAAAACTGAGGAGATGTCAGACAGTAACAGTTCAAAAACGAGGCAGTAACAGTTGGACAGTGATAGTCCAAATATAAAGAAAGGAATGATAACTAGGATTGGACAAAGAACGACAGTAATAATGAGTGAAATGAGAAAAACATAAAGTACTAAGAAATGACTGAAAGAAAGACTTATTGGTTGTTGATATGGTTATTATAAAACATATCCTTGAGTGAGGAAAATTTATGAGATAAACCTGTGATTTGCAGCAGGGACCACAGACGTGGTGCAACAGCAGCAACAGGGGAGCACGAGTAGAGCTTCTATTGCAGGTAGGTGATTCACACCTATGCTTTCTAGTTAAATTCCATGATTTAATATATTTTTGATGTGAAATGTGAATTATTGAATGTATGTGTATTCAAGGTGAAAAGTTGTTATGTGAATTGCCAAGTGATGAAATTATCACTGACAAAGGAAATATGAGAAGTGTGATTTGAGGCATAAACTAGCATACATTGAGTGTATGTTAGGATCCCGGGTAAGGGGATCACCATGTATTGTCTAGCATACATTCAGTGTATGTTAGGATCCCGGGTAAGGGGATCGTCACGAATGGACTAGCATACATTTAGTGTATGTTAGGATCCCGGGTAAGGGGATCTCCACGTATTGGCCAGGGGATCACCATGTATTGGCCAGCATACATTTAGTATATGTTAGGATCCCGGGTAAAGGGATCGCCTTATATTTACTCCTATGGGGTGGTGATGACGATACCAGTGAAATTGGTATCGGTAATGTGATAAGCAAAAGTAATTACGTTGATCTTATAAGGTCTGGAATGGAGATTGATAGTGGCAGAGGGAACGGTTACTAATAGTTTGAATAAGGAAGAGATTTTAATAAAAAAAAACTAGAAGGAAGAAGTAAATGAAATATGAATGCATGTTACCCTGTTGAAATTATTAGATATTCATATTGTTATATTTATTGCGATATTCACCTTGCAATAATATGTATTTTGTTTCAGGATCATCGCATGCACGACAGGAGTAGATCTTAGCTTATGTTCCCTTCTTGAAATCTAGGTTCTAGGGAGTATACCCTTGTATTTTGTAAACATGAAAATGTTTGTATAACTTAATTTGTATAATAAATGTTTAAACTTGATTGGATGAATTTAACGCTGTAGTTTATATAACCATATTTCATGTCTATGTATTTATATTTATTTAAATTATCCATCCATAATGATATTTTTGTTATATAATGCATATCATAAATATTATGGTTGATAGGTGTGAGTATAATTGTGGAATTGAAACCCAGGATGATTGGGTCGGGAATTAAGTTATGAGATGCGAACTGTTAGAAGTGTAAACAAGTTACATGTCGGTAACTTGGGACCTTCCGGTATAGGGGAGGACTCCGTCGAAATTCCGGTAGATGTTAATACGAAGACCATGAATATGTATATACAAGAAAAAAAAAATTTAACTACTCTGTTTTTCTATTGACATGAGATTGTTGTTTTATCCCAGAAATGGGGGATGTTACAGGTTTCACCAAAATTTTGGCAGAGTCTCCCCTATACTGGTAGGTCCCAAGTTATTGACATATACCCTATTTACACTTCTAATATCTCACATCTCATAACTCAAAATCACGACCCAATCATCCTGGGTCTCAACCCAACTCATTCTCATCAACACAACACATCTTATTCAATAACATCATATAATTGTAGTTCAAATAAAAGATTCAATTTCAACTATAAACATGCATGGTCAAAAAGGTACTAAGAGTTTCAACCATTAGATTAAAGACATACATTCAAAATTACGGATTAATATTACATCTCAAGTTTTAGGAGATAAGTCTTTTAATTTACAAATAATTTACATGGTCAAAAGCAAAAGATAACTAAACTAGTATTACCCTTGACGCGACCCTGATGGACCTGAAAATAGAAATTAACATGTACACATAAATATAAAAGATAGTAACAAGCAATAACAATGACAAACAATAATCTCTACGGAATTTCTTTTTATATATAAAATTAGGCATAAACCTCTTTTACAACATATATTTTCCATCTATTACCAATATCCATCTAATATCCTATCTCATTTGCCAAGAATAATTCCATCTTGAAATTCTCAACACAACTCAACGGTTTGCGAACACCATCTCTTTATAAATCAATTCTCACTTGATACCAAGATATTCCTCTCTTGGTATCATTAGCTTATCTCATTCTTTTGGAATAATTAATCAATATTTTCCCTTTTCTAAATTTGTTGCTAGAAGGTAATCGCCGAACTAATAAATCTCATTAGTATCATTAGTCTTCTAATATTGGGCTAGACTAATCAATTTTAAAAATACCGGCACCGATGAAACCTCATCGATACCATTAGCAATCCAAACCTGGATAGTTAATCCATGCCATTTGATTCTTCCATTCGTACCGAATTCCTTTCATTTTTCTTATTAACATCATATGCATTGTAACCACGGTTGCCAAGTATCATATGCACACAATCTTAGTTATCGACATTACGGTCACTAAGCATCCTTCACATAACCTTGGTCACCCTCATCACAGTGCCAAGTATCAATTTATGCCCTTAGCCACCATCATTATGGTGTTAAGTATCACTGTAATGTATCCTTAGCCACCAATACTATGGTAATCAATTATCTATCAATTCCCCTCCAATCTCCAAATCATTGTGTCTACCCAATAACCACATTAATTAATTTACTCAATATCTTAGTCATATATTAATTATTTTACTCATAACATTTAGAATTTACTACTTCTAACTTCAATCAATTAATTCACATAATCTTTTCAAAACTTAACTATCCAGCTAACTCATCTCAATTGCCAATAATTCTGGTAATTTCATATAATTACCCACACATTTGGTTAACCTTCTTTGGTTACCAGTACATCTGGTAATTCCATACGAATTACCCAGCCTCCAGCTAACTTCTTTTGTTAGTCAATCAATCCTGTAATTCCATACGAATTACCCCATATCTAGTTAACTTCCTTGTTAACCACTAAACCCGGTAATTTTCTTAATTACCCAAGAAATCTGGCTAACCCATCTTGGTTGCCATAATCAATCCGGTAATTCCATACGAATTACCCAGCACCCGGCTAACCTCTTTTGTTAGCCAAATAATTTCGGTAATTTCTCTTAAATTACCAATAATTCTCATTTGTAATAATCACTCAACTTATTCATTTGTTTCATTCTTTTAACATCAATTAAACACACAACACAAATATTTAAGAAAAACTAATAATTACAAAATAAGGTGATGAATCACCTACCAGCTGCAGAAGCTCAACTCGCTCTTCCTTGTTGTTGTTGTGCCCCTCCTGCATTCCCTCCTTAAGCTCCTACTATACAAGCTCTTGAGAAGTCGAGTGAATGCTTCTCCTACATTTTTAATATAACATCTTGAATCAATATTTGAATCTTCCCGATTTATTCATAATATTCATAAATTCACAAAATCAAATACTTCCGTAAACAATTTCCATGGATGTTCAAAGACATGAATTCTCGTCACCGATTTTCTAATGTCCCAAGACATTTAATCTATCACCAAACAATGTAATTTAACTTAAATTTCATCAATGACTACACATGCCAAATTTTTCCAAAGCACACTCAAAATGATTCCTTATATCATAATTCAACTTACAACATCCCTTATCATGATTTCTCATTCCAACACAACCAAAATATTAATCAATCACTATTCTTTATAGAATTTAACTATACCATCACTTATCAACACATCAAACATGACTCAAACACAACCATCATCATTAAACCCATTGCCATTATCCTTAGTCCCAAAACGTACTTTTTATGCTAAACCTCATATTCTCATTCAATATTTCTCAAACCAAACTTAAAACATCATTCTGTAAATTTAGAATTCAATAAATCCAAATGGTGTAATTATACATCATCATCATTAGAATAATATATCCAAAATTAACATACATCCAACGGTTAAATCTCCCGATATCAGAACAATACCGGACTGACCTGAAAATTGGAGACCTACTGTTCAGGAAGTACAGTTTCTGGTAGGAGTGTTTGTTTCCGATCTTAACCGTTCCGAATTTATGTAACATCTGGATGAACAACATATCCAAAATCCAGACCAATCCAACGGTGAAACAATGATATAACGTTCGACGAACAAGGCTGTCTTGAAGGGTGATTTTCCAGAAATGTTCCTCTGGTGACAGCCCTCAAACGAAGTCTGCTATTTACAATCCCTCCGGTCAGAATGTAGGTAACATTGAGTATCATAACATATCCAAAAATAAATCTAATCCAACGGTGGAAAGTTAAAATATGGCTGCCGAAGTTCCTGCCCTGTTGCAATCCCAAAACTCATAATTTCAAATCAATTTATTCCTTCTATTTTTCAGCAAATCAAGCCATTATCATGCAATTAATCTCGAAATTCACAAGAACAATTACTCCCCCAAAATATTTACATGAACCCTAGAATTGTAAACTTGGAGGTTTTCTTCTCCTCATGGAAGAACAAGAGAGAAAAACGAAATTACTAAAGGGTATGTTGCTTACCTTTGCTACTTTAACTTATTTCAATGAATTCTTGCAAAAATTTACAAAAATCATGTCCTCCTCTTCCAATTTCCAGCTTCTTCCCTTTGTTTCTCTCAAGCTCTATAACTCTCTAAGTTGTCACTTAATTTGTTTTCTTGGATATAATCCTCCTAAGAACACTCCCTTTTGGTTTAGCTTGAAGAAATGAAGAGAAAATGAAGAAAATGGGACAAAACAAATGGTCTCCCTCCTTTTTTTTCCATTTGCAGAGGACGTACTCTGTTTTTAAAGAGAGGAGAGGAGAGTATTTGTTTTGATAAAATTACAAAAATGCCCTTATTAATGCCCCTTGTGTCATCTTCTTTAATTTACCCGATTTTCAGTACTCTCCTAAAGCTTTCCCAAACTCCGATTGACACGAAATTTGAACCTAATATCAAACAATATGTCTGGAGATCCCTTATAAAATTTCAGCCCAATCCACGGTCGAATTGAGATACATCATCGATACTGTAAAACTAGACAATCAGTGTCTTTTACGCTAAAATCTGAATTTCATGCATTAATTCATTTACTTAGATCCTTATGACATTTCCCCTTAATTTATACTCAATAAATTCAATATTACCACATTTATTACTAATTTATCAAAATAAGTTTTTTTGACCGGGGTTTACATATCTTCTGGTTTTTGTTTTCTTTTTCTTATTCTTTTATCCATTGAAACTCGTCACTGGTTTCGCCAACGTTACAAGTTTTAAACTAAAAATCATGACTCTCCTTTTGACTTCAAAAATACCTTTAAATTTGTTTATGGAGATCATTCTCTCTCTCACATGACACACTTATTGTCATTCCTACTATTTATTCATTTCTTTCATACCGAATATTCATTACTCATCGAAACCTCATTACTTCGAACCCATGTGTTTTTTATTTTTTATTTTTATTATTTCTAAAAATATTTTGTTATTTTTCTCATTATTTTATCCATCAAAACACGTTACCAGTTTCTCTGTCCTTATGAATTCTAAACCAAAATTCATTTTATAGAGGTCATCTCTTTCATTATATATCATTATTTATCTATTATTTCTAATCTTGGTTTCCATCACTCATTGAAATATTACCACTTTTAGTCTTACGTTTACATGAGGGTTTACACATCTACATATTTAAATTATAAATTTCCAGGGTTTTCACAAGCAATATGTGTTAATAATATGTATCATAAATATATGAAGCTTCTCATACCAAAGTACATATATCATGATATTAAACATATTACAATCATATGCAGGTCTAAACAAACCTAAAAGGTAATAAGAAAACCAGAAAAGACCGAAATGCACAAAGTGGCTAAAAAGTTCTAGTAGCTAAATAAGTTGGTTTGTCTTAAAGAAACGACTTGTCGTTTCTAAGAATTTGCTGACTGTTATACAAAATGATTTGACAATTTTCTAGAAAATTTCAAACAACATTCAAATTGCAAACATATCATGCATATATCACACAATCAACATTAAAAATATATGCATGCCTCATAT
This sequence comes from Populus trichocarpa, assembly GCF_000002775.5. Classification (NCBI taxonomy): domain Eukaryota; kingdom Viridiplantae; phylum Streptophyta; class Magnoliopsida; order Malpighiales; family Salicaceae; genus Populus; species Populus trichocarpa. The sequence goes on from NC_037295.2 coordinate 10,814,987, forward strand.
TTCAATCAACACAATTAACATGTTCATAACAACATTAACAAATGTCTCATATTTCAACCAATATAATCATTATGTTCATAACAATATTAACAACATACATTAACATATCATGCATCTTCTTCCTCTTTATACATAATAAACCATGCACATATAATAGCAAATATTAATATAATCACAAAAGCATAGAAGAATATTAAAGCACATAAGATTGACACATTATAAAATCAATATATCCAAGCTCAAATATAAACAAATAAAAGTAATAACAAGCTATAAAAATATAAAATGCATGAGAGCTAGCATCAATTGATGAATTTAAGCTTAATCCAAAAGAATAGTAGGGTCTTTCCAGGTTGACTTAGTAGCACCCTCTTCCTCATTGTCTTTCTCTTTCCTTGTAGCTAACTCATAATGTATCTAAAATACTTTGGTTTGAAGATTCAATTATTTTTCTTTATTAGCTCTATATAGTGGAAAGGAGATCACTCATCATTTGGTTAAGAGATGAGAGAGTCAGTCTAGAAATGGATAAAGGATTGTGCTAGTAAACATATTGATTTAAGGCATGATCTCACTTGGACAAGGTTCTTAGAAAGTTATCTTTGATCAAGAAAAAAAGAGGAAGTAATGTGTGGCCATTGACTGAGAATATATTTGATACCAAGAATCTAGTTAAGATGTGGCTATACACAAGAGGGGCATTGGATGATTGGGAAATAATAAACATATTTTTAAGAATATAGGTTAGAAGATTGATTTCTCTATGAGTTTATGACAAGTCATAACCCAAATGATGTCCCAATCAAGTTCATCATCTATACTACTGTGAGGAGTAATAATGTAGCACACAACCTTAAAGAGTACTTGGTTTGAGATGGTAAGAAGTTATGTTGACCGATATTGTAAGGCTCGGCCCACTCCCCCTTGCAGAATATTATCCGCTATGGCTCAGCCCAACCCGGTTTCCATGCCTCACAGTTTTGTTTCTGGCAGCCCACAGGCCCCAAAACGCGTCCCGCAAGGTTAGGTACCAACTGCCTTAATATGCCCTGGCTCTGGACACTCTTCTTTCGATGTGGGATGTTACAATCCCCCCACCTTAAGAACGAGCCGTCCTCGGCTCTAATACCATATGTAAGGCCCGACCCACTCCCCCTTGCAGAATATTGTCCGCTATGGCTCAGCCCAACCCGGCTTCCACGCCTCACGGTTTTGTTCCTGGCAGCCCACAGGCCCCAAAACACGTCCCGCAAGGTTAGGTACCAACTACCTTAATATGCCCTGGCTCTGGACACTCTTCTTTCGATGTGGGATGTTACAAATACCCCATGACTTGAGCTTTTTTACTGTGACCAAATAGAATTTGATATTGTTTAGTTAGAGAAAACAAAGCATACATGTCCATGAGACCATCTTTCATAAAGACATCATAACCCCTAGTTGTTAAGAGTAAATAGATTTCCAACTCTTTAAATGTGATCGTAAGACGTCCTTTGTCTACCATACTTGTAATCTTAACTCTTTTTCTATTTGTCAATGAAATTACACCAAGATTTGCATAAAATTAACATACAATGTCAATATATTCTTTATGAACATCTTATTCCACAAAGGATGACCATTAATCATTAACTAAAAGTTTAAAGACATTTAGAACTCTTGCAATTCATATAGTTTGTATTGCATCCTCTAAAGACAAGTTTCTCATAAACATTTTGGGTATAATACCTTTAGTAAGATTTGTATTTAACAAAGTATTCTCTTGGGCAATGAGAACTATCTTCAAGAGTAACATCATGTGTAATGGAAGAATTGAAATAATGAGAGGCTTGTCTAAATGAAAATTTTGTATTGTAAAAAGATGAGTACAAGTCTACTCCATAGTTGGAAGCAGTAAAATAAACTCTTCTTCTAGGAGGCATGTCTTTGGTTTTGGAAGATGATGAGTATTTTAAAAAAGGAAGAAAATGAAAGTAACGAGGATAAGAGTTTTGTAAAAGAAAAGAGAGAAGAGCCTTGGAAGATATGAAATGACCAAATGTTTCTCTTATGAAATGTTGCAGGAAATTTATCCATAAAACATAATTTTACATATTGGAAGAACAAGGGAGTTTTCTTGTGATAGGACAAATGAGTGAGAGCTTGCTTGTTGGAATAGGAAATGTAAAAGAAAGTAAATATTGGTATATGAAAAAAGGGGATTAACAAGACCATACAAAGCATCCCTAAGCCTTTAAATGTAAGTATAAGTCTTACACAAGTCTTATCTTCCTTAAATGCAAGATCATTAAAGCACTATCCAATATTGACTAAAAGATTATATCCTAAGAAGCCTTTTTCATGTTTGGTTAAGAGAAAAATTACATGGCCAAGATTTTCTCATACAAATCCAACTAAATTATTTTTATTTGCTTAAGGATCTAAATATTTGTCTCTTTTCCAAAGGATCAAAATGAATGTTTCCTTCTAACTAAGCTCATTTCATCAACTTGTGCATGCATACACAAGTCATTTGCACTTCATGCAAGTATGCAAACATGATTATGTAATTATACTAAATATGCAAACAACTTGTATTTTAAGCACAAATGTTTACAAGATAACATAAGCATGAGGTAGGGATATTGAAATAAAATTTAAGGAGGATTACCTATACGTAGTTCAAGTCAAAGAGGAAGAAAAACGTTTTTACACTTAAAAACTTTGCAAAGATATACATAATTTTTTTTAATCCATAATCATAAACTCAAGAGATGTATCACCTTTTTGCACATGATCATATATAAAATGGTGCCTAATCTCAATATACTTTGTGCTAGAGTGTTGAGTTCGATTTTTGGTCAAGTTTATAGCACTAGTGTTATCATAACAAATTGAAATATTGTCTCACTTGAGACCAAAGTCCATAAGGGTTTGCTTTATCTTTTGTATTTAAGCACAAATTGATCCAACAACATTATATTTAGCTTTTGTAGTGGAAGTTTCCATTGAATTTTGCTTTTTGCTAGACCGTAAGACTAAAGCCTGTCTTAGAAATTGGCAAGTCTCACTAGTGCTTTTTCTATCGATTACGTAACCAGCAAAGTCAGAGTCCGAATAACTAGTCAAGTCAAAATTATCCATCCATAAGTACTAAATACCCAAATTAGTTATGCATTTTAAATATCTAAAAATACATTTGACAGCATAAAAATATGGCTATCTAGGATTAGCTTGAAAATGAGCACATCAGCAAACACTAATTATGATATCAGGTCTACTTGCCATTAAATAAAGAAGGCTACTAATCATACCTTAATATTTCCTAATATCTACAGTGTTTCCTTGATCATCTTTATTAAGTTTTTTGGTAGTGCTCATTGTTCTTGGGCTTGAACTCAAATTTCAAATTAAATTTATTTGAGTAGCTTCTTAATATATTTGGCTTGGCTAATGAATAATTTACCATACTTATCTTGCTTGATTTGAAGTCATAGGAAATTCTTGGTTAATTCTTCTATCATATTCATCTTCTCAAATTCTTTATGCATATAATTTTCAAATTCCTTGCATAAGTAGCACCAAATAAAATATCATCAACATAGATTTGCATAATAATTAAATCATTATTTTTATATTTTACAAACAATGTTGAATATATTTTTCCCATGTTAAAGCCTTTTGAAATAAGAAACTTGCCTAGTCTTTCATACCAAGCTCTAGGAGCTTGCTTATTACCATATAAAGCTTTTCTAAGTTTAAAAACATGATATGGAAACTTATGGCTTTTAAAACCAAGAGGTTGTATAACATAAACTTCTTGTTGAATGTAACCATTTTAAAAAACACTTTTAACATCAATTTAAAAAAAGTTTAGAATTTCTAAAACATGCAAATGCAAGCAGCATGTGTATTGATTCCATTCTAGCTATAGGCACATAAGCGATACGAACCAAATTAGGTTTGAATTTTGCCTTAAAATGATTACTCACCTGTTTTATCAGATTAGACATATATCTCAAACTGTACATCAGAACGAGTTGAAATTTCATAAAGAGATACTAGATATGTAACGACCTAAAATTTCTATATAACTTTTGTATTTCTAATCATCATGTCAGAGTATAATGGGGTAATTTTTTTTATACAATTTGTTTAACAATACATTCCATTATTGATCATTTAGTTTACCAGATTTACAGCAGAGTTTCTCCTATAATTTATACATTTTCTCAATTCTTTTCTTATCCTCCTGGGTAAGACAATATCAAATAACTCTATTACATACACGTAGTAACCTTCAGCCACCCACCAGTTCAATTATTTCCATTTTCTTCTTTCAGATCGCTTCTCATAATTCATCTTATATTCTTTCCATTTTCCATTTACTTAAGACATGTGTGAAATGGGTACACACACACACACACACACACAAACACATAAACAAAGAGATTCAATAACCAAATAGTAGAAATACAATCATACAATTTAGTACATTTCAAGGTGAAATTATTAACACAATTTTAAATATTCATAGTACATACAATAAGTACCTAACAAAATTATAAATAGTGAAACAATACAATCAGCGTTGGTCCACTTCGTGACATAGACCTGCAACATATATAGCATTATAAGAGTTATTAGCCCTTAAGAAGACTTATATGCTCATGATTTTTCATGAGGGAAAGGAATTATATGTCTATTAGCACTTTTAACCTTTGCTCAAAACATTCAATGCAAGTTCAATAATACCTCAACTCATATGACAATACTCGTGCTCATCATTGCAACTAAAATAACATTATAAATTTAATAACTAGCCATAAAATACATGTATGTGGTTTCCATAAAGGAAAGAGAACAATATGTTTATCCAAAATTCTTTTAACATCGATTACATCATATATATATATATATATATATATATATATATATATATATATATATATATATATTGAATTACACCCTAGCTGCTATGGCGTCTAAGTTCATATTTGTCACTTTCAACGTTGCCTTTACGATGAATTACATAATACATTCAAATCTAAGGTTGTTGACTATACATCACTATGTAGCAACTCATTTTCTCAATTTTCGATTCCCTAATCAATAATTAATATTTCACTTCCTTAGTCACCGATTTCCTTAGGTACAATCCTTGAAGTAACCACACATATTAATATCATGTTTACACATCACCATCATTGCTTAACATAATTTGTTTATAACATTACCATATTTTCTATTTTCTAGGTATCACGACCGTTTGTTACATTATCACCTCATTAACATTTGTTTTGACTTAGTAGTCCATTAAACAATATTAAGTCTTAGGTTGCCAATCACCCCCTTTGTCATATACACTTTTAAGCATTGGTTAATTGTCTTACACAATGATTTCCATTATACAATCGAGGATAGTTTCAATGGTCTCCATTTAAAAATGAATTCCCTTTTTATTAGGAATAACTAGGAAGTAACTTTCATTGCTCATGATTTAATTTAAATGACTTATCAACTTAAATAGAAGCATAGGGAGAGGAGGATCTATATCATCATCCTATGATTAACCAATTCATACTTCGCATCCTTGGTCATTATTCCTTTAGGCAACTAAAACATCAAAAGTTGTCATATTTTTAGATATCGATAATTGATATCAATTTACATGTTTTCCTTAGTCACCAATACTATGATCACTAAGTATCATTTTATATTATCCTTAGTTGCCAATACTACGACCATTAAGTATAGTCTGGTCATCCCCTCGCGGATGCCAATAAATCTGGCAAACCCATTTGGTTGCCAAGAAATCCGGCTATTAATAACTTCCTACTGATTCTATCTTTAATATTTTACTTCACATCTTCATACAACCTTATGCCACATTATTTTATTTAAGCTATATTCACCAAACAACTGATGACATGTATATAATTCTAGGAATCTTTGTACATATAGAATTCTTCCATGCATAACTATTCATTCATAATTATAATCAATTTTGCATATGGTTCTTTAAAAATTAATTCCAATTATAAATAACACATTTATACCTTTTATTTCATCGTATCAATAAATGCTTTCAAATGAGATGGTTCGCAACACTCGTTACTAGTGATCCTAGTATAGACCCCAAGAAACCGAAGTTAACCTCATTCTTTACTCCCGACTATCCAACATGGATATCATTAGCAAAGCTAATCTTCAATGCTTATTCCCAGCTATCCAACATAGATGCCATTAGTCAAAGCTAATCTTTAACATTTATTCCCAACTATCCAACATGGATGCCATTAGCCAAAGCTAAACATGGATACCATTAGCCAAAGTGATTAGTACTTAAAAGTGCATTTTTATCAAGATTTTATATCATCATTTTGCACTTGAAGTATCAATAACTCCTTTAACTAGAGCATGTTTTATAATAACAAGTCTGATAATATAAGATAGCTTTAATTTATGGTAAATTCTCATTTTAAATACAGGAATATCTCACAATTCAAATGATTGATTGATGTGATTAACTATTGAAAGTGAAAGGACAAAGAAAAGGCTAAGCTTAGAAAAGAGATGCTGATTCAATTTAAATTGGAACATTGTTCAGTCATTGGGTCATATCTAGAGCTGTAAATCTTGGATTTCAGTTTGGTTTATATGGCTAGAAAGCTAAGAAATAGGCCTACAATGTTCATGAAGAGTGGAAGACCTAAATCTGCCGTTTTTAAATTCAAAGCTTGGCCACGAAAGAGAAGTCAGAATCTGTCCTGCAATCCAGCCCAAACACTGCTAAGAAGTTTACCCATAGCTGGAGTTCTAGAAGGCAAAATGACGTCACATTTGGTGGGTGGAAAGATATGACAATTTCCAACAACTTTCATGCGGACCACCTGCTCAAGTTCTGATGTTAGCAATGACATTTCATCCAGACAAGAGCTTGAGGGCTATCCACCACGTCCACAAGAAGCACTACTCAGTCTTTTAGCCATATCTCGATCTATAGTAATCCAAATGCTCTGAAATTTTGTGGGTGGAAAGAGAAGATAATTTCCAACAACTTTCATGCAGAACACTGTGCCAAATTCGGATTGCATCAATGTCATTTCATCCAGCCAAAATGCTTGAGTGCTGTTATCCACTAAGTCCACTAAATCAATAGTTGGCCACTACATCAATAATCAATTACCAAAATGAATAGTTTCGAATTTTAGCCTATAAAAGAAGACATTTGCCATTCATTTAGGCATCTTGGTTTTCAGATCAAGATCATTTTCTTGCTTGCTCTCTCTTTGTAATGTTCAAGTTTTATTTCATGTTATATTTTTATTAATCTCTTGTTTATGCTTTTCATTTCCTTTACTACTCTTAGTTAACTTATATCATAATTATGTTCTTATCTTGTTTATTTATGTTCTTCTTCTTTATTATGTCTAGCTAAGTTAATTATGTCAAGGTGAAAAGGTTTCACTAATGGTGTTAGAATATGTATAATATAAATTCAACATGGACTTCAATGTTTATATCCAAGAAAGTTTGTTATTAATATGTCTTATCTTTTTATCATATCAATTCTTGATACCTTGCATGTTAAATGGTTAATCTAGATTTGTGTTGTATAACACTTGGTACAATAAATGCCTGATTCTTCATAGTCTTCGGCCGACATCGTTGTTATGAGAGGAACTTGATTTATTGTTAACATAAGTTAGCATCATGAATTCCTGACAATATTTAAAAGTATGGTGTTACTAAAATAAGATAATTAATATGATCATGTTAAAAATTTATAATGAACTATTAAGGATAAATCATCCGATTGGAACCTCCTTTGTGTGTGGTTTCCAGTTGAGTAATAAAAAGAGTTTATACTATACTTATTTCTAATACCATTAGTGGATCCTCTAACATTGACATTTGTTTTTATTATTGTTTAATCCTCACATTGATCTCACATCTCAAAGATCTCTTTAACTCTTTGTTACATTATATATATATATATATATATATATAGTTGACCTCCCTGTGGATCGACCCCGGTCTTGCCGGGTTATTTATTACTTTGACACTCTTGCACTTGGGATAAGACATCAACTCTTTGATCGTATCACAAAGCTAATCTTATCATTCATTCCTGGCTATCCAACATGGATACCATTAGCCGAAGCTAATCTCATCATTCATTCTCGTCTATCAAACATGGATATCATTAGCCAAAAGCTAATCCCATCATTCATTCCCGATTATCCAATATGGATACCATTAGCCAAACATAAATACCATCTATCGAACATGGATATCATTAGCCAAAAGCTAATCCCATCATTTATTTCTAGCTATCCAACATAGATACTATTAGCCAAAACTAACCTCATCATTCATTTCTTATAACATCCCCCATTTCTTAGATAAAACAACAATCTCATGTCAATAGAAAAACATAGTAGTTAATTTTTTTTTTTGTATATATATATTCATGGTCTTCGTATTAACATCTACCGGAATTTCGACGGAGTCCCCCCTATACCAAAAGGTCCCAAGTTACCGTCATGTAACCTGTTTACACTTCTAACAGTTCGCATCTCATAACTTAATTCCCAACCCAATCATCCTGGGTTTCAATTCCACAATTATACTCACACCTATCAACCATAATATTTATGATATACATTATATAACAAAATATCATTATGGATGGATAATTAAATAAATATAAATACATAGACATGAAATATGGTTATATGAACTACAACGTTAAATTCATCCAATCAAGTTTAAACATTTATTATACAAATTAAGTTATACAAACATTTTCATGTTTACAAAATACAAGGGTATACTCCCTAGAACCTAGATTTCAAGAAGGGAACATAAGCTAGGATCTACTCCTGTCGTGCATGCGATGATCCTGAAACAAAATACATATTATTGCAAGGTGAATATCACAATAAATATAACAATATGAATATCTAATAATTTCAACAGGGTAACATGCATTCATATTTCATTTATATCTCCCTTCTAGTTTTTTTATTAAAATCTCTTCCTTATTCAAACTATTAATAACCGTTCCCTCTGTCACTATCAACCTTCTTTCCAGACCTTATAAGATCAACGTGATTACTTTTACTTATCACATTACCGATACCAATTTCACTGGTATCGTCATCACCACCCCATAGGAGTCGATGTAAGGCGATCCCTTTACCCGGGATCCTAACATACACTAAATGTATGCTGGCCAATACATGGTGATCCCCTTACCCGGGATCCTAACATACACTGAATGTATGTTAGCCAATACATGGAGATCCCCTTACCCGGGATCCTAACATACACTAAATGTATGCTAGTCCATTCATGGCAATCCCCTTACCCGGGATCCTAACATACATAACATACACTCAATGTATGCTAGACAATACATGGTGATCCCCTTACCCGGGATCCTAACATACACTCAATGTATGCTAGTTTATGCCTCAAATCACACTTCTCATATTTCCTTTGTCAGTGATAATTTCATCACTTGGCAATTCACATAACAACTTGTCACCTTGAATACACACATTCAGTAATTCACATTTCACATCAATAATATATTAAATCATGGAATTTAACTAGAAAGCATAGGTGTGAATCACCTACCTGTAATAGAAGCTCTACTCGTGCTCCCCTGCTGCTGCTGTTGCACCACGCCTATGGTCCCTCCTGCAAATCACAGGTTTATCTCATAAATTTTCCTCACTCAAGGATATGTTTTATAATAACCATATCAACAACCAATAAGTCTTTCTTTCAGTCATTTCTTAGTACTTTATGTTTTTCTCATTTCACTCATTATTACTGTCGTTCTTTGTCCAATCCTAGTTGTCATTCCTTTCTTTATATTTGGACTATCACTGTCCAACTGTTACTGCCTCGTTTTTGAACTATTACTGTTTGACCTCTCCTCTGATTTTTAACTATATCTGGAGTTATAGAACTCCGATTCAAGCGAAATTTATGGCGTTGGAAAGGTAAGACATGAGGCTACAAGTTCTATGTTTTGATAAGAACCCAGTTCTGCCTCTAAGATAGTAAAAATTGCTCATCAACAAATACTTGGACTGTTACTGTCCATTTTTGAACTGTTACTGTCTGACCTCTCCTCAGATTTTTAACTATATCTGGAGTTATAGAACTCCGATTCAAGCAAAATTTGTGGCGTTGGAAAGGTAAGACTTGAGGCTACAAGTTCTGTGTTTTGAGAAGAACCCAGTTCTACCTCTAAGATAGTAAAAATCGCTCATCAACAAACACTTGGACTGTTACTGTCCAACTGTTACTGTCCATTTTTGAACTGTTACTGTTTGACCTCTCCTCATATTTTTAACTATATCTGGAGTTATAGAACTCCGATTCAAGCAAAATTTATGGCGTTGGAAAGGTAAGACATGAGGCTACAAGTTATATGTTTTGCAAAGAACCCAGTTCTACCTCTAAGATAGTCAAAATCGCTCATCAACAAACACTTGGACTGTTATTGTCCAACTGTTACTGTCCATTTTTGAACTGTTACTGTCTGACCTCTCCTCAGATTTTTAACTATATCTGGAGTTATGGAACTCCGATTTAAGCAAAATTTATGGCTTTGGAAAGGTAAGACATGAGGATACAAGTTCTATGTTTTGAGAAGAACCCAGTTCTGCCTCTAAGATAGTCAAAATTGCTCATCAATGAACCAGACCTGCTACCCTATAGGATCTGTCATGACCCAGTCTCGGTTGGTGACCCATAACTGGAGTTCTATGACTCCAAATTGAGCAAGACCAATTTTATTAGTTAGTAAACATCCAAACTACAATTTCTATGAAGGAACTTGATCCTAATTCCTTCATTCTCCTACCCAAAATCTCCTTGAAGGTCAAGAGACGAAACTGTCTAGATTCATCAACCTTTCCATTTACACACAACACATGAAGTTCCTTACTTTAACAACTCATACTTTTTCCTCAATTCAAGTCTAAGAACTCAATATATAAATTAACATCCAGGCATCAATTCATAATCGACTTGAAATGACTCATAAGACCAGGTTTAGAATATCTTACCTGGTGCGAATCAAGGCTTCGATCCCTCCTTTTCTTTCTAATGACAGCCGACCCTCCCCTCTTCTCTTCTTGTTCAATTTTTCTTGTTAATCCCTTTCCCACCAGGGTTTATTTTACCTATAACCCTCAATCTGGGATGGGTTCTTGAAATTTTGGTGTTTCTCTCTTGATTTGTAAAAATAGATATAAAAACTCCCTCTTTTCTTTTTTTACGTAGCTGCAGATCTGTTTTTTTTTTTTGTGAGAATAGGAGTATTTATGCTCTATAATTATTCTTATTTGCATTTAGGCCCCATTTTCTTTAAGTGTATTCGTTTTTGCCCCCACTTCTTTTTAGTTTAGTTTATTTTCTTTAATTTAATCCAGCCTTGGTTTTTCTCGGGATTTACATTTCTGGTTATCCAACATGGATACCATTAGCCAAAGCTAATCTCAACATTCCTTACAATTCATAAAGAAATTAAGCAACTAAATCCAAATAACAATACTTTACAAGAGTACTTCCAGAATTTAATAGAATTAAATGAATGTGGAAATCACCTACCTAATTTAACTATTTCATCAAATTTCCTATGCACAATCTCATCTCATTCCAAACATTTACCATGCCCAAGCAATCTACATCCATTTTCTCATTATATCCAATTTAAACTCAGAATCACATTAACATAATTTCCATTGTATCTTATTCAATTCATAATCACATTAGCACACAATCCCATCATATCCAATTCCATTCATAAGAATATTAGTACACAATCTCATCAAATACAATATCAATTCATAATTACATCATAACATAGAAATTCTGAATCATATAAATTAAATTTGTATTAATTCTAAAAAGATAAGGTGTCGAGCACCCACCTCAATCTTGTGCATATATTGCTGCTCCCTACTATTGTAACTTAAGGTAAAACAATATGTATTAAGACCCTACGTAAAATTTAAGCCTGATCCAATGATCAAAATGAGAGATACGTTCAATATTGTAAAATTGGATAATCAGTAATTTCACTCCAAAATCTGAATTTCATATGCTATATAATTTACTTCAATTATCTTTGGTCTTAGACTACTTTAGAGATTTCTATTCATAATTATCATAAAATTCTCCTTAGAGTCTCTTACCACTTTCAGTCCTAATAACGAGATTGTGTGCAGGGATTATACCAAGATTCAACATTTCTCGCACAAAGGATCATTCGTAGATTTATTTGACATTTCCTTCTATTTTACATATAATATCACATAATTTACAAAATTTTCTCCTTCAAATTATTATTTTATTTACCTGGTTAGGGAATTTCTGCGATTTATTATTAGTTAATATTTCACATACTGTTTTATTACTTTATCTTCTTTGAATTTTAAATTAATTTCCTGGAAATGTTCATCCCAATTCATAAGATTTTCTCCCTCATTTATCAGTTTTCAATTAATAGTTACCTTATTTAATCCATATTTATCTTTTTTGACTAGGGGTTTACATAACACATGTAACTATATTATGAAAACCTTTTATGTGAATCAAAGTTCAGGAAAATATTACTCAAATTGGTCGAAGTTGTTATTACTGTTTTGGCATATTTGCAGACAAAATGGTATTTCTTAGCTGTTTTCGGCCTAAACAATCCAGACCTGTAATTGGTTACGTTTGGATAACAAAGGGAGATTAAAATAAGTCTTATTTAGGCCCTAAACTTGCACATGAGCTTAGGTTACAAGGGTTTCTAATGTGGTTTGGATTCATTGAAGAATTAGAGTCCATACTTTGTAAGGATTTCAAGTCCCTCGTACACTTGATATGGTGACATCTAAAGGGATTTTTCTCTTTGGTTTCCTCTTCTTATTTTATAGGCATTCCTAGCACATTAAGGAGACTAAGAGGAGCCAATATAAGGAAGGAAAGTCCAGCAATCAAAACAAAGTTTCCTAGTTTAATTCCTACACTAAAAGTTTCGGCCAAAACACTGCTCAAGAGAGCATGGAGATTTCAACTACATGAAAGAATTCTAGTATGAAGATTTTGTTTTAATTATCCTATTTTATTTATTTGATGTTGAACAATTATTTTAAATTTAAGTTTGTTCTAGCCCATTAAACATTATTTAGGGGTTTATTTCATTATTGAACTTATGTTAGTTGATTCCTAGTTTGAGCCTATTGTGCAATAACCCGACTTTTTCAAGGCCAAAATTGATGGAATTTTTTTTCTTTTATAAATCGTTAGGTTCTAGATTTTTCACCATATCATTCTACAGATTTTTAATTGCATTCCATTTATTAACAAGGCACAATCCACGTAGGATAACGTAAATCAACATTCCCATAAAATGGATTCTCAATACACATGCCCATAATATTATATTTTCATACTCTTAGGTTTACATTACATCATATTGACATACTTTAAATTCACATTCATGTTCTAGTCTCGTTATCATATACTTGGTACATACAAAACATAGTACACCTGAAAGCATCAATTCTTGAAACTAACTCGTAACTCCCAATCCCGGTCATCCACTTAGGATGCTATTAGTCGAAGTTGATCATTTATTCATCCCGGTCATCTACTTAGGATGCCATTAGCCGAAGCTAAGCATATATTCATCCATGTCATCCACTTAGGATGCCATTAGCCGAAGCTAATCATTTATCTATCCCGGTCATCCACTTCGGATGCCATTAGCGGAAGCTAATCATTTGTTCATCCCGCCCATCCACTTAGGATGCCATTAGCCGAAGCTAATAATTTATCTATCACGGTCATTCATTTAGGATGCCATTAGCCAAAGTTAATCATGTATTCATCCCGGTCATCCACTTAGGATGCCATTATTCAAAACCAATCATCTATTCATCCCGGTCATCCACTTAGGATGCCATTAGCCGAAGCTAATCATCAGTCACAACCCGGTCATCCGTCTCGGATGCCATTATCCATAGCTAATCATAAAACGCAACTTGATCATCCTTCTAGGATGCCATTAACCGAAGCCAATCATTAACCAGTCAAATGTTCCAAAGGCGGTTTATGAAATCACTATAACATTATAATATATCCTTTGAAAATGCTCATTCAAACAATTCATAACAATTTGACATTCACTATAACATAATAGTAAACCCTACGTAGTACTCGTACAGATGTTCCGTAATAGTTTAACGATCAATAAACACGATAATGGATCCTTTGTAATACACAAACAAACATTCCATAACAATTTACCATTCAATATAACACACAGTAGACCTTTCGTATTACTCACCCAATCATTCATGATCGTTAATGTTCAATACAATACAACAATAGATCCCTCATAATACTCGCACAAAAATTCATAACAATTTAGCACTATGTATAACACAATAATAGATCATTCGTAATACTCATATAAACATTCGTGATAAATAACCTTCTACATAATACAACGATAGATCCTTCGTAATACTCATACAACCATTCATAACAATTAACATTCAATATAATGCAACGGTAGATCCTTTGTAATACTCATACAACCATTCGTGACAATTAACATTTAGTATAACACAACAACAGATCCTTTGTAATGCTCACACAACCATTCGTGACAATTAACATTTAGTATAATACAATCATAAATCCTTTGTAATACTCATACAACCCTTGTTGATAATTTAACATTCCATATATCACAACAATGGATCCTTCATAATAAATTCACTTCAGAAACTAATGTTACGTTAGAAGAGAGGTGGAAATCACCTACCTGTTCCACCTGCAGGGTGTCTTTGTCCTAATAAAGGTCCGATCCTAGACATACCACCAAAAGCATCAATGGCCACAAATCAATACATTCATATTTAGTAATCACACATAACTCGTCACTACGATGTCTTAAGCATACACAAGTTCATGTTCCATTATTACACATATTACCATCACATAAAGCAATCATCTTAATCACCAGGCCATTTTAGATAGGTAAATCTACTGCAGAATTTAGTTAGTGAACACTGGTTCGCTAGTGACCTAGAATCGTCAGCAAAAACTAATTCGCGGCTGACAATAAAAATTCGACAGCGAACACTGATTCGCTGCAGACAACACATTTTGACAATGAAAGCAAATTCGCTACAGACACCATAATTTGACAGTGAAAGGTAGTTCGCTGCAGACAACACAATTTCAACAGCGAACAATAGTTTGTTGCGGATAACACAATACTGATTCTCTGCAGACAATATAATTTCGACCGCAAACTCTAATTTGCTGCAGAATAACACAATTTTGGCAGCGAACGCTGATTCACTATAGACAACATTATTTCGGCAGCGAACACTAGTTCATTGCAAACAACATAATTTCAACAGCGAACTCTGATTCGCTGCAGGCAACATAATTTCGGTAGTGAACACTAGTTCGCTGCAGACAACACAATTTCAGCAGCAAATGCTGATTCGCTGCAGACAACACCATTTTGACAACAAATGTTGATTCGCTGCAGATAACACTGTAAACACAAAAAAAGGAAGTAAAGCCGAAATGACTCCACCATCGATGCCAATTTTTGAATCAGCAGCGACAGTTTTTGGTTGTCGATTTCTGAATCGGCAGCGGCCTAATTGGCTGCTGATTTTTGAATCGGCAGCGATGCAGTTTTGCTATCGATTTTTAAATCGGTAGTGACACAGTTGGCTGTCGATTTTTGAATCGGCAGCGACACCATTCTGCTCCTGATTCCTGAACAAAGTTTTTGGCTGTCGATTTCTGAATCAGCAGCGCATAGTTTTTGGCTACCGATTTCTGAATCAACAACACAATTGGCTGTTGATTTTTGAATCGGCAGCGCTGTAGTTTTTCTGCCCAATATGAATTGGCAGAGACAAGGTTTTTGGCTGCCGATTTCTGAATCAGTAGCGCACAGTTTTTGGCTGCTAATTTTTGATTCGGCAGCGGCACAGTTGGCTACTGATTTCTGAATCGGCAACGACAGTTTTTATTGATGATTTTTTAATCGACAATGACAGTGTAAAACCTAACAAATATTAGAGTTGGACCGGCCTATCCTAGGAGAGAATGGGAATAGAAACCAGCCCAAGATAACCCAAAAGAGGGACGAGAACAACCTTATCCAGCCCTCCAAACACCGCTTATCATTTAAGAGGGGTATAAATGCAGCAAGGAGAGAGAAAGGGGCATTTTTTCCAACACAGGTTGCATGCTCTTGCCTTATTCCTCTCCCTAAAGAGAAGACTGAAACCGACCAGCTGCATGCATATCTCCTACGGTGCTGCGTGAGAAGAGAGATAGAGGGGAGGAGAAGTGTAACAACCCGACTTTTCAAGCCCAAAATAACAGTAAATTTTTTTTATATATATACTTGACACCCATGGTGCCGAAAATCGGCGAACCTGATCCCTCGCATCATCAAAAAACAATCCATACAATCAACATTTCATTTAAAAGTGAATCTTACGTAAACACATAATATTATGGTTGCATAATTAGAAGTTCATATTAAAAATATACATACATAGACATGAGTTTGCATTCCTATCCTACTAATAGCCATTACAATTTAAACAAAAGGATCTAATAAAAGTTATACGTTTAGTACATTGATTCATACAAAATACATTGTGATTTAGAATGCATCTACATGATTCCTTGCAAAAGTAGGTTCCCATGTATCGGGTTTCCTAGACATCTCGTTGGTGTGACTTCCCTGCTGCAGTACAAAACATTTAAGAGAATGCAATTACTTAATAATAATAATGATAACTAAATGGTCTGGCAGTTAAATGAAGCATTAACATTTATAATTTCTTCATGTACTTGGTATAAACAACATGTAGTGCATATAGATGCACCAATTCTTACAATCAACCATAATCTTAAACCCGACTATCCTCTTAAGGCATCATTTGCTGAGGTTAACCGTTCACTCACCCCGGTCATGCCATTAGCCGAAGCTAATCAATCATTCATCCCGGTCATCCATTCGGATGCCATTAGCCGAAGCTAATCAATCGTTCGTCCTGGTCATCCATTCGGATGCCATTAGCCGAAGCTAATCAATCATTTGTCCCGGCCATCCATTCGGATGTCATTAGCCGAAGCTAATCAGTCGTTCGTCTCGGCCATCCATTCGGATGCCATTAGCCGAAGCTAATTTACCATTTGTCAGCATTTAAGCGTTCGACGATCTAATATCTGTTCTAACGCAATATGGTAACATTCATGATAAAGTATTTAATTATTCAACATATATATATATATATAAAAAAGAAGGTGCAAGTCACCTACCTGCTCCACCTGTGGGTTGTTCTTGTCTTGACGATGGTCCAATCCCGACCGCACCACCTAAAACATCAATGGTCACAAATCAGTACATTTGTATTTTTGAATCACATTCGTCACCACACTTATTTCAAGAGTTCATATGTTGACATTCAAGTGTTCCACATTTTACACCATCATACCATGAAATTGTTACTAGCATTTAAGTCATTTCTACCTAGGAGGCTTATTGTAGAAATCGGTAGCGAGAACTGGTTCGCTGCAGGCTGCCCAATTCGGCAGCGAGAACTGCTTCGCTGCTGGCAGCCAATTCGGCAGCGAGAACTGCTTCGCTGCTGGCGCCAAAATTTCAGCAGCAAATGCTAACTCATAGCAGACTATTTCAGACAACTCAATTTCGGCAGCAAATCACAATTCGCTGCAGCCAACTCAACTTCGGCAGCGATTCGCTGCAGACAACTCCACTTTGGCAGCGAATCGCAAGTTCGCTGCAGAATACTCAGTTTCGGCAGCGAATGCTAATTCGCTGCAGACGACACAGTTTCGGCAGCGAATCACAACTTCACTACAGAACACACAATTCGGCAGCGAATGCTAATTCGCTGCAGAAGACTCAGTTTCGGCAGCGAATCACAAATTCGCTGCAGACAACTCACATTCGCTGCAGTTGACACAGTTTCGGCAGCGAATCACAAATTCGCTGCACAACTCACAATTCGGCAGCGAATGCTAATTCGCTGCAGAAGACTCAGTTTCGGCAGCGAATGCTAATTCGCTGCAGTAGACACAGTTTCAGCAGCGAATCACAAATTCACTGCACAACACACAATTCGGCAGCGAATGCTAATTCGCTGCAGAAGACTCAGTTTCGGCAGCAAATCACAAATTCGCTGCAGACAACTCAGTTTCGGCAGCGAATGCTAATTCGCTGCAGCCAACACAGTTTCGGCAGCGAATCACAGTTTCGCTGCACAACACACAACTCGGTAGCGAATGCTAATTCGCTGCAGAAGACTCAGTTTCGTCAGCGGATCACAAATTCACTGCAGACAACTCAGCTTCGGCAGCAAATGCTAATTCGCTGCAGCTGACACAGTTTCGGCAGCGAATCAGAGTTTCGCTGCACAACACACAATTCGGCAGCGAATATTATTTCGCTGCAGAAGACTCAGTTTCGGCAGCGAATCACAAATTCGCTGCAGACAACTCAGTTTCGGCAGCAAAAGCTAATTCGTTGTAGCTGACACAGTTTCGGCGGCGAATCAGAGTTTCGCTGCACAACACACAATTCGGCAGCGAATACTATTTCGCTGCAGAAGACTCAGTTTCGGCAGCGAATCACAAATTCGCTGCAGACAACTCAGTTTCGGCAGCAAATGCTAATTCGCTGCAACTGACACAGTTGCTGCAGCGAATCAGAGTTTCGCTGCACAACACACAATTCGGCATGAACAGGCACCACACATGCTGTAACAACCCCAGCATATACACTGTCACTAAGTTCCAGCAGAACACACACATTGAAACCATCAATTTGAGCACCTAATCCTTCAACAAAATCCCAGCAGAACACACACATGCATGCTGGCCAACCCCATAGTTAAAGTCAGCCCTCTACCATGATTTGTTATTTCCATTTTATTCATTTTTCTTTGTTAGATGTTCTGAAATTAGCTTCATTTCATTTCTGTTTCCTTGTTCTCCTAGTTAATTTCAGTTTCCTTCACAGCTAGCTTAGGTCTTAGGTCAATTTCCTGAGGGTTTTCTTCTTCATTTTCGTTTCTGGTCTTAAGGAGAAGAGGAAGGGAGTTTCATGACCCATACCTTTTGAATCTAACTAAGTTTGAGGAAGGTTTGACACTATTCTTTCTCTTCTCCTTCTGGTTCTCATCCTTCTTCCTCTCACGTTTTCCAGCCTTCTTTTTCCTTTCCTCTAGGCAGCTGTCCAATCTTCTCTCGAGGTCTCATCTTTCCTTCACACGTTCACAAGGCACTCTTTACTGGTTTGGTTTAGGTTTCTGCTGTGAAAGAGGAAGGGAAGAACGACATGCAGCTGCTGTTTTGGGAAAAGGATGGATCATCCTATCTCTCTCCTCCTTGTATTTATACTCCCCATGAAATGAGGTGGGTTGTTTGGGGGTTGGTTTAGATGTGTCCTTATCCTTGTTTAGGTTTATCTAAAACCGGTTTTACCCCTCCCTCCCAGCTCCTTAAGTTAATTAATTTTTTTTAAAACAGAAACTGCGTTGCTGCCGATGCAAAAATCGGCAGCGAAAACTGCGTCGCTGCCGATCATGAAATCGGCAGCGAAAACTGAGTCATCATTTCATATATATATATATATATACATATATTTTCTCTTGGGTGTTTACATTCTCCCCCCCTTTAATATGAATTTCGTCCTCAAAATTTAAGGGGTTTCACACTCCATACCTGGTAGTTCAAATAAATCGGGGTACTTTTTCCTCATCTCAGCCTCCCTCTCCCAAGTTTCCTCTTCTATTTGAGCATTTCGCCATAAGATTCTGACGATGGGGATCTTTTTGTTCCGTAGCTCCTTCACTTCCTGATCTAGTATCCTTATGGGCCTCATTTCCAGTGTTAAGTCTTCCTTCACTTCTATTGGAACCTGGGGTAGAACTCGAGCGGGATCCACGTCAGCCTTCCTTAACAGGGAGACATGGAACACATCATGGACCTTGGCTAACTGTGGGGGCAAGTCCACTTTGTAGGCTACTGGTCCTACTCGCTGTAAGATTTTGAAGGGTCCGATGAAGCGGGGAGTTAACTTCCCTTTCAATCCAAACCGTAACATGTTCTTCCATGGGGCTACCTTCAAGAACACCTGGTCCCCCGTACAGAACTCAAGAGGTCTTCTCCTCACATCAGCATACTTCTTCTGTATATCCTGTGCGGCTTTGATGCGATCCCTGATAGTTCTCACTTTCTCCGTGGTGACTTGGACCAACTCCGCGCCATATAACTTCCGATCCCCAATTTCCTCCCAACACAAAGGAGTTCTGCACCTCCTACCATACAAGGCTTCATATGGGGCAATCCTTTTTGTGGCTTGGTGACTATTGTTATACGTGAACTCCACCAATGCCATGTGTTCCTCCCAGTTTCCTCCAAATTCTAGCACACAGGCCCGTAATAGGTCTTTCAAGACTTGGATGACTCTTTCTAATTGGCCATCCGTTTGAGGGTGAAACGCAGTGCTCATATCCAATCTTGTCCCCAAGGCATGTTGTATGCTCGGCCAAAGTCAAGAGGTGAACCTGGGATCTCGATCCGATACAATGGACACCGGAATTCCATGAAGCCGTACCACCTCATTTATGTAGATCTTGGCAAGCTTGTCCACCGAGTCGGTCATCTTTATAGGCAAGAATAGTGCGGATTTCGTCAACCGATCTACGATGACCCATATCGCGTCATTTCCTTTCCTCCTTTTGGGAAATCCTGACACGAAATCCATGGTGATCATCTCCCACTTCCACTCTGGAATTTGTAATGGTTGTAATGGTCCCGCAGGCCTTTGGTGTTCAACCTTGACTTGTTGACATATCCCACACTTTGACACATACTCAGCTATTTTCCTTATCATATTAGGCCACCAATAGAGGTGTTTCAGGTCTCGATACATCTTAGTGCTGCCAGGATGTATGGAGAACTTGGACTCATGTGCTTCTTGTAGAACCATTCGTTTGACTGTTTCGTTATTAGGCACGTACAACCGTTGTCCCATCATCAAGGATCCATCGTCCGCTACTCGGAATTTTGTTTCTACCCCGGCCTCCACATTCTTCCTAATCTTGGACCCAACCTTGTCATGGAATTGGGCTTGTAGTATCTGTTCCCGATACGTTGGTCGCACCCATAGTTGGGCTACTAACCCACCTTCGGCATTAATGTCCAAATCTGCACCCATCTCTTTCAATTCTGCCAATTTCCGCTCCTTTCCCACTGTTAACCTTCCCAGGGTGGCTTTATTTTTACGACTGAGGGCATCTGCCACCACGTTTGCTTTCCCCGGGTGGTATTCTATGGTGCAATCATAATCCTTAATGAGCTCTATCCACCTTCTTTGTCGCATGTTCAACTCCTTTTGCGACATCAGGTACTTCAGACTCTTATGATCAGTAAAAATTTGGGTTTGAGACCCATACAAATAGTGTCTCCATATCCTCAAGGCAAATACTACAGTAGCCAACTCCAGGTCGTGCACCGGGTAGTTCACCTCAGGAGTCTTTAACTGTCTTGATGCATAGGCGATCACCTTCCCATGTTGCATCAGAACACACCCCAATCCCTTCCCCGAAGCATCACTAAATACCACAAAACCCTCGGTCCCTAAGGGAAGGGTTAACACTGGAGCAGTGGTGAGCCTCCTCTTCAATTCTTGGAAGCTTTTCTCACATTCTTCCGACCACACCCATTTCTTATTCTTCCTAGTTAACTGGGTCAAAGGGGTTGCAATCAGGGAAAAACCTTCGATAAACCTCCGATAGTATCCTGCAAGTCCCAGGAAGCTACGTATTTCGGTGACCGAAGTCGGTCTTTCCCATTTCAAGACTGCTTCGACTTTTTGGGGGTCTACAAAAACACCTTCGGCTGAAATGACGTGTCCTAGAAACGTCACTCTCTTCAGCCAAAATTCACATTTACTCAGTTTTGCATATAATTGGTGATCTCTCAAGGTTTGTAAGGTTTGCCTCAAGTGCTCTTCGTCGTCCTCGAAAGAATTCGAGTACACCAGTATATCATCAATGAATACCACCACAAACTTATCAAGGTATGGTTGGAAAACCCGATTCATCAAGTCCATGAAGAGGGCTGGGGCATTCATCAACCCGAACGGTAGCACCAAAAATTCATAGTGTCCGTAACGAGTTCTAAATGTTGTCTTTGCTACATCCGCTTCTTTAATCTTCATCTGATAGTACCCTGATCTTAGATCTATCTTCGAAAATGCCCTCGCTCCCTTTAATTGATCAAACAAATCATCTATCCGAGGTAACAGATACTTGTTTTTCATTGTTATTTTGTTCAACTGTCGATAGTCAATACAAAGTCTATGGGTTCCATCTTTCTTTCTTACAAATAGGACCGGTGCTCCCCAAGGAGAATTACTGGGCCGTATGAACCCTTTGTCTAACAATTCTCGTAGTTGAGTCTTTAACTCGTTCAGTTCTGCTGGAGCCATCCGGTAACGTTGTTGGGCTATGGGTGGGACTCCAGGAAAAGTGTCTATGGACACCTCTACCTCTCGCTCTGGGGGTAGTCCCGGTAGTTCTTCGGGAAACACATCTGGGAATTCCTTCACCACAAAAATATCCTTCAGTCGTGGACCTTCATCATCGGAGTTTAAGATGTATGCGAGGTATCCCATATATCCCTTTCTTAAAAGTTTTTGGGCTGTTATCACCGATATTATGGCAATCGGTTTGAGAATTCTCTCTCCTTCAAAAATCATTCTCTCACCCTTAGGGGTTTGGAAAGTAACAGTTTTAGCATAACAATCTATTAGAGCCTTGTATTTACTCAGCCAATTCATGCCTAGGATTATGTCAAAATCATGCAGCTCTAAAGGAATCAAGTCTACTTCTATTTCATACCCAGATAGACTAACCCCCACATCCACATACACAATATTTGTTTCAACCATGTTTCCCATTGGAGTTCCAATTAAGAATCCCTTCTCTACTATTTCTACTCCCTTTCTCAGTTTAGTGACAATTCTCTTAGCAATGAATGAGTGGGTGGCACCCGGATCAAACAACACATGCACATTAAAATCATTCAGTAGTAGGGTACCTGCCACCACATCCGATGCAGTCCTAACCTCCTCCTATGTCAGGTGAAAGACCCTCCCCGGGGTCCGATCATTTTGTGCTCTCGGTCTCCCTCGACTGGAGTTTGCTCCTGATTGAGAAGATCTCACTGGCCTATTCACGGTGACTGACTGTTGGTGGCTCTGACTGGGCTGCCTATAGCTTTGTACCTGTCCAGTGTTCCTTTTAGGGCAGTCCCTCTTGAAATGACCTCTTCCACCACAGTAATGACACCCTTGACTCAAATATTGGCAATTCCTCCACCTATGACCTTCTCCTCTGCACACAAAGCATCGCCCGGGGGAAACTGAGCAGTCCCCAGGGTGTTTTTGTCCACATTTTATACAAAAAGGGTAGTCAACACCCTTGCGGTCACCGGTCCCAGTTGAAGAGTTTTCCCTCGAGTGCGACTGTCCAACCATCACTCTCCCACTTGACTGTTGGTGGGGCGGAAACATCAAACTCCCCTTTTTCCTGTACTGCTCAAACACTCCACTTTTTCCTTTCTTCGGGAGTGGTGGTCTGCCACTGAAATAGTCCCTATCTCTTTTTTTGCCTATACTCTGATGTCCCCCTTGGCTTTCTCCAATGCAAGCCTCCAGAGCTTGGGCAACCTCAATCAACTCTCTCGCAGATTTAAACCGTAAGGCGATCAATCCTTGTCTCAAATCCTGTCGCAAACCATCTCTCAACTTCTCAATCATATGTTCCTCTGTCGGCACATAGTGTGGGGCGAAAAATGAGAGATCATGGAACCTCCTTTCGTACTCCAATACCGACATATCACCCTGTCTTAATGCCAAGAACTCTTGTTCTTTCACCTTGCGATGGTACCTGGAATAAAACTAATTCTCAAACTCTGTCTTGAAATCACTCCAAGTTAGTGTCTCGGTTGCACGCCTCAGCTGAACTGTTTCCCACCATGTCATGGCCCTATCAGACAGTAACTGGGTTGCACAATTTACCCTTAAACCTTCGGGTATGCTTATTTGAATCATGGTCTTTTCTACCTTCCTAATCCATCTTCCAGCTATCTCTGCATCTTGTTCCCCCATATACGGTTCACAACCCATTTCCCTCATACTCTTGACTAGTCGCACCAGTGGCACCACGTTATCCATGGTCATGCTAGTCATAGGGGCTGCCTGTGGAATTTGCATGCTGGGAGTTGTTGGTGTCGCCGAACCAGCCATGCCCTCCATCACTGCTTTAACTATTTGTACAAGGAGTCCCGCGTCTACATATTGTGGGGACACACCAGTTGGAATAGTTGATGGTTGTGCTTCTGATCTTTCTTGCTGCTCTGCTGCAACTGGGGGTACTCCCTCTGTCTGGTTAGGCCTCCGGCCTTCCCCCGCTACCGCAGCTTCCCCCTACAAGGTTTCGGGTGGCATTATCGGAGCATGAGATGCCGTATCATCCAAGGGATCTTCGTCTTGCCAACCTTGGGCACCCTGGTTCCCGCCCCTCCTTTCTAAGGAGGGCGGCTCAGTTCGTGTCCCTTGTCGGGTGCGTACCATCCTAAAATTCACCACAGCAACACAATTATCAGTGATCCCCAGGATCCAGACCAGGTGCTCTGATACCAACTGTAACAACCCGGCTTTTCAAGCCCAAAATAACAGTAATTTTTTTTTATATATATATAAATATATACTTGACACCCATGGTGCCGGAAATCGGCGAACCTGATCCCTCGCATCATCAAAAAACAATCCATACAATCAACATTTCATTTAAAAGTGAATCTTACGTAAACACATAATATTATGGTTGCATAATTAGAAGTTCATATTAAAAATATACATACATAGACATGAGTTTGCATTCCTATCCTACTAATAGCCATTACAATTTAAACAAAAGGATCTAATAAAAGTTATACGTTCAGTACATTGATTCATACAAAATACATTGTGATTTAGAATGCATCTACATGATTCCTTGCAAAAGTAGGTTCCCGTGTATCGGGTTTCCTAGACATCTCGTTGGTGTGACGTCCCTGCTGCAGTACAAAACATTTAAGAGAATGCAATTACTTAATAATAATAATGATAACTAAATGGTCTGGCAGTTAAATGAAGCATTAACATTTATAATTTCTTCATGTACTTGGTATAAACAACTTGTAGTGCATATAGATGCACCAATTCTTGCAATCAACCATAATCTTAAACCCGGCTATCCTCTTAAGGCATCATTTGCTGAGGTTAACCGTTCACTCACCCCGGTCATCCACTTCGGATGCCATTAGCCAAAGCTAATCAATCGTTCGTCCCGGTCATCCATTCAGATGCCATTAGCCGAAGCTAATCATTCCTTTGTCCCGGCCATCCATTCGGATGCCATTAGCCGAAGCTAATCAATCGTTCGTCCCGGCCATCCATTCGGATGCCACTAGCCGAAGCGAATCATTCGTTTGTCCCGGCCATCCATTCGGATGCCATTACCGAAGCCAATCAGTCGTTCATCCCGGCCATCCATTCGGATGCCATTAGCCGAAGCTAATTTACCATTTGTCAGCATTTAAGCTGTAACAACCCCGATTTTCTACATTCTGTTTCGCGATACATTGGAAATTTTCAAGTAATTTTTTTTTTTTTGATATACAGGTTCCACCAAAATTTCCACCAAAATTTCGGCAGAGTCTCCCCTATACTGGGAGGTCCCAAGTTATCAACATATACCCTGTTTACACTTCTAATATCTCACATCTCCTCATAACTCAATTACGACCCAATCGTCCTGGGTCCCAACCCAACTTATTATCATCAACACAACACATCTTATTCAATAACATCATATAATGTAGTTCAAATGAAAGATTCAATTTCAACTATAAACATGCATGGTTAAATAGGTACTTAGAGTTTCAACCATTAGATTAAAGGCATACATTCAGATTTACGGATTGATATTACATCTCAAGTTTTAGGAGATAAGTCTTTTAATTTACAAATAATTTACATGGTCAAAAGCAAATGACAAACTAAACTAGTATCACTCTTGACACGACCCTGATGGACCTGAAAATAGAAATTAACATGTACACATAATTATAAAAGACAGTAACAAGCAATAACAATGGCAGACAATAATCTCTACGGAATTTCTTTTGATATATAAAATTAGGCATAAACCTCTTTTACAACATATATTTTCCATCTATTACCAATATCCATCTAATATCCTATCTCATTTGCCAAGAATAATTCCATTTTGGAAATCTCAACACAACTCAACGGTTTGCGAACACCATCTCCTTATAAATCAATTCTCACTTAATACCAAGATATTCCTCTCTTGGTATCACTAGCTTATCTCATTCTTTTGGAATGACTAATCCATATATTCCCTTTCTGAATCTGTTGCTAAAAGGTAATCGCTGAAACTAATAAATCTCATTAGTATCATTAGTCTTCTAATATTGAGCTAGACTAATCAATTATATTCACATGTCAATATCAATACAACCGATCAGTATCATTAACTATTTCTTTCTTAGAATAGTTAATCAAATCTTATTCATATCTGGTTTACCATCAAAATTGTCGATGTCAAGAACCCTTGACATCATTAGCCTCCTTACCTGGAGTAGCTAATCACACCAGAAATGGTTGTCGATACCAATGTGACCTATTGATATCATTAACTATTCTCGACCTGGAATAGTTAATCAATGCCCTTTGATTCTTCCATTTGTATCGAACCCCTTTCATTTTTCTTATTAACATCATATGCATTGTAACCACGATTGTCAAGTATCATTCGCACACAATCTTAGTTATCGACACTACGGTCACTAAGCATCCTTCACATAACTTTGGTCACCATCATCACAGTGCTAAGTATCAATTTATGCCCTTAGCCACTGTCATTATGACGTTAAGTATCATTGTAATGTATCCTTAGCCACCAACACTATGGTAACCAATTATCTATCAATTCCCCTCCAATCTCCAAGTCATTGTGTCTACCCAATAACCAAATTAATTAATTTACTCAATATCTTAGTCATATTTTAATTATTTTACTCATAACATTTAGAATTTACTATTTCTAACTTCAATAAATTAATTCACATAATCTCTTCAAAACTTAACTATCAGGCTACTCATCCCGATTGCCAATAATTCTGGTAATTTCATATAATTACCCACACATTTGGTTAACCTTCCTCGGTTACCAATAAATCTAGTAATTCCATACAAATTACCCAGCCTCCAGCTAACCTCTTTTGTTAGCCAATCAATCTGGTAATTCCATACGAATTACTCCATATGCGGTTAACTTCCTCGTTAACCAATAAACCCGGTAATTCTCTTAATTACCCAAGAAATCTGGCTAACCCATCCTGGTTGTCAAAATCAATCCGCTAATTCCATACGAATTACCTAGCATCCGGCTAACCTCTTTTGTTAGCCAATCAATCCGGTAATTCCATACGAATTACCCCATATGCGGTTGACTTCCTCGTTAACCAATAAACCCGGTAATTCTCTTAATTACCCAAGAAATCCGGCTAACCCATCTTGGTTGCCACAATCAATCCGGTAATTCCATACGAATTACCTAGCATCCGGCTAACCTCTTAAGGCATCATTTGCTGAGGTGAACCGTTCACTCAACCCCGTCATCCACTTCGGATGCCATTAGCCAAAGCTAATCAATCGTTCGTCCCGGTCATCCATTCGGATGCCATTAGCCGAAGCTAATCATTCATTTGTAGCCAAAGCTAATCAATCGTTCGTCCCGGCCATCCATTCGGATGCCATTAGCCGAAGCTAATCAGTCGTTCGTCCCGGCCATCCATTCGGATGCCATTAGCCGAAGCTAATCATTCATTTATCAACATTTAAGCATTCGACGATCTAATATCTGTTCTAATGCAATATGGCAACATTCATGATAAAGTATTTTATTATTCAACGCATATAAAAAAGAGAAGGTGCAAGTCACCTACCTAGAATAGGTGCACGTGCTGCCACTCCATGCAATTGTCCAATCCCCACAGCTTTCCCTGAAAATGGGCGAGCTACTGTTCAACATGCATGAAACCTTGCTGGAGAAATATTTTTCGATCTCCACCGTCCAGCATGAAGGTAACATCTAGGCGCACCACATATCCAAGAATGAGCATGATCCAACGGTGGAAGAGAGAGAACTCGGCCGGCGACCAAAACTGCTCTGCAGAATTATTTCCTTTTGTTTTCCAGAAAAGTTCAGATGATGATTTCTGTCAAACAGATTTTGTTCCTTCAAATCCCTCCGGTCAGTTAGTAGAGGAGTGTGAGAAGAACAATATATCAAAAACTCAACATGATCCAACGGTAGATTATAGAGATATGGCCACCGAAGTATTATTGTTTCTTCCAAATTCTGCACCCCTCTCTCTAGCCGAATTCTCCATTGTCTCTCCCTCTTTTCTCTCTTTTTTTTCTTTTCCTTTAACTGGTGGCCTTTGGCTGTTTTAAATATACATTTTCCTCTAATTACAATTATATCCCTCATTTATGCCTTTATGTATTTTATTTTATTTTTCATGTAAACTATCCGATTTATTTCTGCTTGAATCGCTAGTCTTTACTGAACTCCGATTGGGATGTGATCTTTAACAAAGGTAAGAAAACATATTAATAGACTTCATGCAAAATTGCATCCCGATCCGACGATTGGATTGAGAGCTTTGCTTTCTAATGTAAAATTGGTCATTTCATGACTTTTCATAAACAATCTAGATTTTTCTTGTTCAATCTTCACATAAAATCATATCAATTGTCCTTCTAACCCTTTAAGGTCATTTTATTATTTTGGAATATATTCATTTTAGAATTTCCACCTTTATTTATTTATCGGGCTTATTACCGTTTTAAAATAACATCACTAATTTTAATCGGTGTTTGCACCTTCAGTCCTACCCTTTTCATGGCATTATCCTTTATTATAATGTATTCTTTATTACCTCACTTATTTCCTAGAAATATTTTGTCATTTTTCTCATTATCTTATCCATCAAAACACGTTACCAGTTTCTCTGTCCTTATGAATTCTAAATCAAAATTCATTTTATGGAGGTCATCTTTTCCATTATAGATCATTATTTATCTATTATTTCAAATCTTGGTTTCCATTACTCATTGAAATATTACCACTTTCAGTCTTACGTTTACATGAGGGTTTACGCATCTGCATATTTAAATTATAAATTTCCAGGGTTTCACATAAGCGTTCGACGATCTAATATCTGTTCTAACGCAATATGGTAACATTCATGATAAAGTATTTTATTATTCAACGTATATAAAAAAGAAGAAGGTGCAAGTCACCTACCTGCTCCACCTGTGGGTTGTCTTGTCTTGACGATGGTCCAATCCCAACCGCACCACCTAAGACATCAATGGTCACAAATCAGTACATTTGTATTTTTGAATCACATTCGTCACCACACTTATTTCAAGAGTTCATATGTTGACATTCAAGTGTTCCACATTTTACACCATCATACCATGAAATTGTTACTAGCATTTAAGTCATTTCTACCTAGGAGGCTTATTGTAGAAATCGGCAGCGAGAACTGGTTCGCTGCAGGCTGCCCAATTCGGCAGCGAGAACTGTTTCGCTGCACGCAGCCAATTCAGCAGCGAGAACTGCTTCGCTGCTGGCAGCCAATTCGGTAGCGAGAACTGCTTCCCTGCTGGCGCCACAATTTCGGCAGTAAATGCTAACTCGTAGCAGACAGCTCAATTTCGCCAGCGAATCACAATTCGCTGCAGCCAACTCGACTTCGGCAACGATTCGCTGCAGACAACTCCACTTTGGTAGTGAATCGCAAGTTCGCTGCAGAATACGCCACTCGGCAGCGAATTGTTAATTCGCTGCAGACGACACAGTTTCGGCAGCGAATCACAAATTCGCTGCAGAACACACAATTCGGCAGCGAATTAGCATTCGCTGCAGAATACTAAGTTTCGGCAGCGAATGCTAATTCGCTGCAGCCAACATAGTTTCAGCAGCGAATCACAATTTCACTACACAACACACAATTCGGCAGCGAATGCTAATTCGCTGCAGAAGACTCAGTTTCGGCAGCGAATCACAAATTTGCTGCAGACAACTCAGTTTCGGCAGCGAATGCTAATTCGCTGCAGTCGACACAGTTTCGGCAGCGAATCACAAATTCGCTGCACAACTCACAATTCGGCAGCGAATGCTAATTCGCTGCAGAAGACTCAGTTTTGGCAGCGAATGCTAATTCGCTGCAGTAGACACAGTTTCGGCAGCGAATCACAAATTCGCTGCACAACACATAATTCGGCAGCGAATGTTAATTCGCTGCAGAAGACTCAGTTTCGGCAGCTAATGCTAATTCGCTGCAACCAACACAGTTTCGGCAGCGAATCACAGTTTTGCTGCACAACACACAACTCGGCAGCGAATGCTAAGTCGCTGCAGAAGACTCAGTTTCCGCAGCGAATCACAAATTCGCTGCAGACAACTCAGTTTTGGCAGCAAATGCTAATTCGCTGCAGCTGACACAGTTTCGACAGCGAATCAGAGTTTCGCTGCACAACACACAATTCGGCAGCGAATATTATTTCGTTGCAGAAGACTCAGTTTCGGCAGCGAATCACAAATTCGCTGCAGACAACTCAGTTTCGGCAGCAAAAGCTAATTCGTTGTAGCTGACACAGTTTCGGCGGCGAATCAGAGTTTCGCTGCACAACACACAATTCGGCAGCGAATACTATTTCGCTGCAGAAGACTCAGTTTCGGCAGCGAATCACAAATTCGCTGCAGACAACTCAGTTTCGGCAGCAAATGCTAATTCGCTGCAACTGACACAGTTTCTGCAGCGAATCAGAGTTTCGCTGCACAACACACAATTCGGCATGAACAGGCACCACACATGCTGTAACAACCCCAGCATATACACTGTCACTAAGTTCCAGCAGAACACACACATTGAAACCATCAATTTGAGCACCTAATCCTTCAACAAAATCCCAGCAGAACACACACATGCATGCTGGCCAACCCCATAGTTAAAGTCAGCCCTCTACCATGATTTGTTATTTCCATTTTATTCATTTTTCTTTGTTAGATGTTCTGAAATTGGCTTCATTTCATTTCTGTTTCCTTGTTCTCCTAGTTAATTTCAGTTTCCTTCACAGCTAGCTTAGGTCTTAGGTCAATTTCCTGAGGGTTTTCTTCTTCATTTCCGTTTCTGGTCTTAAGGAGAAGAGGAAGGGAGTTTCATGACCCATACCTTTTGAATCTAACTAAGTTTGAGGAAGGTTTGACACTATTCTTTCTCTTCTCCTTCTGGTTCTCCTCCTTCTTCCTCTCACGTTTTCCAGCCTTCTTTTTCCTTTCCTCTAGGCAGCTGTCCAATCTTCTCTCGAGGTCTCATCTTTCCCTCACACGTTCACAAGGCACTCTCTACTGGTTTGGTTTAGGTTTCTGCTGTGAAAGAGGAAGGGAAGAACGACATGCAGCTGCTGTTTTGGGAAAAGGATGGATCATCCTATCTCTCTCCTCCTTGTATTTATACTCCCCATGAAATGAGGTGGGTTGTTTGGGGGTTGGTTTAGATGTGTCCTTATCCTTGTTTAGGTTTATCTAAAACCGGTTTTACCCCTCCCTCCCAGCTCCTTAAGTTAATTAATTTTTTTTTGAAACAGAAACTGCGTTGCTGCCGATGCAGAAATCGGCAGCGAAAACTGCGTCATCAATTCATATATATATATATACATATATTTTCTCTTGGGTGTTTACATTCTCCCCCCCTTTAATATGAATTTCGTCCTCGAAATTTAAGGGGTTTCACACTCCATACTTGGTAGTTCAAATAAATCGGGGTACTTTTTCCTCATCTCAGCCTCCCTCTCCCAAGTTTCCTCTTCTATTTGAGCATTTCGCCATAAGATTCTGACGATGGGGATCTTTTTGTTCCGTAGCTCCTTCACTTCCTGATCTAGTATCCTTATGGGCCTCATTTCCAGTGTTAAGTCTTCCTTCACTTCTATTGGAACCTGGGGTAGAACTCGAGCGGGATCCACGTCAGCCTTCCTTAACAGGGAGACATGGAACACATCATGGACCTTGGCTAACTGTGGGGGCAAGTCCACTTTGTAGGCTACTGGTCCTACTCGCTGTAAGATTTTGAAGGGTCCGATGAAGCTGGGAGTTAACTTCCCTTTCAATCCAAACCGTAACATGTTCTTCCATGGGGCTACCTTCAAGAACACCTGGTCCCCCGTACAGAACTCAAGAGGTCTTCTCCTCACATCAGCATACTTCTTCTGTATATCCTGTGCGGCTTTGATGCGATCCCTGATAGTTCTCACTTTCTCCGTGGTGACTTGGACCAACTCCGCGCCATATAACTTCCGATCCCCAATTTCCTCCCAACACAAAGGAGTTCTGCACCTCCTACCATACAAGGCTTCATATGGGGCAATCCTTTTTGTGGCTTGGTGACTATTGTTATACGTGAACTCCACCAATGCCATGTGTTCCTCCCAGTTTCCTCCCAGGTGAAAGGGTGCACTAATGGTGTAAGAATAAGTATTATATAAACTCAACATGGACTTTAATGTTTGATACTAACATGTTTTGTATCTGTTATCTTATTCACTCTTAATACTTTGCTTGTGAAATGGTTAATCTAGATTTATGTTGTATAACCCTTGGTACAACAAATACTTGACACTTTCATACCCCAATTGTATGGTATAACCGACACCTGTGCTATGAAAGGAACTTGATTTGCTATTAACATAAATTAACATCATGAATACCTGACAACATTTACAAGTATTATCATTATTCGAATAAGATAACTAATGTAATCATGTTAACAATTTATAATCCGATTGGAACCTCCTTTGTGTGTGGTTTCCAGTTGAGTAATAAAAAGAGTTTATACTATACTTCTTTGAAATACCATTAGTGGATCCTCTAACCTTGACAATTGTTTTATCATTGTTTAATCTTTTCATCATTATCACATCTCAAAGTTCTCTTCAACACCAATATCATTTTATTATTTGTAATTTATATAGTTCACCTCCCTATGGTTCAACCTTGGTCTTGTCAGGTTATTTATTACTTTGACACTCCTGCACTTGAGAGAAGGCATCAACTCTATGATCGTGTCAAGTTTTTGGTGCCGTTGCCGGGGAGGTAAATTACTGTATAAATTATATATTTTATTTTATTGTCTTTTCTTTTCTTTCCTTTATCCAACTTTTGTTTCTTTTGTTTTGTTTTGTTTCCTCTTTTTTTCTTCCTTTTATTCTCTTCCTACACGTGCATGAGAGTTTGGTCACGTACATTAAGTGGTAGACTTTATAGGGTATCCTCATCATTTTCAAAAAATATGGCCGAAGAAGATAATCAGTCACTTCATAATGAGAATAATGAGAATAATCGAGTTAGAACACTTAGAGACCACATGAATCCTACAAGAACAAGTGCACCCTTATGTATAGTTTTCCCTCCTGATGCATCTCACTTCAATTTTAAGCCAGACATCATTCAACTTTTACCTTCTTTTCATGGCTTAGAACTAGAAAATCCATTCTTGCAACTTCTAATGCATTAATTAATTGTAGGAATGGAGTGATGAAGTTATCTTTTGGAAACATGACATTGGAGATTAATATTTTCAACATTTGCAAGCAACCTGGAGATCATAATGATTTACAGGAAGAAGAAATCAAGGACAAGAAAGGCACCGACAATGTTGTCATAGATCATTTGTCAAAATTGACAATAAATTCGACATCTGACTTCCCACCAATCGATGATTACTTCCTGACGAATCCTTACTTTCTCTTAGTCCAATGCCTTGGTTTGCTAATTTTGTCAATTTTCTTGCAACAGGAGATTTGCCAGCTCATTGGAGTATCCAAGAAAAAAGAAAGTTTTTAAACGAAGTGAAGAACTTTTATTGGGATGACCCTTACTTATTTAAATATTGACCTGATCAAATATTTTGAAAATACATTCTTGACAATGAGGTATGTAGTGTCATTAAATTCTGTCATTCTGAGGCACGTGGGGGTCATTTCTCATCAAAAAAGACAACTGCAAAATCTTACAAAGTGGATTTTATTGGCCCACTATGTTCAAAGACACACATGTGTTCTGCAAAGCTTGTGAAAATTGTCAAAAGTCAAGATTTATTTCAAAACATAAGGAATCTTTAAATAATCTTCTATTGACTTTTGAGACGTATCCTGGTGGAGATGTGCATTGTGCAATTCTTGATTTATAACCCAATTTTTATAAAGAACATGCTCGTCATAGTCTTGGGAATCTGACTAAAAAAGACCATGTTTGTCAATTTTTAAGAAAACTAGATGGGAAGCTTATCCCCGACTCATTGAGGGTGTTTAAGCCATTCTTGGACGTAAAACCAAGGGAAGATGTGAGCTACAATCACAACTACTTGTACATACACATGTTTTAAAAAGAACGAGAGAGAGAGAGAGAGAGAGAGAGACTCCAGCTGGCCTACATATAGGTGGTATGATTGCATTTTCAATTTCTCATCTATAAAATCTTCTCTTCCTTCCCTTCATTTCTACTCAACCCACACATTCAACAGATATAGAAGAGTGTAGAAATGTCAGGTTCCTCAAGTAATCATATAAGAAATATTTGTGTTTTCGGTGGATTCAGTCTTGGGAAAGAAAAAGAGTTTTTAGAATTAGCAAATCATCTTGGTCAGGTACTAGCTGAGAGAAAGATTCATTTAGTGAATGGAGGAGGCAGCCTTGGGTTAATGGGGGTTGTGTCAATAGCTGCATTTTTAGGAGGCAATAAAGTTTTGGGGGTCGTCCCCGAAGCTTTAGCAAAAGGGGACATCATTGGCAAAACAATTGGAGAGGAACTACAGGTCTCCACAATGTCTGATCGAATGAATGCAATGTTTAACCATGATGACGCCTTCATTGCCTTACTAGGTGGTCTGGGCACATTGAAAGAGATCTTTCATATTTCCTCTTGGGCCCAACTGCACATTCACCATAAACCTATAGGTTTGTTAAATGTTAATGGTTTTTATGATAATTTGTTGTCTTTTCTTGATCAAGCTGTGGAACAAAAATTTCTAACATCTTCGGCACGACAAATCATAATCTCTGCTGCTACTGCTGAACAATTGATTGACCAACTACAGTCTTTCATCCTTGTAATTAATCCCTTCATGAGTCACATAAATTTGTCAACTATGGAAAGCCGTAAAAAGCTTTAGATTGGATTTGAGCATTCATTTGTGAAACCTTGTGTCTATTGGTTTTATTAATAGCATATTATTTTGTTTTGTTATTTCTTATATTTGTTTAAGTGTGTTTCAGGTTTGTCAGTGTTCACTGTTTCAGGTGATGTCTTCTATACTCTATCTTTCTACCTTAGAACATTGAGGACAATGTCTCGTTTTGGTTGGGGGGAGAGGGTAGTAGTTGATATTAAGAAAAAAAATTAACTAATTGTGTTTTCTATTTTTAAAACCATTTGCAAAAATGTGTTACTAGGATGACAGAGTAAAGGAGGAATTTTAGTGACCTCTTGAGACGCATCTTAGTAAACATTCTTAACAAGGTCTATCAGAATACTTCTTGAAATATTCAGGTTTACAAACTCTCGCATTGTTATCACTTGATTCTGCTCATATACTCATTTAACAAGTATTTTTAAACCTTCATTTTCACACCCACACTGTAACATATGATTGTGGGTTGCACATTGGATTATTACATTATTTATGTTCTTTTGTTAAAGGTAACAACTAAGGGAAATAGATAGTATATAATTTGCAAAAAAAACAAAAAAAATTGATAATATTGATGATAATAAAAACATAGATAAGTTTGGTTTCGTAACCTCCCTATCCTAAGCAATTAAGCTTGAAGGGGTGTTTTAATACTTAATACCCTAAAGTCAACTAACTTGGAAGCTATTGGCACAGTGCTTGTTACATGGGTTAAGAAGAAAAGTTTAAGGGAATCAAACATTCCACTATCTACGTATCAGTATCTGCAACCCGAGTTACTAAGCTCGAAGGGGTGTCTCAACACCTAATGCCCTAAGACCAACTAGTCTGGGAGTCATTAGCTGAAAGCTTGTTACATGGGTTAAAGATGCATTGTATTTTAAGTTATATGTATATATATTAAAAAAAAGAAAAAAAAAGATAATAATCTCAACCCAAGGAAGTTAACATTAGAAAAACATTAGAACATAATATTGTTTTTTTTCCAATAAAAACCCCATCATCTATGTTTTCATACATTGAGCACATAAAAAGAAGGTTTATTAATATCTTGTGATTAGTACTTAAAAGTGAATTTTTATCAAGGTTTTATATCATCATTTTGCACTTGAAGTATCACTAACTCCTGAACTAGAGCATGTTTTATACTAACATGTCTGATACTATAAGATACCTTTAATTTATGGTAAATGTTCATCTTAAATGCAGGCCTATCACATAAATCAAAGGATTGATTAATGAGTTGAACTACTGAAATTGAAAAGACAAAGAGAGGGTTAAACTTAGAAAAGAGATGCTGGTTTAGTCCAAACTGGAACACTGTTCAGTCATTGGGTCATATCTAGAGCTGTAGATCTTGGATTTCAATTTGGTTTATATGGCTAGAAAGCTAAGACATAGGCCTAAAACAATCATGGGGAGTGCAAGACTCAATTCTATTGTTTGGAAGTCCAAATCTTAGCAACAACGGAGAAGTCGGAATCTGTCCTGCAGCCCAGATACTATTCAGTGTTCAGCCCATATCTCGAGTTCTAGAAGTCCAAATGCACAGATTTTTTTTTGTTGGAAAGCTGAGACAATTTCCTAGAACTTTCATGATTTAAGTCTGTTCAAATTCTGACGTTATCAATGACGTTTTGTTCAGACAAAAAGATAAGGATTGTCACCAAGTAAAGATGTGGCCACCCACTCAACAATTAGTCATCAAATCAATAATTCTAAATTTTGGCCTATAAAAGGAGGCATTTGCCATGCATTTAGGCATCTTGGTTTCCAGATCAATATCATGTTCTTGCTCTCTCTTTATATTTTTGTAATGCTCAAGTTTTGTTTATATTAATCTCTTGTTTATGCTTTTCATTTTCTTTCCTTTACTTAGTTAACTTATATCTTACTTATGTTCTTATCTTGTTTATTTATGTTTCTCTTCTTCATTATGTTTAGCTAAGTTTATTATGTCAAGGTGAAAAGGTTACACTAATGGTGTAAGAATAAGTATAGTATAAATTCAACATGGACCTTAATGTTTGATACTAACATGTTTTACATTTGTTATCTTGTTCACTTTTAATACTTTACTTGTTAAATGGTTAATCTAGATTTATATTGTATAACCCTTGGTACAACAAATACTTGGCACTTTCATAGCCCAAAGCGTATGGTATAACCAACACCTGTGCTATGAAAGGAACTTGATTTGTTGTTAACATAAGTTATAATCATGAATGCCTGACAACATTTACAAGTATCAGCATTATTCGAATAAGATAACTAATGTAATCATGTTAACAATTTATAATCCGATTGGAACCTCTTTTGTGTGTGGTTTCCAGTTGAATAATAAGAGTTTATACTATACTTGTTTGAAATACCATTAGTGGATCCTCTAACCTTGACAATTGCTTTTATCATTGTTTAATCCTCATATTAATCTTCCATCTCAAAGTTCTCATCAACTTTTTCTTCTTATTATTATTATTATTATTGTTGTTGTTGTTGTTGTTGTTGTTGTTATTTATAATTTATATAGTTAACCTCCCTATGGTTCGACCCCGGTCTTGCCAGGTTATTTATTACTTCGACACTCCTGCACTTGAGAGAAGACATCAATCTTTTGGTCGTGTCAAGTTTTTGGCGCCGTTACTGGGGAGGTAATTCTAGTATAAATTATAATATTTATTTTATTTTCTCTTTTCACTTTTCACTTTTCTTGTATCTAACTTTGTTTCTTTTGTTTTCTTCTTCCTTTTATTCTCTTCCTACATGTGCATGAGAGTTTGGTCACGTACATTAAATGGTAGACTTTGTAGGGTATCCTCATCATTTTCAGAAAATATAGCCGAAGAAGATAATCAGTCGCTTCATAATGAGAATAATAAGAATAATCGTGTTAGAACACTTAAAGACCACATGAATCCCACAAGAACAAGTGCACCCTCATGCATAGTTTTTCCTCCTCATGCATCTCATTTTAATTTTAAGCCAGAAATTATTCAACTTTTACCTTCTTTTCATGGCTTAGATTTAGAAAATCCATATTTGCATTTAAAGAAATTTGAGGAGGTTTGTAACACCTATAATGACTCAAATTGTAGCATAAACACCATTAGATTAAAGCTTTTTCCTTTTTCATTAAAAGATAAAGCTAAAACATGGCTACAAAATTTGAGACCAGGATCCATTCGTGTTTGGGATGAAATGCAACAACAATTTTTAAAGAAGTATTTTCCATCTCATAGAATAAACTCTTTCAAAAGACAAATCATCACTTTCACTCAAAACCAGGAGAAACATTTTACCAATGCTGGGATAGGTATCGAGACTTGCTTAATACTTGCCCTCATCATGGTTTGAAACATGGAGATTGGTTTTGTAAACACTCAAAGGAAAATATATTTATATTTAGAGAGAGAGAGATGATGATGAATGCAGTTTTCGCTGCCGATGCAGAAATCGGCAGCGACGCAGTTTTCGCTGCCGATGCAGAAATCGGCAGCGACGCAGTTTTCGCTGCCGATTCTGGACTTGGCAGCGATGCAGTTTTCGCTGCCGATTCTGGACTTGGCAGCGACGCAGTTTTCGCTGCCGATGCAGAAATCGGCAGCGATGCAATTTTCGCTGCCGATTCTGGACTTGGCAGCGACGCAGTTTTCGCTGCCGATGCAGAAATCGGCAGCGATGCAGTTTTCGCTGCCGATTTTGGACTTGGCAGCGACGCAGCCTTCACTCCCGATACAGAAATCGGTAGCGACGCAGTTTTCGCTGCCGATTTCTCAATGAACAGTGACGCAGAGCTGGGAGGGAGGGGTAAAACTGATTTTAGATAAACCAAACAAGGATAAGGACACACCTAAACCAACCCCCAAACAACCCATTTCATTGGATGGGTAGTATAAATACAAAGAGGGGAGAGAGAATGACCCATCTTCTTCCAAATCCAGCAGCTGCATGCCGTTCTTCCCTTCCCCTTTCACAACAGAAACATGAATCAGACTAGTAGAGATTACTTTGTGAACTTGTGAGGGAGAGATGAGACCTTGAGAGAGGAGTGGGCAGCTGCATAGAGGAGAGGAAAAAGAGAGCTGGAAAACGTGAGAGGAAGAAGAAGGAGGAGAACCAGCAGCTGAATAGTGTCAAACCTTCCTCAAACTTAGTTAAATTCAGAAGGTATGGGTCATGAAACTCTCTTCCTCTCCCCCGTAAGATCAAAAACGAAAATGAAGAAGAAAAACCCTAAGAAAAGAATTGATCTAAGCCCTAAGCCAGCTGTGAAGGAAGCTGAAATTAACCAAGAGAACAAGCAAACAAAAGTGAAATAAAGTCAATTTCAGAACATCTAACAAATCATGGTAGAGGGCTGGCTTTAACTAGGGGGTAATTAATGTGTTCTGTTGTGATGTTGTTGCTGGACTTAATATGTTCTGCTGTGATGATTGTTGCTGAAATTAATGTGATGTTGTTGCTGACATTAATGTGATGTTGTTGCTGGAATTAATGTGTTCTGCTGTGATGATTGTTGCTGGAATTAATGTGTTCTACTGTGATGATTGTGCTGAAATTGATGCTCCTGATTGTGTGTTGCGCAGCGAAATTCTGTTTCGCTGCCGCAACTGAACCTCCTGCAGCGAATTGATATTCGCTGCCGATTTGTGTGTTGCGCAGCGAAATTCTGTTTCGCTGCCGCAACTGAACTTGCTGCAGCGAATTGATATTCACTGCCGATTTGTGTGTTGCGCAGCGAAATTCTGTTTCGCTGCCGCAACTGAACCTATCAATTCGCAGCCGATTTGTGTGTTGCGCAGTGAAATTCTGTTTCGCTGACGCAACTGAACCTGCTGCAGCGAATTAATATTCGCTGCTGATTTGTGTGTTGCGCAACGAAATTCTGTTTCGCTGACGCAACTGAACCTCCTGCAGCGATTTGATATTCGCTGCCGATTTGTGTGTTGCGCAGCGAAATTCTGTTTCGCTGCCGCAACTGAACCTGCGGCAGCGAATTAATATTCGCTGCCGATTTGTGTGTTGCGTAGCAAAATTCTGTTTCGCTGCCGCAACTGAACCTGCTGCAGCGATTTGATATTCGCTGCCGATTTGTGTGTTGCGCAGCGAAATTCTGTTTCGCTGACGCAACTGAACCTGCTGCAGCGAATTCATATTTGCTGCCGATTTGTGTGTTGCGCAGCGAAATTCTGTTTCGCTGACGCAACTGAACCTCCTGCAGCGATTTGATATTCGCTGCCGATTTGTGTGTTGCGCAGCGAAATTCTGTTTCGCTGCCGCAGCTGAACCTCCTGCAGCGAAGTGATATTCGCTGCCGAGTTGTGCGTTGTGCAGCGAAACTGTGGCGCCAACAGCGGTGCAGTTCTCGCTGCCGAACTGGCAGCCTGCGGCGAACTAGTTCTCGCTGCCGAATTGGGCAGCCCGCAGCGAACCAGTTCTCGCTGCCGATTCCTACAATAAGCCTCCTAGGCAGGAATGACTTAAATGCTAATAACAATTTCATGATATGATGGTGTAAAATAGGGAACACTTGAATGTGAACATATGAACTATTGAAATAAGTGTGATGATGAATGTGATTCAAAAATAAAATAAATACAACTGTGCTGATTTGTGACCATTGATGTCTTAGGTGGTGCGGTCGGGATTGGACCATCATCAAGACAGGAACGACCCACAGGTGGAGCAGGTAGGTGACTTGCACCTTTCTTTTTTCATACGTTGAACCTTGGAATATTTTAACTTGAGTACTACCATATTGTTAGAACCGATATTAAATTGTCGAACGCTTAATTGTTGATAAAAGAGTGATTAGCTTCGGCTAATGGCATCCGAATGGATGGCCGGGACAAAAGACTGATTAGCTTCGGCTAATGGCATCCAAACGGATGGCCGGGACAAAGAATGATTAGCTTTGGCTAATGGCGTCCGAATGGATGGCCGGGATGAAGGACTGATTAGCTTCGGCTAATGGCATCCAAACGGATGGCCGGGACAAAGAGTGATTAGCTTCGGCTAATGGCATCCGAATGGATGGCCGGGACAAAGAATGATTAGCTTTGGCTAATGGCGTCCGAATGGATGGCCGGGTTAAAAAGGGATGATTTCGCTGCTGATTGTGGATCGGCAGCGACGCAGTTCCGCTGCCGATTCTGGATCGGCAGCGACACAATATTCGCTGCCGATACAGAAATCGGCAGCGACCTAGTTTCCGCTGCCGATACAGAAATCGGCAGCGACGCAGTTTCCGCTGCCGATTCTGGATCGACAGCGATGCAGTCTTCGCTGCCGATACAGAAATCGGCAGCGACCCAGTTTCGCTGCCGATTCCTTGATCGGTAGCGATGTAGTTTCGGCTGCCGATTTTAGGATTGGCAGCGACGCAGCTATCGCTATGGAATCCGGATGGATAGCCGGGACAAATAAACGACTAGTTTCGGCGAATGGCATTTGAAAACTTGTGTATCTATATGTACTACTAATTGTTACATCAAATACATGAAGAAATTATAAATGTTAATGCTTATTTAATTGCTAGGCTGTTAGTTACCATTATTATTATTATTAAGTATTTGTTTTCTCTTAAATGTTTTGTACTGCTGCAGGGACGTCACACCAACGAGATGTCTAGGATACCCGATACACGGGAACCTACTTTTGCAAGGAATTAAGTAGATGCATTCTAAATCACAATGTATTTTGTAGGGATCAATGTACTGAATGTATAACTTTTATTAGATCCTTTTGTTTAAAATTTGTGATGGCTATTAGAAGTATAAGAGTGCAAACTCATGTCCATGTATATAAATTTTTAATATGAACTTCAAATCATGCAACCTTAATATTATGTGTTTGTGTAAGATTCGCTTTTGAATGAACTGTTGATTGTATGGATTGTATTTTGATGATGTGAGGATTCAAGTTCTTTGATTACCGGCACCATGTGTATTATATATATATATATATATATATATATATATATATATATAAATTTACTATTGTTTTGGGCTTAGAAAGCCGGGTTGTTACAGGTTTCACATTTTTATGAAGGATTAACACCTAGAGATAGGCAAATGGTTGAATTGATGTGCAATGGAACTTTTGACGATAAAGACCCTAATGAAGCAATGGAGTACCTAGACTTGCTAGCTGAAAATGCTCAAAATTAGGACACTACAGACACTTATGAGGCACCAAGTAAAACCCAACCTCATACATCTAGTGGAGGAATGTACAACCTTAGGGAAGATCATGACCTCCAAGCGAAGTTTGCATCTTTAGCTAGAAAAGTCGAAGCACTAGAATTGGAAAAGAGTGGTCAATTAAAATCTGTTCAAGACATTGTGTGTCAAATCTGTGAAACCAATGAACATTCAACCAATGACTATCCAACTTTGCCTTCTTTTAAGGAATGTCTCCATGAACAAGCCCATGCTTTAAACAGTTTCCAAAGGCCCAATCATAACCCATACTCACAAACATACAACCCTGGTTGGAGAAATCACCCAAATTTCAATTGGAAGAGTGATAACAATAATGCACAAACTTCACAGCCACCGTTTCAAGTACACCAAAATTTCCAAAATTCTCATGGATATGCACCTCCTTATTCTCCCCCTCCTAAAAGAAATCTTGAGGAAACATTGCATGCATTCATTGAAAAGCAGGAGACAATCAACACTCAACTTGCTCAAAGCATGATAGATTTTAAAGATACACTTGCAAAATTGACATCTGCTTTCAGTTTTCAAGAGAAAGGTAAGTTTCCATCTCAACCACAATGAAATCCCAAGGGGCAATACAATGTGAATGCAAGTAGTTCTGGAAGCCAACACATGGATCAAGCCAAATCAGTCATCACTTTTCGCAGTGGTAAGGTTATTGAAAAACCCATTCTTGAACCTTGTGAGAAAGATGATGACTCAATCTTTGAGGGTAAGGAAGGGGTTGAATCTCAACATTGTAAAGAAAAGACTGATTCTTCGTCAGCACTTCCATTTCCTCATGCCATGACCAAACAAAGGAAAGTCAATCACAACTCTGAAATCTTTGAAACTTTCAAACAGGTAAGGATCAATATACCATTGCTGGATGCTATTAAAAAGGTTCCTTCTTATGCTAAATTTTTGAAAGATCTGTGCACTGTGAAGAGAAAACTAAATGTGAAAAAGAAAGCCTTTTAGCAGAACAAGTGCCATTCTTCAGAACAATAATGCTTTGAAATATAAAGACCTTGGTTGTCCTATAATTTCATGCTTTATTGGAGAACATACAATTGAAAGAGCTTTACTTGATCTTGGAGCTAGTGTGAATTTACTTCCATATTTAATTTTTCAAAGTCTCAATCTAGGTGAGTTAAAACCAACTTTTGTAACTCTTTTACTTGCCGATAGATCTGTAAAAGTGCCTAGAGAAATAATTAAAGATGTGTTAGTACAAGTCGATGAATTCATTTATCCTGTGGATTTTATTCTCTTGGACACACAACTTGTTGAAGCATGTAATTCATTTCCTGTTATTTTAGGACGTCCATTTCTTGCAACTTCTAATGCATTGATTAATTGTAGGAATGGACTGATGAAGCTATCTTTTGGAAACATGACTTTGGAGATGAATATTTTCAACATTTTCAAGCAACCTGAAGATGATAATGATTTACAGGAAGTGAACTTTAGTGAAAAATTAGTTCATAATCAATTTCAAACCACTTCTAGTGAAACTAAGATTGATGAATCTGATGATTTGCAAATGGTTTATTTTTAGGAAGAATCAAAGGTAAATAGTTGGAGACCAAAAATTAAGGAATTGCCACCACGATCAATTGAGTCCATACCTTCAAGTGTTCAAACACCAAAACCTGATTTGAAGTCGTTACCATTCAATCTCAAATACTTATTTTTGGGAGAAAATAAAACTTTTCCGGTAATAATCTCTTCAAAACTTAATGCACACCAAGAAGGTAAGTTATTACAAACTCTGAAAATCCATAAAAATGCATTAGGATGGACCATAGTTGACATAAAAGGAATTAGTCCTTTGATTTGCACACACAGGATTTATTTGGAGGAAAATGCTAAACCCTCCAGAGAAATGCAACAAAGGCTTAATCCTAATATCAAAGAAGTAGTGAAAAATGAAGTCATTAAGCTTCTAGATAATGGAAACATTTATCCTATTTCTGACAGCAAATGGGTAAGTCCTACCCAATTTGTACCCAAGAAGTCTGGAGTCACTGTGATAACAAATGAGAAAAATGAGTTAATT
Organism: Populus trichocarpa; assembly: GCF_000002775.5. Lineage (NCBI taxonomy): Eukaryota > Viridiplantae > Streptophyta > Magnoliopsida > Malpighiales > Salicaceae > Populus > Populus trichocarpa. The sequence goes on from NC_037295.2 coordinate 10,859,729, forward strand.
TTCCAACTAGGACTATTACTGGTTGGCGCATGTGCATTGACTATGGAAAACTTAATTCAATGACTAGAAAAAATCATTTTCCTTTACCTTTCATGGATCAAATCCTAGAAAGAGTTGCAGGTCATGAATTTTATTGTTTCCTAGATGGCTATTCAGGTTACAACCAAATTGAAATTGCATTGGAAGATCAAGAGAAGACTACTTTCACATGTCCATTTGGTACTTTTGCATATCGAAGGATGCCTTTTGGATTATGTAATGCACCAGCCACTTTTCAAAGATGCATGCTCAGTATATTTAGTGATATAGTTGAACGTTTTCTTGAAATTTTTATGGATAATTTTTCTGTTTTTGGCGATTCATTTGATGATTGTTTGACTAACTTAGAAAAGGTTTTAAGCAGGTATGAAGAGAAGAATCTTGTACTAAATTGGGAAAAATATCACTTTATGGTAACAAACAACATTGTACTTGGTCACATTGTTTCATCGAAAGGAATTGAGGTTGACAAATCTAAAATCGAGTTAATTGCTAACTTGCCAACACCAAAATCTATTAAAGATGTAAGATCATTCTTAAGACATGCTGATTTTTATAGAAGGTTCATCAAAGATTTAAGTGTGATATCTAAGCCCTTGAGTAACCTTCTAACAAAGGATAATATTTTTGAATGGACTGAACATTGTGAAGAAGCCTTTGTTAAACTTAAAAACTTGCTTACTTCTGCTCCTGTCATTCAACCTCCTGTTTGGTCATTACCTTTTGAAATTATGTGTGATGCTAGTGATTATGTCGTGGGTGCTGTCTTAGGACAAAGAAAAGATAAGAAACCTTATGTGATTTACTATGCAAGTAAAACTTTAAATAGTGCTCAAATGAATTACACCACCACTGAAAAAGAATGACTTGCAATAGTATTTGCATGTGTAAAATTCAGGTCTTATCTTGTTGGCTCACATGTTGTTGTTTTTAGTGATCATGCAACATTGAAATATCTTCTTTCTAAGAAAGATTCTAAGGCTAGATTGGTGCGATGGATTTTGTTACTTCAAGAATTTGATATCACAATCAAAGACAAGAAAGGCACCGAAAATGTTGTCGCAGATCATTTGTCAAGATTGACAACAGATTCGAGATTTGACATCACACCAATCGATGACTACTTTCCTGATGAATTTTTATTTTCTGTCTCTACAATGCCTTGGTTTGCTAATATTGTTAATTTTCTTGTTTCAGGACAATTGCCAGCTCATTGGAGTACCCAAGACAAAAGAAAGTTCTTGAAAGAAGTGAAGAACTTTTATTGGGATGACCCTTATTTATTCAAATATTGTCTTGATCAAATATTTCGAAGATGCATTCCTGACAATGAGGTAAGTAGTGTCATTAATTTTTGTCATTCTGAGGCATGTGGGGGTCATTTCTCATCAAGAAAGACAACTGCAAAAATCTTACAAAGTGGATTTTACTGGCCTACCATGTTCAAGGACTCACATGCATTCTGCAAGACTTGTGAAAATTGTCAAAAGTTGGGATCTATTTCAAAACGTCACATGATGCCTTTAAATCATATTCTTGTCATTGAGATCTTTGACTGTTGGGGTATAGATTTCATGGGTCCATTTCCTCCATCATTTGGTTTCTTGTACATATTAGTCGTAATAGATTATGTTTCAAAATGGATAGAGGCAATTCTAAGTCGAAACAATGACCACAAAACAGTGATAAAGTTTTTGAAAGAAAATATTTTGAGTCGATTTGGAATCCCTTGAGCCATGATAAGTGATGGTGGAACACATTTCTGCAACAAGTCATTTGAGTCTTTAATGAAGAAATATGGAATCACACACAAAGTTGCCACCCTTTATCACCCTTAGACAAGTGGACAAGTAGAGCTTGCTAATAGGGAGATCAAACAGATCTTGGAGAAAACAATGAACCATAATAGAAAAGATTGGTCTTTAAGACTTAATGATGCACTTTGGGCTTATCGAACTGCTTATAAAACATCATTAGGTATGTCACCTTTATAGACTAGTCTATGGAAAACCTTGTCACTTGCCTGTGGAACTTGAACATAAAGCTTATTGGGCTATTAAAGCTTTCAATTCTAACCTTGATGATGCTAGTCAGCTACAAAAATTACAAATAAATGAGCTTAAGGAAATAAGAAATGATGCATATGAAAATTCAAGAATTCATAAAGCAAGAATCAAAAAGTTTCATGACAAGAAAATACTGAGAAAAACATTCAATGTTGGTCAAAAAGTCTTGCTTTATAATTCTCGACTCCATTTATTTCCTGGAAAACTAAGATCAAGATGGAGCGGTCCTTTTATTGTGAAACATGTGTATCCATATGGGGCCTGTGATATCGAGAATCCAAAGAATGACAATGTTTTCAAGGTAAATGGACATCGTTTGAAAGTTTACTTTGACAACTTTTCAGTTGAAAATGACTCTATTGAATTGAGTGATCCTGTATATAAAGATTGATTCTTTTTCTCACATTGTTTTGTGTTTCTTTTTCGTGTGATTTTTGTTTTGCTAGTCTCTCTCACCCCGGTCAAATGGCGGATAACGGTACTCCGTGACTTAAGTCGGTTCTTTCAGTTTCCCATAATAAGTGATATCTGTGTATATATTTGTGCAATTCTTTGCTCTTTCTCCCTTCTTTGAATCTCTTCTCCAATTCTCATTTGAAAATGGACACTACTCTTGAAAAATTGAAAAAGTATTTTCCCGCTTTGCCTCCAAATAAAAATTTACCGTGTTAGGTGTGCAAGATTGAGGTTGTTAATGAATCATGGAATTCCTGAAGATATTCACTGGCTAATTGAAGCAAAGGTCCGATTATCAGGTGAGTCCTCTAATTCTTTCATTTCATACATGCCTGGGACAGGTAAAAGCATTTTTGCAAAGAAACGTTGTGCAAAACGACTGAAAGTCTGTCACCGATGTGCCAGATGGACTTGTAATGCACAATGTCGTTCTTTAGGAATGATATCTATAAACTGTGAAGATAAAATACAATTCATTAAGGATGGCCTGAGTAAGGGGTCTTTAGATAATCTTCTATTGACTCTTGAGACGCATCCTAGTGGAGATGTGCATCGTGCAATTCATGATTTATGGCCACAATTCCATATAGAACATGCTCGACATAGTGTTGAGAATCTGACTAAAAAAGACCATGTTTGCCAGTTTTTAAGAAAACTGGATGGGAAGCCTATCCCCGACCTATAGAGGGCGTTTAAGCCATTCTTGGATGTAAAACCAAGGGAAGATGTGAGCCACAATCACAACTACCTGTACATACACATGCTTTTTCAAAATAAATAAATAAAGAGAGTGAGACTCCAGCTGGCCTAATAGGTGGTATGATTGCATTTTCAATTTCTCATCTATAAAATCTTCTCTTCCTTCCCTTCATTTCTACTTAACCCATACATTCAACAAATATAGAAGTGTGTAGAAATGGCAGGTTCCTCAAGTCATCACATAAGAAATATTTGTGTTTTCGGTGGATCCAGTCTTGGGAAAGAAAAAGAGTTTTTAGAATCAGCAAATAATCTTGATCAGGTACTAGCTGAGAGAAAACTTTATTTAGTGTATGGAGGAGGCAGTCTTGGGTTAATGGAGGGTGTGTCAATAGCTGCATTTTTAGGAGGTAGTCAGGTTTTGGGAGTCGTCCCCAAAGCTTTAGCAAAAGGGGACATCATTGGCAAAATAATTGGAGAGGAACTACAGGTCCCCATAATGTCTGTTCAGTGTTCAGCCCATATCTCGAGTTCTAGAAGTCCAAATGCACTGATTTTTTTTTGTTGGAAAGCTGAGACAATTTCCTAGAACTTTCATGATTTAAGTCTGTTCAAATTCTGACGTTATCAATGATGTTTTGTTCAGACAAGAAGATAAGGATTGTCACCAAGTCAAGATGTGGCCACCCACTCAACAATTAGTCATCAAATCAATAGTTCCAAATTTTAGCCTATAAAAGGAGGCATTTGCCTTGCATTAGGCATCTTGGTTTTCAGATCAAGATCTTCTTGCTCTCTCTTTATATTTTTGTAATGCTGAAGTTTTGTTTATATTAATCTCTTGTTTATACTTTTCATTTTCTTTCCTTTACTGAGTTAACTTATATCTTATTTATGTTCTTATCTTGTTTATTTATGTTTCTTATCTTCATTTTATTTAGCTAAGATTATTATGTCAAGGTGAAAAGGTTACACTAATGATGTAAGAATAAGTATAGTATAAATTCAACATGGACCTTAATGTTTGATACTAACATGTTTTACATTTGTTATCTTGTTCACTTTTAATACTTTTCTTGTTAAATGGTTAATCTAGATTTATGTTGTATAACCCTTGGTACAAAAAATACTTGGCACTTTCATAGCCCAAATCGTATGGTATAACCGACACCTGTGCTATGAAAGGAACTTGATTTGTTGTTAACATAAGTTATAATCATGAATGTCTGACAACATTTACAAGTATCAGCATTATTCGAATAAGATAACTAATGTAATCATGTTAACAATTTATAATCCGATTGGAACCTCTATTGTGTGTGGTTTCCAGTTGAATAATAAGAGTTTATACTATACTTGTTTGAAATACCATTAGTGGATCCTCTAACCTTGACAATTGCTTTTATCATTGTTTAATCCTCACATTAATCTTTCATCTCAAAGTTCTCATCAACTTCTTCTTCTTCTTCGTCTTCTTCTTTTTTTTCTTGTTATTATTATTATTATTACTACTACTACTACTACTACTATTATTGTTGTTGTTGTTGTTGTTGTTTATAATTTATATAGTTAACCTCCATGTGGTTTGACCCCGGTCCTGCCAGGTTATTTATTACTTGCTTTTCATTTCATGATAAGTTTTTTATTTAAAAAATAATGCTTATGATGAAAAAATTGTTTTCATTTTAAAAAATGAATTAATAAGAAAATGTGTTATTTGTTATAATTTATTTATTTATATTTTCTTCTATTTGGTTGTTCTTGAAATTTAATGTTTTTGATAAAATATTAGAATTGAATTAGAGGCTAGTTTAGTAAAATAGATTTTAAAATTTGTAGTATAATAAATAATTAAAAGAAAAAAGATCAAAATAAAAAATAAAAAGGAGTTTTTCTCAAATTCACGCAAAAAAAATTCATTTTTAGTCAAAAAATTATATGTATTTTTTTGTATTCCTTTTAGTTTTAGAACTATATGTTTATGTCTTAAACTTCATTTTATTTATGTTTAAGTTTCTGAGTTCGAGAGAGAAAAGAAAGTTATGGGATAAAAAGGGGAGGCGAGAGAAAGTGGTTGATTTGCCACATTCCAATAATAAAAAAGATAATTTTGGTGTTAATAGGTTCTACTTGATGAAATGAGTATCATTGAGGTGTTTTGAAACTCTTATTTTATAAAAACATAGATCGAGACTCAAGAATTTTATTTATTTGGCTTAATTTTAGGTTCTTTCACCAATGAAAGAGTATTGGATCATAACTGGAGCTGTAGAACTTAGATTTAGGTCTGGTTTATATGTATGAAACGCTAAGACATAGGTTTAAAACTTTCATGAAGAGTCCAAGATTCAAAAGGAGCATTTTCAAGTTCAAATTGCAGCAACAACAGAGAAGTCGGAATCTGTCCTGCAGCCCAGACATTATTCAGTGTTCAACCCATATTTCGAGTTCTAAAAGTCCAAATGCATCGATTCTTATTTTGTTGGAAATCGGAGACAATTTTCCAGAACTTTCATGAAGACTATCTGCTCAAATTATGATAGCAATGACGTTTTCTGCAGACAAGAAGATAAGGATTGTTACCAAGTCAAGAGGTGGCCACCAACTAAACAATTAGTCTTCAAATCAATTGTTCCGAATTTTGGCCTATAAAAGGAGGCATTTGCCATGCATTTAGGCATTTTGGTTTTCAGATCAAGATCATGTTCTTGCTCTCTGACACGACCAAAAGATTGATGTCTTCTCCCAAGTGCATGGGTGTCAAAGTAATAAATAACCCGGCAAGACTAGGGTCAAACCACAGGGAGGTTAACTATATAAATTATAAATAACAACAACAACAACAACAACAATAATAATAAGTTAAAGAGAGCTTTGAGATGTGATATTGATGTAAGGATTAAACAAGGATAAAATAATTGTCAAGGTTAGAGGATCCACTAATGGTATTTCAAACAAGTATAGTATAAACTCTTTTTATTACTCAACTGGAAACCACACACAAAAGAGGTTCCAATCTGATTATAAATTGTTAACATGATTACATTAGTTATCTTATTCGAATAATGCTAATACTTGTAAATGTTGTCAGACATTCATGATTATAACTTATGTTAATAACAAATCAAGTTCCTTTCATAGCACAGGTGTCGGTTATACCATACGGTTGGGCTATGAAAGTGCCAAGTATTTGTTGTACCAAGGGTTATACAACATAAATCTAGATTAACCATTTAACAAGCCAAGTATTAAAAGTGAACAAGATAACAAATATAAAACATGTTAGTATTAAACATTAAGGTCCATGTTGAGTTTATATTATACTTATTCTTACACCATTAGTGTAACCTTTTCACCTTGACATGATAAACTTAGCTAAACATAATGAAAGAGAGAAACATAAATAAACAAGGAAAGGAAATGAAAAGCATAAGCAAGAGATTAATATAAGCAAAACTTAAGCATTACAAAATATAAAGAGAGAGTAAGAGCATGATCTTGATCTGAAAACCAAGATGCCTAAATACATGGCAAATGCCTCCTTTTATAGGCCAAAATTTGGAACTATTGATTTGTTGACTAATTGTTGAGTGGGTGGCCACATCTTGACTTGGTGACAATCCTTATCTTATTGTTTGCTAAAATGTCAATGATAACGTCATAATATGAACAAACTTAAATCATGAAAGTTCTAGGAAATTGTCTCAGCTTTCCAAAAAACAAAGTTGAGGTCATTTGGACTTCTAGAACTCGAGATATGGGCTGAACACTGAATAGTATCTGGGCTGCAGGACAGATTCGGACTTCTTCGTTGTTGCTATAATTTGGACTTGAAAACGGCGTATTAAATCTTAGACTCCTCATGAAAGTTTTAGGCCTATGTCTTAGATTTCTATCCATATAAGGCAGACCTAAATCCAAGATCTATAGCTCCAGATATGACCCAATGACTGAACAGTGTTCCAGTTTGGACTGAACCAACATCTCTTTTCTAAGTTTGGCCCTCTCTTTGTCCTTTTAATTTCCGTACTTAAACTCATCAATCAATCCTTTTATTTATGTGATAGGCCTGCATTTAAGATGGACATTTACCATAAATTAAAGGTATCTTATGATATCAAACTTGTTATTATAAAACATGCTTTAGTTAAGGAGTTATTGATACTTCAAGTGCAAAATGATGATATAAAACCTTGATAAAAATGCACTTTTAAGTACTAATCACTCTCTTTCTTTATATTTTTGTAATGTTTAAGTTTTGCTCTCATTAATCTATTGTTTATGCTTTTCATCAGAACTATGTTCTTATCTTGTTTGTTTATGTTTCTCTTCTTAATCATGTTTAGCTAAGTTTATCATGTCGAGGTGAAAAGGGTACACTAATGGTGTAAGAATAAGTATAATATAAACTCAATATAGACTTTAATGTTTGATACTAACATGTTTTGTATATGTTATCTTATTCACTCTTAATACTTTACTTGTGAAATGGTTAATCTAGATTTATGTTGTATAACCCTTGGTACAAAAAATACTTGGCACTTTCATAGCCCAACTATATGGTATAACTGACACCTGTGCTATGAAAGGAACTTGATTTGTTGTTAACATAAATTAACATCATGAATACCAGACAACATTTACAAGTATTAGCATTACTCGAATAAGATAACTAATGTAATCATGTTAACAATTTATAATCCGATTGGAACCTCCTTTGTGTGTGATTTCCAGTTGAGTAATAAAAAGAGTTTATACTATACTTATTTGAAATACCATTAGTGGATCTTCTAACCTTGACAATTGTTTTATCATTGTTTAATCTTTTCATCATTATCACATCTCAAAGTTCTCTTCAACATCAATATCATTTTATTATTTGTAATTTATATAGTTCACCTCCCTGTGGTTCGACTCCAGTGTTGCCGGGTTATTTATTACTTTCACACTCTTGCATTTGGGAGAAGACATCAACTCTTTGATCGTGTCAGCATCCTACGAGGATAGCTGGATTTGAGAGTTAGGAGTTAATTTCAAGAATTGATGCGTTCATGTATACTATGTTTTGCATATACTAAGTATATGAAAGAACTACGATTGTTATGGTTTAAACAGAGAATAACATTAGTTCGGCTAACGGTATTCGAGATGAATGATCGAGTTTGAGTATTGTAATTAGCCTCGGTAATTGATGAATTATTAACGTGGTATTTACATAAGGAGAAATGATAGAATTACACTCTTTTGGTCAATGAATGAAATGTTACGCTAATATTGTTTATGTTTCTTTAAATTGCCTATAATGCTTGAAATTATTTTGTGTTGTAACAAGGACATCATACCAACATGGTGTGTAGGGAAATCCGTTTCGCAGCTCACACATTTTGAAAAAAGAACTATATATTCACATGTTATGAGTGATATGAGTTCTATATGAACGAACGTGTTAATCACTAAATTAGTCGTCTGACCCCTTTCGTAAAGACTAGTAATGAAAATTGAAATGGAACACGGATGTGAATGTGCGAATAAGTTGATATGATGTGTATGGAAATACATATGAGGTATTCATCAAATGAGGAGGTCGTGTCGTGAAATTACACGAGGTCAGGATAATGAAAGTACTAGTTGTGTAACTTGTTGTTCGACACTTTTGTAAGATCTCGTAATGTTAACGAGACTAGAACAAGAATGCAAATTTATGAGTATGTCAATACGATAGAAATATAATATTATAGGCACGTGTATTGAGAATCCATTTTATAGGAATGTTGATTTACATTATTCTACGTAGATTATGCCTTGATAATGAACAAAATGCAATGATAAATCTGAAGAATGATGTGTTGGAAAAATCCAGAAACCGGACGGATAAAAAATTCCATCAATTTTGGCCTTGAAAAAGCCAAGTCATTACAGGGATGAATAGGATGTTAATTTCAAGAATTGATGCGTTCATGTGTACTATGTTTTGCATATACCAAGTATATGAAAGAACTATGATTTGAAAGAGGGGTCCTTCCAACAACTCCTCCTCAGCTGACTTCAGGATCCAGGGCAGCTCAGCTTCAACTCCATCATCCTCCCTTTGATATATTATGTTCTTGCGGAATATTGGTTAAGGAATATCTCCTTGTGTCTATTTTGGGTTATTATAGTATTGTATTCTGGTGTTGCCTTTGTCAGCCTGTTTTCTTGGTGCAGTCATATATTTCTGCCTGTTGTAGTGATGTTTTATGTTTTGTTCTTGCCTGTTTTGCTGGTGCAGGTGCAATTCTGGCACTATATGTAGCCTCTCCATTTGGCTTCTTGTTTAATCCTGCTGGATTGATGTTAGTTCTCATTTGTTGATCCTGCATGCCGGCCCTTTATTGCTGGCTTGTTGCCCCTGGTTTTTGATGCTACATTGGTCTTGCATCGGCTTTGCGGGAGTCTGATCCTCTCGGTTTTGTTTGGGGGTTACCCCACTGTTGGTTGCAATTTCTTGCCCTGTTCTCCTGGGAGATACATTGTGTTCCCTAGTTTGCTTGCTATTTGGCTTGTTGCTGGATGTGGCTTGCTGGTTGCTGGCTGTTGCTTGCTCCTCTATGCCTTGCTTGTCAGGCATGTTGCTTGCTGTTTGGCTTGTAGTTGGATGTGGCTTGCTGGTTGCTGCTTGTTGGCTTCCTACTTGTTGCTTTTGCTATCGAAGCCTTTTCCCCCTTTTTTAGGATGTTTGGCTAGTCTATTGGATCAAACCTTCTGTTTGTATAAGGGCACATGTTCCCTAGTGATTTTCGGTGTGCTTGTCCTGGGGAGGCTGTTCCCCTGCACATGCCTTTGTGTTGTACTTGTTTTGCAACCTAAGCTTGCTTTGGTTTCTTTGCTTTATGGTCCGGTTGCTTGTTCAAGGGAGGCTGTTCCCCAGCACAAGCCTTTTGTTTTCTTATGTTCAACAAGATCTTCTTGCTTTAGTTTTCCAAGGGCATATGTTCTCCTTGGCTGATGCTGCTGTTTGGCTTGTTGCAAGATTACATATTCGCATGTGTATGTGCGAACATGTAAATATGGCGTGTATGAATATACGCATGTGGTTTTCTTCTTATGAGGATGTTATATTGTGAAATTACATGAGGTCAGGATAACAAAAGGACTAGTTGTATAACTTGTCGTTCGACACTCTTATATGAACTTGTGATGATAACGAGACTAGAACAAGAATATGAATTTATGAGTAAGTCATTACGATGTAATGTAAACCTATGAGTATGAAAATATAATATTATGGGCATGTGTATTGAGAATCCATTTTATGGGAATGTTGATTTACGTTATCCTACGTGGATTGTGCCTTGTTAATGAATGGAACGCAATTATAAATATGTAGAATGATATGATAAAAAACATCCAGAACCTGACGATTTATATATATAAAAAAAATCTCCATCAATTTTGGCCTTGAAAAAGCTGGGTCGTTACACCTGTGCATGTAATGTTTTTCATGAAAACCATTTTTGTCACAAGAATTACTTACGCTTGAAGATGTTAATGCTTTAACAAAGAAGGTTGATTAGATTTTTTTTATTTTTCATTGGTTTATATCCTAAATCACTTTTCTCAAACATGGATCTTTGATTACCTAGAAGTCTATCTAGGTTCTCCTTTTCTTTTGTAAATTTAGTTAAAATAGAGTTTAAATCAATAGTTTACATTTTGAAAATTTCATTTTCTTTAACTAAATTTTCATTTGATGAATTAGGTGTATTTTTTAAAGAATCTAATTGCGTTTTAAAATCAATGTTCATTGTTGATAAGGCATCCTTTTCATTTTGCAAAACATCAAAGTCTTTTGAAATAGTACCATCTTTACTTTGAAGTAAAACATTTTTCTTATGCATCTTTTTATATTCATGAAACAAATAATCAATTTCATCTTGCAATTTATCGAAAGTAATTTGAGGTTAAAGTTCACTTACATCATTATTGTTAATGTTGTTATTTTCCATCAAGAAAATCTCTTCTTTTATGATGTCAATATTAGCTATCAAATATAAATTGGCTAATTCCTTTAATTTAATAATCACTTGAAGAGGTTGCACTAACATCCTTGTCATCCCAAGTAGACACCTTTAATGCCTTTTTCTTTTTTTTTTTTTCAAACTTTAAACTCATTATGACATTTGAGAAATCATACTTCACATAACCTGATTTCAAATTTTGCTAACCACTTTCTCATTTGTGATCTTTTTACATAGACTAACAAGTCTACTAAAATAAGTGATGAACCTAGTATACATATCACAAATATTTTCATTAGATTCATTTGAACAATTCATATTCTCTAGTGAGGCTAACCAATCTAGAGTCTTTGACTTGACTTGTCCCTTCATAAATGACTTCTAAAAGTTTCCAAATCCCAATAGTCGTTTTACAATACTTAATCCTAATAAACTCCATATGGTTAAGAGCATAAAATAATGCATTTATAGCCTTAACATTATAACAATGCCTTTTCTTTTATTTATCATCCCATTCACATATGGATGCTGTAATAACCTCTTTATCCAAATTATTTCTTGTAATAGGTCATGTATATCCATTCTCAACAATATCTCACACTCAATGATTCAAGAAAAGTTTCCTTCCTAACTTTTCAATAGGCATAGTTTTTATATTCAAAGAAGAAAGCCATAGTTAAACATTGACCCTTTTATGATCTTTTCTTCTAGGTGATTAAATGTCAAATAAGGAGTCCAAGCTCTAATATCGATTGAAAGAATTAAAAAGCCTAATAGGGGGGAGGGAGTAAATTAAGGCTTTATCTAAAATTCTAGCACTTTAAAAAACAATTCTTAATTACTTCAAAAATGCAAAAATTCATAAACATTGTTCAAGAACAATTTTATCTCTTCAAATTTGGCAACAACAACAAGAACAATTATTCAAAGCACAAATAAAATGAGATAGATAGATAGATAAATAGATAGAGAGAGAGAGAGAGAGAGATAAACACATAAATTTTTATAGTGATTTTGATGACTGTCTACTCTACTTCTTGAACCTTTGTACAAGAATTCAAATTGTTCAAGAGCTGGTATAAGCTGCTCAAGGTATGTAGAGAGTGATCGGAGAAGAACAGCGAGAGGAAATTGAACATGGACAAACCACATAGACAAAGAGGAGGAAATTTATGTACTCTACTGGTAGATCCCCTCTACCAAAGAAATGGGAAGGGTGGACAAACATCTGGACAATTTAAGAATAGAGGAGGAAACTTTACCATTGGAGCGAGCTCATGAGGATATATGCAAGTTAGTAGGGAAGATCTTTTAGTGCACCAACTCGTTAGAGGACAAGTACTTCAAGTGGGCTGACAAAGCAGTGAGGGCTTGCATATCCATTATGTCCAGATGCAGTTAAAGGCACCCTGGAGATTGTCAACTACCCTAAAAAGATATATTTGTAGAGGTGAGGGACACCAATGAAGGGGTTACAAGTATTTAGGTAGATGAGGTTATTATTATGGAGACACAAGCCATAGAAAAAAAAGTGTCCTCGTAGAAATGTAGAGACTACTTAGGATCAAAGCACTGCCACACAGAGCCAGCAACAAATGGTTACGGTTGATAGACCAACAAGACCTACTTGGTCTGGAGCAAGTGCTAACAAGGGGCGTGAGGTTTTAGGAGGAGAGGACTCCATGCATTCAGGAGGATGTGGGAGTTGCACCAAACGTTGTAGCGGGTACATTAATACTAGATTGTATACAGGTATATGCCTTTGTATCATGCTAGATTATAACTAAATTGCATGTATCACCTAATAAATTGGATAAGGGAGTAACTATTAGTACACATTTAGGAGAAAACATCGATATTGATGATGTATATAAATGGGTTCAAATGTATATTAGGGGATATGAGTTGAGGGTAGATTTGATGTCTTTGAACTTGAATGATTTTGACTTAAATTTAGGTATGGACTAGTTAAGCGAGCATAGGGCACAAATAGATTGTTTCACCAAAACAATGACTATCCAAGGGAAGGGTGGTGAGAAAGTAGTATTTAAGGGAGTGAGGAAGGTAATGCCCAATTTTATGATTTTAGTCGTGATAATAGAGAAGCTGATAAGAAAAAGTGTTTCTTTAACAATCCTAATTTCTAGGAAAACACAAAATAGGTAAATGGAAAATTTCATATTTAACTCATTCTGCGAGATCAAATACCTTAAGCTCTTATGATCTATAAAGATTTGAACTTGCGACCCTTACAAATAATGCCTCCAAACCCAAAGTCAATTTCCCAGTTGTCATGATGCAAATTAAATAACTTGGAACTACTTTTCTCTCTCCCTTAAGTACCACCCTTTTTCCACCTATATCTTGAATTGTCATTTTTTTGGTGAAACAATCCACTTTCATTCTATATTTACTCAACCAATCAATACTCAGAATCACATCAAAATCATATAACTTCAAAGGCATTAGATCTACTGTAACATCCCCTATTCCGGGATAAAAACAACAATCTCATGTCCACCGAAAAACAGAGTAATTGAATTATATATATATACACACACACACACACACACACACTCATGGTTTTCGTATTAAAATCTACCTAAACCGGGAGGTCCCAAGTTATCGACATGTAACCTGTTTACACTTCTAATAACTCGCATCTCATAACTTAAATCCTGACCCAATCAGCCTGGGTTTCAATTTCCACAAATATTCTCACACCTATCACCCACAATATTTATAATATACATTATATAAAAAAATATCATTATGGATGGATAAAAAATATAAATACATAGACATGAAATATGGTTATAAGAACTACAAAGTTAAGTTCATTCAAACAAATTTAAACATTAATTATACAAATTAAGTTACACAAACATTTTCATGTTTACAAAATACAAGGGTATACCCCCTAGAACCTAAATTATAAAAAGAGAACATAAGCTAGAATCTACTCATGTCGTGCATGCGATGATCATAAAACAAAATACATATTATTGAAAGGTGAATATCACATAAATATAACAACACGAAAATCTAACAATATCAACAAGGTAACATGCATTCATATTTTGTTCACTTCTTTCTTCTGGTTTTCATTAGAATCTCTTCCTTATTCAACTATTAGTAATCGTGCCCTCTACCACTATTAACCTCCATTCCAGACTTTATAAGATCAAACATGATTATTTTTGTTTAACACATTACCGATACCACTTTCACTGGTATCATCAGCATCACCCCGTAGGAGTCGATGCAAGGTGGTCCCCTTACCCGGGATCCTAACATACACTAAATGTATGCTAGCCAATACGCGGTGATCCCCTTACCCGGGATCCTAACATACACTAAATGTATGCTAGTTTACGCCTCAAGTCACACTTCTCATATTTCTTTTGTTAGTGATAGTTTCATCACTTAGCAATTCACACAACAACCTTTCCCCTTGAATACACATACATTCAGAAATTCACATTTCACATTGGTAATATATATTAAATCATGGAATTTAACTAGAAGGTATAGGTGCGATTCACCTACTTCCAATAGAAGCTCTACTCGTGCTCCCCTACTGCTGCTGTTGCACCACGCCTGTGGTCCCTCCTGCAAATCACAGGTTTATCTCATAAATTTTTCTCACTCAAGGATATGTTTTATAATAACCATATCAACAACCAATAAGTCTTTCTTTCAATCATTTCTTAATATTTTATGTTTTTCTCATTTCACCCATTAATATTGTCGTTCTTTGTCCAACTCTAGTTATCATTCCTTTCTTTATATTTGGATTGTTACTGTCCAACTGTTACTGTCTCGTTTTTGAACTGTTATTGTCTGACATCTCCTCAGATTTTTAACTATATTTGGAGTTATAGAACTCCGATTCAAGCGAGATTAGTTTCGTTGGAAAGCTAAGACATGAGGCTACAAGTTCTATTAATTAAGAAGAACCCAGTTCTGTCTCTAAGATAGTCAAAATTGCTCATCAACAAACACTTGGACTGTTACTGTTCAACTGTTACTGCCTCGTTTTTGAACTGTTACTGCCTGACCTCTCCTTAGATTGTTAACTATATTTGGAGTTATAGAACTCCGATTCAAGCGATATTAGTCTCGTTGGAAAGCTAAGACATGAGGCTACAAGTTCTATGAATTAAGAAGAACCCAGTTCTGCCTCTAAGATAGTCAAAATTGCTCATCAACAAACACTTGGACTATTATTGTCCAACTGTTACTGTCTCGTTTTTGAATTGTTACTGCCTGACCTCTCCTCAGATTTTTAACTATATCTGGACTTATAGAACTCAAATCTATAATTTAACATCCAGGCATCAATTCATAATCGACTTTAAAACAACTCATAAGACCACGTTTAGAATATCTTACCCGGTACGAATCAAGGTCTGGATCCCTTCTTTTCTTTCTAATGACAGCCGGCCCTCCCCTCTTCTCTTCTTGTTCAATTTTTCTTGTTAATCCCTTGCCCATCAGTGTTTATTTTACCTATAACCCTTAATCTTGGAAGGGTTCTTGAAATTTGGTGTTTCTGTCTTGATCTGTAAAAACAGATACCAAAACTCCCTCTCTTCTTTCTTCACGATAATTGTAGATTTATTTTTGGTAAGAGAGTCGTATTTATGCTCTATAATTATTCTTATTTTCATTTAGGCTCCATTTTCTTTAAGTGTATTCGTTTTGCCCCCACTTCTTTTTTTTAGTTTAGTTTGTTTTCTTTAATTTAATTCATCCTTGATTTCTCAGGATTTACATCTAGCCTCAATTCTAACCCTTCGATGTGTAGTTTTACCCCTTTATAAACATTATCAATATCTATGTATTCTTCTAAAGGCGTATCAGTTGTTACCCCCACATTCAATTCACTTGGAAATACATGCAATTCATCTACAAGTCGATATGCTATAAAAGAATGAGTGGCTTCAGGATCAATTAAAGCATAAACTTGTATTAATTCTAACTGTATTGTACCTACCACCATATTGGGTGCAACTACCATATCCTCCTAAAACATGTGGTATACTCTACCATAAGTCCTCTCCTGCTGGAACCTGGGCCAACCCCAATTAGCACTCGTCCCAGACTGGGTAGGCCTCACTGGTCGATCAACAGTGACCAACTACTGCTGACTCTATGTAATAGCTTTCTGACCTATGTAGCTCCTGCAGCCCTACGAGGACAATCTCTCTTCTTGTGGCCTGTATCCCCACTGTAAAAACATCCTTTCTCCAAATATTGGCAATCCCTCCAATGGTGCCCTTTGCCTCTACAAATATAACACCTACCTGGTGTCTCCGAACAGTCTTCAAGGTGTCTCAAGCTACATCTTCCACATAATGGGTACATAGGTCCCCTATGCTCAAAAGATCCCCTTGTAGCACTGGCTCCTTGACAAGCCAAACCTCCCGAGGATCCCCCACTACTAATATATTTGGAACCCTCTGATTCTCTACCTACAGTAAATTCCCCCTCCTCTAAAACTGCCTAGAAGACTACCCACTTGTCCCCTTCTTTGGAAGAGGAGGCCTACCAGTGGAGTATACAAAATCTCTTCTCTTAACCCTGGCTGTCTGACCCTATTCATTCACTAGTCTCAATATGTCTTGAATTACCTCTCCATCCCCTAACCAACCTATACCAACTCACGAATGGACTGAAATGACATCACTATTAGCACCATCTTCAACTCTTGTTAAAGCCCATCTCAGAACCTCTCTACCCGATGGCGCTTTATGGGGAGATAACCAAAAGCAAAGATAAACAAATCCTAAAACCTCCTCTCATGCTCAAAGACGATCATATCCCCTTGTGGTAAGTCTAGGAACTCATGTTCCTTTTCTTTCCTATGCTGTCATGAGTAGTATCTCTCCTTAAACTCCTCCCTAAAGTCTCTCCATATAAGTGCCTCCCCAGATCTCCTATTTCTTACAGTTTCTCACCAGGAGTGGGCACTCTTGACTAACAACCGGGCCGCACAATCAACTCGAGACCCCTTTGGAATTGGCATCTAAGTCATCACCTTTTCTACCTTTCTTAACCAATGCACTGCTACCTCAGTATCCTCCTCTCCTGATAAGGTCACACAACCCATCTCTCTCATCCTTTTAAACCAAAGCACCAAGGTGACTACCCTTTCTGGTTTAAGAGCTAAGCTAAATGCTTCAGCCATCCCTGCTACAACAACTCTCACAATTTGTTCTAGAAAAGCAAGATCAGAGTATGGAATAGGTGCAACTACTGGCACCCTAGGCAGGAGTCCATCCAACTGCCTATGTCTCTCAAACACTCCCGGTAACGATACCTCTGCTTGTTGGGAGACAGAATCCTTCTGACAACTTATAGATTTACCCCTCTTGGAGTGAGCCGATGCCACTAGTACATAAGTGATAGTATCTATCATCAAGGAATCCTAATATAGATCACTCCTAGACTGTACGCTATCATCTCCTCCATACACAGAGGGTAAGTCAGTACATGTCCCTTTGTCTAGTCTAGATCATCATGAAATACATTTCAAAATTTCATCAGTATCCCAACCCTTGGAATAGTAACCTGTCACTTTGATACCAAATATAACAATCCCAATTTCCAGGATAACACACAACAAGTAAATGAAAAATTTTAGATTTTTTTATACAGGTTTCACCAAAATTTCTACTGAAATTTCGGCGGAGTCTCCCCTATACTGGGAGGTCCTAAGTTATTGACTTGGTGAAAACAAAGACATCGTTGAAGTTGTGGAGTCTAGCTTTTGAGTTAATTTTGACCAAACCATGATGGAGATCTACTTTGATTCCTCTGTCAGCGGTGTCATACCAATAGCATTTGAATAAAAAGACATTATTATGCTCCCTATGATATTGCAATTCAATTACCTCTTCTAATTTTTCATAATAGTCAACTTTAAACTCACTAGAAGTTGATCGCTTAACACAAACTCCACTATTATATTTCTTTCTACCCTACCCATATTCTTTAGTATGAAACACGTACCCATTAACAAAATACCCATTGTAGCACTTCACTTTTCTTTTAGGACCCAGACTTAGTAGAGACAATATAGCGCTAGCATTCTTTCCCATTTTATAAACCTGGTACATCAAGTACAACAATGAATAATGATCAAGAATTCTATAATGAAATTAAGTATCCTAATAGATAATGAGTTTGTGATAGTACTTATATGTGTTCTGAACCACGTTGCAAATTATTCATCTTGTAATCGAAAGATTTGCGATTCGGTCAGTTGTGAGTTATTAGATAGTAAATATTGACGATATTGCCTACGAGGTATTCAACAATGTATGATTTTGTGATAATACATGAGAGAAATAGTCTATTAATAACAAAGTTTAAGTAGTATACTTACTAAATAAAAGGTCTTAGTTCATCACAGTTAAACAACATATAATTATGTGCTTGTCTGAATTCTATTTCCAACAAATATCCTATCCTTACCGTATTTTTTGGCGTGAGTCGTCAAGGATTGGAGAATATTGACAAGTTCTCACTTGAAGACACTTCACCACCATCACCATGCCTTGGTACGCAATTGATTCTTGTTCTCAAATGAGACTCGAAATAGTACGAGATAAATGTTGAGAACTCCTCAACAATATAGGCCTCACATATCGATGCCTCAACATGCACCTTGTTTTTTACCTTATTTTTAAGGTTGAACAAGTACCTACATGGAATAAAATGAATATTTTCAATTAACAAAAACAACTAAAATAATATTGAAGATTACATTGCATATGTAACCTCTAACCTTTCAAATGGATACATCCATCTATACTGGGCAAGGCCTCCAACTTTTGCCTCATACAGTAAATGTATAGTAGATGCTTTATAGAGTCAAAAAATAATGGAGGGAATATCATCTCAAGTTTGCATATTGTCTCGACAATTTTCGTTTCAAGTCTTTCAATGTGTTGTGTCTACAACTTGCTGGAGCATATATCTCTAAAGAAATGACTGATCTCCTTGAGTGCATCCCATATTCTCTTTGGCAAAAAAACATGATAAGCTAATGGAATGAGTGTTTGCATAAACATGTAGCAGTCATGGCTCTTCATTCCATACAATCTGCAATCCTCCAAATTAACCAACCTTGATATGTTTGAGGCATGTCCATTGGAAAAAGACAGACTCTTCAATCATTGGTACACTAGTAGTTGTGCATTCTTGTCTAAGGCGAAGCTTGCTTTGGGCTTTGCGACTTATGACCCAGCATAAACCAACGCCATATTTTTACGATGACAAGACAACACTATATCCATTCTAGTCTTGGTGTTATCCTTTGTCTTCCTCTTCATGTCCATGATCATGTTGAAAATGTTCCCAAGCATGTTTTTTTCTATGTGCATGACGTCAAGGTTATGGCGGAGGAGATTGGTCTTCCAAAAAAGGAATCTCCTAGAAAATACTTCGCTTTATCTAGTTGTGGGTCAAACCAAAACCAGGAAACTTCTACTTACCGGATTGGAAACAAACACAATGTCAACGTACTCTGACACAATGTCATACAACTCTTCATTGGAAAGACATAGGAGTGCAACATCCTTTTCAACTCTACTAAAAATAAATCCTTTTTGTTCTTTTTATACCTGTGATCCGTTGGCAAGAAAAGTCGGTGACAGTAAAAAAAGATGTTTTACCCCCATTTGTTATCATGAATGCCTTGTTGTTTTCCATGCAGTATGAACATGTTAATTTTCCATGCGTGCTCCAACTAGAAACCATTCCATAAGCCAGAAAATCATTGATAGTCCATATCAAAGTTGCCCTTATAGGAAAATTTTGTTTCGTCGATACATCACAAGTCAACGCGTCGGAGGACCATAACTGCGTCAACTCATTAATCAACAGTTGAAGCCAAACATGGAGCCAATTCTTCGTTCATACTTCTTCATTCTCCAACCTTTATCTAAAGGGTTGCCAATTCTACTCGATATTTTTCTTAGAAAGGGAATCATGGAGCCAACCCTACCATGTGTTTTTTATTGCCCCCCAGCTTGATCATACCCCCAAGTATTCAATTCGGGTTTTCTTTGGGGGATGAGGCTATGTGAAGGAAGGTTTGACAAGGAGTTGTTTTCATGCATCAATTTTAGAATTTCAAAGCTATTCCAGACACATAAATCATTTTGACATTGATTCAAAGCAAATTTGTTATGAAGAAAGCCAAGTGATTCCTATAGAGAGGTTTTCAAAAGTGACGAAAACTTTTTGTTTTGCTTTTGGTGAAAATATGAAGTGACATTTTTTTGGTCAAGAGGTTCAAACTTCAAAAGTATCATCTAGTATCTGGATGTTTTTCACCATATCATTCTTTAGATTTATCATTGCATTTTGTTAATTAACAAGGTGACACGATCAAAGAGTTGATGTCTTATCCCAAGTGCAGGAGTGTCGAAGTAATAAATAACCCGGCAAGACCGGGGTCGAACCATAGGGAGGTGAACTATATAGAATTATAAATAAAAGAAAAGATTTGAAGAGAGCTATGAGATGTGATAATGATGTAAGGATTTAAACGAAGATAAAACAATTGTTAAGGTTAGAGGATCCACTAATGGTATTTCAAATAAGTATAGTATAAACTATTTTTATTACTTGACTAGAAACCACACACAAAGGAGGTTCCACTCGGATTATAAATTGTTAACATGATTACATTAGTTATCTTATTCGAGTAATGCCAATACTTATAAATATTATCAGGTATTCATGGTGATAACTTATGTTAACAACAAATCAAGTTCCTTTCATAGCACAGGTGTCGGTTATACCATACAGTTGGCCTATGAAAGTGCAAAGTATTTGTTGTACCAAGGGTTGTTCAACACAAATCTAGATTAACCATTTAACAAGCAAGGTATTAAGAGTGAGTAAGATAATAAATATAAAACATGTTAGTATCAAACATTGAAGTTCATGTTGAGTTTATACTATACTTATTCTTACACCATTAGTGTAACCTTTTCACCTTAACATAATAAACTTAGCTAAACATTAAGAATAAGAGAAACATAGATAAACAAGAGGAGAACATGATTATATGAGTATAATAAAGGAAATGAAAGGCATAAACAAGAGATTAATGAAAGTAAAACTTAAGCATTACAAAAATATAAAGAGAGAGAAAGCAAGAACATGATTTTGATCTGAAAACCAAGATGCCTAAATGCATGGCAAATGCCTCCTTTTATAGGCCAAAATTCAGAACTATTGATTTGATGACTAATTGTTGAGTGGGTGGCCACCTCTTGACTTGCTAACCATCCTTATCTTCTTGTCTGAAGAAAACGTCATTGCTAACATCAGATTTTGAATAGATAGTCTTCATGAAAGTTCTGAGAATTATCTCCGCTTTCCAACAAAACAAGAATGAGGTCATTTGGACTTCTAGAACTCGAGATATGGGCTGAACACTGAACAGTGTCTGGGTTGTAGGACAGATTCCGACTTCTCTATTATTGCTACAATTTGAACTTAAAATGGTCCTTTTAAATCTTGGACTCTTCATGAAAGTTTTAGGCCTATGTCTTAACTTTCTATCCATATAAACCAGACGTAAATCCAAGTTCTACAGCTCCAGTTATGATCCAATAACTGAATGGTGTTCCAATTTGAATTCAACCAGCATCTCTTTTCTAAGCTTAGCCCTCTCTTTGTCTTCTCAATTACAGTAGTTAAACTCATCAATCAATTCTTTGATTTATGTGATAGACCTACATTTAAAATGAACATTTACCATAAATTAAAGGTATCTTATAATATCAGACTTGTTATTATAAAGCATGCTCTAGTGAAGGAGTTATTGATACTTCAAGTGCAAAATGATGATATAAAACCTTGATAAAAATGCACTTTTAAGTACTAATCACACCCCCCAACTAGCTTATTACTAGTCCCTTGTAATCAAAATGTTAAAATAGAAAAACAATTTGCAAGTTTTACAAAGCAAGGCATTCATCATTCAACTTCCATTAATCTATCCAAATAAACAAACTCTCATTAAATTTATATATCTGTTGCATATTGTTGAAACAAGATATTAATAAACCTTCTTTTTATGTGCTCAATGTATGAAAACATAGATGATGGGGCTTTTATTTGAAGAAAACAATATTTTGTTCTAATGTTTTTCGAAGGTTAACTTCCTTGGGTTGAGATTATTATCTTTTTTTTTCTTTTTTTTTAAATATATATACATATAACTTAAAACACAATGCATCTTTAACCCATGTAACGAGCTTTCAGCTAATGACTCCCAGACCAGTTGGTCTTAGGGCATTAGGTGTTGAGACACCCTTACGAGCTTAGCACTCGAGTTGCAGATACTAATACGTAGATAGTGCAATGTTTGATTCCCTTAAGCTTTTCTCCTTAACCCATGTAACAAGCACTGGGCCAACAGCTCCCAAGTCAGTTGACTTTAGGGTATTAGGTGTTAAAACATCCCTTCAGGCTTAATTGCTTAGGTTAGGGAGGTTACGAAACCAAACTTATCTACGTTTGTATTATCATCAATATTATCAATTTGTTTTTTTTTTTTTACAAATTATATATTATCCCTTTCCTTTAGTTGTTACCTTTAACAAAAGAACATAAATAATGTAATAATCCAATTTGCAACCCACAATCATATGTTACAGTGTGGGTGTGAAAATGAAGGTTTAAAAATACTTGTTAAATGAGTATATGAGCAGAATCAAGTGATAACAATGCGAGAGTTTGTAAACCTGAATATTTCAAGAAGTATTCTGATAAACCTTGTTATTAATATTGCAAATAACAATTGGAAAATGTTTACTAAGATGCGTCTCAAGAGTCAATAAAATTCTCCCATACTCTGCCATCCTAGTAATACCAGTTTTTGTCAAATGGTTTTATTAAAAACAAAATCAGTTAGTTAGTTAGTTTTTTTTTTAATGTCAACTACTACTGTAACATACCCCATTCTGGGATAAAAACAACACTCTCATGTCAACCGAAAACAGAGTAATTTTTTTTTCCTTTAAAAACAACACTCTCATACTCCAACTGTTATTGTCTCGTTTTTGAATTGTTACTGTCTGACCTCTCCTCAGAAATTTTAACTATATCTGGAGTTATAGAACTCAAATCTATAATTTAACATCTAGGCATCAATTCATAATCGACTTTAAAACAACTCATAAGACCATGTTTAGAATATCTTATCCGATACGAATCAAGGTCTCGATCCCTTCTTTTCTTTCTAATGACAGCCGACCCTCCCCTCTTCTCTTCTTGTTCAATTTTTCTTGTTAATCCCTTGCCTACCAGTGTTTATTTTTACCTATAACCCTTAATCTTGGATGGGTTCTTGAAATTTGGTGTTTCTCTCTTGATCTGTAAAAATAGATTCCAAAACTCCCTCTCTTCTTTCTTCACGATAGTTGCAGATTTGTTTTTAGTAAGAAGAGTAGTATTTATGCTATATAATTATTCTTATTTGCATTTAGGCCCCATTTTCTTTAAATGTATTTGTTTTGCCCCCACTTCTTTTTAATTTAGTTTATTTTCTTTAATTTAATCCAGTCTTGATTATCTCGGGATTTACATTCTCCCCTCCTAATAACAAAATTTCATCCTTGAAATTCCAGTTACGTACCTATGTTAGAGAATAAGTGTGGAAACTTCTCCTTCATCTCGGATTCTCTTTCCCATGTTTCTTCTTCTATTCGAGAGCTTCTCCATAATACTCTCACCAAAGGAACTCTCTTATTCCTCAACAACTTCTCATCTAGATCTAAGATCTTGACGGGCTTAGTTTTCATGGTTAGATCCCCTTTAATCTTCAAAGGAACCTGTGGCAATACCCGTGAGGGGTCTATCTTGGCCTTTCGCAACAATGACATATGGAACACATTGTGAATCTTATCCAAATATATAGGCAATTCTAATTGATAAGCAACGGGCTCGATTCTTTCCTTAATCTCAAAAGGGCCAATATATCTCGGGGCTAATTTCCCTTTTACTCCAAATCGAATGATGCCTTTCCAAGGAGCCACCTTCAAAAATACTTTATCCCCCACTTGGAATTCCAACGGCCTTCTTCGGCGATATGCGTAACTTTTTTGTCTATCTTGGGCTTCCTTCATCCTCTTTGTGATCACCCTCACCTTGTCAGTTGTCAGTTGCACCATTTCAGGTCCCAAAAGCTTCCTTTCTCTTACTTCCTCCCAACAATGCTTCATATGGAGCCATACCAATAGTAGTTTGGTGGCTATTATTATAAGTAAACTCCACCAAGGGCAGAAGATCCTCCCAATTCCCTCCAAACTCCAGCACACAGGACCTCAGGAGATCCTCCAGAGTTTGAATGGTCCTTTCAGATTAACCATCCATCTGAGGATGAAATGCCGTGCTCAGATTCAACTTTGTCCCCATTGCCTGTTGTAAGCTAGGCCACAATCTCGATGTGAAACTTGGATCCCGATCCGATATAATTGAAACTCGCACTCCATGAAGTCTGATTACTTCATTTACATACAATTTTTCCAGTTTATCCACCGAATCAGTCATCTTCATAGGAAAAAACAAAGCAGATTTCGTTAGTCGATCCACAACCACCCATATGGCATCATTCCCCTTCTTTCCCCTGGGTAATCCCGTCATAAAATCCATAGAAATATCCTCCCATTTCCATTCCGGAATTGATAATGACTGTAATTCCCCTGCAGGTTTCTGGTGTTCTATCTTTACTTGTTGACAGATCCCACAATTTGACACAAATTCTGCTATTTTCCTCTTCATATTTGGCCACCAGTAGTATTCCTTTAAATCCCTATACATCTTTGTACTCCCAGGATGAGCAACAAATCGAGATTCATGCGCTTCTCTTAATACTTCATCTTTCAAAGTCTTATCCTCAGGCAAATAAATTCACCTTCTTATAGCTATTAGCCCATCGGATAACATTTGAAATGATGTCTCTATACCCTTGTTTACCATCCCCTTGATCTCTTTTACTTTCCCATCTGTTTGTTGAGCCACCAAGACCTTGTCTCGAAACACATATCGAATCTTTAACTAAGCTAACAGTGACCCCTCGGACCCTACACTTAGCTGCAAGCCCATTTTTTTTTAATTCCACTATACTTTCCTGTTCCTTCAGCTCCATATCATTCATCACTATTTTTCCCTTCCTACTCAAGGCATCGGCTACTACATTAGCCTTACTAGGATGGTAGTCAATAATGCAATCGTAATCTTTTATTAACTCTACCCATTTTCTCTGTCGCATGTTCAACTCCTTCTGTGACATCAAATACTTCAAACTTTTATTAGTCTGTAAAGATTTGAACTTGTGTCCCATACAAGTAATGTCTCCATACTCTTAAGGCAAACACAACCGCTGCAAGTTCTAGGTCATGAA
Source organism: Populus trichocarpa (assembly GCF_000002775.5). Lineage (NCBI taxonomy): Eukaryota > Viridiplantae > Streptophyta > Magnoliopsida > Malpighiales > Salicaceae > Populus > Populus trichocarpa. The sequence goes on from NC_037295.2 coordinate 10,885,420, forward strand.
CCAGGTAATTCACCTCATGCGACTTTTGTTGTCTTGATGCATAAGCAATCACACGCCCGTGCTGCATCAATACACATCCCAGGCCCCCTTTTGAGGCATCACTATATACCACAAACCCTTCTATCCCTGATGCAAGGGCCAGCAAAGGAGCAGAAGTGAGCCTCTCCTTTAGTTCTCGAAATCTCACATCACACTCTTCCGACCAAACAAACCTGACTTCCTTGCGGGTTAGCTTAGTCAAAGGTGATGCTATGGTGGATAACCCATCAATAAACCTCCAATAATATCCCGCAAGACCCAAGAAGCTCCGGATTTCAGTCACATTAGTAGGCCTTTCCCATTTTAATACGGCCTCAACCTTTCTTGGATCCACAAGTATTCCTTCTGCGGATATTACATGGCCTAAAAATATCACTTCCTGAAGCCAAAACTCACACTTATCCAGCTTGGCATATAATTGATTCTCCCTTAAGGTCTGTAGCACAACCCTTAGATGTTGTTCATGTTCCAAGTGAGAGTTTGAATACACCAAGATATCGTCAATAAATACAACCATATATTGGTCCAGGTAAGGCCGAAACACCCAATTCTTCAAGTCTATAAACATGGTCGGAGCATTGGTTAACCCGAAAGGCATCACTAAAAACTCGTAATGCCCATAACGGGTTCAGAATGCAGTCTTTTGTATGTCTTGTTCCTTGATTCTCAACTGGTGGTATCCAGATCTCAGATCTATCTTAGAAAACACCCTAGCACCCTTCAACTGATCAAACAAGTCATCTATTCATGGAAGTGGGTACCTGTTCTTCACCGTCACTTTATTCAATTAACGATAATCGATGTACAAACGAAGGGTGCCATCCTTTTTCTTTACAAACAATACCGGAGCTCCCCAAGGCGAGTTACTAGGCCGGATGAAGCCTTTATCTAACAATTCCTGAAGCTAGACCTTCAGTTCCGCCAATTCCATAGGTGCCATCCTATAAGGAGACTGGGCTATAGGAGAAACTCCTGGAATAGTTTATATGGAAACTTCATTTTCTCTAACTGGAGGTAATCCCGGCAACTCTTTTGGCAATACATCCCGAAATTCTCTTACAACAGGAATACTAGTCAAATCTATGCTTCCCTTTTCCAACTCTCTTACATGGGCTAACCAAGCATAACAACCCTTCCTCAGTAATTTTTTAGCCACTAAGACTGAGATTACACAACTTGGAATTACTTTTCTTTCCCCTTTAAACACTACTCTTTTATCACCTATTCCTTGGATTGTCACCGTCTTGGTGAAACAATCCACTTGTGCCTTATGTTTACTTAGCCAATCCATACCCAGAATTACATCAAAATCATATAGCTCTAACGGCATAAGATCTACCCTCAGTTCTAACCCCCCCAATATATAGTTTTACCCCTCTATAAATATCATCAATATGTATATTCTCCCCTAGAGGTGTACTAACTGTCACTCCTACACCCAAGTTACTAGATAACACATGCAAGTTATTCACAATTCTATAAGATACAAAGGAATGACTAGCTCCAGGGTCAATTAAAGCATAAACGTGCATTGTATCTAACTGTAAGGTACCTGCCACCACATCAGGTACAGCTCCCATATCCTCATAGGTCATGTGGTATACCCGACCCTGAGTCCTTCCCTCCTGATTTTTGGGCCTCCCACTAGTAGCACTCGTCCCTGACTGGGTAGCCTGATAGGACGATTGACTATCACCGATTGCTGCTGGCTCTGAACCTCAATCCTCTAACCATGGGCTCCCTTGATAGTTCTACGAGGACAATCCTTCTTCCTGTGACTCGTGTCCCCATAATAGTAACAGCCTTTTCCTACATGCGGGCACTCTTTCCATCGATGCCCCTTACCTCTACAAATACAACATCTCCCCGGCATCGCAGAGCAATCTCCAGGGTGTCGCTGCTCACACCTCTGACAAAATGGATATACTGGTCTCTTTTGATCTGTAGACCCTCCAGTAGTTTTGACTCCCTGTCTAGACTGTCCTCCCCAAGCTCCTCTTCCACTGACCCGTCTAGATCCTCCTAAGCTCCCTCCTGGGATGAAACTCCCACCCCTTTTCTGGAACTGACTTGATGATTGCCCGCTCTTCTCTTTCTTTGGGAGAGGAGGTCTCCCAGTTAAAAACTCAAAATCTCTCCTCTTAGCTCCAATTACCTGACTCTGCTCGACCACTGGTTTTGGGGTATCCCTTATTACCCTCTCCATACCCTGAGCTGCCCGTACCAATTCCCGCACAGACTAAAACTGTATGGCTATCAATATCATCCTTAGTCCATCATGAAACCTCTCAACCCTGTGGCGCTCTGTGGGAAGGTAGGCGGAGGCAAAAGCTGCTAAGTCCTGAAATCTCCTCTCATACTCCAGAACTGTCAAATCTCCCTACCTCAAATCCAAGAACTCCTGTTCTTTCTCCCTCCTATGTTCCCAGGAATAGTACCTCTCCTTAAACTCTTCACAAAAGTCCCTCCATCTCAATACCTCCCCTGATCTCCTCTCTCTAATGGTCTCCCACCAAGAGTGGGCACTATCAACCAATAGCTGAGCCACGCAATCCACTCGTAGCTCCTCTAGCACCTGCATCTGATTTATAACTCTTTCCACTTTCCTTAGCCAATGCCCAGCAACTTCAGCATCCTCTTCACCACCGTAAGTCATACAACCCATCTCTCTCATACCCTTCACCCATTGCACTATAATGACTACTCCCCTTGATCTAGGAGCTGTACCGGAGGCTCCCGCTACCATTCCTGCTGCTACAGCTCTGACTATATGTTTCATAAAAGCAGGATCTGAAAATGGGTTTGATACAGCTACCGATTCCACTGGTGGGGGTATATTATCTCCCCCCGTCTGTCTGATACCTCGGGCATGGACACATCTGCCTGACGGGACAACGAATCATCTCGAAGTCTCACTGACTCGCCACCTTCAAAGTACACTGATGTTGCAAGTATATGAGAGGAGGTGTCTGCCAAGGGATCCCAGTCTGGATCACTTTCATTTTGAAAACTCTGGTCACTCCCCCGAACTGGGGATGAATCAGTCCTGGCTCCTTGCCTTGTTCTCACCATCCTGAAACACATTTCAAATCACATAATCATTCTTGTCCCCGGAATAGCAACCTGGGCTCTGATACCGACTGTAACATCCCCCATTCCGGGATAAAAACAACACTCTCATGGCAACCGAAAATAGAGTAAATTTTTTTCCTTATATATATATGTTCATGGTTTTCATATTAAAATTTACCGAAATTTCGACGGAGTCCCCTCTATACCGAAAGGTCCTAAGTTATTGACATGTAACCTGTTTACACTTCTAATAACTCGCATTTCATAACTTAATCCCGACCCAATCATCTTGGGTTTCAATTTCCACAATATTCTCACACCTATTACCCACGATATTCATGATATACATTATATAACAAAATATCATTATGGATGAAATAAAAAGTAAATACTTAGACATGAAAAATGGTTACATGAACTACAGAGATTAAGTTCATTCAATCAAGTTTAAACATTAATTATACAAATTAAGTTATACGAACATTTTCAATTTACAAAATATAAGGGTATACCCCCTATAACCTAAATTACAAGAAGGGAACATAAGCTAGGATCTACTCCAGTCATGCATGTGATGTTCCTGAAACAAAATACATATTATTGAAAGGTGGCTATCACATAAAAAATAACAACACGAATATCAAACAATTTCAACAGGGTAACATGCATTCATATTTTGTTCACTTCTCCTTTCTGGTTTTCATTAGAATCTCTTCCTTATTCAAACTATTAATAAGCATTCCCTCTTTCACTATTAACCTCCATTCCAGACTTTATAAGATCAAACATGATTATCTTTGTTTAACCCATTACCGATACCCCTTTAACTGGTATCATCATCATCATCCCATAGGAGTCGATGCAAGGTGATCCCCTTACCCGGGATCCTAACATACACTGAATGTATGCTAGCCGAAACATGGCGATCCCCTTACCTAGGATCCTAACATACACTAAATGTATGCTAGTTTACGCCTCAAATCACACTTCTCATATTTCATTTGTCAGTGATAATTTCATCACTTAGCAATTCACATAACAACCTTTCCCCTTGAGTACACATACATTCAGTAATTCACATTTCACATCAGTAATATATATTAAAACATGGAATTTACCTAGGAGGTAAAGGTGTGATTCACCTACCTGTAATAGAAGCTCTTCTCGTGCTCCCCTGCTGCTGCTGTTGCACCATGCCTGTGGTCCCTCCTGCAAATCACAGGTTTATCTCATAAATTTTCCTCACTCAAGGATATGTTTTATAATAACCATATCAACAACCAATAAGTCTTTCTTTCAGTCATTTCTTAGTACTTTATGTTTTTCTCATTTCACCCATTAATATTGTCGTTCTTTGTCCAACCCTAGTTATCATTCCTTTCTTTATATTTGGACTGTCACTGTCCAACTGTATTGCCTCGTTTTTGAACTGTTACTGTCTGACCTCTCCTCAGATTTTTAACTATATCTAGAGTTAAAGAACTGCGATTCAAGCGAAATCTATGTCATTGGAAAGCTAAGACATGAGGCTACAAGTTCTATGATTTAAGGAGAACCCAGTTCTGCCTCTAAGATAGTCAAAATCGCTCATCAACAAACACTTGGACTGTTACTGTCCAACTGTTACTGTCTCATTTTTGAACTGTTACTGTCTGACCTCTTCTTAGATTTTTAACTATATCTGGAGTTATAGAACTCCGATCCAAGCAAAATTAGTGCCGTTGGAAAGCTAAGACATGAGGCTACAAGTTCTATGATTTAAGGAGAACCCAGTTCTGCCTCTAAGATAGTCAAAATCGCTTATCAACAAACATTTGGACTGTTACTATCCAACTGTTACTGTCTCGTTTTTGAACTGTTACTGTCTGACCTCTCCTCATATTTTTAACTATATCTAGAGTTATAGAACTCTGATTGAAGCAAAATTAGTGTCGTTGGAAAGCTAAGACATGAGGCTACAAGTTATATGATTTAAGCAGAACCCAGTTCTGCCTCTAAGATAGTCCAAATCGCTCATCAACAAACACTTGAACTGTTACTGTCTTGTTTTTGAACTGTTACTGTCTGACATCTCCTCAGATTTTTAACTATATCTGGAGTTATAGAACTCAAATCTATAATTTAACATCTAGGCATCAATTCACAATCGACTTTAAAACAACTCATAAGACCATATTTAGAATATCTTACCCGATACGAATCAAGGTCCCGATCCCTCCTTTTCTTTCTAATGACAGCCGACCCTCCCCTCTTCTCTTCTTGTTCAAGTTTTCTTGTTAATCCCTTGCCTACCAGTGTTTATTTTTACCTATAACCCTTAATCTTGGATGGGTTCTTGAAATTTGGTGTTTCTCTCTTGATCTGTAAAAATAGATACCAAAACTCCCTCTCTTCTTTCTTCACGATAGTTACAGATTTGTTTTTGGTAAGAAGAGTAGTCTTTATGCTCTATAATTATTCTTATTTGCATTTAGGCCCTATTTTCTTTAAATGTATTTGTTTTGCCCCCACTTCTTTTTAGTTTAGTTTATTTTCTTTAATTTAATCCAGGCTTGATTATCTCGGGATTTACAATTACCCTCCCCCCCAACCCAAATAAGACATTGTCCTCAATGTTCTAAGGTAGAAAGGTAGAGTATATAAGACATCACCTGGAGCAACGATTACTGACAAGCTTGAAATAAACTTACTCAAATATAAGAAATAACAAAACATAAAATATTACGCTAAAAGACACAAATTTTTACAAACTAAGACTCAAATCGTAGTTGTGATTGTGGCTCACATCTTCCCTTGGTTTTATGAAAATAGGGTCTTTTTTAGTCAGATTCTCAAGACTAAGTCGATCATGTTCTTTATGAAAATGGAGTCATAAATCATGAATTGCACAATGTACATCTCCACTAGGGTGCGTCTCAAGAGTCAATAGAAGATTATCTAAAGACCCCTTACTCAGGCCATCCTTAATGAATTGTATTTTATCTTCACAGTTTTCAAATATCATTCCTAAAAAATGACATGTTGCATTATAAGTCCATTTGACACATCTATGACAGACTTTCAATCGTTTTGCACGACGTTTCTTTGCAAAAGTGCTTTTACATGTTCCAGGCATGTATGAAATGAAAGAATTGGAAGACTCACCTGATAATCGGACCTTTGCTTCAATTAGCCAACGAATATCTTCAGGAATTCCATGGTTCATTAACAACCTCAATCTTTCACACCTAGCACGGTAAATTGTTGCAATCGTATTTGGAGGCAAAGCGGGAAAATACTTTTTCAATTTTTCAAGAGTGGTGTCCATTTTCAAATGAGAATTGGAGAAGAGAAGCAAAGGAGAAAGAGCAAAGAATTGCACAAATATATACACAAATATCAGTTATCATAGGAAACTGAAAGAACCAACTTAAGAGTCACGGAGTACCATTATCCGCTATTTGATCAGGGTTGGAGAAAGACTAGCAAAACAAGAGTCACACCAAAAAGAAACACAAAAACAATGTGAGAAAAAAATAAAAATAAAAATAATTAATCTTTATATACAGTATCACCTATTTCGATGGAGTCATTTTCAATTGAAAAATTATCAAAGTAAACTTTCAAACGATGTCCATTTACCTTAAAAAAACATTGTCATTCTTTGGATTCTCGATATCACAGGCCCCATATGGATACACATGTTTCACAATAAAAGGACCGCTCCATCTTTATCTTAGTTTTACAGGAAATAAATGGAGTTGAGAATTATAAAGCAAGAGAATTATAAAGCAAGACTTTTTGACCAACATTGAATGTTTTTCTCAGTATTTTCTTGTCATGAAACTCTTTGATTCTTGCTTTATGAATTCTTGAATTTTCATATGCATCATTTCTTATTTCCTCAAGCTCATTTATTTGTAATTTTCGCAGCTGACTAGCATCATCAAGGTTTGAATTAAAAGCTTTAATAGCCCAATAAGTTTTATGTTCAAGTTCCACAGGCAAGTAACAAGGTTTTTCATAGACTAATCTATAAGGTGACATACCTAATGATGTTTTATAAGCAGTTCAATAAGCCCAAAGTGCATCATTAAGTCTTAAAGACCAGTCTTTCCTATTAGGGTTCACTATTTTCTCCAAGATCTGTTTGATCTCCCTATTAGCAAGTTCTACTTGTCCACTTGTCTAAGGATGATAAGGGGTGGCAACTTTGTGTGTGATTCCATATTTCTTCATTAAAGACTCAAATGACTTGTTGCAGAAATGTGTTCCACCATCACTTATCATGGCTCGAGTGATTCCAAATCGACTCAAAATATTTTCTTTCAAAAACTTTATCACTGTTATGTGATCATTGTTTCGACTTGGAATTGCTTCTATCCATTTTGAAACATAATCTACTGCGACTAATATGTATTAGAAACCAAATGATGGAGGAAATGGACCCATGAAATCTATAACCCAACAGTCAAAGATCTCAATGACAAGAATAGGATTTAAAGACATCATGTGATGTTTTGAAATAGATCCCAACTTTTTGACAATTTTCACAAGTCTTGCAGAATGCATGTGAGTCCTTGAACATGGTGGGTCAGTAAAATCTACTTTGTAAGATTTTTGCAGTTGTCTTTCTTGATGAGAACCCCCACATGCCTCAGAATGATAAAATTTAATGACACTACTTACCTCATTGTCAGGAATGCATCTTCAAAATATTTGATCAGGATAACATTTGAATAAGTAAGGATCATCCCAATAAAATTTCTTCACTTCATTCAAAAACTTTCATTTGTCTTCGGTACTCTAGTGAGCTGGCAAAAATCTTGAAGCAAGAAAATTGATATTTTTAACAAACCAAGGCATTGAACTAAGAGAAAGTAAAGATTCATCTGGAAAGTAATCATCGATTGGTGTGATGTCAGATGTCGAATCTATTGTCAATCTTGACAAAAGATTCGTATCAACATTTTCGGTGCCTTTCTTGTCCTTGATTTCTTCTTGAGAATAAATCATTTGCAAATTTTCATATTTGTCAAATTCTGTTTTACTCACGGTAGATTCAAATTGATCATAAACTAATTCTTCAATAATATCTACTTCCTGTGATTCATTATCATCTCCAGGTTGCTTGCAAATGTTGAAAATATTCATGTGCAATGTCATGTTTCCAAATGATAGCTTCATCAGTCCATTCCTACAATTAATCAATGCATTAGAAGTTGCAAGAAATAGACGTCCTAAAATAACAGGAATAAATTACGTGCTTCAACAGGTTGTGTGTCCAAGACAATAAAATCCACAAGATAAATGAATTTATCAACTTATACTAACACATCTTTAATTATTCCTTTAAGCACTTTTATAGATCTATCAGCAAGTAAAAGAGTTACAGAAGTTGGTTTTAACTCACCTAGATTGAGACTTTGAAAAACTGAATATGGAAGTAGATTCACACTAGCTCCAAGATCAAGTAAAGCTATTTCAATTTTATGTTCTCCAATAAAGCAAGAAATTGTAGGACAACCAGGGTCTTTATATTTCAAAGCATTATTGTTCTGAAGAATAGCACTTACTTGTTCGGCTAAAAAGTCTTTCTTTTTCACATTCAGTTTTCTCTTCACAGTGCACAGATCTTTCAAAAATTTAGCATAAGAAGTACCTGTTTAATAGCATCCAACAAAGGTATATTGATCCTTACCTGCTTGAAAGTTTCAAAGATTTCAGAGTTGTGATTGACTTTCCTTTGTTTGGTCATGGCATGAGAAAATGGAAGTGCTAGCGGGGAATCAGTCTTTTCTTTGCAATGTTCAGATTCAACCCCTTCCTTACCCTTAGAGATTAACTCATCATCTTTCTCACAAGGTTCAAGAATGGGTTTTTCAATAACCTTACCACTGCGAAGAGTGATGACTAATTTGACTTGATCCATATGTTGGCTCCCGGAACTACTTGCATTTGCATTGTATTGCCCCTTTGGATTTTGTTGTGGTTGAGATGGAAACTTACTTTTTTCTTGAAAATTGAGAGCAGATGTGAATTTTGCAAGAGCATCTTTTAGATCTGCCATGGTTTGAGCATTTTGAGTGTTGATTGTCTCCTGCTTTTCAATGAATGCATGCAATGTTTCCTCAAGATTTCTTCTAGGAGGTGGAGTATAACGAGGTGCATATCTATGAGAATTTTGGAAATTATAGTGTGCTTGAAATGGTGGCTGTGAAGTTTGTGCATTATTGTTACCACTTTTCCAACTGAAATTTGGGTGATTTCTCCAACCAGGGTTATATGTTTGCAAGTATAGGTTATGATTGGGCCTTTGGAAACTGTTTAAAGCATGGCCTTGTTCATGGAGGCATTCCTTGAAAGAAGGCAAAGTTGGACAGTCATTGGTTGAGTGTTCATTGGTTTCACAGATTTGATACACAATGTCTTGAACAGATTTTAATTGCCCACTCTTTTTCAATTCTAGTGCCTCGACTTTTCTAGCTAAAGATGCAAACATGGCTTAGAGGTCATGATCTTCCCTAAGGTTGTACATTCCTCCACTAGATGTATGAGGTTGAGTTTTACTTGGTACCTCATAAATGCCGGTAGTGTCCCAATTTTAAGCATTTTTAGCTAACAAGTCTAGGTACTTCATTGCTTCATCAGGGTCTTTATCTTCAAAAGTTTCATTGCACATCAATTCCACCATTTGCCTATCTTTAGGTGTTAACCCTTTATAAAAATATGAAACCAATCTCCATGTTTCAAAACCATGATGAGGGCAAGTATTAAGCAAGTCTGGATACCTATCCCAACATTGGTAAAATGTTTCTCCTAGTTTTTGAGTGAAAGTGGTGAATTGTCTTTTGAAAGAGTTTGTTCTATGAGAAGGGAAAAACTTCTTTAAAAATTGTTGTTGCATTTCATCCCAAGCACGAATGGATCCTGACCTAAGATTTTGGAGCCATGTTTTAGCTTTATCTTTTAATGAAAAAGGAAAAATATTTAATCTGATGGTGTTCATGCTACAATTTAAGTCATTATTGGTGTTATAGACCTCCTCAAATTTCCTTAAATGCAAGTATGGATTTTCTAAATCTGAGCCATGAAAAGAAGGTAAAAGTTGAATAATGTCTGGCTTAAAATTAAAGTGAGATGCATCAGGGGGGAAACTATGCATGAGGGTGCACTTGTTCTTGTGGGATTCATGTGGTCTCTAAGTGTTCTAACACGGTTATTCTCATTATTCTCATTATGAAGCGACTAGTTATCTTTTTAGGCTATATTTTCTGAAAATGATGAGGATACCCTACAAAGTCTACCACTTAATGTACGTGACCAAACTCTCATGCACGTGTAGGAAGAGAATAAAATGGAAGAAACAAAAAGAAACAAAAGTTAGATAAAAGGAAAGAAAAGAAAAGACAATAAAATAAAATATATAATTTATACAGTAATTTACCTCCCCGGCAACGGCACCAAAAACTTGACACTATCAAAGAGTTGATGTTTTATCCCAAGTGCAGGAGTGTCGAAGTAATAAATAACCCAGTAAGACCGGGGTCGAACCACAGGGAGGTGAACTATATAGAATTATAAATAAAAGAAAAGATTTGAAGAGTGCTTTGAGATGTGATAATGATGTAAGGATTTAAACAAAGATAAAACAATTGTCAAGGTTAGAGGATCCACTAATAGTATTTCAAATAAATATAGTATAAACTCTTTTTATTACTTGACTGGAAACCACACACAAAGGAGGTTCCACTCGGATTATAAATTGTTAACATGATTACATTAGTTATCTTATTTGAGTAATGCCAATACTTGTAAATATTATCAGGTATTCATGGTCATAACTTATGTTAACAATAAATCAAGTTCTTTTCATAGCACAGGTGTCGGTTATACCATACAGTTGGCCTATGAAAGTGCCAAGTATTTGTTGTACCAAGGGTTGTTCAACACAAATCTAGATTAACCATTTAACAAGCAAGGTATTAAGAGTGAGTAAGATAATAAATATAAAACATGTTAGTATCAAACATTAAAGTCCATGTTGAGTTTATACTATACTTATTCTTACACCATAAGTGTAACCTTTTTACCTTGACATAATAAACTTAACTGAACATTAAGAATAAGAGAAACATAGATAAACAAGAGGAGAACATAATTATATGAGTATAATAAAGGAAATGAAAGGCATAAACAAGAGATTAATAAAAGCAAAACTTAAGCATTACAAAAATATAAAGAGAGAGAGAGCAAGAACATGATCTTGATCTTAAAACCAAGATGCCTAAATGCATGGCAAATGCCTCATTTTATAGGCTAAAATTCAGAACTTTTTTTTTTTGATCAAATGTAAGAATTGTATAGATCAAAAATAGCAAGACAAGCTTGCAATACAAGCTGGAAACCAGCAGAGCAGTACATACACCAGTAAAGGGAACAGTCTCCCTTGAACAAACCATAGCAGGCATAGTAACAAAGCTAAATAGCCGAAGGGAACATACTCCCTAAAGAAAGGGAACAGGATCCCATATCCAAATAGCATGAACATCCCTCATGCAGAGAAAAACCTTCCAAGGGACCTAGTGGGGGGGCCCTGCAGCAAAAAGAGTCACATGAAGCCAATTTGCATGAGCCATGCATATGGCAGCAACAACCAGTAGTGGAGCAAGCAGCGGGAGACAAGCATAAGATAGCCTGGACCCACAGATGCCCAACCAACAGCAAAGGCAAAATTCAGAACTATTGATTTGATGACTAATTGTTGAGTGGGTGGCCACCTCTTGACTTGCTAACCATCCTTATCTTCTTGTCTGCAGAAAACGTCATTGCTAACATCATAATTTGAATAGATAGTCTTCATGAAAGTTCTGGGGAATTGTCTCCGCTTTCTAACAAAACAAGAATGAGGTCATTTGGACTTCTAGAACTCCAGATATGGGTTGAACACTGGACAATGTCTGGGCTGTAGGACAGATTCTGACTTCTCTGTTGTTGCTATAATTTGAACTTGAAAATGGTCCTTTTAAATCTTAGACTCTTCATGAAAGTTTTAGGCCTATGTCTTAGCTTTCTATCCATATAAACCAGACCTAAATCCAAGTTCTATAGCTCCAGTTATGATCCAATAACCGAATGGTGTTCCAATTTGAATTCAACCAGCATCTCTTTTCTAAGTTTAACCATCTCTTTGTCTTCTCAATTACAGTAGTTAAACTCATCAATCAATCATTTGATTTATGTGATAGGCCTGCATTTAAAATGAACATTTACCATAAATTAAAGGCATCTTATATTATCAGACTTGTTATTATAAAGCATGCTCTAGTTAAGGAGTTATTGATACTTCAAGTGCAAAATGATGATATAAAACCTTGATAAAAATGCACTTTTAAGTACTAATCACAAGGCACAATCTACGTAGGATAACGTAAATCAACATTCCCATAAAACAGATTCTTAATACACATGCCCATAATATTATATTTCCATACTTATAGGTTTACATTACATCATATTGACATACTTATAAATTCACACTCCTGTTCTAGTCTCGTTATCATCACAAGTTTATACAAGAATGCTGAATAACAGGTTACACAACTAGTACTTTCGTTATCCTAACCTCATATAATTTCATAATATGACATCTTCATAAGATGAATACCTCATATGTATATTCATACACATCATATCAACATGTTCACACATTCACATCCATTTTCCATTTGAATTTTTTATTACTAGTCTTTACAACAGGGTTCGAGCGACTAATTGAGTGATTAACATGTCTGTTTATATAGAACTCATATCACCCATAACGTGCAAATATATAGTTCTTTTCAAAATGTGTGAGCTGTGAAATGGATTTCCTTACGCACCATGTTGGTATGACGTCCCTGTTACAGCACAAGATAATTTCAAGCATTATAGGCAATAAAAAAAAACATAATAAAGCAATATTAGCGTTACATTTCATTCATGGACCAAAAGAGCGTAATTTTATCATTTCCCCTTACTTATATAAATATCACTATTAATAATTTGTTAATTTCCGAGGCTAATTACAATACTCAAGCCCGATCATTCATCTCAAATACTGTTAGGCAAACTAACGTTATTCTCTAGTTAAAGCATAATAATTGTAGTTCTTTCATATACTTAGTATATACAAAACATAGTATACATGAATTCTTGAAACTAACTCATAACTCTCAAATCCGCCTATCCTCTTAGGATGCCATTAACCGAAGCCAATCATTTACTCATCCCAGACATCCACTTAGGATGCTATTAGCTGAAGCTAGTCATTTACTCATCCTGGACATCCACTTAGGATGCTATTAGCTGAAGCTAGTCATTTATTCATCCCGATCATCCATTTAGGATGCCATTAGCCAAAGTTAATAATTTATTCACTTGGTCATCCACTTTGGATGCTATTAGTCGAAGCTAGTCATTTATTCTTCCCGATCATCCATTTAGGATGTCATTAGCCAAAGTTAATCATTTATTCATCCTGGTCATCCACTTTGGATGCCAATAGCCATAGCTAATCATTTGTTCATCCCAGTCATCCATTTAGGATGCTATTAGTCGAAGCAAGTCATTTATTCTTCCCGGTCATCCACTTCGGATGCCATTAGCCAAAATTAATCATTTATTCATCTCGGTCATCCCTTTAGGGTGCCATTAGCCGAAGCTAATCATTTATTCATCTCGACCATCCACTTTGAATGCCATTAGCCATAACTAATCAATCATTCATCTCGGTCATCCATTCGGATGCCATTAGCTGAAGCTAATTAATCATTTATCCCGGCCATCCATTCAAATGCCATTAGCCGAAGCTAATCAATCATTTGTCCCGGTCATCCACTTAGGATGCCATTAGTTGTAGCTAATCAATCATTTATCGCAGTCATCCCTTCGGATGCCATTAGCCGAAGCTAATCAATCATTTGTCCCGGTCATCAGCTTTGGATGACATTAGCTGTAGCTAATCATTTACTCATCCCGGTCATCCGCTTAGGATGCCATTAGCCGAAGCTAATCGTCAACCAATTAAACATTCTAGAGGTGGTTTGTGAAATCACTATAACATGGTAATATCCCTTGATTTGCTCATTCAAACGATTCATAATAATTTGACATTCACTACAACATAAGTAGACCCTTCATGGTACTCGTACAAGCGTTCTATAATAGTTTAATATTCAGTAATACGATAATAGATCTTTTGTAATACATAAACAAACATTCCATAACAGTTTAGCATTCAGTATAACACAACAGTACCCTTCGTATTACTCATCTAACCATTCATGATAGTTAATGTTCAATACAATACAACAATAGATCCCTCATAATACTCATACAACCATCCGTGAAAATTAACATTCAGTATAATACAACGGCAGATCTTCGTAGTACTTATACAACCATTCATGACAATTTCATTCAATATACTACAACGGTAGATCTTTCGTAATACTCATACAACCATGTGTCACAATTACATTCAATATAATAAAACGGTAGATATTTTATAATACCCATACAATCATTCATCACAATTACATTCAATATAATAAAACGGTAGATTCTCCGTAATACTCATACTACCATTCATCAGAATTACATTCAATAAAATACAACAGTAGATTCTCCGATTCTCCGTAATACTCATACTACCATTCATCAGAATTACATTCAATAAAATACAACAGTAGATTCTCCGTAATACTCATACTACCATTCATCAGAATTACATTCAATAAAATACAACAGTGGATCCTGCGTAATACTCATACTACCATTCATCAGTAGCCCAAATTCATAATAGCCCAATCCACATCTCATAGTCGGTTTAATATTCATCGCAACACAATAATATATCCACCTCAAATAGTTCATTTCAAAACATTAACATTTTTGTCATTGTTTCAACATTCATCAAGAACTCAATCGACATTTCATAGTCGTTTCAACAATCATCAAGAATTCAATCAAACACTTCATCATCGTTTCATTATTCAACAAAGATTTCATAAAATATTACCATAAGTAAATCATTTCAAAACATAAACATCATACAAGAAAAAGGTGGAAACCACCTACCTGCTCCACTTATGGGTTGTCCTTGTCCTGGCGATGGTCTGATCCCGGCCACACCACCTAAGACATCAGTGGCCACAAATCAATACATTTGCATCTTTAAATCACATTCATCACCATATGACACGATCAAAAGATTGATGTCTTATCCCAAGTGCAGGAGTGTCGAAGTAATAAATAACCCTGCAAGACCAGGGTCGAACCATAGGGAGGTGAACTATATAAATTCCAAATAATATATATATTTAATATAACAAAGAGTTTATAAGAATTTTATGGGATATTGATGTAAGGATTAAACAAGGATAAAACATTTGTCAAGGTGAGAGGATCCACTATTAGTATTTCAAGTATAATATAAACTCTTTTTATTACTCAACTGGAAACCACACACAAAGGAGGTTACACTCGGATTATAAATTGTTAACATGATTACATTAGTTATCTTATTCGAGTAATGCCAATACTTGTAAATATTATCAGGTATTCATGGTGATAACTTATGTTAACAACAAATCAAGTTCTTTTACAGCCAATGCATATGATTTTTTCAGACATAAAGTTGAGCCTGTCCACTGGGCAAATGTAGTTTGGGAGCAGTGGTCCCTTCCAAGACATAGTTTCTCCCTATGACTGGCAATGCTGGGCAAGCTGCGAATGAGAGATTGTCTTCCGTTTTTATCCCCTGATCCTAAATGCCCTCTTTGTCAGAATGCTGATGAGTCTCATGCTCACCTCTTCTTCAATTGTGACTGGTCGTCTTCTCTTTGGAGAAAGACCAGACTCTGGCTCAAGATTCATCACAATATGCCTTCCTTACGCAGAGCTACCCAGGTTTTACAACACACCAAAAAAGGGCTACAACCAAAAATGAGAAGAGTATCTCTTGCTGTTCTTGTGTATTTGATCTGGGAGGAAAGAAACAGGAGAATTTTTGACAACACTAGCAAATCGGTTGAGGCTGTTTTCAGAAAATTCCAGATTCTATTTTACACTATATTGTATTTTCATGAAAAAAATCCCCTGGCTTACAATGTTGCATTCTGATTGGATTGGTTGGGGTAGTTTAATGTGAATGCACGTTTATCTTGCCCCTGCATGGTCTATCCTCTGTTGGCTTCGCATAGTTGCGGGTCCTTTTTTCAGGGGGAGTTTTTGATGGGCCCTTGGGGTTGAGTTCTTTGCAGCTGTGGTTTGTTGAATTATGATGGCTTCATGTTGTTGACTTGGTTCGGCATGGGAGAGGAGCAGCTGGATGTTTTTGTTGGATTTTGGCTGCTTGTTTTTGGCTCTGCTGGCAGTAGATTGACTTGCCTGGCAGTACATTGGATTGGCTGGTTCAGTCTCTCATGTTTGTTATATGTGTGGCTACTTCTGGCCTTAGGGATGTTTGTTTTATGTTTCTTTTCAATGGGAGCATGTTCCCGTTTTTGTTTAGGGTACTGGTTACCCTCATCTCTGTATATACTTTTTCTGTTTGCTACTTTTGTGGCTTTGTTACCTTTGATCTTAATAGATTCTTACATTTGATCAAAAAAAAACAAATCAAGTTCTTTTCATAGCACATGTGTCGATTATACCATACAGTTGGCCTATGAAAGTGCCAAGTATTTGTTGTACCAAGGGTTGTTCAACACAAATCTAGATTAACCATTTAACAAGCAAAGTATTAAAAGTAAATAAGATAATAAATACAAAACATGTTAGTATCAAACATTAAAGTTCATGTTGAGTTTACACTATACTTATTCTTACACCATTAGTGTAACCAAAATTTTCACCTTGACATAATAAACTTAACTAAACATAATGAAGGAAGAGAAACAAATAAACAAGAGGAGAACATTATTATATAAGTATAGTAAAGGAAATGAAAGGCATAAACAAGATATTAATGAAAGCAAAACTTATGCATTACAAAAATATAAAGAAAGAGAGCAAGAACATGATCTTGATCTGAAAACCAAGATGCCTAAATGCATGGCAAATGCCTCCTTTTATAGGCCAAAATTCAGAACTATTGAGTTGATGACTAATTGTTGAGTGGGTGGCCACCTCTTGACTTGGTAACAATCCTTATCTTCTTGTCTGCAGAACACGTCATTGCTAATATCAGAATTTGAGTAGATAGTCTTCATGAAAGTTCTGGGAAATTATCTCAGCTTTCCAACAAAACAAGAATCGGTGCATTTGGAGTTCTAGAACTCGAGATATGGGCTCCACACTGAATAGTGTCTAGGTTGCAGGACAGATTCTGACTTCTCTATTATTGGTACAATTTGAACTTGAAAACGGTCCTTTTGAATCTTGGACTCTTATGAAAGTTTTAGGCCTATGTCTTAACTTTCCATACATATAAACCAGACCTAAATCCAAGTTCTACAACTCCAGTTATGATCCAATAACCAAATGGTGTTCCAGTTTGGAACATCTCTTTTCTAAGGTTAGCCCTCTCTTTGTCTTCTCAATTTCAGTAGTTAAACTCATCAATCAATCTTTTGATTTATATGATAGGCCTGCATTTAAGATGAACATTTACCATATATTAAAGGTATCTTATATTATAAGACATGTTATTATAAAACATGCTCTAGTTAAGGAGTTATTGATACTTCAAATGCAAAATGATGATATAAAACCTTGATAAAAATGCACTTTTAAGTCCTAATCACCATACTTATTTCAAGAGTCCATATGTTCACATTCAAGTGTTCTGCATTTTACACCATCATACAATGAAATTGTTACAAGCATTTAAGTCATTTCTGCCTAGGGGGTCTATTGTAGAAAATCAGCAGCGAAACTGATTCGTTGCTGGCCACACAATTCAGTAGTGAAAACTGATTTGCTGCAGGACGTACAGTTCGAGAGCAAAAACTGGTTCGCTGCAGGCCGCACACCTCGATAGCTAAAACTGATTCACTGCAGGCCGGATAGTGCGGCAGCGAAAACTGGTTCGCAACTGGCCGGACAGTTCGGCAGCGAAAACTGTTTCGCTGCAGGCACCACAATTTCAGCAGCAAATGCTACTTCACTGCAGCCAATACGCTTTTGGTAGCGAATGCTAGTTCGCTACAAGCAACTCGATTTTGGCAGCGAATCACACTTCCGCTGCAACCAACACAACTTCGGCAGCGAGTGCAGATTCGCTGCAGACAACACAACTTCAGCAGCAAAACCTGATTCTTTGTGGTTGACACAAATTCGATAGCAAACACCTCACTCGCTGCGGACGACATAAATTCGACAGACCTGACTCACTGCAGACAGCACAGATTCGGCAGCGAACACCTGATTCGCTGCGGACAACATAATTCGGCAGTGAACACCTGATTCGCTGCGGACAACACAGATTTGGCAGCGAAAACCTGATTCGCTGCGGACAACAGAATTCAGCAGTGAAAACCTAATTCGCTGCGGACGACAAAAATTCAGCAGTGAACACCTGATTCGCTGCGGACAACACAGATTCGGCAACGAACACCTGATTCCCTGCAGAATACACAATTCGACAGCGAACACCTGATTCACTGTGGAATACACAATTCAACAGCGAACACCTGATTCGCTGTGGACAACACAATTCGGCAGCAAAAACCTGATTCGCTGCGGACAACACAAATTCAGCAGCGAACACCTGATTTACTACGGACGACACACATTCGGCAGCGTACACCTGATTCGCTGCGGATAACATAAATTCAGCAGCGAAAACTCAGTCACTGCAAACAACACAATTCAACAGCGAACATTGATTCGTTGCTGACAACACAATTCGGCAGCGAAACTGATTCGCTGCCAATAACACAATTCGCAGCGAAAACTCAATTTGTTCTTTGGGTCCAACAAAATCATTCAATTTTAGCATGAACACACATGCAAATTCAATTCCAGCACATACTTTGTCATTAGATTCTTGTTTCAGCTGTAGCATGTTTTCAAGGTTACAAACACACACAATCATGCACATAACCTTACTTTAAGCTAGTTATCACATAATTTCATCAAACACAATAGGAAATCAAGTCAATAGCACTAGCAAGTTTTCTGTTTTGACTTTCGCATGGTCTAAGGTTCTAACAAGGTCATAATTCTTGCTTTTTTCTCATAATGTTTGCATTCTGTCCAACTCCTACCATGGTCGGTCTTCCACCTCAGTTTGTGTATTTAAATTGTCCATTTCCTTTGTTAAGTGTTCTGGAATTTGGCCTCTCATTCACCCTTGTTTTACATGCATTCTTCAACCCAATTTTACTTAGCAGCTGGTGTAAGTATTCTACGTCATCTACTTGGGGTTTTTCTTCATCCTTTTAATCCCAAAGTCTCAAGAACAAGTAGGGAGAGAGGTCTGGTTCATACCTTATTTTTTTCGGTAGTTTTAGGAAAGGATTCAACAGGTTTTTCTTCCCCTCTACTCGCAATCTTTTTTTTCTTCTGCTTCATCCCCTCTACTCATGGTTTTCCTCTTCTTCTTCCTTTGTTCAGTCGTCTATTACATCCCCTCTCCCTCCATGGTTTCGGCCATTTATGTTTTTCTCTAACTCTTATTTCCTCTCTAACACTCAAGGAATGTGCATGCAGCTGGTTGCTAGGTTTTCTTCTTGGGAAAGCGGCGGCTGTAATGGTGTTTACTGGCTGGTTTTTGGGGAGAGGTCTAGACTCCTCCTTCCATGCTTTCGACCACCTTTGTTTTTCCCTAATCCTCCCTTCTTCTCCCACGTTCCATGGAGATGCATGCAGCTGGGTTTGCTGGTTTTGCTTTGGGAAGAGAGGTTGTTACAGACAAGGCTGCTGGCTGGCTGTTCTTTGGGGAGAGGAAGATGGCAAAAGCATGCATCCCGTTTTGGAAAGAGTGCCCCTTTCTCTCTCCTTGCTGCATTTATACCCTTCTTAAATGCAAAGGGGTGTTTGGTGGGCTGGATAAGGTTGTTCCCATCCCTTTTTTGGGTTAATCTAAGATTGGTCACGTCCTCTATTGTTCTCATCTAGAATAGCCCGACCCCATACAATTTTTTTTTGGGCTTTTCAGCGTCGCTGCAGATTCTGAAATTGGTAGCCACAAACTGTGTCACTGCTAATTCAGAAATCGTCAGCGAAAACTACGCCACTACCGATTCATAAATCAATAGCCAAACTGTGTCGCTGCCGATTCAAAAATCGGCAACCCGAACTGTATCACTGTCAATTCTAAAATCGATAGCTAAGTACTACGTCACTGCCTATCCAAAAATCAGCAGCCACAAACTGTGTCATTATTGATCTAGTAATCGACAGTAAAGAACTGTGTCGCTGCCGATTCAGAAATCGGCTGCGATGGTGAAGTCGTTTTTGGCTTAGCTCTTTTTCTTCTTCACTTTTTTTTTTGTTGGGTGTTTACACCAACAGTGATTTTTGTTGGGTTTTACAGTGTCATTGCCTATTCAAAAATCGGCAGCAAAACTTGGTAGCCAAACTCTACGCTGCCGATTCAGAAATCGGCAGCGATTGTGGAGTCATTTTTTGCTTAACTTTTTTGTTAGGTGTTTACACCTTTGATCATTGAGAATTTTCTTTCATTCCCCTCAGTGTTGTTTGGGCACTTTCAATCGTCGAGGTTTTTTTTCCGCACTTGCCCCTAGTTTGGGGTGTGATCCTAGCCAATGTTATTTCCAAAAATGTTACCAGGCTCAAAAGGGGACTGCAAAGGATACATTTTAGCCTCGTGAAAGGATTATCAAAGAAAGACTTTCCTAATTTCAAATGCATGCATTTAGGATCGGTAAGTCATGCTTTCATGCGAGTATGCAAAGTGATTTCTCATTATTCATTCAAATAAAACTCAACTTTAAAGTCACCTCATGGTGTTTTTTTTTTGTTTTTTTTCTCAGGTTTTCAAGGTGTATGGTTACCTTTCTAAGGAATCATTTTAATTTTCAGAACTCGTTTGTTTGGACAAACACCAATATGATTTCTGTTTTTGTACTAAACTTTCAATTCCCAAAAATCCTTGTGAACATGTGAGATCATGCATAGTTTTGGAAGAAAAGGGAAACATACCAAAAGATTATTGGCACAATGGTTTCATGCTTAAAGGTTATGCTCAATGTGTTATTTGCATGAAACAACAACAAAAATGAAGGCATGTCATGAACATAGGAAAACACATGATCTTATTAATAAGAAAAGCTCATTTGATTGAAAAAAGTCTTGTGGCATTATGAGCTTACCAACAAGACTGAAACAGGTTGAAACAAAAAAATCAAGAAGCTTTGAAGGCATGATCAAACAGAGGTAGTTATTTTTTGACAGAACAAGAACAAGCGCCATTCTGCAACTGTGGTGCAATTCCCCTTCGATCAGCCTTCCCACAAAAGCTTTTGCAAAAATATTGGATTGTGTTGAGGCTCTTGACCATGTTTGCCCTCAATTTCTTCGGGCTGAGTCATTGTTAGGGTTTGAACAAAGATGATGGTCGGTTGGAAGGAACTTCCCCAAAGTTATTTTTCAGTATTTGCTCGAGTAAGCTAGAGGCGAGTCATGCTTGTCTTCAGAGACTCCAACTCTTCTTGAAAATGAACGTTACGGCGAGCACGCTCTTCATCTTCCATGTTTCTCGCTCAAAATCGTGTGTTGTAGACTTGTAGGGGACCTACTTTTCATCCCGGTACATGCAAGACAAATGTATGAACATGTAATCTATATGATGAATTTGTCCTTCTAGGGGTGACATATGGTCATAACTCTTGTATGATGAAACAAGAATCTTGATTTTTGCTCAAACTCTACAATGAAGATTTCCTGAGTAACGATCATTATATCACCCACAAGTCTTGAGTTCAAGATGCTTCAAAAAGGGCTTGTCTTAATGCAACTAAAAGTAGCACATACAACCTAAGGACAAGTTCTATTCATTATGTGAACATGGGTAGGTTTTCTACCTGGTCTCAGAAGGGTCTCATATCTACCTAGTGACGGTCTTCGTAAAGACAGTATAAAAGCGTTGCGAGAAATGGTTAAGGCACGTATACCCATAATTACCAAACAGACACTCAGATATGAGTTGGGTGTTTCACACATCTGAACCCTGACTAATAGTCATAGGGCAGATCGCTAGTTCCCCACCTAACCTAGAAGCTTGTGTGTGCTTTCAAAAATAAAGACATGTGATGCATGAGACAATTCTATACAATGCATGGAAAAATACATTAACAAAATAAGACAAAACGCAAAAACTTAAACACATCAAATACGCAAAACTTACTCCAATATTGTTAGA
Organism: Populus trichocarpa; assembly: GCF_000002775.5. Taxonomy (NCBI): domain Eukaryota; kingdom Viridiplantae; phylum Streptophyta; class Magnoliopsida; order Malpighiales; family Salicaceae; genus Populus; species Populus trichocarpa. The sequence goes on from NC_037295.2 coordinate 10,907,882, forward strand.
AAACAGTACCTTCCCCAGTGCAGTCACCATTTTGCCGCACGTGCCCGCGCGGCGGCGTTTGATGGCGATTTTTGTTCGTTTGATTGATGATTGGGAGTCGCCACCTAGTATTTGATTGAAGGCTACTAGGAAATCTGGATGTACTGGTCTTTGTCAGAGGTTCATGGATAAGGGACTGGTTGTGGCTAAGGAAGGTATTAGCATCCCAAGCGCACCCTACCTGAGGTAAGCTGCTTCATAATTTGATGTGTTAAAGAAGTTTTAAAGGTTTTGTCTTTTCATCGGAAATCAGAAATACGTCTTACATATAAGTTCGTAATCCTTAACCGTGAGCAAATCAAAATATTAAATTCTTCTTTTGTCTTTTTAATTTTTTCTTTTCATTTTATCATAAAAAAAATAAATAAAGAAAAGGTACAAACACCCACACACCACTTTTCACTATTTTTTAGTTGCCAACACACACAATTACATGTTATAAAATATCAAAAGTACAAAATAACAGTAATCTAAATATACATAGCAAAGTCTAAAAATTACAAAAAAGCATAGGGTACAATGCTAGAGAATTCTATGTAGCTTTTGTGATTGAGGAACAGTGGTGGCGTGTCTGCTCCACGCACCACGCCATTGGTGGCGCTTGGGTTCACGCGCCGCCGCCAGAAAATCCAAATAAATAAAGGGGGTCTATAATGACCTCCTCCCCTGTTTCCTTCCTTGCCGGCGGTGAGAAACAACATCACCTGCAAAGCCAAGAAAACACCACAAACAATCAATTTTATTTTGTTTTTCTTTTCTTCCCCTTTTAGATTTGTTTTCTGTTGTCTTCTCCCCCTTCAAATTATTGTTCTTTCTTTCTTCCTCAGGTGGCAGATCTGGAGGTGGCAGGTCACAATGGATGCCGACGGGGCTGGCTTTGGGGTGTTGTTCTGGTCGTTGTTATTGAGGAGATGGGAGTGGTTGTTCAGTCGGCGAGTTTGGTTGGAAGTGGATCTGGGTCTATGGGTCCAACCGTGTGCGGGGAAGGGGAGGCTTGAGGTGAGCCAGCCGGGAGAGGGAGGTGTTGAGGTCGGTCTCTGTTTGGTGAAGCTGGAAATGATGATGGGGAAAATGATCGGGGGAAGAGAGGCAAATCCATTCTGGGGTTATCGTCGGTTGGCTGAGGGAAGAACAACTGAGAAGGGAAGATCTATGGAAATAGGGACTGTGAGAGGAGAATGGAGTATGTGGTGGTTGTCTTGTAGCTGAGAGGGAGAGCGGTGACTAGAGGGAAGATCAGGTAAAGGGGAGCTGGTTTGTGGTTGTTGTTAGGGTCCTCTGTTTTTTTTTTTTTTTGCTAAAGGGAGGGGGGCGGCGGCTTGAAAGAGATGGGTTTAGGTTTAGATTTTTTTTTGTGTCCCTCTCTTTTCAACCCCAAAATTCCCCCCCCCTCTCCTTGTGAATTTTTTCTTCCCCCCCTCTAGTATGTGTTGGTTTAGTGGTATTTATAGGAGAAGTGTGGTTGGGTCCCCAAACTTGGTTCCTTAACTTTTCTTTTTTTTTTAAATTTTGATTTTTCTTGTTTTTTTGTATTTTTTTGAAAACGAGCATATCAATGTCGACTTAACGAGAAAAATCAATGATTTTAAAAATGACGCATGAAAAGTCGAACGCGTTCGAAAGACCTTTGAAAATTTAAATTCTTTTGAGACGATGCTGAAAATGCTAAAAATGATGCAAATATATCAAAATGCAGTTTTTGGGGTTTTCATTGCTTTTTTTGCTTTTTTTGTTTTTTTTCAGAAAATTTATCAAAAACATGGGTAAAAAATTAGGTAGAAACAAAAATTAATTTGTTTAATTAATATTTGGGGTATGAATTTTACAATGTAATGCATACTTTCAGTATTAAATTAAATGAATTGACAAAAATAAAGTGTTATGAATTAATTGTATACTTTAATATTTGTGGGATAAAATCACACTGTAAAGTATGTCCCCAGGTATTATAGATACAAAATAGAAATAAATACACTGTTAAAATTAAACTTTAGAACAATTAGGTTTTAACATGATAAGATAGAGATCTTTTTATTGAGGAGGACCTTTCTTGAACCTTAGATGAACCAACAAATAGAAACAATACTTAGAGAGAAACAATTAATCAACAATACAACTTACCATAGGTAGGGTGCATTGAGGATGATGTGTCTTTCTCATGCACAACTAATCCCCTTACCTAGACTCTCATATACTATTAGATTTTCTAGTGACCATAATACTAGGTGGCAACTCCTGAACCTCTCAAATCATAATTTTATGATTTATCTCAACACATCCAAACACTACTAGAAATTCACTTAATACCAACGAAATTGTCGAAGGAATAATTATGTCGGTAATTTGAGGTCGCCATTACCGACCGAATTTAATTCGTTGGTAGATACCGACGGCCAAATTTCATCGGTATCTACCGACAGAATTACGGACGGAATGTTGAGAATATAAAATAAAGGGCGGTTCGCTGACGTGGAGGTTATTATGGATATTTTTTACCGACAGAATCACCGAAGGATTCAAAACGTCAGCTCCATACGGTGACGTGACCGATTCATCAATGAAAAAGCTGATGGAATCACCGAGGAATTCAAAATGACAGCTCTGTACGGTGACGTGCCCTGTTTACCGTCAGACGATCCGACGGAATCACAGACAGAATAATTCCGTCGGTGAAGCCGTCGGCAAAAGTTAATATATCCCCTCTCTATCAACCCTCTCCTCCCCTATTTCTCCTTCTTCTTCCCCATCTCAACTCTCCCCAACTGCAAACAACCATCCCCTCTCTATCTCCCTCTTCTTAGCACAGGTCATATTTCTTGAAGTCTTCTCGTCACAGCATCCGTGTTCTGATTTACGGACGGATTTTTATCAGTTTTTGTAAATAATTCTATCTTTTTAAATTTTAACATTTAAATGTGAATTTTATTGTTTTTTTAGTATATGTATTTTGTTAGTAGATGTACATGTTTTATTGTTATTTATCAAACAAACTTGTAATATATGAATGTATAATTTTATACTTGTAATGGTTTGTTTTAGATTTCTTTGTATAATAAATTGTTGAAACTTTATTGAATTATTGAATTACATGTGTTGTTTTGAAATAATTAATAGCTTGTTTAATAGGTCCGTTTTAATTTTTATCATCAATGGTATTACGGAGTTGTAATTTCTGTAAATTGATATATATGTATTAATTTGTATGGACGTTGATAATTGATAATGAATATTTAATATTTATGAGAAGTTGTAATTGGTTTGTTGGATAATCTCGAGGTAAACCAATATTTTTGCAAATTTATTTACCTAACATAGTTAATTAATACATGTTGTCATCAAAATTTTATAGAGGTTCGATAGAAGTCATGGATGATCGTTCATGGATGTATCGAGATTCACCCCAAGGATTGCAGAGGATGGATTATTGTAACGGGGTTCGGGGTTTTATTAATTTCGCAACATCTATTTCCAAAAATTTTACTGGAGGCGGTATAAGGTGTCCATGCAGGAAGTGTCAAAATAAAAAGTATCTGCATCCAGATGTTGTAACGATGCATCTTCTACACAAAGGGTTTATGGAGAATTACCAGTGTTGGTATGCACACGGAGAAGTATTTGTTGAGAATGGGAGAAAGGGTGATTGAGTCAACTTCTAGTGCTAGCAACGTGCATGAAGCGGAAAATGACAACACTAATCCTTACAGGAATATGGTTATGGATGCAATGAGAATGAATCAAGGTAATGTCAGTCAATGTCCAATTATAGAAGAAGAACATAATGCAGATGCAGCTAGGTTTTTTGATTTGTTAAAAGATTCTGACAAACCATTATGGGATGGCTGCACAAACCACAGTAAATTATCGACTGTAGCACAGGTGTTCACCATCAAGTCAGATCACGGGTTGAGTGAGGCCGGGTATGACAAGATTATTGAATGGGCGAGAAGCATTTTACCTGAAGGGAACAGGCTGAAAGAGAACTTCTATGCTACGAAGTCCATGATGAAACCCCTCGGTTTAGGATACCAGAAAATTGACATGTGCCCTAACTTCTGCATGTTATACTTCCTTGAAAATGCTGAGATGACCGAGTGCATAACATGCGAGCATTCCCGTTGCAAACCCAGAACTGGTAGGGGAAAGACTAGTGGCATATAAAAAACTTAGATACTTCCCAATCACATCTAGATTGCAGAGGTTATTCATGTCACCAAGGACTGCTGAGCACATGACATGGCACCAATCACATGATGCGGTTGATGGAGTGATGGTGCATCCTTCTGACGGCAAAGCGTGGAAACACTTTAACAGTGTGCATCCTCACTTTTCAGCTGAATCAAGAAACGTGCGTCTTGGGTTGTGTATAGACGGATTCAACCCATTCGGGTCATTTGCTGCTCCTTATTCTTGTTGGCCGGTCATACTGACGGTTTATAACTTGCCACCGGGGATGTGTATGAGGCCGGAGTTCATGTTTTTATCTATGGTCATACCAGGTCCGAGCAGCCCGGTCCGGAATACAGATGTTTGTCTTCGACCGTTGATTGATGAGTTGGCGCAGTTATGGTCCTCCAGAGCTTTGACTTATGATATATCGAGGAAACAAAATTTCCTTATGAGGGTGGCTTTGATGTGGATTATCAATGATTTTCCAGCTTATGGAATGCTTTCTGGTTGGAGCACGCATGGGAAACTAGCATGTCCATACTGCATGGAAAACAACAAGGCATTCACGCTAACAAACGGAGGTAAAGCTTCTTTTTTTTAGTGTCACTGTCGTTTCTTGCCACATAATCATAGGTACAGAAAGAATAGAAAAGATTTCTTTATTGGCAGAGTTGAAAAGGATGTTGCACCCCCGCGTCTTTCTGGTGAAGAATTGCATGATGTTGTATCAGAGTACAGTAACATTGTGTGTGGTCTCCAATCAGGTAAGCAGAAGTTCCCTGGTTTTGGTTTGACCCATAATTGGGTAAAGCGAAGTATCTTTTGGGAGCTTCCTTATTGGAAGACCAATCTTCTCCGCCATAACCTTGACGTCATGTGCATTGAAAAGAACATGTTTGAGAACATTTTCAACACTGTCATGGATGTGAAGGGGAAGACAAAGGACAACATCAAGGCTAGATTGGATGTAGCTTTGTTCTATAACCGTAAAAATATGGAGTTGGTTTGTGATGATTCACGGGTCGCAAAACCAAGAGCAAGCTTCGTGTTAGAGAAAAACGCACAACTACTAGTCTACAAATGGCTTAAGAGTCTGCATTTTCCGGATGGACATGCCTGGAACATATCAAGGCTGGTTAATATGGAGGAATGTAGATTGTATGGAATGAAGAGTCATGATTGCCACGTGTTTATGCAAACACTCATCCCATTAGCTTTTCGTGATTTGTTGTCAAAGGGGATATGGGATGCACTCACGAAGATCAGTTATTTCTTTAGAGATTTATGCTCCAGCAAGTTGAATGTTGATCAGATTGAGAGGCTTGAAACGAATATCATCGAGACACTATGCAAACTTGAGATGATATTCCCTCCATCATTTTTTGACTCAATAGAGCATCTCCCCATACATCTACCGTTCAACGCAAAAGTTGGAGGACCGATCCAGTATAGATGGATGTACCTATTCGAATGGTTAGATATTACAGTTGCAATGTAATTCATATATAAAAGTATTTTCTTTGTTTTTCTTCATTGAAAATATTTGATTAATTCAATGCAGGTACTTGTTCAATCTCAAGAAAAGGTTAAGAACAAGGCGCATGTTGAGGCTTCGATATGTGAGGCCTATATTGTTGAGGAGATCTCAACATTTATCTCGTACTATTTCAAACCTTATCTGAGAACGAGAATCAATCGCGTTCCACGACATGATGGCGGTGAAGTGTCTTCCAGTGGGAACTTGTCAATATTCTCCAATCCTGGACGACCCACACCTAAAAATGTCGTAAGAGGAAGATATTTGTCAGAAATAGAGTTCAAATAAGCACACAATTATGTTCTATTTAACTGTGATGAGCTGAGACCTTTTATTCAGTAAGTGTATATATGTGTAATACTAATTAAACTTTGTCAATAATATACTGTAATATAATACACTCATTACCACTTGCAGGGAACATTGATAATATTTGTTGTCCAATAACTCACAGCTGACCGAATCCCAAATCTTTCAATTACAAGATGAACAATTTGCCACATGGTTGAGAACACATGTAAGCACTATCACAAACTTATTCTCACTTGCAAAATTATTGTATGCATGTCATTACGTGATTCTTGTTTACTGTTCATTGATGTACATTATATACAAGGTTTATCAAATAAGAAGAAGTGCTGCTAAGTCATTGTCTTCACTAAGCCTGGGCCCTGAAAGAAAAGTTAAGTGCTACAACGAGTATTTTGTCAATGGATATGTTTTCCATACTGAAGAATATGGGCATGGAAGAAAGACATACAACAATGGTGTTTGTGTTAAGGGATCGACTAGAAGTGAGTTAGAAGTTGACTACTATGGTAGATTAGAAGAGGTCGTCGAACTGCAATATCATAGCGAGCAGAATAGAGTGTTTTTATTCAAATGCTATTGGTATGACACGACTGACAGAGGAATCAGAGTTGATCCGCACTATGGTCTGGTCGAAATCAACTCAAAAGCTAGACTTCGCAACTTAAACGATGTCTTTGTTTTCGCAAAGCAATGTCAACAAGTTTATTACACATACACCCCTTCTTTTAGAAAGGATCGATGAAGAGTGGATTGGTTGTCCGTTTTAAAAACGAAACCTAGGGGTCGTGTCGAGCTTGTTCAAGATGAGAACGAAGACACAAGTGTGCGAGATGAAGTCTTTCAAGTTAGTGAGTTGGTTGAACCATATCGAGTTGCTCCTTCGATTGACTTGGAAGAAAATTCAAATTTTCATGTTTTCGATGATAGTCTTGTTGATGTTGACACAAAGGAGTTGAACGTTGTTTTGAGCTCTAGCGGATAAGCAAATGTCGATGAAGATGATGATATCCATATTGAAGATTGTGATGAAGGTGATGACTATTCAATTGATGACGAAGAAGAAGAAAATTCGGACTAACTATCAGAATGAAGCCCTGTGTAAATTTTTTTTTCATATAATATATATTATTGATGATATATTTTGTAACATGAAATATTTATTTTATAAGTTTATGTATTGTTTAAGCACTATTGTTATTGTTTTGTGCGATCGACAATTTAGCAATCAAAATAATTACTTGAAATGCCACTATCACCGACGTCCATACCGACGGACAAACTTCTGTCGGCATTTCACAAAGAGTTGAAAAATAATTACTTGAAATGCCACTATCATCGACATCCATACCGACATACAAACTTCCATCGACATTTCATAGAGAGTTGAAAAATAATTACTTGAAATGCCACTATCACCGACGTCCATACCGACAGATTCCAGGCCGTCGGTATGTTGTCGGCTGATGCAACCATATTATTCGATAGTTTCACCCATATTTAACTAGTGTTTTGCTTATGTTTTATATATAAAATAACTTGGTATTCTTTGTTTTATGTTTTAAAGGCACTTTTGGATAAAGATGCAAAAAAGAGTAAATTGGAGATAATTGGCAGATTTGACCTTTAGTCGATGTTTTGTGCAGAGCGTGAGCTCTAGGGGTTGAAATGAAGTGATTCTAGTGGCGTTAAAAAGCTAACATCCATACCTTTCTGGACATCTAAGGTAAGAAAATAAAATAAGAAAGAGCATGGAAATCGCAGCCTTCAAAGTCAAATCTCGCAATCTGCCAGTGTTGACCTTCGGCCATTCTGACTTGAATATCTGGAGCTACAAAAGTCCAATTGATGCAAAATCAATTTTTTTGGATTCCTGAATCAAAGGTCTATAAACTCTCCAAATTTCAGCCAAAAAAGATGTCATACGAGGGAGATATGATTTTTAAAAGATGACAACTGCATTCTGCCAGCAAACAGGTTTCGTGAAGAAACAAGTCCAAATTACGTTTCGAAGCATCTAAACCGATATCCAAGTTTTTATTTCAGCAATTTAGCTCCTCTAAGTCAAAGCTTGAAGATTTCATGCAAGGCTATTTCTGCTTTTTTAGGAAAATAGTTATTGAAGTACTTAAATATAAACAGTCTACTTAAAGGAGGACTATTTTGTAAAATAGAGACTAGGGTTTCCTAGGATATAAAAAGAATGAGAGAAGAGAAGGGGGGCAGCCAGCCAAGAGGAGAAAAACGCCCCCCTCCTCTAAAAAACATGAAATTATGCATTCTTCCTTCTTTTTGATTAGTTGTTCAACAAACATGCAAGGCTAAACACTTTTTCTTGGTTTCAAGGACATGGAAACCTTCGGATTTCAAGAACTGTGAGATTTATTTTACCTTTTCTTTTTAGTTTATATGATGAATATGTTTGTTCTCCTATGCTTATTTTTCCTATGATTGTTTATTTTAATTGCTAGAGCGGACTCTAAGTTATTATTGTAGACAATCTATTGCTAAGTTTGATTTCAAAACCGGAGTTGTGGTATATGAACTTGTGAAGCAACTGAGTTTAATAATTGTGGCGGATCTACGTTATTAATCTTAGGGAGAATATTCAATCAAATCAAACATAGACTGCAGACAGTTATGTTTTCTTGATTAATCAACTTATCTAGTTCTTAAGGCTGCCATTGAATTAAATTACTAGTGCGGACACTGTGGTTGTTTGATGGTTAGGGTTAGTTATACGGCGGATCCGTTAACTAACCAATGTTAAGAAGAGATAAATATTCAGAATATAAATTGATGTTTCGTTTCCATGATCAGTTCTGATTTCTGTAGGTGGATGTGTGCTTGCCACAAAGGTTTGTTCTCTTGATAATTTTTCAGATTTTATTAAATTTTGTTTGATAGTTTTTTGTTTTCTTTTGCTTTAGCCTAGATAACATCCAAACCCCCCCCAAATTGCATATCATCTAGCATAAAAATCTGACTTGAATCTTCCTTGTGGGATCGACCCCTTGCTTGCTCTATACTATCTTGTGTGTTGTGTTTGAAGCTAGGGTGATTAATTTGTGCGACCGCGACATCGCAACATCGGCGGGTAACTATTACCGACAACATCACCAACGGACTGTGCGAATTCCAAAGAGCGGTGCATTAAATGCATCTCTGACCGCGTCATTTTGCCGACGGAATTACCGACGGTCTGCGAAAAATATGGAGGGGAATACAAAATGTTGGTGCGAAATTCAAAAATTACCAATGAATTTTTGAAACTTCACCGACGGAATAAATTAAAATAATATTATTTTTAATTTCTGTCGGTGAATCCGTTGGTAAAAATGCACTATAAATCCCTATGACCGCCTCTTCAGTTCATTTTTTCATCTTCTCCATTCTTCACCTTTCAGTTTCGATTTTTTTCCTCTCATTTCTTCAAGATTTTTACCTACAATCTCTAACTAGTTTTGTTTTGAATCTTCATCAAATTAAAAGGTATGTGTTTCCTCTATTTCATTTTATGTTAAAGTTTTTTTTTTAGCTATTTTTTTTTTGTTATATTTTTTGTTTTGGTGCATTTTTATAATGTAGATAAAGTCTTGAAATAAACACATTATTAAGGTAAGCATATTTCATTCCTAAAGTCTATAGTTTTTTTTTTAAAAAAATATTCAATATATTTTATTATTGTATTGGCATAATAATTGAATAATTTGTTGAATTATAATTGTTAATGTTGAATTTACCTTAGAATAAATAATTGAATATGTTGGAATAATTAGTAATTTTACTACATTATTGCATGATTTGTGTTTAATTATTTGCATTAATTTTAATTGTTAGTCTAGAGTTTTTTTTTTTTGAATTTATTGAATATTTTTTATTGTTTGTATTTATATAATGATTGAATAATTTGTTGAATTGTAATTGTTAATGTTGAATTTACCTTAGAATAAGTAATTGAATATGTTGGAATAATTAGTAATTTTACTACATTATTGCATTATTTGTGTTTAATTATTTGCATTAATTTTAATTGTTAGTCTAGAGTTTTTTTTGAATTTATTGAATATTTTTTATTGTTTGTATTTATATAATGATTGAATATATTATTAATGTTGAATTTACCTTGTAATTAGTATGAATGTTAAATGTATAGATGTTATATACAATATTAGTATAGATGGAGTCAATTGGTTGTGGCTTTTGTCAATATTTGCAGGTTTGTGAATTTGGGTAGAATCCAGTATAGAGGAAGTGCTGTCGAATTTTTTTTAACATTTGAATTTAATTATATAATTATTCGTATACAATTGTGTAGATGCGTAGAATGAAAACTATAGTTCATCGCTCACGTATGGTCGCAGCTAGTTCTTCTAGTAGCGAGGATGACGTATCCTTAATTGCCTCTCAAGAAGAGGCACCTATGCCACCTACGCCGTCAACCGTTGTTGCCTCTTCCAGTGCGGGTTCACAGCGTAGAGGTGGCATGCCTTCGCAGCGGAATCAATTCACCCGCAAGTACGAGGCACAGTGGAAGGACGACCTTTCAATGTAAGTTTGTTAAGGTTTTAGTTTTTTCTTTTAAATTATAACATAATTTATGAACAACTAATCAATATTTCATTAATTTAATTTATTTTCAGGTTCACAAACATTGAGGCTGCCTAAGTAATATCATTTGCGTTTAAATCGTCGATGGAGATTCCATTATTTCAATGGAGTCAGGTATCCAGACATCCTGAATGGATACCTCAAATCGATGCATCGTTTAACAGATTTGAGGTTGGTGTTAATTTATAACTTCCAGCTTATTTCTAATAATTTATTAATATAATTGTAAATAAATTATCATTTTTATTTATCTAATTATTTATGCACAGCACAAATTCGCCTGGGATAGGACGCATGACAAAGTTGTGAAGAGGGTGTGGGAAAATCACGTGGCAACTAGGTAACATCGAAAACAATACAAGATTTTTTTAGAAAAAAAATTATGTTTCAACGTCTAATTTCTTGCTATGGAAGTAGGTTGCGTGATTTTTGGTATGAATCACAAAAAAAGGCAAAAAAAACCGCGAGAGATAGGGGTCTCCAAGGCTGGAATGACGTGGCGGTTTAGAGGAATTTCGAACCGATATACATCCCGGAAGATATATGGCCGCGCTATCTTGAGCACGTGACATATGAGCAGTTCACATGACGCTCACAGTCCGGTGCTGGCAACCGGAATCGGCCAATTCATGGCTCGGTAACAACGCACACCGGCGGCTCTGTTCCGTTTGCTGCACATGCAAAACGGATGGTAAGATTAATTTAAATGAAATATATCGTTAAATTAATTTGTTGTTAATTAATCTTTTTTTCATTATAGGCTACGTCTCTTGGACGTGAGCCGAGCCCGATGGAGCTGTTTGTGGAGACGCACGTGCAAAGTCAAGACCGCCAAAAGGGGGCGCAACAGTTCGTTGACAACCATGCTCAACACTTCGTGGTATGATTGTTCAACCATTTTATTTTGTAAGTTATTATTTTTATTGAATTGAATATGATGATTACTTTTTTTTTTTTTTCAGGAGACCTATAATAGCTGGTTGAGGGAGAGATATGGGGACGATCCTTTGACCCATCCGGAATTCGATCCGGATTTGTGGATGGAGGTTGGATCGTCTGGTGGACCCGATAAAAATCGGGTTTACGGGCAGTCCAACACTACGGCCGAAAACTTGCGGGCGGCCCGTAGTGTTTCAACCGTTGGGAGCTCCCAATCAGTATCGAACACCCAATCTAAGGAGTTCGTGGCCTTGCAGCAACACACGGCTCAGCTCACCGAAAAATACGACCACCTATCAGCGGAGTATGCACAACAAAAAGCGGAGTATGCACAACAAAAAGCGGATCATGAACAGCTTCGCGAAATGGTCATGAACATGGCATCACAGAGTGGTGATACATGTGCGCCTCATCCTTTTTGGCCGTATAACTACCAGCCTCCTCCTCCTCCTCCTCCTCCTCTAGCTCCACCTTTATATTAATTTGTAATAAATATTATTTACTTTTAATAGTTCATTTAATATTTTTTTTGAAACACATTCAGTTTGTAATGAATATTATTTAACTTTATTTTTTTTGTTTTTGATGTTTAATAAAAAATTTATTTGCATAATTGGTTTTTATTACCATTAATTTATATAATTTTATATTATGTATTCTAATTTTTTTAAAAAAACATATTTAAAAATAATCACAGAGGGTTTTACCGACGAAATATATCCGTCGGTATTTGACAGTAGCTGCCACAGTCACTGACGAATTTACAGACGGATATATTCGGTCGGTATTTCACACTCACCGACAACTTTACCAACAGACTTAATCCATCAGTATTTGACAGTACCTGCCATAATGACCGATGAATGTACAGACGGATATCTTCGGTTGGTATTTCAAACACTCACCGACAACTTTACCGACGGTATGTATCCGTCGGTATGTCACACTATCACCAACGGGATAAATCCGTCGGTATATTTCAAGCGGGAAACTTTTTTTTTGGAGCGCAATTTTTCGTCTGTAAAACCATCAGCAAATGTTTTTTTTGTGTTGCCGACCGATATAGCGATGGACGGTGGTATTACCGACGAACGAAAAGCCGACGGACGTATTCCATCGGTGAGGACATCGGTAAATAAATTACCGACGAACTCTTAATCACATACCAACGAAATATTTCCGTCGGTAAAACTGTGAAATCTTGTAGTGAAAACCTCCTTGTTCTTGGAGGAAAACCCGCCATTCAACATCATGCATGCCATGAGAGTTATGTTTTTTCGTGAAAGATGGAACCACTATGTTGTTGATTCCAAGTGAATGGAATCCACTGTGAATTTTATTTTTTTCCTGAAAGATGAAAACCACTGTGTTGTTATTTCTGAATGGATAAAAATTTCAGTGTGACTGTTCCTAAATAAATGGGAACCATTGTGTTGTTATTTCTAAATGGGCATTGCTATCTCAAATTATACCCGTAGTATTTTATACGGTTTAAGGTTCTATAAGAATTGGATTGCGGTAAATTGTAATATGAAGTAACGATATGCATTTTCTTTATAATTGAATTAGAAATTTATTAATTATATATGTATGTTGCACAAGGCCATCTCATGTTGCAGGATAAACATGAGAAGCTTATTTTAGTCTAGCTGTAGGAAACCTTTTAGTTATGTATTTCATTTTGTAATATAAACCTATAGTTCCATTTTGTAATTAATGTCTTTCAAGCAATCTATTTGGATAGTTAAGAATTGAGTGTTAATCAACTGAATTTTAACATTTCACTTAATCTCATGTTACATTATTCTCTATAAATTTACTTATGGGAAGTGTCATGCCTACTAATGTTATGGATTGAGTTATGGAGTGTGACGAGAATGAAGGGAAATTGAATTGCGTTAATGTGTGGTTCTGAAGGGCATGATAAATGTCGATTTGTTTATGGGGGGAATTTCAGTAGAAAAAATTGTCTTTTTTCCAATAGTTAAACATGAAAATGCATGAATTATGGAAAAATATTGAATAGGAGGTTGGGTCAAAATGGTGAATAAATAATGATGAAATATATACATGAAGAAGCCTTTTTAGCATAGTTCATTCTAGGATAATAATTCATTTCCGACACAGATATTGATTTCACATGTTACTCATTACTTTATTCTTGTACATATATATTTACACGTAAATAAACTCATTTAAAAACAATAATAATAAAATTTATTCAATCCATTGACATTAAAAAACAATATTATTTTTATGTTTACTCCCAACATCATCTCTTTTCTACTCAATGTAACTCATAACCTATCAATACATGTTTCAAAATAATTCATCTTTCCTATAATTTTCTTAACAACCTCCTTCTTTAATTAATTTCACATAACATTTACAAGGATTTTTAAAATTAAAGCCCACACCATTTAAAATCCATCTCCTTAGCTAAACCCACATCATAATTAAAATATAACACACACACACACACACACATATAATCCACCTTCTTTTTTCTCTATTTTTTCTAATATATAAATCACATACTTTGAAACAATTTAAACCATCACAATACACCAATATACATAAATCACAAGCAATGTACATATTTCCCCTACCTTATCATAAGAATCCTATTTAACATATACTTAAATTCCAAAAAAAAAAAAAAATATAACTAACCAATTCTTTTCCAGTCATCACCACACTAACAATTCACATTTATTACTTTCATTTTATAAACAATTTATAAAATAAATATAATTGACCAACTCTTTCTCGGGCATCACAACACTAACAATTCACATTTATTACTTCCATTTTATAAACAATTTATTCAATTTTCAACCAATTCTTAATATTATAAAATTGGTTGGCCTTTAGGTTTATTGAGCCACTATAATTCTTCCTTAAATTGTTCATGAATTTAGATTAAAAATAAGCTAGTCTAACTCAATTCATCAATTATAAATCAATGATATAATTTCTCCAATTATTCACATATACTCTAATTTACAATATACAAAAAAAATAAATTAAAATTTGGTAAAGTAATTTAATTCATTTTCAATCGTTTTTTTTTCATAACAACACATATATTTCATACAGTTCCTAACATTTAACACAAAAGAAACAACTTTCAATTGACAATAATCTTGGCTGACCCTAGTTCTTCTTTACCATAATGATTCCTTCTTCATTTTTCTATGAATTTGTATCTATTATAACTTATTCCAACTTAATTGGTTTAATTTCTATCAATTTTGCAATTCCCTCAAAATTCAACAATAGACCTTAAATCAAAGAATTTTGATCAAAATCATTTAAACTTCACTCAAACTTGGATAGATGAGTTTACTTGTTGATTATTTGAACTTCAAATGCCTCCTTGGTTAGTTTCCACCAATCATTCTCATTATTCCTCTTAAAACTCTTACTTTCTCACATCAAGTTAATTTTTCTCTCACTTAATTCTCCCTCCAAATAAGGTGTTTATGTGTTTAAAACCAAAAAACCCACTTATGTTATACAAAAAAAACTAGTTTCCTTTAAAAAAAAATTAGGTGGGAGAACAAAAGAAGAAGAAGAAAGTTTTTCTTCTCTTCTCATAGCTGACGGCCTCCCTAATAAAGGAAGAGTTGGTTCTTTTCATGTGTTTGGTATTGTGGTAGCTGTTGTGGTTGTGGTTTAAAAAAAATTATTTTATAAAAAGTACTTTTAGTTGAGGTTGGTTTGAAAAAATATATGTTTGGTTAAAACTGTGGTTGAAATTGAGGTTGAATAAAAAGTAGTTTAATGTGTTTGGTTAAAAGAATGTTTTTTAAATTGAGGTTATATATATATATATATATATATATATATATATATTGATGGTTTTTAATTTAAATATTGTAGAGTTAACTATTGTTATTACATCATGAAATAAATAATATTGATATCAAATATTTTTTTATTATTCCATTAAACTATGTGTAATTTCATTACGTATGAAATCTATCCAACAAGGACAATATTTTTCATGGTTTCTTAAGCGCGCAACAACAAAAATTGAATTTTTTGTTACGTCAACAAACGATCTCCTTATAATTTTTTGAATAAAACACAATTACAAAGAAAAATAAAAACTGAATTTTTTTTAACTGGGTCGGACCCGGCAAGAACATAATTGGGCTTGCGATCAAATTTTGTAAATGCTACGTCATTAAGCGATCTCCTTTTAATTTATATAGTGTTATTAAATAATATTAAATACTATTTTTTCGAGTAAAATATAAGTTTAAAAAAATAATTTTTTTTAATATAAGTAGTTATTCACCTGGCACTGTTCATGTGAACAGTGCCCAAGTGAATCATCTGGGCACTGTTCACTTTGAGTGAACAGTGTCCATGTTAATTAATTCATCTGGGCACTATTCACTCAAAGTGAACAGTGCCCAGATGAATTATCACCTAGTTGCAAATGTGAGAAGCAGCTCTCACGAAACTGTGTTTCACTAAAAATATATATGGGTCCCATATAAAAAGCAGTTGAATTTTTATGTTACCAAACTTGTTGTTTACGCGGTGAGCTTCAAAAGCAGAAGTTACCGCGTAAATAAACACCCTCTTATTATTGTTCTACCACTAGTTATGTTTCATGAGTGTTTTTCAAATAAATCTTTCAGCTCCCGATCTAACTTGAAATCGAATTTAATCCATAATTATCCATATGCTTTTACTATCATGCATAACACTTTATTTCCAATTTTATATTATTTATTTTATTATATTATATTTTCTTTTGTCGATCCGCACCATTCAAGATAAATTTCATGCACCTTTATATTGTAGCATTTATAATCTTTATGTCCATTTAATACTTATTTTGGCTCATATTGATTGTCGTTTACTTATTTTCTATTTATTTTATTTTCTTTTAAACGTTCATGAAATTTCAAATTTCACGGGATTTACAAAATTGGAAGAATTTTGTAATGTGGCAAGGGTATCAATCAGTTTATGATGTTTTTGGAATTGATTTTTTATGGCATAAGAACGTTTTTTAATATTATAGGATTTGTGTTGATGAAATATATGAAATTGGAGTTGATTTTATATTGTAGAAAAAGTGTTTGATGAAATACCAAATTTTAATCTTTTCTAATTTTTAGAAAATTTGTAATATTAGTTTGATGAAAATATTGTAGTCATTAAATTGAATATAATACTAAACCTGTAAATAAAAAAATATTTTTTATTTATTTTTATTTTTGGCATCAAAGTGTTATAAAATTATTAAGCTTTTAGGATGTGAAATATAATTTTTTAAAACACGAAAGTAAAGTAAGAAAACAGTAAAACTATAAATGGTTCAATGTGATTTTTCCAAAAAAATTAAAAAAACATTATGAAATTATAAAAAAGTACTCTCTTTAAATTTTAAAAACTACAAAAAACAAAAGCTGTTCAAAATACTAAAAATTATTTTAGTTTTAATATATTTTATAATATTGGGCTTATCAAATAACAAAAACCAATCATTTTAATATAAGATGTATTTAGGGTATGTTTAAAAGTGTGGTAGAGGTTAATTTTCAAAGTACTTTTCACTCAGAAATGTATTAAAATAAATTTTTTTATTTTTTAATATTTGTTTTTGATATTAATGCTTCAAAACTATTTAAAAACATAAAAAATTAATTTCAAGCAAAAAATACATTTAAAATTTTTCAGAAATATGGTCCAGTCGTATTTTTAAAAACACGGATAAGCAAGTAAAGCCATCAATGATCAGCTTGTAAACCCATTACAAGCATCTTACATTAAATGGACTCGTGGAAAATTAAAAGTTGTGTTTGGTATGACATTTTTTTTTAATCAACACTTAATTTAGTTTGTTAAAAAAAGGTACTAAGTATGTTGAATAAAAAATTAACTTTTTATTTATAATATCTTCTCTCTGCATTAATGTATTTTTATTCAACTTTTACTAAACATATTTCTAACGTAACTATTTTTGTTATTAATCATTTATGAAGAAATAATTTTTTTGAATTAGGAGTCTCATTCGGAATTTAGTTTTCACGTCACTTTTATAGATATTCCCAGCAAAGAGCACAAAAATATATAGCACATGTGAAACAGATTGAAGTTAAGCATGCATATGAGTTATGTCAGCAGCGAGCTAGAAGAAACTAAAATATATATGTGTAGAAAGTCCAACAAATTACAGTAAAGAACCATGAAAGAAATATTTGTATGGCTCCCTAAGTACTGTCAAACCATAATAATTCCCCAAAAACCCTTGATTGTATACTGATAATCATATGGCAAATGGCCTGGCTAGCTAGCTAGAAGCAGAATACTATAAATATATATATATAGATAGATATATAGATAGATAGAATATGATCACCAATTCGATGCTACTGCTCTTAGAAAGCTTTGTGATAAAACCCATGAATCCTCTTCCAAGACTCCTCCCTTTGCATCTTCAGCTGCTTGTAGAAGTTGCCAATGAATGTCTCGGCTTTTGTGAATAACTCTTGCCCACTAATTCCACCAACTTCTCCTTCTGCTTCTTCTTCATGCTCTTCAGTCACATCTTCCACTGCTTTAGTACCGTGATCGCCACCTCCTATAAAGAAAAGGCTTGGCAAGGAGGGACATTTTTTTACTTTATGATCCACTTTTACAACAGTGCTAACAATATTCTCGGATGAAGATTTTTCAAGAACCTTGGCCTTAGCAGGAGCTTCATTAGCCTGATCAGTAGTGGAGGCTTGATATTGATCTGGAGGTGCCATCACAAATGATCTCGCAGGCTTTGTTGTCAGAGGAACAACAGCATGCTTTTTGTACTGCTCTACAGGCTTGGAGAAGGCCGCCGAGATAAGGCCAGCTTCAACTCCAAGAGCTATAATGAGCAGATTCATAATGAAGTAGAGATACTTGGGCCTCAACGAGGAGGATATGAGAGGTGTCACAAAGAGAAGCGCAGCTAGGATAGAAAGCATTAGAATTTGAGACCTTTTCAACTTGCTCATAGCTAGCTAGAGCTATTGACTGGGGACAGTAATACTGATTTAAGAGGTAATGTACGGGTGGTCTGCAATTTGGTGCTTGAAGAATGATTATTTAATTGGTTCTGAGTAGAAACCAAGTAGAGGCTTTTGTGCGCGCGCGCGTGTGTTTGTGTTTGTGTTTGTGTGTGTTGAGAGAGAGAGAGAGAGATCACCGGAGGCAGAGGGCTGAGCAAGATAATGCTTGAGATTTGGAACTTGCCGTGTGTATATATAGTGATGGCAGCATTTTAGTAATATCAGTCAATAATAAAACAAGGAAAGATAATGATTTTTATCAAAAGAAAAAAGAAATCCATAAATTAAAGAAAAGGGAGTGGGGAGGGTATTATCTTGTCATAAGATCCGTATTTATTTTTCCTTCTTTCTAATTAATAATACTTCAGAATAACATTTCACTTTCATCGCTCAAGTGTATCAACCAATTCGATGCTTTAACATATTCACTGTATATCGTAAAGATAGTTGAGATGTTCAGAATGGTATATTCAAAGAACTAGAAGAAACATCTTCTTACTTTATGAGAAGTGATTGGAGTTTATTTAATTATCCAACTTAATTTAGTTTTAATCAAGACCGAAGCTAGAAATTTTTTCTTAAGCTACTAAGAAAACACATAGAAATTATTTTTTCAAGATCAAATAGTAATTCTTGTACATAAATTTTTCAAGTTAACAATAAAATTTTAACCAAAATATACAAATCAAATGAAAAAATAAAGTTCAAAGTATATAAAACTAAAGTGAAAATAAAAAATAAACTATATTATCGAAGTTGCACTTTTTAATGTTTTGTGGAATATAATTCATCTTTAATCAAATCTGAATTGATATCTTCAACAAGCTTTCATTCAATATAAATCATCATAGAATCTATTAAGAACTTCTTTTCTATTTTATTGTGAAGCATAATTTTAACATGTTTCATAGCTAAAAATGTTCGCTTTATGGTGGTAATGAAAATAGGCAAAATAAAAAAAAAAGACGAATCAATTTATCAATCAAATGATAGTGTTGTGATTTATTTGTTTCAACTTATCCTCAACATAATTAAGAAATGATAGACATATTCTGAAAGCTCTCATAATGAATCACATCAATATGATAATGCTTTCGCTGAGATTTCAAATAATACATCTCTTATTCATTGAAATTTTTAGGATAAAAACTCTCACCAAGCTTGCAAATAACATCATCTTTAAAATGATTTAAAGTTATCCTTAGGTTCTAAGGCATAGCTAAATTCAAGGAGTTCCACTATCTCATCACTGAATCTATAATTTAACTCTTCCAACTGAAAATATATTGTTGAGTTCAATATATGATAATGATAGTGTTGATAGATTGTCTTTTGATGACATGAATGACCTGTAGTCTTTTTATATGAAGCATTCATTATAAGCAAACTACGTGATACAACCTAGGAAAGGTCAAATTCGGATTTTGACGTAAAATGTGCAACTATCCAGTTTTACAACAACAATCATACTTCTCAATTCGACCGTTGGATAGAGCTGAAATTCTACGTGGAGTCTCCTGACATGTTTTCCTACCTTGGGTTAAAATTTCAGGTCAATTGGAGTTCGGAAAGACATCTCAATACGGGTCAATAGAGGTTGTACGAATTTTGTTATTTACTTCATTTTGACTTGTGAACTTCCTATTTGGCAAGGATCCTTTTCCTATAAGGATATGGCAGCTTGTTTTGG
Source organism: Populus trichocarpa (assembly GCF_000002775.5). Classification (NCBI taxonomy): domain Eukaryota; kingdom Viridiplantae; phylum Streptophyta; class Magnoliopsida; order Malpighiales; family Salicaceae; genus Populus; species Populus trichocarpa. The sequence continues at coordinate 10,928,244 of NC_037295.2, forward strand.
GAATCTCCTAGCTCTACAAGGATCTTTAATGGGCTGCAATATAATTTCTAAGTGTGGTAAGGATTCATAAATGTTTCAAAATTCTTTTCTTACAAGGATTCCTTATTCATCCTAGCTACAACAAGGAAAGAAAGTCAGCAATTTATTCTCCTAATTAAGTAAGGTAGTTGGTCGGATTTTATTCCTAAAGAGAGAAGGATTATTTAATGCTTTCCATAACTTAGGAAGGAAAGTAATTAAATCAGCAACACAGAAGGAAATTTATTTTCTTATTTATCCAAGTTAAACAAGGAAATCCAAGCTAATCAAAGACATCAAAGGGGGAAGCAACACAAATTTTCCAAATCAGATTTCTCCTAGTTTATTTAAGACTTCTTAAGGGTGAAAAATCTGATTCTAGCATATTTAAGATGATAATTTTTGGATTTTTATTATTTTCTTCTTAGTCTTTGGGTTATTATTACTTATTTGGGTCAGTTGTAAGTGGGCTTCATATACACCTAAGGGGGGTCCATTAGGGTTTAATTAAGTCTATAGTTAGTATAAATAAAGGCATAACCAGACATGTAAGGTTACACAATTCATATTAATAAAACTTCTTGTTTGCCGCACTTTGTGTGTGTGTTGGTGAGATAATCTTCCTTCCATGGTTCTCTAAAGAACTGAAAACCACTTATCGAAGAAGAACTGGCTTTGTAGTGTCATCCCTATACTTCTCGTTCATGAATCAATATTCGTTGGGTGGGGGTTTTCTGTTTCCAATAGTGTTGGTACCTAGATACAAGTTATCTTTGTGTTACACTCCTATCAAACCTGATTTACTTGGCTTTCCGGGAATAGATGTCTTTGCGTGTGGGTTGCGTGACCACGTGATCACGAGGTTCGCATCACTACGATTATAAGCAAACTCAATTGTGAAAAATCAGTAGTAGATTATAAGCAAAAATGAATGGTAATCAATCTTTCCAGCTCTTAAGATTCTTTTGAATGACAGTATTTATAAGTGTAGTTAAAGCCCTATTGATTATTTTTGTTTGACTGTCAGCTTATGGATGACAAGTAATTGAAAACAACAATTTAGTTCCCAACTTTTCCAGTAAAACCTTCTAAAAGTAGCTAAGAAACTTTACATCACAATCTAAAACTATATTCCTAGGAACCCCATGAAGTCGTACTGTCTCTATAAAGAATAAATCAACAACGTTGGTTACATCATCAGTTTTATGACATGCTATGAAATGCGTCATCTTAGAAAACCTATCAACAACCACAAAGATATAGTCCCTTACTCTTTTGACCTAGGTAAACCTAAAACAAAGTCCATGGAAGTATCTACCCAATGTTCTTAAGGTACAAGTAAACGAGTATACAAACTATGCGGTAAGACCTTAGACTTAGCTTTTCTATATGTAATACATCTATCACATACTCTTTGCACATGACATTTCATTTTAGGCCAGTAAAAGTGTTCATACAATACATACAAAGTCTTAGCAATACCAAAATGACCGATTAAACCTCCCTCATGAGCTTTACAAACAAGTAATTCACGCCTAAATCTATTAGGCACACAAAGTCTATTTTCTTTAAACAATTATCCATCAAGCCTATAGAACTTTCCAAAAGCTAAATTTTCATATGCATGAAATACATTAGCAAAATTGCCATCATTCACATACAATTCCTTTACATTCACAAATCCTAACAAATTAGCATTCAAGGTAGATAAAAAAGCATACCTTCGCGGTAACGTATCAACCACTATATTTTCCTTATCTTGATTGTATCTGATCACATATGGGAATGTTTCAATAAATCTCACCTACTTTACATGTTGTCGATTCAGCTTACCTTGTCCTTTCAAATGCTTTAATAATTTATGATCTAAATGAATCACGAACTCTTTTGGCCATAAGTAATGTTGTCATATCTTTAAAGTTCTCACCAATGCATAAACCTCCTTATCATAAGTAGGGTAGTTCAATGCTACACCATTGAGCTTTTTGCTAAAATAAGCAATAGTTTGTTTATTCTACATCAAAACAGCTCTAATACTCCTTAGGCATCACATTTAATCTCAAAAGCTTTCGTAAAGTCAGGTAAAACTAATAAAGGTGTTGAATAAAGTTTTTCTTTCAACAAGTTAAATGCATTATCTTATTCAATATCCCTATTTAAAACCAACTGACTTTTTAATAATCTTAGTGTTTGGTGCAGCTAATATGCTAAAATCCTCAACAAATCTCCTATAGAAACTAACCAAACTATGGAAACTTCTTACCTCAGTCACAGATTTAAGTGTAGGCTAATCTCGGATGGCCTTAACCTTGTCTTCATCCATCTCGATACCCTGTTCAGTTACAACATATCCAAGAAACAAAATTTCCTCCATGTAAAAGGTACGCTTCTTAAGATTAGAATATAATTTCTCACTATGTAATACACTAAGTACACTATACAAATGATCAAGATGTTAATTCAAGTTCTTGTTATAGATCAGGATGTCATCAAAATACACAATCATAAATTTACCTATAAATACATGCAACACATGAGTGAATTTGTAAGTCAAAACAACATGATAATCCATTCATGCAAACCATTCTTAATCATAAATGCAGTTTTCCATTCATCCCCTTCTTTCATCATAATCTGATGGTGCCCACTTTTCAAATTAATTTTAAAGAAAATACATGATTCGTGTAACTCATCTAGCATGTCATCAAACCTAGGGATAAGATGTCTATACTTTACCGTTGTGTTGTTAATGGCTCGACAATCAACATATCCTTCATGTTCCATCCTTCTTAGGCGCAAAACACTAGCACATCATAAAAGCTCATACTCGCATGAATATACCCCTTCATCATCAGCTCATCAACTTTCTTTTGAAACTCTTTTGTTTTCTCAGGATTACTTCTATAGGTTGGTTTGTTAGGAATTGCAACTCTAGGTACAAGGTCAATATGTTGTTCCATTCCCCTCAATGGTGGTAATCTGTTAAGAATGTCTTTAGAAAATATATCATCAAAATCCTGCAATAAAGAAATAACCACATTAGAATTAAAGTAAATCTCCTTATACACAAGTAAAATCATTGGCTTGTTAGTATAAACACAGATTTGATCTCACCCTTTCTTGCATAGAAATTTGGTTGTTTCCTTAATTTTTTTCATACAAAGATCACTACTCACACTTATTTTCTTCACTCCTCGGGTCTTACCTCCACTTTCAATCAATTTAATTATTGATTTAGAATTAGCCAAATCTAACAGTCGTTTCTCACCATTGTCCTTACATGAATTTTCACTCTCCTCAACCTCACATTCCTTTTTCAACTTTAATTGATCATCAAACGTTTGTTTTGGGGATAAAGGTGCAAGAGTGATGGTTCTACCACCTTTTACAATATTGTATATATTTCTAAATCCATCATGAATAGACCTCCTATCAAACTACCATGAACACCCCAAAAGTAAATGACTAGCATGCATTGGAACCATATCACACATAACATCTTCAGAATATCTACCAATAGCAAAGGAAATCAACACTTGTTTAGTGACCTTCACCTCACCACATTCATTCAACCACTACAATCTTTAATGCTTATGATGCTTCCTAATATTCAAATCTAATTTCCTAATGAGAGTAGTACTAACGATATTGGCACAACTGTCTCCATCAATTATCATACTACATACCTTGTTTTGGATGTAACACCTAGTGTGAAAGATGTTCTCCCTTTACTAATCTACATTATCCTATTTTACTTATGCATTCAAAACATGCCTTATAACCAATGTGTCTCTCTCAACTTGATATTTAATCTCTATATCCCTATAATCCTTCAAAGGTGGCATATCATCAACATCATATTTTTCACTTTCAGATTCAATCTCACCATGTTTCATGATCATTGTTCTCTTATTTGGACATGGAGAAGCAATGTGTCCACTCCCCAAACACCTAAAATATTTTATATCATGATTACATATAGTTTGTGAATTAGTTTTACCTTTCTCATCAGTAGGCATCTCCTTCTTGGCCTTAGGTTGTTCGACCTTAGCATCCATAAAGGACTTTAGTTGGGCAGCCTCTTCTCTCTTTAGATTCAGCCTTCAAGCTGATGAAGAAGATGTCGAACTGATATGTGGTCTTACACTACCCTTTCTCTTGATTTGTCTCTTCACCTTTTTTATCATATGTACCATGTCCTCCAACTCCACATAATGTTATGACTCTATAATATTAGCAATGTCTTTATTTAGCCTATTAAGAAATATAACTATGGTGACTTTGAGTTACTTATTTTACAAGGATTTCATATCAAACAAGAAGAATTAATTGTTCAAAAACTAATTCTTATTTGACAAAGCATTGGGCTTTTATTCAGCAAGGATTCTTCAACAATTATTTCTCTTGGGTATTTTTCACTATCATTTGCCGTAATGGATGACAAATAATCTTAGACTATTGTTTTATTTGTTTTTATTATATTAAACTTATTTTAATTAGTTTAGGCTTTATTTAAATTAGGTGCATTTCTGACCCATTAGTTTTAATATTTATATATAAATATTCTTATGTAATGATTTTTATTCAGTTTATGAAATTTTCTCAAAGTTGTCGCATATTGTGTGCTTTATTTCTTTTTTTGTGGTTGAGTGATTATCATACTAAGTTCTTGATTAAACTTGCAAACTCTTTGAATAATTGATCAACTTGGTTTTGATTTATACCTCTCGTTCGGGTCTTGTTATAGGTATAGGGTAGGGGTGATCAATTACATATAACTTTGCTTCTTCAAAGCAAGGTTCTTGTTAGGTTAAATTGCAAACTTTTCTTCAAACCTCAAATTAGCAATCTAAGGGACAATTCTGCATTAGTTTGGTATCAAAGCACAACTAATTTCATATTATAAATTTTCATTGTTACAATTAATTCTAAGGTATTTTTAGATCTTGCCATAACTAGGGTTTTCTTTAGATCTTGTCGTATATAGGGTTTGTTTTCTTTCTCTCTTTTTTGGTTTATTTCTCTCTAAGGTTTCGACTAATACAAAAAAAAAAGGAAGAAAAGACTCATTCTTGATTAATCTTCGTTGTGTGTTTGATTTAAATAAAAAAAGAGGATGAAAATTGATTGTGGTAAGAAAAAGTCCTGAAGTTGACAAGAAAATGCATACAAAACAATAAATTGTGTTCATCTTTGTGACTTGAGAAATCCAACATACACACATACACATAAACATATGTACATAAGAACAAAATAAAAAAGAATCAAAATTGCAATCTTGGAGAAAAAATTTGGAAATCGTGGATCTTGCATGAATTAGGGTTTAAGTGAAAGTTGTCTTGGAAATTCTTAGTGATCTTGATTGATTTTTTACAAATTTTGGTAGAATAGAATTATCTTGCATCAATTTCTTTAGTTTCTTGATTTCTTGCATCGTTTCTTTATTTTTTAGAGTTTCGTAGATTTTATTGTTTCTTAATAATAATTCTTACTTTTATTTCATTTCTTTATTCTCATCATTATACTTGCACAAATTTACATTGCTACTTGTAAGTTTGTCCTCAAGTTTTGTTTTGAGAAGTTTGAATATTGATTCCTGAGTTTTTAAACATAAAATAAATCATTGTGTAGTTTAGTTAATTGTTTGATAAGTTGTTAAGTTACCTTTAAGAACCAAAGTACATGAATAGAGTGGTAAAAGGCGTAGTGAAACTATTAGAGTAAAAAGCCTAATAAATTATGTGAAACACGAGAGTGAATTTTATTATGAGAGTAAACACATGGGGTTTGTGTGAGCAAAAAGTTTCTCTATTACTAACCTTTATTTTAGGTATAAACAACGTCTTTAAAAAGTGTTGAACAAAAAAGAGCAAGAATTGTAGAGGAAAGGTAGGATAAAATAAAAGTTATAAAGGAGGTGTTAGGTGTTAATGAGTAAGTTTGATAAGATGATTAGTAGACAAAGAGTTCCTATTCGTAATGAAAAGAAAGTTGAAATGCCTACCATTAGGGCTATAGTGAATGATGAGAGTATGGGTGATAATTTTAAAGAAGAAGATGAGGAAGATGATGTAATTGATTATAGTAGAGAATTTTAAATGCAATAAAATCTTGTGTATGAGTCACAACCTAGAAAGAGAATAGGAGATAGGTGACAACCAACTAATATATTCGGCCAGGGTAGGATTTCTAAGGAGCATGATGGTTTAGATCATAATTTGGGTGGTATTAAACTCAAAATTCTTGGGTTTTAGGGAAAGAGTGATCTAGAGAGGCTTATTTGGATTGGGAAAAGAAAATGGAGTTTGTGTTTGATTGCCATATGTATTAAAAAAAAAAATTAAATTGGTTATGGTTGAATTCACTAATTATGCAATTAGTTGGTAGGATCAACTTGTTACAAGTAGAAGGCGTAATGGATAAAAGCCAATAGGAACTTGGAAGGAAATGAAGACAATCATAATGAAAAAGTTTGTACCTACTCAATATTATAGAATAAATTACAAACTTTATCTAAGGGTTATAGTAGTGTGGATGGGTACTTTATGGAGATGAAAGTAGTTATGATTAGAGCTAATATTTTTGAGGATAGAAAAGCCACAATAGCTAGGTTTTTGAATGGATTAAATAAAGTTATTGCTAATGTGGTGGAATTGCACCATTATGTGGAGATTAAAGATATGGTATACATGGTTGTAAAAATGGAGAAACAATTGAGGAGAAAGGGTAGTGCAAAACCTAGTGGATATCCAGGTTTCTTTCAAGTTGGAGGTCAAATTTTAGAAGAGAGGGTAATTCACAAGTGAAACCAATGACTTCACCAAACCTTTATTTGTTAGGAAGCAAGTTACAACATTGGAGTAAAAGGAGAAAAATATTGCTCACTTGAAACATAAGTAAGAAATTAGATCTTTTTTATGTCAAGGGTTTAACCATTATGCACCTGAATTTCCAAAGAATCCATTAGGAGTGTCCATCGGGTATATTCTAAGGCCTAAAACAAAATAGATCCAATATAAGTTCAATGGACTAAGTTAAGAGATTTGGGTTAAAAAGGTTCAAATCTGTCAGTCTGAAACTTTATTTACTTGTTGGGTCATATCCGAAGCTGCAGGAGGATTTTGGATGCGATTCTAATTAGGTTGGAAGCTAGACATGTTTACCTTTCTAATGATATATGGTAGGCCTACTAATTCATCCAGATGAGAGAAAACAATGTGGTTGAAGTTGGATCTAGAACCTGCCACCAAAGTACAAAAATGGAAAAGACATTGTGTCCTTAAGAGTTATGGATTTCATTCACTACAATGAGTCCTTAATACTATTGGGAACTTATATGGTGTAAATCCCGGGAAAAATCAAGGCTGGATTAAATTAAAGAAAATAAACTAAACTAAAAAGAAGTGGGGGCAAAACGAATACACTTAAAGAAAATGGGGCCTAAATAAAAATAATAATAAATAAATAAAGATCTGCAGCTATCATAAAGAAAGAAAAGAGGGAGTTTTTGTATCTATTTTTTTACAAATCAAGAGAGAAACACACAAAATTCCGAGAACCCATCCAAGATCAAGGGTTATTCATAGAATAAACACTGGTGGGCAAGGGATTAACAAGAAAATTTAAACAAGAAGAGAAGAGGGGAGGGCCAACTGTCATTAGAAAGAAAAGGAGGGAGTTGAAGATCGAAACCTTGATTCGTACCGGGTAAGGTGTTCTAAACATGGTTTTATGAGTTGTTTCAAAGTCGATTATAAATTGATGCCTGGATGTTAAATTATAGTTAAGGTTCTTAGACTTGAATTTAGAGAAAATATATAAGTCGCTAAATTAAATAACTTCAGGTGTTGTGTGTATTAAGGTTGACGAATCTGGACAATTTCATCTCTTCACTTTCAGAGGGATTTCGGGTAGGAGGATGAAGGAATTAAAATCAGGTTCCTCATAGAAATTGTAGTTTTAGATGTCGACTAACTAAGAAAATTGATCTTGTTCAATTTGGAGTTATAAAACTCCAGCTATAGGTCACCAACCGAGACTGGGTCACGACAGACCCTGTAGGGTAATAGGTCTGGTTCATTGATAAACAATTTAAACTGCCTTGGAGGCAGATCTGGGTTCTCCTTCCTTCAGAGAACTTATAGCCTCATGTCTTAGCTTCTAACGAGACTAATCTCGCTTGAAACAGAGTTCTATTACTCTAGATACAATTAAACATCCGAGGAGAAGTTGGACAGTAACAGTTCAAATATTTAGACAGTAACAGTTCAAAACAAGACAGTAGCGGTTCAAAAACAAGACAGTAACAGTTCAAATGTCTAGACAGTAACAGTTGGACAGTAACAGCTCAAATGTCTAGACAGTAACAGTTCAAAAACAAGACAGTAACGGTTCAAATGTCTAGACAGCAACAGTTGGACAGTAACAGATCAAATATTTAGACAGTAATAGTTCAAAATAAGATAGTAACGGTTCAAAACAAGATAGTAACAGTTCAAAACAAGACAGTAACGGTTCAAAAACAAGACAGTAACAGTTGGACAGTAACAGTCCAAATATAAAGAAAGGAATGATAACTATGGTTGGACAAATAACGACAATATTAATGGGTGAAATGAGAAAAACATAAAATATTAAGAAATGACTGAAAGAAAGACTTATTGATTGTTGATATGGTTACTATAAAACATAGTTATAAAACCCGACCCGGCCATTGACCCGGTAAAGTGACTGGGTCACGGGTCTTGTGGGTCAACCAAGGTCAACCCGGGTCCACCCGGATAAAACACCAAGACACACGTTAATATAATTGTTTTGATATAAAATATCATATTAACATATATGCTAGCATAATTATCAAGAAAATATCACATTAATATATGTACTATCATAATTAATTAGCATCAATAGATTAGAATGTGCATTTGTCTTCAAATAAACAAATCTTTAACATAATTTAAAGATATTAAAGACAAGGATAATAAAATAACAAGTTGTTCTAGAAATAAATAAAGTAACATGATAGATATAAGGTGACAACATCCAAAATCCAGTTTGCATTAGAATCCATGAATCAACATCCTAACTCCACTTTGCATTAGAATCCATAAATCAACATCTTCAGCTGCATAAAAAAGTAAAAGATTTTAGAACATGCTAAACACTTAACATTAATAGAATTGTAAAAAGAGAATGGTAAAGTACAAGACCTCATTGGAATGACAACACTTTTCTAACATAACATCTTTACTTGGGTTGAATATAGGCATTAAGTTCTTTAGTGTCCATAGGAGCAAAATTTGAATCAAATGTCAATGGAATTGAGCCAACCTCATTAATGCCTATCAAAACATCATCATTCTCCTCTGTATCTTCATCATCACATTTATCTTCAATCTTATTTATATTTATCAAATCTACAATTGAAACATAATTAACCAATAAACATTACATGTTAAACAATAATTCATTTTCAAACAAAGTTATAACTAAAGGATCAAATCTTCTATTACCTTCATTTAAAGTATCTTGAATGGTCATAGTTGATAAATCATGGTGAAAGATTTTTACTTCTTCGGTTGTTAAAGATGATGGATTATCTTCTACTACCCAATTTTCAGTGTTAGAAAATGCCTCAAAATTAATTGGATCATAATTCCGTCATTTCCAATAATTTCTACAAAATCAAAGTATAAGTATTAATGATGTTACTTAATAATATAAATAACTTTTAAAGAATTAGAGAAAAGAAAATACTTTTGTTTTAACCTCAAATTGTAGTGGACATAAACTAGGTCATTGAGTCTGTGATGCTCCAATCAATTTCTCTTCTTAGAGTGGATGTGCTAAAAAATACTCCAATTTCTCTCACATCCTGAAGAACTACAAGTTTGACTTAAAACTCGTATAGCTAGCTTTTGGAGATTTGGAGCACAAGTTCCATATAGCACCCACCATTCATCTATATACAAAATCAATAAGTAAGATTATGTCAAGATAATATTTTTAAATTACATTGAATATGAAAATAATAATATACCTGGAGGTAAAAGGGTGCAATCATTTCTCGCGGACACTCTACCAAAGTCATGTTCTGCATTCCTAAACAACTTTTTTTTTTTTTTTATCAAATGTAAGTATTGTATAGATCAAAACGTTGCAAGACAAGCTTGCGAAACAAGCTGGAAACCAGCAGTACATAGGAACATAAATATCCAGGCAAAAGGAAAACAGAACAGAATAGCCTGGGGGAACAGCCTCCCACCAAGCACAAGAGAAAACCAGCCTAAGCAAACAAACCGTCAGTTATAACCGAAGGAAACAAAAGCAATTACAATACAATTACAATGACTCAAGCTAGCAGCAAAGAATAACAGCCAGCTATCAATAGCAAGAGTCCATAAACCGATTGGGGGCCCCATCAGCAAAGTGAAGCACGTGAAAATGCATGGACCATGCATTAGCAGAGCGGCAATTCATAAGAGGGGCGCCTTCGGCAAGAAACAAAACAAAACAGCATCACACATCACCCAGCCAAAATATTCCACATGTCTCTTCAGGAGAGGACCTTAAACAGAGAACAAATGGCATCCTGAAAATACAACTGGCTGCATCAACCAGCAGTGAACAAACTAGGAGAGGACAGCTCAAACCACCAAGCAACAAACTAGGAGAGGACAACATTCCTAAACAACTTCATTTCACTTGTAAGCTTGCTTAGCAGAATTGCATTCCCATTTGCATACTTCTCAACAACATCTAGAAGTCCGGAAATGGTGTTTGTATATCTACCCATTAGATTGACATCATATTGAAATCAAGGATTCAACCAAAATCCCGTTGCATAAAGCTTCTTATACAATTGTCCATCCCATCTAGTGTTAATGATGTCTAGGAAAGGTTGCACCTTAGTCCTTTTCCTTTGAAATCCCCTCAACATTTCTTCCTTTGCAGAATGGATAGCCTCATATAAATATCCCATAGCAGGTCTATCATCACTATCCACAATTCGTAGAACTCGAACTAATGGTTCGGTCATCCTTACAATTGATGCACATTCTTCCCAAAATATAGAGTTCAACACACTATCAACAAATGTTTTTCCTTTATTATCTTTAGCATAAGTAGATGAGAACCATTCTCTAGATGTTACCATAGCTCTCAAATTATCTTTGTGTACTAAAATGCTTTGCAAAGTAATGAAATTAGTAGCAAAGCGAGTAGAAGCTAGCCGAAGTATTTCTTTCCCTCCAGTGAACTTCCTCATCAAATGCAATGGATAACAATGATTATAAATATACTTTGTAATACTAGAAGCATGATCAACAATAGAAAAAACTGACTATAGCTTACCAACATCTTGGAGTATGAGGTTAATGCAATGAACAGCACAAGGAGATCAAAATATTGAAGGAAATTCTTCCACCAACAACTTGCTAGCAGCAACATAATTAGCAGCATTGTCAGTTACCATATGCATAATATTTTCAGGCCCAACAAATAAAACAACCTCTCTAAACAACTTATACAACAACATAGCAGTTTTTGAGGTCTCTGATGCATCTACTGTTTTTTAAAAAACAGTCCTTTTAGGACAATATACTAAGAAATTAATTAAAGTTCTCCTCTTTTGATCTGTCCACCCATCAACCATCAATGTGCAACCAGTCTTCTTTCAAATTTCTCGATAACTCTCAACAAAAATCTTCACTTCATCAACCATCTTTGCTAGGTAATAACCACGAAGAGCATGAAAATTTGGTCCTTTATAACCAGGACCCATGGCTGTTATACCATCTATAGCATGTTGATAGTAAACAGAGTTAGCAGCATTGAATGACACACATGCATCAATCATCCATTTTGCTATAGCAAGATCACATCGTTCGATAACTTCTTTGTTCTTCCAACAACTTTAGAGAGACTTTTGAGCACCATGAGTTGTTCTTGGAATAACATATGCCCCTAATGTTGCATTTTCTTTCTGTTTTCCACAACTTGCAGTTGATTGTTTAACAACATTAGTGATTTTACTCTTTCCTTTATTGGCAACCTTGGGTGGTAACATTTGCTTCTTACCATCGGCTTCATCATCATCGTCGTCGTCTTCACCTTTATCATCATCTTCTAATTGTTTAATCATCCTCTCTTCATGCTCTCTTTGTTCAACACTATATGGGTTGAAATCTGCTTTCATTTCTCTAGCTCTCTTTTTCTTTTCAATATTCCCCTGAAGATTCAAAAGCATTTGATGACGAACATCCGGAGGACATTTGTGACATTGTTCCACTTCTCCTTTCGCTCCAGCTAAATATTGCTTGAATCGATTAATGCCTCCACCCGCAAAGACTTTGGCACAATATAAGCATACTAATTTAGTTTTCTTACATCCCACACTAAGTTCAAGAGCTTCTCTGCAATGACCCCATGCCAAATCTGTTTTTCCTCTTATACCACTTGATGTTGATATGGAAATTGAAGGTTCAGATGAAGGAGCAGTTGAAGGATCACTACTTGGAGTGCTACCATGTTGAGAAGACATTTTAAGGAGCTGTAATAAACCAAATCAATTCTAAATAACTAAGCACCCATATAAATTATACTAAGAATTTAAGTCTGTAATACTTTTTAATTCACAAATCAATTCTTAAATCTATGGCAATAACAGACAAATCAAAATAGTAAAATTGACTTTAATTAATCAAATTGAACTAATAATCATCCACCACTCAAGAACCAACTAGTAAAACAATATCAAATTAATCAAAGGATAAATATAAAGATTGAACTAAACTGTTAAGAGAAAAATAATAAACTTGTACTGGTTCTTTGTCTAGTAATGGTAAAATACTGAAGGCTAATGAGATATTAGTCTTGTGATGAGGGCTTAAGCCTATGCTCTGGTAATGCTATGGTAATACTATATATTTGAATCCCCCCACGCCATCAAAAGGAGGAAATGATAGCCAAAATGGTAATGAAAACTTTGTTGTTCTAGTTAATTTCTTTGACCTGTATATTTTTTCTTTTAGTTTCTTAGGATCCCAAAGGATTTTCCCTGTCAATATTTACAAATTACGGGAAGGAAGTGATAAATCTTTATGCTGAAAAGGAAAGCAGTTGTGAATCTTTCACATCGCAATGCTCAGGATGCAACAAATGTGTAAATATAGTTGATGTTACTAATTTCACTTTGCAATGAAATTTGACATTTTTTTTCTCTCTTTTAAGAATTTGCTGGATGAAAAAAAAATGATTTGTTTTCCCAAATGTCAGATAGGAATCAAAGTTACAAGGGGCAAAAGTAGCAATAACGCATATCAAAGATTCTATGTTTATAAAGTAGTTTGCTTATAATTAATGGAGTAAAAGCTTGGAAATTACCTTGGAAATTATTATAGCAACAATGTTTTACAGTAAGTTATAACATGGAACACTTTTAACTACAACTACAGGTAAAGGCTTGCCACTTGAATAAAAAGAAAGATTTCAAATCCTATCGTCTCAGTAAAAAACTAAAGCTAACAGTTAGGAACAATTGCTAAGAGAAATATTATAATAGCAGATGAAGCTAACAGTTAGGGCCTAAAGCTGTCTTCTCAAGATAAATTATTACTAACCCAAGGGACAATCTAGCTGAAGCAAGACAGAAGAAGCCAACAATAAAACCATCACGATATTGTTACTAACCCAAGGGATAATTAAGAGAGATTTGGATGGAGAAAGTGAAATATTCACCTCAATCATGATATTATCCGCTTGTAGAAGATGGATGGGATCGATTCACCAGTGATGCCTTTGGATCGATTCACCAGTGATAAATATTCACCTCAATCACGATGTTTCTTCATCTGCTCGAAAAAAAATTAGGGCAGAGTTAAATGTTCTTCTTCTGCTTGAACGACTTCTTCTACAAATTAATTAGATGTATATATATGCCGGGTCTCACCCGGGTCGACCGGGTCATGGGTCGACCCGCCGGGTCTGACCGATTTTTTACATTCACCGGTCTTTTGAGAAACTCGGACCGGTCCAGCCCCCGGGTCAACCTGTCGGGCCAGTCCGGGTTTTATAACTATGCTATAAAACATATCCTGGGTGAGAAAAATTTATGAGATAAACCTGTGATTTGCAGGAGGGACCACAAGTGTGGTGCAACAACAGCGGCAGGGGAGCACGAGTAGAGCTTCTATTGCAGGTAGGTGAATCGTACCTATACTTTCTAAGTTAAATTCCATGATTTAATATATATTACCGGTGTGAAATGTGAATTACTGAATGTATGTGTAATCAAGGTGAAAGGTTGTTGTGTGAATTGCCGAGTGGTGAAATCATCGTTGACAAAAGAAATATGAAAAGTGTGATTTGAAGCATAAACTAACATACATTTAGTGTATGTTAGGATCCTGGGTAAAGGGATCGAGCTGGTATTGACTAGCATACATTTAGTGTATGTTGGATCCAGGGTAAGGGGATCGAGCATGTATTGTCTAACATACATTTAGAGTATGTTAGGATTCCGGGCGAGGGGATCACTATGTAATGGCTAGCATACATTTAGTGTATGTTAGGATCCCGGGTAAGGGGATCACCTTGCATCGACTACTACGGGGTGATGATGATGATACCAGTAAAATTGGTATTGGTAATGTGTTACGCAAAAATAATCATGGTTGATCTTATAAAGTCAGAAATGGAGGTTGATGATGGAAGAGATTCTAATGAAAAACCAGAAGGGAGAAGTGAACAAAATATGAATGCATGTTACCCTTTTTAAATTTTTAGATATTCATGTTGTTATATTTATTGTGATATTCATATTTCAATAATATGCATTTTATTTCAGGATCATCGCATGCACGTCAGGAGTAGATCCTATCTTATGTTTCCATTATTGTAATCTAGGTTCTAGGGAGTATACCCTTATATTTTGTAAACATGAAAATGTTTGTATAATTGAATTTGTATAATTAATGTCTAAACTTGAATGAACGAACTTAGGTCTGTAGTTCATATAACCATATTTAATGTCTATGTGTTTATATTTTTATCCATCCACAATAATATTTTGTTTATAATGTGTATCATAAATATTGTGGTTGGTCGGTGTGATAATATTTGTAAAATTGAAAACCGGGTTGATTGGGTCGGGATTGAGTTATGAGACGCGAGTTACTAGAAGTGTAAATAGGTTACATGTCGATAACTTGGAACCTTCCGGTATAAGGGGGGACCTTGTTGAAATTTTAGTAGATGTTAATGCGAAGACCATGAATATATATATAAAAAAATTCTAATTACTCTATTTTCGGTTGACATGAGATTATTGCTTTTATCCCAGTATAGGGGAGAAGTTACATATGGCACCATTTGACTTATTTATTTTACAAGGATTTCATATCAAACAAAAAGAATTAATTGTTCAGAAACTAATTCTTATTTTACAAGGCATCGGGGTTTTGTTCAGCAAAAATTCTTCAACAATTATTTCTCTCAGGTATTTTTCACTATCATTTGCGACAATGGATGAAAATAATCTTAGACTATTGTTTTATTTATTTTTATTTATTTTAAATCTTATTTTAATTATTTTGAGCTTTATTTAAATTGGGTGCATATCTGACCCATTAGTTTTAGGGTTTACATATAAATACTCTAATGTAAGGATTTTTATTCAATTTATTAAAATTTCTCTAAAGTTGCCGCATATTGTGTGCTTTGTTTCTCTTTGTGTGGTTGAGTAATTCTCATACTAAGTTCTTGATTGAATTTGCAAACTCTTCGAAGAATCGATCAACTTTATTGTGATTTATACTTCTCGTTTGCGTCTCATTATAGGCGTAGGGTGGGGGTGATCAATTGCATATAACTTTGGTTCTCTAAGACAATTTATTTTGTCAAGTTGCAAACTTTTCTTCAAACCTCAAATTAGTAATCTAAGGGACAATTTTGCATCACAAAGATACTAACTTAAACATCTAAAGGTCTCCAAATCCACAAATAAAGGGTTTTTATGCAGATATCAGAAGCATTACATAAAGCTATCATCTTCCTTTACTATAGAGAATATAAGTAATTATAAGAGCACTTGATTAATCTATAATTCAATCTCCAAAGAACTCTATTTCTAAACATCTTGAATTTTAAAATATGATTACAACCATATTGAAAATATTGAAAATTATTAGGAAATAAAATAATAAGAGTCAATAATCTATATGGATTGAAAATTATAAACGAGGAAGGATTGAAGGGATCTTTCCAATCCCTCGTTTGTTATTTATCCTTTATGTTAAATTATGATTACATTTTAATAAGAAATCTCTACAACATGGCTTACGTGGGTGACTGGGTACATGGCTTACGTGGGTTACTTTTGTTTTGTTGAATTAGTCAATTAATAAATTAATGTGGGTAATAGGAGTTGCTGAAAGCATTCCTAGTTTCGGCTCCACTACTAGAGTCCCTATTATTTTGGATTATCATTGTAATGTTGTGGCCTATTTAGGTTCATGTTTTCTGTATTGAAGTTTTATGCAATTAATAACAAATACTCTCTAAAACCTATGTTCTTCTTCTTTTCTTATCTCCCCCAAATTCTTTTCTTATTAGTGGTATTAGAGCCATTCCGCTTCATGGATACACGCAGTAAAACTCATGCGAAGTTTCGCGTTGAGGTCAATAAAGCCCTTGCCCGACACGACACCAACTTCGATGAATTGAATCACAATTTTAGTCGAGTCAGTGACGCCCTACAGGGAGTCATGGCCAAGTTGCAGGCAATGAGAATCGCCCAATCCAATCGCACACTTGACAGGGAAGTCAATCCGTTTGCAGCTGGAGATAATTCCCACGGCAGGCCTTCCGCATCAACCACTTCTAATTTAGACCAGAATCACACCAACCTCAAGTTGAATTTTCCAACCTATGCTGGCGAGGGTGAGGACCCTATAGGATGGATTTTCAAAGTGGAGCAGTACTTCAAATTTAAGAATATTGATGCTCCACAACGGGTTCAATTGGCATCGTTTCATTTGTCAAATGTAGCGCTTCAATGGTATCAGTGGTATACCAAAAACAGGGGTTAATTGCGCTAGAATGAGTTTGTCAAAGCTCTCCTCCATCGTTTTGGTCCAACAGATTATGAGGATCCGTCAGAAGCATTCTCGCGACTTAAGTAAACCACGACTGCCAATGCATACCAAGAGGCATTCGAGAAATTGTCCCATAAGGTGGATGATCTCCTGAAAAAAATTTTGGTGGGTTGTTTTATTGCAGGGCTGAAGTATGAAATTCGTTTGGATGTACATGTTAAGCAACCAAAGACTCTTTCTGAATCAATTAGTGTGGCTCATCTAATTGAAGAACGAAACCAATTCCAAAAGAAAACAAGTAGTCAATTTAGGCCAGCAGCACCTCCATTCCATCCAAGACCGCAACAGAGTTCCATAGCAGGACTTCTTGTTCCTTCCCCTTCTCAACGGACATCTCAGACAACCGATACCTTCAGCGGACCTATTCGACGTCTCACAGGACAGGAGGCTAGGGAGAGGCGTGAAAAAGGACTGCGCTTTTATTGTGATGAAAGGTATGTACCAGGGCACCGTTTTTCAAGACCACAACTATTTATGATGGTAGATGTGCAGCCGAATGAGGAAGAAGATGATGTGGACATTGATATTGAGCCATCTGAGGAAGCAATACCAGAAATATCATTCCACGCCTTGGCTGGTACAGCCCATCCACAAACCTTTCGCATTATTGGAAGGGTAGGAAACAGAGACTTGACTATGCTCATTGATGGGGGAAGCACCCATAATTTTATTGATCAGTCCGTGGTTACCAAGTTGGGACTACAAGTGGTTCGCGGCAAGACATTCAAAATGATAGTCGGCAATAAAGAAGTTATTGAATGCACCAGACGTTGTTTGGGGCTCTCCCTCTCAATTCAAGGGATCACAGTACGAGCTGATTTTTTTGTTCTTCCAGTGGCAGCCTATCAAGCAGTTTTAGGAGTACAATGGTTGGAGACTTTAGGTCCAATCAAAACTGACTACAAGAAGCTCAGTATGTCTTTCACACAAGCCGGCCGAACTCATATGATTTCAGATGTGAAACCAATTGAAGACACTAAATTGCCACCAGACCTCAGTCAAATTCTGTCAGAATTTGCACTTGTATTTGAAGAACCCACCGAATTGCCACCTACGAGTAACCACGACCATCGAATTTCGTTGTTACCAAACCAACCTCCAGTTAACACAAGACCTTACAGGTACTCCCATTACCAAAAAAATGAGATCGAAAAACTGGTCAAAGAATTCCTTCAATCCGAAATTATTTGCCCTAGTCGGAGTCCATTTTCGTCACCAGTATTGTTAATAAAAAAATCAGATGGGTCTTGACGCTTCTGCGTCGACTATCGGGCACTCAATGAGATTATAGTTAAGGATAAATTTCCAATACCAGTCATTAATGAGCTGTTTGATGAGTTACATGGCGCAAACGTTTTTTCAAAACTGGACTTGCTCTCCGGTTACCACCAGATAAGGGTCCGGCATGATGATATTCCGAAAACTGCTTTTTAAACTCATGATAGTCACTATGAGTTTGTGGTGATGCCATTCGAATTGACAAATGCTCTAGCATCCTTTCAGAGTCTCATGAACGATATTTTTCGGCCACATTTACGAAGGTTTATTCTAGTGTTTTTTATGATATTTTAGTGTATAGCAGGTCTTAAGAGGATCATCTGCAGCACTTAAAACAAGTGCTTCGAATTCTTTCTGAAAATCAGTTGTATGTCAAACTCTCAAAGTGTCAGTTTGGGGTGCTAACGGTGGAGTATTTGGGCCACCTCATTTCTTCCGATGGTGTGGCAGTAGACCCAGCAAAGATACAATCTATTCAAAATTGGCCCGTGCCAACATCCCCTAAAGGTGTTCGCGGTTTCCTTGGATTGGTCGGGTATTATCGCAAGTTTGTGAGAGGATTTGGTATAATAGCTGCACCATTAACAAAACTTCTCACCAAATATGGGTTCTACTGGTCTGAACATGAGACACTTCGGCCTGCAAGATTGCTTCAACCCCTTCCCATTCCGTAGCGAATTTGGACAAAAATATCCATGGATTTTGTCAAAGGATTACCGCTGTCACAGGGTTACAATGTGATTATGGTTGTGGTGGATCGACTCTCAAAGTATGCACATTTTGTGCCATTAAAACATTCATACACAACTGTATCAGTAGCCAAATGCTTTCTAAATAATGTGGTGAAATTACATGGGATGCCTCTTTCGATTGTTAGTGATCATGACAAAATCTTCATTAGCACCTTTTGGAAGTCTCTGTTCAAATTACACGACACAACATTGTGTTACAGTTCCAGTTATCACCCTCAATCCGACGACCAAACTGAGGTGGTAAATCAGACTCTTCGGCATTATTTACACTGCTTCTCTTATGACCAACCAAAAGGTTGGATGGAATGGCTTGCTTGGGCAGAATATGGGTACAATACGACAATTCATTCAACGACTAAAATGTCCATTTGAAGCAGTTTATGGGGTTCCTCCTCCATCTATGACTTCTTATGTTCCAGGCACAACAAAAATCCAGGTTGTGGACAAATTGCTGCACACAAGAGAAGTAATACTTCGAGATCTACAACGAAATCTATTGGAGGCACAGGTTCGCATGAAATCTCGCGCAGACTTGCATCGCCACGAGATCACCTTCGAAGTCGGTGATTATGTGTTTCTTAAGCTGCAGCCTTACCACCAAAAATCAGTGGCTTTCCAAAGTTCTTTGAAATTGTCACCAAGATTTTTCGGGCCATTCAAGGTTCTAGCTCGAATCGGGACAGTTGCTTACAAATTAGACCTTCCAGCAGGGGCGCGAATACATAATGTATTTCACGTCAGTTTGCTCAAAAACAAAATGGGGACCCGTCATCGATGACACTGTGATAACTCTTCCTTTTGTTTCAGCGGATGAAGTCTTATTACAAGAACCTGAATTAATTTTGGACCGTCGGGTTATCCAAAAGGGAAAATACCGTCCAAAAACGAAAGTCTTAGTACAGTAGAAAAGGGGCTATGCATGAAGATGCTTCGTGGGAAAACTTGTGGCATTTCACCAAAACTTATCCACAATTCAACCTTGCTGACAAGGACCTTCTTAGGGGGATGGATTGATAAGAAATCTCTATAACATGGCTTACGTGGGTGACTGGGTACATGGCTTACGTGGATTACTTTTGTTTTGTTGAATTAGTCAATTAATAAATTAATGTGGGTAATAATAGGAGTTGCTGAAAGTATTCCTAGTCTTCGGCTTCACTACTAGAGTCCCTATTATTTTGGATTATCGTTGTAATGTTGTGGCCTATTTAGGTTCACGTTTTCAGTATTGAAGTTTTATGTCATTAATAACAAATACTCTCCAAAAACCTCTGTTCTTCTTCTTTTCTTATCTCCCCCAAATTGTTTTCTTATCACATTCAATCCCTTCTTTCCAATCCTCTCTTATCCATCCTTTATCTTATCAGCCAGGATGTAAAATCCAACGTCATTGTAGGAGAAGAAGTATAAGTGGACAATGTTTGATAAGGTCGGTGAAAGAATATTCCTTCACTTTTTTTTTTAGATTTTGTTTGTTAACCCGTTTGTAAAGACCACTGATTTATATTTTTTTTTCATTCCTTGTAATAAATGTTTTTTTTATATTATGGTAATAGTTATTCTTAAAAATATATTAAAATAATATTTTTTAATTTTTTAATTTATTTTTAATATTAATATATTAAAATAACTTAAAAACACAAAAAAAATATAATTTTAAATAAAAAAATCAAACTGTTAAAAAACACGTAGCCATCAAACATTTCCAAATGAGTTCTTAGCCATTCGGCGGAGCAGCCAGGGGCCACGGTTACATGACCTTTCATTTTTTTACCTGTCTAGTCTCGAATATATCCCGCCAACTACTGTACTGCGCGAGTGGTCCGTTTTAAGGCCTACTGCCTCTTTAACATTGGCCAGAATTCGCTCATGTCCCAATCAGACTTTGTAGAAAAAAGATTCAGATTTTGTGTGTGCAATGAGGCCAAAAAATGACCACACTCAGAGCTAGGAAACATTAAAGTAGTAACGGGCTTCCATTCCAAAATCTACCAGTCTAGCTAGCCCAAACCCTCTCTTCCTTTGCGATTACCATCCAAGGTCTATAAATTCATACTGGTTTTATATTTTTATGAAATTTTAATGAGAAATTAAATTAAAGTGAACCAACAAAGGGAGAGGGAAGTGTCTTCGCACTTTTCGAGTGGCCAAGATATTCCAATATCTTTTCAGATTCATCTCATGTTTATCCATAACAACGTGCCCAAAGTCTTTCTTCAAAATTTCTCTGCTTTTCAAGTTGCATGAGATAATCATATCCATTCATATATACCCACTATTTGTAGTCAATTCAAAAGGGACTAGCAACTGACCATCAAACAGGGGCCCACATTTGTATGAATATCATCTGTAATGGAGGCAAGATCAGCAAGATGACCGGAGCCACAAGCTACATGGAGCTGGAGATTCCAATTCCTATATATAAATATTAGTATATTTTATATGTATTTAATTTGTCCACCAAGTTACCTCCGTTGGATATCTTTCTATTCTAAGGGTTAAGTGATTCGCTTTTATCGCATAATAACAACATGTCTCCTGCTTAAAAAAGAAATGATGACCATACATCGCAACCAAATTTTGCAATCTATTAATCTTGAGGTACAACTTAAGTCCCCCCTGTATACACGCAAGCAAGCAAGCAAGCGCGCACCCTAATAATAGCTAGCATAATTACCCGCGTGCTATCGTGGCTAGCCTTAAAAATTTTGTTTTAATATGTTAATTAAATTTGAAAAATTAGGTGAAGAAAAAATCAAAACCAATCAATATTGGATTTTTTTAAAATTTAATATGCATTTTTGTTGCATTTGATACAATATGAGTTTTTTAATTTTAATTTTAAATATATTTTATGAATTTATTTGATTTTCATAAATAAAAAATATGCAAACAATCATTAATCATCAAACATCTATCATTATAAAAAAAAATTTGATAATCACTCATTATTTTTTTAAGATTATATGGAGAGTTATTGCTTTTTACAATAACAATTACTTATAATAATAGTTTTTTGAATAATAGAAAAGAAAAGAAAAAATTGTGAAAAATAATCTTTAATACTTTATAAGGTTGTATAAAAGAATTAAAAAAGAATTAATTTATTAGGAGAATTTGATAAACAAACAAGAAAAATAAGAAAAAATAAAGTATATATTAAAATAAAAGGTAAGATTTTTGCAAAAATATACATGAGGCTCACACAAATGGGCCTAGTCCTTCAAGCCATATGCATGAGCTTAAAACATGCACTAGCAACTAAAACATATAAAAAATATTATAACCTAATTTTTTTTACTTTTATTTTCAAAATATTTTCCAAAAAAACAAAAAAATAAAATTTTCAATGCATTTTATTATTCACATGTCCATTTCAAGATTTCTCTTGTTGATATTTTTTTGAAAAAAAAATTTAAAAGAAAAAAAAATTAAATAAAGAGACCGCTAAATAAAATGTTAAACAAGAAAAAGTTAGGTTACTTGAGTAAATAGAAAAAGATGACAAAACGTTTTTTTACTATAAATAAGGAAAAGAGAAAAAATCTAGCCAACAATATAAAAAACCTGTATTTAAAAAAACATAACCCCATCTCTTCCACTTCCTTTTTTACCAAAAAAATAATAATAAATAATAACAGAGAAAAAAAAATATGTTGAAAATAGAATACTAATTAAAGAAAAAACAAAGAGAAACCAAAAGAGAAACTATTCATTTTTTCCTTACAAAGGAAAAAACCTAACCCTTTTCTCACCTATTTATAGTTTTCCTTGTACAAATTCCTTCCCAATAAACACATAGAACACAAATTATACATTACCATGCAAGGAATTTTCCATTTAAAATAAAGAATTTATCCAATTTAACAAAATTTCAGCAAATTTTCCGCTACACAGGAGCCCTATCTAAAATTTTATTATGAATTAATATCTCCAAACATAAAAATAACCTCTTATACCACATTCGGTCTGCACAACCAATACTTAAATAGTCTCAAGCATACCATTCAAATAATTTCACAAATTATAAATTTTCACTACCTTTATACACAAGTAGAGTTTATTTTATTTTATGAGTTATATACAAATATATTTATATAATGAAACCAACATAATTTAATAGTCCATACTTTTACTTTGTTACAAACTTTAAAATAATAAAAACTTAACATATACATTAAATTTAGTTACATGACATAAGATGGAAATTATAAAATTCTACCTCACAATAAAAGTTATGCAGTCCTAACAAAAATGATTTTGTTACTGCAATGGTGGGTAAAATGAATATGAAATACATCTAATGTTGACAATGAATGAAAACATGTAAGCGTGTTTTACTCTTACATACTATACCAAACTTTAGAAGCACAAGCAACAACAATAGTTATATATCATTCAAATTATTCCTTTTTAACTAAAACTTCATCATTACGATTAGTAAAATTCTCTAACATAGTTTTTGTCATTTCAGCTAGCTAATAATCATATAATCAGTAACTACCAATATGGCCAAAATAGTTTTATAAAAATGGATCCCTGTCAATGTGACCAACTTTAATTTAACACCATTTATCTCCACCGGTGTGACTGTTATTAATTTAGCACAATTAGTCTTTATCCATACAACGAACTATAATTTATACAATTAATCTTTGTTCAAATGGGTCGACTTTAATTTACTCAATTAATCTTTGTCCATACAGTCGACTATAATTTATACAATTAGTTTGCTCAAATAGATCGACTTTAATTTACTCAATTAATCTTTGTCCATATAGTCGACTATAATTTATACAATTAGTCTTTGCCCATATAGCCGACTATAATTTATACATTTTTTATAACCCATTTCAAGACTCATTGTACATGTATAAACAAATTTTCACAAGAACATTTCTTTAAATAAACAAAAAAAGAGGTGACAAGCACCTACCTGAAACTTTAGTAATATGTGTTCCCACAGCTACTAGTCCAACTATGATTGCCCCTTCTAATTTTTCAAGAAGACATCTCCAAATTAGCACCCAAGTCATTTCACTCATTGTTTATAATTATTTTGACACATCACTATCCTTTTTTATGTGAAATATGTGTTTTGCAATATAATAACCCGTCTTTTTCATAGCCAGAAATTGATGGAATTTTTTTTCATATATATATATATATATATATAACATTTCTTTCAATTTTCTTTAATGGTGAATCCACCCCTTTTTAGTCATTAAATTAAACCCCGTTTATTTCTATAATTCTTAAAATTTTCGGAAGAGTTTTCTTTATTTTTATATGTATCAAGTTATCGACATCTTCTTTATACCTGCACTTATTATCAAAATAAATTTATATATCCACAACCCAATCATATCAGGACAACCTCGGGCAAATCCAACGTATCAACCCATTTATTTATCCCTTCCTTTCCAAATTTATGTTTACATCACATACTTCCCCTTTTAAACTTTAATACCCATATTAAATGTCACTATCGTCATCAATTATGCACATTTTCAAAATAATAAGTGTCGTACAAGTATTACAATCCAAAAGAAATTATAATATTTTAAATATAAGTACAACCTATTAAAGTAATTATAAAAAATTACATTACCTAACAAAAGTACAAAATAACTAAAAACAAAGTAATGTCTAAAGAGATCCAGTAGTATGAGAGGGTCCTGCATAAACAAAACATAAAGAATACCCACAATATTAGAATGATTTTAAAAAAAACCTAATATTTATATGTAAAATGTCATCTACCACTTTTCACTTAAGTTTAATTTCCCACTAAACATTTATTTCACAATAATTACCCATATTCTCTCAAAATATCTAATTCCTCCAAACTTCATTTAAAACTCAGATTTTCATCTATAATTAACGTCCCCAAATAAAACAAACACTTTAACTTGAGAGTTCTTTCTTCATAACCCTTTTACTTTAACCCATCCAATTCTAACATGATAAAATGGTCTTCCTAACCCCAACTCATCAATGTCTCAATTACACCACACTAATTTAATTTGTGCCTTAGTTTCTGACCGTCAGACAACTAAATTACAACTTCACCTTCTTATTCTCTAATTTATCAGGCGGTTACGATTAAACCACTAACCCTTAGTTTTCCATAACTACAGACCACTAGGTTAAAATTTCCTTTCTCTTGACCTTCCACTTTGTGGACGAATAAGTTACTTCACTAGCCCTTAACTTTCGTTTCTACGAACGACTAAGTTTTATATTTTCCATTCCCTTAATCTTCCACTTCGTGGACGATTAAGTTTTAAATTTTCCATTCCCTTAATCTTCCACTTCGTGGACGATTAAGTTACTTCACTAGCCCTTAGCTTCCGTTTCTACAAACGACTAAGTTTTATATTTTCCATAATATCTTTATCCATCATTACCCATCATAACTCTATTTCAATCATATTCTCCCAAGAATCATTTTTGTCAAATTCATAGTCTTAGTTCCAACCTTTGATTTCCATCTAATTCACAACATTAATTTAATAAGAAAATTAAACAACTAAGGTAAACAAGTTTAAGGTAGCAACACCTACCTGCAGTTCCTGATGCTCGAGCTCCTTTCGCCGATGTCCCGACTCTGAATGCTAACATTCGTATTAGTACCAACCTATAAGTCAACAATATCCTAAGCCCATTTACCTTTCTCACATAATATTTTCACAATGTTTATATCATAAGATTTATTTAACATGTCCCTCTTCTATATGATTCTCATTATCCAATATCTACACTATGTTTCATCAATTCTATTAGTCCTTTTTATATTTTCACCATATATAACTGACACGATCAAAGAGTTGATGTCTTATCCCAAGTGCAGGAGTGTCAAAGTAATAAATAACCCGGCAAGACCAGGGTCGAATCACATGGATATTAACTATATAAATAATAAATAATAAAAGGAGAAAAGTTGAAGAGAACTTTTGAGATGTGATATTGATGTAAAGATTTAATCAAAGATAAAAATAGTTGTCAAGGTTAGAGGATCCACTAATGGTATTTCAAATAAATATAATATAAACTCTTTTTATTACTCAATTGGAAACCACACACAAAGGAGGTTCCAATCGGATGATTTATCGTTATTAGCTCATTATAAATTATTAACATGATCATATTAATCATCTTATCTAAGTAACACCATACTTGTAAATATTTTCAGGTATTCATGATGCTAACTTATGTTAACAACAAATCAAGTTCCTATCATAATAACGATGTCAGCCAAAGACTATTAAGGATCAAGTATTTATTACACCAAGTGTTATACAACACAAATCTAGATTAACCATTTAACAAGCAAGATATTAAGAATTAGTAAGATAAAAAGATAAAACATGTTAATAACAATCTTTCTTGGATATAAACATTAAAGTCCATGTTGAGTTTATAATATACATATTCTAACACCACTAGTGAAACCTTTTTACCTTGACATAATAAACTTAACTAAACATTATGAAGAAGAGAAACATGAATAAACAAGATAAGATCATGATTATGATATAAATTAGCTAAGTATATGAAAGGAAATGAAACGACATAAACAAGATATTAATATAGCATGAAAGAAAACTTGAACATTACAAAGAGAAAGCAAGAAGATGATTTTGATCTGAATAACAAGATGACTAAATACATGGCTATGTCTTAGCTTTCCATACATATAAACCAAACCTAAATCCAAGGTTTACAGTTCCAGTTATAACTCAATAACCGAATGGTGTTCCAGTTTGAATTGAACCAGCATCTCTTATCTAAGCTTAGTCCTCTTTTTGTCTCTTCACTTTCAATAGTTAATCACATCAATCAATCCTTTGAATTGTGAGATATACCTGCATTCAAAATAAGCATTTACCATAAATTAAAGATATCTTATATTACCAGACTTGTTATTATAAAACACGCTTTAGTTAGAGAATTTAATGATACTTTAGGTGCAATATGATGATATAAAGCTTTAATGAGAATGCACTTTTAAGTACTAATCAATAACATTATTCACTTTTATGCTAAACACAATATTTCTTTCTTATACTTTACTATTAATAATCTTAGCCTTAACATACATTACTCATGACATACATTTCTAAACAAAACCAAATAACCTCATTTCCTTTATCATCTATGCCATAGCCACCTTCCCCTTTCTTTCCCTTGTTAAATCCTTTTCTTAATTCTACGAAATAATCACACCCCACATTCATTTAATTTTCCTTCTCCCATGACTGCCATCTAGCCCAATTTTCTCCTCCATCATTTTTTTACCACCATCTAATTTCACAATATCAACATAAACCAAAAAAAACCAATTTCAAAGAATATTCTACCAACATTAACACAAACCCTAACTTTTTCAAAATTTAAGAATTTCAAATAATCATGCATAAAACATAACAAATCAAGCAATTATCACTTTAAAACAACTTACCTAAGTGTATTAAGCAAGAATCAAAGCTCACTACATTACTCTGGTTTTCTATTCATCATCTTCCTCATTCAAAGTCTACTTTCTCCCTCTAGAACTTCTCTTTGTCTCCTAAGTTCCCTTGTTCTTTCTTTTCTCTCTTGTTTCTTGTTGATTTCTAGCTAAAAACACTTTTCCTAACACAATTTTGGGGTTCCTCGCCTTTTTTCTTCTCTCCCTCCCTCCCTCCCAAGCTCTCTTTTCTCTCATTTTCTCTTCATATTTTTCTGTCCAGCCGTGGTTTTATGAAGAAGAGAGCTGCTTGAAATTTTCCAGCTCATCAAACATATTTACAGAACTACCATTAATGATTTTCACGCTATTTTTCAGTCTAATTGTCGATATTATTTGACAACCTTACCGAACTATGATTGCTCTAAAAGTTTAACTGTATATGAAACTATATGTGAAGGAGGTCCTCCTAAATGTTTAGCCCGATCCAACAGTCGGATTGAGTGTTATGCCTGATAGCGCTAAATTGGTCGGTAAATGATTTTTACGCAAGAAAATTAAAATTTTCTTGTTTAACCCTTTCATAAAACATGTATATTAATTCTCTAAACCCTAGGGGTCATTTTATCATTTTTAAAATAAGTATATGTTTTTTTTTTTAAAAATCAAAATCAAAATCTGGGGCTTTACATGCAAGTTATGTTTTTAGGTATGGCCATTTGACACAATGTTTTAGTTCCTCCAAGTTATTAATGGATGTTTACTCATATATTTTGAGCTATCTCATATAAACGACTAGTTGGATATATATATATATATGTGTGTGTGTGTGTGTGTGTGTGTGTGTGTGTGTGTGTGTGTGTGTGTGAGCGCGCGCGCGCGTGTGTTTACTCTTATATAGAGGTGTTATTGTTGGAAATTATGATGGGTGAGTTTAGAGTTGAGCATGGTGTAAATGAATCTTTGATAAAATGCTATTATACATTTGTTCAAATTCTTTTATAATATTTGAATTTGGATTAGAATTGTTGATGGAAAGGTTCAAGACCCTAATTGTGATCATTATGTTAAATGAATGTGATCTTGGTTGAGATAAGATATGCAAGTGTTTTAAGGTGGAAAGAAGAATTGTAAAAGGACTCAGACAAAGGAGACTTTACTGAAATTTCCAGTAGAAATTAAGAGATATAAATCATAATTGTATGATTTGTGTAGTGTGATTAACTTCTATAGAATTGACCCTAACTTTTTATTGGAGTGTAAGGCTCAAAAGTTTGTAAAAAAAAAAAGATATAGGTTGTTACACAAGTAACCTCTTTGCACCTTTAGGTCAAACCCCCTATTTTAAACCAACTTTTGGACTATAGGTACCCATGCACTAGTATAAGTAGACTATTAGTGTAACGACCTGAAATTTCCATATAATTTTCATATTTTTAATCATCATGTCTGGATATAATGGGGTAATTTATTTTGTGCAACCTGTCTAACAATACATCCTATTATTGATTATTTGGTTTACCAAATTTACAGTAGAGTTTCCCCTATAACTGATACATTTCCTCAGTTCTTTTCTTATTCTCCTAGGTAACACAATATCAAATAACTCTATTACATATATGCAGTGGCCTTCGACCACCCACCAATTTAATTGTTTCTCCATTTGATTCTTTCGCATTATTTCTCACAATTTATCTTATATTCTTTTCATTTTTTATTTACTTAAAACATACGTGTGATGGACACACACAAACACATAACAAAAGAGATGCAATAACCAAATGCTAGAAATACAATCATACCATTTAATACATTTCAAGGTGAGGTTATTAACACAATTTTAAGTATTCATAGTACATAAAAATAAGTACCTAACAATTATAAATAGTGAAACGACACAATCAGTGTTGACCCACTTCATGACATAGACCTGTAACATATATAACATTATAAGAGTTATTAGTTGTCAAGGAGACTTATGCTCATTATTTTTTTATGAGGGAAATGAATCATTATGTCTATTAATACTTTTAACAATCTTCCTCAAAACATTCAACTCAAGTTCAATAATACCTGAACTCATATGACAATACTCGTGCTCATCATTGCAACTAAAATAACATTACAAATTTAACATCTAGCCATAAAATAAATGTACGTGGTTTTTCATAAGGAAGGAGAACAATATGTTTATCCAGAATTCTTTTAGCATCAATCACATCATATATATATTGAATTACACACTAGCTATTATGGCGTCTAAACTCATATTTGTCACTTTCAACATTGTCTTTACAATAAATTACATAATACATTTAAAATCTA
Organism: Populus trichocarpa; assembly: GCF_000002775.5. NCBI lineage: Eukaryota > Viridiplantae > Streptophyta > Magnoliopsida > Malpighiales > Salicaceae > Populus > Populus trichocarpa. The sequence continues at coordinate 10,958,222 of NC_037295.2, forward strand.
AGGTTGTCGACTATACATCACCACATAGTAACTCATTTTCTTAATTTTTGATTCCACAATCAATAATTAATATTTTATCTCCTTGGTTACCGATTTCCTTGGGTATAATCCTTGAAGTAACCACACGTATTAATCTTATGTTTACTCGTCGCCATCATCGCTTAACATAATTTATTTGTAACATTACCATGTTTTCTATTTTCTAGGTATCACAATCGTTGTTATATTATCACCCTATTAACATTTGCTTTGACTTGGTAGTACATCAAACAATATTATGTCTTAAGTTAACAATCAATCCCCTCATCATATACATTTTTAAGCATCGGTTAATGGTCTTACATAATGGTTTCCATTATATAATCAAGGATTGTTTCAATGGTTTCCATTATTTGGAAAGAACAACAACATGGTTTCTACTCATTAGAAACAACAACATAATGGTCTCCATTCAAAACAAAGACAAACACATGAATTCTTTTTTTTATTAAGGACAACTAGAAAGTAACTTTTATTGCCCATGATTTAATTTAAAGGACATGCCAACTTAAATAGAAGCATAGGGAAAAGGAGAACCTACATCATCATCTTATAATTAACCAAATCGTACTTTGCCTCCTTGGTCATCGTTCTTTTGGGCAACTAAACATTAAAAGTTGCCATATTCATAGATATTAGTATTTAATCGTCAACTATCAATCTATATCTTGTCCTTAGTCACTGATATTACGATCATTAAGTATTGTTCCTTTCTTATCCTTAGTTACCGACACTATTACCACTAAGCATCTTCCTACCAAGTTTATCTTTAATATTTTACTCCACATCTTCATACAACCTTATGCCGCATTATTTTATTTGAGCAATGTTCAACAAACAACTGATGACATGTATTATAGTCTAGGAATCCTTGTACATATAGAATTCTTCCATGCATAACTATTCATTCCTAACTATGATCAATTTTTGTATATGGTTCTTGAAACATTAAACACATCGTACTCTTTATTTCATTATATTAGTAAATGCTTTCAAATGAGATGGTTCACAACACTCATTACCGGTAATCTTAGTTCGAACCCCATTAACCGAAGTTAACCTTATCCTTTACTTCTGGCTATCCAACATATATATTATTAGCCGAAGTTAATCTTCAATGCTTATTCCCGACTATCCAACATGGATGTCATTAGCCAAAGCTAATGTTATCATTCATTCCTGGCTATCCAATATGGATACCATTAGCCAAAGCTAATCTCATCAATCAATACTGGCTATCTAACATGGATACCATTAGCAGAAGCTAATCACATCATTGAACCCCGATTATCTAATATGGATACCATTAACCGAAGCTAATTACATCATTTAACCCTAGTTGTCCAATATAGATACCATTAGTTGAAGCTAATCACATCATTATTCATTACGTTTCATGAGTAATTTTAATAAGGTGTTCTACGCATTCCAATTACAAAGTACTACTAAACATGTTCAAGGATCATATTCATTTCCATAACCTCATCAAGTTCATCACAATGTTGACAAGTAGTACACAATTAAGTTCAACTTGTACATTCTCAAGGATTCTCCCATCTAAATTTCTATAGGCTGAAACATGGGTATTAATATTAAGTGTTCATTTCATCAATCTTTACTACATCATTCCAAGTGTTAGAACCTTTAACCAACAACAAATTCAAAGTAAAGATTAGAGCTTGATTAGTCCTAACTGGTTTAGTCCACCCAACTCCGAACACTGTTTGGTATGTTAATTGTAACTAAAGTTTCAGAAGTCTTTTTCGAGCATGGTTTGTCTCTATGGAAAGCTAATACATAGGGCTACAACTGTCATGTCGGACACAATAGCTAGTTTTTCCATCTACATGTCTAAACTCACTCATTACAGTAGCATAAGAAATATGTCCAGTACTATGTTAGTCTGGACCCTTACTCAGTGTTTTTCTCATATATGGAGTTATACAACTCCCAATAATTCGGAACTAGTTCCATTGGAAAGATAACCTCCATACCTACAACTTTTATAAAGGCACCAGCTTCAAATTAGATCGTTGTAAAACTTATAATTAACAATTACAGTAGCACCCAAAATATATCTAAAACTAATTCGATGGTGACACAAAATTCAGCAGTGAAAACTTATTCGCTAGTGACACAGAATTCATCAACGCAATTCCCGTCCTACGATTGATGCATGAAATCGTCAGCGTCTTAGTATACTGTTAACTCAAAAATTGTTGACAAAAATTGAGTCGTTATTGACCTAGAAATCGTCAACGCAACCCAGTTCTATGGCTGACGCTGAAATTGTCAGCGCACATAAGCTTTGCTTACTTAGAAATCATTGACAAAAACTAAGTCGTTGCCGACCCAAAATTGATCAATGCAACCCAGTTCTACGGCTGACGCTGAAATCGTCAGCGCACAAATCTTATTGTCAACACAGAAATCATTGACGAAAACTGAGTTGCTGCCGACTTAAAAATCATTAACGTAACCCAGTTCTATGGTTGATGCTGAAATCATCAGCGTATATAGGCTATTATTGACTAAAAAAATGTTGACGAACAATGTGTCGTTGCCGATCTAAGAGTCGTTAACGCACTCCATGTCGCTGCTGATTCAGAAATCGGCAGCGATAGTCAAGTCATTTCTATCTTAATCTCTCCATCATTTAAGCGTAAGGTTTACGCTAGGCTTTCCCCTTATCTTATAACACTCCTAAACTGAATTGACCATAGACCATAGCCAACCACATTCAATTTATCACAAGTATAATCACAACAACATGCCACAATTCATATCTTCATTCATTTGATCCAAATTCATGTAAATTCATCAATCTCATCACAAAAATCAAAGCATTAATATCAACATAAATTCTGTTTCAGCACAAATATGTTTCTAGGAATCCAACAAGATCACACCCTATGTATTTCATCATTTCATTTCACATTTCATGCAAGTTCATCAATCACATGTGAAACATTAAAGCACTAATCATCAACATGCATTCTATTTTAGTTTAAACATGTTCTTAAGAGTTCAACAAGGTCATTGTTATGCATTTCATCACACAATTACATTCTGTCCAGCCCCTCAAACTGGCCAGTTCTTTCTCCAAGTTCATGTGTTCAAGTTCATTCATTTCTTTGGTTGTTATTTTCTGGAAATATGTCCCCCATCTAGCCCCCATTCTCCTTAGTCTTTTTAAATAGTTCTCTTAAGTAATAGGTGTAAGAACCCTAGCCAATCCCTTGAGGTTTTTTTTTTCTGTCCCAAAATCCCAAGAAAAGTAATGAGGTGATGTTCTTTCCTTACCTTATGATTTTGAGTAGCTTTAGGAAGGTTTTAACAGTTTTTCTCTCCCTCTTCTCTCGGTTTTCTTCTTCTTCTTCCCTCACGGTTTCTCCTCCTCCTGACAGCTTCTAGCCAGTTCTAAACCCCTTCTCCTTCCATGTTTTCAATTGTTCAACCTTCCATCTCACTCTCCCTTCTCTCTTACGCCTAAGGAAGGCACATGTAGATGGGGTTTTGTTCAATTTTATTTAGAAAAGAGGAAGAGGAGTAAGAACATGCAGTTGGACACATGCAGCAGCTGCAACCATTTTTGGGAAGAGGAAAGGTCACCTTCCCTCTCTCCTTGCATTAATTTATATGGGTGTTGGATAAGGTTGTTCCTATCCCTCTTTTGAGTTATCTTGGACTGGTTTCTATTCCAATTATCCCCTAGGATAGGCTAGCCCTCCTCCTTCAGGATTTTCTCTAAGGCTGGCCGGTTATATACTTCAATTCTTCCTAATATTGGTCGGCCAAAGACTAAATTTTTTGTCTGGTTTTACAAAACGCATGGATTTATCAGCGCGCACAACCCCTATTAACTCAGAAATCGTCAACGAAAACTAAGTTGCTGCCGACTCAAAAATCATCAACGAAACTGCTTCCACGGCTGACGCTTGGATTCGTTAGCACACACATCCCCTATTGACTCAGAAATAGTCAATGAAAACTGAGTCGCTACCAACTCAAAAATCATCAATGAAACTACTTCCATGGCTGACAATGGATTCATTGGCGCACACAACCCCTGTTGACTTAGAAATCATCAACGAAAACTGAGTCGTTGTCGACTCAGAAATTGTCAACAAAACTGCTTCCATGGCTGGTGCATGGATTCGTCAGCGGACACAGCCCCTGTTGTCTCATAAATCGTCAATAAAAACTGAGTCGCTGCCAACTCAGAAATCATCAACGAAATTGCTTTCATGGTTGACGCATGGATTCGTCAGCGCATACAACCCTTATTGACTCAGAAATCGTCAACGAAAACTGAGTCGCTACCAACTCAAAAATATCAATGAAACTACTTCCATGGCTGACAGATGGATTCATTGGCGCACACAGCCCCTGTTGACTTAGAAATCATCAACGAAAACTGAGTCGTTGTCGACTCAGAAATTGTCAACAAAACGGCTTCCATGGCTGACGCATGGATTCGTCAGCGGACACAGCCCCTGTTGTCTCATAAATTGTCAACGAAAACTGAGTCGCTGCCGACTCAAAAATTATCAATGAAATTGCTTTCATGGTTGACGCATGGATTCATCAGCTCATACAACCTTTATTGACTCAGAAATCATCAATGAAAACTGAGTCGCTACTGACCCCTGTCGATTCAAAAATCGGCAGCGACAATGGAGTCGCTTTTGGCTTTACTTTGTTTTTTATTGGGTGTTTACTAGCCATTGTTACAGCACACACTCCTTTTTAAGGAGAAAACTGAACCTAACTAGTTTGCATGCCAACTTCCTTGAGTGTTGAGTTAAGGGTGAGTTAGAAAAAATAGATAAAACTGAAAACATGGAAGAAGAAGGAGCCTAGAGGGTCGATTGGAATAGAAAGAAGAAGGAAGAAACCGAAAGTAAAGAGGAAGAAGAAACTACTAAAACCTTTCCTATGACTATTTAAAATTGTATGGTGAGAAAAACATCACCCTCTTATTTGTTTTCTTGAGACTTTGGGATAAAAGGGAGAAGGAAACCTCAAAGGAATGGCTTAGGGTTCTTACACCAATGACTAAAGAGGATTAGATATAAAGATTAATGAGTATGGGGCTGAATGAGGGACATTAATCTAGAACCTTTAACAAAAGAAATGACTGATTTTGAATACACTAACCTAAAAGGAGGGTCGACCAGGTTGAAGGGGGCTGAACAGAATGCAAATTGATGTGATGAAATGCTTCAATTGTGACCTTGTTAGAGTCTTAGAACATGTTTGAGCCAAAACAAAATTCATGTGTATGTTAATGTCTTGATTTTTACATATATGATTGAAGAAATTATGTGAAAATGAGATGAAATGATTGTATGTGCAGAATTGTGATGTTGTTAAGCCCTTAAAGGCATGCTGGAGCTGAAATGGAAATCATACCATGTTAATGCCTTGATTTTGTTTATGTGATGGATGAACTTGTATAATTATGAATCAAGTGATGAATGTGTAACAACCCGACTTTTCAAGCCCGAAACAACAGTAATTTTTTTTAAGTACTTGACACACATCGTGTCGGTAATCGGCGAACCTGTTCTCTCACATAATCAAGAGACAATCCATACACCAACAACAATCAACATTTCATTTAAAAGTGAATCTTACAAAAACACATATTATTATGGTTGCATGATTAGAAGTTTACATTAAAAATGTACATACATAGACATGAGTTTGCATTCCTATCCTACTAATAGTCATCACAAATTTAAACAAAAAGGGTCTAATAATAGTTATATGTTCAGTACATTGATTCATACAAAATACATTGTGATGTAGAATGCAACTACATGATTCCTTGCAAAAGTAAGTTCCCGTGTATTGGGTTTCCAAGGCACCTCGTTGGTGTGACGTCCCTGCTACAGTACAAAACATTTATAAGAATGCAATTGCTTAATAATAATAAGTAGTCTGGCAATTTAATGAAGCATAAACATTATCCCATGTTTGAAGCGTGACATTTTTAGTTTCTTTATGTACTTGGTATGAATGACTTGTAGTACATATATATGCATCAATTTTTGCAATCAACCATAATCTTAAATTCAGCTATCCTCTTAAGACATCATTTACCGAGATTAACCATTCACTCACCCTGCCCATCCACTTCAGATGCGATGGTCGAAGCTAATCAACCGTTTGTCCCGACCATCCATTCAGATATCATTAGCCGAAGCTAATAATAAAAATGGTTCGCTGCAAGTTGCGCAATTCGGCAGCGAAAACTGGTTCGCTGCAGGCTACCCAATTTGGCAGCGAAAACTGTTTCGCTGCTGGCGCCACAATTTTGGCAGCGAATGCTACTTCGCTATAGCCAACATGTTTTTAGTAGCGAATGCTAATTCGCTGTAGACAACTCAATTCCGGCAGCGAGTCATAAATTCACTGCAGACAATATAACTTCGGCAATGAATCACAATTTCGATGCAGAACACACAATTTAGTAGTGAATTCTAATTCGCTGCAGACAACTCAGTTTCGATAGTGAATCACAAATTCATTGCAGACAACTCAACTTCGGCAGTGAATCACAAATTCGCTGCAGAACACACAATTCCGTAGCGAAAGCTAATTCGCTGCAGACAACTTAGTTTCGGCAGCGAATCACAAATTCATTGCAGAACACATAATTTAGCAACAAATGCTAATTCGCTGCATACAACTCAGTTTCAGCAGCAAATCACAAATTTGCTGCAGACAACTCAACTTCGGCAACGAATTTGTGATTTGCTGTAAACATGCAATTTGTCATTAGGTTCTAGCAAAGTTACATGATTTCCGCATGAACACACATACACATGCAGTAATCAATCCCAACACATAAACTGTCACTAAATTCCAACAGAATACACATATGCAATAATCAATTTCAGCACATAATCTTTCAACAAATTCTAATATAACTCACATTGAAACCATCAATTCCAACATATAATTAGTATATAATCTTTCAACAAATTCCAACAGAACACACACATTGAAACCATCAATTCCAGTATATAATCTTCAACAAAATCCAGCAGAACACACACATGCATGCTTGCCAACCCCATAGTTAAGGCCAACCCTCTACCATGATTTGTTCTTTCCATTTTATTCTTTTTTCTTTGTTAGATGTTCTGGGAATTGGTGTCATTTCGTTTCTATTTCCTTGTCCTCTTAGTTGATTTTAGTTTCCTTCTGATGCAACGATATTATTCGATAGTTTCACCCATATTTAACTCCTCTAAGTCAAAGCTTGAAGATTTCATGCAAGACTATTTCTCTTTTTTAGGAAAACAGTTATTGAAGTACTTAAATGTAAACTGTCTATTTAAAGGAGGACTATTTTGTAAAATAGAGACTTGGGTTCCTAGGATATAAAAAAAAAGAGAGAAGAGAAGTGAGGCAGCCAACCAAGAGAGAAAAAAAATGCCCCTTCTCCTTCACAAACCCGAAATCATGTTTTCTTCTTTCTTTTTGATTAGTTGTTCACCAAACATGCAAGGCTAAACTATTTTTCTTGGTTGCAAGGACACGTAAACCTTCGGATTTCAAGAATTGTGAGATTTATTTTACCTTTTCTTTTCAATTTTTATGATGAATATGTTTGTTCTCCCATGCTTATTTTTCCTATGATTGTTTATTTTAATTGCTAGAGCGGACTCTAAGTTATTATTGTAAACAACCTATTGCTAAGTTTTATATCAAAATCGGAGTTGTTGTATATGAGCTTGTGAAGCAACTGAGTTTAATAATTGTGGCGGATCTACGTTATTAATCTTAGGGAGAACATTCAATCAAATCAAACATAGACTGCAGACAATTATGTTTTCTTGATTAATCAACTTATCTAGTTCTTAAGGCTTCCATTGAATTAAATTATTAGTGCGGACACTATGGTTGTTTGATGGTTATGGTTTGTTATACGGCGAATCTGTTAACTAAATGTTGTAAACCCCGGGAAAAATCAAGGCTGGATTAAATTAAAGAAAATAAACTAAACTAAAAGTTATGGGGTGAAATTATAAGAAAAGAAAAGAGGTATAACTTAATTATAAGAAGAAAAAAAGATGTAGGGGCAAAAATAATACTTTTAAGAAAATGGGGCTTAAATGCAAATAAGAATAATTATAGAGCATGAATACTCCTCTTCTCACAAAAAAAAAATCTACAGCAACCGTAAGGAAAGAAAATAGAGAGTTTGTGTATCCATTTTTGCAAATCAAGAGAGAAACACCAAAATTTCAAGAACCCATCCAGGATTAAGGCTTATAGGTAGAATAAACACTTGTGGGCAAGGGATTAACAAGAAAATTTGAACAAGAAGAGAAGAGGGGAGGGTCGGCTGTCATTAGAAAGAAAAGGAGGGAGTTGAAGATCGAAACCTTGATTTTTACCGGGTAAGGTATTCTAAAGATGGTTTTATGAGTCCTTTCAAAGTTAATTATAAATTGATGTCTGGATGTTGAATTATAGATTAGGGTTCTTAGACTTGAATTGAAGAAAAAGTATTAGTTGTTAAAATTAAATAACTTTAGGTGTTGTGTGTAAATGGAAAGGTCAGACAGTAATAGTTCAATGTCAATACAGTAACGGTTGGACAATAACAGTTCAATGTTTGTTAATGAGCAATTTTGACTGTCTTAGAGGCAGAACTGGGTTCTCCTTCCTTTAGAGAACTTGTAGCCTCGTGTCTTAGCTTTCCAACGAGACTAATATCACTTGAAACGGAGTTCTATAACTCTAGATATAGTTAAAAATATAAGGAGAGGTTGGATAGTAACAGTTCAATGTCAAGACAATAACGGTTTGGCAGTAACTGTCCAATGTTTGTTAATGAGCAATTTTGACTATCTTAGAGGTAGAACTGGGTTCTCCTTCCTTCAGAGAACTTGTAGCCTTGTGTCTTAGCTTTCCAATGAGACCAATCTCGCTTGAAATGAAGTTTTATAACTCTAGATATAGTTAAAAATTTGAGGAGAGGTCGGACAGTAATATTTCAATGTCAAGACAATAACGATTGGACAATAACAGTCTAATGTCTAAACAGTATCAGTTGGACAGTAACAGTTCGAGATTTAAACAGTAATAGTTCAAATATAAATAAAGAAATGATAACTATGATTGGACAAAGAACGACAATATTAATGAGTGTAATGAGAAAAAACATAAAATATTAATAAATGGCTGAAAGAAAGACTTATTGGCTGTTGATATGGTTATTATAAAACATATCCTTGAGTGAGGAAAATTTATGAGATAAACCTGTGATTTGTAGGAGGGACCACAGGCGTGGTGCAACAGTAGCAACAGGGGAGCACGAGTAGAGCTTCTATTGCAAGTAGGTGAATCACACCTATACTTTCTATTTAAATTCCATGATTTAATATGTTACCAATGTGAAATGTGAATTACCGAATGTTGGATATTAGGTGAAAGGAGAAAAGTTTGCGTAATAATGTTGATATTTTGGATAGTATTCTGAATGTATGTGCATTCAAGGTGAAAGGTTGTTGTGTGAATTGTCAAGTGATGAAATTATCGCTGACAAAGGAAATATGAGAAGTGTGATTTGGGGCGTGAACTAGCATACATTTAGTGTATGTTAGGATCCCGGGTAAGGGGATCGCCAGGTTTGGCTAGCATACATTTAGTGTATGTTAGGATCCCGGGTAAGAGGATCAACTATGTATTGACTAGCATACATTTAATGTATGTTAGGATCCCGGGTAATGGGATCACCATGTATTGACTAGCATACATTTAGTGTATCTTAGGATCCCGGGTAAGAGGATCAACCATGTATTGACTAGCATACATTTAGTGTATCTTAGGATCCCGGGTAAGGGGATCACCTTGCATCGACTCCTACGGGGTGATGATGATGATACCAGTGAAAGTGGTATCGGTAATGTGTTAAGCAGAAATAATCATGTTTGATCTTATAAAATCTGGAATGGAGGTTGATAATGGGAGGGAAAATGGTTTTTAGTAGTTGAACAAGAATAAGATTCTAATGAAAACTAGAAGGGATAAGCGAACAAAATATGAATGCATGTTGCCCCTTTTAAATTGTTAGATATTTGTATTGTTATATTTATTATGATATTCATGTTTCAATAATATGCATATTGTTTCAGGACCATCGCATGCACGACAAGAGTATATCCTAGCTTATGTTCACTTCTTGTAATCTAGGTTCTAGGGAGTATACCCTTGTATTTTGTAAACATATAAATGTTTGTAAAACTTAATTTGTATAATTAATTTTTAAACTTGATTAAATGAACTTAACTATGTAGTTCATCATGTTTCATGTATGCATATTCATTTTTTTATCCATCCATAATAATATTTGTTATATAATGTATATCATAAATATTGTGGTTGATATGTATGATGATGTTTATGGGATTGAGACCCAGGATGATTGGGTCGGAATTGAGTTAGGAGATGCGGGTTATTAGAAGTGTAAATAGGTTAAATGCCGATAACTTGGGACCTTCTGATATAAGGGAGACTCCGTCGAAATTTTAGTAGACTTTAATACGAACACCATGAATATATATATATATATAGAAAAAAAATTTAATTACTCTGTTTTTCGGTTGACATGAGATTGTTGTCTTTATTCCGGAACGAGGGATGTTAGATTTTGGTATCAGAGCTCAGGTTGCTATTCCGGGGACATGAATGATTATATGATTTTGAAATGTGTTTCAAGATGGTGATAACAAGGCAAGGAGCCAGGACTGATCCATCCCCAATTCGGGGAAGTGATCAGAGTTTTCGTAATGAAAGTGATCCAGACTGGGATCCCTTGGCAGACACCTTCTCTCATATACCTGCAACATCAGTGTACTCTGAAAGGGGCAAGTCAGTGAGACTTCGAGATGATTTGTTGTCCCGTCAGGCAGATGTATCAATGCCCGAGGTATTAGACAAACATGGGGGAAATAATATACCCCTACTAGTGGCACCGGTAGCTGGGTCAAACCCATTTTCAGATCTTGCTTTTATGGAACATATAGTGAGAGCTGTAGTAGCAGGAATGGCAGCGGGAGCCTCCAGTACAGCTCCTAGATCAGGGGGAGTAGTCACCATAGTGTAGTGGATAAAAGGTATGAGAGAGATGGGTTGTATGACTTACCGTGGCGAAGAGGATGGTGAGGTTACTAGGCATTGGCTGAGGAAAGTGGAAAGAGTTATAAATTAGATGCAGGTGCCAGAGGAGCTACGGGTGGATTGCGTGACTCAACTATTGATTTTAAATGCCCACTCTTGGTGGGAGACTATTAGAAAGAGGAGATCAGGGGAGGCATTGAGATGGAGGGACTTTTGTGAAGAGTTTGAAGAGAGGTACTATTCTTGGAAGCATAGGAGGGAGAAAGAACAAGAGTTTTTGGATTTGAGGCAAGAAGATTTGACAATTCTAGAGTATGAGAGGAGATTTCAGGACTTAGCAACTTTTGCCTCTACTTACCTTCCCACAGAGTGCCACAGGGTGGAGAGGTTCCGTGATGGACTGAGGCAGGAACTGAGGATGGAGAGGTTCCGTGATGGAATGAGGCAGGAACTGAGGATGATATTAATAGCCATGTAGTTTCAATCTGTGCGGGAATTGGTATAGGCTGCTCAAGGTATGGAGAGGGTAATAAGGGATACCCCGAAGCCAATGGTCGAGCAGAGTTAGGCAACTGGAGCTAAGAGGAGAGATTTTGAGTTTTTAACTAGGAGACCTCCTCTCCTAAATAAAGGGAAGAGCAGGCAATCATCGGGACAATTCCAAATAAGAGGTGTGAGTTTCACCCCAAGAGGTAACTCAGGAGGATCTAAAAAGGTAAGTGGAAGAGGATCTTGGGGAGGACAGCCTAGACAGGGAGTCAAAACTGCTGGAGGGTCTACAGAGCAGAAGGGATTAGTATATCCATTCTGTTAGAGGTGTAAGCAGCGACACCCTAGAGATTGCTCTGCGATGCCAGGGAGATGTTATATTTGTAGAGGAGAGGGGCATTGATGGAGAGAGTGCCCGCATTTAGGTATAGGCTATTACTATTGTGGGGACATGAGTCACATGAAGTAGGATTGTCCTCGTAAAACTACCGAGGGAGCCCATGGTCAGAGAATTGAGGTTCAGAGCCAGCAACAATCAGTTACAGACGATCATCCTATCAGGCCTACCCAGTTAGGGACGAGTGCTACTTGTAGGAGGCCTAAAAATCAGGAGGGAGGACTCAGGGTAGGGTATATCACATGACCTACGAGGATGTGGTAGCTGTACCTGATGCGGTGGCAGGTACTTTACAGTTAGATACAATGCAAGTTTATGCTTTAATTGATCCTGGAGCTAGTCGTTCCTTTGTATCTTACAGAATTGTGTATAACTTGCATGTGTTATCTAGTAACTTGGGTGTAGAAGTGACGATTAGTACACCTCTGGGAGAGAATATACATATTGATGATATTTATAGAGGGGTAGAACTATATATTGGAGGGTTAGAATTGAGGGTTGATCTTATACCGTTAGAGCTATATGATTCTGACTTGATTCTGGGCATGGATTGACTAAGTAAATATAAGGCACAAGTGGATTATTTCACCAAGACGGTGACAATCCAAGGAATATATGATAAAAGAGTAGTGTTTAAAGGGGAAAGAAAAGTAATTCCAAGTTGTGTAATCTCAGTCTTGGTGGCTAGAAAGTTATTGAGGAAGGGTTGTTCTGCTTGTTTAGTCCATGTAAGAGAGCTAGAAAAAGGGTAGCATAGATTTGGCTAGTATTCCTGTTGTGAGGGAGTTTTGAGATGTATTTCCAGAAGAGTTGCCTGGATTACCTCTAGTTAGAGAAATTGAAGTTTCCATAGAAACTATTTCAGGAATTTCTCCTATAGCCTAGTCTCCTTATAGGATGGCACCTATGGAATTGGCTGAACTGAAGGTCCAACTTCAGGAATTGTTAGATAAAGGCTTCATCCGGCCTAGTAACTCGCCCTGGGGAGCTCCGATATTGTTTGTAAAGAAAAAGGATGGCACACTTCGTTTGTGCATTGATTATCATCAATTGAATAAATTAATGGTGAAGAACAAGTACCCACTCCCACGAATAGATGATTTGTTTGATTAGTTGAAGGGTGCTAGGGTGTTCCCTAAGATAGATTTGAGATCTGGATACCACCAGTTGAGAATCAAGGAACAAGACATACAAAAGACTGCATTCCGAACCCGTTATGGGCATTACGAGTTTTTGGTGATGCCTTGCGGGTTAACCAATGCTCCGACCATGTTTATGGACTTGATGAATCGGGTGTTTCGGCCTTACCTGGACCAATATATGGTGGTATTTATTGACGATATCTTGGTGTATTCAAACTCTTACTTGGAGCATGAACAACATCTAAGGGTTGTGCTACAGACTTTAAGGGAGAATCAATTATATGCAAAGCTGGATAAGTGTGAGTTCTGGCTCAAAGAAGTAGTATTTTTGGGCCATGTAATATCCGCAGAATGAATATTTATGGATCCAAGAAAGGTTGAGGCCGTGTTAAAATAGGAAAGGCCTACCAACATGATAGAAATCCAGAGTTTCTTGGGTCTTGCTGGGTATTACCGGAGGTTTATTGAGGGGTTCTCCACCATAGCATCACCTTTAACTAAGCTAAGCCGCAAGGAAGTCAGGTTTTTTTGGTAGGAAGAGTGTGAAGCGAGCTTTCAAGAACTGAAGGAGAGGCTTACTTCTGCTCCTATGCTGGCCCTTCCATCGGGGACAGAAGGGTTTGTGGTATACAGTGATGCCTCAAAAAGGGGTCTGGGATGTGTATTGATGCAACATGGGCGTGTGATTGCTTATGCATCAAGACAACTAAAGTCGTATAAGGTGAATTACCCAATTCATAACCTAGAACTTGCAGTAGTAGTGTTTGCCTTAAGAGTTTGGAGACATTATTTGTATAGGTCACAAGTTCAAATCTTTACAAACCATAAAAGTTTGAAGTATTTAATGTCACAGAAGGAGTTGAACATGCGATAGAGAAGATGGGTAGAGTTAATAAAAGATTACGATTGTGTGATTGACTACCATCCTGGTAAGGCTAATGTAGTAGCTGATGCCTTGAGTAGGAAGGGAAAAACATTGATGAATGATATGGAGATTAAGGAACAGGGAAGTATAGTGGAATTGAAGAAAATGGGCTTGTGGCTAAGTGTAGGGCCTGAGGGATCACTGTTAGCTCAGTTAAAGATCTGATATGTGCTTCGAGACAAGATCTTGGTGGCTCAACAGATAGATGGGAAAGTAAAAGAGATCAAAGAGAGGGTAAACAAGGGTATAGATACATCATTTCAAATGTCATTTGATGGGTTAATAGCCATAGGTAGGCAAATTTATTTGCTTAAGGATAAGACTTTGAAAGATGAAGTATTAAGAGAAGCTCATGAATCTCGATTTGCTACTCATCCTGGGAGTACAAAGATGTATAGGGATTTAAAGAAATACTACTGGTGGCCAAATATGAAGAGGGAAATAGCAAAATTTGTGTCGAACTGTGGGATCTGTCAACAAGTAAAGATAGAACACCATAGACCTGCAGGGGAATTATAATCATTATCAATTTCAAAATGGAAATGGGAGGATATTTCTATGGATTTTGTGACATAATTACCCAGGGGAAAGAAGGGGAATGATGCCATATGGGTGGTCGTGGATCGATTAACAAAATCTGCTTTGTTTTTTTCCTATGAAGATGACTGGTTTGGTGGATAAGCTGGCAAAATTATATGTAGATGAAGTAATCAGACTTCATGGGGTGCCAGTTTCAATTATATCGGATCGAGATCCAAGGTTCACATCGAGATTGTGGCCTAGCTTACAATGGGCAATGGGGACAAAGTTGAATCTGAGCACGACATTTCATCATCAGACGGATGATCAGTCTGAAAGGACCATTCAAACTCTTGAGGATCTCCTAAGGTCCTATGTGCTAGAGTTTGGAGTGAATTGGGAGGATCTCCTAGCATTGGTGGAGTTTACTTATAATAATAGCCATCAAACTACTATTGGTATGGCTTCATATGAAGCATTGTATGGGAGGAAATGTCGTACCCCAATTTATTGGGAGGAAGTAGGAGAAAGGAAGCTTTTGGGACCTGAAATTGTGCAATTGACAACTGACAAGGTGAGGGTGATCAGAAAGATGATGAAAGAAGCCCAGGATAGATAAAATGTTATGCAGATAGCCGAAGAAGGCCTTTGGAATTCCAAATGGGGGATAAGGTATTTTTGAAGGTGGCGCCTTGGAAAGGCATCATTCGATTTGGAATAGAAGGGTAATTAGCCCCGAGATATATTGGCCCTTTTGAGATTAAGGAAAGAATCGGGCTAGTTTCCTATCGATTAAAGTTGCCTGTATATTTGGATAAGATCACAATGTGTTCTTTATGTCATTGCTGCGAAAGGCCAAGATAGACCCCTCATGAGTATTGCCACAAGTTCCTATGAAGATTAAAGGGGACCTAACCATGGAAGGTAAGCCCGTCAAAATCTTGGATCGAGATGAGAAGGCATTGAGAAATAAAAGATTTCCCTTGGTGAGAGTATTGTGGAGAAGCTCTCGAATAAAAGAAGAAACATGGGAAAGAGAATCCAAGGAGACGTTTCCGCACTTATTCTCCAACATAGGTGATACAACCATATTATTCGATAGTTTCACCCACATTTAACTAGTGTTTTGCCTATGTTTTATATATAAAATGCCTTGATATTCTCTGTTTTATGTTTTGAAGGCACTTTTGGATGAAAGATGCAAAAAGGAGTAAATTGGAGGTAATTGGCAGCTTTGACCTTCAGTTGATGTTTTGTGCAGAGCGTGAGCTCTAGAGGTCGAAATGAAATGATTCCAATGGTATTAAAAAGCTAACATCCATACATTTCTGGAAATTTAAGGCAAGAAAATAAAATAAGGAAGAGCATGGAAATCGCAGCCTTCAAAGTCAAATCTCGCAATCTGCCAGTGTTGACCTTCGGCCATTCCGATTTAAATGTTTGGAGCTATAGAAGTCCAATTGATGCAAACTCAATTTTGTTGGATTGCTGATGACAACTTTCAGCCAACAATGATGTAATATAAGGGAGATATGATTTTTCAAAGATGACAACTGAATTCTGTCAGCAAACAGGTTTCGTGAAGAAACGAGTCCAAATTACGTTCCGAAGCATCTAAACCGACATCCAAGTTTTTATTTCAGCAATTTAGCTCCGCTAAGTCAAAGCTTGAAGATTTCATGCAAGGTTATTTCTCTTTTTTTAGGAAAATAGTTATTGAAGAAAATAGGGTTTCCTAGGATATAAAAAGAATGAGAGAAGAGAAGGGGGGCAGCCAGCCAAGAAGAGAAAAACTCCCCCTTCCTCTAAGAAACCTGAAATCATGCATTCATCCTTCTTTTTGATTATTTTTTCAACAAACATGTAAGGCTAAACTCTTTTTCTTGGTTGCAAGGACATAGAAACCTTCGGATTTCAGAACTATGAGATCTATTTTACCTTTTCTTTTCAGTTTATATGATGAATATGAATGTTCTCCCATGGTTATTTTTCCTATGATTGTTTATTTTAATTGCTAGAGCGGACTCTAAGTTATTATTGTAGACAATCTATTGCTAAGTTTGATATCAAAACCGGAGTTGTGGTATATGAACTTGTGAAGCAACTGAGTTTAATAATTGTGGCGGATCTACGTTATTAATCTTAGGGAGAACATTCAATCAAATCAAACATAGACTGCAGACAATTATGTTTTCTTGATTAATCAACTTATCTAGTTCTTAAGGCTGCCATTGAATTAAATTACTAGTGCGGACACTGTGATTGTTTGATGGTTAGGGTTAGTTATACGGCGGATCCGTTAACTAACCAATGTTAAGAAGAGATAAATATTCATATTATAAATTGATGTCTCGTTTCCATGATCAGCTCTGATTTCTGTCGGTGGACGTTTACTTATGACCAAGGTTTGTTCTCTTGATAATTTTCTGATTTTATTTAATTTTGCTTGAAAGTTTTCTGTTTTCTTTTGCTTTAGCCTAGATAAAGTCCAAACCCCCCCTAAAAAATTGCATATCATCTAGCATAAAAATTTGACTTGAACCTTCCTCGTGGGATCTACCCCTTGCTTGCTCTATACTATCTTGTGTGTTATGTTTAAGTTAGGGTAATTAATTTGTGCGAGCGCGACATCACAACAATAGGTACGTAACTTGAATTTTGAGGATGAAATTTTTATTAGAAGGGGAGAATGTAAACCCCGGGAAAAATCAAGGCTGGATTAAATTAAAAAAATAAACTAAACTAAAAGTTGTGGGGTAAAATTATAAGAAAAGAAAATAGATATAACTTAATTATAAGAAGAAAAAAAGATGTGGGGGAAAAATAATGCACTTAAAGAAAAAAATAAACTAAACTAAAAGTTGTGGGGTAAAATTATAAGAAAAGAAAATAGGTATAACTTAATTATAAGAAGAAAAAAAGATGTGGGGGAAAAAATAATGCACTTAAAGAAAATAAGGACTAAATACAAATAAGAATAATTATAGAGCATAAATACTCCTCTTCTCACCAAAAAACAATCTGCAGCAACCGTAAGGAAAGAAAAGAGGGAGTTTTTGTATCCACTTTTGCAAATCAAGAGAGAAACACCAAAATTTCAAGAACCCATCCAAGATTAAGGGTTATAGGTAGAATAAACACTTGTGGGCAAGGGATTAACAAGAAAATTTGAACAAGAAGAGAAGAGGGGAGGGTCGGCTGTCATTAGAAAGAAAAGGAGGGAGTTGAAGATCGAAACCTTGATTCTTACCGGGTAAGGTGTTCTAAAGATGGTCTTATGAGTCGTTTCAAAGTCGATTATAAATTAATACCTGGATGTTGAATTATAGATTAGGGTTCTTAGACTTGAATTGAGGAAAAAGTATTAGTTGCTAAAATTAAATAACTTCAGGTGTTGTGTGTAAATGGAAAGGTCGGACAATAATAGTTGGACAGTAACAGTTCAATATTTGTTAATGAGCAAGTTTGACTGTCTTAAAGGCAATACTGAGTTCTCCTTCCTTCAGAGAACTTGTAGCCTCGTGTCTTAGCTTTCTAATGAGACCAATCTATAACTCTAGATATAGTTAAAAATCTGAGGAGAGGTCGGACAATAACAGTTTAATGTCAAGACACAGTAACGGTTGGACAGTAATAGTCCAATGTTTGTTAATGAGCAATTTTGATTGTCTTAAAGGCAGAACTGAGTTCTCCTTCCTTCAGAGAACTTGTCGAGTGCGCACCATCCTGAAATTTATCACAACAACACAATTATCAATGATCCTTAGGATCTAGACCAAGAGATCTGATACCAACTATAACAACCCGGATTTTCAAGCCCAAAACAACGGTAAAGTTTTTTTAAGCACTTCTTGACACACATCGTGTCGGTAATCGGCGAACCTATTCCCTCACATCATCAAGATACAATCCATACATCAACAACAATCAACATTTCATTTAAAAGTGAATTACATAAACACATATTATTATGTTTTCATGGTTAGAAGTTCACATTAAAAATACACATTCATAGACATGAGTTTGACCCAATCGTCGCTGCTGATTTCTGAATCGGCAGCGTAATAGATTCGTTGATGAATTCTGGGTTGACAACGACTCAGTTTTCGTTGATGGTTTTTTAGTCAACAGTAGATTTTAGTTTCTCTAATGATTTTGTGTTACCAGCGACCCAATTGTCGTTGATGAATCTTGAGTTCAATGCGTTAGCCGTGAACAAGTTTCGCTAATGATTCTGTGTTACTAGTGACCCAGTTGTCGCTGATGAATTCTGAGTTCCATGCGTTAGCCATAAACTAGTTTTGTTGACTATTCTGTGTCACCAGTGACCTAGTTGTCGCTGACGAATCCTGAGTTCAATGCGTCAGCTGTGAATCAGTTTTGGTGACAATTCTATGTTTTCATGGTTAGAAGTTCACATTAAAAATACACATTCATAGACATGAGTTTGACCCAATCGTCGCTGCTGATTTCTGAATCGGCAGCGTAATAGATTCGTTGATGAATTCTGGGTCGACAACGACTCAGTTTTCGTTGATGGTTTTTTAGTCAACAGTAGATTTTAGTTTCTCTAATGATTTTGTGTTACCAGCGACCCAATTGTCGTTGATGAATCTTGAGTTCAATGCGTTAGCCGTGAACAAGTTTCGCTAATGATTCTGTGTTACTAGTGACCCAGTTGTCGCTGATGAATTCTGAGTTCCATGCGTTAGCCATAAACTAGTTTTGTTGACTATTCTGTGTCACCAGCGACCTAGTTGTCGCTGACGAATCCTGAGTTCAATGCGTCAGCTGTGAATCAGTTTTGGTGACAATTCTATGTTACCAGTGACCCAATTGTCGCTAATGAATTTTGAGTCCCATGTGCCTGTCGTGAACCAGTTTTGCTGATGATTATGTGTTACCAGCGACCTAGTTGTCAATAATGAATTTTGAGTCCCACGCGCCAGCCATGAACCAGTTTCACATTCAAGCGTTCCACGCATTATCGATTATGTGTATTCTTGGGATATGTATGGTGATGACTTATGTGATTTCTAGATGCGAATATGCTGATTAGTGATCATTTGATGTGTCAGGTGGTACAACCAGGATCAGAACTTTGACCGGACGAGGACACCTCATGGAAGGAACAGGTAGGTGGTTTTCACCTCTTGTAGCATAATGTTAATTCTTCGAAGTGAATTCATTACGAAAGATCTATTATGGAATATTTGAATGAGTGTTATGATTAGCTTCGACTAATGGCATCCTAAAATGATGGCCGAGTTGAGCATTATGATTAGCTTTGGCTAATGGTATCCCAAAAGGATGGCCAGGATGAGCATTATGATTAGCTTCGACTAATGGCATCCTAGAAGGATGGTCGAGATGTGTTTGATGATTAGCTTCAGCTAATGTCATCATAGAAGGATGGGAAAAAAAGAACATTATAATTAGCTTTGGCTAATGGCATCCTAGAAGAATGGCCAGGTTGTGTTTGATGATTAGCTTCAACAAATAGCATCCTAGAATATAAACACAAAAAAAATAAATTAAAGTTGGAAATGACACCATCATCGCTGCCAATTCAGAATTCAGCAGTGACACAGTTTGGCTCCCGGTTTCTCAATCGGCACCATCATAGTTTTTGGCTACCGTTTCTGAATCGACAACGTCACATTTGGCTGCCGGTTTCTAAATCGGCAGCGTCACAGTTTGGATGCCGCTTTTTGAAATGGCAAGGACACAATTCTTAGCTGCCGGTTTCTGAATCGGCAAGGACACAGTTCTTACCTGCCGGTTTCTGAATCGGCAGCAACACAATTTTTGGTTGCCGATTTCTGAATCGACAGTGGCACAGTTTTTGCTGTCGATTTCTGAATCGACACTGACACTACAAAACCCAACAAAAATTAGTGTTGGATTGGCCTATCCTTGGAGAGAATTGAAATAGAAACCAGCCCAAGATAACCCAAAAGAGGGATAAGGACAGCCTAGGTCCAGTGCCCAAACACCCCAGCACACTTATAAGGGCCATAAATACAAGGGGGAGAGAGAAGGTGACCCTTTCTCTTTCCAAAGATCTATTTGCAGCAACTGCATGTCTAGCTGCATGCTTCCCTTTCTTCTTCATTCCCAACAAAAACTAAACCTAAGCCCTAGCTGTAGCTATCTCCTTAGGCATGAGAGAGAGAAGTGATGAAACTTGGAGGAGGAAAGAGCCAAGACCTCCTCCCAGGACCGACTGTAGCCATTGTTGCAGCAAAACCACTCTTTCTCAAGGAGAAAAACTGAACACGACTAGCCTGCATACAGTCTTCCTTGATAGTTGAGTGAGACGTGAGCTAAGTGAAGAAGAGAAAAACCAAAAACAAGGGAGAAGGGAGAACCTAGAGGGCTGGTTGGACAACAGGTGAGAGAAGGAAGAAACTAGATTGAGAGAGAAGAACAAACCACCAAACTCCTTCCTAAAACTTTTGTGAAGCGTGAGGTATGAACCACAACCCTTCTCCACAGTTCTTATAATTTTAGGATCAAAATGATGAACAAAAACCCCAAATAGATGACCTAGAATCCTTACACCAGCTGCTAAGGAAAACTGGACTAAAGAATGCATGTAAAACAGGGGTAAATGGGAGGCCAAATCCCAGAACACTTGACAAAGAAAATGGATAATCTAAATACACAAACTGAGGTTGAAGACCGACTATGGTGGGGGTTGGACAGAATGCAAATGTTATGAGAAGTAAAGCAGGAATTATGACCTTGTTAGAATCTTAGACCATGCTGAAATCGAAATAGAAAACATGGTACTTGTAAACACCCAAAAAAGAGGGGGGTCCAAACAGCCCCACTGTCGTTACCAATTCTGAATCGGCAGCGACACAATTTTCGCTGTCGATTTCTGAATCGGCAGCAACGCAGTTACTTCTATCAATTTTTGAATCGGCAGCGACGTAGTTATTGCTGTGGATTTCTGAATCGACAGTGACGCAACCGAATTGAAAGTTAAGGAAAAAATAATCAGGCTATCTTAATAAGCCAAGAGGGAGGGGTAAAATCAGTTTTAGACAGAACAAAACATGGACAAGAACACCTTTAACCCAACCCAAAACACCCCACCTCAGTTTATATGAAGTATAAATGCAAGGAGAGAGAGAAAAGGTGACCCTTCTTCTTTCCAAAGTTTGCCTGCAGCAGCTGCATGTTCAGTTGCATGTCTCTCTTTTCCTCCTTCTTCCCAACAAAAATTCAAACCAAAACCAACAAAGAATACCTCTTGAACATGTGAGAGAGAGTTAAGATCGTGAATGAAGGTTGGGCAGCTGCTTAGGGGGAAGGAAAGGGGGATGGAATGAGTGGGAAGAAACTAACAGAAAAAATAAAGAATCGAGATGGGAAGCAGAAGGGGAAAAACGGGAGAAAGAGGAAGGGAAAATACTACCAAACTGTCCAGACCTACTTAAAGTTGAAAGGTATGGGTCATGTAGTTTCCTTTTGCCCCCTTGTTCTTCAAACCCAGAACTGAAAATGATGAATGATCCCTAAGAAAAATTGACCCAAACCCCTAGGCTAATTGTAAAGGAAACTGAAAACAACTAAGAGGGCAAGCAACAAAGACAAAATGAGGCCAATTTCCAGAGCATCTAACTAAGGATAATGAATAAAATGGAAAGAATAAAACTTGGTAGAGGGCTGGCCACAACAATGGGGCTGGCCGGAATGCATTGTGTAAGAAGATGTATGTGTGTGTTCATGTTAAAATATGTATGCTGGAATTGAAAATGCATGTGTGTGTTCATGTTAAAATCATGAAACTCTGCTAGGATTTGATGATATATTATGTGCTGAAATTGAGAATGCATGTATGTGTTCATGTTAAAACCATGTAACTTTTGCTGGGATTTGATGATATATTATATGCTAGAATTGAGAATGCATGTGTGTGATCATGTTAAAACCATGTAACCATTCTGGGATTTGATGATATATTATGTGCTGGAATTGAAAATGCATGCGTGCGTTCTGCAGGGAATTTGTAATTCGCTGCTGAAATTGGGTTGGTTGCAGCGAATTAACATTCGCTGCCGAATTGTGTGTTCAGCAGCGAATTTGGAATTCGCTGCTGAAATTGTATTGTTTGCAGCGAATTAACATTCACTGCTGAATTTTGTGCTCTACAACGAAATGGTGAGTCGCTGCTGAAATTAAATTGTCTGCAACGAATTAACAGTCGCTGCTGAAATTTTGCGCCGGCAGCGAAATAGTTTTTGTTGCCGAATGTGCAGCTTGCAGCGAACCAGTTTTCGGTGCCGAACTGTGCAGCCTGCAGCAAACTAGTTTTCGCTGCCAATTTCTACAATAGGCCTCCCGAGTAGAAATGACTCAAATACTTGTAACAATTTCATTGTATGATGTTATAAAATGTGGAACACTTGAACGTGAACATGTGAACTCTTGAAATAAGTATGGTGATGAATGTGATTCAAAGATACAAATGTACTGATTTGTGACCATTGATGTCTTAGGTGGTGCGGTTGGGATCGGACCATTTCAGGACAAGGACAACCCGCAGGTGGAGCAGGTACATGACTTCCACCTTTCTTTTTCATAACGTTGATTTATGAAATGCTTTGACATGAATTGTTACTGTATTGTGTTAGTATAAATATCAAACTGCCAAATGAGTAATGTTGACAAAAAATTGATTAGCTTCGACTAATGGTATCTGAAGGGATGGGCGGGATAAATGATTGATTAGCTTTGGCTAATGGCATCTGAAGGGATAGGCGGGATATATGATTGATTAGCTTCGGCTAATGGCATCCGAAGGGATGGCTGGGACAAAATTTTGATTAGCTTTAGCTAATGGCATCCGAATGGATGGCGGGTACAAATGATTGATTAGCTTCGGCTAATGGCATCCGAAGGGATGGTCGGGGCAAATGATTGATTAGCTTCGGCTAATGGCATTCAAATGGATGGCCGAGACAAATAATTGATTTGCTTCGACTAATGGCGTCCAAATGGATGACCGGGACAAATAGTTAGTTAAGTTAGGCTAATGGCATCAGAAGTGGATGGTCAAGACGAATGAATGGTTAACCTCGACTAATGATGACTTAAGAGTATAACTAGATTTAAGATAATGGTTGATTGCAAGAATTGATGTATATATATTTACAACAAGCCGTGCATACCAAGTACATAAAGGAACTGTAAAGACCTAACTTTTTCAAGGCCAAAATCGATGGAATTTTTTTTTTTATCGTCCGGTATCTGGATGTTTTCACCATATCATTCTTCAGATTTACCATTGCATTTTGTTCATTAACAAGGTACGATCTACGTAGGATAACGTAAGCCAACATTCCCATAAAATGGATTCTCAATGCTTATGCCCATAATATTATATTTCCATACTCATAGGTTTACATTACATCATATTGACATACTCAGAAATTGACATTCTTGTTCTAGTCTCGTTATCATCACAAGTTCATACAAGAGTGGTGAACAACAAGTTACACAACTAGTACTTTCGTTATCCTGACCTCATGTAATTTCACAATATGACATCCTCATAAGGTGAATACCTCATATGTATATTCATACACATTATATCAACATGTTCTCACATTCACATCCGTGTTCCATTTGAATTTTTCATTACTAGTCTTTATAAAAGGAGTCGAGCGACTAATCGAGTGATTAACACGTATGTTTCTACAGAACTCATATCATCCATAACGTGAAAATATATATTTCTTTTCAAAATGTGTGAGCTGGGAAATGGATTTCCTTACACACCATGTTGGTATGATGTCCCTGTTACAACACAAAATAATTTTAAGCATTATAGGCAATCTAAAAACATAATAAAGCAATATTAGCATTACATTTCATTCATGGACCAAAAGAGCATAATTCTATCATTTCCCCTTACTTATATAAATACCACCGTTAATAATTCATCAATTATCGAGGCTAGTTACAATACTCAAACCTGATCAGTCATCTCGAATACCGTTAGGCAAACTAACGTTATTCTCTAGTTAAAGCATAATAATTGTTCTTTCATATACTTAGTATATACAAAACATAGTATACATGAACACATCAATTCTTGAAACTAACTCATAACTCTCAAATCGGCCTATCCTCTTAGGATGCCATTAGGCGAAGCCAATCGTTTACTCATCCCGGTCATCCACTTAGGATGCTATTAGCTTAAACTAATCATTTATTCATTCCCGTCATCCATTTAGGATGCCATTAGTCAAGGTTAATTATTTATTCATCATAGTCATCCACTTAGGATGCCATTAGCCAAAGTTAATCATTTATTCATCTTAGCCATCCACTTTGGATGTCATTAGCCGTAGTTAATCATTTGTTCATCCCGATCATCCACTTAGGATGCTATTAGTCGAAGCTAGTCATTTATTCTTCCTGGTCATACATTTAAGATTCCATTAGCCAAAGCTAATCATTTATTCATACTGGTCATCCACTTTAGATGCCATTAGCCGAAGCTAATCATCTATTCATCTCGGTCATCCCCTTAGGGTGCCATTAGCCAAAGCTAATCATTTATTCATCTCGGCCATCCACTTTGGATGCCATTAGCCGAAGTTAATCATTTATTCATCCTGGTCATCCACTTTGGATGCCATTAGCCGAAGTAAATCATTTATTAATCTCGGTCATCCTCTTAGGGTGCCATTAGCCGAAGCTAATCATTTATTCATCTCGACCATCCACTTTGGATGCCATTAGCCATAGCTAATCAATCATTCATCCTGGCCTTCAATTCAGATGCCATTAGCCGAAGCTAATCAATCATTTATCCCCGCCATCCCTTCGGATGCCATTAGCCAAAGTTAATCAACATTTGTCCAGGTCATCTGCCTAGGATGCCATTAGTCATAGCTAATCAATCATTTATTCTGGTCATCTGTTCGGATGCCATTAGCCGAAGCTAATCAATCAATTGTCCCGGTCATCCATTCAAATGCCATTAGCCGTAGCTAATCAATCATTTGTCCTGGTCATCCGCTTTGGATGCCATTAGCCGTAGCTAATCAATCATTTATCCTGGTCATCCCTTTGGATGCCATTAACCGAAACTAATCAATCATTTGTCCCGGTCATCCGCTTTGGATGACACTAGCATTAGCTAATCATTTGCTCATCCCGGTCATCAGCTTAGGATGCCATTAGCCGAAGTTAATCAATCAACCAATCAAATATTCTAGAGGTAGTTTATGAAATCACTATAACATGTAATATCCCTTGAATTGCTCATTCAAACGGTTCATAACAATTTGACATTCACTGCAACATAATAGCAGACCCTTTGTGATACTTGTACGAGCGTTCCATAATAGTTTAACATTTAGTAACAAGATAATACATCCTTTGTAATACACAAATAAACATTCCATAAAAGTTTAGCATTCAATATAACACAACAGTACACCCTTCATATTACTCATCCAATCATTCATGAAAGTTAATGTTCAATACAATACAACAACGAATCCCTTATAATACTCATACAACAATTCGTGATAATTAACATTTAGTATAATACAATGATAGATCTTTGTAGTCCTCATTCAACCATTCGTGACAATTTCATTCATATAATACAACGATAGATCCTTTGTAATACTCATGCAACCATGCGTCACAATTATATTCAATAAAATACAACAGTAGATCCTTTGTAATACTCATACAACCATTCATCAGCAGCTGAAATTCATAATAGCCCAATCAACACCTCATAGTCGATCTAATATTCATCACAACACAATAATATATCTACCTCAAACAGGTCATTTCAGAACATTAACATTTTTATCATTGTTTCAACATTCATCAAAAACTCAATCGACATTTCATAGTCGTTTCGACAATCATCAAGAATTCAATCAAACACTTCATTCGTCGTTTCATCATTCAACAAGGATTTAATAAAATATCACTATGAGTAAATCATTTCAAAACATAAACATTACACGAGAAAAAGGTGGAAACCACCTACCTGCTCCACTTGTGGGTTGTCCTTGTCCTGGCGATGGTTTGATCTCGGCCACACCACCTAAGACATCAATGGTCACAAATCAGTACATTTGCATCCTTAAATCACATTCATCACCATACTTATTTCAAGAGTTCATATGTTCGCATTCAAGTGTTCCACATTTTACACCGTCATACAATGAAATTGTTATAAGCATTTAAGTCAATTCTGCCCAGGGGACTATTGTAGAAAAATCGGCAGCAAAACTGATTTGTTGTTGGCCACACAATTTGGCAACGAAAACTGGTTCCCTGCAGGCCGCACACTTTGGCAATGAAAACTGGTTCGCTGCAAGCACCTCAATTTCGGCAGCAAATGCTACTTCGCTGCAATCGACACGCTTTCGGTAGCGGATGCTAATTCACAACAGGCAACTCGATTTTGGCAGCGAATCACACTTCCACTGTAGATAACACAGCTTCGACAACGAACGCTGATTCACTGTAGAAAACACAACTTCGGCAGCAAATGCTAATTCGCTACAGCCAACACCCTTTCGGCAGCAAATGCTAATTCGCTGTGGACAACACAATTAGGCAGCGGACACCTAATTCACTGCAGACAACACAAATTCGGCAGCGAAAACTTAATTCACTGCAGACAACACAATTCGGCAGCGAACACCAAATTCACTGCGAACAACACAATTCAGCTGCGAACACTTGATTTGCTGCGGACCACACAAATTCGGCAGCAAAAACCTGAATCGATGCGGACAACATAATTTGGCAGCGAAAGCCTGATATGCTACGGACAACACAATTCGGCAAGGAACACCTGATTCACTGCGGACAACATATTTTGGCAATGAACACCTGATTCTCTGTGCACCACACAAATTTGGCAGCGAAAACCTGATTCGTTGCGGACAACACAATTCGGCAACGAACACCTGATTCCCTGCGGAATACACAATTCGGCAGCAAAAACTCTGTTGCTACAGACAACACAATTCAGCAGCGAAATTGATTCACTACTGACACACAACTCGGCAGCGAAAACTCATTCACTGCAGAAAACACAATTCGACAGCGAAACTGATTCGCTGCTGACACAATTCGGCGGCGAAAACTCATTTGATGCAGACAACACAATTCGGCAGTGAACACCTGATTCATTGCGGAATACACAATTCGGCAGCGAAAACTCAGTCGCTGCATACAACACAATTCGGCAGCGAAACGGATTCGCTACTCATTCACTGCAGACAACACAATTCGGCAGCGAAAACTCATTCGCTGCAGACAACACAATTCGGCAACGAAACTGATTCTTTGTGTCATAACTCAATTTTTGAATAAATAATAAAAAATGAATTGATAAAAATATATTTGAGAATGGGGTTAAGACAACACAAAATTTTAAGTTTGAGGATGAGATTATTAAATTTGAGAGTCAATTGGTAAAAAATTGAAGAATTAATAAGTTTGAAAATTTAATTAAAATTTGGATGAGTTTAATTAATGAAATCAGGAAAGTTAATAAGTTTGCGGACGTAATTAAACTTTGATTTAATTAATTAAATAAATTTAGGGATTTAATTGAAATTAACCTAAGGGCACAATTAGAAATCGATCATTACTGATTAAGATCCCAATTGTTAAGTTTAAACTGTTTAGGGGCCAAAGTGAAAAACAGTCATGCCCAAGGACACAATGGCGCCGTTTGGAAGCATTGTTCATTATCCCCTTCATTTCACGCGGAGGAAGCCGGTTCAACAGGGAAAATTCAGCAGATCACGGCCACTATACCCACGATTCCATTTCTAAAGCCACGATCTCTTGCCTCCACGATGCCCGCCATTTCTGGAAGCCGGGATACGAGACCTTCTCTGGCTTTATAAAAGCCAGACAAAGGCCTCATAAAGGAGGGAGGACTTAGGGGAATCGAAAGCAAAAAAAAAAAAACACAGGGATGAAACAGGGGGCAGAGCAAAAAAAAACAGAGCAGAAATACAGAGTAAAAAAACACAAATTCACAGAGAGAAGAAGAGAAAAGGGAGGAGCAACACAGAGAAGAATCAGCCTTGTTATTGTCTTCGTCCCTGCAGAAAAAGAAGAACCCGAAGTCAGTAAAAAACTCAGAGAAAGTTGGCATATCCATTACCTTCTTAGTTAGTTCACCTCAAGAACTGAGAAGAAGAGAGAACAGTGGACACATCGGGAAGATAAAGGAAAGCGGTTAAACGAAAGTCACAACCAGCGTTGCAGCCATCTTCGCCATTCCAAAAGTAGGTACTCCAACTCTTCAAAACCTTTGCGTTCTTTGAAATTGAATGATCAAAGAACACTGGCTTAGGCTAGTGACCAGGCCGAGGTGGCCGGGCCCAACCCAAAATAATAAAAAAATAAAAAAAAAACAAAAATTTGTGTATGTATAAATATGCAAAAAATAAAATAAATTTATTGGTTTATTCACTGACGCTAGAGTTGGGAATAAAAATACTGATGTAAATTTATTTTATTTTATTGTATTTTACTTTTATTTAGCTACATAAAAAAATAAAAAAAATTATGTATGTGTAAAAATAAATTTATTTTATTTGTTTATTCACTAACGCCAAAGTCA
The DNA here is from genome assembly GCF_000002775.5 of Populus trichocarpa. Taxonomy (NCBI): domain Eukaryota; kingdom Viridiplantae; phylum Streptophyta; class Magnoliopsida; order Malpighiales; family Salicaceae; genus Populus; species Populus trichocarpa. Next base: position 10,987,516 of record NC_037295.2, read on the forward strand.
GGAATAAAAATATTGATTTAAATTTATTTTGGTTTTTATAGCTACGTAATATTTACCAATGCTAGAGTTGGAAGTATCCGTACGTGAATATTCACTGGCGCCAGAGTCAGGAATATTACACGCAAACCATCATAGTATAAACCAACAAAACATTAGCAATTTATGATAAAATCAGCAATGGAGCTTGCCTCAGGCAGGACACTTAAGGGGTGATAATATCTTCCTTTTTACATAACCAGTCTCGTATTATAGAATCTCTGTTGACCAATTAAGGTTCCTAGTAACTATAATACTAGGTGGTGACTCCTTAATCAAAGAATAAGATGCCAGAAATTCATTCTTTCCAAAGATAAATTTTTAAGGCCGCCGTGATGTCGGGTGCGATACTCTGTTGACACACAATTCGGCAGTGAAAACTCATTTGCTACAGACAACACAATTCAGCAGCGAACACCTGATTCACTGCGCAATACATAATTCGGCAGCGAAAACTCATCGCTGCAAACAACACAATTCGGGAGCGAAAACTCATTCGGTGCAGACAACACAGTTCGGTAGCAAAACTGATTTGTTGTCGACAACAAAGTTCGTAGCGAAAACTCATTCGCTGCGACACCACAATTCGTTCTTTGGATCCAGCAGAATCATACAATTTTAGCTTGAACACACATGCAAATTCAATTCCAGCACATAACCTTACTCTAAGCTTGTTATCACACAATTTCGTTAAACACAATAAGAAATCAAGTCAATAGCACTAGCATGTTTTCTGCTTTGACTTTAGCATGGTCTAAGGTTCTAAAAAGGTCATAATTCCTGCTTTTCTTCTCATAGTGTTTGCATTCTGTCCAGGCCCCACCAAGGTCGGTCTTCCACCTCAGTTTGTGTATTTAAATTATCCATTTCTTTTGTTAAGTGTTCTGGAATTTGGCCTCCCATTCACCCCTGTTTTACATGCATTCTTCAGCCCAGTTTTACTTAGCAACTGGTGTAAGGATTCTAGGTCATCTACTTGGGGGTTTTCTTCATCATTTTAATCCCAAAGTCTCAAGAACAAGTGGGGAGAGAGGTCTGGTTTATACCTTACTGTTTTCGGTAGTTTTAGGAATGGATTAAACAGGTTTTTCTCCCCCTCTACTCGCAGTCTTCTTCTTTTTCTTCTGCTTCTTCTCCTCTACTCATGATTTTCCTTTTCTTCTTCCTCTGTTTAGCCATCTGTTACACCCCCACTCCCTCCATGGTTTCAGCCATTTATGTTTTTCTCTAACTCTCTTTTCCTCTCTAACACTAAAGGAATGTGCATGCAGCTGGTTGCTAGGTTTTCTTCTTGGGGAAGCGGCGGCTACAGTGGTGTTTGTTGGCCGGCTTTTGGGGAGAGGTCTAGACTTTTTCTCCTTCCATGCCTTCAGCCACCTCTGCTTTTCCTTAATCCTCCCTTCTTCTCCCACGTTTTAAGGAGATGCATGCAGCTGGGTTTGCTGGTTTTGCTTTGGGAAGAGAGGTTGCTGCAGCCAAGGTTGCTGGCTGGTTGTTTTATTAGGAAAGGAAGAAGGCAAGAGCATGTAGCCCCTTTTGGAAAGAGTGCCCCTTTCTCTCTCCTTGCTGCATTTATACCCTTCTTAAATGCAAAAGGGGTGTTTGGTAGGCTGGATAAGGTTGTTCCCATCCCTCTTTTGGGTTAATCTAAGGCTGGTCATGTCCTCTATTGTTCTCATCTAGAATAGCTCGGTCCAACACGAATTGTTTTGTTGGGCTTTTCGAAGTCACTACCGATTCAGAAATCGGTAGCCACAAACTGTGTCGCTGCCAATTCAGAAATCATCAGCAAAAACTGCGCCACTACTGACTCATAAATCGGCAGCCAAACTATGCCGCTATCGATTTAGAAATCGGCAGCTAAAATCTTTGCCGCTGTCGATTCTGAAATCAACAGCAAAACTGCGTTGCTGCCGATTCAGAAATCGTTAGCGAAAACTACACCACTACCAACTCATAAATTGGCAACCAAACTGTGTCGCTGCTGATTCAGAAATCATCAGCCAAAAGCTTTGCCGCTGCCACTTCTGAAATCAGCAGCAAAACTGTGTCGATGCCGATTCAGAAATCGGCAGCGTCAAACTGTACCACTACCGTTTCTGAAATTGACAGCCAAGTACTGCGCCGCTGCCTATCCAGAAATTGGCAACCATAAACTGCATCGCTTCCGATCCAGAAATCGGCAACAAAAAAGTGTGCTGCTGCCGATCTAGAAATCGACAGCGATGGTGGAGTCGTTTTTTGCTTTACTTTTTGGGTGTTTACAAGAACTACAAATGTCACGCTTCAAACAGGGGATAATGTTAATACTTCATTAAACTGTCAGACTCCTTATTATCATTATTATTATTATTATTAAGCAATTGCATTCTTATAAATGTTTTGTACTGCAGCAGAGACGTCACACCAACGAGGTGCTTAGGAAACCTAATACACAAGAACCTATTTTTACAAGGAATCATGTAGTTGCATTCTAAATCATGATGTATTTGTGTATGAATCAATGTACTGAATGTATAACTATTATTAGACCCTTTTTGTTTAAATTTGTGATGACTATTAGTAGGATAGGAATGCAAACTCATGTCTATGTATGTATATTTTTAATGTGAACTTCTAATCATGCAAACATAATAATATGTGTTTATGTAAGATTCACTTTTAAATGCAATGTTGATTGTTGTTGGTGTATGGATTGTATCTTGATGATGTGAGGGAACAGGTTCGCCGATTACCGACATGATGTGTATCAAGTACAAAAAAAAAATTACCGTTGTTTTAGGCTTGAAAAGCTCAAGTTGTTACAGTTGGTATCAGAGCTCTTGGTCTGGATCCTAAGGATCATTGATAATTGTGTTGTTGTGATAAATTTCAGGATGGTGCGCACTCGACAAAGGACACGAACTGAGCCGCCCTCCTTAGAAAGGAGGGGCAGGAACCAAGGTGCCCAAGGTTGGCAAGACAAAGATCCCTTGGATGATACAGCATCTCATGCTCTGGTAATACCAACCGAAACCTTGCAAGGGGGAGCCGCTGTAGTGGGGGAAGGCCAGAGGCCTAACCAAACAGAGGAAGTACCCCTGGTTGCAGCAAGAGAGATCAGATGCACAACCATCGACTATTCCAACCGGTGTGCCCCCGCAGTATATAGATGTGGGACTCCTTGTACAAATAGTAAAGGCAGTGATGAAGGGCATGGCTGGCTCGATGACACAAACAACTCCCGCCACGCAGATTTCACAGACAGCCCCTATGAATGGCGCGACCACGGACAACATGGTGCTACTAGTGAGACTAGTGAAGAGTATGAGGGAAATGGGTTGCGAACCGTATATGGGGGAACAGGATGCAGAAATAGTTGAGAGATGGATCAGGAAGGTAGAGAAGACTATGACCCAAATAAACATGCCCGAGGGTTTGAGGGTGAATTGTGCAACCCAGCTATTGTCCGATAGGGCATGACATGGTAGGAAATAGTCCAACTGAGGTGTGCAACCGAGACACTAACTTGGAGTGACTTCAAGACAGAGTTTGAGAATCAGTTTTATTCCAGGTACCATTATGTGTCGACAAAGGAACATATGATTGAGAAGTTGAGAGATGGTTTACGACAAGATTTGAGACAAGGACTGATCGCCTTATGGTTTAAATCCGTGAGGGCGTTGATTGAGGCTGCATAAGCTCTAGAGGCCTGTATTGGAGAAAATCAACAAGGATATCAGAGTATAGAAAAAAAGAGAGATGGGGATTATTTCAGCGGCAGACCACCACTTCCGAAGAAAGGAAAAAGTGGAGTGTTTGAGCAGTACAGGAAAAAAGGGAGTTTGATGGTACCGCCCCAACAAAGTTAGATGGGAGAGTGATGGTTGGGCAGTCGCACTCAAGGCAAACTCTTCAACTAGGACCGGTGACCGCAAGGGTGTTGACTATCCTTTTTGTGTAGAATGTGGACAAAAACACCTTGGGACTGCTTAGTTTCCCCTGGGCGATGCTTTGTGTGTAGCAGAGAAGGTCATAGGTGGAGGAACTGCTAGTATCTGGGTCAAGGGTGTCATTACTATGGTGGAAGAGGTCATTATAAAAAGGATTTCCCCAAAGGAACACTGGACAGGTATAGAGCTATAGACAGCCGAGTCAGAGCCACCAATAATCAGTCACCGTGAATAGGCCAGTGAGATCTTCTCAATCAGGAGCAAACTCTAGTCGAGGGAGACCGAGGGCATAAAATGATCGGACCTCGGGGAGGGTCTTCCATCTAACACATGAGGAGGTCAGGGTTGCATTGGATGTTGTGGCAGGTACAGTGTAATGAATAATTTTAATGTGCATGTGTTGTTTGATTCGGGTGCCACCCACTCATTCATTGCTAGGAGAATTGTCACTAAATTGAGAAAGGGAGTAGAAGTAATAGAGAAGGGGTTCGTCATTGGAACTCCAATGGAAAACATGGTTGAAACAAATATTGTGTATGTGGATGTGGGGGTTAGTCTATCTAGGTATGAAACAGAAGTAGACTTGATTCCTTTAGAGCTGTATGATTTTGACATAATCCTAGGTATGAATTAGTTGAGTAAATATAAGGCTCTAATTGATTGTTATGCTAAAACTGTTACATTCCAAACACCTGAGGGCGAGAGGATGATTTTTTAGGGAGAGAGAATTCTCAAACCGATCACCTTAATATCGATTGTAACAGCCCAAAGACTTCTGAGAAAGGGATGTATGGGATACCTTGCATAAATTTTAAACTCTAATGATGAAGGTCCACGACTAAGGATATTCCTGTGGTGAAGGAATTCCCAGATGTATTTCCCGAAGAACTACCAGGACTACCCCCGGAGCGAGAGGTAGAGGTGTCTATAGACACTTTTCCTAGAGTCCCACCCATAGCCCAACAACCATACCGGATGGCTCTGGAAAAACTGAACGAGTTAAAGACTCAACTACAGGAATTGTTAGACAAAGGGTTTATACAACCCAATAATTCTCCTTGGGGAGTGCCGGTTCTATTTATAAGAAAGAAAGATGGAACCCATAGACTTTGTATTTGACTATCGACAGTTGAATAAAATAACAATGAAAAACAAGTATCTGTTACCTCAGATAGATGATTTGTTTGATCAATTAAAGGGAGCGAGGATATTTTCGAAGATAGATCTGAGATCAGGGTACTATCATATGAAGATTAAAGAAGCGGATGTAGCAAGACCGTATTTAGAACTCGTTACGGGCAGTATGAGTTTTTGGTGCTACCGTTCATATTGATGAACGCCCCAACCCTCTTCATGGACTTGATGAATCAAGTTTTCCAACCCTGCCTTGATAAATTTGTGGTGGTATTCATTGATGATATACTGGTGTACTCGAATTGCTTCGAGAAGCACGAAGAACACTTGAGACAGACCTTACAAACCTTGAGAGATCACTAGTTTTATGCAAAATTGAGTAAATGTGAATTTTGGCTGAAGAGAGTGACATTTCTAGGACACGTCATTTCAGCCGAAGGTGTTTTCGTAGACCCCTAGAAAATCAAAGCAGTCTTGAAATGGAATTGCAACATGTTCTTCCACAGGGCTACCTTTAGGAAAACCTGGTCCTCCGCATTGAACTCGAAGGGTCTTCTCCTCACATCTGAATACTTTTTATGTCTGTCCTGCACGACTTTTATTTGATCCTTGATGGTTCTCACTTTCTCCGTGGTGACTCGAACCAACTCCGCGCTATACATCTTCTGGTCTCTGACTTCTTCCTAACATAAAGGAGTCTTGCACCTCTTACCATACAAGGCTTCATACAAGGCCATCCCTATTATGGCTTGGTGGCTATTGTTATATGTGAACTCCATCAATGCTATGAGTTTCTCCCAGTTTCCTTCAAATTCTAGTACACATGCTCGTAATAGGTCTTCCAAGACTTGGATGACTCTTTTCGATTGGCCATCGGTTTGGGGGTGAAATGAAGTGTTCATATTCTTGTCCCCAAGGCGTGTTGTATGCATGGCCAAAGTTGGGAGGTGAACCTAGGATCCCGATCCGAGACAATGGATACTGGAATCCTGTGGAGCCGTACAACCTCATTTATGTAAATCTTGGTTGTTTGTCTACTAAATCGGTCATCTTTATGGGCAAAAATAGTGCAAATTTCATCAAGTGGTCAACTATGACCCATATTACCTCATTCCCTTTCCTCCCTATGGGAAATCCTGACGCAAAATCCATGGTGATCATCTCCCACTTTCATTTTGGGATTTGTAATGGTTGCAATGGTTCTGTTGGTCTTTGGTGTTCAAATTTTGACTTGTTGACATACTTCGCACTTTGACACATACTTGGCTATTTCCCTTTTCATATTAGGCCACCAATAGAGATGTTTGAGGTCCTGATACATTTTAGTGCTGCCAGGATGTATGGAGAATTTGGACTCGTATGCTTCTTGTAGGACCATCTGTTTAACCGTCTCGTCATCAAGCACATACAACCGTTGCCTCATCATCAATGATCCATCATCTGCCATTCAAAATTGAGTTTTTATCTCGGCCTCTATTTTCTCCCTAATCTTGGACCCTTCATTGTCACAAAATTAGGCTTGTAGTATTTGTTCTCGATACGTTGGTTGCACTAACAGTTGGGCTAATAGTCCACCTCCTGGATTAATACCCAATTCTGCACCCATCTCTTTCAACTTTGCCAACTGTTTGATACATCTGCCTTCTTAATCTTCATCTGGTAGTACCCTGACCTCCAATCTACCTTTGAAAATACTCTCGCTCCTTTCGGTTGATCAAATAAATCATCTATCCGTGGTAGCGGGTATTTATTTTTCATCATTATTTTGTTCAACTGGAGATAGTCAATACACAGTCTATGGGTTCCATCTTTCTTTCTTACAAACAGAATCGGCGCCCCCCAAGGTGAATTACAGGGCTATATAAACCCTTTGTCTAATAACTCTTTTAGTTGGGTCTTTAGCTCATTCAATTATGTCGGAGCCATCCGTTATGGTTGTTGAGTTATGGGTGGGACTTTTAGGAATGTGTCTATAGACACTTCTACCTCGAGCTCTAAGGGTAGTCCCGATAATTCTTCAAGAAACACATCCGAGAATTCCTTCACCATAGGAATATCCTTCAGTCGCGAACCCTTGTAATCTACGTTTAAGATGTATACGAGGTATCCCATACATCCTTTCCTAAAGAGTTTCTAAGCTGTTACAATCAATATTAAGGCGGTAAATTTAGGAATCATCTCTCCTTTGAAAACTATCCTCCTACCCTCAGGTATTTTGGAAAGTAACAGTTTTTTCATAACAATCTATCAGGGCCTTGTATTTACTCAGTCAATCTATGCCTAGGATTATGTCAAAATCTTGTAATTCTAAAGGAATCAGATCTATTTTTGTTTCATACCCCGCTAGACTAACCCCCACTCCTACATACATATCATTTGCTTCTACCATGTTCCTTATTAGAGTTCCAATTATGAACCCTTCTTTACTATTTCTACTCCCTTTCCTAATTTGGTGATGATTCTACTAGCAATAAATGAGTAGGTGGCACCCAGATCAAACAACACATACACATTAAAGTTATTCATCAGTAGCATACCTGCCACCATATCCAATGCAGCCCTAATCTCTTCCTGTGTCAAGTGGAAGACCCTCCCTAGGGTCCGGTCATGTTGTGCCCTTAGCCTCCCTTAACTGGAGTTTGCCCCTTATTGGGAAAATCTCATCGGCCTATTCATGGTGACTGATTGTTGGTAGCTCTAACTCGGCTTCCTATAGTTTTGCACTTGTTTGGCGGTCTTGTTGGGGCACTCCTTATGATGACCCCTTTCGCTGTAGTAATGGCACCCTTGCCCCAGATACTGGCAATTTCTCCATTTGTGACCTTCCCCTCTGTATACATAGCATTGCCCTAGTGAAACTGAGCAGTTCCCAGGGTGCCTTTGTTCACACTTCACACATTGAGGATAGTTAACATTCTTGCATTCATTGGCCCCCGCAAAAGAGTTTGCCCTTGAATGCGACTGCCCCCATCATTTTTCCGCTTGATTGTTGGTGGAGTGGCACCGTTAGGGCCCCCTTTATCCTATATTGATCAAACACCCCACTCTTTCCTTTCTTCAGAAGCGGTGGTCTACTACTAAGATAATCCTCATCCTTCTTTTTGCCTACATACTGATGCCCTTGTTGATCCTTTCCAATACATGCTTCTAGAACCTGTGTAGCCTCAATTAACTCCTCACGAATTTAAACCGTAAGGCAATCAACTCTTGTCTCAACTTTTGCCGCAAGCCATCTCTCAGCTTCTCAATCATATGTTCTTCTATCAGAACATAGTGTGGGGCAAACAATGAGAGGTCATGGAACCCCTTCCATACTTTAATACTGACATATTACCATATCTCACTCTTGTTCTTTCACCTTACAATGGTATCTGGAGTAGAACTGATTCTCAAACTCTGTTTTGAAGTCACTCCAAGTTAGTGTCTCGGTTGCACGCCCCAACTGAATAGTTTCCCACCACGTCATGGCCCAGTCAAACAATAATTGAGTAGCATAGTTTACCCGCAATGCAAACACCAAAAAAAAGTAAATTAAAGCTGGAAATGACTCCATCACACTTCTTCGTTACATATTTCTGAATCGGCAGCTACACTGTAAAACCTAACAAAAATTAATGTTGGATCGGCCTATCCTGGAAGAGAATTGTAATAGAAACCAGCTCAAGATAACCCAAAAGAGGGATAAGGACAACCTTGGTCCAGTGCCCAAACACCCCAGCACACTTATAAGGGCTATAAATACAAAGAGAGAGAAAGGGTGACTCTTCCTCTCCCCTAGAAACAACCGCATCCATTGCTGCAACTGAACCTCTCCCCCCCAAGAAAAAACCGACCAGACCACCTGCATGCAAGCTCCCTTGAGTGAAGAGTGAGTAGGGAGTTGAGAAGAAGAGAGAAAGTGACCCTCCTCTTCCCAAAACCGACCCCAACAACTGCAGCGGACCCTTCCCTCTGTCTAAAGAAAAACACACAGCCCAACTACATGTTTACTTTATTGCATGCGTCAGTAAGAGGAGAGCAAGAGGATAGGATTAATGTCTGAAACCATGGAGGGAGAGGGAGTGTAATAGATAGATGAACTAAAAAAGAAAAGGGAAGAAAACTGAACAAAAGAGGAGGAAGAAAACTAGAAGAAGGGGGGAAAAAAAACTTGTTAAATCTCTCCTAAAGCTACTGAAAATTGTAAGGTATGAACCAAACCTCTTTCCCCACCTATTTTTGGGTTCTTGGAACTGAAAGGAAGAAGAAAACCATGTGAGGATAACCATAAAACTACACTAGCTGCTACTAAGGGGAAAAACTAAACCAAGAAGAAAGAAAATAATGAGGGTGAATAAGGGACCTATAACCAGAATAAACAACATGAGAGATGGATATTTTGTAAATTGAAACTTAGTGAGAGGGCTGGCCATAATGATGGTTGGACAAACCAGAAACTTAGGTGGCCAAAATGCTTGAAAGATGAGCTTGTCAAAATAAAACAAAATCATACATGCATTTAAGATGTAATTTCCGCATATACCTTCGAAAAAATTCTATGGAAATGTGTTGTTATGTGATTGAGATGCAATTGTGTGTTGATAAACCTTGATAGATCATGTTGCAGCAGAAACGGGACTCCCTCTAGTAATGTTTTGGTTCATTGAAGTGTTGTATAGATGTGTGTGATTGTGAATCGAGAAAGTGAGCATTTAATTGTAAATTGCATAAGTACATAGCTATAATGCAATTGAGAATGCATGAATTTATATAATAGCTATGCTAGGTACCGATGTTGGAATGTCATTGTGAGAAGTATCGAGAACTAAAAAGAAAAAATCCACTGATTTTTGCTTTGAAAAAGCCAGGTTTTTACATGCAAGCCCTCGGGTATGTTAATATGAATCATAGTCTTCTCCACTTTCCTGAACCACCTCTCGACTATCTCTACTCCTTGTTCCCCCATATACGGTTCACAACCCATTTCTCTCATACTCTTGACCAACCATACAAGTAACACCACACTGTTATGTGGTCGAGATAATCCCTAGGACGGCTTGTGGAATGTAAACACAAAAAAAAAAAGAAGTAAAGTTGAAATGACTCCACCATCGCTGTCGATTTCTGAATCAGCAGCGACACAATTTTTTGTTACCGATTTCTGATATTGTAGCGGCACAGTTGACTGCCGATTTCTGAATCGGCAACGATGCAGGTTTGTTGCCGATTTTTGAATCGGTAGCGACACAGTTTTTATTATCGGTTTTTTAATCGGCAGCGACAGTGTAAAACCTAATGTCGTTACTGTTGGTATCAGAGCGCATAATGATATGGTGAAAAACATCCAGAACCGGACGGAAAAAAATTCCACTGATTTGGCTTTAAAAAACCTTCGGTAATGGCATCCTAAGTGGATGACCGGGACTGACAAATCATTAGCTTCAGCTAATGGCATCCTAAGTGGATGACCAGGACTGATAAATGATTAGCTTCGACTAATGACATCCTAAGTGGGAGACTGGGACTAAAAAATGATTAACTTCGACTAATGGCATCCTAAGTGGATGACCGGGATTGATAAATAATTAGCTTCGACTAATGACATCCTAAGTGGATGACCGGGACTAACAAATGATTAGCTAAGTGGATGATTGGGATTGACAAATGATTAGCTTCAAGCTAATGGCATCCTAAATGGATGACCGGGACTGACAAATGATTAGCTTCGGCTAATGACATCCTAAGTGGATGATCGAGACTAACAAATGATTAGCTTCAGCTAATGGCATCCTAAATGGATGACCGAGATTGATAAATAATTAGGATTGACATCCAAAGAGGATTGTCGGATTTGGGAGTTCTGAGTTAGTGATTAGTACTTAAAAGTGCATTGTCATTAAGGCTTTATATCATCATATTGCACTTAAAGTATCATTAGATTCCCTAACTTAAGCATGTTTTATAATAACAAGTTTGATAACATAAGATGTAACAACCCGGCTTTCTAAGCCCAAAACAATAGTAAATTTTTATATATATATATATATATATATTTAATACACATGGTGCCGGTAATCAAAGAACTTGAATCCTCACATCATCAAAATACAATCCATACAATCAACAGTTCATTCAAAAGCGAATCTTACACAAACACATAATATTAAGGTTGCATGATTTGAAGTTCATATTAAAAATATATATACATGGACATGAGTTTGCACTCTTATACTTCTAATAGCCATCACAAATTTTAAACAAAAAGGATCTAATAAAAGTTATACATTCAGTACATTGATCCCTACAAAATACATTGTGATTTAGAATGCATCTACTTAATTCCTTGCAAAAGTAGGTTCCCGTGTATCGGGTATCCTAGACATCTCGTTGGTGTGACGTCCCTGCAGCAGTACAAAACATTTAAGAGAAAACAAATACTTAATAATAATAATGGTAACTAACGGCCTAGCAATTAAATAAGCATTAACATTTATAATTTCTTCATGTATTTGATGTAACAATTAGTAGTACATATAGATACACAAGTTTTCAAATGCCATTCGCCGAAACTAGTCGTTTATTTGTCCCGGCTATCCATCCGGATTCCATAGCGATAGCTGCGTTGCTGCCAATCCTAAAATCGGCAGCCGAAACTACATCGCTGCCGATCAAGGAATCGGCAGCGAAACTGGGTCGCTGCCGATTTCTGTATCGGCAGCGAAGACTGCATCGCTGCCGATCCAGAATCGGCAGCAGAAACTGCGTCGCTGCCGATTTCTGTATCGGCAGCAGAAACTAGGTCGCTGCCAATTTCTGTATCGGCAGCGAATACTGTGTCGCTGCCGATCCAGAATTGGCAGTGGAACTGCGTCGCTGCGGATCCACAATCGGCAGCGAAATCATCCCTTTTTAACCCGGCCATCCATTCGGACGCCATTAGCCAAAGCTAATCATTCTTTGTCCCGGCCATCCATTCGGATGCCATTAGCCGAAGCTAATCACTCTTTGTCCCGGCCATCCGTTTGGATGCCATTAGCCGAAGCTAATCAGTCCTTCATCCCGGCCATCCATTCGGACGCCATTAGCCAAAGCTAATCATTCTTTGTCCCGGCCATCCGTTTGGATGCCATTAGCCGAAGCTAATCAGTCTTTTGTCCCGGCCATCCGTTTGGATGCCATTAGCCGAAGCTAATCAGTCCTTCATCCCGGCCATCCATTCGGACGCCATTAGCCAAAGCTAATCATTCTTTGTCCCGGCCATCCGTTTGGATGCCATTAGCCGAAGCTAATCAGTCTTTTGTCCCGGTCATCCATTCGGATGCCATTAGCCGAAGCTAATCACTCTTTTATCAACAATTAAGCGTTCGACAATTTAATATCGGTTCTAACAATATGGTAGTACTCAAGTTAAAATATTCCAAGGTTCAACGTATGAAAAAAGAAAGGTGCAAGTCACCTACCTGCTCCACCTGTGGGTCGTTCCTGTCTTGATGATGGTCCAATCCCGACCGCACCACCTAAGACATCAATGGTCACAAATCAGCACAGTTGTATTTATTTTATTTTTGAATCACATTCATCATCACACTTATTTCAATAGTTCATATCTTCACATTCAAGTGTTCCCTATTTTACACCATCATATCATGAAATTGTTATTAGCATTTAAGTGATTCCTGCCTAGGAGGCTTATTGTAGGAATCGGCAGCGAGAACTGGTTCGCTGCGGGCTGCCCAATTCGGCAGCGAGAACTGGTTCGCCGCAGGCTGCCAGTTCGGCAGCGAGAACTGCACCGCTGTTGGCGCCATAGTTTCACTGCACAACGCACAACTCGGCAGCGAATATCACTTCGCTGCAGGAGGTTCAGCTACGGCAGCGAAACAGAATTTCGCTGCGCAACACACAAATCGGCAGCGAATATCAAATCGCTGCAGGAGGTTCAGTTGCGTCAGCGAAATTCTAACACACAAATCGGCAGCGAATATTAATTCGCTGCAGCAGGTTCAGTTGCGTCAGCGAAACAGAATTTCGCTGCGCAACACACAAATCGGCAGCGAATATCAAATCGCTGCAGCAGGTTCAGTTGCGGCAGCGAAACAGAATTTCGCTGCGCAACACACAAATCGGCAGCGAATTGATAGGTTCAGTTGCGGCAGCGAAACAGAATTTCACTGCGCAACACACAAATCGGCAGCGAATATCAATTCACTGCAGGAGGTTCAGTTGCGGTAGCGAAACAGAATTTCGCTGCGCAACATACAATCGGGAGCATCAATTTCAGCACAATCATCACAGTAGAACACATTAATTCCAGCAGCAAACATCACAGCAGAACACATTAATTCCAGCAACAATCATCACAGCAGAACACATTAATTCCAGCAACAATCATCACAGCAGAACACATTAATTCCAGCAACAACATCACATTAATTCCAGCAACAACATCACATTAATTCCAGCAACAATCATCACAGCAGAACACATTAAGTCCAGCAACAACATCACAGCAGAACACATTAATTACCCCCTAGTTAAAGCCAGCCCTCTACCATGATTTGTTAGATGTTCTGAAATTGACTTTATTTCACTTTTGTTTGCTTGTTCTCTTGGTTAATTTCAGCTTCTTTCACAGCTGGCTTAGGGCTTAGATCAATTCTTTTCTTAGGGTTTTTCTTCTTCATTTTCGTTTTTGATCTTACGGGGGGAAGAGAGTTTCATGACCCATACCTTCTGAATTTAACTAAGTTTGAGGAAGGTTTGACACTATTCAGCTGCTGGTTCTCCTCCTTCTTCTTCCTCTCACGTTTTCCAGCTCTCTTTTTCCTCTCCTCTATGCAGCTGCCCACTCCTCTCTCAAGGTCTCATCTCTCCCTCACAAGTTCACAAAGTAATCTCTACTAGTCTGATTCACGTTTCTGTTGTGAAAGGGGAAGGGAAGAACGGCATGCAGCTGCTGGATTTGGAAGAAGATGGGTCATTCTCTCTCCCCTCTTTGTATTTATACTACCCATCCAATGAAATGGGTTGTTTGGGGGTTGGTTTAGGTGTGTCCTTATCCTTGTTTGGTTTATCTAAAATCAGTTTTACCCCTCCCTCCCAGCTCTGCGTCACTGTTCATTGAGAAATCGGCAGCGAAAACTGCGTCGCTACCGATTTCTGTATCGGTAGTGAAGGCTGCGTCGCTGCCAAGTCCAGAATCGGCAGCGAAAACTGCATCGCTGCCGATTTCTGCATCGGCAGCGAAAACTGCGTCGCTGCCAAGTCCAGAATCGGCAGCGAAAACTGCATCGCTGCCCAGTCCAGAATCGGCAGCGAAAACTGCATCGCTGCTGATTTCTGCATCGGCAGCGAAAACTGCGTCGCTGCCGATTTCTGCATCGGCAGCGAAAACTGCATTCATCATCATCTCTCTCTCTCTAAATATATATATATATATATATTTTCCTTTGGGTGTTTACATAAGATATCTTTAATTTATGGTAAATGCTCATTTTGAATGCAGACGTATCTCACAATTTAACGGATTGATTGATGTGTTTAACTATTGAAAGTGAAAATATATAGAAAGGGCTAAGTTTAGAGAAGAGATGTTGGTTCAATTCAAACTAGAATACCATTCGGTTATTGGATCATAAATGGAGCTGTAGAACTTGGATGTAAGTCTGGTTTATATGGATAGAAAGCTAAGACATAGGCCTAAAACTTTCATGAAGAGTCCAAGATTCAAAAGGGTCGTTTTCAAGTTCCAATTGTAGCAACAAAAGAGAAGTCGAAATCTGTCCTGCAACCCTTCAGCCCATATCTCGAGTTCTAGAAGTCCAGATGAGCTCATTCTTGTTTAGTTGGAAAGCTGAGACAAATGCTCAGAACTTTCATGAAGACTATCTGTTTAAATTCTGATGTTAGCAATAATGTTTTGTTCAGACAAGAAGATAATGTTTGTCACCAAGTCAAGAGGTGGCCACCCACTCAATAATTAGTCATCAAATCAATAGTTATGAAGTTTAGCCTATAAAAGAAGGCATTTGCCATACATTTAGACATCTTGGTTGTTTAGATCAAGATCTTGCTCTTACTCTCCTTCTTTGTATTTTGTAATATTCAGGTTTTATTTTATGTTATATTAATATCTTGTTTATTCTTTTCATTTCCTTTACTATACTTAGTTAACTTATATCATGTTTATGTTCTTATATTGTTTATTTATGTTTTTCTTCTTCATTATGTTTAGCTAAGTTAATTTTGTCAAGGTGAAAAGGGTACACTAATGGTGTAAGAATAAGTATAATATAAAATCAACATGGACTTTAATGTTTGATACTAACATGTTTTGTATTTGTTATCTTACTCACTTTTAATACCTTGCTTGTTAAATGATTAATCTAGATTTGTGTTGTACAACCCTTGATACAACAAATACTTAGCACTTTCATAGCCGACACCTATGCTATGAAAGGAATTTAATTTGTTGTTAACATAAGTTATCACCATGAATACCTGACCACATTTACAAGTATTGGCATTACTCAAATAAGATAATTAATATAATCATGTTAATAAATTATAATCCGATTGGAACCTCCTTTGGGTGTGGTTTCCAGTTGAGTAATAAAAAGAGTTTATACTATACTTATTTGAAATACAAGTAGTGGATCCTCTAATCTTGACAATTGTTTTATCATTGTTTAATCCTTACATTAATATCACATCTCAAAAGTTCTCTTCAACTCCTTTTCATTTATTGTTTATAATTTTATATAGTTCACCTCCCTGTGGTTCGATCCCGGTCTTGCCGGGTTATTTATTACTTCGACACTCTTGCACTTGGGATAAGACATCAATCTTTTGATGGTGTCAATTTTTTGGCGTCATTGTCGAGAAGGTAAGTTACTGTATAAATTATACATTTTATTTTATTTTTCTTTTTACTTTTATTGTTTTTCTAATTTTTGTTTCTTCTTTTTCTTTTTCTTTCCTTCTGCACTTGCATGAGAGTTTGGACACGCACATTAAGTGGTAGACTTTCTAGGAAATCCTCATCATTTTCAGAAAACATGGTCGAAGAGGATAATCAGTCGCTTGATGATGAGAATAATGAGAATAATCGAGTTAGAACACTTAGAGACCACATGAATCCTACAAGAACAAGTGCACCATCATGTATAGTTTTCCCTCATGATGCATTTCACTTCAATTTTAAACCAGACATTATTCAACTTTTAGCTACTTTTCATGGCTTAGATCTAGAAAATCCATACTTGCATTTGAGAGAATTTGAAGAAGTTTGTAACACTTATAATGATTTAAATTGTAGCATGAACACCATCAGATTAAAGCTTTTTCCTTTTTCATTAAAAGTAAAGCTATAACATGGTTACAAAATCTTAGGTCAGAATCCATTCGTGCTTGGGATGAAATGCAACAACAGTTTTTAAAGAAGTTTTTCCCTTCTCATAGAACAAACTCTTTCAAAAGACAAATCACCACATTCACTAAAAAACCAGGAGAAACATTTTATCAGTGTTGGGATAGGTATAAAGACTTGCTTAATACTTGTCCTCATCATGGTTTTGAAACATGGAGATTGGTTTCACATTTTTATGCAGGGTTAACACCTAAAGATAGGCAAATGGTGGAATTGATGTGCAATGGAACTTTTGAAGATAAAAACCCTAATGAAGCAATGGAGTACCTAGACTCGTTAGCTGAAAATGCTCAGAATTGGGACACTACAGGTACTTATGAGGCACTGAGTAAAACTCAACCTCATATATCTAGTGGAGGCATGTATAACCTTAGGGAAGATCATGACCTCCAAGCTAAATTTGCATCTTTAGCTAGAAAAGTCTAGGCACTAGAATTGAAAATGAGTGGTCAATTGAAATCTATTCAAGAAATGGGGTATATCAAATCTGTGAAACTAATGAACACTCAACCAATGATTGTCCAACTTTGCCTTCTTTCAAGGAATGTCTCAATGAACAAGCCAATGCTTTAAACAGTTTCCAAAGGCCTGATGCAACCATATTATTTGATAGTTTCATCCACATTTAACTAGTGTTTTGCCTATGTTTTATATATAAAATAGCTTTATATTCTTTGTTTTATATTTTGAAGGCACTTTTGGATGAAACATGCAAAAAGGAGTAAATTGGAGGTAATTGACAGATTTGACCTTCAGTCGATGTTTTATGCAGAGCGTGAGCTCTAGAAGTCAAAATGAAGTGATTCCAGTGGCATTAAAAAGCTATCAACACTTCAAATGTCAGCCAAAAACAATGTTGTATGAGGGAGATATGATTTTTCAAAGATGACAACTGAATTCTGCTAGCAAATAGGTTTCGTGAAGAAACGAGTCCAAATTACATTCCGAAGCATCTAAATCGGCATTCAAGTTTTTAGTTCAGCAATTTAGCTCCTCTAAGTCAAAGCTTGAAGATTTCATGCAAGGTCATTTCTCATTTTTTAGGAAAATAGCTATTGAAGTACTTAAATGTAAACTGTCTACTTAAGGGAGGACTATTTTGTAAAATAGAGACTAGGGTTTCCTAGGATATAAAAAAAATGAGAAGAGAAGGGGGGGCAGCCACCCAAGAAGAGAAAAATGCCCCCTTCCTCTAAGAAACCTGAAATCATGCCTCATTCTTTTTTATTAGTTGTTCAACAAACATGCAAGGCTAAATTCTTTTTCTTGGTTGCATGGACACGAAAACCTTTGGATTTCAAGAACTGTGAGATTTATTTTTTCTTTTCTTTTCAGTTTATATGATGAATATGAATGTTGTCCTATGCTTATTTTTCCTATGATTGTTTGTTTTAATTGCTAGAGCGGACTCTAAGTTATTATTGTAGACAATTTATTGCTAATTTTGATATCAAAACCGGAGTTATGGTATATGAACTTGTGAAGCAACTGAGTTTAATAATTGTGGCGGATCTACGTTATTAATCTTAGGGAGAACATTCAATCAAATCAAACATAGACTGCGGACAGTTATGTTTTCTTGATTAATCAACTTATCTAGTTCTTAAGGTTGCCATTGAATTAACTTACTAGTGCGAACACTGTGGTTGTTTGATGGTTAGGGTTAGTTATACGGCGGATCCGTTAAGTAGCTAATGTTAAGAAGAGATAAATATTCAGAATATAAATTGATGTCTCATTTCCATGATCAGTTCTGATTTCTGTAGGTGGACGTTTACTTGTGACCAAGGTTTGTTCTATTGATAATTTTCTGATTTTATTTAATTTTGCTTGATAGTTTTCTGTTTTCTTTTGCTTTACCCTAGATAACGTCCAAAATTGCATATCATCTAACATAAAAATCCGACTTAAACCTTCCTCGTGGGATCGACCCCTTGCTTGCTCTATACTATCTTGTGTGTTGTGTTTTAAGCTAGGGTAATTAATTTGTGCGACCGTGACATCGCAACAAGGCCAAGTTAGAATCCATATTCGCAAACGTATAACCCTTGGTTGGAGAAATCATCCAAATTTCAGTTTGAAGAGTGGTAACAATAATGCACAAACTTCATAGCCACCATTTCAAGCACACCATAATTTTCAAAATTCTTAAGGATATGCACCTCCTTATGCTCCCCCTCTTAGAAGAAATCTTGAGGAAACATTGCATGCATTCATTGAAAAGCAAGAGACAATCAACACTCAAAAATGCTCAAACTATGGCAGATTTGAAAGATACTATTGCAAAGTTCACATCTGCTCTCAGTTTTCAGGAGAAAGGTAAGTTTCCATCTCAAAGGGCAATACAATTCAAGTGCAAGCAGCTCCGGAAGCTAACACATGGATCAAGTCCAATCAGTCATTACTCTCCACAATGGTAAGTGACACGACCAAAAGATTGATGTCTTCTCCCAAGTGCAGGAGTGTCGAAGTAATAAATAACCTGGCAAGACCGAGGTCGAACCATAGGGAGGTTAACTATATAAATTATAAATAACAACAACAACAACAACAACAACAATAATAAGTTAAAGAGAGCTTTGAGATGTGATATTGATGTAAGGATTAAACAAGGATAAAATAATTGTCAAGGTTAGAGGATCCACTAATGGTATTTCAAACAAGTATAGTATAAACTCTTTTTATTACTCAACTGGAAACCACACACAAAGGAGGTTCCAATCGGATTATAAATTGTTAACATGATTACATTAGTTATCTTATTTGAATAATGCTAATACTTGTAAATGTTGTCAGGCATTCATGATTATAACTTATGTTAACAACAAATCAAGTTCCTTTCATAGCACAGGTGTCGGTTATACCATACGGTTGGGCTATGAAAGTGCCAAGTATTTGTTGTACCAAGGGTTATACAACATAAATCTAGATTAACCATTTAACAAGCAAAGTATTAAAAGTGAACAAGATAACAAATATAAAACATGTTAGTATCAAACATTAAGGTCCATGTTGAGTTTATATTATACTTATTCTTACACCATTAGTGTAACATTTTCACCTTGACATGATAAACTTAGCTAAACATAATGAAAGAGAGAAACATAGATAAACAAGGAAAGGAAATGAAAAGCATAAACAAGAGATTAATATAAGCAAAACTTAAGCATTGCAAAGAGAGAGAGCAAGAACATGATCTTGATCTGTAAACCAAGATGCCTAAATACATGGCAAATGCCTCCTTTTATAGGCCAAAATTCAGAACTATTGATTTGTTGACTAATTGTTGAGTGGGTGGCCACATCTTGACTTGGTAACAATCCTTATCTTCTTGTCTGCCAAAAATGTCATTGATAACGTCATAATTTAAACAGACTTAAATCATGAAAGTTCTAGGAAATTGTCTCAGATTTCCAGGGAAAAAAAGGTTGAGGTCATTTGGACTTCTAGAACTCGAGATATGGGCTGAGCACTGAATAGTGTCTGGGCTGTAGGACAGATTCAGACTTCTCCGTTGTTGCTACAATTTGGACTTGAAAACAACATTTTTAAATCTTGGACTCCCCATGAAAGTTTTAGGCCTATATCTTAGCTTTCCATCCATATAAGGCAGACCTAAATCCATGATCTACAGCTCTAGATATGACCCAATGACCGAACAGTGTTTTAGTTTGGATTGAACCATCATCTATTTTCTAAGTTTGGCCCTCTCTTTGTCCTTTCAATTTCCGTACTTAAACTCATCAATCAATCCTTTCATTTATGTGATAGGCCTGCATTTAAGATGAACATTTACCATAAATTAAAGGTATCTTATGGTATCAGACTTGTTATTATAAAATATGTTTTAGTTAAGGAGTTATTGATACTTCAAGTGCAAAATGATGATATAAAATCTTGGTAAAAATGCACTTTTAAGTACTAATCACACCCCCCAACCAGCTTATTACTAGTCCCTAGTAATCAAAGCGTTAAAATAAAAAAACAATTTGCAAATTCCACAAAGCAAGACATTCATCATTTAACTTCCATTAATCTATTCAGATAAACAAACTCTCATTAAATTTATATATCTGCTCAATACCTCTTAAACAAAATATTAATAAACCTTTCTTTTTATGTGCTCAATGTATGAAAACATAAATGATGGGGCTTTTATTGGAAGAAAACAATATTCTGTTCTAATGTTTAAGGTTAACTTCCTTGGGTTGAGATTATTATCTTTCTTTCTTTCTTTCTTTTTCTTTTTTTTTTAAATATATATACATATAACTTAAAACACAATGCATCTTTAACCCATGTAAAGAGCTTTCAGCTAATGACTCGCAGACCAGTTGGTCTTAGGGCATTAGGTGTTGAGACACCCCTACGAGCTTAGTAACTCGGGTTGCAGATACTAATACATAGATAGTGCAATGTTTGATTCCCTTAAGCTTTTCTCCTTAACCCATGTAACAAGCTTTGGGCCAATAGCTCCCAAGTCAGTTGACTTTAGGGTATTAGATGTTAAAACACCCCTTCGGGCTTAATTGCTTAGGTTAGGGAGGCTACGAAACCAAACTTATCTACGTTTCTATTATCATCAATATTATCAATTTGTTGTTATTGTTGTTTTTTTTTTTTTTGCAAATTATATACTATCCCTTTTCCTTAGTTGTTACCTTTAACAAAAGAACATAAATAATGTAATAATCCAATGTGCAACCCACAATCATATGTTAGAGTGTGCGTGTGAAAATAAAGGTTTAAGAATACTTGTTAAATGAGTATATGAGCAGAATCAAGTGATAACAATGCGAGAGTTTGTAAACCTGAATATTTCAAGAAGTATTCTGATAGACCTTGTTATGAATATTGCAAATAACCATTGGAAAATGTTTACTAAGATGCGTCTCAAGAGTCACTAAAATTCCTCCTTACTCTGCCATCCTAGTAATAACAATTTTGTCAAATGGTTTTATTAAAAACAAAAGCAGTTAGTTGGTTAGTTTTTTTTTTTTAATGTCAACTACTACCCTCTCCTCCCAACCAGAATGAGACATTGTCCTCAATGTCATAAGGTAGAAAGATAGAGTATAGAAGACATCACCTGAAACAGCGAACACTAACAAACCTGAAACACACTTGAACAAATATAAGAGATAACAAAATAGAAAAATATAATGCTATTAATAAAACCAAAAGACATAAATTTTTACAAACTAAGACTCAAATCGTAGTTGTGATTGTGGCTTACATCTTCCCTTGGTTTTACGTCCAAGAACGACTTAAACGCCCTCTATGGGTCGAGGATAGGCTTCCTATCTAGTTTTTAAAAAAACTGGCAAACAGGGTCTTTTATAGTCAAATTCCCAAGACTAAGTCGATCATGTTCTTTATGAAAATGGGGTCATAAATCATGAATTGCATGATGCACATCTCCACTAAGATGCATCTCAAGAGTCAATAGAAGATTATCTAAAGACCCCTTACTCAGGCCATCCTTAATGAATTGTATTTTATCTTCACGGTTTATAGATATCATTCCTAAAGAACGACATTGTGCATTACAAGTCCATCTGGCACATCGATGACAGACTTTCAGTCGTTTTGCATGATGTTTCTTTGCAAAAGTGCTTTTACCTGTTCCAGGCATGTATGAAATGAAAGAATTGGAAGACTCACCTGATAATCGGACCTTTGCTTCAATCAGCCAACGAATATCTTCAGGAATTCCATGATTCATTAACAACCTCAATCTTGCACACCTAGCTCGGTAAATTTTTGTAATTGCATTTTGAGGCAAAGCAGGAAAATACTTTTTTAATTTTTCAAGAGTGGTGTCCATTTTTTAGAAAAGAAGTGGAAAAAAAAGAATGCAAAGAGAAGGAACAAGAAATTGAACAAATATATACACAGATATCAGTTATCATGGGAAACTGAAAGAACCGACTTAAGAGTCACGGAGTACCGTTATCCGCCATTGACTGGGGTGAGAGAGACTTAAAAACATTGTCATTTTTTGGATTCTCAATATCAAAGGCCCTATAAGGATACAAATGTTTCACAATAAATGGATCGTTCTATCTTGATCTTAGCTTTCCAGGAAATAAATGGAGTCGAGAATTATAAAGCAAAACTTTTTGACCAGTATCAACTTTTTGACAATTTTCACAAGTTTTGCAAAATGCATACATGTCCTTGAACATGGTGGGCCAATAAAATCCATTTTGTAAGATTTTTGCAGTCGTCTTTTTTGACGAGAAATGACTCCCACATGCCTCAGAATGACAAAGTTTAATGACACTACTTACCTCATTGTCCGCAATGCATCTTTGAAATATTTGATCAGGACAATATTTGAATAAGTAGGGGTCATCCCAATAAAAGTTCTTTACTTCGTTCAAAAACTTTCCTTTGTCTTCGGTACTCCAATGAGCTGGCAAATCTCCTGAAGCAAGAAAATTGATATTTGTAGCAAACCAAGCATTGAACTAAGAGAAGGTAAGGATTTGTCAGGAAAGTAATCATCAATTGGTGTGATGTCAGATGTCGAATCTGTTGTCAATCTTGACAAATGATATGCGACAACATTTTCGGTGCCTTTTTCATCCGTGATTTCTTCCTGAGAATAAATCATTTGCAATTCTTCAGATTCATCAAACTCAGTTTTACTCAAGGTAGATTCAAATTGATCATAAACTAATTGTTCAATAAAATCTACTTCTTGTAAATCATTATCATCTCCAGGTTGCTTGCAAATGTTGAAAATATTCATCTCTAATGTCATGTTTCCAAAAGATATCAGTCCATTCCTACAATTAATCAATGCATTAGAAGTTGCAAGAAACGGACGTCCTAAAATAACAGGAAATGAATTACATGCTTCAATAGGTTGTGTATCCAAGACAATAAAATCCACAGGGTAAATGAATTTATCAACTTGTACTAACACTCTTCAATTATTCCTCTAGGCACTTTTACAGATGTATCGGCAAGTAAGAGAGTTACTGAAGTTGGTTTTAACTCACCTAGATTGAGACTTTGAAAAACTGAATATGGAAGTAATTTCACACTAGCTCCAAGATCAAGTAAAGCTCTTTCAATTTTATGTTCTCCAATAAAGCATGAAATTGTAGGACAACTAGGATCTTTATATTTCAAAGCATTATTGTTCTGAAGAATGGTACTTACTTGTTCAGCTAAAAGGGCTTTCTTTTTCACATTCAATTTTCTCTTCACAGTGCACAGATCTTTCAAACATTTAGCATAAGAAGGAACCTGTTTAATAGCATCCAGCAAAGGTATATTGATCCTTACCTGTTTGAAAGTTTCAAAGATTTCAGAGTTGTGATTGACTTTCCTTTGTTTGGTCATGGCATGAGGAAATGGAAGTGCTGACGAAGAATCAGTCTTTTCTTTACAATGTTCAGATTCAACCCCTTCCTTACCCTCAGAGATTGACTCATCATCTTTCTCACAAGGTTCAAGAATGGTTTTTTCAATAACCTTACCACTGCGAAGAGTGATGACTGATTTGGCTTGATCCATGTGTTGGCTTCCAGAACTACTTGCATTTGCATTGTATTGCCCCTTTGGATTTTGCTGTGGTTGAGATGGAAACTTACCTTCCTCTTGAAAACTGAGAGCAGATGTCAATTTTGCAAGAGTATCTTTAAAATCTATCATGCTTTGAGCAAGTTGAGTGTTGATTGTCTCTTGCTTTTCAATGAATGCATGCAATGTTTCCTCAAGATTTCTTCTAGGAGGTGGAGCATAGGAGGTGCATATCCATGAGAATTTTGGAAATTATGGTGTGCTTGAAACGGTGGCTGTGAAGTTTGTGCATTATTGTTATCACTCTTCCAATTGAGATTTGGGTGATTTCTCCAACCAGGGTTGTATGTTTGCGAGTATGGGTTATGATTGGGCCTTTGGAAACTGTTTAAAGCATGGGCTTGTTCATAGAGACATTCCTTAAAAGAAGGCAAAGTTGGATAGTCATTGTTTGAATGTTCATTGGTTTCACAGATTTGACACACAATGTCTTGAACAAATTTTAGTTGACCACTCTTTTTTAATTCTAGTGCCTCGACTTTTCTATCTAAAGATGCAAACTTGGCTTGGAGGTCATGATCTTCCCTAAGGTTGTACATACCTCTACTAGATGTATGAGGTTGAGTTTTACTCGGTGCCTCATAAGTGCCTGTAGTGTCCCAATTTTGAGCATTTTCAGCTAGCAAGTCTAAGTACTCCATTGCTTCATTAGGGTCTTTATCCTCAAAAGTTACATTGCACATCAATTCAACCATTTGCCTATCTCTAGGAGTTAACCCTTTATAAAAATGTGAAACCAATCTCCATGTTTCAAAACCATAATGAGGGCAGGTATTAAGCAAGTCTCGATACCTATCCCAACATTGGTAAAATGTTTCTCCTAGTTTTTGAGTGAAAGTGATGATTTGTTTTTTGAAAGAGTTTGTTCTGTGAGATGGAAAAAACTTCTTTAAAAATTATTGTTGCATTTCATCCCAAGCACGAATGGATCCAGGTCTCAAATTTTGTAACCATGTTTTAGCTTTATCTTTTAATGAAAAAGGAAAAAGCTTTAACCTGATGGTGTTCATGCTACAATTTGAGTCATTATAGGTATTACAGACCTTCTCAAATTCCCTTAAATGCAAGTATGGATTTTCTAAATCTAAGCCATGAAAAGAAGGTAAAAGTTGAATAATGTCTTGCTTAAAATTAAAATGAGATGCATCAGGGGGAAAAACTATGCATGAGGGTGCACTTGTTCTTGTAGGATTCATGTGGTCTCTAAGTGTTCTCACACGATTATTCTCATTATTCTCATTATGAAGCGACTGATTATCTTCTTCGGCCATATTTTCTGAAAATGATGGGGATACCTTACAAAGTTTACCGCTTAATGTACGTGACCAAACTCTCATGCACGTGTAGGAAGAGAATAAAAGGAAGAAGAAAAAGAAACAAAAGTTAGATAAAGTGAAAAGAGAAAATAAAATAAATATTATAATTTATACAAGAATTTACCTCCCCGGCAACGACGCCAAAAACTTGACACGACCAAAAGATTGATGTCTTCTCCTAAGTGCAGGAGTGTCGAAGTAATAAATAACCCGGCAAGACCGGGGTCGAACCACAGGGAGGTTAACTATATAAATTATAAACAACAACAACAACAACAAGAAGTTAAAGAGAGCTTTGAGATGTGATATTGATGTAAGGATTAAACAAGGATAAAATAATTGTCAAGGTTAGAGGATCCACTTATGGTATTTCAAACAAGTATAGTATAAACTCTTTTTATTACTCAACTGGAAACCACACATAAAGGAGGTTCCAATCGGATTATAAATTGTTAACATGATTACATTAGTTATCTTATTCGAATAATGCTAATACTTGTAAATGTTGTCAGGCATTCATGATTATAACTTATGTTAACAACAAATCAAGTTCCTTTCATAGCACAGGTGTCGGTTATACCATACGGTTGGGCTATGAAAGTGTCAAGTATTTGTTGTACCAAGGGTTATACAACATAAATCTAGATTAACCATTTAACAAGCAAAATATTAAAAGTGAACAAGATAACAAATATAAAACATGTTAGTATCAAACATTAAGGTCCATGTTGAGTTTATATTATACTTATTCTTACACCATTAGTGTAACATTTTCACCTTGACATGATAAACTTAGCTAAACATAATGAAAGAGAGAAACATAAATAAACAAGGAAAGGAAATGAAAAGCATAAGCAAGAGATTAATATAAGCAAAACTTAAGCATTACAAAATATAAAGAGAAAGCAAGAACATGATCTTGATCTGAAAACCAAGATGCCTAAATACATGGCAAATGCCTCCTTTTATAGGCCAAAATTCGAAACTATTGATTTGTTGACTAATTGTTGAGTGGGTAGCCACATCTTGACTTGGTGACAATCCTTATCTTCTTGTCTGCCAAAAATATCATTGATAACGTCATAATTTGAACAGACTTAAATCATGAATGTTCTAGGAAATTGTCTCAGATTTCCAGGGAAAAAAAGGTTGAGGTCATTTTGCTACAATTTGGACTTGAAAACAGCCTTTTTAAATCTTGGACTCGTCATGAAAGTTTTAGGCCTATATCTTAACTTTCCATTCATATAAGGCAAACCTAAATCCAAGATCTACAGCTCCAGATATGACCCAATGACCGAACATTGTTCCAGTTTGGATTGAACCAGCATCTCTTTTCTAATTTTGGCCCTCTCTTTGTCCTTTCAATTTCCGTACTTAAACTCATCAATCAATCCTTTCATTTATGTGATAGGCCTGCATTTAAGATGAACATTTACCATAAATTAAAGGTATCTTATGGTATCAGACTTGTTATTATAAAACATGCTTTAGTTAAGGAGTTATTGATACTTCAAGTGCAAAATGATGATATAAAACCTTGATAAAAAAACACTTTTAAGTACTAATCATCTGTCTGATACCTCGGGCATGAACACATCAGCCTGACGGGACAACGAATCATCTCGAAGTCTCACTGACTCGCCACCTTCAGAGTACACTGATGTTGCAGGTATATGAGAGGAGGTGTCTGCCAAGGGATCCCCGTCTGGATCACTTTCATTTCAAAAACTCTGGTCACTTCCCCGAACTGGGGATGGATCAGTCCTAGCTCCTTGCCTTGTTCTCACCATCCTGCAACACATTTCAAAATCATATAATCATTCCTGTCCCTGGAATAGCAACCTAAGCTCTGATACCAAAACTATAACATCCCCCATTCTAGGATAAAAACAACAATCTCATGTCCACCGAAAAATAGAGTAATTAAATTTATATATATATATATATATATATATATATATATATATATTCATGGTTTTCATATTAAAATCTATAGAAATTTCGACAGAGTCCCCCTATACCGGAAGGTCCCAAGTTATCGACATGTAACCTATTTACACTTTTAATAACTCGCATCTCATAACTTAAATCCCGACCCAATCATCCTAGGTTTCAATTTCCACAAATATTCTCACACCTATCAACCATAATATTTATGATATACATTATATAACAAAATATCATTATGGATGGATAAAAAATATAAATACATAGACATGAAATATGGTTATATGAACTACAGAGCTAAGTTCATTCAATCAAATTTAAATATTAATTATACAAATTAAATTATACAAATATTTTCATTTTTATAAAATACAAGGGTATACCCTCTAGAACCTAAATTACAAGAAAGGAACATAAACTAGGATCTACTCTTGTCGTGCATGTGATGATCCTGAAACAAAATACATATTATTGAAAGGTGAATATCACATAAATGTAACACACGAATATCTAACAATTTCAACAGGGTAACATGCATTCATATTTTGTTCACTTCTCCCTTATGGTTTTCATTAGAATCTCTTCCTTTTTCAACTATTAATAATCGTGCCCTCTACCACTATTAACCATTACCGATACCACTTTCACTGGTATCATCATCATCACCCCGTAGGAGTCGATGCAAGGTGATCCACTTACCCGGGATTCTAACATACACTAAATGTATGCTAGCCAATACATTGTGATCCCCTTACCCGGGATCCTAACATACACTAAATGTATGCTAGCCAATATGTGGGAATCCCCTTACTCGGGATCCTAGCATACACTAAATGTATGCTAGCCAAAACATGGTAATCCCCTTACCCAGGATCCTAACATACACTAAATGTATGTTAGTCCAAACGTGGTGATCCCCTTACCCGGGATCCTAACATAACACTAAATGTATGCTAGTTTACGCCTCAAATCACACCTCTCATATTTCCTTTATCAATGATAATTTCATCACTTAGCAATTCACACAACAACCTTTCCCCTTGAATACACATACATTCAGTAATTCACATTTCACATTGGTAATATATATTAAATCATGGAATTTAACTAGAAGGTATAGGTGCGATTCACCTATCTGCAATAGAAGCTCTACTCGTGCTCCCTTGCTGCTGCTGCTGTTGTTGCACCACACTTGTGGTCCCTCCTGCACATCACAAGTTTATCTCATAAATTTTCCTCGCTTAAGGATATGTTTTATAATAACCATATCAACAACCAACAAGTCTTTCTTTCAGTCATTTCTTAATATTTTATGTTTTTCTCATTTCACCCATTAATATTGTTGTTCTTTGTCCAACCCCAGTTATCATTCCTTTCTTTACATTTGGACTGTTACTGTCTCGTTTTTTAACTGCTACTGTCTGACCTCTCCTCAGATTTTTAACTATATCTAGAGTTATAGAACTCCGATTCAAGCGAGATCAGTCTAGTTGGAAAGTTAAGACATGAGGCTACAAGTTCTATGAATAAAGGAGAACTCAGTTCTGCCTCTATGATAGTCAAAATTGCTCATCAACAAACACTTAGACTGTTACTGTCTCTTTTTTAACTGTTAATGTCTGACCTCTCCTCAGATTTTTAACTATATCTAGAGTTATAGAACTCTTATTCAAGTAAGATTAGTCTCGTTGGATAGATGAGATATGAGGCTACAAGTTCTATGAATAAAAGAGAACCCATTTCTGCCTCTAAGATGGTCAAAATTGCTCATCAACAAAAACTTGGACTGTTACTGTTCAACTATTACTGTCTCGTTTTTGAACTGTTACTGTCTGACCTCTCCTCATATTTTTAACTATATCTGGAGTTATTGAACTCCGATTCAAGCGAGATTAGTCTCGTTGGAAAGCTAAGACATGAGGCTACAAGTTCTATGAATAAAGGAGAACCCAGTTCTGCCTCTAAGATAGTCAAAATTGCTCATCAACAAACACTTGGACTGTTACTGTCCAATTGTTACTGTCTTGTTTTTTAACTATTACTATCTGACCTCTCCTAAGATTTTTAACTATATCTAGAGTTATTGAACTCTGATTCAAGCGAGATTAGTCTCGTTGGAAGGCTAAGACATGAGGCTACAAGTTCTATAAATAAAGGAGAACCCAGTTCTGCCTCTAAGATAGTCAAAATTGCTCATCAACAAACACTTGAATTGTTACTGTCTCATTTTTGAACTGCTACTATCTGACCTCTCCTTAGATTTTTAACTATATCTGGAGTTATAGAACTCTGATTCAAGCGAGATTAGTCTCGTTGGAAAGCTAAGACATGAGGCTACAAGTTTTATGATAAAGGAGAACCCAGTTCAGCCTCTAAAATGGTCAAAATTGCTCATCAATAAACACTTGGACTGTTACTGTCTCGTTTTTGAACTGTTACTGTCTGGCCTCTCCTCAGATATTTAACTATATTTGGAGTTATAGAACTCAAATCTATAATTTAACATCCAGGCATCAATTCACAATCGACTTCAAAACAACTCATAAGACCATGTTTAGAATATCTTACCCGATACGAATCAAGCTCTCGATCCCTCCTTTTCTTTCAAATGACAGCCGGCCCTCCCCTCTTCTCTTCTTGTTCAATTTTTCTTGTTAATCCCTTGCCCACCATTGTTTATTCTACCTATAACCCTTAATCTTGGATGGGTTCTTGAAATTTGGTGTTTCTCTCTTGATCTGTAAAAATAAATACCAAAACTCCCTCTCTTCTTTCTTCACAACAGTTGCAGATTTGTTTTTGGTAAGAAAATGAATATTTATGCTCTATAATTATTCTTATTTGCATTTAGGCCCCATTTTCTTTAAGTGTATTCGTTTTGCCCCTACTTCTATAGTGATTTCCTAAAATGCATATGGAACGTTCGATTGGTTGATGATTAACTTCGGTTAATGACATCCTGAGCGGATGATCGGGATGAGCAAATGATTAGTTACGGCTAACGAAATCCAAAGCGGATGACCAGGATGAACAAATGATTGATTAGCTTTGGCTAATGGTATCCGAATGGATGACCGGGACAAATGATTGATTAGCTTTAGCTAATGGCATCCGAATGGATGACCGTGATAAATGAAAATGATTGATTAGATTCGGCTTATGGCATCTGAATGAATG
This sequence comes from Populus trichocarpa, assembly GCF_000002775.5. Taxonomy (NCBI): domain Eukaryota; kingdom Viridiplantae; phylum Streptophyta; class Magnoliopsida; order Malpighiales; family Salicaceae; genus Populus; species Populus trichocarpa. The sequence goes on from NC_037295.2 coordinate 11,018,064, forward strand.
CGAATGGATGGCCGGGACAAGTGATAGATTAGCTTCGGCTAATGGCATCCTAAGTGGATGGTCGGGATGAATAAATGATTGACTTCGGCTAATGTCATTCTAAGCAGATGACCGGGATGAACAAATGATCAGCTTTGACTAATGGCATCCTAAGTGGATGACCGAGATGAATAAATGACTAGCTTGCTAATAACATCCTAAATGGATGATCGGGATGAATAAATGATTAGTTACGGCTAATGGTGTCCAAAGTGGATGACCAAGAAGAATAAATGAGTAGCTTCGGTTATTGACACCCTAACTGGATGACCAGGATGAATAAATGACTAGCTTCGGCTAATAGCATCCTAAGTGGATGACTGGGATGAATAAATGATTGACTTAGGCTAAGGACATCCTAATAGGATAGCCGAATTTGAGAGTTATGAGTTAGTTTGAAGAATTGATGCATTCATGTATACTATGTTTTGTACATACCAAGTATATCAAAGAACTACCTATGATTGTTGTGCTTTAGCAAAGAATAACGTTAGTTCGGCTAACGGTATTCGAGATGAATGACCGGGTTTGAGTATTGTAATTAGCCTCGGTAATTGACGAATTATTAATGGTGGTATTTACATAAGTAAGGAGAAATGAAAGAATTATGCTCTTTTGGTTCATGAATGAAATGTAACGTTAATATTCTTTACTATGTTTCTTTTAAATTGCCTATAATGCTGGAAATTATCTTGTGCTATAATAGGGACATCATACAAGCATGGCGCATGAGGAAATCTGTTTCACGTCTCACACATTTTGAAAAAGAACTATATATTCACGTGTTATGGGTGATATGAGTTCTGCATGAACGAACGTGTTAATCACTCAATTAGTCGTCTGACCCCTTTTGCAAAGACTAGTAATGAAAAATTAAAATGGAACACAGATGTGCATGTACGAACAAGTTGATATGATGTGTATATACATATGAGGCATACATCTAATAAGGATGTCGTGTTGTGAAATTACATGAGGTCAGGATAACGAAAGTACTAGTTGTGTAACTTGTTGTTCGATACTCTTGTATGAACTTGTGATGATAACAAGATTAGAACAAGAATGTGAATTTATGGGAATGTCGATATGATGTAATGTAAACCTATGGGTATGGAAATATAATATTATGGACACGTGTATTGAGAATCCGTTCTATGGGAATGTTGATTTACGTTATCCTACATAGATTATGCCTTGTTAATGAACAGAATGCAATGATAAACCTGGAGAATGATATGGTGAAAAACACCCAGAAACCAGATGATTAAAAAAAAAATTTCCAGCGATTTTGGCCTTGAAAAAGCTAGGTCGTTACAGTTGGTATTAGAGTACCTGGTTAGGATCCTGAGGGTCAATGATAATAAAGTTTTTGTGATCTATCTCAGGATGGTGCACACTTGATAAGGGGCATAAACCAAGCCACCCTTCATAGAAAGGAGGAGTGGAGGCCAAAATGCCCAAGCTTCACTAGACGGGAGACCTCTTGGATGATCAGTTTCTTATACCCCGATGAGTATCCATATTTTAGGAATGTGGATTTACATAACTATATTCATTGATGCCATAATAAAGAGGGAATGCCCTAATAGAAACATTGGGCAAGGATAGAGGATGTAGCAGCAAAGTTCAAAGTTGTCGATAGTCCGTCACAATGAATAGGCCGACGAGGTTTCCCAATCTAAAGCGAACTTCAACCGAGGGAGGCCAGGGGCACAAAATGATCGGACTTTAAGAAGAGTCTTCCACCTTACATGGGAAGAAGTTAGGGTTGCATCCGATGTGGTAACAAGTACACTATCGACGAATAACTTTAATACGTTTGTGTTGTTTAAACTAGGTACTACCCACTTATTTAGTACTAGGAGAATTTTACAACAAAATGGAAAGGGAGTTTGTATTTGGAACTCCGACAAGAAATAGGGTATGAAACAGAAGTAAACATGATGCAACTTGAGTGTGATTGATGTAACATAGGAAAGTGATCGCTTATGTGTCAAAACAGTTAAAGACCCACGTAGAGAATTAACCAAAACACGACCTGGGGTCGGTTACTATGGCATCTGCTCTGAGAATCTAGAGGCACTATCAAGACGAGTCCCATTAATTTCGAGGATGAAATTTATGTTAGGAGGGGAGAATGTAAACACCTAAAAAAACAAAAAAAAAAGAAGTAAAGCTGAAATGACTCCACTATTGCTGCCGATTTCTGAATCGGCAGCGACACACTTTTTGGCTGCCGAATTCTGAATCGGCAGCAGAAAAGTTTTGGCTGTCGATTTCTGAATCGGCAGCGACACTGTTTTTGGCTGTCGATTTCTGAATCGGCAGCGACACTGTTTTTGGCTGCCGATTTCTAAATTGAATTTGCATGTGTTCATGCTAAAATTGTATGATTCTGCTGGATCCAAAGAACGAATTGTGTTGTCGGTAGTGAATCAGTTTCACTGTCGAATTGTGTGGTCTGCAGCGAATTAGTTTTCGCTGCCGGATGGTGGTGTCTGCAGCGAATCAGGTTTCGGTGTCGCATGGAGTTGCCTACAGCGAATCAGTTTTCACTGCTGAAATTGTGTTCTCTGCAGCGAACAAGTGTTCGCAACCAAAAATTATGTTGTCTGCAGGGAATCAGAGTTCGCTACCAAATTGTGTTGTCTGCAGTGAACAGCATTCGCTGCCGAAATTATGTTGGGTGTAGCGAACTAGTGTTCGCTGCTGAAATTGTATTCTCTGCAGCGAATCAGCTTTCGCTGCTGAAATTGTGTTGTCTGCAGCAAATCAGTGTTCATTGCTGAAATTGTGTTGCATGCAGGGAATCAGCGTTCGCTGCCGAAATTGTGTTCTTTGCAACGACCTAGCGGTCGCTGCTGAAATTGTGTTAGGTGCAGCGAACAAGTGTTCGCTGTCGAAAATTTATGTTGTCTGTAAGGAATTAGCGTTCGCTGCTGAAATTGTGTTTTGTGCAGTGAATCAGTGTTCGCTGCCGAATTGTGTTCTCTGCAACGAACTAGCATTCGCTGCCGAAATTGTGTTGGGTGCAGCGAACTAGTGTTCGCTGCTGAAATTGTGTTCTTGTAGCGAACAAGTGTTCACTGCCCAAAATTTTTGTTGTCTGTAGGGAATCAGCATTCGCTGCCGAAATTGTGTTCTATACAGTGAATCAGTGTTCGCTACCGAATTGTGTTATCTACAGCAAACTAGTATTCGCTGCCGAAATTGTGTTGTGTGCAGCGAATAAGAGATGCTGGTTCAGTTCAAACTGGAACACCATTCGGTTATTGGATCATAACTGGAGTTGTAGAACTTGGATTTAGGTCTAGTTTATATGTATGGAAAGCTAAGACATAGTCCTAAAACTTTCATGAAGAGTCCAAGATTCAAAAGGACCGTTTTCAAGTTCAAATTGTAGCAACAACAGAGAAGTCGGAATATGTCCTGCAGCCCAAACACTATTTAGTGTTCAGCCCATATCTCGAGTTCTAGAAGTTCAAATGCACCGATTCTTGTTTTGTTGGAAAGCTGAGAAAATTTCCCAGAACTTTCATTAGGACTATCTGCTCAAATTTGGATGTTAGCAATGACGTTTTCTGCAGACAAGAACATAAGGACTGTTACCAAGTCAAGAGGTGGCCACCCACTCAACAATTAGTCATCAAATCAATAGTTCTGAATTTTGGCCTATAAAAGGAGGCATTTGTCATGCATTTAGGCATCTTGATTTTCAGATCAAGATCATTTCCTTACTTGCTTTCTTTCTTTGTAGTTTTAATGTTCTAATTTTATTTCATGTTATAGTTTCCTTAATATCTTGTTTATGCCTTTCATTTCCTTTACTATACTTATATAATTATGTTCTCATCTTGTTTATTTATGTTTCTCTCTTTCATTATGTTTAGCTAAGTTTAATATGTCAAGGTGAAAAGGTTTCACTAATGGTGTTAAGATATGTATAATATAAACTCAATATGGACTGCAATGCTTACATCCAAGAAAGTTTGCTATTAACATGTCTTATCATTTTTATCTTATTAATTCTTAATACCTTACTTGTTAAATGGTTAATCTAGATTTGTGTTGTATAACACTTGGTACAACAAATGTTTGGCACTTTCATAGCCAACTGTATGGTAAAACCTACACCTGTGCTATGAAAGGAACTTGATTTATTGTTAACATAAGTTAACATCATGAATTCCTGATAATATTTAAAAGTTTGGTGTTACTTAAATAAAATAATTAATATGATCATGTTAATAATTTATAATGAGCTATTAATGACAAATCATGTGATTGGAACCTCCTTTGTATATGGTTTCCATTTGAGTAATAAAAAGAGTTTATATTATACTTATTTGAAATATCATTAGTAGATCCTCTAACCTTGACAACTATTTTTATCATTGTTTAGTCTTCACATTAATCTTATATCTCAAAGTCCTCTTTAACTCATCATCATCATCATCATCATCATCATCATCATTATTATTTATAATTTATATAGTTAACCTCCATGTGGTTCGACCTCGGTCTTGCCGGGTTATTTATTACTTCAAGTTTTTGTCTGCTAATGTTGACCTTTGGCCATTCCAACTTCAATATCTTGAGCTAAAGAAGTCCATTGTATGCAAACTTAATTTTTTTGGATTCCTGACTCGAAGACCTATCAGCCTACCAAATTTCAGAAGAAAATGAGCTCATATAAGAGAGATATGAGTTTTCTAAGATGACACATGAATTCTACCAACAAACAGGTTTTGTGAAGAAACAAGTTCAAATTACTTCCCAAAGCATCTAAACCGACATCCAAGTCTTTATTTCGGCAATTTAACTCCTCTAAGTCAAAAGTTAAAGCTTGAAGATTTTATGCAAGGCTATTTCTGTTTTTTTAGGAAAAAGTTAAAGGTTGAAGATTAAATGTAAATTGTCTATTTAGAAAACGACTATTTTGTATAAAAGGGATTAGAGTTTTATAGGATATAAAAAGAAAATGAGAAAGGAAAGAAAGGGGCGGCCAGAAGAGAAGAAAAACACATCCTTTCCTCGAAAACCCGAAATCATGCATTCTTCTTTCTTTTTTATTAGTTGTTCAATAGACTTGCAAGGCTAAACTTTTTTTCTTAGTTGCAAGGTCACAAAAACCTTTGGATTTCAAGAACTGTGAGATTTATTTTACCTTTTCTTTTTAGTTTATATGATGAATATGTTTGTTTTCCTATGCTTATGTTTTATGATTGTTTATTTTAATTGCTAAAACAAACTCTAAGTTATTATTGTGAACAATTTATTGCTAAGTTTGATATCAAACATGAACAACTGAGTTTAATAATTGTGGCGAATCTACGTTATTAGTCTTAGGGAGAACATTTGAACAAATCAAACATGAACTGCAAATAGTTACGTAGTCTAGATTAATCAATTTATCTAGTTCTTAAGGCTGCCATTGAATTAAATTCCTAGTGCATACACTGTGATTGTTTGTTGGTTAGGGTTAGTTATATGGCGAATCTGTAACAATCCGGCTTTTCAAGCCTAAAACAATGGTAAATTTTATTTTTTGTTAATATGTACTTGACACACATCGTGTCGGTAATCGGCGAACTTGTTCCCTCATATCATCAAGATACAATCCATACACCAACAACAATCAACATTTCATTTAAAAGTGAATCTTACCTAAACACATATTATTATGTTTGCATGATTAGAAGTTCACATTAAAAATGTACATACATAGACATGAGTTTGCACTCTTATCCTACTAATAGTCATCACAAATTTAAACAAAAAGGATCTAATAATAGTTATATGTTTAGTACATTGATTCATACAAAATACATCGTGATTTAGAATGCAACTACATGATTCCTTGCAAAAGTAGGTTCTCGTGTATTGGGTTTCCTAGGCACCTCGTTGGTGTGACGTCTCTGCTGCAGTACAAAACATTTATAAGAATGCGATTACTTAATAATAATAATAATGATAATAAGTAGTCTGGCAGTTTAATGAAGCATTAACATTATCCCATATTTGAAGCATGACATTTGTAGTTCCTTGATGTACTTGGTATGAACGACTCGCAGTACATATAAATGCACCAATTCTTGCAATCAGCCACAATCTTAAATCCAGCAATCCTCTTAAGGCATCATTTGCCAAGGTTAACTGTTCACTCGACCCGGCCATCCACTTCGAATGCCATCAGGCGAAGCTAATCAATCGTTTGTCCCGATCATCTGTTCGGATACCATTAGCCGAAGCTAATCAACCATTTGTCCCGGTCATCCATTCTGATGGCATTAGCCAAAGCTAATCAACCATTTGTCCTGGTCATCTATTCGGATGCCATTAGCCAAAGCTAATCATTCATTTGTCTCAATCATTTGTCCTGGTCATCCGTTCAGATACCATTAGCCGAAGCTAATCATTCATTTGTCCCGGTCATCCGTTCGGATGCCATTAGCCGAAGCTAATCATTCATTTGTCTTGGTCATCCATTCGGATCCATTAGCTGAAGCTAATCAACCATTTGTCCCGGTCATCTGTTCGGATGCCATTAGCCGAAGCTAATCATTCATTTGTCCGGGTCATCCATTCGGATGCCATTAGCCGAAGCTAATCAATCATTTGACAATCTGATATCTGTACTAACACAATACGGTAACATTCATGATAAAGTATTCCATAATTCAATGTTATGAAAAAGGAAGGTGAAAGTCACCTACCTGCTCCACTTGCGGGTTGTCCTTGTCCTGATGATGGTCCGATCCCGACCGCACCACCTAAGACATCAATAATCACAAATCAGTACATTTGTGTCTTTGAATCACATTCATCACCATACTTATTTCAAGAGTTCATATGTTCACATTCAAGTGTTCCACATTTTACACCATCATACAATAAAATTGTTACAAGCATTTGAGTCATTTCTGCCTGGGAGGCCTATTATAGAAATCAGCAGCAAAGATTGACTCGTAGCAGCCCAGATAATTCAGCAGCAAAAATTGGTTCGCTGTGGGTTGCACAATTCGACAGCAAAAACTGGTTCGTTGCAGGCTACACGATTCAGCAGCAAAAACTATTTCGCTGCAGGCTACACGATTCAGCAGCGAAAACTATTTTCGGGTAGCAGCGACGGTGGGGTTGCTTGGACTTTCATTTTATTTTATTTTTGGGTGTTTACATTCTCCCTCCCTTAACATGAATTTCATCCTCGAAATCTAAGAGGTTTCATAATCCATACATGGTAGTTCAAATAAATTGGGGTATTTTTTCCTCATTTCGGACTCCCTCTCCCAAGTTTCCTCTTCTATTTGAGCATTTCACCATAAGATTCTAATGATGGGGATCTTTTTGTTTCGTAGCTCCTTCACTTCTCGATCCAGTATCCTTATGGGCCTCAATTCGAGCATTAAGTCTTCTTTGACTTCTACTGAAACTTGAGGTAGAATTCGGGTGGGGTCTACGACAGCCTTCCTTAAAAAGGAGACATGGAACACATCATGGACCTTAGCTAATTGTGGGGGCAAGTCCACTTTATAGGCTACTGGCCCCACTCTCTACAAGATTTTGAAGGGTCCGATGAAACGGGGAGTTAACTTGCCTTTCAATCCGAACCGTAACATGTTCTTCCACGGGGCTACCTTCAGGAACACCTGGTCCCCCGCACTGAACTCGAGAGGTCTCCTCCTCACATCAGCATACTTCTTCTGTCTATCCTGTATGGCTTTGATGCGATCCCTGAGTGTTCTCACTTTCTCCCTGGTGACTTGAACCAACTCCGCGCTATACAACTTCCGGTCCCCAACTTCTTCCCAACATAAAGGAGTCATACACCTCCTTCCATACAAGGCTTCATACGGGGCCATCCCTAATGTGGCTTGGTAACTATTGTTATACGTGAACTCCACCAATGCTATGTGTTTCTCCTAGTTTCCTCCAAATTCTAGCACGCATGCCCGTAATAGCTCTTCCAAGACTTGGATGACTGTTTCTGATTGGCCATCAGTTTGAGGGTGAAATGCAGTGCTCATATCCAATCTTGTCCCTATGGCACGTTGTATGATCGGCCAAAATCGAGAGGTGAACCTGGGATCTCGATCTGATACAATGGACACTAGAATCTCATGGAGTCGTACCACCTCATTTATGTAGATCTTAGCAGGCTTGTCTATCGAGTCAGTCATCTTTATGGGCAAGAATAGTGTGGATTTTGTCAACCGATCTATGATGACCCATATCACATCATTTCCTTTCCTCCCTTTGGGAAATCCCGGCACAAAATCCATGGTGATCATTTCCCACTTCCATTCCGGAATTTATAATGATTGTAAGGGTCTCGCGAGCCTTTGGTGTTCAACCTTGACTTGTTGACATATCCCGCACTTAGACACATACTCAGCTATTTTCCTTTTCATATTAGGCCACCAATAAAGGTGCTTCAAGTCTTGATACATCTTAGTGCTGCCAGGATATATGGAGAACTTGGACTCATGTGCTTGTCGTAGAACCATCTGTTTGACTGTTTTGTCATTAGGCACGTACAACTGTTGTCCCATCATCAATGATCCATCATTCACTACCCAGAATTGCGTTTCACCCCCGGCCTCAATGTTCTTCCTAATCTTGGGCCCCTCATTGTCACGGAATTAGGCTTGTAGTATTTGTTCCCGATACATTGGTCGCACCAATAGTTGAGCCACTAGCCTACCTCCTGCATTAATGCCCAATTCTGCACCCATCCCTTTCAATTTCGCCAATTGCCGATCCTTTCCCACTGTTGACTTACTCAGGGTGGCTCTATTTTTGCGACTGAGGGCATCTGCCACCATGTTTGCTTTCCCCGAGTGGTTTTCTATAGTGCAATCATAATCTTTAATGAGCTTTATCCACCTTCTTTGTTGCATATTTAACTCATTTTGCGACATCAAATACTTCAGGCTCTTATGATCAGTAAAAATTTGGGTTCCAGACCCATACAAGTAGTGCCTCCATATCCTCAATGCAAATACTATATCAGCCAACTCTAGGTCGTGTATCGGGTAATTCGCATCATGATTTTTTAACTGCCTTAATGCTTAGGCGATCACCTTCCCATGTTGCATCAAAACACACCCCAATCTCTTCCCTGAGGCATCACTGTATACTACAAAACCCTCGGTCCCTGAGGGAAGTGTTAACACTAGAGTGGTGGTGGGCCTCCTCTTCAATTCTTCGAAGCTTTCCTCACATTCTTCTGACCACACCCATTTCTTATTCCTCCTAGTTAGTTGGGTCAAAGGGGTTACAATCAGGGAAAACCCTTCAATAAATCTTCGGTAGTATCCTGCGAGCCCTAGGAAACAACGTATTTTAGTGACCGAAGTCAGTCATTCCCATCTCAAAACTGCTTTAACTTTCTGGGGGTCTATGAAAACACCTTCGGCTGATATGACATGTCCTAGAAATGTCACTCTCTCCAGCCAAAATTCACATTTACTCAATTTTGCATACAACTAGCGATCCCTCATGGTTTGTATGGTCTGCCTCAAGTGTTCTTCATGTTCCTCGAAGGAATTCGAGTACACCAGTATATCATCAATGAATACCACCACAAACTTATCAAGGTATGGTTGGAAAACCTAATTCATTAAATCCATGAAGAGGGCTGGGGCGTTCGTCAATCCGAACGGTAGCACCAAAAACTCATAGTGTTCGTAACGGGTTCTAAATGCGGTCTTTGCTACATCCGCTTCTTTAATCTTCGTTCTGATAGTACCCTGATCTCATATCTATCTTAAAAAATGCCCTCGCTCCCTTTAATTGATCAAATAAATCATCTATCCGAGGTAACGGATACTTGTTTTTCATTGTTATTTTGTTCAACTGTCGATAGTCAATACAAAGCCTATAGGTCCCATCTTTCTTTCTTATGAATAGAACCGACGCTCCCCTAGGGGAATTACTAGGTTGTATAAACCCTTTGTCTAACAACTCCTATAGTTGAGTCTTTAACTCATTCAGTTCTGCCAGAGCCATCCAATACGGTTGTTGGGCTATGGGTGGGACTCCAGGTAAAGTGTCTATAGACACCTCTACCTCTCGCTCTGGGAGCACTCCCGGTAGTTCTTCGGGAAACACATCTAGGAATTCCTTTACCATAGGAATATCCTTTAGTTGTGGACCTTCATCATCGGAGTTTAAGATGTATGCGAGGTATCCCATACATCCCTTTCTCAAAAGTCTTTGGGTTATTACAACTAATATTAAGGCGATCGGTTTGAGAATTCTCTCTCCCTCAAAAATCATCCTCTCGCCCTCAGGTGTTTGGAATGTAATAGTTTTAGCATAACAATCTATTAAAGCCTTGTATTTACTCAACCAATTCATGCCTAGGATTATGTCAAAATCATGCAACTCTAAGGGAATCAAGTATATAACCCCCACATCCACATACACAATATTTGTTTCAACCATATTTCCCATTGGAGTTCCAATCACGAACCCCTTCTCTACTACTTCTACTCCCTTTCTCAATGTAGTGACAATTCTCCAAGCAATGAATGAGTGGGTGGCACCCGGATCAAACAACACATGCACATTAAAATTATTCATTAGTGGCGTACCTGCCACCACATTCAATGCAACCTTGACCTCCTCCTGTGTCAGGTGGAAGACCCCCCCGGGGTCCGATCATTTTGTTTTCTCATGAATGAGAAGATCACACTGGCCTATTCACGGTGACTGACTGTTGGTGGCTCTAACTCGGCTGCCCATAGCTCTATACCTGTCCAGTGTTCTTGTTGGGGCAATCCTTTTTATAATGACCTCTTCCACCACAATAATGACACCCTTGCCCCCAGTTATTGGCAGTTCCTCTACCTATGACCTTCTCCCCTGCACATAAAGCATCGCCCTAGGGAAATTGAGCAGTCCCTAGGGTGTTTTTGTCCATATTTTACACAAAAAGGATAGTCAACACCCTTACGGTCACTGGTCCCAGTTGAAGAGTTGGCTCTCTAGTGCGACTGTTCAACCATCATTCTCCCACCTGACTGTTGGTGGGGTGATACCATTGAACTCCCCCTTTTCCTGTACTGCTCAAACACTCCACTTTTACCTTTCTTCGGAAGTGGTAGTCTGCCACTAAAATAGTCCCTATCTCTCTTTTTGCCTATACCTTGATGTCCCCGTTGGCTTTCTCCAATACATGCCTCTAGAGCTTGTGCAGCCTTAACCAACTCCCTCACGGATTTAAACCGTAAGGCGATCAATCCTTGTCTCAAATCTTGTCACAAACCATCTCTCAACTTCTCAATCATATGTTCCTCTATCGGCACATAGTGTGGGGTGAACAATGAGAGATCATGGAACCTCCTTCGTACTCTAATACTGACATATCACCATGTCTTAATGCCAAGAACTCTTGTTCCTTCACCTTGCGATGGTACCTGGAATAAAACTGATTCTCAAAATCTGTCTTGAAGTCACTCCAAGTTAGTGTCTCGGTTACATGCCTCAGCTGAACTGTTTCCCACCATGTTATGGCCCTATCAGACAATAATTGGGTTGCACAATTTACCCTCAAACCCTTGGGTATGCTTATTTGAATCATGGTCTTTTCTACCTTCCTAATCCATCTCCCGGCCATCTCTGCATCTTGTTCCCCCATATACGATTCACAACCCATTTCCCTCATACTCTAGACTAATAGCACCACGTTGTTTGTGGTCATGCCAGTCACAAGGGCTGCCTGTGGAATCTGTATGGCGGGAGTTGTTTGTGTCACCGAGCTAGCCATGCCCTCCATCACTAATTTAACTATTTATACAAGGAGTCACGCATCTACATACTGCGGGGGCACACTAGTTGGAATAGGTGACGGTTGTGCTTTTGATCTTTCTTGTTGCTCTGCTGCAACTAGGGTACTTCCTCTGTTTGGTTAGGCCTCCAACCTTCCACCGCTACCGTGGCTCCCCCCTATAAGGTTTCGGGTGGTATTACCAGAGCATGAGATGTCGTGTCGTCCAAGGGATATTCATCGTGCCAACCTTGGGCACCTTGTCTCCTAACCCTCCTTTATAAGGAGGGTGGCTCAATTCGTGTCCCTTGTCGAATGCGCACCTTCCTAAAATTTATCACAACAACACAATTATCAATGATCCTTAGGATCCAAGCCAAGACCTCTGATACCAACTATAACAACTCGGCTTTTTAAGCCCAAAACAACGATAAATTAACTTATAAATTTGACGTCCCTATTAGACACAATCGAAACCGAAATACCATGCAAGCGAACGCCCTCCTGCAGAAATAATGCAGCAACTTTTGACGCATCATAAGTTTTGTGGCATGGAATAAAATGGGACATCTTGGAAAAACGATCAACCACCACCATAATTGAATCATGTTGCTGAAAAGTTTTTGGCAACCCAAGAACAAAGTCCATGCTAATATGCTTTCATGGTTTGTCTAGAATGGAAAGTGGCGTATAGAGCCCCGCTTGTTGCTTGGTTCCTTTATTTAATTGGAAAATCCGACACCGATAAACCAATGTATGCACGTACTCTGTATTCGAGGCTAATAGAATCAATCAGCAATAATAGCAAAGGTCTTATCATGACCAAAGTGCCTAGCTAAGCCCCCACCGTGGAGTTCCATAATTAGAAACTCCCGAAAAGAACCATGTGGAACACATAGACATGATTTGTAGAATAGAAATCCATCGCACAACAAATACTCATTACCAGATGTGCGCCCATGAGTGGAGATATCATTCCATACATTGCCGAAGTCCTCATCATTGGCATACTGTGTTTTCAGACTATCAAAACCTGCAACATTAGCTGAAAACATATGTAACAAGTGTGGTCTCCTGCTTAAGGCATCAACCACCTTATTTTTAGTCCCTAACTTATTTCTAATAACAAATTCGAATTGTTATAGATAGTCCATCCAACAAGCATGTCGTGCATTCAGTTTACTTCAGGAATTTAAATGCTTTAGAGAATCATGGTCTGTAAAAAGGATAAACTCTTTATGGATCAAGTAAGGTTGCCAATGCTTGAGAGTTTTAATTAAAGCATTGAATTCCATATCACATACCAAGTATCGTCGGCGAGTGTCATTAAGCTTCTCACTATAAAAAGCAATGGGATGACCCTCCTAACTCAGCACACCACCGATTCCCACATGCAAAGCGTCACAAGCCACTTCAAAAATTTTAGAGAAATCTGGCAACTTGAGCACTGGTGTTTACCCCATCTTTTCTTTAATTTTTGTGAATGCCTTGGCAGCTGCAGCACTCCATGAGAATTTTTTTTTTTTCAAGCACTCGATGATTGGGGCCATTATTATGCTGAAACTGCGAATGCCAAACTATGAAAGCTTCTAAATTCGGAAACATTCTGGGGCATTGGCCATTGCTTGACAGCCTGCACCTTTGCGGGATCAGCCTCAACATCTTGATTAGAAATTATGAAATCTAGAAACTTGGCACTTTTCCTCATAAATAAGCACTTGCCTTTATTAATATAGAGCTATTCAGCTCTCAAGACCTTTATTACCTACTCGACATAGCTCAAATGCTCCTGCACACTTCGACTAAAAATTAAGATATCATCAAAATAAACGACAAATTTTCCCCAAGAATGGTTTGAGAACTTGCGTCATAACACGCATGAAAGTGCTTGGCGTGTTGGTTAATCTGAAGGGCATGACTAGCCACTCAAATAAACCATCTTTCATCTTGAAAGTCGTCTTCCACTCGTCACCCAACCGGATACGAATTTGGTGGTAGCCACTTTGAAGGTCGATCTTAGTGAAAATAGAGGAACCACATAACAAATCAAGCATATCATCAAGACGAGGAATGGGAAATCGGTACTTCATAGTTATGTTATTAATTGCTCGACTATCGACACACATCCTTTAGCCACCATCCTTCTTTAGTGTGCCGGAACAGCACAAGGGCTGAGACTTTCTCGAATGAACCCTTTGTCCAATGATTGTTGAATTTGTCGGCTAAGCTCTTCATTCTCTATTGGGCTCATGCGGCAGTGTGGTAAATTAGGCAAGGTTGAGCCAGGGATCAGATCAATGGCATGTTAAACCTCCCTTATTGGAGGTAGTTGATTCAGAATCTCATCCGACATGATATCCCGAAACTCTTCCAACATTGCCGAGAACTCTACTGGAACATTGCCATCCTCCTACTTCACTTCACGTCTCACTACTAGTAGCACCATATTATCGTAATGCATAACTAGAGAGAGTTGTCGCATCGCCAAAACTGGGACAATCTCCTTTTTTATATCAAATTCTGAAATTTTTGTAACAAATTTCTTACCTTTGAAATTAAAAGAATAAGTATTAGCATACCCATCATAAAGAACCCTTTGGTCATAGAGCCACGGACGTCCCAGTAGCATATGGTAAACAGTCACAGGAATTACGTCACACCAGGCTTCATCCACGTATTTTTTTTTACAATGAAAATTTAACCAAGCAACGTTATCTCACTAGGACTGAGTTGGCTTCATTGTAAACCCCCGGTTATAATTTTTCTACGTTATTAAAATATGATAAATTTAACCAATAGTAAAATAGGTTAAATTAAATTAAAGAAACATCAATCAAGATAAAACAAAATAGTGAAATTAATGAAATGAAAAGTGAATATAGTACTAAATTGTTGAAAAGAAAAACATTTGTGGGACAAAATAAATATGTAAGACCAAGACAGGTCAATATTCAAATAACAGAAGGTTAGAAGTTCATATACAAATGATAAAAAGGGGTGGGAATAAATGTGCAATTAAGATGATAGCACTATAAATATCATTTTATTTTCTCTCTTGGAGTGACTTGCAAGAGCAAGAGAGAGTTTAGAGAGCGGCTGGAGAGAAGACATATTGATGGCAGAAAGTCCGACAACTATAACTCCACCTTCCACCATTGGATCTGAATGGTATTTGATATGTTGTTCTCCTTCATGTCGTGTAAATTTTCACCGGATGGATCTTCTATATCAGTCTCCGTTTGAGAGATATTTCTGAGAAAATACACTTTTGGACAATCTTTGTCGCCACCTGTTTCCTCCTTCGGCCACCGTTGGATCGAGCTATAATTTAGATATGTTGTTCTTCTTGATGCTATCTGGAGATCATAAACAAACACTTGGTATAGAAGGTGTGCTTCTTGCACAGTAGGTCTGCAAGTTTGAGGTCAATTCGGTTAAACCCATGTTTCTAGATATTTCACCATTTGATGAAGTTGATATTTGGATATATTATACTCATAATAATGCATTATAACTTGATCATATGGATTGTTTGGAATATTATTCATTTGTTAATTGTGGTTGATTGAAACTGTTGTCAAAATTGGTTTTGTGTGAACTGAAACAGCCATAAAATTAAAAAGAAATGGAGCATTAGAGAGACTTAATTTTTGGGAAACTTTGGGGCTGCTGTGACAGCCCTGAAAGTGTATGTTTAGGGGGGTAAATACCTCTCCAAAATCAAAAATAAAAATGTATAAGGTTATTGTGTTTGTTATCCTAATTTCTAAGAACAACTTGGATTGATATAAAAAGTCGGCCACATGAGTGGGGGTAAGGAAAGTTAGCCAACCATATGAAAAGTGAAGAGGAAAAGGGGGAAATTATGGTTTTCCTTAATGAATTTATTATAAGAGGTTGTTTTCTTTTTCTTTATGTGAATGTGTGTGTGAATTGAATGAAATTAGCATGAAAAGAATGAGGGAAGTCTTAGTT
Organism: Populus trichocarpa; assembly: GCF_000002775.5. Lineage (NCBI taxonomy): Eukaryota > Viridiplantae > Streptophyta > Magnoliopsida > Malpighiales > Salicaceae > Populus > Populus trichocarpa. The sequence goes on from NC_037295.2 coordinate 11,033,851, forward strand.
CCTTAAGGCCAAGTTTTCAGTCAATTATGCATCAAAGGGGGAGGATATTTAATTTGACATATCTAGCTTGATGATGTGTGTTTAATTGTGTCAAAATAAGAAGAAAAAAAATGCATGTTGGAATGTCAAGGATTGTGTTTGGAAAAATATTGTTCGGAAAGTTTGTAAAATCGATAATAATGTTTTATTTTGACGTTAAAAGGGAAGATTGAAATAAATAAGATAAATTGGCTCTTAAAAAGATATTTTTGACACTCTTATATGGCATGTGATATGGCTAGGGGTTAAGATAAAAGAGAAAAAGTTCAATTGTAGATATTGTGTGTAAATGGAAAAGGTTGATAAATCTGGACAGATTCATCTCTTGAATTTTAGAGAGAATTCGACTAGGAGAATAAGGGAATTAGGATCAGGTTCCTTCATAGTAATTGTAGTTTTGGATGTTAGCTAACTAAGGAAATCGGTCTTGCTCAATTTGAAGTTGTAGAACTCCAGTTGTGGGTCACCAACCGAGACTGGGTCATGACTGACTCTGTAAAGCAATAGGAGTGATTAGTGGATGAGCAATTTTGACTATCTTAGGGGCAGAACTGGGTTCTCCTTCCTTCAGAGAACTTGTAGCCTTGTGTCTTAGCTTTTCAACGAGATCAATATCGCTTGAAACGGAGTTCTAGAACTCTGGATATAGTTAAAATCTTAGGAGAGTTCAGACAGTAACAGTTGGACAGTAACAGTCCAATGTCTAGACAGTAATGGCTGGACAGTAACAGTTTAATGCCTAGACAATAATGGTTCAAGACAATAACAGTTCAATGTCTAGATAATAATGGTTTAAGACAGTAACAGTTCAATGTTAAGACAGTAACGGTTGGACAATAACAGTCAAAGGTCTAGACAGTAACAGTTGGACAATAATAGTTCGAGATTTAAACAGTAACAGTTCAAATATAAAGAAATGAATGATAACTATGGTTGGATAAAGGATGACAACATAAATAGGTGTAATGAGAAAAAACATAAAATATAAAGAAAGAAATGATTGAAAGAAAGATCTATTAGCTGTTGATATGATTATTATAAAACATATCCTTGAATGAGAAAAATTTATGAGATAAGCCTGTGATTGGAGGAGGGACCACCGGTGTGGTGCAACAGCAGCAGCAAGGGAGCACAAGTAGAGCTTCTACTGCAGGTAGGTAGCTTTTTAGTTAAATTCAAGAATGTAATATGTTAATAAAGTGAGATGTGAATTTGCAACGTTGGATATTATGTGAAAGATGGAAGTTGGTGTAATGATGTTGTTATTTCGGATACTATTCTGAATGTATGTGTGTGTTCAAGGTAAACTACCCTTGTGTGCATTTCCAAGTGATGGGAGTACCACTAATAAAGAAAATATAAGAAGTGTAATATGTGTTTTGAATAGCATACATTTAGTGTATGTTAGGATCCCCGGTAAGGGGATCAGCATGTGTTGCCTAGCATACATTTAGTATATGTTAGGATCCCGGGTAAGGGGATCACCATGTGTTGGCTAGCATACACTTAGTGTATGTAGGATCCCGAGTAAAGGGATCACCTTACATCGCCTCTTACAAGGTGATGATGATACCAGTGAAATTGGTATCGGTAATGTGTTAAGCAGAAATGATCATGGTTGATCTTATGAAATCTTGAATGGAGGTTGATCATAGAAGAGGAAACGGTTTAGTAATTGAAGGAGAAAGAGTTTCCAATGAAAACCAGAAGGGAGAAGTGAATAAAATATGAATGCGTGATTGTCTCTTTAAATTGTTGGATATTTGTGTTGCTATATTATTGTGATTTTCATGTTTCAATAATATGTATTTTTTTGTTCCAGGACCATCGCATCCACGACAGAAATAGATCCTAGCTTATGTTCACTTTTTTGTAGTCTAGGTTCTAGGGAGTATACTCTTGTATGTTGTAATATTACAACTTTTATATGACTTAATTTGTATAATTGATGTTTAAACTTGAATAGATGAACTTAATTCTGAAATTCATATAATCATGTTTCATATATGCGTGTTTATCTCATTTATTCCCCTATAATGATATTTGTTGTCAATGTATGTTATATATGTTGTGGTTGTGATGATGATGATTATGTTTGTGACATTGAGACCCAGGATGATTGGGTCGTGATGCAGTTATGAGATGTAAGATATTAAAAGTGTAAACAGGATATGTGTCAATAACTTGGGACTTTCCAATATAGGGAAGACTCTGCCGAAATTTCAGTGGAAATTTCGGTAGACTTTTATATGAGAACTGGGAAAAAAAAACTACCCTTATTTTTACGTACCAAATCATAGGAAAGTAACTATAAACACATATGAAAGTGTGGGGCATTACATTCATTAACCCAGCTAATTCGGTAAGGAGTGGGATGTTTCTCAGTTTTCAACCCCAAATGCTTAATGACAGTCTCGAAGACCACATTTATGTCGCTGCCATTATCAATAATGTTATTCAAAGCCCGACCATTATGTTCCATGCGAGTGTGAAAAATATTGGTGCGCAACCACTTGGGATTAGCCTGGAAGTTCTTTCTTAGTTCCTGTCAACACTCGATGGATCATGCAGTTGAGTAAGTTTGACGCACCCAAGTGCTCTTCTTCACAGTGACTACTCCCATCGGTCTCTTCCTGTTGCGATGTCGCGGTCGCACAAATTAATTACCCTAGCTTCAAACACAACACACAAAATAGTATAGAGCAAGCAAGGGGTCGATCCCACGGGGAAGATTCAAGTCAGATTTTTATGCTAGATGATATGCAATTTGTGGGGGTTTGGATGTTATCTAGGCTAAAGCAAAAGAAAACAGAAAACTTTCAAGCAAAATTAAATAAAATCAGAAAATTATCAAGAGAACAAACCTTGGTCACAAACACACATCCACCTACAGAAATCAGAACTGATCATGGAAACGAAACATCAATTTATATTCTGAATATTTATCTCTTCTTAACATTGGTTAGTTAACGGATCCGCCGTATAACTAGCCCTAACCATCAAACAACCACAGTGTCCGCACTAGTAATTTAATTCAATGGCAGCCTTAAGAACTAGATAAGTTGATTAATCAAGAAAACATAACTGTCCGCAGTCTATGTTTGATTTGATTGAATGTTCTCCCTAAGATTAATAACGTAGATCCGCCACAATTATTAAACTCAGTTGCTTCACAAGTTTATATACCACAACTCCGGTTTTGATATCAAACTTAGTAATAGATTGTCTACAATAATAACTTAGAGTCCGCTCTAGCAATTAAAATAAACAATCATAGGAAAATAAGCATAGGAGAACAAACATATTCATCATATAAACTAAAAAGAAAGGGTATATATGTAATGCGAATGTAATCTCAACAAGATATGAAGCAAGTTCTAGAGATACATATCATTGGAAGAAGACACAATAAAAGAATATAATGTTGAAGGCTCAAAAGCTTGCATTGGTATAACACTATAAAGTCAACATGGCATATTCTCAAAGTCAATCCCTAAACCAATTAAACCTTAAAACTTGCATGCACACTCCTTCATTCGATTCATATCTCCATCTATCTCAATTAATTCTTATATGTAATACTCACATTCTCATAAACCAATAGGAGTTCAAAAGATCAAACATAGAAATTTTTTTTTTTTGGAACAACAAAGAAAACCAAAATAAGAAAACCAACATTCTCCCAATACCCCCACACTTAAAACACAACATTGTCCTCAATGTTGAAATAAAAGAAAAGGAATATAGGAGAATGACAAAAATAAAGTAAAATGCGAAAAATAAAAGATTAAGGAAAAAGAAAGCAAATCTGTTTTTTTTTCTTTTTTGTGCTGGGTTGCCTCCCAGTAAGCGCTTTTGTTTTATGTCATTGGCTCGACATGTTGCATGCTTATTCTTCATAGATTGGTTCAGCTAACTCCGCAGAAGCGGTGAGTTCTGTTGTCCAACCTTCATAGAAAGGTTTCAAGCGATGCCCATTGACCTTGAGTACTTTGTTGGTTTCTAAACTTGTAATTTCAACTGCACCATAAGAAAAAACATTAGAAACAACAAAGGGTCCAATCCAACGAGAGCGCAACTTTTCAGGAAAAAATTTCAAACGCAAATGATAAAGAAGGACTTTGTCTCCAACATTAAACTCTTTTCTTGTAATCATTCGGTCATGAAGACTCTTAGTCTTTTCTTTGTAAATCCTTGCATTCTCATAAGCATCATTTTGTATTTCTTCCAACATAATTCCAATCTTTTTGGGCACCAAAAGGATAGGCGCCACCCATTCACTGTCCATGATGGGGTGAATGACTCCTGTATCATGGGGAACAGTTTGCAAAGCTTGCAAAGCCAATGCTGATTCATGCACGTTTTAGGAAACACATATATGCCTCTCCATCTCTTCTATCTTGGTAAAATCATAGTCATAGCTCAAAGCTACGCTTAATCCATCCTCACTATCAAAATCACAAACTTGCTGCGCACACTTATCAACTTGGTCATAACATGTGATAGAATAAACATTGCTACAAGGATATGTCATTGCATCATGAAAATTAAATTCAATTTTTTCATCTCCTACCTCCATAGACAAAGTATCCTTACCACAATCAATTTTTTTATTGGCAGTTTTCAAGAATGGTCTCCCAAACAATATAGGAGTGTTGTTTGATGAATCACAAGAATCATGTTCCATATCAAGAATATAAAAGTCGCATGGAATGACCAAACTATCAATCTTGACTAGGACATCTTCTATCACACCAAGTGGGTAAACAAAACTACGATCCGCAAGTTGTATTACAATGCTAGTTTTATTCAAAGGCTCAAGACTAAGAGAATCATAAACATGTTTAGGCATAACACTAATGGATGCACCTAAATCGCACAAGGCCCTTTTGAAACCATCATTACCAATAACATATGGGATAGTAAACGCACCTGGGTCTTTTTGCTTCAAAGGCATATTCTTTTGAACAATAGCAGATACAACTTCGCCCATACTTATCATTTCATGACCTTTTAGTTTGAAAGCTCTCTTGGTAGTACACAACTCCTTCAAGAATTTGGCATACTTGGGAATTTGCTTGATAGCATCAAGCAAAGGAATGTTGAGTTCTATTTTCTTGAAAACCTCTAAAATCCCTTTTTCTTTGTCCTCTTTCTTTGACCTAGAAGAACTCACAGGAAAAGGTGGAATTGTTTTAAAACTAGAATTCATTGATTGAGGAGTTACCTTTGGAGTGTTGGTCGATGTTTCAGTTTGTGGAGGAGGAGGATGTTCCTTCTTTGTACTCAATTCAGTTTCTATCTCTTCTTCTTCCTCCATCTTAATTTGTTTCGACCTTTTCTCTTCAAGTTCTTTCCCACTTCGCAGCATGATCACACTAACATTCTCTATTGGATTCAATGATTGGGAGGGCAATTTTTCATTCATTTGTGCTTCCAATTTCCCCACACTTGAAGCTACTTGCCCCATTTGCTTCTCCAAGTTGTGAATACTTGACCTTGTTTCCTGTTGAAAAGACATGACATTTTGTTGCAAGGTCACAATGTTAGAAGCCAAAGTTTTCATCATCTCACGAAGATCATCACTAGATGACGACACCATAACATTGGAGTTTGTGAATGGAGGGGGTTGTCTTGCTTGATAATTCTGTTGGGGCTGAAATCCATGGGGATGGAAATGTCGGCCTTGATTGCCTTGTTGAGGCTGGTTCCCATACCGTAGGTTGGGATGATCTCTCCATCCAGGATTGTACGTGTGGGAAAAAGGATCATACTTACGCTGAGGTTGTCCATTGAATGCTCCATCAACTGCATTAGCTTGTTCAATGTAATCTTCTTGCATTGTTGGGCACATATCTGAAGCATGTCCTTGTAAGGAGCATATGCTACAAACTTTCACCTGCTGTACATTGCCACAAGCCAAAGAACGTACAAGAGAGTAAGATCATTAACTTTATTCTCAAGGTTAGAAATACTTACCTCATTTACTCGTTTATTCACGAAGTCTCCACGAGTGCCAAACTATTTCGAGTTGGCTGCCATGTTTGAGATCAATTGGCGTGCAGCCTCGGGTGTCTTATCTACCAATGCCCCTCCACTTGCAGCATCAATGATACTACGGTCAGTAGGCATCAATCCTTCATAGAAATATTGAATGAGCAGCTGATCGGGTATTTGATGATGAGGGTATTGAATGCACAGTTGCTCAAATCTTTCCCAATACTCGGAAAGTGTCTCTCTATGAGATTGTCGAATCCCACATATTTCTTTTCTTATGTTGGCAACTCGAGATGCTGGGAAATACTTTTCAAGGAAAATCTTCTTCATGGCATTCCAAGTTCCAATGGAACCTGGGAAAATAGAGAAAAACCATGTCTTTGCTGCCCCTTTCAAAGAGAAAGGGAAAGCTTTCAACTTAACTTGTTCTTCATCAACTCCATTTGGTTTCATGCCAACACAAACCATATGGAACTCCTTGAGATGAGTATGAGGATCTTCTCCTGCAAGGCCATTGAATGTTGGTAACAAATGTATAAAACCAGATTTGAGCTCAAAGTTTACATTATTGTCAATGTTTATGCACAATGGTTGATTTTTCATGTTAGGAGCAGCAAGCTCCTTGAGTGTTTGTTGTCGTGCAACAGCCATGATGTTGAGGCAAGCTTCCTTTCTTAACCTGCGTAAAGTGCTTTCTATTTCAAGATCAACCTGCACTTGAATTTGATTAGTAGAACGGGTCACAGGCATAAATCGCTAAGAAAAATCAAAAGAAAGCAACCCACACAAGAGATAAAAAAAAAAAAAAAAAAAAAAAAAAAAAACAATGCAAATTATATGAAAATCCTACGGTAGAAAACAAAAACTGCCTAAAAACCCTAGAAAAAAGTGGATTTTGGCCTCAATAGGGTGGGGCTAGTGTTTAACACTAGTCTTGTTTAGAACGTCGTTTTCCTTCAAGAAACAAAAGACCGATACCTAATTCTACCAAAAAATCTGTTTTGAACAGTACCGCTGCCGTAATGAACAGTGCCGCAACAAGCAAAAATTCTGTTTTTTTTTTTCAGAAAAAGAAATAACAATCACAGCAAATAAAAATAATAGCACAAAAATCAACTAAAATTACTTCCCCGGCAACGGCGTCAAAATTTGTTGCGATGTCGCGGTCGCACAAATTAATTACCCTAACTTCAAACACAACACACAAAATAGTATAGAGCAAGCAAGGGGTCGATCCCACGGGGAAGATTCAAGTCAGATTTTTATGCTAGATGATATGCAATTTGGGGGGGTTTGGATGTTATCTAGGCTAAAGCAAAAGAAAACAGAAAACTTTCAAGCAAAATAAAATAAAATCAGAAAATTATCAAGAGAACAAACGTCCACCAACAGAAATCAGAGCTGATCATGGAAACGAGACATCAATTTATATTCTGAATATTTATCTCTTCTTAACATTGGTTAGTTAACGGATCCGCCGTATAACTAGCCCTAACCATCAAACAACCACAGTGTCCGCACTAGTAATTTAATTCAATGGCAGCCTTAAGAACTAGATAAGTTGATTAATCAAGAAAACATAACTGTCCGCAGTCTATGTTTGATTTGATTGAATGTTCTCCCTAAGATTAATAACGTAGATCCGCCACAATTATTAAACTCAGTTGCTTCACAAGTTTATATACCACAACTCCGGTTTTGATATCAAACTTAGCAATAGATTGTCTACAATAATAACTTAGAGTCCGCTCTAGCAATTAAAATAAACAATCATAGGAAAATAAGCATAGGAGAACAAACATATTCATCATATAAACTAAAAAGAAAAGGTAAAATAAATCTCACAGTTCTTGAAATCCGAAGGTTTCCGTGTCCTTGCAACCAAGAAAAAGTGTTTAGCCTTGCATGTTTGTTGAACAACTAATCAAAAAGAATGAAGAATGCATAATTTAGGGTTTCTTAGAGGAAGGGGGCGTTTTTCTCTTCTTGGCTGGCTGCCCCCCTTCTCTTCTCTCATTCTTTTTATATCTTAGGAAACCCTAGGTCTCTATTTTACAAAATAGTCCTCCATTAAGTAGATTGTTTACATTTAAGTACTTCAATAACTATTTTCCTAAAAAAAGGAGAAATAGCCTTGCATGAAATCTTCAAGCTTTGACTTAGAGGAGCTAAATTGCTGAAATAAAAACTTGGATATCGGTTTAGATGCTTCGGAACGTAATTTGGACTCGTTTCTTCACGAAATCTGTTTGCTTGCAGAATTCAGATGTCATCTTTGAAAAATCATATCTCCCTCATATGACATCGGTTTTAGCTGAAATTGGGATCTTTTATAGACCTTTGAGTCATGAATCCAAAAAAATTGAGTTTGCATCAATTGGACTTCTGTAGCTCCAGATATTCAAGTTGGAATGGCCGAAGGTCAACACTGGCAGATTGCGAGATTTGACTTTGAAGGCTGCGATTTCCATGCTCTTCCTTATTTTATTTTCTTGCCTTAGATGTCCAGAGAGGTATGGATGTTAGCTTTTTAATGCCACTAGAATCACTTCATTTCAACCTCTAGAGCTCATGCTCTGCACAAAACATCGACTGAAGGTCAAATCTGCCAATTATCTCCAATTTACTCCTTTTTGCATCTTTCATCCAAAAGTGCCTTCAAAACATAAAACAAAGAATATCAAGGCATTTTACATATAAAACATAGGCAAAACACTAGTTAAATGTGGATGAAACTATCGAATAATATGGTTGCATCACTTCCCCATCCGTGTCTTCAACAGCATCCGCTTCTAACAATTCCTTTTCACATATAAATGCTAGTTTTTTTTATCTCTTGTAGGACACACTACAACATAGTGTCTGGAGCCTTTACACTTATAACATTGTAGCCCTTCGCTAAAAACTTTGGCTTTTCCTTTCTGGTCTCCACATACCCCGCCTCTAGGTTAATCTTTTAGCAATGGAGGCCTTTGGACTGAAGATGTTAGGACACGTTCCGACCTTGAATCCCACGATGTTATTTTCCTCTAAACCGAAGGCCCTATTTATTTCTCAATACGGAGTGGCAATTGATATGCCTACACCACGTTGATTAAACATGCAGTCCATATTTCTTTACGTAGGAAGCGATCCGTAAATTGATCAACACTCAATGACCCTTGCCTGAGTTGCAACATCTCCTTGAACATCATTTGCTCATAATCAATAGGCAAATATTTTTCCTTTAGTCGCTATTTCTTCTCTTCCCAATTCGAAACTGTTGGTCTTTGTGTACGATGCAATTGCTCTTCCACACTTCCCCACCATGCTAGTGCATGCCCCTTCAATTTCATCCGAACATAACGAACCTTCCTATCCTCCGAAATAGCAAACCAATCAAAATAATCCTCGATAGTCGTTAACCAGTCCTCAAAAGTGTTAGGCTCTAATTTTCCAAAAAATCTAGCACATCAACCTTCATTCTTTTGGTCAGTTCATCAAGAGGTTGATAACGTGCGTCATGACCCGCATGACCTTGGTGAAAGTTTTGCCTATGACGTTGGACTCGAGGCTCATGATCCTCAAACTCCTGGTTTTCTTCTTCTTCTTCATAAGCATCTCCATCACTTTCGTCCAGTCCCTCTCCATGAACTGCTATGCACCCTCTTCGATTGAAGGGTCCATACTCCTCTCGAACATAACGCTCATCCATGACATCCAATTGATGAGTAAGTTGCTCCAATACTGTGGAGATTTGATCAGTTTGGTGCTGTAACTGGGGCTGGTTTGTGTCTTGGGTGTTTGGGTTTTGGTCGTTTGGATTTAGGTTGTTTGGATTTTGGTTGGTTGCCATGGCGTACGAAGTACCACTACGGGTTACAGGCATGGAACGTGAAACACCGTAATCAAGGAACCAAGAACCAGGCTTTGTTACCAAAATTGGTGCCAAGCCTCTCAAATCAACCTCACGTTGAATCCAAAAGCAGGGCAAACACAAAATCCCTCTATGACGTTGGAATCAGTCCAAGGAAAACTCGAATTCAAATTCATAAAATGACCAAAAAAATAGACCGCCTTCATTATTTTCATCCTACCTTAAATATCAATCCAATCATACAATCTCCAACTCCAACTAGGAAAGCAATAAACAGAAAAGAAACAGAATTGCAGCAAATATGTAAGCTTCCTAAAAATTCTTTGTATATCATAACAGCTCCAATGTTTACGGAGTCATTGATCATGGAACCATGGGGAAGCCTTCTCCTTATTTGCATCACTACTTAAATATAAATTGTCTACTTAGAAAATGACTATTTTATAGGAAAAGGGATTAGGGTTTCCTATCAAATAAAAAGTAAAGAGAGAAAGGAATGGAGGGGTGGCCAGAAAGAGAAGAAAAACTCACCCTTTCTTCCTATACCCGAAATCATGTATTCATCTTTTCTTTTGATTGGTCTCTCAATAAACATGTAAGGCTAAGTTCTTTTTATTAGTTGCAAGGACACAGAAACTTTTAGATTTTATATATAGACATGACTCAAATGAAAATAATAAGTGTAAATTAATGTTAATTCAATCTTTATATTAAAATAAACTTTTATACAACCCAAAAGACCTTAAAATGTTTTGATATGTAATCAAAGAGATTTTTATTGTTTTATGTTCAACAAAAAAGCATATATATTTTAAATGAAAGCTTGTAGTACAATGTTTCATTCCATTCAATCAAAATAAATAAATTGTGCAAATTTCATTCAATTTTTTTTTGAACAAAAATTATCTTTAATTTCTCTCTTTTTACTTTACATAAATGGATAGACAATCCATTTGTCCAAAACACTTTTAAGGTCTTTTGGGTTGTTTAAAAGTTTATTTTAATATAAAGATTAAATTAGATGCTGGTGGGGCAGCAATGATTAAAATATTGCATGACAGGATAAGTTAACAACCATCCATAAAAAATTTTACAAGACTTGGCAGGTTAGAAAACATTTTCAATGAACAAACTAAATTTATATAAATTGACACGAAATATTACAAGTTAATTAATTTTTTAAAAAAACATATTTTACATTAAATAAACATAAAAAAAAATAAGAAAAAGATTTAATAAAATACTTTATGCAAAACAAACGCCAATAAACCAAAATTATTTCTTGGGAAAATATAGAACACAACCGTTGATGGTTTAATGAGCGCAACTACACGGCCACCGAGTAAAGCACCAAGACTTCGACGTCTACAAAACACTGAAACAGTGAAGCACAAATGTCATCCTTCGGACCTCACTACTAATTTACAAATCCTCATCCCACGAATGTAACACTCAATCACTGATCAAATTTAACCAGAGGCAATGAAGCAATTTCTACTATTAGATCAGACAAACGCATGGCAAGCTGAACCTGAAAAACTACACACTGAGCTGACAAACATCAAGTATGCACTGTCAACCTTACAGACTTTCTTGAGCATTAGGGTTGCTTATACTAGGTTTTTTGAAATTTTCGAGGGGAAAAAACAAAAGGAACATCAAAGGGAACTAATCACTGTAACTACATTGTGTGAAGGTTATCACTGTAATTTATCTATACATCATTCTGTCACGTCCGTAAAGCCTAAACAACAATTACAACAACTAGAACTCACTTGAAAGGTCTCGTCAAGCTCAATTCCTTTTTCCAGAGCACAAATGCTTCCAATGAATTGAGAGCCTATAAATCTCCACTGACTAGGTTAAAGAATCACCTTTAGCTATATCATCACCTAGCTAGAACTTCTCATGAGGAAAGCTATAATACACCCCAACACTGCACCCGCAACAACCTGCAACAGAAAAGAAGAACAGGTCAAGATGGGCTGGTTCCAATAGAATAAACATGCAAGAAGGGACAATGAAGATCATTCTACAAGCAAAACCAAGTCATTTGTTTCTCTATGTAGGACATGATTGCTAAAATGGTTAGGTGCATTTGATGACTACATAGACACTGGAAGAGTTAGCATCGAGACCATTAAATGCAGCATGCCCATTAGGAGTTCATCATTGCTTTCTCACACAAAAACAATCCTTTACAGTATAAGTCTCAATTCAGTTATTGAAGGAAAGATTTTGACCGCTAAAACAAAACCATTTAGTCATCCTGTGCACATTGAAAAATCAATGGCAACCATCACTTCATATGCATACATGCAGATCAACAACAGACCTGGAGTGGAGTGTGACCAAGTGAATCCCGTAGGGGTCTAACATTGGAGACAGGGTGTTCCGGAGGTAGCTCGCAGACAATTTGATTTAGTAACTGCAATAAATGAACCATACAAATTAGAATAGAAAACATAATGGTTGTTATTGCATAGCACAAGCGCAAACCAACATCATAGAGATAGAGATCACAACAATAAAACAAGCCAAACTATCTTTTATTTGTTATTGCATCTGTGCATGATACAAACATTTTCTAAAATCAAAAGGCTAATAATGTAATTATTTATTTGATATTGCATCAACTTTTATGTAAATTCTAGACATTTAAAATTATCAAATTATCTACAATTTACTCTAATTTTAAAACTTGAGAAATCCTAATTTCTTTCTTATTGTTGCGTCAATTGTTGCGTCAAGTTCAACCATTCCTTTATCAAAATAAAAGAGATATCAGGCTTGCTTATAACAAATGTGTGTTTTGGTTTCCATTGTTCTATGTGAGCAGATCGTCCAATTTGATAGCAAAAAGCAAGTGACAAAAAAGACTTCTTGAGCCGTAACTTATGGAAAAAAGGCACTCAAGATCACATCGCTTTGATTTTTAAAAAAAAAAATACAACTACGAAAAAAACATACAGAATTGTTAAGTATTAACTAAACGGACCTAACTAATGAAAACCAAATCGAATAAAATTTTGAAACCTAACTAGGGAATATTATAAAAATAAGAAGAAAAATAAAGTAAATTCCCAAACAACAACTTCTAGACCTGATTTGAGCATGATCCAAACCTCAATTGGCCATACTGAACAAGTATTATGTGAATTCTAGCAAGGAAAAGCATGCTGAAGGCAAAAGAAGAAAGATGAACAGTGGGAAGAAATAATGCTTATTAGGAATTTTAATGCTATATGATGATTCTAGATTCCTAGTATCATGTATGATTATTAATATTATTACTTAGTAGTTAAATTATGAATCTAGTTTATTTCTTATTTATTATGTTTCCTTTTCCTATTTTTATTTGGTTTGGTGCCTTATACATGTACCCTACCTACCCAACCTAGGCATTCAGTTGACCTTATGAATAATTATAATCAGATATTGGCTTTTTCTCAAAGAAATGGTTCTCTTGGTTTGTGTTCTTGTGGTGGTTCCACATCCCGCTTAGTACAAGTTTCAAAACCAGAAGCACAATTAGAATGGCGACCATCATGAAGTCTAACATGTACACAACAAAATATATTGACAGCAACAAACAGCTTTACCTCAGCTTGGCGACCAGCATGAAGTCTAACACCAGTTGCATCATACATAACCTGAGAAAAAAGATTATGTAATCCGATAATGTTGACTCTAAATTAATTTATGGATACTGCCCAGTGGCATGAATGTAGCAGAGAATTCTCTTCATAGTAAGAATGCACTTAGATAGAAAGTGCATGAAAGTACAATGAAGGCAAAAATTCAGTCTGGCTTGATAACTTCCAAAGGCATAATTAACCTTAAAACCTAACATATATGCCTAATTCATCTTTACAAACATTTCTCATTCATGAAGTTTTCAACAGTAATCGTGAACTTAAGCAAGATCATGCATGTCAACCAAAAAGAATGTACAAGACCTGTTTACAAAATACATACAACGCATGCCAAAACCAATGCAACAGCAAATGCTGGTGCTCCAGTTCCTTCTTGCAGACCAATAGCGGTTGCTAGAGCAGTCACGGTTGCTGAATGGGATGAGGGCATTCCACCTGACCCAAGCATCCTTCTAGCATCCCATCTCTTCTCCTTGAACCTGCCAACAAAGATGATATATTGGGGGGGATAGATGGTACAGAAATGAGCAAGGTTGTCTACAATTTTGCAAAAGATTGTTTCGAGGACACATAGAAATGGAGTCAATCATGACAAATATATTCATGGAAAAACAAAAATAAGCTCTGTGCACATAATTCGCACAACAGTGCTCGCAATTTGTCAATTACTTGATTACAGAAAAGACATAATAAAATTATTAATTTTTGTGAATGATAACTTTTTCAGGTATGAATTTTGGTATTTTCAGTTTCACTTGCATTAAACAAAGATTTGTAGTTTTCATTCAATTGTCTCTTCTTCAGTTCATGAACTAAGGAAATAATAAACACAATTTATTACAGTGAAATAATTCCGACCAAGGCATGTTTTGTGAGAGACAAATTAGACCAGTTTCAGAAATAACAGGAAAAGAATTATTGCTGAAATGAATTATTTCCCTCTATTCCACATTCTTTGCAACACTTTCGTTCTTACCACTTAACCGAAAGCAATATATAGACTCGACACCACATATAACTAAGAACCCATTAAGCCCTACCACCGAAAAAACAAACAAGAAACGTAAACTATGTGTATAAAAGAAAAGGATGTACATTTATGCAATGAAGAGAGAGTGAGAGAGATTACCAGGTGGTGAAAAGCTTGAGGAACTGGGCAAGTGAAAAGGCAAGGAAGGCGGAAAGGAGAGGAATGTTGGAGGGGAGACTAGCGGGTGGAGATGTTGCTGATCGATATCTGGACGATGCATCAGCAGCTGTCATCACTTCGTCCATTGAAACTCTAAAATCAAAATATATGAGCCGAGCCGACAGTGATACAGAAATTAGAAATTTTGGAATAAACTATAAAGATTGCGTTGCTGTTAGGCAAGTGGGTCTGGTGGGTGAGATTTGGATTTTGATTCTGATCGTCTTCTCTGTATTTGTGCTCTCTTCGTCCTCAGCAAGTAACCATCCCGAATAGAAAACAAAAACCCCCCCTGAAAAGAAAAAAGAGAAGAAGCGGGCAGCACTAGGGTTAATAGTACCTAAAGGCTACAGATACAACCATTTATAGCATGTTTCATTCCTAAAAATTTTAAAAAAATAAAATAAAATGAAATTTTTTATATATTTTTACATCATTTTAATATATTAATATTAAAATTAATTTTTAAAAAATAAAAAAAATTATTTTAATATATTTTTAAATAAAAAACACTTCAAATCACCACCACCGCTATTACAATTCTAAACAAATTATTAATTTAATAATGCATTAATCTATCAAAGTATCAATTTGGGTAATTAATTTCTCACAAAACATACCTTACTCGGAATGACTAAATGATAAACCCAGCTTACAAGTCTAGTATATACTTAGGGCTAAGGGAAAATAAATGAAAATTATAAAGCCTGAGACAAAAAAAAATATTATATAAAAAAATTAAAAAAAACATTTATTATTTATCAAAACAGAGATTATTGTAAATTAGAGTGGTATAAAGACCATTTTTTTCTTGGCAAAAACACTGATTGAGTATGCCATTTTTAGGTAGAGATAATTTTTTTCATAAAATATATTTGAGTATTTCTTGGTAAAATGATACATGAATTTCTTTTTGCTATAGTATAAATACTATTTTGCCTTTAGAAGCACAAAAAATTAATCCTAAAAAAAACAAAAAGAATAATTTATTTAATATTAAAAAAATACCTTGTGTATAAGTTCACAATTTCAAATATAAAATACAAAAAGATAAAATGATATAAGAGACCTAAAACTAATTACAAAATTGTGCTTAAAAATATGAAATTTAATTAAAATTTAGCTAAGGTTGTGTTTGGTAAAATTAAAAAAAAAATATAAGGCTAAAAAAAACATTAGAATATACTTGTTAAACACACTCTTAGCTACAAAAACATGAGTTTGAGATTTGTTTTAAATACGTGTTTGCTAAACATGCTTTACGAGTCTAAAAATATGTTTGTTTTTTAATAAATTTTAGTTTTGTTAAAAATAACCATAATCCTTAAAAACCTTTCATGTGGATTGGGCTTTTCAACCTGGCCAAAGGCTGCTAAAACCCAAGCTCTTATAAAGTATTCATGAGCCCCCTATTATCTTTCAACCCCAAGCCCATTTAAAGACCCAAGCATTAGTATCAGCCCACACGAATTTGGTTGAAAAATAAATGGACTTCAAGAAAAAGAAAACACAAACTAGATTTCCATTTTAAAGCCAATAAGGCCTGATCCATAAACAAAAACCTGAGTGCCCCTTTTGTTTTTGGAAGATCAGAACCACAACATCAAAGGACGTGCTCCATGTTCTTCAAAACACATTGCATAATCTCAGAATCCATTCTTTTTAAAGACACCGAACACATTCCATGCCAAACACTCATCATGGAAGTAAGTTCATCGTGGACTCTATCATCTCATGAATCATATGAGTTTACTCCCTAAACAAAAGTTATAAATCAAAATCTGACGCTGTGAGGATTAAACCAGATACTGATGGACTTTCACAAAATGAAGAACAAAAGAGAGACTGCCATGTTTAATACATAGAGAAACAATTGGACCTTGAAACTTGATTTATAACAAATCTACAAGGAAAAAAAGATTTTTTGTTCAACTGACCTAAACAAACATTCCTATGAACCTATCCTGAATCAAGTATGGCATGTTTCAAATCATTTCCAAATGAAAGCAAGGAAATCAAAACAAATCGGTGCAAGCATTCTGAGAAGATTATAACATCCTGATTGTATCGAATTTAGAACAAGAAAATTTCCTTCATTAGAACCTAGAACTAGCATGAACATGAGTATAGAACCTTCAAAATGATGGAAAAGACTTCACTTTGATTATTCCAGCTAGTGTTATGAGAATTAGATTTTAGTTCCTCCATGTATCTTGAACATCAACTAGAGAGAAAAAGACCCGAAAAGGGGGATGGTGCTTTGGCTAGTATAAGCTGGTGGGTGAACTTTGTTTTCTCTCTGAAAATGCAAATCCCTCTTATTTCTTTTTCTATTTCCTCTGATTTTGTTCACCTTGAAGGATCCAAATCCAGTGTATGTGTTTGGTATGTTTTAAAGGGGATTCGGAAAGATGAGAACAGATTTTTATGCCCCCCTCCCTTTAACTCAACCTAATATTTGAAAGTTTCTTCAATTCTACCCCTAACTATTTTCAATTGGATCCTCTTCTTTTTGCGTCTTATTCACAATGATCCATGGTTTTAGGATTTTCCAATTCAGTTCTTAATTAACCTTCAAACTTCAAATTTCTTTCAATTAATCTCTTGATTGCATCAATTAGGTTATCCAAATCTCTCTAAAAATGCAAATCCCTCTTATTTCTTTTTCTATTTCCTCTTATTTTGTTCACCTTGAAGGATCCAAATTCAGTGTATGTGTTTGGTATGTTTTAAAGGGGATTCGGAAAGATAAGAACAGATTTTTATGCCCCCCTCCCTTCAACTCAACTTAATATTTGGAAGTTTCTTCAATTCTACCCCTAACTATTTTCAATTGGGTCCTCTTCTTTTTGCGTCTTATTCACAATGATCCATGGTTTTAGGATTTTCCAATTCAGTTCTTAATTAACCTTCAAATTTCAAATTTCTTTCAATTAATCTCTTGATTGCATCAATTAGGTTATCCAAATCTCTCTGAAAATACAAATCCCTCTTATTTCTTTTTCTATTTCCTCTTATTTTGTTCACCTTGAAGGATCCAAATCCAGTGTATGTGTTTGGTATGTTTTAAAAGGGATTCGGAAAGATG
This sequence comes from Populus trichocarpa, assembly GCF_000002775.5. Classification (NCBI taxonomy): domain Eukaryota; kingdom Viridiplantae; phylum Streptophyta; class Magnoliopsida; order Malpighiales; family Salicaceae; genus Populus; species Populus trichocarpa. The sequence goes on from NC_037295.2 coordinate 11,051,676, forward strand.
ATAACAGATTTTTATGCCCCCCTCCCTTCAACTCAACCTAATATTTGGAAGTTTCTTCAATTCTACCCCTAACTATTTTCAATTGGGTCCTCTTCTTTTTGCGTCTTATTCACAATGATCCATGGTTTTAGGATTTTCCAATTTAGTTCTTAATTAACCTTCAAACTTCAAATTTCTTTCAATTAATCTCTTGATTGCATCAATTAGGTTATCCAAATCTCTCTGAAAATGCAAATCCCTCTTATTTCTTTTTCTATTTCCTCTGATTTTATTCACCTTGAAGGATCCAAATCCAGTGTATGTGTTTGGTATGTTTTAAAGGGGATTCGGAAAGATGAGAACAGATTTTTATGCCCCCCTCCCTTCAACTCAACCTAATATTTGGAAGTTTCTTCAATTCTACCCTTAACTATTTTCAATTGGGTCCTCTTCTTTTTGCGTCTTATTCACAATGATCCATGGTTTTAGGATTTTCCAATTCAGTTCTTAATTAACCTTCAAACTTCAAATTTCTTTCAATTAATCTCTTGCTTGCATCAATTAGGTTATCCAAAGTTTCATTTGGGTCCCTAATCTTTCAATTATCATAAAGCGTAGATTTTAAATCAAACCAGATATAGACAAACCAAGGACACATATATGTTGGAAATCATGCAAAGATCAATAATCTAGCATTCATGCACTTTAATTATCACTCAAAAACCATGATTTTGTCAAAATAGGTTTCGATTTTAAAACCTATTGAAAATATGTTATTGATGCAAATAAACTCTAGATTATTGACTAATAAAGTTGCCCGAAGGAGTGTAAAGAATTGGACCAAAACTAGTTCAAGTCATGGGGCTAAGGTGCTGAAGAATCCAAAAAATACCCAGATATAGAACCAGTCGTTGTCAAATCCAGAACTAACAATTTAGGTGTCTAAAGCATATTTACTTAGTTATAACAAACCACGTTATCATAACTAAGCATATTTGAATCAAAAGAAACAACAAACAACATCAAATCATCTAGATCATACAGGATGTTCCAAATCCATAAACGTAAACTTAAAACAGCCTACATGTTCATACAATATGGATTTAAAATTGATTTTTCGATGCTCATTTTGGTCATGAATAGACATAGCAAATCAAAGATAAACATCATTGATCATTACAACATTGTTTTATATAAAAAAAAAAAACAGCTTAAATAGAAGACTTTTATTACATCTAAGATATATAAAAAAAAAACCCTTCAAAAAACAAAATCAAACTATCATAATAACAAAAGGAGCAACCACAACATTATTTGCTAAACATTCTAAATGTCATCTCTATGTTTGTAATATAAATACAAATCAAATGACAAAAAAAAAAAACACTCAAACAGACCAAATGGACTCCTCTTTCAGGTTAGAAAGTATACTTTCAAGCCCCTACAGTAGCTACTGCCCTCTTTACTTTCTTGCAACGTATTGCTTCCACAAGCTTGTTACCCTTTCAAAACTTAAAAAATCCTTGTGCTAGGCGTTTAAACATTTATATTTCAAGTTTCTTTGTTAGCCTTTTCTTCTTTTTTCTCATTTTTGCTTTGATTTTCTAGGGGATATTTATAGGGGTTTGCTAGGGTTTTTGATGGGTTCAAACATATATTGATTATAGCTTAGCCCTTTGATCAAAATGAGAGGGTTCTACAGTTGTGATTTCTGTACATATGCTGGTTTTTCAATTATGGTCTTGTAAAAAACTTGGTTTTTGGAGGTTTTGGTGTTTTTTCAAACTTGAAGACCAAGGAGTTTGTTTCTGGCCTTTTGATCTCGAGAGAAACGTAACCAACCTTTGATAAGAACACACAAAAAAGATTAGTGGTTTTGGAAAATAGATATCACATCCATCGATGACTGAGTTAACCACTTTCAAAACTTTATCGAAGCAACTTTGACGTCATCGTCATTAAAGATCACTTGATCTTGGTAGAGGGGGTGAACATCTTTTTTTTATTTATCAAACCTTACATTCGAAGGTATGTAGCTTTACATTTATTCATTTGAAAATGTCAACCCGATCAACCTAGAATTTGAAAATGCAGTGATGGCTGATTGGTGACAAGATGTTATTGAGTTCGTTGAAGAAAATGAGATGTAAACATTTGATGATAATGAGTGATCTTTGTGGAGGGGTTCTTTCTTAGTTGAATGGTGGTGGTTACAACCTTAAAGGTGATTGGAAACGCCACATTCATTTGCTTGAAATTGCTTACTCGATTAGCCAAAACTGTTGAAGAAGAAGCTAAATAGTGTGGTGGGGACAACAGACCCACACCATAGATCACACGAGTATATGAACAAAGACGACGTAGGATGGCCTAGCCTAGACCTCTTTGGTTGGGAGACTGAGCTCATTTAAGCTTATTTCATTGTTTATTTTATTTATTTAAGTTAAACAATTTTAGTTGATAGGCTGAGCCCAATAGTGAGATGTTTTAGGGTTATGTTATTTATATGTTCTCTTTTGTGAGAGAGTTTTGATGATTAATTAAAAATATTATAGACTTGCATATTTTCAATTCCCATTCTTTTCTATCTTTGCTTTCAATTTTTAACTTCTTTCTCTACAAAACTTTTTTCTTTTCTATTTTAATTCTTTTTTTTCATTGTTCCACATCAAATTTGATATCAGAGCCTTGGATTTTTAATTTTTCCTCACAATTAATCGATCTAATTAGGGCTTGTGGAATTTTTAGTTTGATTTGGAAAAAAAAAATCTCTAGTCCTGTTCTGATTACAGTAAAAAAAAAATTTGTTCATCTTCTCCATCAACAACGGCAGCCATCCACACCAGCAAACACCCGCCACAAAGCACGCCATCCTCACCAGAAAGTAGATCGGGCTTCTCGAATAGCCACCAAAACCCACGACAATTCTCTACAGCATCCACGATGACATATCACATTTTCTCCTACAACAGGTCACTCTCCACGCCAGCGGCAGATCTGTTATCCAACCACCACTTCGTGTCACAAGCAATCCACGGATCCACACCGACTTGCTACCTCTAACACTCGCGTAACGCCTCCACAACAGATTGTCCACACCACCAGCAGCAAATCAATTAGTGTCAACAACCTAAAACCAACATAGCCTCCGCCACGACCAGCCATCGACCACGTCCAACTTGACTGTGAGTAGATCGACATCGTAGGAGACAATAATAGTTCTTTATTGGCCGCGTCCAACTTAACTAGGAAGAGATCAACATCGTAGAAGACAACAATAGTTCTTCGTCTACAACAGTCACACTTCCTTCCACATTTGCCACCTGCAACAACTATAAAGAAACCATAATCGTCTGCCACCGGAGACTCAGCTACGGGGAAGACTCTTAAAGCAAAATTAATTAACCCTGCCATGTCATCTGCCATTTCAGCACATTGTTGCCACTTCAGCCATAATCAGCCACGTCACCAAGAGTGCCACATAAACAAACTCCACCACGTCATCTTTCCTACCCGTCAGCTGCCACGTCATCCTTCCTACCCGTCAGCTGCCACGTCATCCTTCACTGCCACATCATATAGTCAGAAAATTCTTTTAATTGTTGAATATCATTATTCCTAGTATATTTTTTACACCTGTTAACTACGATTTAACATTAATGTTATTCATTGTCGCCCATAAATAAATAAACAAACAAAATACATAGTTCACCTTGCAAATTGAATCACCTTAACTTCAAAAGTATTTTCCACAACTCGTGTATTGTGATGAAAAAAATACTTCTACTTAAAATTGTGAATATCTAAAACAATTCTGAGAATTTTCTAGTCAACTCTTGGTATTTAAATGCCAGCCTATTGGTAGGTCCAATATTTATACTAGAATGTTGACCATTAATTTTTAGAGAAAACAAAATTAGAGTTATTGAAATATTAGTCAAATCTTCAAAGAATTTTATAAACTTATTGTAAATTCTCAAAAAAAAAATGCAAAAAAGATTCTAAAAAACAATGCTAAAAAAACATTCTCTCTCTTTTTATGAATAAAATGCAATTTTTTTTTAAGGTCATGTTTAACAAAAACTCATTTTTTTTCTAAAACCAAAACTGTTAAAATAGGCTTAAGAGGTGTTTGCCAAAAATACCATTAAGCCAAAGAAAACCTTTAGTAAAAACATTGTCAGCCAAACAGAGTCTTAACCTTTTACCCGTCCGAGTTGATCTAAAACTTTTAGTTCGACCATAAACTGAACCAAAGTTCGCTGGTTTGACATGAAAAACAAACTAAGACCTAAATTAGAATCTAAAACAAAATCGAACTTAAAAAAAAAAAAAAAAAACCTCAAAATCTTTTTATCGAAACGGATTAAAACCCAGAAAAACAAAAAACATGAAGAACATCGAGGAACATTCAACATAAACTCAGCAACGTATAATTCAAATCATACAACATATAGACAAACCAAGGACATAGACATATTGGAAATCATGCAAGGATCAATAATCTAGCATTCATGCACTTCGATTATCATTTAAAAACCATAATTTTGTCAAAATGAGTTTTGATTCAAAACTGAAACCCTAGATTAAAACCTACTGGAAACATGTTATTGATACAAATAAACCCTAGATTATTGACTAATAAAGTCGCCCGAAGAATTTTGTGTGGATAATTGGACCAAAACCGGTCCAAATCATGGAGTCAAGGCATTGTTCTTTCCAAGAACATGAAGAACACTGCATTAGAACCTAGAAAATGCCCAGATATAGAATCAGCCATTATCAAACCCCAAACTGGCATTTTAGGCCTTTAAAACTACCTACTCGATCAGCCAAAACTTTCGAAGAAAAAGTTAAACAATGGATGAACAACATGTTGTCTAGGTTAAACTCTAGGAATTAGGGTTTTTAATTTGGGATTTAATATATTTCATTTTGGTGTCTTCTTCCAGTTGCTTTTAATTGCAACCATAATTGCCTCTCAAACTCTTAATTTTATGCAATTTCACCTATGCCAAACTCAATCATCATTCTCAAAGTTTAGTGTCATTTTCATCTTGGTCCTTGGTTTTTTATTTGTGCACTTGGATTCTTAATTGACCATCAAACTTTCAATTTGGCTTTTGATTTGGTTAATTTTAGCCCCTACAATCACATGCCTTTTTCAGTTTGGTCCTTAGTTTTGGATTTCTTCAATCAAGTCCCTAATTGCCTATTAAACTTCAATATTTATGCAATTAAGCCTTGAATTGACTCAATTAACTCTTTAAAATTGCAAATCGACCTCCAGACCTTAATTTCTTCCAGTTAAAGTCTAAATTGACTTTAAAAACTAAATTGTTATTGCAATTAAATCCTTAATAAAATTAATTAAGCCTCCAAAATTCTTATTGAATCCTTACTTATTCAAATTTGTATTTCTTTACCTCAAATAAAAATATTTTCACCAAATGAGTCCTTTGTCAATCAGAATTGGGTTGCTATTTTTTTAATATTATATATTTTGGTCCTCTAATTTTTCCACTTGTCATTTTGGTCGTTCACCATCAACTTGAGCAATCTTTTAGGCTTTCTTCTTGTTTTTTTTGGATTTCTCCTTTTCCTTTGTTTTTTGTTTTGTTTGTGGGGTCGAAAGTGGATAACAACACATACCTTCACTTCTCTATTAATAACATCCTAACTTCTTAATTATGATCATGACTATTATTGTAATATCATCATCATAATCATGGTCATCATAATCACCAATTTTATTATTATATCTTAAGCACCACCTCTAGTTTAATATTATCATCATCATGGTTAAATCCACCACCAACATGAGCTCTATGGACTTTAAAAACATATGTAAGATTTTTTTTATCACTAGTCTATTATAATTACCTCTATTATATCATCACCACTAAAATAACAATCATTGTTAATTTGGTATTACTATAACCATTATCATCATTATTAGCATCATAAATACAATGATATCATCACTATTGTTATATCGTTAGTGTCACCACCAAAACTACAATGATACCATCACGATGCTATTATTTCACCATCATAATTAAATGTGTTATATTATTAGTTTATATTTGAACTAATAATATAAATTTAATTTTTTTTTCAAATTAAAAAAATTATGTATAAATTGTTTTCTTTCATATAAATTTATTAAGAAATAGTTTTTTAAAAAATTATAAATAATAAAAAAATAACAATTTTCAGTTTTATAAAAACAAAAACTTTAAAACCAAAAAAAGTACCATACACCCCTAAAAATTCATTTTTGCACTTTAGAATATTACTATAAATAATCATCTTCCTTAAACCAAATTTGAAATAAAGAAATCAAAATTCATCTCTCTTCTTTATATCTTCATCTTTTTCTCGACAAAAAATGATAGAAAAAACATTTTTTTTCCATAAACAATATTTAACAATACAATAATAAGATTAAACTAAAAACAAATATAATCTCACTATATATCATATTTGTATGTTTCATTCAATTATCTCTTCATCTTCTTACTCAATTACTCAATTGATGGACTAGGTTGAGAATAGCATGCAATGCTCGATTGAATTCAGATGGTGTTGGTGGAAAAAATGCATATTTCTCATTTAATATTTGAGTATATAATATGAATTGCAAGGTTATATTGAGTAGTTGATCTATCTCTTCTCTAATAAGTATAGACATTCATAAAATACTAAAGCAAAAAAACCAAAAACCTAATTAAGATAAACAGAAAAATAAACAAATAACAAAATAATTAGCAAAAACAATCCCCAATGACACGATGCCAAAATTGACACTCTAAAAAGATATAAATTAAATTATTTTACTAAATAATATCGTTATTAAGTATGGTAGCAAGCAAGGGTCTTTCGAACAAAATATTGTTTCTGGTTAATAAGTTATTGTCTCAAAAACACAAGAAAAAAAATCTAATATGATTACTAAAAAAATAAAACTAAAAAACCTATCTAGACTTAATACAATTGACTAAAACTTTGCAAACAAACTAAAAAACACTTCTATCTTAGTCACATATAAAATCAGGGGCAATTTAGTATATATATAAAAATAAAAATAAACATCTAGAAACCTAAAAATTTTAGAATCAAGTTTTTAATAAAGTTTAAAACTTGATGAGAAACATGGTTAAGGCATCATTCCCACTTCTAAACATGAAATATAGCCAAAAATCAAAATTATTCATTCACTTTCCTTTGAATTTAGCAACTCTAAAATAATCATAATTTCGATTATCTTGATCATTCCTTACCTTGTTGTCAAGTAAAATAAACTTTATACTTGACCTCTTCTCATTAAACAACCTAGAACAAGCTCTTTAAATTCAATTTAAAGAAAGCAATAAATCAAGAAAGATGTAGGTTGAATCAAGAAGAAAACACACAAACTTGGTTTATTAGTCCTGGATTATATTCTACAAATAATTAATTGAAAATCTCTAATAATCTACTAACACAATTTGCAACTTAGCTTAGAATTAATAACAAAACAAACCAAAATCCTAAAATAGCAACCAAATCCCTATCATATTTACTTTATTGTTAACCTAAATCAACAAGATGACAAATTTTAATAATGAAATCAAGAGAATATAAACAAATTCAATAGAGAGATGCAAGTAAATCATGAAATTTATTGATTGAAAATAAACATGTCTAGAGTTTTAAAATCATCCTTAACAAAAGAAATATCTAGCTACACATGTTTAAGATATTAAACATCAAATTCATAGAGAAAACTAACAAAAAAACAAAAGAGAAAAGAATTAAATGAAACTTGGTTATAGTGACCGAATCTCCTCTATTTTTCTTTCACCTCTCTTTATTTTGTAAATGTATTTTTTCTTCTTCTTTCCTGGCTCCTCTATTTATAGTGGTTTTCATGTTATCTCCAGTTAGTCCAAGTCCAAGCTGATTTAAACCAATAGCCATGTTTATCTCTTTTCAAAACTCAATCTTCTTATTAAACCACATCATTGAATCAATAAAATAATTTCATGTGGTTTAAATAACTTGGATGAGCAAATAGCTAACATGACATCTAATTCTTTGAAGTTTTCACTTGAATTTTCATCTAGCCAATTAAAAGCATTGTTATTAAACCCGAATCGGCCTGACAGGTCGACCCATTGGCCGGACCGGTCCGGGTTTGTTAAAAGACCGACAGTGCAACAACCCAGCAAAACCGGGCGAACTCGGACGAGACCCGATGTTTTTTTTCAAATGTGGTTTTTCTCCTATACCTCTTTTTTTATATATTTTTTTAGTTGGTTATTAACACTTTTTAAAGCTCACTATATAAATATTAGAAAAAATATTTTATTTTTTCAATGTAGGATTTGAAACCCTTTAGTATATATGCTCTATTTTCTCAAGAAAAAAGTTATTTTTTCAATGTGAGATTTGAAACTCTTTTGCATACATGCTCTATGTTCACAATAAAAAAATTATGTTTTTTCAATGTGGGATTTGAAACCCTTTAGTATATATGCTCTATGTTCCCAAGAAAAAAGTTATTTTTTCAATGTGGGATTTGAAGCCTTTTCGTATATATTCTCTATGTTCCCAAGAAAAAAAGTTATGTTTTTTCAATGTGGGATTTGAAACCCTTTAGTATATATACTCTATGTTCCCAAGAAAAAAGTTATTTTTTCAATGTAGATTTGAAATCCTTTCGTATATATACTCTATGTCACAAGAAAAAAGTTATGTCTTTTCAATATAGGATAAAAAAAGTTTTGGTTTAAATAATTCAACTTAAAAGGATAATATAATATCTTTTCAATGTAGGATTTGAAACTCTTTAATATATATACTATATGTTTACAAGAAAGAAGTTATTTTTCAATATGAGATTTGAAACCCTTTAGTATATACTAGTTACATGACCCGCGCGATGCCGCGGGTCTATTTTTTTTGCATAAAAAATATAAAAAAGTTAAAATCTAAAAGTTTTAGGTTTTTCTGCAAAGTTATACCTAAGAGCCTTGAGTTTGGCTGCAATGTCTGACCCAAGAGTAATATTTTTAATATAATAATAACATTAAACTTGGATGACCCAAGTTTAAGTGGGTCTGACTGCAATACCAGACCCAATAGCCTTGGATGTGGGTCCGGCTGTAAGGTCGTATCATAAAAGTGTGATAATTAAATAGATTAATTAAAAAAAACATAAAAAAAAACCAACATGAAGAAAAAAACTATTGAAGAAAAAAAATCTGAATTAACTGGGTTAACCCTTCAAACCAGGTTAACCCGTCAAACCTTGGATTCGTGTCATGAAAGTTTGATAACTAAATAGAAAAAAAAAATTGACGGGTTACCCAGAATTAACTGGGCTAACCTGTCAAATCCGGGATCCGTATCATGAAAGTTTCATAATTAAATAGAAAAAAAATTTAACATTAACAAACTAAATTAAATGAAAAAAATTAATTAAAAAGGAAAAAACAAAAAAAAAACAAAAGGCATCAGCTTTTTCACTGTGGACTGTATTGTGCAGTCCACAGTCAAAGGCATAGAAACGGCAAAAAAGCAAAAACAAAAAAAAAACTAACTGGGTTAAAAGAAAAAAAACCTATAGGAAGAAAAAAACTAATGAAAAAAAAGAAAAAAAAATCTAAATTAACTGTGTTAACCCGTCAAACCTGAAATCCGTGTCATAAAACTTTGATAACTAAATATAAAGAAATTTAATATCAACAAACTAAAATTTAAAAAAAATTAATTAAAAAGGGAAAAACAAAGAAGAAAAAACCTATATGAAGAAAAAAACTAATGACGAAAAAGAAAAACAATCTGAATTAACTAGGCTAACCTGTCAAACCTGAGATCCGTGTCATGAAAGTCTTATAACTAAATAAAAAAAATAACATAAACAAACCAAATTAAAAGAAAAAATTAATTAAAAAAAAAACAAAAACAAACAAAAGGCATTAGCCTTTTCACCGTGGACTGCACTGTGTAGTCCACAGTCAAAGGTATAAAAATGACAAAAAAAGAAAAAGAAAAAGAAAAGAAAAACTAAAGGCATCAGTCGATAACTAAATAGAAAAAAATTTAATATTAATGAACTAAATTAAACAAAAAAAAATATTCATTAAAAAGAAAAAATAAAAGGAAAAAAAACCTATAAGAAGAAAAAAAAGGAAAAAAATCTATATTAACTGGGTCAACCCGTCATACCTGAGATCCGTGTCATAAAAGTCTGATAACTAAATAGAAAAAAAAATTAATATCAACAAACTAAATTAAAAAAAATTAATAAAAAAAGAAGAAGAAGGTTTCAGCCTTTTCACCGTGGACTACACTGTGCAATCCACAGTGAAAAGGCATAAAAAGAAAAAAAGAAAAAAAACAACTAAAGGCATCAGATTTTTCATTGTGGACTGCATACAATATTAAAAAAAAATTGAAAGAAAAAAACTAATGAAGAAAAAGAAAAAAAATCTGAATCAACTGGGTTAACCCGCCAAATCAGGTTAAGCCGTCAAATCTGGGATTCGTGTCATGAAAATATGATAACTAAATAGAAAAAAGATTTAATATTAATGAACTAAATTAAAAAAAAAGATTAATTAAAAAGGAAAAAGCAAAGAGAAAAAAATCCACGGGAAGAAAAAAACTAATGAAGAAAAAGAAAAAAATCTGAATCAACTGGGTTAACCCGTCAAACCAGGTTAACCCGTCAAATCTGAGATCCGTGTTATAAAAATCTAATAATTAATATCCGTGTCATAAAAGTCTAATAGTGTTAGGTCTTTCTGTAAAGAGATACCCAAAAGTCTTTGGTCTAGCTGCAACCCTTGACCCAAGAGTAATATTTATAATATTAATAATAATATATAACTTACATGACTCAAGTTTAAGTGAGTCTGGCTGCAACACCAGACCCAAGAGCATTGGATGTGGGTCTAGCTGCAAGGTTGTATCATAAAAGTGTGATAATTAAATATATTAATTAAAAAGACAAAAACTAATGAATAAAAACCAAAATGGAAGAAAACAACTAATGGAGAAAAAGAAAAAAAATCTGAATTAACTGGGTTAACCCTTCAAACCAGGTTAACCCGTCAAACCTGGGATTCGCGTCATGAAAGTTTGATAACTAAATAGAAAAAAAAAATTGACGGGTTAACCCAGAATTAACTGGGTTAATCCGTGAAATCAGGTTAACCCGTAAAACCCGAGATATATATCATGAAAGCCAGATAACAAAATAGAAAGAAATTTAACATTAACAAACTAAAATAATCGAAAAAAATTAATTAACAAGAAAAAAAGCAAAAAAAAAAAAACTCCGGGTTAACTCGTCAAACCAGGTTAACCCGTTAAACCCGAGATCTGTGTCATGAAAGTCTGATAACTAAATAAAAAAAATTAACATTAACAAACTAAATTAAATAAAAAAAATTTATTAAAAGAAAAAAAAACAAAAAAAATAAACGGGTTAACCTAGAATTAACTGGGTTAACCAGTGAAACCAGGTTAACCCGTCAAACCTGGGATATGTGTCATGAAACTCTGATAACTAAATAGAAAGAAATTTAACATTAACAAACTAAAGTAAACAAAAGAAATTAATTAAAAAGAAAAAAAACAAAAAAAAATCTGGGTTAATTTGTCAAACCAAGTTAACCTGTTAAACCCGGGTTCCGTGTCATGGAAGTTTAATAACTAAATAAAAACAATTTAAATTAAACAAAACAAATTTATCAAAAAACGAAAACGAAGTAAAAAAAAACCTGAAAGGTATTAAAAAAAATAATAAAAAAAAAGACAGTTCAAAAAACAAAAAAAAAGGGAAAGAAAAAGACAGCTCAGTTTAAAAAAAACGAAAAAAAAAAAAAACAGAGACTGCTCAGCGTTTCACTGTGGACTTGCATAGTGAAACACTGAGCAGTTTTAGTATTTGTTATAATACTCTATGTTCACAAGAAAAAAAGTTATGTTTTTTAATGTGGGATAAAAAAAAATTTAAAATATTTTTTAAAACTTTATTATTTACAACATTTATAGCCTATATTCACATGAATTTTTTCACATGAAATATTAAAACTTTAAATATTTTTTTTTTAATTTTTCTAGGTTGATTCGGGTTGACCCGTGCAACCCGGGACGAGTCGGGTTTGATAACTATGATTAAAAGATGAGGGTTTGATAACCATGATTCGCGTTGACCCACGTTAAAATTTACAAAGAATTTAAAATTTTAGTTGTAATCCATTGTCTCGAAGTAGCCATTGCACAAAATCTTACCAAAATAAGCAAGATTGTGCACAAAACTCAACTTAGCCTCTTTTAATGCTCGATAAGTCGTTTAAGGGATCTGTAGGTTGGTGCTATATCTGTTTCACCTTTTCTTAATTCTTCTCAAAATTCTCAATACGTATAGTTCAATATTGCTTCCACCTAACTTAAACATGTGTTGAACACTACATTACAACTTCAATCCGAAATTGACCCATCAAACTTAAAGTTGACAAACCCTAGGCCAACAAAATTCTTTAAAACTGATATATTTTATTAATTGAGTGAGATTTTGTTTTTTCCTCGTAGCTATTTTATTTCTTAATTAATATAATAACGTTTTGTTTGACAGTTGGTTAAAAGGGTAAAAACAATTCATCACTTAATCTGCATATTGAACAAGATCCATTAACGTAAGAAAAACTATTTTTATGTAAAATTGTCAATTACATATAAAAATAAATAATTATACAAAAATGATTTGTGTGATAAAATTTAGAATTTAAGTAATTCAATAAGAACTTTGCACAATAAAGTGAATAGATTAGATGATAAAAGTAATATATTACGTAAAAAAATCAATAAATTGTTTAATAATTTTGAATTTTATATATGAAAATAGTAATCAATGTAGGGAAATAAAAAATCAAAAGCATCAGGTAATGAAATCTAAAAAAGTTGTGACTAAATTCATATATATATTGAGTTAAAATGTACTCCTAATTATAGGACAATATTTAATTTTCACATTGAATAAAAATAAAAATTGTTATCTATTAATTGTTCAATTCTAATTGAAATGTAACAAGCTAATGAGTGGTTCTTATAAAAATGATTTTTTATTGGGATATAAAATACTTTAATACTAAAGTTAATACTATCCTCCTCCTCATCGTGGTCTATTGATTGGATGTATTTATATAATCAAGCTTATAATTTCTTTATTAATTGATGTGATGTTGTGACATGTGTTATGTATCTAGTGCACGATGGAAAGATTCTCGTCCAATGGGGTGGAAAAGCGAGGCATTCATGAAGCAGTGGTGTTTGTAAAAATTAAAAATAAATAAAAATGTATTTGAGTAGTGGTAATGATTATTTTTTAAATTTTTTTAAAAAATATATTAAAATAGTAATTTTTTAAAGTTTTTTTTTTAAATATATTAAAATAATAATTTTATTATTTAAAAAAAATTATTTTTGATATTAATATGCTGAAAAAAAATTAAAAAATTAATATTTTAAAATAAAAAAACAAATGCAAAAAGAAAGAGGATAATGGGAACTTGGAAGAAAATAAACCACGTTTATCAGTTGCATGGAGAATGAGAATGATCTCTCCAGATTCGGAATCTATATAGCTTTACAAGTCTTTTGTCTGCTTCTCCAGTCTATGTGTATTTCTAAATTTCATTCATATTAAATAAAGACTAATAATATTATATTTGCCTCCATTTATCCAAGCGCCGACTAACAACCCCACGTTTTTTTTTGCTGTGCGCATAATTTATCAGTTTGTTTTTATATTTTAAAATTATGTTTTTTAAATATTATTTTTTAATTTTTTAAAATTAATATTTTTTTATGTATTTAAATTGTTTAGATGTTTTAATATTAAAAATATTTTTTTTATATATATATTTTATATAAAAAATAATTACTTTAGAATGAGCCTTTCTACCATGAGACACGTTCCATGGCATGTATTGTAAGTCTGTGTGGCTTCACTACACCACACATAGCCAATAAATAGCACCTCATCTCCATGAACCCTCTGGTTGCAGCAGTTCTGTCGGTATTTAATAGTAGGATGGTAATTATTTTTTAAAAGTTTATTTTTAAAAAATATATTAAAATAATATTTTTTATTTTTTAAAAAACTTATTTTTAACCCCCGCACATCAAAATATCAAAAAATATATAAAAAATAATTTTAAATAATTTTTTTAAAAACATTTTGATCAACTTCTGATTAGACTGCAATCCCAAACAAATAATACTTATAAATCAAATTGGACAAGGAAATAAGCTACGTTTTTTTCATTTATAAATAGAACTTGGGATACAGGTACAGAAGTTACATATGAAATGCTAACGATAAATATGCTGGAGCCTGCAAGGTATGAAATGGTTGGAGAAAGAAGCGACGCTTACTGTTGTAACTCAATGGGAACGCAGACTGGATTTTCATTTTGCTTGAAAAAGTTATCGTGATGATGATGAGCTGGGGCTGGGACCCGGACCCTTGTGGTTCACATATCACGAGAAAGTGCTGAACGAACTGCTGACAAGATAGAGACGCTCGAACTTTGCAGGGCCATTGGTTGCCATTGGCTGGGACCGTTTGGACTTGGCCGAAGCCTCTCCATCCAGAGATATATTTCTTCGGCATGACCACATTGCAATTGTCATTTACTGACGAAATTTCCCATAGTGGACTTTTGCGTGCTTACCAGTGCCCCATGAAACTGCTCCTATATTATTATGCTGTGAAACGGCCATGGGAAGCTTCTTCTTTTATTTACTATTCTTGAGAGGGGGAAGAAGAAGAGGTAAATTGAGGGTGAAGAATAACCCTATGCTGAGCCAATGACATCAAGCATCTTCTGTGTTAAATTTTGATTTATCCCAGTCGACTTCATGTGCCAATGACTCTTTCTTTTTCTGAATTACTTGCCTTCACTTTGTTTCTTATAATTATGAGAACTCTCAGATCTGTGCTTGTGATGGGTACTTGGATCAAGTTTTCATAAATAACCCTGTGAAATACTTTTGAAAATAATTATACTTTACCTTCTCAGACTCAAACAGTCAGAGAAACGGATGAGAATTTAAAAATGAGGAAGGATTATCTCTTGTTGTGTAAAACTAGCTTTGGTGAGATGTGCTGTGAACAATATGCTAACAAAGTGTATCATGAGGGTTAAGAGTATATACCATGATGGATTTTTTGATGCTGCTTGAAAGTGTAAATTGTAGAAAAGAATAGAAAACAATCATTAAATGTTGCCCATACTTTTTAAGATTCGCTAAAATAAAATTTCAATGATTTGCAATTTAGCTAAACAAGAATTTACCTTGAAGAATCAAAGTTATACGCAATAATCATCCCCTTTTTATATCTATAAAGAGATTCGAATGAGTAGTATAAAATCACAATAAAGTTGATCAATCTTTTAAAATTTTGTAAGTTCAATCAAGAACTTAGTTTGAGAATCACTGAACTACACAAAAAATAGCAACAATATCAATTTTTTAATTAAAAAATAGTCTAACCTCAAAAAGTTTCTGCAAAAAAATATTTATACTAGAAAAAATCATAAGTCTAATAGGATATACTTAGTGGTTATTAAAAAGCCTAATAAATAATAATAATTCAATGAACCTAAGTTTAAATAAAGGCCTTAATATCTCTAAAATACCTAATAATAATTAAAAGATAAATAATAAAAAAATACTCCAATTAATTTAAATAAGACTAAAGTCGTTTTGTAATCTGTTGGTAGAATTAAAACTCAACTTCAAACGTATGATTCTTTCTCGTATTAATGAATTAGAAGGCATGTTATATATCACTGGAAAGATATGAATATTTAATTTTCAAGGCAACTAGAATCAAATTAAAACTCCTTTTGTAGATCTAGTTATGACCAAAACAATAAAGAAAGGTCAAAATTACAAATTTGAATCCTTTTATTCTAATATTTTTGTAATGTCTAAATGCCTGCTAACAAGTCTTTCTTGAACATGAATTAAATTAATCAAGGCTTGTTTTTTATTATTTAATATTTTCTTGAAGTCCATCTTAACCCGTATGTCTTGAAGAAGTCTATTGAAAGCCTAAACTTTTTAGCTCTAAATTTTGTCATTGGACCAACTGAGACCTCTAATAAATCTCTTGGTATTGCTTGAATCGCATCATTTCCTCTCTCTTCGAAAAGATTTACCCTCGAATCATCATCCATGTCAAATAAAGAGAAATAAAAAAAATTAAATATATACCATTAACACTATACTCACTTGGTAGATCCATTATGTAGGCATTGTCATTAATCCTCTTTATAAACCCCCACCTAAAAATTAATAAATATGTGATAAATACAATTATCTTGAATTGAAAAATGGTAGATTAAAAGGGAAAATTGTTATAATTTGGGATAAAAACCCTTAAGTAAATTAACTTAAATTTTGGATGAGATAAAGTAATAAAATTGGTACGTGAAATGTTAACTAGTGATAAATCATGTAAACTTCCCAATCAAATAAAATAATTATTTTTAATGAAGATTTTTTTTTTAATTTGGGGTGAGAATATTTATAAAAATATAAGGGAATTCTAAATAAGTTAATGTATGTTTTATAAGTAAATAATGATAACCGCCGGTATAAGCCTTCTGTATAATTGCATAATTTTTAACCAAAAAAGGGAGAAAATTAGAGAGAAACCTTTTTATTATGAAAATGGATGAATGTCTTCAATAACTAGTTTGAAAATCTTGCTGATTTAAGCAAATAAAATAATACTTAAATTCAGATTTTGACATAAAAATTAGTTTTATAATATTAAGTATAATTCTCAATACAACTCTTAGATTAAATTGGGATTTTATGAGGAATATCCTAACATATTTTTCAATCTTAATTTTAAGTTTAAGATAAATTGGAGTTTAGAAAGGTTTTATGTGGTAATAAAAAAAGTCCTCCTTTAAAGCTGCTGGAACTATGACAATGGACCCAGGAGATAAGCTTGATGTTCTTCAATTCCTTCATAACAATCTTGGGAAAATTCATCTATGTTGGGTTTTGGGTAAAAAATATTTAAGATTATTAATATATAACTAAATACTATATAATTACTATGTATAAAACATAAATGATTGAAGGTGGTTAAATTTAAAATTTTAAGGTTATTTTCATCTTATAAATAAAATAAGTAGTTTTTTCATCTAAAAAACATTTTTTTTTTTTTAATGTTTTTGAAGTGGAAGCTAATATATATTTGATTTTATTTTATAAAAATCACCTTCTACTCTAAAAAATAAACATCTGATTTTTTAAATCTTACCAAGTATATTATTTAGATACTTTGCTTTAAAAGAAATTAACAAAAGCTAGAAACCAAGAGGCCAAAGCATGTTGAATTTATTTAAGGGATATGCGCTTTAATTTATTTAAAATCCAAAACGATTTTAATTTATAATTAATTTAAGGGATTTTAGGATTTA
Source organism: Populus trichocarpa (assembly GCF_000002775.5). Lineage (NCBI taxonomy): Eukaryota > Viridiplantae > Streptophyta > Magnoliopsida > Malpighiales > Salicaceae > Populus > Populus trichocarpa. The sequence continues at coordinate 11,069,159 of NC_037295.2, forward strand.
ATTTTAGAATGCAACTAAAAAGTTTACGCTGAAGATGGATCCCATCTATGGTTACTAAATTCACATATTCAATTTTATCACATAGTTTAGACTAAACATCAAACAAGAAGCTTAGATATGCGTTTAAGGATAAATATTCGTTCAAATCGCTTCAAATGATTTGAATAGTTTTGTGGATAATTATTGTTCAGGTTGGGTATGAGTAAAATCTAAAAAGCCAAGTTAAGTTTTACAAGAATAATGGATAATGTTACCCGATCTGAAATGTATGAATATACTACATTAACTACTTTTGATCTCTCTTTCTATATATATAAAAATAATAATTAAATAGATATATGTTTAATATCTGAATAAATATATGATATTTGATTGGACCGGATATCATCCACCTGAAAAATATTTTTAAATTTAATAGTATGGATAGTACAAAAATATGACTTGTAGGTTTCATTGTTATGTATGCACCACTTTTTAATCAAGAATTGCTATTTAATTTACTTATTTTTTTTTTCCGAAGTGAGCTTAGTTATTAGTGAGTCTAATTAAAAAATATTTAGAAGGAAATTTGCGCAAGAGAGTTATGGGTAGGTTATTTTGGATGAATCTTTAACAAATTATTATTGATGATGTCTCACAAATCTAATAGATTAAACATGTTATTTGATGTTTAGATACTGATTAATTAAATGTTCATGTACTTATTTTCTTCTCCTTAGCCTAGGAAGTGCAAAAATTGATGTACTAATATTGGTACCTACAAAAACAAACAAACAATCTATGTAGGTGGAAGATAAATATCCTCCGATGATAAAGTTAATAGCTTAAAATGGAATGATAATAGATGAAAATAAGAGTTTTAAATTTCAAGAATAAAGATGTTTTTTCTTAGTATTTTGTGATTAATGCTTTGAAATATATAAGCTTTTAGAGTAAAAACAAAGTGAACCTTTACCTAAGCAGTTCAAGAGATATTTATAACTCCTGAATCTTATAGTCTTTAGGAAAATGAAAGATTGGAAAGTCATTTGCTTTTGATGACAATAATGAGCGATAAATATCTCTTATACATTATTAATGAAGGATAAATATCTCTTACACATTATTAATGAGATGAAAATTGTGATAAGCTTATTGAGAGATTTTGTATACATCTATAGATGTAGGGAGATGATTACCTCTAATATGAACAATTCATGTAAATAATCTAAAGATAAAACCTTATGGTCTTAACATGGATCTTTAAGTTAAAATAGGTCTGACATGTAACCAAATCTAGAGGAAATAGGTCTGATGTCTTGTTATACCTACAATGACTTGAGCTCAATTCATGGCTGAACCCAAATATATTAGATCTAACATCTTGCTAGACTCACGGAGATTTGGATTCAACTATGACTGAACCAAAGTATATAGGGTATGATATCTTACTAAACCCATATTCGATTGTACTAACATCCTATATATGGATTTAGACTCTTTTAAAGCAAAAAATTATTGAATTAAAAATACTGACTTATCAATTATTTTGTTAGTTGTCACAATACTGTATGTCCTGACACAAACTGAAACTTGAAATCAAAATATAAATATTACAAAAGATTATACTCCTTATATAATATAATAATTTATTTATAAGTTAAAGTGTAGTCCAAGTGTTAGTAACTGAAACCACCTCTTTACCATTGTAATTCTTTCCTAGAAAGAAATATAAAATAAAATAAAAAGAAGTTTTTGGTAGTAGCAAAGTAATATTGGATGACTGAATTTATGTTTGAAAATATTAGCACCATTCAGTGTTTTGATCACTAACTAGATACTTTACCTATGCTTCACTACGGGTTAGATATTGTTCTTCAACACAAACTTTTTCGAAATGTTTTTTCAATTAAAAAAATTCAAAGTGAAAATAAAAAAGTTTATGCATACATATAATCAAATAAATTGAGAATTATATGTGTTAATAAATGACAAAAAAAAACATAAACAATAATTAAAAATAAAACAGGAAAAATTGAGAGACAGATGTAGATCAAGATATTTAATCTCGCAAGACGGGACATTTACCCGGTTGTGTTTGCTAAATTTGTTCACTAAAATAATTTTTCTATTCAATCAAACGATAATAGAAATAGACACATACATTAAATTGATTGAATAAAATAAAAAGGAAAAAAATATTATGCAAGGTTGCACATATTAGAAATATTATCTTAAAATATTTTTTTTTATTTTCAAAAATAAAGTTCATCTATACAAAAGATATAAAAAAAAAAATCATAGTTGAATTAGAAAAACCTCTTCAAAAATTAAATGCATAACTAAAAAATAATTGTCATTTTAAATAGACTCTCTAAACAAAATAAAAGAGAGAATGACTATTCATCTAAATATAAATAAAAAATATTTGCAAAAAAAATATAAAAATAAGCATTAATTTGTAAAAAAAAAATAATTAGAAAAAAAAGAAGGCCAAGTGTTGCTAGGCTTAGCAAGCAAAGTCAGCTTCTCTAGCTCATGTTGTTAAGGCCCACGCGTGGGTGTACCCTGGCAGGCCTGCATGATAGGGCTCTTATTTTTTTTATTGTTTCATGTCATCAGTCCTAATATGTTTTGAATAAATAAATAAATTAGACGACGCGTCACCCGTATGCGAAATAGTTTTTCCTCTTAAACATGCAGACTTTTTCTATGCATTATTGTACATAAAAATATTAAAGTGTAAATTAAAAAGTTTATGCATACGTGTGTGGTAATAAAAGAGAAAAATGTATTAACAATAACTAAAAATAAAATAGAAAAATTGAATGCGTTAATAAATGAAACTATTACCCAGTTGTGTTTACTGAATTTGTTTATTAAATTTATTTTTTTATTGAATCAAATGATATTAAAAATAGATACACTTATTAAATTGATTAAATAAATTAAAAGTGAAAAACAATATTATGCAAGGCTGCACATATCTGAAATATTATATGAAAATAAACATTTTTTATTTTTAAAAATAAAGTTCTTGTATACAAAAAGATTAAAAAAATTATTGATGAATCATAATAATTTTTTTAAAAATTAAATACGCACAACACCATTAAAAAACAATCTCTATCAAAAAAAGGTTAAATAACCAAAAACAAATCACTGATGAGGGATATTAATTAAAATATAAATTTTAAAATTATTTAAAAAAAAGATATATCAAAAAACGATACCAGTAAAAAAACAATATTATAAAAAAATATAATTGTCCGGTTGTTGTGCCTTAACTCGTTAAACTCGTGATTCAGACCATGAACTCAACCAAGTTCAATATTTTTCCTTTAAATTTATATTTAATCTTCTTTTTTTTTAAAAAAAAAGATAGCCAAAAAGACCAAGACTAACGGGTCCATGACCTAGCGCACTTAGGGCACTGAAATGATGAGTCCAGGAGCGTTGGTGGGCGTTCAAGCCCAAGCCCACGGGCCCAGGCTTATTTTTATTTTTTTAATTTTTTTAAAGGGGCCCTATTTAAAAAAAAAACAGCAAGCGACTCGTCGCCTGCCAAGTCAAACAACATGTCATCTGTAAGCCCAGATTTTGCCCACCACTATAGTATCCAGAAAATTAGAGCAGCTTGTCTTTTGCCGAATAAACCAATTGTCAAGTTATTTCAACTAAAAAACAACTCATCAACACCTCATAACTTCCACAAACCATTCCATCAACTCCACATACCCAAAAAAACGATCCAAAATCCCAAAATAAAACCTGTTTAGTTTTGGCTTTCTCATCTCAGATCTATTTTTTCATGCAACATCACGGCTCTAAATAACCACCATGAAGTCCCTCTTATCTCAAGAAACCTGTAGACATCAAACAATTCTTTCTTTTTTATTCGTTGTTCAATGGACATGCAACGCTAAACTTTTTTTCTTCGTTACAAGGACACAAAAACCTTCAGATTTCAAGAATTGTGAGATTTATTTTACCTTATTTTTTCAGTTTATATGATGAATGAATATGTTTGTTCTCTTATTCTTATTTCCTATGATTGTTTATTTTAATTGCTAGAGCGGACTCTAAGTTATTATTGTGAACAAATCTATTGTTAAGTTTGCTATCAAAACCAGAGTTGTGGTATATAAACTTGTGAAGCAACTGAGTTTAATAATTGTGGCGGATCTACGTTATTAATCTTAGGGAGAACATTCAAACAAATCAAACATGAACTGCGAACAATTATGTTGTCTAGATTAATCAATTTATGTAGTTCTTAAGGCTTCCATTGAATTAAATTACTAGTGCGAACACTGTGGTTGTTTGATGGTTAGGATTAGTTATATAGCGGATATGTTAATTAATCAATGTAACAAAAGATAAATATTCAGAGTATAAATTGACGTTTCATTTCCATGATCAATTCTGATTTCTGTAGGTGGACATTTACTTGTGACCAATGTTTGTTTTCTTGATAAATTTCGGTTTTCTTTGACTTAGCATTGATTGTTTGTTTCTGTTACTATAACATAGCATAAATAACTTCAAAACCCCCCAGTTGCATATCATATAGCATAAAAATCTAAACTAAACCTTCCTCGTGGGATTGACCCTTTGCTTGCTCTATACTATCTTGTTTATTTAAGTTAGAGCAATTAATTTGTGCGACCACAACATCGCAACACCCCTTTTAAAAAAAAGATTTTTATAGCAATTAAAAATGGTATCATTTACCTTTTTTGCCTCTGTAATACAAGTATCATTATCATTATGAATGGAAAGAATTTTTGTTTAGCATTAATGATTCTTGAATGAGTTGAAGAATAATTTTGAATTCTTATCACCTAACTTTAACCATTAAACCTGAGATTTCTGCCTAAGAAAGCTCTCCTCAGCTTGAGCAAGTCTCACAAACTCCTTAACCAACATAGACTCAGCTTTATGAATATCCAAATCAATAGGAATCTGCTGTATCAGACATTGAACATCTTTCATGGCCTTTCTTGCCATCAAAACCCTCTCTGTGATCTTAGAAAAGTTCTTATTAAAGTCTTTTAAAACATCCTTAACACACTTCAACTTTTTACACAAGATAAGCATTGGAGTACCAATAACTTCCTTAGTTTATTGAAATTGAGGATGATCAACCTAAAAATCAAAATACTTGAAAATAACTTTCCTTTTAGACATGCTCAAAAGCTTAACTAACATCGAAGAATGATATGAGATACCAAAAGGAAGAATAGAAGCTTCAGAACCCGCGAACTCACATTTCCACTTCATATTAACAAGCATTTGATCCAATTTATTCAAAATAAGATTATCACATTGCTGATAAGTCTAAGTGAACATAGAAACAGTAAATCAAAGATCCTCAAAACACGATTGAATGAGACACTTATTGAGGTCATTTTGCCATGCCAACCACAATATAGTACTACCTCTCTTCTCATATATAGAACAAATAACATTAAAGTCGCATATAAGAATCCAAGGGGTGGATTCCCAACTATCACTACATCTTACAATATTAGTCCATCAAGCCTCTTTTTTAGACGGACTATTATCTCTATAAACGATTGAGGCATTGAAGCAAGTATTGGTATCCAACATAATAACACAGACATGAATAATCTGATCCAAGCAACCTACCAAATGGTCCAAATCCACCTTAACCACATCAGCATCCCAACATACCCAAATTCAATCATGACACTAGTAATCATAATTATACAAGAAAGACAAATTCTGAAGAAGAAGACTAGAGACGTTTTTTTTTTCTCTAACCTGAGCCTCAATCAAACTAAAGAGAGCCACCATTTCCTTTTGGACAAGACGATGCAATTTTGAATACTTTAAAGGATCATTCAAACCTATAGCATTCTAACAACCGATATATATATATAGAAAATAAAGATAGGAAGATAAACAACACCATAACGATTACCTTGACTTACCCTATCGTGAGGAACCAAATCTCCTTTTCTTTTTGAAAGAACTTGTCAAAACCTTTTTCTTTCTCTTAATAGAGTCTTTAGCCTTACTTGTTAACTGATTAACATACTCCTTATTGACCAAATTCAAAGGAGATTGATGAGAAGGACTCACCAAAATTGAAAACATGGACTCTTAATCAGTATAGTCCCTATCAATGTCACCTGACTTAACTTCAATATCCATCTCCTCTTTACACCTATTTAACTCATTTATAGTCAAAGGAACCTAGATAGATTTTCTATTAGTGGTCTCACAATTAGTAGTTTCAATAGTACTTAAAGCCAAAACATCACAAGTACTCCCTTGCTCCTTCACGTTGCCTCCTCGAGGGCTATTCAAAATAGAAACAAAAATTATAGTCTTATTTGCATTACAATCAGATTTATACACACCAAACATAGATTGACCATTCTCATCATTCTTAGAGCTTTTGTTCCTCTTAACAACTTCTTGCCATTGTAACTAATTTGGCTTGTTATTTGAAGAGATAATTCTAACACCATTTTTCATCTTAGACTCTTCCACGGTTCAAAGTTTATCAACTTTATTATTAGGGAATATAGTTGTGGTATGTCTAAAAATGTTGCAACTACTACATTTAGAAGGAAGCCCTTCATAATCAGCTGAAATGTTTATGAGAGCTCCATTTGGATAGTGTAAGTCATAGTCTTTAACCAACATCTCTGAGGCATTATCTCAATATAGACTCTCATATAGTTCAACCTTTTACATGATAGAGTATTAAGGTCAGCATGAAGAGGAACCCCAATAGCACTAGCTACACAACTTATCCCCTTAATAGTCTAGTACTCTGGAGGAACATTATAAAGATTAACCCATATCAGAACTCTAGCCAAATCATCTTTAGAAAATTAAATGTTTGGTTGCAAACGTTTCAGCACTAAATGTCTGTTTGCAATATGCCATAGAGCTTTATCCAAAACAGTATCAGCCAACCAAATCAAAATTGAATAGGAAAAAGCCATTATCTGACGATAAATCTTTTGATAACCCAAATGAGGTCAAATTTTGATTGCAATAGAGTTAACTACTGGAAATGGTAATTTCTGACCCTCAAAATGACTAACTAGAGTGGATTGCCAAAGTTTATAACCTTCTTCAAACATATCCAGAGGAGGAGCTACTTTCACATGACTAGATTCCAAGGAAAGGGAGAAAGTGTAAGTTTCAGTTTGTATACATCCCAATGCCATCTTTCATGTCAGAAACTTTAGCGCCTTTAACAACATCTAAAAAGTTTAGTTTGGGACTAGTGTATTGCTGAGAGCTACAAGCTACATTAATGCCATGCTGGACATTTGTGTCTGGTGGATATGGAGGAGGAATGGGCTTAACAAGAGGAGTCTATTATCCATTAAAGGCTTGGTCCCTAAAAGATCTCTCTCGTTCAAACCGGAGAACGTTCTTAATATGGCTAATTAATTTTTATGCTTTCAATTTGAGTTACTTAAAATGGTAAGAATAAATGTGTTAGTAAGCATACCAGGTTGTTGCTCTAAAACTTGCTTTCCTAGTAAACCATCCATACGTTTAACATTAAATGCTTGCCCTTGATTTGCCTCAACTGCCTAAAAAGAATCTCCACTCTCACGCCTTCCTCTAACCCATTAACATTTGCAAAACCCATCAACTGAACCAAACCTTCAGTATCATATTTGTCTTTATCAGAAAACCAAGAGAGCTTTGTGCCATGGCTATGCAACATTTATTAGAGCTATATTCTCAAGTTATGTCCAATTTTAACATTTTGGTGTTTCTCAAATTCAGAGCTAATCAACGGGACTTCCACAACTCTTGGCTTGGAAATGGACCAAACTCGACTGTCTCTTATTTCGCCATAAGAATGGTTGTTTTTTATTGTGTTGGTGACGCCATTTTGATATATGAAATTGGGGGGAGCAACAATAAAAATATTTGCTTGAATAACTAAGTTTGCGTCTATATGAACCATCTCTCTCCTTCGAACATCATTTACCCTCTTTGTTTCTTGTTGTCTTATTTGAACAACCATATCTACAACTATGTTAACCACCTCTCCTTTTATAACATCACTTGCTTCCTTTGGTGCAACAGAAGAACTCAAAGATCATTGCATGAAAAACACTTAAAAGAAGAACTAAAAAAAATGAAAAAACAACATATTATAGTTGAAAACAAAGTTATATCATAATCAAATGCAAAAAGAACCAAATCTAATATTACATGAAGGAAGAAGACAAAAAAAATGATAGAAAAAGAGAAGACATTTTGGCCACATACATGAGTTTGAAACATTTGGAACTTGGATCTTTTAGAGGATCCTTGAGAATTTAGAACTTTAAGGACCTTGAAAACCTGGAACCAATGTTATTAAAATCACGAGTTGACTGGTAGAAGCATACGATTTTATGAGTCAACATATGTACCAAATTGGTATAAAAACTCGAAAACCATTAAAATATGACTAAACTCATTTTGACAAGGTAAAATCATGATTTTGTTGTTGTGTTTATGATTTCAATTGAATATAAAAAACCCTCACCAAAATCAACCTTCAACTCTCCACAACAACACTATTAAGTATTAACCACAAAGCACATATCTTAGCCTCTCTTTTTCTCTATCGTTCCACATGAGCTTTTCTATAAGATATTATAAATAGGTGCAATCAATATCATTATATAAACAAAAAAATTTATGAATGATTAAACATGGAATTGGACTATATGATGATGATTTATTGAGAAAGTAAATGTTGACAAAAAAAGTAGTGTTGCTTTGGGTTACATGTACTTTTACTAGTATCACTAATCAACACAACATATGGAGCAAGATTAGTTAAGCCATGTCCTACATTCCATTAATGGATAAGGTTGTCTCTCCTTTATATTGACAAGATATGGTGATTCTGTATATTTCTTTTACATAATTAAACTCTTGTTTATGTACATTACTAGATTTCATGTTATAAAACAGGTATTGAATTGCCTTATCCATGCAGCAGAAATAGAGAAGTTTATAAGTTTCCTTGTGTTTAATGCAATGAAAGAAAAAAGAAAACAAAATTAGTATCACCTAACGACAAGTTTCTTGTTCACATAGTTTCCTTAATTTTTACCCAAAGATATTTGAAGTACTGAATATAAAAGACCTTAAAGCTAAGGCTTGTTTGTTCTAAGGAACTATATTTTTTATTTTGACTTTAATGCGTTGTTATTGGGCTAGATAGTAATGTTTGCTTCATGTAGAAACAAAGTGGATTGTTAGACGCTTTGCAACTTTGGAACTTGGAATTTTAATAATGATATGTCTTTGTATTGTTATACTTTTGTTAATTAGAATTCTGAAATTGGATAGGTGTCAAGATACCTAGTTGTTGAAAATTATAAATCACTTTTGCTGGAAAATTAGAAATCTGCGACACCTATTCATTTATCACAATCAAGCTACTAATAATCAAGAATTATCTCTTATTTGTTTCACATATATAACCTATTAACCTTTGATTATGCATGTTTCCAGGTAAAACTTAGATCCGTAACTATAGTTTTGGAATGCTTGCTTCAAGATAAGAATTCAAGAAAAGTTTAGTGTAAGTATTGTCAAAAAATTATTAATAGAGGCATTTTCAGGTGCTTAAACTGTTAAGTGCATGTATACATATTGATATGAATTTTTACTTAAACCATGAAAAAAAATAGTTATGATTTTATGATTTTACGATCCGAGTTTTCATTGTATTTTTCATATCGTGTCAAAAATGTATTTTTGACAAACTTGCTTGAAACTTTGGTAAATCCTCCTTCTGTAGGATCCTTAAAAGCTTGCAACTTTGGTGAATCCTTTTGGAGAATTTTTGAAAGCTTGGAACTTTTGTGAATTCTTTTAGAGCATCCTTGAAAGCTTGGAACTTCGATGAATCCTTTTGGAGGATCCTTAAGAACTTGGAACTTTAAGGATCCTTGAAAACTTGGAACTTTGGTAAATCCTTTTGTAGGATTCTTGGATAGACAGATTGTTGGAGAGTATTGCATTGGACCTTTTTTTTTCCTTTATTTTAAAAAAAAGATCTTAATCTTTTTTTGTAAACCCTTTTTTTTTTTGTAGGGCTAACTTCCACTCACAAAGTAAAGTCTAAGATTGTCATTAAGCATTCATGTTCATTTAATAAATGGGTTGTTGAAATTGAAGATCCTAGCTAAATAGAAAAACACATTTACTTTCTAGAAATTAATGTGAAATACCATCATAGTAGAAAAACAAAGCAACTTAAACTTGTAGTGCATGAGCCCATGACAAGTCTTTGTAGTGTTAAAAGAATAATTCCACTTTCAAAACTAGATATGAAGGTCATTAGTGAATACCCAACAGAAGGATAAATGGTATTTGGTGATGTTATTGTGCCAGATCATCAACAATCCTTATGCTTTCCTTCCCACCATAGTAATGAGTAGGAACTTCCATAGGCCTATGTTACAGACTTGATCAACAACAAGAAGGTTATGTAGAGAAATAATCTTGATTAACAAGGAGGAATTTAATGTCTTGGAGGATTATAGGATTGGTTTATAAAATCCTACTGGTTGTTGTGAAAGAGAAACAATAAATTGGCATATGCAGTCCATTTAGTCTCTTTTAATTATCATCATCCAAATAATATGCATCATGCACTAATGGAGTCTTGGTGTCCTATTAAGAACACCTTCTTGATTTAAAAGGGTGAAATTGAGATTTTGATTTGGGAATGGGTGACATCACTGGCTTATCTAATTTAGAGGAGTACTATGAAGAGGTTGTCCACAATTTTGAAAAGTTCTCATATGTTGAAGGTGAGGTTGTCCACAATTTTGAAAAGTTCTCATATGTTGAAGGTGAATCCTCACTACTTAGAACTTGCTTTTATTTATTCTAAGTTCTTGCTTTGATTACACAGGAAAAGAACTCTATTAGAATATGTCATGAATTGGCTTGATTTTTAGTTTGATTGTGAATCATCTCAACCAAGTCCTTATTTTTCATGAGAGTACAAGTCTACTTCAAAGCTAAAATTTGTTGTACTTGGGAAGTAAAAGATTTTTTTTTAGTTAGTCGTTCATAATTTATACTTTTGTGAGCTAAGAGTAGTACAATAAAACATGATTTGATTTTAAATTGATTTGATTTCTTTGGTGGGTGAGCTTAGGATGAATCTTGAGCTCCATACATACCTTCATAAATGAATGATCAAGTCATGACATAGTTCATAGTAGAATTGTTTTATGCCATTTATAGTTTATACTTTTATAGGCCAGGAGTATTACATATATTTTTTGTGTTTTACAGTTTAGGCTCATGTGACATGAAGCTTGAAAGAACTTCAATAATAGAATTTCTTCAGGAACTTCCCATTGATAGGTCCGACGCATACCATCTTTATCAATAACTTTGTATGTTTCATTTTTTGCCTTTATTCTTAATTTTTTTTTTATGGAGATAGAGATGATTCATCCTCAATAGATGACTAACATAAGTCTGAATTGTACTTTGATGCTTCCTCAATGGTGATATGGGTTGTTGATATAATACTTGGTTTTAGCTGTAGAATCTCTGATCTTTGTTGAAGTCTTTCCATCTTTTAAAAGCTTTTGTTTTCTTGATTGGGATCTTCTTGGTCTTCCTAACTTAATCCTCTTTTAAGACTCTAGTTTCCTCTCCATCGCTTTGGGGCCCAATTTAGAGAAAACAAAAGCTTTTGCCTTGAACTTTATAGTTGGGTAGATATGGATATTTGATCACCCAGTCTTTTAAACACTGAAACATATGAATCCATACCCAATCTTTTAAAGACTAAAACGTGAGCATTTTCCTTATTATCTTGATCTAGAACACATGGCTCTTATGAGTCTTCTTCATTGTATTCAAAGACTTGAATCATAATAAGATTTGATACATCCTTCTTCACCTAAATCTTTTGAGGTTCCGAAGGTCAGTATCCTATCTAAATTTTAATTGCTGGATTTATCCTTCTTTTTGAATGATCTTGTATACTTCTTTAGATGGTTCTTCACTTGTAAGAATGCCATTAAAGTTTTTAAGTTCATAAGGTTTATTTATCTTACATCCTGCATTCTTAAAAATATTTTTGGATATAAGGACAAAACCATCCTTCTGACTACTTCATTACTTTTTCTAGAGGTTTTATCTATCATAAATTCTAAGAGTGAGAATTAGAAAGTGATAGTCCAGCTATGGTTGAGTAAGACTAGCTCTTCCTTCATTATTTGGATATCTTTTTTAGAAGTTGGACTTAAGAATTTGACATAAAGTCCTTAGTTGAATTTATCAATGCTTCATCCTTCTTTACTTGTATCTTATCTTTTGAATTGGAATTAGGTATAACTTCTAGGTTCAACTCTTCATCCTCTTCGAAGTAGAACCTGATATTTATATGATGTGATTCTTTAATAGAGAATGGTTCTTTTGCAGCCACAACATACTTGACTTCACCATTATAGTTATATTTAAAGCATTGATGTCATGTTGATAAAACCACACCATTCTCGTGTAACCAATGTTTTTATAAGAGTAGGTCATAGGAAGTTTTTGCCTCAATAATATGGAAAAATGCTAAAGATTTCATCTCCCTAATCTCAATCTTAATACAAATCTATCCAATGTTGCGTTGTCTCTTTTGGTTAAAGCCTTGGATCACCATCCTACTCTTGAATATTTTATTCTAAGATATGCCAATCTTTTTCATCATATGAATCGGTATGATGTTAATTATTGATCCATCATCAATTAGGTGGTATATGATATGACTTTTCTTTAAGCTACAAGTCCTCATATGATAATGAAATTGTTGTTAAACAATTAACATTGATTAGATTATCAACCCTTGAGAATAACTTTTGTTTAAACTTTATAGAATCAAGAAAAACTTGGGCAAGAACCAATCAAGCCTCTAAAGGAAGCTCTATTGCCTTAGACAAACTTGTGTTTGATGGGATATTCTCTAACTTAGAGATAATTCTTTCCATAACTAGACTTGTTGCATTTTCTTTTGGAGATTGACTTTTATTTAGAGAAAGTTCTTTTATAACTGCAAGTTTTTCTTTTTACCCAACAGTTACAACATTGACCATGATAATTTTATCTTGGAAGAATGTTTTTGGAAAATTCCCTCTAAGAGTGATAGATTTTCTTGTTGTAGTACACAACTCCTCTTCCCTTGGATGAGACATTGATAAGCCTTTTTAAAAGGATTCATTTACGTTTTGATGCATCCATGTCATTAGAGGATCCCTATCTAGTTGGTTCTATTTCATGAGAATTCTTCAGTAATTTTTGGTTGAGTATATCTTTTATATATTTCTTTTTTAGAAATGAAAGTAGACCTTTCATCTCTAATTTCATCTTCAAATTCTTAAGGATGACTATAAATCTTTAAGATCTTCTATCATCAACTTATATAGTGGTGTTCTTGGATATGCCAAAACTATTTTTTTTTTATCTCATCCACTTTGAATTGAACAAGAAGTGCTTAATACGATAAATGATTAGCCTTATCATTATTATCAATGATAATCTTTTTTTTTTGTAAAGTAAGCTTAGGACGAGAATAGGATCAAAAGATCTGAAGGCAACCATTGTCATATTTGCACTTGTGTTTTCTTCTCCTTATTCAAGTTGGATCTTTCCTTTATTCTCTATTCAAGCCATCATATTTGTTGGGACAAAACAAATCTTGATAGGATGGTTGATTATCCAATGACACTTGCAAAATTGATCTAGAATACCCTCAAACTTGAAAATTAGAAAAATGTATTCTTTTTCTTGTAATTTCTTTAAAGTGGACTTCTTTTTTTCCTGGATTTGGTTTTCCTTGAACGTTTTTTCAATCTTCAATTTTGATTTGACTTGTTAGTTAGAAACCTTTATAGGTGTCATAGAGACAACCATGGCTTCTTTTAATTTTATAGGTTTTTCATCTTTCTTGAATTCTTTCTTTGCTTCCCTATTATCACGAGGATCACTTGGGAAATAGCTTTCATGCCTTGCTATATGGATCTCCAAGTCATAGGATTTTGTGGCGAGCTATTCAAAAGTGAATAACATGTTCCCTTGAAGACTATATATAACAACACCCACTACATTTTCTAGAAACACATGTCTATGAAAAAGACTTCACCTATCTTCTTCTTATAGCTAGAGACTAAGTTCCTTCATCTCTCAATGTAATCCAAGACTGACTCTTCTTTTCTTTGTTTAGTACAAGTAAGTTTTAACAAGCTTATAATTCGCCGTTGTGGAAGCGAGTCAGGAACTCTTGCTCTAATTATTCCCAATTATCTATCTTTTCAACAGGAATCTCAATATACTAGTCAAATGCAACTTCTTTTAGGGACCAAATAAACTACTTCACTATCAGGTCTTCATGGGTTCCTGTACTATTACTAGTCTCAATAAAATAATAAATATATTACTTTGGATTACTTTTACCTTTAAATTGCTGGAACTTTAAAGTTGATTGTTTGGTGGCATCCTTACTTCATGAATGTGCTTAATGTATGGCTTGGCATACATAAGAGAAGACTAAGCAACACCTCTATACTAAGCATGAATAGTATCCACAATCATATGCTGCAGTTGTTGGAGAGTAAGTGAGTCCACTGATTATCCAACAATGTCTTTAAGGGTATTTTGCACATGTTGCTTTTACTTTTATTGTTTTCATGGGCATCTTGGCTTTCTAAAGGATTTTGATGAGCATTATTCCTAGATAGGTCTCTGATCCTTTAGGTGCTTTCAGCAAATAGATTTTGCTTTTCTAGTTAGTCCATCAATATGGTAATTTGAGCATCCCTTTTCTTAATAGATCTTTTCAGTTAATCTGTTTTAAGAGACATCTAATGGATATGATCCTAAGAAAATGAGGCCTAGGTGACCATGACTAGCATTTGAGAGTCAGAGTTAGAATTAAATCAGGATGAGGATTAGTAATCTCCCCATCTTTGTTTGAAAGATGTCACATAATGAGATCTAGACTTCAATCACATGGTTGAATTATACGATGGAATCTCAATCCCTTCTTATAAACTTGGAAAGGTAGAGTTTCTGACACAATCAAAAGATTGATGTCTTATCCCAAGTGCAGGAGTGTCGAAGTAATAAATAACCCAGCAAGACCGGGGTCGAACCACATGGAGGTGAACTATATAAAATTATAGACAACAAATGAAAAGGAGTTGAAGAGAACTTTTGAGATGTGATATTGATGTAAGGATTAAACAAAGATAAAATAATTGTCAAGGTTAGAGGATTCACTAATGGTATTTCAAATAAGTATAGTATAAATTTTTTTTATTACTCAACTGGAAACCACACACAAAGGAGGTTCCAATCGGATTATAAATTATTAACATGATTATATTAATTATCTTATTTGAGTAATGCCAATATTTGTAAATGTGGTAAGGTATTCATGGTGATAACTTATGTTAACAACAAATCAAGTTCCTTTCATATCACAAGTGTCGGTTATACCATACAGTAGGTTATGAAAATGCCAAGTATTTATTGTATCAAGGGTTGTACAACACAAATCTAGATTAACCATTTAACAAGCAAGGTATTAAGAGTGAGTAAGATAACAAATACAAAACATGTTAGTATCAAACATTAAAGTCCATGTTGAGTTTATATTATATTTATTTTTACACCATTAGTTTTATGAACAAGAGATTAATAAAACTTGAACATTACAAAATACAAAGAGAGAGAGTGATCTTGATCTGAACACCAAGATGTTTAAATGTATGGTAAATGTCTCCTTTTATAGGCTAAAATTCAGAACTATTGATTTGATCACTAATTATTGAGTGGGTGGCCACCTCTTGACTTGGTGACAATCAATATCTTCTTGTCTGAACAAAACGTCATTGCTAACATCAGAATTTGAACAGATCATCTTCATGAAAGTTCTAGCCATTTGTCTCTACTTTCCAACAAAACAAGAGTGACTCATTTGGACTTCTAGAACTCGAGATATGGGCTGAACAATGTCTGGGCTAGAGAACAGATTCCGACTTCTCTTTTGTTGCTACAATTGGAACTTGAAAAACGACCGTTTTGAATCTTGGACTCTTCATGAAAGTTTTAGGCCTATGTCTTAGCTTTCCATCCATATAAACCTGACCTAAATCTATATTCTACAGCTCCAGTTATGATCCAATAATCAAATGATGTTCCAGTTTGAATTGAACTAGCATATCTTCTTTAATTTTAGCCCTCTCTTTGTCTTCTCAATTTCAATAATTAAACACATCAATCAATCCTTTAAATTGTGAGATATACCTGCATTTAAAATGAGCATTTACCATAAATTTAAAGATATCTTATATTATTAGACTTGTTATTATAAAACATGCTCAAGTTAGGGAATTTAATGATACTTTAAGTGCTATATGATGATATAAAACCTTGATAAAAATACACTTTTAAGTACTAATCACACCCCTGAATCAGCTTATTACTAGTCCTTAGTAATCAAAGAGTTAAAACAATTTTCGACATTTGAAAGTAAGACATTCATCATTCAACTTCCATTAATCTATCCAAATAAACAAACTCTCATTAAATTTATATATATGCTTCATACTTTTTAAACAAGAGGGGCTTTTCTTGGAAGAATTCAAAATTTTGTTATAATGTTTAAGGTTAACTTTCTTGGGTTGGGATTATTATTATTATTATTATTATTTTGAGAACTTGAAACACAACGCATCCTTAACCCATGTAATGAGCTTTAGGCTAATGACTCCTAAACCAGTTGGTCTTAAGGCATTAGGTGTTGAGACACCCCTTCGAGCTTAGTAACTTGGGTTACAGATACTAAAATATAGATAGTGCAATGTTTGATTCCCTTAAGCTTTCTCCTCAACTCATATAACAAGCACTGGGCCAATAGCTCCCAAGTCAGTTGACTTTAGGGTACTATTAAAACACCCTTTCGGGCTTAATTGCTTAAGTCAAGGAGGCTACGAAACCAAACTTATCTACTTTTTTATTTATTCATTTTATTATCAATTTGTTTTTGTTTTTTCTTTTTCTTTTTTTGCAAATTATATACTACCCCTTTCCCTTAGTTGTTACTTTTAACAAAAGAACATAAATAATATAATAATCCAATAAGCAACCCACAATCATATGTTAAAGTGTGTGTGTGAAAATGAAGGTTTAAGAATACTTGTTAAATGAGTATATGAGCAGAATCAAGTGATAACAATGCGAGAGTTTGTAAACCTGAATATTTCAAGAAGAGTTATGATAGACCTTGATAAGAATATTTACTAAGATGCATCTCAAGAGTCAATAAAATTCCTTCTTATTCTGCCATTCTAATAATAGTTCTGTCAAATGGTCTTAATAATAGCAAAAACAGTTAGTTAGTTAGTTTTTTTTTAACTTACATACAGTTATACCCCTCCCCCCAACCAAAATGAAACATTGTGCTCAATGTTCTAAGATGGATAGTAGATCTGTTGACTCGAGAGATGAGATGAATATAGTGTCCCACCAAACATGCTAGGAATTTGTACACATAAATTTTCATGTATTAAAAATACCCTAGAAATGATGTCAAAATCACAATAATGAGTTTGATTACAAGAAAAAAGTGGAAACTCTCTTAAGGTGCTCTTCACATGTATGAATCCTCGAATTAACAGTCAGATTTAGATCTTGTTTGGGATGGAAAGATCTTCACGCGGGCATGAAAGCTTTAACCGTGTGAGATTTTAACTTGATTTGATTTTATGAAGATGAAGAGTATTCACATGAGCTTGAAAGCCTTAACCGTATGAGATCTTAACTTGACTTGATTTGGTGAAGACGAAGAGTATTCACATGAGCTTAAAAGCTTTAATCATGTGAAATCTTAACTTGATTTGATTTGATAAAGGAAAGGACTTTGACCCTTTATTTCCTTGGTTTTATTTGATGAAGGAAATGACTTTGATCCCTTACTTCCTTGATGGACTTGAATTTCTTTGAGAGAACTTCTATGTATTTGTACTTGGTCTTTAGTCTCTTCTTTATTCTTTTATTCTCTATCTTCCCTGCCTATCTTTTATCCTTATATACTCGTGTTTGATTTGATGGCTTTGTATATTTATAGACAGACCAGGTGCAATTTACTTCAAATGTTCTTTATCTAAATGATATTTTAGGAAAATTAATATAGAAATTACTTAAAACACCCTTAGTTAGAAGGATATTAAAGTAAGAATAGTGAAGTATATTTAGATTGTTTTTTTAATTTAATTTGGACTCAAACACAATAAATTTAACTTAGACCTAAACCCAATAAATTTAATTTATTTGGTCATAAAAAGTGGTTCATGGGCCAGACTTGTTAAAATTTTAGTGTCTCTACATAGTTATAATAGTAACCATAGCCATAATCTCGATCAACCTCTAAACCAAACACATATCTAATATCTTCTTTGATATTGTATAAATAAACATTTCTACCTCTTTGTTCTTTTGTGTTTCCCATTATGCATAAAATATTACAAATGAGAGGATACCTAACTAGAAACAACATACTACCTAACTTAAGTAAATATAAAACCAAAACTAATCCA
The DNA here is from genome assembly GCF_000002775.5 of Populus trichocarpa. Lineage (NCBI taxonomy): Eukaryota > Viridiplantae > Streptophyta > Magnoliopsida > Malpighiales > Salicaceae > Populus > Populus trichocarpa. The sequence goes on from NC_037295.2 coordinate 11,087,761, forward strand.
TTTATGGGGCTACTAGTATGGAAAAAGTAAAGTATTTTAACTCAATATAAGATTTATGCTCATGAGTTACATCTAGAAATGTGATAGTCATGTGCTAGATAATTAGTTTGTACTACATCGAGGGGTCAAACCAAAAAAAAAATTAATATAAAAAACTTTTAAGCATTGCCAGTATGTTTTCTAGCAATAAGAAAAATCTTAATCATTAATTCAAAATCCAAGGTATGCATTTAATAAAATAGAATGAGATTTATATGCAATAATAAATGCCAAAAAATATCTTAACATTAACTAAAAACTAAGTTCTGAAGTTGAGAAACAATCATAGATAAACATATTTAATTATGTGCCACAGAGGGCCCTTTAATTTTTCTAACTTAATTATGTGACATTATTATTTTTATAAGAAAAATAATAATTTAAATTCTATTTAAACAAAATAACTTGCTAGTAAATATCTTTCGTTTCTTATTAATATCTGTAATACAAACAAACAATATAACATTTTTCTTATGTCATTTATTTAATAAAAACCATAAGCATTTAAAAGGCATAAAAAAAAAGACCAGGACGAATTAAAATAAGGATATAAAAGATATCTCTCAAACTAAAACTCCTTTGTCTCATTTTTCACTAGAATATTAGACAACATTCTATCATTATTCTAAAAAAAATTATTCTAAAAAATAAAATCCTAATAAATTTTATACGAGTGTCTTAAAAAATATAAGAATAACAATACAATGCTTGTGCGTCTTCATGGAAAACTCTTTTGAAGTGCCATCAAACTCAGCTCAGCCGCTTAAACTTGAAACCTTCCAACCTAAGTCCTTGCCTGACCTGATTTTCAAATTAAACTATGTAGGGGTTAACTTGATATGACTCGATCGACTTGCAAGGTTAAAAGGCAACGCAGAAGACTAGAAAAAAACATTGTTTAACTAAAAATAAATTTCAAGACAACATTTGTTTTTTAAATATTGAGGTAGTGATATGTGGATTAATTGATCCTGGTCAACCTGTCAAACCTGCAACCCGGGTAATAGACCTGACCGAGTTTAATAAGTATGTTTTTCTAAAACTATTTTTGTTTAATTATATGATAACAAATGTCATGGCATGCACGGCGTCGAATGTCGGATCTGGCCCCTAGATTGAAAAAAGGTTTTGTAGGTGTTGAGATAAATCATAAAAATATGATTTGAAGGGTTTAAGAGTCACCATCTAGTATTATGGTTTTTAGAAAACCTAATGGTCTGCGCGAGTTCGAGTAAGGGAACTAGTATTGTACAAGGAAGATGCTTCACCCTTAGTGCACCCTACTTATGGTAAACTGCATTATTGATTGATTATTTTTTCTAAGTCATGTTTCTATTTGTTAATCTGTATAAAGTTTATGAAAGGTCCTCCTTAGTATAAAGGTTTTTATCTTATTAGGTTAAAATCTAACATTTATGAAGCCCAAAAATTATATAAAATACATATCCCAAACTTAAACAAAATTAATTTTGTGGTGTTTTTGAGATTTTAGCTAAATCCTAATGGATTTTTTACAACCTTGTTATGTTATAAACTTGTTAATCCCAAACTTGATTTTTATTTTATTTTTCAAAGAATAATAAAAATATAATTTATATATATATAAAATATGTATGAAGATTTTTAGAACTTGGTAATATGCGTACAAATAAAAACATATTTTTATATTCTTTTAAATAAGGGATTTTTTTAAATTCTTTTGTATTTTTCTCAAAACTTGAAGAAAAACAAGTATATATACCTAGTCAGTATCTTATAGTGTAAGTCTACAACCTAAATATTAAATGAAATAGTTGGAAAAAAAATGCAAGGGATCCACATATAATTTTTAAATGGTTCTTAATATTTTTTAGAATTTTCAGAGATTATTTAGAATTTGTTTGGAAAAAGCACAAAAAAAAAAACACGTTGTTGGGAAATCAATAGGGTGTGTTTTTTAAACCCACGTGACTAGGCTTCCTGACCTAAGGCCCAAGCCTAAAAACATGACCCAACAACAGAAACGAAGAGGTGAAAATCAAACCAAGCTTTTTGCTTGGATCTTACTAAGAACACGAAGAACACAACAATGAAACTTGGAAATGTGGATTTGATTTTAGACCGGATTACATCAAATTGAAGGCACATAAACATGTGAAACATCGTTTAATCAAATTTTTGGGGTTGGATTATCACAATAAACACTTGATCATCATGATTTTATGCAAAAAATAAAATGATAGAATCAAAGATTAAAAGCTATAATTCTAGTGTTTTTAAACCTTTAAAAACCCTAGATTAATGATCAACAAGACTATACACATGTGTAAGAATAATCAATCGGCCAAGAAGACATGGAAAACAAGAACCTAAAGCAATGTTCAAGAGATGAACATCAACCTGGAAACCTAGAAAACTCAAAAATGCCTTAAACCTAGAAAAAAAACACAAAAGTCCAAAAAACAGACTTAACCTAGCATTTAAAACTTAAGCATGCTCAACACAACTTGCTTGAACCATCAAATCAACAAGAAACAAAAAAATCAATGGTAAAATAGCAAGTAAAACCATATACTGACAACAAGCCAAAAAAAATCTCCCTGTGTATAAACATTCTTTCATTGATTAATTTCATTGTCCTGAAACTCAAATAACATGCTTACAACTTCAACAAACCTAGCAAGCTACTTTAAAACAACCTAAACCGTATAAACTTCAATACTTAACACATCTTGTCATGGTTTAAAAAATGATTAACTAAACATTTAAACATGCAAAACAACATTATACATGATCATATACCATTGCATTATCATATTCTAACACGTCAAATTAAGACAGTTAAACAATGTTGAGTATATGCAAGCTCTATTCAAAGCATGCTTAAAATTTTCAAAATGAAAATCATGACTTTAAAACTAACAAATGACTTCAAATGATGCATAACAAGCTTAAGATCTTCTAGTATTTCTATTTCCAATCTTGGATTTAAGATCTTTGCCTTCTACCTCTTTTCTTCCACTTTTTATCAATATTTCATTGTCATTCTATCAAGAGACTTTTTAATAGAAAATGGGAGGTAATTGAAACTAACCAAGCCATAAATCTTGTAAAGGGGGTGTTATTCTTAAACTAGGATCAAACCATACTTGATTTGGTGGCATTTAGCTTTCTCACCATTGATCCAAAGTTAGGTGTAACATTGTCAAATTTTATTAAACCAAACAATGTTGCATGTGGACAAGAAATTAAGGGCTTTCACGTGGCATATAGGGGCATAAACATCGGAAAAGGGCAATATAGACTTGTAGAGGGGAATCTTTTCTATTAAATAGTGGTGGTTGGAGGCCATGAGGTGGTTAGAAATGCCACATTCATTCATATGTCACTCATTTTTTACATTAAAAATGAGTGACATGTTATTTACTTAAACCCTAAAATTTAGAGTTTTTCTAATTTGAAATTTGCAAACTTTAATTTGGTTCCTGTTATTTCCATTTCATCATATGCCCCCTCAATTGAGCTTGAAAATTCTTAATATTTGCAATTGCACCCCTGAAAACTTGGATTTAACTCCTCTAGTTTGAGCGTTTTTTTAATTGGTCAATGGTTTTTAATTTGTTCAATTTAACCCCTATCAACCATCAAACTTTCAATTTCTTTCAAGCTGACCCCTAATTTTGATTCATTTCAATTCCTGAACTTACACGCCCTTTACTCTTTGCTTCTTGGTTTTGAAATTCTTCAAATTAGCCCTTAATTGACTTCTAAACTTTAATTTTCTTGCAATTTCATCCAATTAAGCTTATAAAAATTAAATTCGGTCCTCCAAAATTTCAATCTTCTCAATTAAGCCCATATTAAGCTTCTAAATTTAACTTTTCACCAGTTAAGTCCTCAATTAAATTAATTTGGTCCATTATAAGTGTAATTAAATCCTTGCACTTGATTAATTATTTTAATTTTGGCCTAAAGTAATTTTATAAACTTAAGTAAACCTATGATTAGATCAAATCAGCCTATTAAAAATCTAATTAAGTCCTCAACCTTATTTTTTATGCAAATGCTTTCAATATTCATTTAAGTAAACCTTGAATTTGCATTGCTTTTTTACATTTAAGTCGTTTATAGGTGCTATTGAGTTTTCAATATTATCAAAGATCCAGTTTAGTCTTTCCATCCCTCATTTATGTATTTAGATTTCTATTCAACTTGTTCTTACCAACCAAATCGTTTGTCTTCCTTCATTTTTATGTTTCAACTTTTTTTTGTATATAAAAATGATAATTTTAGGGGAACCCAAAATTAGGTTATGACAACAAAAATAGGTGATACTAGTAAATCAACCAAATTAAATTAAAAAATATATATTATGATAGATTATATAAAAAGAATGTTTGCTAATATTATAAAAATATTTGTATAATCGTATTCGAGAGCAAAGTAAAAATTAAATAAAATTTAATGAATAATATCTAAAATACATTCTTCATTAATCTAAGATTTTTTGTAAAATACACAATATATTTTTAATTATTTGATTTTTAAAGAATTAAATATAAAAAAAAAACTGGCCAAACACGTCCCAACACACATTGGTCATAAAAAAGCTAATGCATGAGTGTCTGGACCTTTTTTAATTTCTTTTTCATATTGTGCATTGTTCAAGAAATTATTTTAAAAAAGAAATAGATAACGCGCTATTTATATCCCTAGTTTTTGCACATCAGAGAGGTGATTAAAAAATTGAATTGGGAAATTTCTTACCTAAAAACCCAAATTTCAACATAGTTTCTCCTAAAAACATCTTAAAAAACCCCTTATAACCCACATAATCAATTCCTCAACTTAAACGCCCCCAATCTGTTAAAAATCATAAAATCTAAATGAAAAAAAAATCTCTCTTAACCTCGAACTACTTTTTTCAGCAACACAGAAGCTTAAATTACCTTAGTAACACTGATTTCAACAAAAGGAATGCTTTGACATTAAATTTGTTTGTTTTCATTAATGAAATTTGAATAACCTATATTTTTCCCTCTCATTCATAATTTTTTCGATGACTTTATATCTTTTCTTTCAAACTCAAGTACTAGAATGTGAATAAAATAAAGTTTTGGATTAAATTGTATAATTTTCAAACTAAAGGGGCCGTAAAAGAAATTGGATGAAATATTAAGGCTAAATTTCCAAAAAAAGGGCTAACAATAATTTTTCTTTTTATAAAAAGGTTGCTATTTTATCAGACTTTTAATTTTAGTCTTTTTATTTTTATTTTTTCACAAATAACAAAACTGATATTTGTTTTTGTAAAATTGAGAATCAAACCATTATAGGGACTTTGTTTCGAGACCATGATAGCCCTACAAAAACAATATGCAACAAATCATCATGTTGTATCACCAATTAATGCAATATGGAAGGATGAATATGAAAAACAAATGCTCAATAGCCAGAGAAAATAATGGACCAATATATATATATATATAAAGTGTTGACATGTCACCTTACTTTCAATTTTGGTCCCTTCATTTTTATTTTTTCACAAACAATTAAATCAAAATCCTTTTTACAAAATCAAGTACAACTCATTGCTGAGATTTTTTTTTTGAAATCATGATTATCAAGAAGAAAGCAACACAAAACAAATGATCAAACCCAATCACTAATCAATGCAATGTGTAAGGATAAAATTAAAAAAATAATTGATAACCATATAAAAAAAATTAAAGGATAAAAAAAAAGAGGATTGTTGTTGCAATCCATAGTTATTTAAGACACAATCCACAATGATTTCTCCACACTCTTTAATTTCCCACAAACAACAAACGAATCCAATGTCATGATATTTTTTTTTATATTGTAATAACCCAACAAAAAGAAATATGAAGCATATGATCAATCTGAATAACCAATCAACACAATGTACAATGATGAAATTGAAAAAAAAAATTGATGGCTTGAGATAAAAAAAGGACCAAAAAATATTTTTCTTTAAAAAAATAAGTGTTGGCATTTCACCTTACTTTCAATTATGATCCCTTCTTTTTTATTTTTTCACAAACAATTAAATCAGAATTTTTTTTGCAAAAGCAAGAACTACTCAATGCCGAGATGATTTTTTCCAGAGCATGGGATAACCCAAAAAAAGGCAACACAAAACAAATAATCAAACCCAATCACATATCAATGCAATACGAAAGGATAACATTGAAAAAAAAATTGATAATTAAATAATAAAATTAAAGGATAAAAAAAGAGAATCGTTGTCGCAATCCATAATAATTTAAGACATAATCCACGGTGGTTCCTCCACACTCTTTAATTATTTTCCAACAACAAAACTAAATATAATTTTGCAAAATCAAGAACCAACCCAGTATCAAGATTTTTTTTAGATTGTAATAACTCGATAAAAAGCAATATGAAGCAAATAATCAAGTTGAATCACCAATCAACGCAATATAAAAGGATAAAATTAAAAAATATATTTGATAGATAGAGGAAAAAAAAGGCCAAAAAAGAACTTTTTTAAAAAATAAAGTGCTGACATTCCACCTCACTTTCAATTTTTCCCCTTCATTTTCATTTAATCACAAAAAATTAAATCAAATTATTTTTTGCAAAACTCAACGCGGAGATTTTTTTTTTGAGACCATGATAGCTAAAAAAAATGAAACAAAAAATAAATAATGAAACCCAATTACTGATCAACTCAATATGGAAGGATAAACCTGAAAAACATTTGTCAACTAGATAAAAAAAATTGAAAGAAAAAAAAACAAAAATTGATGTTGCAATCTATAATGACTCAAGACATGGTCCATCATGGTTTCTCCACTCTTTATTTTTTCACAAACAACAAAACTTAATTTTTTTTATGCAAAATTGAGAATCAATCCAAAGGTTTTTTTTTTTAGATTACAATAACCTAACAAAAAAAATATATGAAGCAAATCATTAACTTGAATCACCAATCAACGAATTGTGAAAGGATGAAATTGAAATAAATAAATCTAATAGCAAAAAAAAAAACAAAAAAACATATAATTTTTTAAATAAAGGGCTGATTTTTCACCTTACTTTCAATTTTGATCTCTCTTTTTTTTAATTTTTTGCAATCAATTAAGTCAAATTCTTTTCTACAAAATGAAGAACAACTCAACTTGGATAAGTTTTTTTTTTTTTATCACGATAACGTAATTGAAAGCAACACAAAACAAATAATCAAACTCATTTATATTAATTAACGCAATATAAAAGGAAAAAAAAATTAAAAAAACAATAGTAAATCATATAAAAAAATTGAAGGATAGAATAAGAGAATTGTTAAAGTTAGAGATATTTATTTTAGAACAAGAGAATTATTATTATAATCCATAGTACTTAATTTATTTATTTTTTAATATTACCTTCTAATAATGATAGGATTGGGTTGAATGATAGAGTGGTTTTTAAACCAAGTATTTAACGTTAAAGGTAGATATTTGAAAGAGCGCGTGTGAAAATGTCCACATAGTATTTCTCCTTCCTTCTGCTTTTGCTATTAGAGAATGAATCATCAACACACCACGTCACTGAATCATCCTCTAATATTTGCTTTCCAAACTAATTGGGATTCAGAGGGTTAGTTAGCATTTAGCAAGATGCGTCAAGAAATCAATAAAAAGAAAGAGACGGGGGAAGGGGGGAGCGAAATTGCGTGGTCCACTGCTGTCTTGCTATTTTTATTTTGTTTTTCGTACGACTGCGTGGTCCCCACTCCGACCAACCCAATTGGGCGTACCACGAAACAAAACACCACCTCTTTCCAACAAGTCTCCCAGAAGCACCAACCCAAACAACCCAGCCTAGGTTCCCGAACCTCACCGAGCCAGAGCCAGAGCCACTAGCTCCCACTTCCCCTCTTATCTATATAACATCCCATCTCCTCCACTTCTCTCGCATCCGAAAACCAAATTCGCATATCCTCCTCTCCTCTCCTCTCCTCCCCTCTAATAGTAATAAAATTTCATTTTTCATTTCAGCAGCACCAAGGTGGGTTTTTTTTTCCCTGGTATCTATAAAAATTCTCTAGAGTTCAAGAATAGGGGTTAAAAACCCAGGGTAGACGAGTTGTAGACATCACGGCTATACACGGAGTAACTCGGCCTCTAATTCATGTCCGGGCTGTACGACGTAAGGGTTGTTTAATCGAGAGCAGCAACCCTTCGCCGCACGGTGGACGTGGCGCTCTGCCCTCCGAAGGCGGCAGCCCTTCTGATCTCCTCTTTCTTGCTGGTGGCGGTTTCTCCTTCTTTTAAGTTAGTTGTAGCTTAGTATTATTACTATTATTATACTACCTATCACATCTAAAATAGAAAAAAAAATCATTCGAATTATGTAAAAGCCAGTCAGCCAATAAGTAAAGCATTAGATCTCGAATAAACGAACAAGATGATGCTTAGGATCAAAAGGGTTCCTACTGTTGTTTCCAACTACCAGAAAGAGGAAGGTGAGGAGGGTTCTCGCCGCGGAGGGGGTTGCGGCCGCAATTGCCTTCAAAATTGTTGCCTTCAAGGTATTTTTATTTTATTTGAAGATCTTTAATTGAAACCTCGTTTGGTTTGATCTTTATTAAACATTTGCTGTATGGATAGGCGCACGCCTACCTTTATATACTTTCAAGAAAGTGGACAGGATTATCACAGAGCAGAAGGATGTGTTTGAACATGACAAGAGTGAGCCTCCAGTTGCCTTCCTCAATTCGCTCCTTCTCGGGGAGGTATTATTACTTAACCTACTCTTAACTCAAGCATATTCCATTGAATTGATATTTATTTATTTACATATCTTTTCGCAGTTGAGTAGTCAATTTTAAGTTTACTTTATGTACCTGTTTGAATTTTTAGTGGGAGGACCGTATGCAGAGAGGGCTCTTTCGCTATGATGTCACCACCTGTGAAACCAAGGTCTTAATTCTCTCTTATTATCATTATTTGGTTGCGATTTGAAGCTGAGTCTGTTATAATAATATGGTAGTATTTACATAATTGGATATGAGATTTCTGCCTAATCTTTGGTGATGTTCCTTTAGGTGATACCGGGTCGCAATGGTTTTATTGCTCAGCTGAATGAGGGCCGTCACTTGAAGAAGAGGCCAACTGAATTCCGTGTCGATAAGGTCCTCCAGCCCTTCGATGGAAACAAATTTAACTTCACTAAAGTTGGTCAAGAAGAGATCCTCTTCCAGTTTGGAGAGAGTGAAGATGGGGAAGTCAAGTTCTTCCCGGATGCCACTATTGATGCTGAGAATTCTCCAAGCGTGGTTGCCATCAACGTACATCCTTGGTTCTTGTCTTACATCATTGTTTTTCTTTGATTGACAGTGTTATCTGAGTAGAGCAGTAAGATGATGGTTGATTACTTTTGCTGTGTCAATTTAACAGGTGAGCCCTATTGAATATGGGCATGTGCTGTTAATCCCACGTGTCCTGGATTGCTTGCCTCAGAGGATTGATCGTGATAGCTTCTTGCTTGCACTTCACATGGCAGCTGAAGCTGGGGATCCATACTTCCGACTGGGTTACAATAGCTTGGGTGCTTTTGCAACCATTAACCATCTTCACTTCCAGGTTACTATCCAAATAGCTATATCCTTTTCAACTTGAATAATCATATCCCTTAGAAGTGGTTGGTAGTTCATTCGATAATGAGCCGGCAATTTGATAATTTACATGGAACAGGCTTACTACTTGACTGTGCCTTTTCCGATTGAGAAGGCATCCACCAAGAAGATAACTACGTTGGATGGTGGTGTGAAAATCTCTGAGCTTGTGAATTATCCTGTCAGAGGTCTCTTCTTTGAGGGTGGAAATGCCCTGCAAGATTTATCCAACACTGTCTCAGATGCCTGCATTTGCCTTCAAGAAAACAACATACCTTACAATGTGCTCATTGCTGATTGTGGAAACCACATCTTTCTCCTTCCACAGGTAATGAACATGGGAGCAACATAGAGTTGACTTCTTTGCTTGTTGATATTTTAACTGCATAGATTACACTTGTCTTCAATTCTTTAATATTGTCTAATGGATGAACAGTGTTATGCTGAGAAGCAAGCTCTAGGGGAAGTGAGTTCTGAGCTTCTTGATACCCAAGTGAACCCTGCTGTGTGGGAAATCAGCGGCCATATGGTGTTGAAGAGGAAGAAAGACTATGAGGAGGCATCGGAAGAGAATGCTTGGAGGCTTCTTGCTGAGGTGTCTCTCTCCGAAGAGAGATTCCAAGAAGTGAATGCTCTCATCTTTAAAGCTATTTCCAACAGTGGTAATTGCAGTGGAACTGATTCTGAGAACGTGCTTGAGGATGCAAATGTTGAACATACGTCTCTTGAAGAAGTGAATGCCATTAATGAAAACTCCCATTCAGCCATGGTTACTGGGAGTCCAGGATGTCTAGTTCTGCAGTGAGTATTGTGCTTAGGTGAGCAGACCAGTGACATATCTGGCTCTCAAATAAGCTTATGGCAGTTTTGGCATACAAGTGGTCTTCACTAGTGTGTTTGTGGATTATGGCATTAGTCTAAATAAGCAAACTAGGTTTGCATTTTTAAACTTGGTGTGGATTGTTGTCTTTAGCATTTCTGGTTTTGTATTCAGCCTATTGACCATGTAATGTGGTCTTTGTATGTACTGCATGGGATTTGTGTAAAATATTATGGAATGTTTACTCTTTGGAACTCGTATCTTTTCATGACAATTTTCTTCTGGGCACTGAATCCAAATGAGACGTTAATATGAACATGTAGAAAAATTGGGTAAATGATTTATGAATTATACATATTTTTATGGATTTTGTACCTAATTTATTGTTCCTTGAATGATTTTATCATTATGTCCAGTATCGTTAGTTTGTCTGTCATGTGATTGACATTCATTTGCTGAACCATAAAGAAAATAATGAAAGGTGTTTTTCGCTTACCTCTCTAAGATTTTGAATTAAAAAAAAAATATAGAATCAAATAACTCACCACTTAAAAATCCGGATTGAATAACCATTTTAGAGATATAAAGTTAAAGAAAATAATACTGACAAAGTCAAGGAAATGATGCTGAATTTGATACATGTCAATTTGCCTAGGTTAAAATAATTAGAATTAAATTCATTTTTTTTTTAAACTTACAATATATGATCTGAATCATAATTATATATTTGAAATGTATTTTCAAATCTAGAAAATATCAAAATAAAATAAATAAAACTTAATAATAGTCTGAATCATAATTATATATTTGAAACATCATTTCAAGTCTTAAAAAATATTAAAATAATATAAATAAAACCTAATAATTGAATTTAACATAATTATAGACAATAAATAATAATAACTCGTTTTTAACTTTAGAAAGTGTAGACAAACACTTAGATAGCACTAAAATTAAAATTGACATAACTCTTTGTAGAAAATTCCAATAGATGCATGACTAGCCGACTAACTTGTAAAGATAACATTCTGCACTTGAAAACCATGTAGGATCCACTTATTTTCCTAGGCAATAAAAAGATAAAAAAAAATAAGCTCAAAATTGACAATGTACTAATAACAAACAACCTAAAAAACATCATCTATTTATAATGTTAACTCATTCAAGTAACCCAACTCTATTTGGACCAATAATGAACACTCCAGGGGATAGGATTTTATTTCTTGTTTTTAGGGCTTTTTGGAATATATATATATAAACAAGAAATAAAATGCGTTCTCTCTCTCCTATCCCTTGAAGTAAAGGAGTTTTTGTAAGGGAGATCATATTTTATTTTTTCAAGGTTTTTTTTATATACATATATTGTTATAAAATCTATAATTACATATATTGAATGCACAATAAAATCTTTTAAACTTTGTAACTTTTAGGTTTAGTCTCTTGGTTTTTTATGACACTTGGGTCTTTTAGTGTCTTCTAATGTTCTCATTTTCTTCTCCTATAAATAGACTAGTCTTGTATTCTAAGGATTGAAAAATATATAAGAAAATGTATCAATTTTTCTTTTAAGTTCTATTTTGAATATGTATATTATTACTTGTTCTTTATTTTTTTAACACATTATCAGTATAATCACTCTAATTAATTTCTATTGAAATGTTGACACACATGAACTCCTATATTACATGGCTTGTATCAATTTCAATATTTTCTTTTCATTATGTTTCATACTTTATAGAATATATTTGGTTCTCCAACTTATTTTTGACAAGTTTTCTTTCCTTTTTATTCATCAAGAACTAAAGTTTCTGAAGAACTAGTATTGTAAGTTTCTAAATAAATAAATTAAATGCAGTTCTTGAAAAACTAGTATTTCTAAAGAACTAAATAAATGACAGTTTTAAAAGACTGATTTTTTCTTTTATATTCATGATTTTATTTAATAAGTTGTTTCTTTTTTTATATAAATAATATTGAATATAACAAAACATGAATTTACTACTCTTGATATATCTGAGAATAATTATTTGTCATGTATCATTGATGCTAAGATTCATCGAGAAGCTATAAATCTTGGAGAGACCATCAAAGAAGAAAATAATGCATCCTTGCATGATCGTGCAAAAGCAATGATTTTTATTTGCCACCATCTAAGTGAAGGATTAAAAGTTGAATATCTCAACAATAAAAGATCCTCTTGTTTTGTGGAAAAATCTAAAAGAAAGAAATGACCACTAAAAGTGTATCATACTTCCTCAAATTCGTTATGATTGGTTGCACTTGAAGTTGCAAGATTTTAAATCCGTTAGTAAATATAATTTTGCTCTTTTTAAAATTACCTCAGAGAAGAAATTGTATGGTGAAAATATCACAAAAGACCAAATGTTAGAGCCTGCAACAACAATATAGAGAATGTAATTCCAAGAGATACTTAGAACTAGTTTCATGTCTTCTTATAACTTAACAAAATAATGAGCTTTTGATGAAAAATAATCAATCTCGTGCCACGTGTTCTAAACCATTCCCTGAACTGAATGAAACCTTTGTCCAAAACACAAGAAAGAACTAAGGGTACTGTGAACACCCGATTGAAATTTTCTAGGATTATAAATTTAATAAAAAGAAATTAGGGAAATGAATGAAGATAGAAATATATTTTTTATGAGAAAATAAATAAATAAAATAAAATGGTAGAAGGGTAAAATTGAATAATATTAAGTTAAAGGTTATGGGATTAAATCAATTAAGGTGTTAAAAGAGTGAGATCTAAATAGAGAATTAAATGAACTTTGGGCCATTATGTAAATAAAGGAACTTCATGATATAGTACATGAATGGGAAGCCATTCATGGCCTGCTATTGAGAGGGTGAGAAGAGAGGAAACAATTGGGGAGATTTCTTGTATTTTCCACTTAGATTTCATCTAATTAAGCATTAAATACTAGAGAGTAAGGGATTATAGGAAGTTTAGAGGATATTTGGACAAAGAATCAAGAAAACAATCCTTGGGATTTTGCTAGCAGGTTTTTGAAGAAATAAGGAGAAAGAAAAGAAAATTTTATTCTAGGACCTTTTACCTTCACTTTTCTTGTGGGTAAGTGGTAAAGTGCCTAAGTTTATGAATCTTTATGCATTTCTAAATTTATATTTATGAATTATGCATTAAAGAATGTTATGTAGAATTATGTAATTCATAAATTGATGCTCATATGATAGACTAATGTTGATATGTATGCGAAATTATATGGGTGATGAATGATTAATAGAAATTATTGAAAGAATATAATAAATTCTAACTAGAAATATTTATGTGGGGTTATGATATTTATATGACTATGATATGCACAATTATGAAAGTAAGCATGTTGGTTTGAATAGGAAATAATGAAACAAAAAAACTTGAATGAATGCCTTAAATTGGTTAGGTCCCATTACGATCACTATTTAGTTTTATAGTTGGAAAAAAAATTATTCAAGTTATTGAGAAAATTGTGAATAAATATATCAACTAGATGATTTAAATGTGTAAAGGTGAGGAATTGATGGAAAAATAGATCATTCTATTAAGAATTTGCTTTCTTTGACAGAAAGATATAAAAATAAATCAATGAATTTAAATGGTTAAGCTAGGTAGAAATAAGCCAAATGAATTCAAAACAAAAAAGGATTTTTTAATAGTGAGAAGAGAATATTAATTATCTAACGTGGAATGAAGTCTTATTTTCATGAGACAATGGAAAGGGAAAGAATTATATTAGTTAAGAAAAGAAATAATGATTAAGGGCTTTTAAATAGAGAATATATTGATGAGATAATTCAATTAAAAATAAATAAATAAATAAGAAAGAATCTACCAAAAGGAGAGATTTCATGAATCTATAAGAATAAATTTGATTTAACTTCACAGGAGAAGTTACTGGCGGGTTAGAGACCGTGCGAATGGTAGTACGTTAGACAACTATAGGTAGGTGAAAATATTCACCACAAAAATTGAATTAATCAAATTTTTAGGGAGTTAGTATTGAGGTTATTATAATATTTACTTTTAATTGTTAATCGTAATTATTATGTGAGAAAACAAATTATACAGTTTAATAAATAAAATGATATATGTAATTGAAAAAGAATATTGAATTGTTTGGGCTCCCAAAATGGGAATGCTTGATTTAATGAATATCCACGTCAAGATGTTGAATTTTTTATGGTATTTAGAAGAGAATACCAGATTAGATTGACTTTTAAAATGAGGAATGCTAGATTGAAAAAATATCATAGAGATGATATGGTATTCATCAATGAATACTGGATTTGATTGGCTTCCACGATAGGGAATGTCAGACTGAAAAGTATAATAGAGAGGATATTGATATTTTTATGGTATTCAGAAAAAAATACTATATTGGATTGACTTTTAAAATAAAAAATGTCAGATTGAAAACAAATATCATAAAGAGGATACTGATATTTTTATGGTATTCAGATAAGAATATTAGACTGAATTGACTTTCAAAATGGAGAATCTCATATTTAAGAGTATCGACCATGAGGGTACTAGAATTCATGTGGTATTTAAAAATAGAAATATAATTGATTGATTCCTACAATGAAAGTGCCAAATTAATGAGTATCTATAAGTGAAAATTATAAATTATTAATAGTGAAGGAAACACCGAACTTGTAGAATTTTATTCAGAAAATTATGTTTGATAAATACGTGGTTGATTTGTTATGTTAAGAAATAGAATATTCGAAAAGAATTTTTAACGATTCAGCAATGAGATGGAATTGTTGGAGTAAAAATGTATCATTGAATATATTGTTAAATAATTTGGTTAGAATTTCAAGTTTGATTATTTTTTCTAAAATATAAAGATCATTAATAATATTAATAATAAATCAATTATTGTGCTGATTATTATATGCATGGTAAATTTTCAAG
Source organism: Populus trichocarpa (assembly GCF_000002775.5). Classification (NCBI taxonomy): domain Eukaryota; kingdom Viridiplantae; phylum Streptophyta; class Magnoliopsida; order Malpighiales; family Salicaceae; genus Populus; species Populus trichocarpa. Next base: position 11,103,184 of record NC_037295.2, read on the forward strand.
TTCATCTTAGTCTCGTCAGGGTTAACATTTTACTGCACTCAAATCTCTTTTGCATATATTTTGTTATAAATAGTATTATTTAATAATGTTGAAATGAGAAGAATTATGTAATTAATCCAGTTTAAGTATAAGATGAATTGGATGTAAATGGTGTGTGATAATTAATTAGGATGAATGGAATATAAGTTGGTTATGTTTTAGCTTAAATATATTATGAAATTTAATGTTAAATGAGACGTTTTCATGAAATAATCTAATTATGTAATATTAATCTTTTATGATATAATGTTTAGCAAAATAAATAAGAATATATTGATTGATTTCAGGAAGTGGTAAGAAATAAAAACATAGAAAGTCAGATAAATGAATTTTAGTTTTATGTATGGATGATGAAATGGTTTGAAATGTTCAAATTATTGAGTATATGTATTTAATTGTGATCTTTGATGTGTGATTGAATTGATATAGACACTTGGGATGTTTTAAATACAAAAAAAATTCTGCTAAAATATGTAAAAAGATGGAAAACAAATCCTACCTTTTTTCTTCTTTCTAATTTATGGGATTGAGGTAATTCCCAAAAAGGTGGATCATTATCTCAGGTTGTTACATGTATAGATTTGGAAAAAATAAATGGAAATGGAAAAGGAGAAGAGATAACCCTTCAAAAGGTAACCCACCAAACCACTAGAAGTGGAGACATAATAAACCCAAACAAGAAAAGGGCAAGAAGTTGCATAAACTTGAAGATAAGTGTCTTAAGCGTGGTATGCATGGTCATTGGTTTCACACTTGTTGCACGTTAAAACATCTTACAGTATTATATCAAGCCTCTCTGAAACAAAATACATTTGAGACTAATTTTGTTCATAAAGATGATCTTGAAGGTCATAATGTTTATCTTAATGTTAATGCTTATCTTGATGTTTTTGATTTATTTGAAAACCCAGATAGAACAAATAACATGTTTAATAGTGGAATCCTCGAGGATAATTAATATATTTTTTTATTTATATTAAGATATTTATTTTATTGTATTTTTAATAAACAATGTCAATTTTATTTCAGTTAAATAATAAACTTTAATTATATTTTGAATAGAGGCATAACTTTTCATGATGGAGATTTATGTCTAATAAATAATGCAACAACGAACAAAATTCTCAAGGGTAAGAAATACTTTGAATATTTAACATTAACCAAAGCTAATGTCACTATAATATCAGATCCAACAGACATGATTATAGAATCCATAAAAGCTAATATTATATTACCAAATAACACAAAACTGAGCATCAAAGATGCATTACATCCACCGAATCCAGAAGAAATTTACATAATTTTAATGATATACATGCTAATGGTTATCATATTGAAACAATAGATGAAGATAAAAAATAATATCTTTATATTATTTCACGTATTCCAGGCTAGAAGCTCATGCTTGAAAAATTAAATGCTTTCTATTTTGGAATTATTATACGTTTATGAAATCTATTGAAACAAATTTTATGATACACCAGAAGTGTTCTAACCCAAAAATATTTATGCTTTAGCATGATCGACTTAGACATACAGGATCAATAATAATGCGATGAATTATTGAAAATTCACATGGATATCCTTTAAAGAACTTGAAGATTCTTTTACCAAGTGAAAACTCAAGTGCTGCGTGTTCTCAAGGTAAATTAATTACCAAAACATCTTCATCAAAGGTTGTTACAAAATCACCAACTTTCCTTAAAAGAATTGAAGGAGATATATGTGGACATATTCATTCACCATGCAAACCTTTTAGATGTTTTATGGTATTGATTGATGCAACAAGTAAATGGTCACATGTTTGTTTACATTCTAGTCAAAATGTTACATTTGCTAGATTAATAGCATATATTACTAGACTACGGGCGCAATTTTCTAATTATCTAATAAAGAAAATTCGATTGGACAATGTTGGTGAGTTTACTTCTCAAGCATTTGATAATTTTTGCATTTCTATTAGGATTGATGTTGAACATCCTATTGCTCATATACATACTTAAAATGGTCTAGCAGAATCATTTATAAAATGCATTCAATTAATTGCTAGACCATTACTTATAAAATCAAAATTGCTTACATTTGTTTGGGGATATGCTGCATCATTAGTTATAATTAAACCAAGTGCTTACCATAAATATTCTCTTTTGCAACTTGTTTTTGGTATACCACCAAATATATTTCATTTATGAACTTCTCAAGCATTTGATAATTTTTGCATTTCTATTAGGATTGATGTTGAACATCCTATTGCTCATATACATACTTAAAATGGTCTAGCAGAATCATTTATAAAATACATTCAATTAATTGCTAGACAATTACTTATAAAATCAAAATTGCTTACATCTGTTTGGGGATATGCTGCATCATTAGTTAGAATTAAACCAAGTACTTACCATAAATATTCTCTTTTGTAACTTGTTTTTGGATACCACCAAATATATTTCATTTATGAACTTTTAGTTATGCGATATATATGAAAATGGGTTCACAACGTAGAATAAGAATTTATATTGGTTTTGATTCTTCATTTATTATTAGATTCCTTGAACCTTTGACTGATAATGTTTTTAAAGCATGCTCTAAAGATTGTCATTTTGATGAGAACATTTTCCCATCATTAAGAAAAGAAAAGTTAGTGCCTGAAGCACGATAAAAAATTACTTTTAATAACCTGAAGTTATCTTATTTTGATCCAAGGACAAATCAGTGTGAACTTGAAGTTCAAAAGATAATTCATTTTCAAAATATTGCAAATCAATTACCAGATGTTTTCACCAACAGTGAAAAAGTTGGTTAAATCCCACATTCTAGCTGTAAATGCTCTATCTAGAATCAAAATCCTTAAAGGAAAAAAAAGCAACATATTAGCAAATGAATCTATACCATGCTTGAAGTGTGAAAGACATGTTGGTTCTAAGGCCAAAAATCATAGAAAATAAAAATTACAACAAATAGACGATAATACTCTTTAAGATTCCTCATTCATAAAACATGCGATAAATATAGTGTCAAAATCATCTCATAATGCTGATCCTCCTGAAGAGAGACCTCCTAAAGAGGCATCTCCTAAAGAGATCTAGGTACTTAGAAATAGTAACATCTCCATAAACTATTTTCACATAGGAGAGATTTTGGATCAAAATAAAATTGTAATAAATAATGTATTTGAATTTAAGGTTGTTTTTGACATCACCAAATGTAATGATGAAATTGAATCACAAACTGTTGAAGAATATCGATATCAAAATGATTAGCCAATATGCAAAGAAGTAATCCAAACAAAGTTAAACTCACTTGCAAATCATGAAGTATTTGGACATGTAGTTCATACACCTAAAGGTGTTATGCCTGTTGGATATAAGTGGGTTTTCGTTAGAAATCGAAATGAGAACAATGAAATTGTTTGATACAAGGCATGACTTGTTGCACACAGTTTCTCACAACGACCTGACATTAATTATAAGAAAACTTATTCTCCAGCTATGGATGCAATCACTTTAAGATTTTTTATTGGTTTAGTAGTCTCAGAAACTCTAGATATGTGTTTAATGGATGTAGTTACATCATAGCTATATAGATAATTAGATAAAGATATCCATATAAAAATATCTAAATGATTCAAAATGCCTGAAGCTTTTTATGATAAACCAAGAAGTGTTTATTCTATTAAACTACAAAATTTGTCATATGGGTTAAAGTAATTTGGTTAAATATGGCACAGCCATCTTAATGAATACCTCCTAGAAAAAAGGTTTGAGAATAATAAGATTTTTCCATGTATTTTTATTAAGAAAACCACATCTGGATTTGCTATTATTGCAGTATATATTGATAATTAAAATTTTTTTGGTACTTCTAAAGAGCTCATAAAAATTACAACATATTTGAAAGATGAATTTGAGATGAAAAATATCAGAAAGCCAAAATTTTGTCTTGATTTTCAGATTGAACATCTTTCAAATAGAGTATTTGTCCATCAATCAATGTATACAAAAAAGGTCTTAAAGTACTTTTACATGGACAATGCTTATCCTTTGAGTACACCTATGGTTGTTCGATCACTTGATGTGAAGAAAGACCCTTTATGACTGCTAAAAGAGGATGAAGAAATTCTTGGTGCAAAAATACTATATCTTAGTACTATTACAACACTCATGTATCTTGCAAATTGTACAAGACTATATATAGCTTTTTGCAGCCAATTTATTGGTTAGATATAGTTCCACTCCCATAAAAAGACACTAGAATGGGGTCAAACATATACTTCGTTATCTCCGCGGAACAAATAAAATGAGGTTATTTTATAATGGGTCAAATTCACAATTGATTTGTTGTGCAAATGCTAGTTATCTCTCTAATCCCCATAAAAAAAAATCACAAACATGTTATCTATTTACCTAGAGGTACTTCAATTCCTTAGAGATCTGTCAAACAAATATTAGTGGCTATTTCATTAAATCATTTAGAAATTATTACAATCCATGAAACAAGTCCAGAATGTATATGGAATTATCCAGCACATAAAAGAAAAATATGGATTGTCAACCATTGAAGATAGTCTCACAATATTGTTTGAAGATAATACTGTTTGCATCACTTAATTTAGAGGAGGCTACATTAATGGAGAAAAAAAAACATATCTCACCAAATTTCTTTTATACTCACGAGCTTTAACATAAGAGAAAAATTGATATCAAGCAAATCAGATTAAATGATAATTTTAGTAGACTTATTTACAATGTCTTTACAAGCTTCAACTTTCAAAAAACTTGTCCATAATATTATAATGCGTCATCTTAAAAATTTATCATAAGAAATGTACTTTTAAGGTGAAGTCAATGCAAATTATACTCGTTTTTCTTTACTTAGGTTTTTCCCATTGAGTTTTACTTTGCAAGGTCTTAATGAGACAATTTAACATTTTTGTGAATCATGAAATATTCAAATATGGATCTTGAAGTATCCATATAAAACCTTCTATTGAATTTTGAAGTATTCATAAATCACACAAGAATATTGTACTCATTTTCTTTCGCTTAGGTTTTTCCCATTGAGTTTTTATTTGCAAGGTTTTAATGAGATATTTTTAGTAGTTGGTCATTCAAAGGGAAGTGTTATAAAATTTATAATTATATATATTGAATGCCCATTAAAATCTCTTAGACTTCAATGACTCTTGGGTTTAGTCTCTTGGTTTTCCATGACAATTAGGTTTTCTAGTGTCTTTTAATGTTCTCATTTTCTTCTCATATAAATAGACTACTTGTCTTGTATTCTAAGGATTGAAAAATATATAAGAAAAGACATGAATTTTTTTTTAAAATTATATATATATATATATATATATATATATCCACTTGTCTTTTTGTTTTTGGATTTCTCAACAAACAAATATTCCACATGTGACATATAAACTAATAGAATCTGATAGAATATAACCTCAATGAAATCACAAGACAGTATAGAATCTATAAAAATATTGTATAGTGGAGTAATCTATTTTATATAAAAATATTGTATAGTGGGAAATGAGGATCGGCTGGCTTTGCTTTAGCATGTGGGTGGCCTTTAAGGTGCACAGTAAATGGTACTGAGGTAATAGGGAATGGTTCAAGATTTTATTCGAAAAAATGGAAGCATTTTTCGTCAAATACTTCACTTCGTAATAAGTAAGGATTCTGGTATCTTGATGGTTATTATTTCTTGTGTCCCCTCACTAGTAAACACGAGAAGGTACACTCGACATGGAAGATGAATCTAATTTACTCCTTACTCTGCGTTGGACGGATCAGGGATTCTATATTTCATGAGACAACCTATTTTGGCTCCAGAATTTTGTCACATAACTAAGTCAATTTCCCTCCTTCCTTTAATGTTTGTCACATAACTGAAAACATGGAGGCCAATTCAGACCATTTGTCACATAATTATCTTTAATTTAAATTGTCATATACAGGATGAAATTTGACATCAAATTCATGCATAAAATTATTTGGAGACTGAAGGCGTCACCAATTGGGCCCACTTATTATCGATTACAGTAAAAATTGTTGTTCAGGATGATGGTATCGTCATCCATCATTTCAAAGTACTTAAAGAGTTGAGAATCATTGGACAAGTCTTTGTCTTTCCATTCTAAATTTTTTTCAGTTCAATACAGAAAGACGACTTTGGCCCGGCGACGCACATGAACAAAAATAAAATAAAATGAGAGTCAATAATTTAGCACACCAGACAAATCGAGCATCTTTCAAATGATCAATCAAGTTCGGTGCAATCAATCTGATTCTGAATCCGGTTCCTTTATCTACGAACCAAGGCGTCTGTAGCATATTCATTGATTATATATATATATATATAGTCAAAATGTTACTTTAATTTTCTTTTTTAATTTGGCTCAACTTGGGTTGATCCTCTTGACTCATGACTCAGACCTCACCCCGGGTCAATCTCAAGTTAAGTTTTAAAGTTATGATAATAATTATTTTTATTTTTATATTGCCTCGAGTCAACCCGAGTTGACCATTCTGACTTATGATTTAGGTTGTCCCGGGTCAACCTCTTAGTCGGATTTTAAAACTATAATAATAACAATTTTTATCTTTACATTAACCTGAGTTAATAGACAACCTGATCCATGACCCGGGCTTTGCACCAGGTCGATTGATATGATTCTAATGTGTATGGGAATTTAGATTGTTCAATGATGAAAGCTCGAGCGAAACAACTACAAAGCACCTTAACAAGTCAGATTAGCATTAATGAAGCTTGAATGAGTTTGGAGGCTTGTAAAACTAAATGAAAATGGTTCAAGCATGTTTCTTTATTTTCAAATAAGGCCTGAGAAATGATTTGAGAGTTTTGGAGAGTTAGGGTTTTCTTTCAGCCCGTGGCCTAATTTGATCCCAATTTTTCACCACTTTATTGCTTTGGAAAATAAGCCTATTTTATTTGGTTTTCAAGTTCAAAAAATCATCTTTCTAGTTTGTCCACCTATGCATGCATTGAAGTCTTGTATAGAAAGTTATGATTGTTTTGATTCTTTTTTGTGTGTGTGTTCTATAAGTAAAAAACATATGCTCTTTATTATTTGTCTAGTTTTCTAAACAAAGTTATTTATTTGGGTCTCAATTATATCACTTTGGTATTTCATAAACTTAGAGGGTTGTTCCATATATATAACGATGTTTCAGACCAAATATGGGGAACTTTTGAAACAATATAGAACTTTTCAACTTTTTCCTTTAAAGAATTTTCTTCCTTGTTCTTCCATTTCCAGAATTGGTTGAAGAACAAATCAAACTTATCATTCTTAATCACAAAGGGTGTGACGTCTTTATCCTAATTGAAATTCTTTTGTGATGTCTTCAACTTATCAAAGAGTTTCATTTAGACTTTATCTCTCATTTCCATTACAAATTATGTAATTTATAGCCTAAACACCATAAGAAAAAACCATTTAACTAAACCCACCTTCCTTCATCTTCATATCATATTGCTAGTTTGTTCGGGTTAGGAAGCTAAGTCATAACATCTTGGTATCAGAGCAAAGGTTTCAGAGTTGATTTGCGACTTTGTATAACTGTCTTGGGATCTGACACGACCAAAAGATTGATGTCTTCTCCCAAGTGCAGGAGTGTCGAAGTAATAAATAACTCGGCAAGACCGGGATTGAACCATAGTGAGGTTAATTGTATAAATTATAAATAACAACAACAACAATAACAACAATAACAACAACAACAACAATAATAATACTAAGTTAAAGAGAGCTTTGAGATGTGATATTGATGTAAGGATTAAATAAGGATAAAATAATTGTCAAGGTTAGAGGATCCACTAATGGTATTTCAAACAAGTATAGTATAAACTCTTTTTATAACTCAACTAGAAACCATACACAAAGGAGGTTCCAATCGGATTATAAATTGTTAACATGATTACATTAGTTACCTTATTCGAACAATGCTAATACTTGTAAATGTTGTCAGACATTCATGATTATAACTTATGTTAACAACAAATCAAGTTCCTTTCATAGTATAGGTGTCGGTTATACCATACGGTTGGACTATGAAAGTGCCAAGTATTTGTTGTACCAAGGGTTATACAACATAAATCTAGATTAACCATTTAACAAGCAAAGTATTAAAAGTGAACAAGATAACAAATATAAAACATGTTAGTATCAAACATTAAGGTCCATGTTGAGTTTACATTATACTTATTCTTACACCATTAGTGTAACCTTTTCACCTTTACATGATAAACTTAGCTAAACATAATGAAAAAGAGAAACATAAATAAACAAGGAAAGGAAATGAAAAGCATAAGCAAGAGATTAATATAAGCAAAACTTAAGCATTACAAAATATAAAGAGAGAGCAAGAGCATGATCTTGATCTGAAAACCAAGATGCCTACATACATGGCAAATGCCTCCTTTTATAGGCTAAAATTCGAAACTATTGATTTGTTGACTAATTGTTGAGTGGGTGGCCACATCTTGACTTGGTAACAATCTTTATCTTCTTGTCTGCCAAAAACGTCATTGATAATGTCATAATTTGAGAAGACTTAAATCATGAAAGTTCTAGGAAATTGTCTCAGCTTTCCAAAAAAAAATAGTTGAGGTCATTTGGACTTCTAGAACTCAAGATATGGGCTGAACACTGAACAGTGTCTGAGCTGCAGGACAGATTCAGACTTCTCTGTTGTTGCTACAATTTGGACTTGAAAACGGTCTTTTTAAATCTTAGACTCCGCATGAAAGTTTTAGGCCTATGTCTTAGCTTTCAATCCATATAAGGCAGACCTAAATCCAAGATCTACAGCTCCAGATATAACCCAATGACTGAACAGTGTTCCAGTTTGGACTGAACCAACATCTCTTTTCTAAGTTTGGCCCTCTCTTTGTCCTTTCAATTTCCGTACTTAAACTCATCAATCAATCCTTTCATTTATGTGATAGGCCTGCATTTAAGATGAACATTTACCATAAATTAAAGGTATCTTATGGTATCAGACTTGTTATTATAAAACATGCTTTAGTTAAAGAGTTATTGATATTTCAAGTGCAAAATGATGATATAAAACCTTGATAAAAATACATTTTTAAGTACTAATCAGGATCAGAAATATCAAGGATTGTGGACCGAAAGAAATTGCTTTCTTTGACTTGGATTTGGATTGGAACGAGGTTTGCCTTGCTGGTTGTGGTGGCTATTCATATTCTTCATTGAATTTATGATCTGAGTTGAAAGACGTTGTTATTTAGATTTGTGTGTGAATTGTGGGAAATTGATATATTATGGCTAGAGAAAAAGATGAAGTTCCAAGGGGAATCAATTTGGAACAAGCGCGACTGATTGGTCTACAACGATCTCATGACAAGATTCTAGAAGAAATGACATAAATTCATGATCGGATAGATGCCCTTATGCAAATGATGCAATGGAACAATTTGTAACTTGTAATAACTCAAATTTCTCATCAATTCATGACATGATGTTTAATCAAAGGACACGAAAATAGGTGATAAGAAGTTTTTTTGTATCATCACGTTTATCGATGCTTTGTACAACAATGTTTATAAATCGAGCACATAGGCATCATCGATTAATATAGCATAATACCCATATGATCACATAATCCATCATCCTTATGGCAGAGAATACATAAACAATACATTCATATCATTATATCTTTATACATATAAGTTCACATCCCTATTTCCAAAAAGTCATCATTACAAGTCTTTACAAAAGTGTCGATCGACTAATCCATAGCTATTACATTGTTACCTAAAATGCATATCACCCTAAACATGCGATTACATGGTTTATATCAGAACACGTGGAACAATATTCCTACGCGTCATGGCTATGTGATGTCCGTGTTACAGTTTAAATGCATTGTAAGAAATAAGAACAATCTTTAATATAATACCAATGAACATAAGAACATGATTGCAAATTTCACTATTAACTTATGTAAGTAAATTCTTTTCATTAACTTCATATAATACGGTCATTTATGATTCCGTTGAACGATGTTAATATTATTTGTATATCCCATTCACTCAAATTGAGATTTAGAGACCGAAGTTAACTCCCCGGTCTCCCTTGGTCTGTAAACCCGAGTGTCATTTCCCAAATGATTATCCAATAAATATATCATTAGTTGGGGCTAATTGCTTCATTCAATCTCGGTTATCCAATAAGGATACCATTAGTTGAGACTAATTTCTCTGTTCAATCCCGATAATCCAATATGAATACCATTAGCTGAAGCTAATCACATTATTCAATCTTGGTCGTCCAATACGGATACCACTAATCGAAGCTAATCATATTATTCAATCCTAGACATCTATTATGGATACCATTAACCGAAGTTAATCATATTATTCAATCTTGATCATCCATTATGGATACCATTAGCCAAAGCTAATCACATTATTCAATCAACTACTTTATGAGCAATTTCCAATAATCATAACCGAGTAGCAACAATTTATATAAAATTCATTACAAAGATCTAACATAATTATGGAAAAGGGTGGAGACCACCTACCGGCTCTTCCCGTGGGGTGTTCTCGTCCGATCAAAGATCCAATCCCGGTCGCACCTCCTGATACACCAAATGATCATCAATCATTATATTTATATTCAACAATATGATATACTATTACCACACATATTCCGAAGAAATGCATATGCCTACATTTAAGTGTTCCTCGTATCATATAATCATATAATGAAAATCATCATATCTAGATATTTTTCTCAATTCTAAATGTAGGTTATCCCTATAAATTTTATGGTTTAATTCTAGAGTCCCGTAATGGGGTTAGGCCAAACTGACATTGGAATCATCAACGAGAACTATATTATTTCTGGCATGAAACTCGTCAATGACAACTAAGTTATTTATGACACATAAAATCATCAACAAAAACTAAATCACTTCTGACACAGAAATCATCAACGAAAACTAAGTCATTTCTGACATGGAAAATCATCAACGAAACTATGTCATTCCTGATGCTACCTTTTCCTAGGTTACATCTAGGACCCATGTCAAGTTTTTCCCTTCCGCACCCTTCCACATAGTTCGGACATAGACCAACACCAAATCATATTCAAATATACAAAGTAAAGGCGATACATGTTGTCCCTATTTCATGACGATAGTTTGTACTTAACCACATTATTAAAGACAACCTATTGATTGACATTCATTCCCACAATGGTCATAGCCCTATTACTTCTCTTTTTAACATGCTACGGTTCTCCTCAATGTCAACAACACTTCTTATTCATCGTAGCATGGTAAAATACATCATAGGCATTCTAGTTTATAACATACAACCTAACATGGACAAGAGTAAGGAACACACACTATTCATCAATTCATCAAATTTATCATAAGGTTGTCACAAAATGCGAGATCAATCCAAACATGTACTTTTTTCTAAGGATTCTCCCACCTAGTGGTCCATGACCGAACCTTGTGTTGTCAACAATTATTCATTCCATTGTTCATAATTATATCATTCCAATTTATCACACACATTATAATAGGAATTCTTCATTATACAAGAGTCTCCTTTCCATTCTATATCTTATTTCCCTAAGAGCGTTCATCATGCAAGGTCTACATCATGGTTTTCCCCTTTTTGACCAGACATTGCTGCCCATTTTCTTTCTAATATACATATACAATTCGTCATTTCTATCACAAGTATGTTCACAACAACATGCTATAATCACACATTCATTCACTTGGTTCATAATCATACAAGTTCATCAATCACATAAACAAAATCAAGGCATTAAGATAATATTATTTATGTTTTAGCTCAAACATGTTCTAAAGGCTTAACAAGATCATAATCTATACATTCCATCACTTTATTTCACTTTCTTTTCATCATTTTATTTGGCCGATCCTTATTTAGTGTTTGTTCATCCATATTTATCAATTTTTTTCCTAGTAAAGATTCTACACTTGTGTCCTTTCATTCCCTACTCTTTTTTTCAATCTTCTTATTTAGTTTTTTTTTCCTGAATTAACAAGTGTAAGAACCCTAAATCTTTTACTTTGAGTTTCCCCCCTCTTCCTTTTCTGAAATCTTAAATCAACAAACAAGTGGTATTACTTTTACCACTCAATTTTAAACAACTTTAGGAAAGGTTTTGGTGATTTTCTTCTTCTCTTCCTCTTGGTTTTTCTCTCTTTATTTTGTTGTTCTAGTCGACTCCCTAGGTTCTTTCTTCTTTTATGTTTTCGCTCCTTCTTCCTTTCTCTAACTCTTTAATGTGAATCTCGTGATCATGTGATCACGCAACTTACAATCAATATTGAGATTTGATCCTAAAAAGCCAAAAAAAGGTCTGATAGGAGTGTGACACAATGAAAACCTACCCCATGGCACCAACACTATTGGAATGAAATAGAATGACACCACGAAGCCAGCTAATCTTTAATAAGTAAAATTTAGTTTGTTCAAGAACTAAAGAATGCAAGAATCAATCTCATACGTTAAAACTAAAAAAAATCAAAAGTAATATTCATCAATGACTGCCGAAATTTTGGTTAAATGTATTTAAATAGTTCTTAAAAATCCTAATGGATTTACCCTTATGGGTTGAACTGACCCACATACAAAACTGACCCAAAACCCTAAACTGAAAAGTCATATCCTAATCCAAACAAGCCTTGAATCCTAATTGAAAACAAAGTATTAATTAAGTTCAAACAAGTCTTAGGTTGTAACTAATAAAAATAAAAATAAAGCCTATAATATTAATTCATGTTCTGCCATGAGAAGAAGAGAAAGAAATAAAATATTACAGAACTGATTCAAGGCTTATTTATAGCCTTCCATGCAACCCATTAATCCTACAAATAAAAGGAAAAGGCAACCACCTATATTGTTTCCAAGTTGTAGTAGGATTCTTTTGTTTTCTTTGTTGTCCTCACCTCATGGTCCAAATGAGGTTGGATTAGGCTCCTTTTGCATATGGATAAGATGTACTAGAGCCTACCCTTGATACTCCAATGGACCCTTCAAATTTGACTTGGTTGAAACCTTCAAAACCAATGCATTCAATGCCTTTAATTTGGACCGAGTTATTGGACCATTTGAAACATGTAACGGGTTCTTACTAGTGTTTCTGGGCTGGTCCACAGCATCCCCTCTCTCCTCGAAAGGATTCGACCTCAAATCAAAACATGTGTCAAACAAAGTACGATCAACAACATTAAAAGTAGCATTAACACCATACTCACTTGGAAGATCAATTTTGTATGCGTTGTCGTTGATCCTCTCTAAAACCTGAAATGAACCATCACCATGAGGCTGTAATTTTGATTTTTTTTGGTTAGGAAATCGTTCCTTACGCATATGCACTCAAACCCAATCACCGGGTTGGAAAACAACCTGTTTACACCTCTTATTTGCTTTAAAAGCGTACAATATATTTTTTTTCTTTCTATTTGCAGTCGAACTCTCTCATGGAGTTGTCTCACCATCTTTGCCTTCTTTTCACCATCTAAACTTACCCTTTCTTTAAAAGGTAAAGGAATTAAGTCCATAGGAGTTAGTGGATTAAATCTATAAACAATTTCAAAAAGAGAAAAGCTAGTAGTCGAATGCACAGTTCTATTATAAACAAACTCAACAAAAGACAAACATTTTACCTAACTTTTCATATTCTTTTGAATAACAACAACAAAAGTTAGGATTAAGTTTTATTTATTACCTCAGTTTGTCCATTTGTTTGAGGATGACATGTTGTCGAAAATAAGAATTTAGTTCCCAACTTTTCTCATAAAGTCTTCCAAAAGCAGCTAAGGAACTTAACATCGTGATCTGACACTGTACTCCTAGGAATGCCATGCAAACGTACAATCTCTAAAGAATAAGTCCGCGATAAGAAACAACAAAAACAACCAAAATTCTCCAAATTCCCCTACACTTTAAACACAACATTGTCTTTAATGTAGAAATAAAAGAAAAGGAATATAAAAGAATGACAAACATAAAGTAAAATGCAAGAAATAAAAGATAAGGGAAAAGAAAGCAAATATGAATATTTTGTTTGTTGGGTTGCCTCCTAGTAAGCACTTTTGTTTTATGTCAGTGACTTGACACATCACATGTTTATACCTTATAGATTGGTTCAACTAACTCCACAGAAACGGTGAGTTTGTTATCCAACCTTCATAGAAAGATTTCAATCGACGTCTATTGACTTTGAGCACTTTATTTATTTCTAAACTTGTAATCTCAACTGCACCTTAAGGAAAAACATTAGAAACAACAAAGGGTCCTATCCAACAAAAGCGTGATTTTCAAAGAAAAAGATTCAAATGTGAATGAGAAAGAAGAACTTTGTATTTAACATGAAACTCCTTTTGTAAACCCCCGGTTATAATTTTTCTAGGTTATTAAACTATGAGAAATTTAACCAATAGTAAAATGGGTTAAATTAAATTAAAGAAACATAAATCAAGATAAAAATAGTGAAATTAATGAAATGAAAAGTAAATATAGTACTAAATTGTTGAAAAGAAAAATATTTGTGAGGACAAAATGAATACGTAAGACCAAAAGAGGTCAATATTCAAATAACAGAAGGTTATGAGTTTATGAACAAATGATAAAAAGGAGTGGGGATAAATTTGCAATTAATAAGATGTTAGCACTATAAATATCATTCTATTTTCTCTCTTGGAGGGACTTGCAAGAGCAAGAGAGAGTTTAAAGAGAGGTTGGAGAGAAGACATATTGATGGCAGAAAAGCCGACAACTATAACTCCACCTTCCACCATTGGATTAGAACGATATTCAAATATGTTGTTCTCCTCTATGTCGTGTACATCTTCACTGGAGGGAGTTTCTATAGCAGTCCCCGTTTGAGAGATATTGCGAGAGGAACATTTATGGGAAAATACACTTCTGGACAATCTTCGTCGTCGACTGATTTCTCCTTCGGCCACCATTGGATCAGGCTATAATTTGGATATATTGTTCTTCCTGATGTTGTATAGATTCGGAACGGTGAAGATCAGAAACAAACACTCGGTGTAGAAGTTGTGCTTCTCGCATAGTAGGTCTACAAGTTTAAGGTCAGTTCGGTTAAACCTATATTTCTAGAAATTTCACCATTTGATGATGTTGATATTTGGATATGTTATACTCATAATAATGCATTATAACTTGACCGTATGGATTTTTTGGAATGTTATTCATTTTTTATTTATGGTTGATTGAAATTGTTGTTAAAATTAGTTTTGTGTGAACTGAAACAACCCTAAAACTTAAAAGGAAATGGAGCATTAGAGAGACTTAATTTTTGGGAGACTTTGGAGCTGCTGTGATAGCCCTGAAAGTGTATGTTTAAGAGGGGTAAATACCTCTCCAAAATCAAAAGTAAAAATAAAAATAAAAATGTGTAAGGTTATTGTGCTTGTTACCCTAATTTCTAAGGACAACTCAGATTGATATAAAACATCGGCCACATGAATAGGGGCAAGGAAAGTTAGCTGACCATATGAAGAGCAAAGAGGAAAAAGGGGGGGGATTGTGGTTTTCCTCAATGAATTTATTATAATAGTTTGTTTTCTTTATGTGAATGTGTGTGTGAATTGAATGAAATTAGCATGAAAAGAATGAGGGAACTCTTAGTTCCTTAAGGCCATGCTTTCGGTCAATTATGTATCAAAGGGGGAGGATGTTTAATTTGACATATTTAGCTTGATGACGTGTGTTTAATTGAGTCAAAATAAGAAAGAAAAAATACATGTTGAAATGTCAAGGATTGTGTTTAGAAGAATATTGTTCGGAAAGTTTGTAAAATCAATAAGAATGTTTTATTTTGACGTTAAGAGGAAAGATTGAGATAAATAAGATAAATTGGCTATTAAAAAGATATTTTTGACAATCTTAAACGGTATGTGATATGGCTAGGGGTTGAGATAAAAGAGAAAAAAAGTTAAATTGTGGATATTGTATGTAAATGGAAAGGTTGATGAATCTGGACAGATTCGTCTCCTGACTTTTAGAGAGAATTCGAGTAGGAGGATAAGGGAATTATGACACGACCAAAGAGTTGATGTCTTCTCCCAAGTGTAGGAGTGTCAAAGTAATAAATAACACGGCAAGACCGGGGTCGAACCACAGGGAGGTTAACTGTATAAACTACAAATAAAGAAATAGATAATAACAGAAAATGAGTTGAAGAGAGCTTTGAGATGTGTATTGATATAAGGATTAAACAAGGATAAAATAATTGTTAAGGTTAGAGGATACACTAATAGTATTCCAAACAAGTATAGTATAAACTCTTTTTATTACTCAACTGGAAACCACACACAAAGAAAGTTCCAATCAGATTATAAATTGTTAACATGATTACATTAGTTATCTTATTCAAATAATGCTAATACTTGTAAATGTTGTCAGACATTCATGATTATAACTTATGTTAACAACAAATCAAGTTCCTTTCATAGTATAGGTGTCGGTTATACCATACGGTTAGGCTATGAAAGTGTCAAGTATTTGTTGTACCAAGGGTTATACAACATAAATCTAGATTAACCATTTAACAAGCAAAGTATTAAAAGTGAACAAGATAACAAATACAAAACATGTTAGTATCAAACATTAAAGTCCATGTTGAGTTTATACTATACTTATTCTTACACCATTAGTGTAACCTTTTCACCTTGACATAATAAACTTGGCTAAACATAATGAAAGAGAGAAACATAAATAAACAAGATAAGAACATAAATAAGATATAAGTTAACTAAGTAAAGGAAAGGAAATGAAAAGCATAAACAAGAGATTAATATAAACAAAACTTAAACATTACAAAAATATAAAGAGAGAGAGAGTAAGAACATGATCTTGATCTGAAAACCAAGATGCCTAAATGCATGGCAAATGCCTCCTTTTATAGGCCAAAATTTGGAACTATTGATTTGATGACTAATTGTTGAGTGGATGGCCACATCTTGACTTGGTGACAATCCTTATCTTCTTGTCTAAACAAAACATCATTGCTAACATCAGAATTTGAACAGATAGTATTTATAAAAGTTCTAGGAAATTGCCTCAGCTTTCCAACAAAACAAAAATCGACACATTTGGACTTCTAAAACTCAAGATATGGGCTGAACACTGAACAATGTCTGGGCTGCTGGACAGATTCTGACTTCTCCGTTGTTGCTACAATTTGCACTTGAAAACGGTCCTTTTGAATCCTGGGCTCTGTATGAAAATTTTAGGCCTATGTCTTAGCTTTCTATCCATATAAACCAGACCTAAATCCATGTTCTACAGCTCCAGTTATGATCTAATAACCGAATGGTGTTCCAATTTGAATTCAACCAGTATCTCTTTTCTAAGCTTAGCCCTCTCTTTGTCTTCTCAATTTCAGTGGTTAAACTCATCAATCAATCCTTTGATTTATGTGATAGGCCTACATTTAAAATAAACATTAACACATAAATTAAAAGTATCTTATATTATTAAACATGTTATTATAAAACATGCTCTAGTTAAGGAGTTATTAAAACTTCAAGTGTAGAATGATGATAGAAAACCTTGATAAAAATACACTTTTAAGTACTAGTCAAATTTGGATCAAGTTTCTTTATAGTAATTGTATTTTTGGATGTTAGCTAACTAAAGAAATTAGTTTTGCTCAATTTGGAGTTGTAGAACTCCAGTTATGGGTCACCAACCGAGACTAGGTTATGACTGACTCTATAAGGCAGTAGGTCTGGTTAGTTGATGAGCAATTTTGACTATCTTAGGGGTAGAACTGGGCTCTACTTCCCTCAGAGAACTTGTAGTCTCGTGTCTTAGCTTTCCAACAAGACTAATCTCGCTTGAAACAGAGTTCTATAACTCTAGATATAGTTAAAAATCTGAGAAGGGGTCAGATAGTAACAATTCAATGTTAAGACAGTAACGGTTGGACAGTAACAATCCAATGTTTGTTGATAAGCAATTCTGATTGTCTTATAAGCAGAAATAGGTTCTCTTTCCTTCAGAGAACTTGTAACCACGTGTCGTAGCTTTCTAATGAGACTAATCTTGCTTGAAATAGACTTCTATAAGTCTAGATATAGTTAAAAATCTGAGGAGAGGTCGGACAGTAATAGTTCGAATCAAGATAGTAAAAGTTGGACAGTAACAATCCAATGTTTGTTGATGAGCAATTTTGACTCTCTTAGAGGAAGAATTGGGTTCTCTTTCCTCCAGAGTACTTATAGCCTCGTGTCTTAGCTTTCCAATGAGACTAATATCACTTGAAATAGACTTCTATAACTCTAGATATAGTTAAAAATCTGAGGAGAGGTCAGACAGTAACAATTCCATATCAAGACAGTAAAAGTTGGACAGTAACAATCCAATGTTTGTTGATGAGCAATTTTGACTCTCTTAAAGGAAGAATTGGGTTCTCTTTCCTACATAGTACTTGTTGCCTCATGTCTTAGCTTTCCAACGAGACCAATCTCGCTTGAAACGAAGTTCTATAACTCTAGATATAGTTACAAATCTAAGGAGGGGTCGGACAGTAACAGTTTAATGTCAAGACAGTAACGGTTGGATAGTACCAGTCCAATGTTTGTTTATAAGCAATTCTGATTGTCCTAGAAGCAGAAATGGGTTTTGTTTCCTTCAGAGAACTTGTAGCCTCGTGTCGTAGCTTTTCAACGAGACCAATCTCGCTTGAAATAGAGTTCTATAACTCTAGATATAGTTACATATTTGAGGAGGGGTCAGACAGTAACAGTTCGATATCAAGACAGTAAAGATTGGACAATAACAATCCAATGTTTATTGATGAGCAATTTTGACTATTTTATAGGCAGAACTGGGTTCTCTTTCCTCCAGAAAACTTGTAGCCTCGTGTCTTAGCTTTCCAACGAGACCAATCTGGCTTGAAACAAAGTTCTATAACTCTAGATATAGTTAAAAATCTGAGCAGGGGTCGGACAGTAACAGTTCAATGTCAAGACAGTAATGGTTGAATAGTAACAGTTCAATGTTTGTTAATGAGAAAATGTGACTGTCTTAGAGGCAGAACTGGGTTCTCCTTCCTGCAAATAACCTGTAGCCTCGTGTCTTAGCTTTCCAACGAGACCAATTTCGCTTGACACGAAGCTCTATAACTCTAGATATAGTTAAAAATCCGAGTAGGGGTCGGATAGTAACAGTTCCATATCAAGACAATAACGGTTGGACAGTAACAATCTAATGTTTGTTGATGAGCAATTTTGACTGTCTTAGAGGTAGAACTAGGTTCTCTTTCCTTCAGAGAACTTCTAGCCTCGTGTCTTAGCTTTTCAACAAGACCAATCCTGCTTGAAATGGAGTTCTATAACTCTAGATATAGTTAAAACTCCGAGGAGAGGTTGGACAGTATCAGTCCAATGTCTAGACATTAACTATTAGATAGTAACAGTTGAAGATTTAAACAGTAACAGTTCAAATATAAAGAAAACAATGATAACTATGGTTGGACAAAGAATGACAATATTAATGGGTGTAATGAGAAAAACATAAAATATAAAGAAATGACTTAAAGAAAGACTTATTGGCTGTTGATATGGTTATTATAAAACATATCTTTGAGTGAGGAAAATTTATGAGATAAACCTATGATTTGCAAGAGGGACCACAGGTGTGGTGCAACAGCAACAGTAGGGGAGCACGAGTAGAGCTTTCATTGCAGGTAGGGGACTTTCACCTTCCATTTAAATAACATCAAATAATGAAATACTTTATCATGAATGTTACCGTATTGTGTTAGTTCAGATATCAGATTGCCAAATGCTTAAATGTTGACAAACGATTGATTAGCTTCGGCTAATGGTATCCGAATGAGTGATCGGGACAAATGAATGATTAGTTTCGGCTAATGGCATCTAAATGGATGACTGGGACAAACAATTGATTAGCTCCAGCTAATGGCATTCGAATGGATGACCGGGATAAATGATCGATTAGCTTCCGTTAATGGCATCTGAATGGGTGACCGGGACAAATGAATGACTAGCTTCGGCTAATGGCAAAGGATGACCGGGACAAATGAATGACTAGCTTCGGCTAATGGCATCCGAATGAATGACCCGGACAAACGATTGATTAGCTTTGGCTGATGGCATCTGAAGTGGATGGCCGGGGTGAGTGAACGGTTAACCTAAGAAAATGTTGCCTTAGAGGATAGCCGGATTTAAGATTATAGCTGATTGCAAGAATTGGTGCATCTATATGCACTACAAGTTGTTTATACCAAGTACATGAAGGAACTATAAATATCACGTTTCAAACATGAGATAATGTTAGTGCTTCATTAAACTGTCAGTCCGTTTATTATCATTATAGATATTAAGTAATTGCATTCTTATAAATGATTTGTACTGCAGCAGGGACATCACACCAACGAGGTGCCTAGAAAACCCAATACACGAGAACCTACTTTTGCAAGGAATCATGTAGTTGCATTCTAAATTATGATGTATTTTGTATGAATCAATGTACTGAATGTATAACTATTATTAGATCCTTTTTGTTTAAAATTCGTGATGACAATTAGTACGATAGGAATGCAAACTCATATCTATGTAGGTATATTTTTAATCTTCTAATCTTGCAAACATAATATTATGTGTTTATGTAAGATTCACTTTTAAATGCAATGTTGATTGTTGTTGATGTATGGATTGTATCTTGATGATGTGAGGGAACAGGTTCGTTGATTACCGACACGATGTGTGTCAAGTACAAAAAAAAATACCATTGTTTTGGGCTTGAAAAGCCGGGATGTTACACCTTTCTTGTAATCATTTGGTCATAAAGACTCTTGGTCTTTTCTTTGTAAATCCCTGCATTCTCATAAGCATCATTTTGTATCTCTTCCAACTCTTGCAATTGCAACTTCCTTACAATCCTAGTAGCATCCTTATCCGAGTTGCATTGCTTTATGACCCAAAAAGCTTTGTCTTCAAGCTCCACTAGTAAATTACATACTTTCCCATAAATCATCTTATAAGGTGACATTTTTAAAGGTGATTTATAAGCAATCTAATAAACCCAAAGTACATCACAAGTCGCAGACTCCAATCTTGTCGGTTAGGTTGCACTGTCTTCTCCAAAATGGACTTGATTTCTCAATTTGAAATTTTAGCTTGGTCATTTGTTTGAGGATGATAAGTTGTGGAAGTCCGATGAGTCATATGGTACTTACGTAGTAATGCTTCCATTGAATGATTGCAAAAATAAGTGCTACGATCACTAATAATAGCTTTAAGAATTCCAAACCTGTCAAATATGTGAGTCCTGATAAAATCTAAATCAACCTTAGCATCATTAGTTCATGTGGTTTTCACCTCAATCCATTTGGACACATAATCAACAGTAAGAAGGATATAAAGATTACCAAAAGAAGAAAGAAATGAACCTATAAAATTGATACCCCAGACATAAAAATTTCACCTACAAGAATATTAGTTAAAGACATTTGATCTTTATATGTGATATTGCCATTTCTTTGGCATTTTTCACATGATTTGTAAAAGTGATATGCATTCTTAAGAATAAAAGGCCAATAGAGACCATTTTCAAGTACCTTGTGGATTGTTTTGTTTTCTCTAAAATGCCCACCATAAGAATGAGAATGATAAAAAGTGAGAATGAAATGAAATTCATCATGTGGTACACATCTTCTAACTAATTGATCCACATAAAATTTTCATATATAAGGAGTGTCCCAAAAATAATATTTAGCATCAGCTCGTAACTTGTCTTTTTTGGATTTAGACAAACCTAAAGGGATTGCTGTGTTGACTAAATAATTCTCACCAAATCAGCATACCATGGTCTTGTAGAGGAACGTAACATATACAATTGCTCGTCTGAGATGTCTCTTTTACTTTTTCGGTTTGTATATCCTTTGTCCGCAGTCAGCATAAATGATCAGCTACATGATTCTCAACACCTTTTTTTTTATCTTTAATCTCAAGATTAAATTCTTGAAAGTAAGATCCACCTAATCAATCTTGGTTTGGATTCTTTTTTCTTCAAAAGATATCACAAAACTACATGGTTGGTAAAAACAACAACTTTTGTACCCAAGTAAATAAGACCTGGATTTTTCTAGAGCAAACACCACTGCAAAAAGTGTTTTTTCAGTTGTATGGTAATTACATTGTGCTTCATCTAACATGGGTTACATTGTGCTTCATCTAACATGGGGGAAACATATGCAATAACATGCAAATTCTTTTCTATTTTTTGCCAAAGTACAACCCCCACCACATAATCACTCGCATCATACATTATCTTGAAAGGTTCATCCCAATTTGATAGTTGCATGATGGGGGCAGATGTGACACGCCTTTAAAGCTCATTATGGACATCTGTACACGCTTGATCAACACATAAAATCCACTTTTTGGCTAAAAAATTACACAAGGGTGGTAGTCTTCGAGAAATCTTTGACAAAACGTCGATAAAAACCTGCATGGAAGAATAGAACAAACCTCCCTCACGTACGAGGGGTAAGACAATGATGAAATAACATCTATTTTAGCTTTATCTACCTCTAAACCACGCGAAGACAATGATGAAATAACATCTATTTTAGCTTTATCTACCTCTAAACCACGCGAAGACATGACATGCCCAAGAACTATTCCTTGTTCTATCATAAAATAACACTTTTCATAGTTCAAGACAAGGTTAGTTTCAATGCATCTTTTCAAGACTAAAGATAAATTTTCTAAACATTTATCCAAAGAATCATCATACACCGTGAAATCATCCATGAAAATCTCAATTATTCTTTCTACATAGTCAGAAAAAAATACTCATCATACATCTTTAAAAAGTTGTGGGTGCATTACATAGACCAAAATGCATTCTCCTATATGCATATGTACCAAATGGGCATGTAAAGGTAGTCTTTTCTTGATCTTCAGGAGTAATAACAATCTGATTATATCCATTATATCCATCAAGAAAGAAATAAAAATACTTACCTGCTAGGCGTTCAAGCATTTGGTCCATGAATGGTAATGAAAAGTGATCTTTGTATGTAGAAAGGTTAAGCTTTCTATAATTAACACGTATTCTCTAACCACTCAAGATACGAGTAGGAATGAGTTCATCATCCTTGTTCTTTACCAATGGGATTTTGGAATTTTTAGGCACCACATGGATTGGCGCCACCCACTTACTGTCCGTGATGGGGTAAATGACTCCCGCATATAATAGTTTTAAAATTCTAGCTTTCACTACCTCCATCATTGATGGATTCAACCTCCTTTATATTTCGCTTGTTGATCTCGCATTGTCCTCCAATAGTATGTGATGCATACACATTGAGGGGCTTATGCCCTTGATGTTGGCTAAAGTCTAACCAATGACTGTTTTGTGATCGCACAACAATTTCACAAGCTTTTTCTCTTGCACACTTGTCAAACATTTTGTTGTGATAATATGGAGTGTATTGTTGACACCAATGAATACATACTTCAAATTATCAGGAAAAGGTTTCAATTCTAACTCGGGTGACTGTAAAATTGATGGAAAAAGTTTTTTATGTGAAAGTATTAAATCAACAAAAAAATTACCAGAGGGGGCGGTTTGCAAAGCTTGCAAAGCCAAGGCTAATTCTTGCACGTTTTGGGGAGCATATATGTTCCTCTCCATCTCCTCTATTTTTGTAAAATCAATGCCATGGCTCAATGTCATGTTTAATCCGTTCTCGTAATCAAAATCACGAACTTGTTGCACACACTCATCAATTTGGTCATGGCATATGATAGAATAAACATTGTTGTAAGGATACTTCATTGGATTATGAAAGTTAAATTCAATTATTTCATCTCCTACTTCCATAGACAAATTGATACTTCCATTGGTCATGGCATATCAATTTTAGTGCTTGCAGTTTTCAAGAATGGTCTTCCAAACAAAATAGGAGTGTTGGTGTTTAAGGAATTACGTTTCATATTAAGAATATAAAAGTTGCGTGGATAACCAAACTATCAATCTTGACTAGGACATCTTCTATCACACCAAGTGGCAAGTTGCATCACAACACTAGTTTTAACAAAGGCTCAAGACTAAGAGAATCATAAATATATTTAGGCATAACACTAATGGATGCACCCAAATTATATAAAGCTCTTTTAAAGCTAGCATTACCAATATAACACATGGGATAGTAAACGCACCTGGGTCTTTTTAGGCATATTCTTTTGAACAACAATAGATACAATTTTACTTATACTTATTGTTTCATAGACTTTTAGCTTGAAAGCTCTTTTGGTAGTATACAACTCCTTCAAGAATTTGACATATTTTAATCAAAGGAATGTTGAGTTTCATTTTCTTAAAAATCTCTAAAATCTCTTTTTCTTTGTCCTCTTTCTTAGACCTAGAAGAACTCAAAGGAAATGGAGAGATTTTCCTGAAATTGAAATTCATTAAGTTAAGACTTACCTTTGGAGTATTGGTGGTTGTTTCAATTTGTGGAGGAGTAGATTGTTTCTTTTTTATACTTAGTTTTATTTCTATCTCCTCCTCTTCCTCCATCTTAATTTGTTTCGACCTTTGCTTTTCAAGTTCTTTCCCACTTCGCAGCTTAATCACACTTACATTCTCTTTAGGATTCAATGCTTCGAATGACAATTTTCCATTGATTTGTGCTGTCAATTTCTTTACACTTGAAACAATTTTCCCCCATTTACTTCTCAAAGTTGTGAATACTTGACCTTGTTTCCTATTGAAAAAACATGACATTTTTATGTAAAGTCATTATGTTAGAAGCTAAGGTTTTCATCATCTAACGAAGATCATCACTCAATGCCCCTATAAAATTGGAATTTGTAAATATAGGTGGTTGTCTTGCTTGATAATTCTGTTAAGGCTGAAATCTATGGGGATAAAATTATCTGTCTTGATTGCCTTGTTGAGGTAGGTTCCCATAACATAAGTTTAGGTGATACCTCAATCCAGGATTATACGAGTTAGAAAAGGGATTATACTTACGCTGGGGCTGGCTATTTAATGCTTCATCAACTGGATTAGCTTGTTCAATGTAATCTTCTTGCATTGTTGGGCACATATCCAAAGCATGGCCTTATAACGAGCATAAGCTACAAACTTTTACTTGTTGTACATTTTCATAAGCCAAAGAATGCATAAGAGAAGTAATATCATTAACTTTATTCTTAAGGTTAGCAATACCTACCTCATTTACTCGTTTGCTTGGGAAGTCTTCATGTGTGTTAAATTGTTTTGAGTTGGTTGCCATAATTGAGATCAATGTGCATACAGCTTCTGATGTTTTATGTATCAATGCCCCTCCACTTGTCGCATCAATGATATTGCGATCAGTAGACATCAGTCCTTCGTGGAAGTATTGAATGAGTAGTTGATCGGGTATTTGATGATGAGAACATTGAATGTACAACTGCTCAAATATTTCCCAATACTTGGAAAGTGTTTCCCGAAGAGATTGTTAAATCCTACATATTTCTTTCCTTTTATTGGCAACTCAAGAGGCCGAGAAATACTTCTGCAGGAAAATCTTCTTCATGTCATTCTAAGTTGGCGTTGTTGTTGATGTTTATGCATAATGGTTGATTCTCCATGTTGGGAACAACAAGCTCTTTGAGTGTCCATTGTCGGGCAATAACCATGGTGTTGATGCGGGCTTCCTTTCATAACCTGCGTAAAGTGTTTTCTATTTCGAGATCTACATGCACTTGTTCTTTGGTAGTAAATCAAGTTACAGACATAAATAGTCAAGAAAACTTAAATAAACTAAAACAAATCAACCACGAGAGAGATTAAAGTAGTACAAGTAAATGAAAATCCAACGCTAAAACATAAAAACCCTAGAAAACAATGGAATTTTTCCTCGAGAGGGTGGGCTCGTGGCTAAAAGCCACTAGTCCTGCTCAGAATGTCATTTTGCTTCTGGAAACGAAATGTTGAAGCCTAATTCCATAAAAAAAATTCAATTTGAACAGTATCGCAACACTGTTTTCATTTCTATTTATGTTTTTTGTTTTTTTATTCTATTTTCTTTTGAATAAAATAAATAACAATCATTGCACAAGAATTAACTAGAATCACTTCACCGGCAACGACACTAAAATTTGTTGCAATGTCGCGGTTACACAAATTAATTACCCTAGCTTAAACAAACAAGATAATATAGAGCAAGTAAGAGGTTGATCCCACGAGAAAGATCTAGTTCAAGTCTTTATACTGGATGATTCAAAGTTGGGGGGTTTTGAGATTATCAAAGCTATGCTATGGTAAACAAAATAAAACAATTAAGCTAAATTAAATAAATCCAAAACTTATCAAGAGAAAAACCTCGGTCTCAAGTAAATGTCCACCTACAAAAATCAAAATGATCACTGAAACGATACATCATTTTATATTCTGAATATTCATATTTCCTTAACATTAGTTAGTTAACTGATCCGCAATTTAACTAACCCTAAATTAAACAAACATAGTGTCTGCACTAGTAATTTAATTTAATGGCAACCATAAGAACTAGATAGGTTGATAAATCTTAAACAACATAATTGTTTGCATTAATATATTGTTGATTTAGTTTAATTTTTTCCCTAAAATTAACAACATGGATCTGCTATAATTATTAAATTTGTCGTTTCACAAGTTCAAATATCATAACTCTGGTTTTGATAGCAAACTTAGCAGTAGATTGGTTTATAATAATAAATTAGAGTTCGCTCCAACAATCAAACTAAACAATAATTGGAAATAAACATAAGAAAATATCCATACTCATCATATAAACTAAAAAGAAAAGATCGAATAGATCTCATAATTTTTAAAATCTGAAGGTTTCTGTATCCTTTCAACAAAAAAAATAACTTATCCTTGCATGTCTATTGAAAAACTAATGAATAGAACAAACGAGAGCATAATTTCGGGTATAGGAGAAAATGGTGGAGTTTTCTTCTTTTTTCTGGTCGCCTCCCCTTTTTCTTTCTCTCTTTCTTTTTATTTGATAGGAAACCCTCATTCCCACATCTGTCCAATCCATTTGTATTCTCTTAAAAAATATAAAAATAATCCTTTCCAAAGTAAATAATCTACAATTAAGTAAGTTGGATTTGTTTCTTCACAAAACCTGTCTGCTAGTAGAATTTATAGGTTGTCTTAGAAAATCATATTTCTTTCATATGAGCTCTTTGTTTGCTGAAATTTGGTAGGTTGATAGGTCTTTGAGTTAGGAATCTAACAAAATTGAGTTTGCATCAAATAGACGTCTCTAACCCAAGATATTCGAGTCAGAATGGACGATGATCAAAACTGGCAGAATACGAGACTTGACTTTGAAGGCTACGATTTCAATCCTTTTTCTTTTTTATTTTTCTTGCCATATATGTATAGAAATGAATGGATGTTAGCTTTACTGGAGTCACTTTATTTTGACCTTTGCAACTCAAGTTCTGAATAAAACATCAATCAGATATTATCAAGGCATATGGTCTGAATTTTATCTCTAATTTACTTCTTTTTGAATCTCACATCCAAAAGTATCTTCAAAACATAAAATAAATATTATCAAGGTGTTTTATATATAAAACATGAACAACATACTAAGTAAATATGGATAAAATTATCGAATAATATAATTGCAAGTTTAGATACTATATAGTAAATACTTATTTTTCGGTAACTAACTACGTGTTTCTGTCAACTTAAAGCAACCTAAGTTAGGGGGGAAGATTAAAGTCCCTGATACAAATCTCCCGATTCTAAAGTTATCTTCTCTATTTTTTTTTACTTCTGTTAATGTGGATTTGTGAATCTCCAAATTTATATGATCTAAAATCTTGTTTCAGTCTTATAATGTGTGCTGAGTTCTCTGAACTACAAGTGGTTTGCTGGTCTATGGGTGCTTGAACTGCAAGGACAATTCAATTTCAATAAGAATATAACAGCCAATTGAAGTTATGGTGTTATTCAGTTTATCTACATATGATTAGTTTACCAAATATCCTCGCAGAATTCACTAAAAGCATTAAGTGGATCTGAATCTCATAAATTTAATGGTTGAAATCTTTTGAGGAGAGAATTTTTGGAATCATATTTGGTAAGATTAGCCATTTGCCCCCTAATAATAGTAGCATTTTAGCGCAGTCGTACCTTTCCTTTAGAACACTTGAAGTGACTTGTACTGTTCATGATTACATTTGTTGGAGGTTAACTCTTACATGATAGATGATGGCCTCTATGTATTTCTTGTGAAAATGATCAGAATATTTATGCCAGCCATGACCTTGAAGGCCATGATCCTCTTTAGGCATTTTGTTAATTGTCTGTGCGGCAAACAACTGGTTAACCTGATGAGCCTTTATCCAAGGAGCTACTCATATGAGGTGCTATTCCAAGAAACTGAATTGTCATATTTCATGACATGAAAAAAATAGTCGAGGTACTAAAAACTATCTCATTCCATTACTGATGGTTGTTTCGTTCCACTCGGAGCCATTATGGTTTGCAATTTTGAGCAGTTATGTGCTCAAATAGCCTCACCGTGGGAGTCCATCTAATCCAATATTTCTTGTAATATATATAGGCTGAGCAGTTAATGATCCATAATGGGCAGTAGAAGATTGTGGCAAACTGGAAGCTGCCTAAGCATGTGATCCATTGGTGGTTAAAGGTTCTCGACTTGTTAATCATTCAACATTGAAGCCCATGCCGGGTTGCTAATATTAGGGGGAATGGTGTTGCATGGAATGTGATGAACCTCATGTTTATCATATGGAAGTAGACACCAAGGAAAAAGGCCCTTTCTACCTCATCTAACAAACAATGGCCCTTCTATATCTTGAAATACTAAGATTTAATTAACACTGAAAAAAACAAGGGGTTTGGTCACACAACCTACTTTAATCAGGGATTTGTAAAAGTAAAAGACCAGCCTCAAGGCACAAAGCAAAGGAAACAACCCTCTCCAAACCACGTAGTTTAGTAATTTCCACCTCTCATAACACGAGAATTCATTTGTTTAGCGTTCCTTTTAGGCACTACTTGTGCAGCTAAATAATGCAGCTAGGTAATGCTGTAATTGCTATCTTGCTCATATCCATAATATCTAAGTTAACAAAAGGAAATTCAATACTTTAAGGAGTTCTGAACAATCTCACAACTGCCTCATCATTATCACCGTGGCTGAAGAAAGCAATGAACCATGATCCTCGACCACAGCCCCTAGGGTGCTGGAGCATGCCGTGGAGATGTAGAGAGGGACTACATCCACCTCCAGCTCGAATGCGGTGTTGTAGAAACCATTGAGTTGATGTCTTTTTGGATGTTAATAATTGCGGTTTCTGCGGAATTAGATGCCCTTTTACTTGGCAATGTTGCCGTGAATTCTGTGTCGATACAAATCGTAGCCCGTTTAATTGTGGCAGATGCGGAAAAAGATGCCCCTGAAGGGTCCGCTGCGTTTATGGGATGTTTGGATATGCTGTTCCATTTCCTCCACGGAAACTTCCTGATCCACCTATTCCTCATCCTCCTTTTCCATTTCCTCATAGACCACCAAAGCCATGGCCGCCTCACCATCCCGGGGAAGATCGGCCATGATGTAAAGCTCCCTAGTTCAACCTCTCGTTGAATTGAACAGGAACTAAGAATAATTAATAGCATAGAATCTCTCTGTAAGGTAATCACTCCGAATTCTATTTAATAGAAAGAATAGTTTCAAAAACAAAATGTACTCTTGTTTGTTCTGTTCTCCTTTCTAAATACCCTCTACCTAAGAAATTATAATTCAATACGTAAACTAATCAAATCCTAATTTGTCTAGGAACTAACAGCTAACTAGGATAAACTCTACAGCTAATAAGTTTATAACAGGTTTTCCTTATTCCGCAAGTCTCTTATATCTGGTAAACTTTGTGGTTTAAAGTTCACCTTCCTCTGCCTTGTGATTTGCATCATTTGTTGTCTCTCTTGAAGAACTTGACTCCGGCAAGTTATGATTAACATATGCGGTAAATAATTCGGGATGTAGTTGCTGGAGCGCAGTTCCTTTGATCCAAGCTGAGTCTGAAGTGGATCGATGCTTCCAGTGGACTAAGAACTTGTAGTATCCCCCACGACGTGTAGAGACGAACTGGTGATCAATGATGGCGGCAACTTCATCTTGTGGGGCGGTGGTTGCTGGAAGTTTTGGGATGGAGGTTGGCATGCCCTTTGTCTGTGAACTTCCAGCCACATCTATTGCATCACCTTTAAATATCGTAATGTCCTCAATATTAAAAATTGGTGAAATACCGAAGTCAGAAGGTAGGTCTATAACATATGCATTGCTACCCAACTTCTTAGTAACTCGAAAGGGACCAACACGTCGTGTATGTAACTTGGTGAAACTTCCTGAAGGAAAACGTTCTGGTTTTAGATGAACAAGTACCATATCACAACTGTTAAATTGTTTGTCCTTACGTCTAGCATTTACAGAGGCTGCATATGATTCGGTACTAAGGGATAAATGTCGCCTTACCTCGGCATGAACATCTTTCATATATTCTGAAAAGTCAAGACTAGTTGCGCTTGGTCTAGGAGGTAATGGTAATGGCTGGAGGTCCAGGAGAGTATAAGGACGCTTGCCATATATTACCTCAAAAGGTGTGTGCCCTGTAGATCTATTCACAGAATTGTTGATAGTGAATTCTGTTTGTGGCAGTATAAGATCCCAGCTGGTGGTATGATCAACGATGAGGCAGCGTAGTAAATTGCCCAGGCTTCGGTTGAGTACTTGAGTTTGACCGTCAGTTTGGGGGTGGAATGTACTAGAAAACATTAATTTTGTCCCCAATTTTGTCCATAGGGTTTTCCAAAAATAACTAACAAATTTGACATCTCTATCAGATACAATAGAGAGTGGTAACCAATGCAACCGAATCACTTCTTGTAGAAATACCACAGCTACCTTTGAAGCGTCAAAGGTCTTGTTGTAGGGGATAAAGTGAGCCATTTTTTAAAATCGATCGACTACTACCATGATTGAATCATGCTGTCGAGCAGTCCTGGGTAGTCCTAGCATGAAATCCATGCTAATATGCTGCCACGACTGATCAGGAACTTGAAGGGGTGTGTAGAGTCCGGCTTGTTGTTTAGTTCCTTTGTTTTGTTGGCAGATCATACACCGATCTACCATTTTATGCACATCTTTAAGCATTCGAGGCCAATAGAACCGATTGGCATTTATGGCATAAGTCTTGTCATAGCTAAAATACCTAGCCAAGCCGCTGCCATGGAGTTCTGTTATGATGAATTCCCTGAAGGACCCCTTGGGAATGCATAGCCTAGTGCCATAAAATAAATACCCATCCCTTACAGAGTAATCACCCCCAGTTACAGTAATCCTGGACTGTAATTTATCCCATATTGTGCCAAAGTCTTCATCATCAGTATACTGGTCTGTTATCGCTGCAAGTCCAGGAGAATGGGCTGAGAAAATATGTAGCAAATGTGGTCGTCGACTTAATGCATCAACCACCTTATTCTCTATTCCAGACTTGTGCCTAATAACAAAATCAAATTGTTGCAAATAATTCATCCAGCATGAATGCCTCGTATCGAGCTTGCTTTGAGAGTTCAGGTGTTTCAAAGAGTCATGATCCGTATAAAGGATGAATTCTCTATGGATTAAGTAGGGACGTCGATGCTTAATAGTTTGAATTAATGTATAAAATTCCATGTCGTATATTGATACCTCCGCCGAGTATTATTAAGCTTCTCCCTAAAAAAGGTAATAGGATGACCGTCCTGACTTAGGACACCTCCAATTCCTATTTGTGAAGCATCACACGCTACTTCAAAGATTTTAGAGAAGTCTGGTAGCTTCAAAACTGGTGTTTGTCCCAACTTCTCCTTAACCTCCACAAAAGCTTTGTTGGTTGTGGTTGTCCAGGTGAAGATTCTGCCTTTTAAACACTCAATTATTGGGGCCATGATAGTGCTAAAATGTCAAATGAACCTTCAGTAAAATGGTGCGAGACCATGAAAGCTATGATCCTCAAACACGGTGCAAGGTGTCGGTTAATTTTGAATAGCTTGCACCTTGGTGGGATTAACTCCAATACCTTTATCAAAGATGATGAAGCCTAAGAAATAGACTTTCTTCTTCAGGAATGAACACTTGGTGTGATTAATATAGAGTTGTTATGCCTTCAAGGTAGCCAAGACATGTTCAATATGAGCTAGGTGATCCTGCAAACAGTTACTGAAGATTAAGACGTCGTCAAAATACACAACAACACATTTACCTAAGAATGGTTTGAGAATGTGAGCTGCAGCTAGAGTGAGAATGTAGAGAGAGATGCTCTTCTTCATTTTGAAATTTTTCTCCTCTAGGTGGCGCCCTGCAGCTCCTGCGTCCCGATTGACGTCTCTTTCTTCCCTGACCATTTTTGTGGCCATCTATGGCAAGCGATCAGCGTCTCTCCTCTTCGATTCAATAGATTCGAACCCATGAAGAGACTATGTGCCATCTGGCTTTGTTTGTGGCATCTGAAGCTCTCGCTGTATTCGATCCCTATTTTCTCAAGCAGTATTCAAATCTTCGGTCTAGGGTTGTGCGATCTCCCAACCCTTAAAAGTGTGCTCTGGTAGCAGCTAGTCCGGATATTGGCCTTTTGGTTGATACTCCTTCCACCCTAGTAGGCGCCTCTGCGGTGGTTCGTCCCTGGCCTCTACCATGGCGTTTGTCGCTGCTTGTATTTGCGGGATCTTTTGTCTACCCAGTCTCTCCACCAACTCAGGTACTCTCTCTGTATCAATGATTGGGCTTTTGCATCACTGGGTTCACCGATCTAGGAGTGGTAGGTATTGCCCTATCTCTCCCTTCTGTTTTCTGGTGGTGTTTGTTTGGGGGACCAGAGGTTGTTCTTCTGGTTCCAAGGCCAGTCTCCTGTGATGCTGGTCTTCTTGGCTATGTTGTGTTGCAATTTTGGATGTATTGGGTTTGTGTAGCTATCTGGTATCGGTGGCTACTTTTAGCTGCGGGGGGTGCCTCCCCGTTCTGGATGTTTGTTGTTGGGATTCTTCTTTGTGGCTAGCTAAAGTTATGCTGGCCTTGTTGTCTTGGGTCTATTGTTGTCTCCTGATACATGCAATTAGTAGCAGCTTTGATCCTCTCTGATTGCTAGAGCTGTTTGTGGTCCTTGACTGCCTGTTGCTTCTGGCTTATGATCGTTTGGCTTGTGGGCTGTTTGAAGGATCTCTCTCAGGGTTCTCTGGATTGGCTCTTCTGCCCTAGCCCTGGGTATACTTGCTTGTGCTTGTTGTTTGAGCTATCTGTCTCCTGGAGCTTTTACTTGCTTCAGTTCTGTGTTATATGTTGGCCCTCTTGGGCTGGTCTCGGTTGCTGCTCTATGCAGCCTGGATTGCTGCTATATACAGCTCTGTTTGCTGTTTGTTGTTCTGCCGCTCAAGGGACTCTGCATTTGCCTATGGGAGTGCAGGTTGCGGATGACATTCATTGCTGGAATGGTTTTGCTTATTTGGGTTTCTTTACTGGAGTGGTCTTCTTTGTTGCTGCCATATGCAGCTTGAAGTTCTCTTTGATTGCATATGCAATTGAAGATTTGCTGGAATATGTCCTTGACCTGCAGGTTCTCTGCAGATTGCTTGTGATGTGTTGATAACCCTCTTGGGGCTGGTCTTGTTATTTGCTCCAGTCTGCCTCAGTTTCTTGCGGGTTCTGGCTGGTTGGCCTGTGCCTCCTTGCTGGTAGTGGCTGGCTTGTGTGTGCATATCAAGCTAATTCAGCTGTGGGTCTTGGTCACTCTGCAGTTTAGTTTTGGCTGCCCTTTTCTTGGGCTCTTATGGAGACTGCTCCCACTATGCTCTCTTTGTTGATGCTCTGGATCCCATCAGTTTGGGTGAGGCTCTCTCCCCAATTGCTTAGGCTACTGATGTAGAGTTCTCTGTCGCAACTCTGCTAGCATGCTGGTTCGATTGAAGGATATTGAGGGATCTTTCATGCTTCAGCTCACTTCTATGTGCTAGATGGAGACTGTTTTAGTATCAACCAAGTTAATGTTGTGGTACAGACTTGGTCTTCTAGAGATGATGTGCTGCTGGTTCACTACTCTTGAGTTGCTTGGTAAAGAGCTCTGTTTGGGTGAGGGTCTCTCCCCAAATGCTTTGTCCTCTAGCCTGTTACCATTCTGGAGCAGCTGGTTCGCTTGGTTGCTGCTATATGCAGCTTGGTATGCTGTGTTTCTTGAAGTTGGTTGGACGCTTTGCTTTTTGAAGCTGGCTGGTCTAATGGGTGCTAGAGCTATTGTCTCTGGCTCATTTTTGTTGCTTGTCCTTTCGCTAGCTTTGGTTGGTGGAGGGTTGATCTTAATGGATGTTGTCCTACATGAGAGATGTAATGACAGTGTGGCTTGCTCTTGTGTGGGTCTGTTGTTGCCTTGGTTGCAGGTTTGCTGCTGCTGGGCTTTGGTTTATTGACAAGTTTGAAGCTCTTTATCTGCCAGAGGTTGATGGCAGTTGGAGCTAATGTGTAGGCCCTGTTGTATTGGGGATCAATTTAGGTGAGGCTCTCTCCCCAATGCTTTGATCTCCCCAGATGCTCAGTCCTTTCGGCATTGGTGTCTGGAAGCCATGCCTCTATAGTGCATCGTTGTTGGCCTACTGCTGCTTGGTTGCTTAGGGCTGGCCTTTGATGCTGTACTAGAATAGGCTGCTGCTGGGGTTTGTTGTTGATGTTCTGCTCCTCGGCTCAGCTGCTGCTGTAGCGTGCTGTCTGCTCGGCTGGAAGGAGTTTTGCTGCTGGTTTTTGGGTCTCCTAGCTGCTGTTTTCATTGTATGCTAGTTTGTTTTGCCTTATGGCTTTGATGCATGTTCAAGGGAGCCTGTTCCCTTTGACTCTAGGTCGATCCAGGGAGCCTGTTCCCTTTGTCTATTCAATAAGCCTATCTTGTTTTTGGTTTGTACAAGGGAGTCTGTTCCCTTTACCTCCTGTTCAGCAAGCTTGTCTCGCTTTTGATTTGGTCAAGGGATTTTGTTCCCTTTTCCTTGTATTGCTGGTCTCCAGGTCTTTTTGATCTATACAATTCTTACATTTGATAAAAAAAAAAAAGAATGGTTTGAGAATTTGCGTCATAGCACGCATGAAAATACTCAGTGCATTGGTTAATCCGAAGGGCATGACTAGCCATTCGAATAGGCCTTCCTTTGTTTTCAAGGTCGTCTTCCATTCGTCACCCGGATGGATACGAAGTTGATGATATCCACTGCGAAGATCAATCTTTGTAAACACAGAGGCGCCATTTAATAAATCCAACATGTCATCAAGTCACGGAATGGGGAATCGATATTTTATCATGATTTTGATTATTGCTCAGTTGTCTACATACATCCTCCAACTCCCATCTTTTTTTTTTTGTGTGAGTAATACTGGGATGGCGCAAGGGATAAGGCTCTCCTGGATGAATCCCCTGTCTAGTAGATGTTGAACCTATCTATTAAGTTCCTTATTCTCTACAAGACTCATCATGTAATGGGGTAGATTGGATAAGGATGATCCTGGAATGAGATCAATAGCATGTTGGACGTCCCGCATATGTGACAACTGGTGTGGCATTTCATCGGGCATGATGAATTTCTCTAGTATTGTTGTCAGCTCTTTGGGGACTAAGCCATCATCTTGTTTCACTCCCCGTCTTACTACAAATAACAGCATGTGCTCTCTGCTTAAGGTTTGGGAAAATTGGTGCATGATCAGTATTGGAATCTTTTTGCTGGTTGTTTCAAAGTTTGAAATTGGTAGTGGTACTAACACCAACTTCTTACCCTTATATTGAAAATAGTAGGTATTGGTGTAACTGTTATAGGAGACCTTCCGGTCGTAAATCCACGGTCGTCCCAATAACATTTGGCAAACAGTCATACGGATGATGCCGCACTATGCTTCATCTACATACTCATGTCCCAACGAGAATTGTACTAAACATTGATGTTTCACTGAGATTGAGTTGTTTTCATTGACCCAACTTATTCGATAAAGAGAAGGGTGTTTTTCACTCTTCAGATTCAACCGTTCTATTGCTGTTTTCGAGATGACATTCATGTCGCTGCCATTATCAATTATTACGTTCAGTGCTCTGTCCCCATGTTCTAATCGGGTGTGGAAGATATTGGTGCGCAGCCATTCGTGATTTGCATGGAGTTCTTTTTTATTTCCAGATAATACTCAACGAATAACACAGCTTGGCAGTTCCGAGGCACCCAGGTGTTCCTCCTCCTCATGTGTAGACTATGTCGCTTCTCCTTCCTTAGCTTCATTCATTATTGTCAATTCCTTTTCGCATATAAAATCAAGTTTCTTATCTCTTGTGGGACACACCACATCATAGTGTCCAAACCCCTTGCATTTGTAACACTGTGAGCCATCAGTTGCAGCTTTTTTTTTCCTGTTTTATTCTCCTAATCATGAGCCCCTTGGTTAGTCCACTGGTATTTATGGTTCTTGCTTGGAAAAGCTTGTTGTATGCCCTGTTTTTAAGTCTATTAGCATGGTTTTCTTCCCACTCATATTCTCTAGCTGCTTCTCCACACGTAATGCCAGTTGATATGCCTCTTCCACATTGATTAGTCGTGTGATCAACATTTCCTTGTATAGTTCACCACGTAATCCATTGCGATATCGAGCTAATATTTGTTGGTCTGTCTCCATAATTCAACTACGAACAGTTAATTCATGGAAACGATTTGTTTATTGGTCCACTGTTAAGGAGCCCTGCCTTAGTTGTAGCACTTCTTCAAACATCATTTGTTCATAATCAATGGGTAGGTATTTTTCCTTTAGTTGTTCTTTCATCTCTTTCCAATCTGAAACTGCTGGGCGCCGGGTACGCCTTAGTTGTTCTTCCACGCTTCCCTACCAAGCTCGTGCATGCCCCTTCAACTTTAACCTGACATATCAGGCTTTACGGTCTTCTGAAACGACGAACCAGTAGAAATAATCCTCAATGGCTGTTAACCAATCTTCAAAAGCATGCGGGTCTAGTTTGCCATAGAAGTTGGGTTCATCCTCCTTCATTCTCTTGGTGAGTTCGTTGATGGGTTGATTGTCCGGTATTTGTCTGTCACAGATACGTGGGAATTCCTCTCTGTGTTGTTGAACCCGATGGTGATGGGGTTCGAAATCTCTGACAACTTCAGCTTCCAAGTCCTCCCTACCAATCTTATGATCTCCATCCAGTGATTCCTCACGGGGTTGGCCACGTCCCCTTCTATTGGGAGATCTTACCCCCTCTCGTGCCTGTCGCTCATCCATAACATCCATTCGGTTAGAAAGTTGTTCTAACATAGTGGTGATATAGGTGATTTGCTGCTGTAATTCTGTATGTTCACGCGGGGAATTGCTAGGAGCATGGTTGTTCTACATGGTATATGATTTACCGCTTCGGGTTACAGTCATGAACAACTCTGATTCCAAATTGATGTAAAGCTCCCTAGTTCAACCTCTCGTTGAATTGAACAGGAACTAAGAATAATTAATAGCACAGAATCTCTATGTAAGGGAATCACTCCGAATTCTATTTAATAGAAAGAATAGTTTCAAAAACAAAACATACTGTTATTTATTCTGTTCTCATTTTTAAATACCCTCTAAGAAATTATAATTCAATACGTAAACTAATCAAATCCTAATTTGTCTAGGAACTAACAGTTAACTAGGATAAACTCTACAGCTAATAAGTTTATAATAGGTTTTCTTTATTCCGTAAGTCTCATATGTCTGGTAGACTTTTTGATTTAAAGTTCACCTTCCTCTGCCTCCTGATTTGCATCAGGCCACCTTCTATGAGTGAAGATCTTAATTAACTTATCTTTGTCCAACATGTTTTCTTATTAGGCATTGAAGATCTTAATTAACATATCTTTCTGTTGAACTTGCCTATTCTTTGGGGTATAATTTTGCATGCCCGTATAATCCCTTAGGTCCCGCATGTTCATGCATGTTGTGTTTTCGTTTCAAATTTTTAATGAAGGGTTAATCTCTTCTTGTTTTATATTTAAGGACGTAAATATGGGAGAGAATGTGGTAGGGTCTTGCTTTTCAGAAAGTTTAATGTCATTTAAATATTCTTGTGATACCATAGAAGTTAATTCAGTAATTGTCTTTATAATATATAACTAGTAATATATATTTACAAGGATTTTAATATAATCTGATCATGTGGTTTTCTATTGCAAGAAATACTAGTTTGGTAACCATATTTATGCGGTTTGTGATTGCATTCGTATGTTCTGCTTCTAACCAAATCACCAAAGTTTCGAGCATGCAAGCAGATCGGAGAAAATAAAAGAAAACAAAAAACGAGGAAGGATAACATTTTTTCCAAGTTTGATTTGATTAATTAAAATGCAATTCTAAATTCACTGCTAATTTTCAAATGCTAGTAAGAAGAAGTTATTTATAATTCCCAATTAAACGGGGCTAGAGTCTTGACTTTATAATATAGAAAGTTCCTTATTAAGACTACAATTGATTTTGTTTTTTCATTTAGGATGCAAAATGAGGCATCCAGATTACAAACGGATGATATTAGGGCCATGTATCCCTAAATGAACCTGGATGATATTAGGGACATGTATTTCTAAGTGGACCTTGGATAAACACTCCAAAGAGAAGTTATGATAATAATAATAAAAAAAAGTATATTGAAGCTCAAATAGGCAACTCAACCGAGCCGAGCCTCACCTCAAGCTCGGTTGGGCCACGGTCCAACCAAGCTACTTTAGCTTGGTTGGGCTGCTGAGCTACCCTTCTTTAACTCTCTCTACACTCTCTTACTTATTTTTTATCTCTCCTTTCTTTTTCTTTCTTTTCTTGGTTAGGTTCAATTGAGCTCCACGAAACTTGGTTACGTTGAGGCCTAACTGAGCTCGAGTTTCAGTCTAATTGAGCTAGCTCACCTCGGATTACTATTCATCAATAGCAATATGCATGGTATTATTCATGAATAGTATTTTTTTCACCTATATTTCTTCAGATATTTTATAGATATTTTCCAAAACTATATATTCTCAAGTTTTGAGAAAGAAAAGGAGGATTCATTAGAAACAACACCACATAAAGAACACGCATCTCTTCTCTACACACAAAAAACACATTCCATCCACTTGATTTTTTGCATGTTTGTTACTTGATCAAAAAAATCAAATATTGTCTTAAGTATTAAAGTGTGTCTTGTTCCATGAGGGACTTGTTTTGCAGGATCAACCAGGCCCAAAACTCGTTAGCCAGGGAAAGTTTATTTTTCTGTGAAGTTTTTCCACTATTTCATTAGTGGCGCTATTTGTGTGAACTTGAAAAAAAAGCTTGTTCATTCCGTTTTAACCTCTAAAAAAAATATTTCATGGCTGATAAGACTCTAGTACATTAAAGATTAACTGGTCTTTCTACAAGATTTTAGTTCCCCTAGGTATCCAAAAATTATCCCAACAAGCGCAAGTACTCAACAACGTTATTCTAGCCATACAGGAACAACTTCATTCTTTTCAGTATAGCCAATAATAAAGTCAACCCACAACTCTAGGTGTACAAAGACAACTTTAGTTTCAGGAAGAAACTGCACAAAACAACATGTCAAAAAGACTCCATACTCTAACTCTCCAAATGAGCCAACACTCCCCAGCAAATTCAAGCCATAAACGAGTCTCAATTGTGTCATTCACATGCTCCCTATCATAAAAAAACCTAGGTATGACGTGCACGAGACTGCACCAACCCCAACTCCTACACGCCATTCTTATTACGTGGAAGAGTCTCCACTTTGTCACATTGTTATACACTCACGTCACTAAGGATTGTGTCATTTTTAAAGCCAACTTAGAAAATTATGATGGTCTTATAGATCCCAAAGGGCACGTACAAAATATTATAAGCATCCTAAAGCTAGTGACAACAAAGAGTGATGACATATGCAAGATTTCCCCTACAACTTTTCTTGGATTTACTAGGGTGTGGTATTATAGCCTTAAACCTAGGTCTTCAAGAAAATTATATGAAGCTTGTCTTTTATTTTAGCACAAACTCTCTTTTTAAAAAGAGCACTACAAAGCTCTTTGTCATCACATAACGAGATGATAAAAACACAAAGGTATATCTCTAGATATTAAACAAAGAAATACTTAGAATAGAGGATCTGTTTGAACCCATCACCATTGAAGCCCTAATAATTGGAGCCTACAACTATTCATTATAGGAAAGATTATATACATTAGCTGATAAAAATCTTTTTAGCATCAAACACGTGATCAAGAGTTATATTGGGGTAGAAGAAGCTAGCATGACTAGACAAGGTTAGCCACGCTTCCACATATAAGAAGAGTCTTTACCATACCATCAATCTCCAACAAGAGCATTTATAAAAGCACCAAGAGGCACATGCATGATCTCTAACATTCATCGAGCACATGACCACACCTCTCATAATGACACATGCTTATGTGCTGGTTTCTATAAATGGAAAAGACTCCATGCAATACCTACCTCCAATGAAAAGTGGTTTTAACTCAAGAACCTCAAAAAATTGTCTCTTTTACCATGATCATGGACACGACATAAAAAAATATCATGCATTCACAAAAGAGATAGAAAGATTGATCTCCAAATGGTACCTTTAATAATTTGTGAATAAGATACAATATGAACAAACAGGAAACAACCTTAGTGATATACCATGTTAGATAAGATAAATCTTAGAAATTATATCTCCAACATCTTTTGAATTAAAAAAATAGTGCATATTCATGTCTCCAAACATGAAGGGTCTCCATGAAATTTCCATGAAGAAGTCTCTATTAATCCCTATTATATTACCAGGTCCCACGACTAATTTTCTCCAAGTCTCTGTAAGCATTTGTCTTCAAATCCTAGTTAGCATTATCTCTATGTGCATATGACCACTATCATAAGGTCCATGTGATCAATTGTCTTCAAGTTCCTAAAAGCAATTGTCTTTAAGTACCCGTGACCAACTTTCTCTAGGTCCATATGACTACTGTCTCTAAGAAGATCATGGATCTTTCTCCATTACATTGACATTTTTGTGTAAACATACATTGTAAGTATTTCCTCTTCCTCTCAAGTTGGTTAAAGTCTTTCAAACATATACATTTACAATACTTTACGGGAGAAATGATAATAAAAAAGGTATGTAGAAGCTCAGTTAAGACGCCTAACCAAGCCACACCTTAAACTTGGTTAGGCCACAATCCAACCAAGTTATTTTGGCTCGTTTGGGCCACGACCCAATCGAGCTACTCT
The DNA here is from genome assembly GCF_000002775.5 of Populus trichocarpa. Taxonomy (NCBI): domain Eukaryota; kingdom Viridiplantae; phylum Streptophyta; class Magnoliopsida; order Malpighiales; family Salicaceae; genus Populus; species Populus trichocarpa. The sequence continues at coordinate 11,144,627 of NC_037295.2, forward strand.
CCTCTCTCTCTCTCTCTCACCTCTCATTTCTCTTCTAATATGCCTATGATTTTACTCTTGTATAAGGAGGTGTACTTTAACTTTAAAGAACTTGATTCTTGTGTTCCTAGTGGTTATGTTTCTTTTTTACAACAATTTGATGTATTTCTTGATGAAATTCTAAGTGGATTGTCACCTATAAAAGGAATAGAACATTAGATTGACCTACTACTAGGTTGAGCTATTCCTAATGGACCAACGTATTATAGTAATCCTACGAAAACAAAAGAGTTTTGAAGGAAAGTGGAGGAGTTAATGTCAAAGGTGTACATTCGAGAGAGCATGAGTCCATGTGTTGTTCTTGTACTTTCAGTACCTAAGAAAGATGGCATTTTGATGGCATTTTGAGAATGTGTGTTGATTGTAGAGCAATCAATATTATAATAGGAAATTATAGACATCTTATCCCTTGATTAGATGATATGCTTGATGAATTACATGGATTTTATATGTTTTCCAAAATGAATCTTTAAAGTGGATATCCTCAAATTAGAATGAAAAAAAGTGATAAATAAAAATTGATTTTCAAACTAAATATGGTTTGTATGAGTGGTTAGTCATGCCTTTTAGACTTACTAATACACCTAGTACTTTTATGATATTGATGAACCTTATATCATGTGCATTCTTTGGTGGGTTCATAATTGTTTATTTTGATGATATATTGATTTATTGTAAAGTATTGATGAACATATAGATCATTTATGACAGATCTAAAAAGTATGACTTTTGCATGGAAAAGATTGTTTTTATTGGATATGTTGTTAGTACAAAGGTATCGAGATGGAAAGTGTTAAGCATAAGGCTATAAAAGAGTAGCCTACACCTAAGATGGTAAGTGAGTTTTCATAGATTGACTAATTTCTATAGAAGATATATGAAAGATTTTAGTACAATAGTTGCTCAATTAACTGAAATCATAAAGAAAACATTAGGTTTTAAATGGGAAATTGAATAAGAGAGCTTTTAATTTGTTAATAGAAAAGCTTGTTTTGCTTTCATTATGTGTTTTGCCCAACTTTACAAAAACTTTTAAGATTAAATGTGATACTTCATGAATATGTATTAGAGCTATTATAATGAAGGATAAATGGCTCATAATCTATTTCAGTAAAAAGCTTAATGATACAACTTTAAACTACTCAACATATGATAAAAGGTTGTATACTAGTAAAGACTTTGGAGACTGGACAACATTACCTTTAGTCTAAAAGGTTCGTGATTCATACCGATCATTAATTTTTACGACACTTGAAAAGTTAAGGTAAGTTGAATCGTAAACATACCAAATAAATGGAATTTATTGATTTATTTCCATAAGCCATCAAATACAAGCAAGATAACGAAAATATAGTTACAAAAGTATCGTCATGAAGGTATGTTCTTCTTAATAGTTTGAATGCTAGACTTTTAAAATTTGAGTATATGAAATAATTATATCATGATGATGTTGACATCAATAAAATTTATTTTCAATGTAAACTTGTGGCAACTAAAAAAAGATATGTTCAATTTTATTATTAGTCATACTTAATCTATATTCTTTTAATTAATATTTATTTTATTTGAAATAATTTTTTAAATAATTTTTTAATTTCATCACCTTTATCTATCAATTTGAATTTACATTCTTTCAATAACCTTGAAAAAGTATTAACAAATAAAAAGGTTATTCTTTATTTATCTTTTTTTTTACCAGGTCAATGAACAGTGAAGAATGGTTCCAATTTGTTTTTCATAACACCATCAAGAATTAAAGAATAATTCCCTTTCAAGAAATCCTAATTTGAACGAAGAGCATTTTCCATTAAAGAAATAAACGTACCTGAAAAGAAATCAGCTTCCACACAACGGAAACAAATTTCTATACAGACGGCTACCACTGGGCAATTAAGGCAGATTGCAATATGATAGAAGAAAAGGTGGCAGATTGATAAAAGCTTCTCTCATTTCTAATAGCAAAGGTCACTAACGACAAACACATGGATGGACTCTGGGTATTTTCGCTTACCAAAACACCCATGCCCAGACCTCTTAAGATTCTACACCATACACATAATAAACATGCAATTGCTGCTCTTTCTCCCCATTCAAACCTCCCCCCGCGGCTTAATAAAGCAGAGCCAAAACAGACACCCACAGCCCAAGCCCCAAACCAAGCCCCCCAAATCCAATCCTTCTTGCCCCTGAAAACCATACCCGAACATCGTCCACCACTGGCCCACACAACGAGCTCATATCATCACTCCTGGTATTGTAGTACACGCTATAAAATGCAATACGGGTCCTGTCGGCCTTGGCTGTGAAGTTGAGGTTAGCAACCTGGAAGGTGGAGTTGGAGTCGGGTGTGTAATGGATATTTTGGGCCTGATCACCGGCGAAGGCCATGACTGCAAGTGGCTGCTTGCATTTGTCCCCGGCATGGCCCAAGGCAAACGACATCGTGTAAGGCTTGCTGGGTGTTGTTTCAACCATCTGTGAGATTATGCCTTCCTTGCCTGAGAGCAATTCAATGGCACGCTTGCCTTGTGGAACGGAGTAATGATAAGAGTCTATGTAGCGGACAGCCCTGTATGATTCGATAATCCAACCGGGCAACGACGACGTTTCCTCATCCAGTTTGGTTGGGAGCAGGACTCCGAGTGAAACGTTATTAAACATCCAGGGGCCTTCCTCATAATCACCATTAATTACTGCATTGTCTGAGGAGAGAGAACAAACAACAATCCCTTAATTATCAATCAAGGCATCTAACATTATAATTGCCTAGGTTAACGTGCCTTGTAATAATCGCATGTAAATTCAATTTGACAAAAAGAGGGAGAACCCAAGCAAGAAATAAAAAGGCGCAAGACCCCACACATCGGATGCTCATGATCTAAATCAAAACGTCAAAAAGCATCAGCTAAACGCTGCCCCCACGTACTACTATATATAGAGGTAGGTGCAGGAAAGGGTGGGTGTCTATGGAAATTCAAAAGAGCGGGCAAAAGCAAGATTGTACCTTTGGGTCGCTCAGGAGTGAAAAGCTTTTTGATCGCAATATCATCGATAATAGGCCCACAAGTAGGGTCATCTTCCATGCCGGGATTCGAGAAAACCAGCCTCACTTTATCCTCCTGTGCCTCAAAAGCCAACGCGTATGGGTCCCACCCTTGCACATTATACAATGTCTGCAGGTCTATGGTCTGTGATGCAGGTAGCACTGACACGTTTAGAGATTCCAGCTGCGCGCACGTGCGAGCCGCACTGAACGTGACCGAGTATACAGATCCCTTCTCGACCGTCAATTCCTGGCTGATATCAGCGTCGTTCCCCAATCTTACTGCGTGTGCACCTCGTGGTACAATGAGGATCATCGCACCTTGTTTCTGTCCGGAGGATACCAGCTCTACGGTGCCGTTTGTTTTCCACCCTGGAATTTCGGTGGGCCCTTCAACCAGGGCCTCGTCTTTGGGGAAGCCAGTGATTGGTGGCGTTTCAAAATCACCGTTTGTCACCAACCCTGAAATAATAACATAACATTTACATATCGAAACAGCATCAAATTAACTTCCTTCATTTTTCAACGAAATTATTAATTAATTTTGTGCTTTTTACTTCTACTACAAGGTACGAATAGCAACGGCGACAAAGCATGGGGAGTCTGATGTAAAAGCATGGGATTATGGGTCCACGAAATTATTGGTCTATAAATATAATAAACAGTGGTAGGGCAAAGCGCGGATACATTTCAAGGTCTGGTAAAGCGTTTTTCTATGGTCAAGATACAGTCAACTCTTGGCCCACGATACAGAAGGACGTGACAAATCACAGGGTCCAACAGTGAAGATGCCGCACCAACTGTCTTACCAAACAGCAAGCACAGTAGTTAGAAGGATATAATATCAGGAGGATTTGTTTTTTTTTCTCTTTGAGCAATAAGGAAACAGCTCCTGTCAAGATATGCCCTAATCTCTGCCAGATATTATTGAGAGAACAAAAAACATCCACATGCCTCCTTTTTTTTTTTTTTTTGGGAACTGATGTCGAAGCAGCGAATAATGCTCTCCGAATTGAAGCATTCAGACCCTGTGATATCATGTACGTAAAACCAGTGACGAAACAACGATTTTAGGAATATGGACACAATATGATATTGTTTGAATACATTTTAAAAAATATTTATAGAATAACAAGAGATTTTGAGGGTACACAGTGCATGATGGATACTCTAATCTTATCGGGAGGAGCCTCAGAAATGAAAAGCGGAAAACTCATGGCCGGATAAAACAAGGAGAAATTTATTTTCGTTTTTCGGCCTTTTGTTTTTGGAATCTCAATACGCCGACAAAGTAATGATGGGATGTGAACGCTTATAACACCACATTGAATCAGATGCCGCGTGCAGCTCATGGACCCTACTACACCGTTTTGGCCCATCTTTGGTTTTGTTTTTCTACCCACCCTTCCAGCTCCCCTAGACCCTCCTAGTCTCGAGTCTCGACTACCTAAGTTTCCCCCCATGTTTACTCTCTCCCACTTTTTTCAAGGTTAGTGATTTTACCGGCGCTGGAAAATCAAAAAGACTGTAAATAAAATAAAATAGCTATAGCCCCAGCGTGCTCTACGGAAAGAACCCTTGTCGCTTTGCTAACTCATGCCAGCATGGCCATGAACTAATTTTTGGCGGCAGAATGTTCCACTCTGGTAATTTTACCCATCCATCCTACATGACGAGGAGAGAACGGGCGGCATGTATATAAACAACAATAATATTAGTATCTGGGAGCTTCCCATGTCTAGAAATTGGGTGATTTTACCCCCCCCCCCCATAATGGAGAAAGGGAGGGAAAGAAAAAGGGTTAGTGCATCCATATTGGATATACCATGGGGGAAAAATGCCAAGTGACCAAAACACATTCAAGACCTTAATATATAAGCTACTTTTCAACGGTCTATTAACCTCTATTTTATTTATAAAAAAAATGCAATTCATTCCCTTAAATATTCTTCTGTGTGTTCAAACTGAAGTTCAGAATCATTACTTTGCAAGATATGATCTATAAGTTTATTGGTCAGTTTTCTGGTAATCTCTATTCCAATTATGTCTATATAATTAGCTCCATGAACTTCCTAGCATATCTCCAGAGTGCCACAAAAATGAGCCGGCAACCTTATAACATCAAAACTTAAAATATCATGTCATGGAGACTCAAAATGTTTCCATGACTATTATACTTTCAAATGACGGGGCTATTATCCCCTGGAAAAAAAAATCTCACAAGACACTTATAAACCTTTTCTGTAAATAACTTGGTTTAGCAACTGTAACTCATCTACTCCATCGTCTCGCATATAAAAATGGTTTCAGCAATCGTCCATGAAAATGTATAACAAGCCCATGGAAGGAACAAGGTAACTGCTAGAAACTACTTCTTTGTATAGCATTGCACAAGCATGAACAAGAAAACTCTTAATCCTTCAAACATAAGGCGTAATTGCTGAAAATCCAAGCATCCCACAACTAGAATTATGTTTTAAGTCGACAAGACACCCATTGAATTATGTAGGGTAAATGTAAACCAGATCTCAAAAATAGCAATAACCCATAAAGCATATATACATATCTACCAAACAAGAAGCATCTACTAAACTACTTATAATGGAGTAAGAAAAAGGTATGCACTTGTTATTTAGGTTTGAAAGAGAAAGGAGGAGTAAGAAATGGAAAGGAAACAAGAAAGAAAACACTTACCATCTTCTCCAAGTATTGCAGAAGCAAAAAGAGCAAAGACGAGCATAAACAAAGTGAACCATTTGCTTCTTGTTGAGCTTTGAAACATCTTCTTGGCTAAGTATTCTCTCTCTCAATCCCACTTTCAGTGTATATGAGTGTGTTTGCGCGTTTGCTCTGTTTTGCAGAAGGACAGAGGCAGAGAGGGTGTCTTTATATATATCCAAGATTCCAGCTTTATCGTCTTTACTCTTTGCTCTCTCTCTCTTTATAATTTATTTTTATTTTTATTTTTATTGCCTTTAGCTCGAGTATCGATTATTTGACAAAAAGGGTCCTTTCATACTTGAAGATTGTTAATTTTAACAACAGTCCGTGTTTTAAGAATCGTGGTCCGCCGTAAGACTGTACTTCGACGGTGTTTAATGCCTCGTGACTTAATTTATTGGTAAGTAAAATAAAAAGAAATTCGATGTCCGTTTTCTATTGGACCCCCCCTTTCCTCTTCGAGGATTAGCCATTGTTTTATTTGCTCTTTGTTTTTGAAAAAATATTAGGAAGAAATTGTACAGATTAATATATTCTTAGCGACCAATAAGTAAAGTATGTGTGATCTTTTTTTTACAATTTATTGGACTTGGACCGATACCTTTGAGAACTCATTAAATTATTTAGAATGCAACAATTTAATATAAATGATACTTTATTATAAAGAAATTAATATCGATTGAATGATTTAAAAATATTCATTACCGTAAAAATAACAGAAATTACTATTTCTAACCATATATAAATACTATATAGTACATTCCAATCCCAATTGTAATGTGGAGAGGATGCTTTCTCCCGACAACAATCTTATCATTAAATTTGATCGAGGCACATACACTCATATGCATTCCCTTATTCCAGGGGCACTGCTTTAAAAAGTTGGTGCAAAATGCAAATTTATTGAAAGGCATCCCTAAAAATCTATTATTTGCAAATAGATATTAAATGCCATTACCTCAAAATATCCCACTCCCTTAAAAATTCTTTATTTATTTATTTATTATTTCTGATGAGCCCTAGCACTTGGCAGAGGATGATAACCCAAAGACAATAAAAAAAGAAACAAAAAAAGAAACGAGGGGAGATAGAAGACGATGCTTATATTTCTAATTCAGTAGCAAATGTTCCTCCCTGCGACTTCCTCAGATCACAACAGTACATCAACCCACACTAATAATCCAGCATATGTCATGTGACTGCGGCAAGGTAACTTTGTATGTATGTTTTTCTTATAAATATATTAAAATAATATTTTTTTTATTATTTTTAATATTAATAAATCAAAATGATCAGAAAATATTAAAAAATTAATTTAAACAAAAAAAAAACAACTAAATTTTGGTCTATCTTCGTTTGGATTGCACTTCCAAATAAGAATCAAGAATAGAAAAAAGATTGTCGATTTTATATTGTCTAAATGGGTGAACATATTAAACACTGGACAAGTTGTTACATCTACGCTACTACCGACAGACATGAAGGTGAGTAATATTTCGTTTCCAAATCTAATCCACAAGAAGTGATTTTGTGGCTCTTGAGATAAGTTATTCACTTATTGACATTCTCTATTTTTCTTATGTTTCTCTTGCTATTTCGATATAAAATTTTCAAAAAAAAAAACTTTGATTTTTAGACCAAATTTTAATTTTATATGTTTTGGATTCTTTTATGTCTGTTTTAATTAAGACAACTTTGAATTTTAAAGTTAGATGTTAAATTTAATGTTGATGATTTGAACTTCAAACACTATTCTTACAACTCCAGACTTATAGTTCCAGACTTATAATAATGTATTAAAACTTTTATGATCTTTTAATATGCAAAAAGCAAAATAAAACTTGCGGAATAATTAAATAATCTAAATGTAAAAGATAACTTAACATCTTAGGATTAAGGAACTTACATTCATTTGATGATTCTTTAATTGATTACAAGGTACACTGGAATTCCTTAACAAGAAAAACATTATATATATATATATATATTGGTATATCTAGTTTTTTGGTAATGGAGACTACAAGCCGACTATTATAAGCCTATTGATTATCGTTTACAAACTATCACCCTACAAGCTATTTACCTACAAGTTATATGCATCTTGATTGTTGCCTATGAGATTACAAGTCTACTGGTAAACAAGTTTTGAAGATCATGAGAACTTGATTCAATTGCGTAGCAACTGTTGTTGTTGATTAATTGAGTTGTTGTTGTTGTTTCTTCCTGCAACTTTGGTTTACATAGATAACCTCATGTTAACCACCCCCTCTGTCCATTACTCCTCACCTTCAGGATGCACAATTGAAATTATCCATCTCTATTATCTCATATGTTTTAGTCAGTTTATTTTACAAGTTTGGATTACATTTTTTTCATAGTTTATCTTTTCTTTCTTCTAATCCAAACTTCATAACTTTTATATATAATATTCACATGCTTCAACCTATAACCAAGTCTTGTATTTTATTTAGGCCCAAACATATTTTAATATGGCAACACCTATTAAGTCTAGCCCACTATTTTATCTTTCTTAGCTTTTGACTTAAATTACTTCTTTTACTAATTTATTGTGTAACACTTAGTCCCTCTTAAACAACTCATTAATAACTTATTTTTCTTCTCAAAATATAAATTAATAGGAAGTGAAATCAATTCATTACTAGTTAATCTTCCCAAGATAATTTCAAATTTCAAGCTATACCCACCAATTTTACATGATAATTTGAATTTTTAAACCTTTCATCTTTTACTCTACTAAAAGTCTCTTACCCCCCCCCCCTTTTTGTCTCCAACTATTTACATAGTCTATGGGTGGAAGGAAGTACTTACATCTAATCTCGTTCTTAGAGCATGTTGTATGCTTGCCCAGAGACGAGAGGTGAACCTAGGATCCTAATCTGAGACAGTGGATGTTGGAATCCCATGAAGTTGTATAACTTCATTCACATAAATTATGGCTAGTTTGTCCACCGAATATGTAATTTTTACTACTAGAAATAAAGTAGATTTAGTTAAGCGATCTATAATAACTCATATTACATCATTCCTTTTTTCCCCTCTAGGTAGGCCTGACACGAAATACATGGTGATCATCTCCCACTTCCATTCAGGAATTAGCAAGGGTTGCAATGGCCCTATTGGCTTCTGGTGCTCCACTTTAACTTGTTGGAAAATACCACACTTCACCACATAATTAGCTACTTCCTTTTTTATGTCGGTCCCTTAATAGTATTATTTCTTATCCTAGTACATTTTAGTACTACTGAGATGTATTGTGAATTTAAACTCGGGTGCCTCTTGCAAGATCTTCTAGTTAATAATTTTATTTTTAGGCATATACATATGTCGTCCTAATATTAACACTCCATCATTTGCAATCCGAAAAGGGGTTTCAATTTTGGTATTTACTCTATTTCTCACTTTTGACACTTTATCATCTCCTTGTTGTGCTTGTAATATTTGTTCTCGATACATCGGTTGTACTTTTAGTTGTGCTACTAATATTTCTTCTAAACTCATGCTCAACAGGGCCCCCAATCTTCATAGCTTTGTTGGTGTTCGTTCATCCCATACTGGTGGTTTACTTAGAGTCACTTTGTTTTTGTAACTAAGAACGTTGGCTACCATATTCACCTTTTCAGGATGGTATTCTATAGTATAATCATTGTCTTTGATGAGTTCTATCCATATTCTCTGTCACATATTTAATTCTTTTTATGACATTAGATATTTCAAATTTTTATGATATGTGAAGATTTGGACTCAGAATCCATAGAGATAGTGTCTTCATGCTCACAAGGCAAATACCACAACTGCTAGTTCTAAATCATGTACTAGGTAAATGACCTCATGAGTCTTTAATTGTCTCAATTCATAAGCAATTACCTTTTTGTGTTGCATCAAAACACACTCAAGCCCCTTCCTTGAGACATCATTATAAACCATAAAACCTTCGGTTCTTGATGGAAGTGTCAGCACAGAAGTAGTAGTAAGTCTCTTTTTTAGTTCTTGGAAGCTTCCTTCACACTCCTTTGACCATTCTTATTTTATATCCTTCCTCATTAAGTGTGTCAAAAGGGTTCAATGAAAACCTTTTAATGAATATTTTATAATACCAAAAAAGTTTTAGAAAGATATAAATTTTAGTTATTGTAGTTGGCCTTTTCCATTTTAGGACTGCTTCAACTTTCTAAAGATCCACAAAAATGCCTTTAGAAGAAATGACATGTCCTAGAAATGTTAATTTTTCCATCCAGAAATCACGTTTTTTCAATTTAGCATATAGTTAATGACTCCTCAAAGTCTGCAGTACCTATCTCAATTGTCATTCATGCTCTTTAAAGGAATTAGAATATACTAAAATGTCGTTTATAAATACCAAAACAAATTTATCTAGGTAAGGCTGGAAAACTCGGTTTATCAAATCCATAAAAAGTGCCAGATCATTTGTCAACCCAAATGGTAACACTAAAAATTTATAGTGTCTGTATCGAGTTCCAAAAGCAGTCTTTGGTACATCTTGCTTTTTAATCTTCATATTGTAATACCTTGATCTTAAACCGATCTTCAAAAACACCCTGACTCCTTTTAATTGGTCAAATAAGTCATCTATTTATGGTAGCAGATACTTATTCTTCATTGTTACTTTATTTAACTGACGATAATCTATACAAAACCTGTGGGTGCCATCCTTTTTTTTCACAAATAATATAGGTGCTCCCTAAGGCGTTTCACTAGGTCGTATAAACCTCTTATCTAGTAATTCTTGTAGCTAGATTTTTAATTCATCCAATTCTACCAAAGCCATTATATATAGTGGTTGTGCTATCAGGGGAACTTTTGGGAAGGTATTGATAGAAACTTTGACCTCCTGTTCGAGGATAACTAAGGTGGTTCTTCTGGTAATACATCAAAAAATTCCTTTACAATTGAAATATCAACTAACTTTATTTCATTTTTGTCAAAATTTAACATATAAGAAAGGTATCATGTACATCCCTTCCTCAACAACTTCTTAGCAGTCATAACTGAAATCATATTGGTTAAGATAATAGTTCCTTTTCCTTTAAAGGTTATTCTTTTACCCTCTAACCCTTGAACAATTACAATCTTTGCAAAGCAATCTATCTAAGCTTTGTGTTTACTTAGCCAATCTATGCCTAGAATTATATTAAAGTCATTAAATTCTAAAGGTATCAAATCTACCTCTAACTCATACCTATTGAGGCTAAGTTTTACACTCACATACACAATATTTGTTTCTACAACATCACCTAAAGGTGTTCCAATTATAAACCCCTTTTCCACCTTTTTTATTTCTTTTCCCATATTGGATACAACTCTAGTAGATATAAATAAGTGAGTGGCACCCAGATCAAACAAAGCATGTATCTTTAAATTATTCATTTATAGCATACATGTCACTCCATCAGATGTTGCTCTAATGCCTTCCTATGTCATACGTGTCCTCAGCTGTCCTCGATTAGGATTTGCCCCTGACTATGTTGATTTTGTTGGCCTGTTCACTATGATGGATTGCTGGTAACTCTAACTTGGTTGCTTCACATTTTGTATTTGTCCAGAGATTTTATGAGGGCACTCTTTTTTGAAGTGTTCTTTTCAGGTTATAATCAGATTAGAATGGCAAAAAAAGATAAAGAGAAAACCATCTTTTTCATGTCGTGGGGAACCTTTTGTTATAAAATGATGTCATTCGATATAAGAAATGTTAGTGCCATGTATCAAAGAGAAATTGTCACTTTGTTCCACTATATGATGCACCGAGAAGTGGAAGTCTACGTAGATGATATGCTTGCCATATCAAAGAAAGAAGAAAATTACGAGCATGTATTGAGGAAATTGTTTAAGAGGCAATGAAGACACCAATTAAGATAGAATTCTGCAAAATGCTTGTTCGGGGTTAGAGCTGGAAAGCTGTTGGGTTTTGTAGTAAGCAGCCGAGAAATAGAAGCTGATATAGATAAAGCAAAAGCTATCTAGGATATAACGACGCCTAAAATAGAGAAAGAAGTAACATGCAAGCCAATTTTCTATTTACTCAGAAAGAAAAATGCAGGGTATGGAACAATGATTGCCAGAAAGCCTTTGATAAGATAATAAGGTATTTTGCAAAACCCGTCATTGATAATGCCTACTACACTAGAAAGACCCTTGATCCTATATTTGACAATGATAGAAACAACCATGGATGCATGTTGGGATAGTGCGATGAGTCAGGGAAGAAAGAACTAGTTATCTCCTACTTAAGAAAAAGTTCAATGACTGTAAATCCCGGTATATAATAATTGAAAGGCCATAATGTGTCTTGGTGTGAAGTGCAAAAAAGCTATAGTAGTATATGCTATACTACACAACCTAGTTGATCTAAAACTAGATCCACTCAAGTACATTTGTGAAAAGCCTTACTTGTCAAGTAGGATAACAATGTAGCAAGTGTTGACAGATATGACATTGTTTTTATGACAAGAAAGGTTGTAAAGGGAGTGCAATTACCAACCATCTAGCAGATCATGCTGTAGAAGATTACGAGCCATTAAATTTTGACCTTCCTGATGAGGATGTACTAATAGTTGAGGATACCAATGAGATGAATGATAAGTGGACCTTGTATTTTGATAGAGCAGTGAATGTATCAGGAAATAGGGTTGGAGCAATGATAATTTCCTCATAAAAGAAGTAATACCCTATTTCGGTAAGGTTGTAATTTGAATGTGAATGTATAAGGAAATAGGTTGGAGCAGTGATAATTTCCTCATAAAAGAAGTAATACCCTATTTCGGTAAGGTTGCAATTTGAATGTATGAATAATATGACCAAGTATGAAGCTTGTATCATCAATCTGGAAGTTTCTTTAGAGCTTAAAGTTAGGAAGCTTAAGGTTTGTGGGATTCCCTGCTAATCATCTTCCAGGTAAAAGCGAAGTGGCAAACCAATGACGAGAAGTTGGATCCATATAAGAATTATCTCTTGAGATTAGCTAATAAATTTGAAAAAATAAAATTCACTCATATGAGCAGAGATAAGAATCAATTTGCTGATGCCTTGACCACCCTAACTTTGATGACAAATGTTATTGGAAGCAGGATCTAACCAATAAACATTAAAGTCATAAATCTCCAAGCTCATTGTTGCACAATTGAATAATCACAAGACAATAAATGATGGTACAATAACATCAAGAGGTTTATCCAACATCGGAAATACCCTCAGGAGGCTTCCAAGATAGATGAAAAGACTTTGAGGAGAATGACCATGGATTTTTACTTGGATGGCGAAATCCTATATAAAAGGTCATTTGACGAAACTCTACTAAGGTGTCTGAATGAGAAAGAGGTTGAGCAAGCATTAAAAAAAATCCACGAGGGAATTTGTGCCACTTATGCCAATATATATACACAATGACAAGGAAAATGCAAAGATCTGGATACTTCTAGTTGACCATCAAAAGGGATTATGTAGACTATGTAAGATAATACCATAAATGTCAGATATATGGTAATAAGATAAATCCACCTCTGGCATCGCTATTCAATATGACCTCACCTTGACCTTTTGATATGTAAGGGTTGGATGTCACAAAACCAATCAATTTAAAGGCTAGCAATGGGCATAGGTTTATTTTGATGGCCATCAACTACTTTACTAAATGGGTAAGGCCAACTCTTATGCACATGTGACACGAAAAGTAGTTAAGAGGTTCATTAAGAAATATCTGATTTGTCTTTATAGCTTACCAACAATATTGATAACCAATAATGCTCAGATTTTCAATGGGAAGCTGATTACTAAGCTTTGAACTAAGTGGAAGATTAAACACCTCAATTCTTCTCCTTACAAACCGAAAATGAATGGAGCTGTCAAGGCAGCTAACAAGAATATAAAAAAGATAATCCAAAAGATGGTGGTCACCTAAAGGATTGGAATGAGATGTTTCTGTATGCACTTCACGCATACCGCACCACAACTAGAACTTCTACGGGTGCAACCTCTTATTCATTGGTATATAGGATGGAAGCAGAGATTCCATTATTAAAGGGTGCAGAACTGGACGAATCAGAATGGGAAAAGTTGAGATTTAAGTAGTTAAATTTGATCAATGAAAAGAAATTGACAACTATTTTTCACCACCAGTTATACCAAAGTAGAATGACTAAGGCATATAACAAGAAGGTCAAGTCAAGAGTGTTTAAAGAAGAAGACCTGTTTTATTTTGTTAGCTACAACCCAAGGCTTGTTTGGGCTTAATTAATACTTTGTTTTCAGTTAGGATCCAAGGCTTGTTTGGATTAAGTTATGGGCTTTTCAGTTTAGGGTTTTGGGTTAGCTTTGAGTGGACCTCATTTAAGTCTACATAAGGGGTCCATTAGGGTTAACTTTTCAAGAACTATTTAAACTCATGTAAGCCAAAATTTCGGCATCTTTGATGATAATTACTTCTGAATTTTTCAGTTTTAACGTGTGAGAGTGATTCTTGCATTCTTCAGTTCTTGAACGAACTGAATCTGACTTATTGAAGATTAACTGGCTTCGTGGCGTCATTCTACTCAATCCAATAGTGTTGGTGCCTTGGGGCAGGTTTTCATTGTGTCACACTCCTATCAGACCTATTTCAGCTTTCTGGGATTAGATCTCAATCTTGATTGTGGGTTGTGTGACCACGTGATCACGAGGTTCGTATTAGTTGGTATCAGAGCTAGGCTCCGAAACAAGGTCATATCCTTCTGTTATTTTCATTTTTTTTAGTGTTCCTTTAAGTTTTTTTGTGTTTGCGTCCATCTTCTTGTTCTTCGTGTCTACATCATCTAAGAAAAAAAAAAGGGTTATATTTCATCTTGTTACTGTCTCTAATCATATCAGTATATTAAAAAGAAAGAGAGATATGGATTAGTTGAAATTTGAAGGATCATTCAATTTTTGCCGTAGAAACACAACTCTTGGTGACCCATAAGCAAACCACCTTGGAATCAATTGAAACTTCATATTCAGTCTATTGGGGGTGAGATCGCATCATATGTCAAATTTAGGCTTATTATGATATTGTTTGCTTGAGGTTTTAATTCGAGGCTCAATTCTGCTGTAAAAACACTACTCTTTGTGAACCATAAGCAAACCACCTCAGAATCAATTGAAACTTAATATTCAATCTAATTGGGGTGAGATCATCATATGTCAAATTTGGGCTTATTCTGATATTGTTTGCTTGAGGTTTTAATTCAAGGCTCAATTCTGCCGCAGAAACACTACTCTTTGTGAACCATAAGCAAAACACCTTAGAATAAATTGAAACTTCATATTTTGTGTCTAGGGGATGAGATCGCACGATATATTAAATTTGAGCTTATTTTGATATCGGCTTCTGGAGGTTTTAATTGGGGGTTCAATTCTGCCGCAAACTGATCATACAAGGGATTTGGGTACCTAGACATAAAATAACGACATATAAATTTATTTTTGTTGTTTTTTTAGTATTATAATACTAAATATTGAATTTGAGGTTATTTCGAGATCGTTTGGTCTGGGTTTCAATTCTGTTACGTAAAAATTGCGTAATAGGTTAGATTTGCGTCAAGTTTCAAAACGTGATCCTTACTGTTTAGTTTTGTCCAAATCTTTTTGTTTCTATTATATTTGGGTTATCTAGGAGTCAAGTAACTGTTTTCGCTAATATTCGCTTCTGTTTTATTTCGTGTCTTCGTTTCGTCCACAATTCGTACGAATTTGCATTGCTGTTCGCAAAATCATAATCGTAGTTTTGTTTTGCTTTGTTTTCAGTATATTTATTGATTCTTGAGTCTAAAAATTATAATTAGAGTGCACTGCGAAGGCTACTGACTTTGATTTGTTGATTTCAGTTCCTAAAGAACCAAAAGAAAGCAAGTTGTGAAATAAAAGGCGTAGTGAGCTTATTAGAGTGAAAAGCCTTGATTTTTTTTGTGTGATACACAAGAGGTGTGAGGATATATTTTTTGCTACTAACCAAATTTTGTAGATTCAAAGAATGTCTGAAAACAACGAATCAACTACACAAAACGCTGACATAGCTTTCCAATTGCGAGCCATAGGCCAACAACTTGAGTTGTTGTCTAGAACGTACAAGGATCTGAAAGATGAGGTGAATTCAATAAAGCAACAGAATAGTGGGGCTGATCGCCGAGGAAATACAGTCCGTATGGCCGTACGGAATGTCAGATCTAATTTTGAAGAGTTTGTTGACGAAAACACAGATGCGGGTGAAGATGACTATGATTTTGCATCTGCTGGCCAAGGAATCAGGTCTGGACTAAACGGGGCTAAGAGGAATGTGAATTTCCGTGGCATGGGCCCTTATGAAGTATGGATGGGGACTTGGACACCATTAAACTGAAAATTCCTAACTTTCAAAGTAAAAAGATCCCGAGGCTTATTTGGAGTGGGAGAAAAAGGTAGATTGGGTTTTTGATTACCATAGCTATTCTGAACAAAAAAAGGTGAAATTGGTGATAAATGAGTTTATGGAGTATGCATTGATTTGGTGGGATCAAATTGTATTCAGTAGGAGGAGGAATGAGGAACAACCCGTTCAGACTTGGGGGGAGATGAAAGTCTTAATGAGGAGACGATTTATGCCAAACCACTATTACAGAGACTTATATCTGAAGCTCCAAGGTCTGAATTAAGGTTATAAGACAGTAGATGAATATCACAAAGAGATGGAGCTAGCAATGATTCAGGCCAATGTTGTTGAGGATAAAGAAGCCACCATGACTAGATTTCTTAATGGGTTGAATCGAGACATTGCCAATGTGGTTGAGCTAGAGCACTATGTGGAGCTAGAGGACATGATTCACATGGCTACGAAGGTGGAGAGACAACTTCGGAAGGGACATGCTCGGCCAGCGTTTAATTCGGGCTCTTCATCATCTTGGAAGCCGAATCTAAAGAGAGAGGGTACTATCCAGCCAAGATCCTTTGTTCCTTCTAGAACTGAACCACCAAAGGCTAAAGTTGATGTTCCTACTCATGCCAAAGATAAATCTGAAACTCAACCTAAACGTACCCGTGATGTTAAATGTTTCAAGTGTCAAGGACATGGACATTATGCTTCAGAGTGTCCAAACAAAAGAATCATGATGATTAGAGATAATGGTGATATGAAATCTGAAAGTGACAGATCTGATTGTGAAGGCATGCCACCATTGGAGGATAGTGATGGGGATGAGTTAGCATTACCAGTTGGGGAGTCCTTGGTTATAAGACGAACACTTCAGGTTCAGGTAAAGGAAGATGAAATTAATCAACAAAGAAAGAACATCTTCCATACGCGTTGTTATGTACAAAGCAAGGTGTGTGGTTTAATTATAGATAGTGGAAGTTGTGTTAATGTTTGTAGTACCACCCTTGTTAGTAAACTGAATTTGTGTACTATTAAGCATGCTAAACCATTTAGATTGCAATGGCTGAATGATAGTGGTGAAGTGAAAGTGACTAAACAGGTTGTGGTTCCATTTTCGATTGGGAAATATGTTGATGAAGTTCTGTGCGACGTGGTACCAATGCAAGCAAGTCACATCTTGTTGGGGAGACCATGGCAATATGATAGGAAGACAATTCATGATGGGGTTAAAAATAGGTATACCATTGTAAAAGATGGTAAAACCATCACTCTTGTACCTCTTACACCCAAACAGGTGTATGATGATCAAATAAAGCTAAAAAGTGAGCATGAGGCGATGGGGAGAGAAAATCAAGGTGAGGAACAAGGGGAAAGAAGACCATCAGATTCGACTAGAACTCAAACCACTATAACCCATTCGGCCACCCATCCAAACACAAACAAATATTTAGCCAACACTCCAAACAAATCAAACCATTCGACCACAACTCAAAAACACCCAAATCTGGCCAAGAGTGGAGGTAAGACAAGAGGAGTGAAGAAAGTCAATAAAGGTGATGAGAATTGTGTGGAAAAACTAAAGAAACAACCCAATTTTTATGCTACAGAGGGTGAGGTCAGATCTGTATTTTTCACTAACAAGCCAATGATTTACTTGTGTACAAAGAGGCTTACTTTAATACTAATGATCTTGATCATATTGTGCCTAGTGTTGCTGTTGCTTTGTTGCAGGAGTTTGATGATGTGTTCCCCGACGATACTCCTAGCGGATTACCACCATTGAGGGGGATAGAGCATCAGATTGATTTCGTACCCGGAGCTTCAATTCCTAACCGACCAGCCTATAGAAGCAATCCCGAGGAGATGAAGGAGCTTCAAAGGCAAGTTGATGAGCTGATGGAAAAGGGCTAGATTCGTGAGAGTATGAGCCCGTGTGCTGTACCCGTGCTACTTGTGCCTAAGAAGGATGGAACATGGAGGATGTGTGTTGATTGCCGAGCCATCAACAACATAACGGTAAAGTATAGACACCCCATTCCTAGGCTTGATGACATGTTAGATGAGTTACATGGATCCTGTATTTTCTCTAAAATTGACTTGAAAAGTGGGTACCATCAAATTAGAATGAAAGAAGGTGATGAGTGGAAAACAACATTTAAGACTAAACATGGTTTGTATGAATGGTTAGTAATGCCGTTTGGACTTACAAATGCACCTAGTATGTTTATGCATTTAATGAATCATGTGTTGTGTGCATTCATAGGTAAGTTTGTGGTTGTGTATTTTAATGGCATTCTAATCTATAGCAAGAACTTAACTGAGCATCTTGATCATTTGCGTAATGTACTTAGTGTGTTGCGTAGTAAGAAATTGTATGCTAATCTTAAAAAGTGTGCCTTTTGCATGGAGAAAATTGTGTTTTTTGGCTATGTTGTAACTGCACAGGGTATCGAGATGGATGAGGAGAAAGTTAAGGCCATCCGGGATTGGCCTACACCCAAATCGGTAAGTGAGGTGAGTTTTCATGGGTTAGCTAGTTTTTATAGGCGTTTTGTGAAAGATTTTAGTACAATAGTTGCACCCTTGAATGAAGTTGTTAAAAAGTCAGTTGGGTTTAAACAAGGGGAAGAACAAGAATTGGCTTTTGTTCTTTTAAAAGATAAATTATGTTCTGCACCTGTTTTGGCTTTACCTGACTTTACGAAAGCATTTGAAATAGAATGTGATGTATCTGGAATGAGAATATGTGCTGTTTTGATGCAGGATCGGAGACCTAATGCATATTTTAGTGAGAAGTCAAATGGAGCGACCTTGAACTATCCCACTTATGACAAAGAACTCTATGCATTGATAAGAGCACTTGAGACATGACAACATTACTTATGGTCAAAAGAGTTCGTAATCCATTCGGATTATGAGTCCTTGAAACATCTGAAAGGACAAGGTAAGTTGAATAGGAGGCATGCAAAATGGGTTGAATTCATTGAAACTTTTCCTTACGTAATCAAGTATAAGCAAGGCAAAGAGAACATCGTAGCTGATGCACTTTCACGTAGGTATGTTCTTTTACACACAATGAATACTAGATTGCTAGGCTTTGAATATGTGAAGGAATTGTATGATAATGATTCTGACTTTGCCGAGATTTATAATGCATGTGGACATTTGGCTTTTGGTAAGTTTTATTTGATGTGTTGCTACCCAATTTTTGACCCATGTTTTGATAAATTTTCAGAAAAATTCAAAAATAGCGAAAAACATTGAAAATCCAAAAAAATACATTTTTAATACATTTGCATCGTTTTTTAGCATTTTTAGCATCGTCTCAAAAGAATTTAAATTTTCAAAGATATTTGGAACGCGTTCAACTTTTCACGCGTCATTTTTAAAATCATTGATTTCCCGCATTGAGTCGATGTTGATATTTGCTCGCTTTCAAAAATACAAAAAAAAATAAGAAAAATCAAAATTTACAAAAAAAGAGGAAAAGAGAAGGAAAGGAAAAGTTGAGGGACTAGTTTGAAAACCTAGCAAAACTTTTCCTATAAATACCATGCTACACTGAATTTTCAAAGAAAGGGGGGTAATTTTGAAACATTAGAGAAAAAACCACAAAAAACCCTAAACCACAAAAAACCCTAAAAACCTAACTCTTTCTGCCTACTCACCCAAGCAGCCGCCGTTCCCCGGGGTCCTTGGCTTTTGCTCTCCCAGAACCAGAGAGCCAAGGACCCCCCGCCATTTGAAATCAGCCCTTCTCCCCCTTTGGCCGCTCATCCTTTGGAAACCAGAGCTCCCCTTCTCCTCTCACGGCCCCCAAAAACATTTTGTCCTTCTCACAGCCGACCCCAACAGCCCCATCGCCGGCCTCCCCCGACTATCCCCTACAGACCCGAACCAGAACCTCCACATCCACCGACAGTACCACCCCCCGGTTCTCTCTTCGCCCTCACAAAGCAGCCTCCCTTTTCCCTCTCCATCGCCTTCCCCTTTCAGTTCCTTTTCTCAGCCGACCCATCGGTTTTCCCAAACCAGAGAGCCTTCACGCTCCCCTTCGACATCAGCGCCGTCCACAAACCGGCCACCAGCAACAACCCTTCTCCAGCATTTCTTTCCCACAGCAGCTGACCACCACACCGACACCCACCGATCTGTCCATTCCTCCGCCTCAACACCGCCAGCAACCTCTCACATTCTCGCAGCAGCTCCAGCGGCCACAGGCTGCAGCAGCAAAGCCAATTAAAGCCGACGATCAGACCACTTCGTTCTCCTCCATCTCCACCGAACCGGACACCAGCAGCTGCACAGCCGTCGACCGAAGCACATCCACACTGCCGGCCGTTTGAAACAGGGAACAAAGGGGAAACGAAAAGAAACTGAGCTGCGAAGAGAGATGCAGATCTGCGGAACAAAAGAGAAAAACACAACTAAAATCAACTGTTGTTGTGCGTTGTTTCCCTTGTTGCAGGTGTCGGTGACCTTCACCGCCGGAGGAGGAAGACAGGGAAGAAGAAGACGTTCCCGATCCACTGGTTTTCGGTCTTCATCGGCGGCGGCGCGTGAACCCACGCGCCTCCAGTGGCGGAGGCGCGTGGAGCAACGCGCCACTACTGTTCAGACGACACCAAGGCTGTGCAGCACTGTTCCCGAGGATTTCTCTGTTTTTTTTGTTGTAACTTTCAGATGATGTGTATATTTAGATATTATTGTATTTGATTTATTTTGAATTTTTGTTATTTGTTTTACATGTAAAAATTGTGTATGTAAAAAACAAAAAAGAAAAGGAAAGGAAAAGAGAAAGAAAATATAGTGAAAGTGTATAGGTGTGTTTGTATTTGTTTTATGGATGTTTTATTTTTATTTAAGATAAAATTGTAAAGATTAAAGAAGAATTTAATATTTTGATTGGATCACGGTCAAGAATTATTAACTTATACGTAAGTTGTATTTCTAATATCCGATGAAAAGACAATTATTAAAACTTCTTTAACACATCAAAGTCACGAAGCAGCTTACCTCAGGTAGGGTGCGTTAGGGGTGCTAATACCTTCCCTAACCACAACCAGTCCCTTACCCGCGAATCTCTGATAAGACCAGTACATCCGGTTTCCTAGTAGCCCGCAATTAATTACTAGGTGGCGACTCCAACGAACCAATCAAATCAACAAAAAGATAAAATCGCCAGCCGATGCCGCGCGGATTTTTTCTGACGTGCGACATGATGGATGGTTATTTGTTCAAAAAGAATAGATTGTGTGTTCATGCTAGTTCTTTGCGTGAATTGCTTGTTCGTGAAGTACATGGGGGTTGTTTAATGGGTCATCACTTTGGGGTTGCGAAAACGTTGGATGTATTGCATGAGCATTTTTATTGGCCAAAGATGAAAAGAGATGTACAACGAATTTGTGAACAGTGCATTGCTTGTAGAAAGGCAAAATCTAGAGTACAACCACATGGACTATATATACCATTACCTGTGCCTATTGAACCTTGGGTAGATATCTCTATGGACTTTATTTAAGGTTTACCTAGGTCAAAGAAAGGTAGAGACTCTATTTTTGTTGTGATTGATAGGTTTTCTAAAATGGCGCATTTCATTGCATGCAATAAAACGGATGATGCATCTCATATTGCAGACTTGTTTTTTAGGGAGACTGTACGTTTGCATGGCATTCCTAAGAGTATAGTGTCAGATCGTGATGTTAAGTTCCTTAGCTACTTTTGGAAGACCTTATGGGGAAAGTTGAGAACTAAACTCTTATTTTCGACAATATGTCATCCTCAAACAGATGGACAAACTGAGGTAGTGAATAGAACATTATCCCAACTTTTGCGTGCTATAATTCAAAAGAATTTAAAGAGTTGGGAAGAATGTTTGCCTTTTATTGAGTTTGCTTATAATAGAACTGTGCATTCGACCACTGGTTTTTTTCCATTTGAAATTGTTTATGGTTTTAATCCACTGACTCCTATAGACTTAATTCCTTTGCCTTTTGAAGAAAAGGTAAGTTTAGATGGTGAAAAGAAGGCAAAGATGGTGAGACAACTCCATGAGGGAGTTCGACTGCAAATAGAGAAAAAGAACAGACTTTATGCTTCTAAAGCAAATAAGGGACGTAAACTGGTTATTTTCCAACCCGGTGATTGGGTTTGGGTGCACATGCGTAAGGAACGATTTCC
Source organism: Populus trichocarpa (assembly GCF_000002775.5). Classification (NCBI taxonomy): domain Eukaryota; kingdom Viridiplantae; phylum Streptophyta; class Magnoliopsida; order Malpighiales; family Salicaceae; genus Populus; species Populus trichocarpa. The sequence continues at coordinate 11,167,003 of NC_037295.2, forward strand.
TAACCAAAGGAAATCAAAATTACAACCTCGTGGTGATGGTCCATTTCAGGTTTTAGAGAGAATCAATGACAACACATACAAAATTGACCTTCCAGGTGAGTATGGTGTTAGTGCTACCTTTAATGTTGCTGATTTTACGTTGTTTGACACAGATTTTGATTCGAGGTCGAATCCTTTTGAGGAGAGAGGGGATGATGTGGACCAGCCCAGAAACACCAGTAAAGACCCATTACATGTTCCAAATGGTCCAATGACTCGGTCCAAGACAAAGGCATTGAAAGAGGCATTGAATGCATTGGTTTTGAATGTTTCAACCAAGTCAGAATTGAAAGGTCCATTAGAGTTTCAAGAGGAGACCCTAGTACATCTTATCCATGTGCAAGAGGGGTCCAACACAACCTTATTTGGGCCATGAGGTGAGGACAACAAAGGAAACAAAAGAATCCTTCTACAACTTTGAAACAACATGGGTGGCTACCTTTTCCTTTTGTTTCTAGGATTAAGGGGCTGCATGGAAGGCTATAAATAAGTCTTGAATCAGTTCTATAATATTTTACTTCCTTCTCTTCTTCTCATGACAGAACATAGATTTAATATTATGGCTTTGTTTTATTTTGTTAGCTACAACCCAAGGCTTGTTTGGGCTTAATTAATACTTTGTTTTCAGTTAGGATCCAAGGCTTGTTTGGATTAAGTTATGGGCTTTTCAGTTTAGGATTTTGGGTCAGTTTTGAGTGGACCTCATTTAAGTCCACACAAGGGGTCCATTAGGGTTAACTTTTCAAGAACTATTTAAACTCATGTAAGCCAAAATTTCGGCAGCTTTGATGATAATTACTTCTGAATTTTTCAGTTTTAACGTGTGAGAGTGATTCTTGCATTCTTCAGTTCTTGAACGAACTGAATCTGACTTATCGAAGATTAACTGGCTTCGTGGCGTCATTCTACTCAATCCAATAATGTTGGTGCTTTGGGGCAAGTTTTCATTGTGTCACACTCCTATCAGACCTATTTCGGCTTTCTGAGGATCAGATCTCAATCTTGATTGTGGGTTGCGTGACCACGTGATCATGAGGTTCGTATCACAAAGGTTTTTGGAAAAATTAAAGTTTTAGTACAAAAATAGAAGTCAAATTGATTTTTGTTTTAATAAATAAGTTTTGAGAATTTAAATAACCTCTTAAAAAGTGACTATAATTAAAAACCTGAAAAACAAATTAGATAATACAAGATATTTTTTAAAATAATAATAACGAAAACCTTTCTCATGTTCAAAATGATATTTGTTACTTGTTATATAGTTATTAAGCTCACGTACAAAGCAACAAAAGCTTTCGAATTTGATACTGGTTTATTTTCCAAAGTTACAAATATGAGTCTTCTATTATTCCTGGCTAGGACGATTTCTGTGAATTCTGTTGGCTGCCCCACTTAGTTTTTTTTTCCTCTCCTCTGATCGGCAAGTGTTGAAGAGTTCATCAACATTTTCTGCTCTATGTCTTCTCTCCAACTCCCTGTCAGATGCTGTCATCACGACATTCTTCCACTTCGTGTTTAGATATCTCCGTCAACCAAGATTTTTCTTTCTCATCAATTAATGCAGTTTCCAAGTTTGCGAAACCTTCTGCATCTAGTTAAGTGTCTGGCCAAACATCGTACTCCAAAAGCTGCTTTGGCTAATTTGGTGGTTCATCTCTATGTTGTTGATTGCCTGCTTCAATTTGTCCTTTGGTTGCTCTTCCAGGATGTCTATTTCTGTCATTTAATTGTTGGATTTCTTGCTTTCTACAACAAATTATCCAGCTTGATGCGTGGCTCTCCAACTGGTTCTCTTAGAATTCTTTGCAGTTTTGTTTGGATACCTCTTGCTGGTTTCTTTTTAACCCCTTCCTTTCTAGTCATAATACTATCTTGAGGTATTGTTGTATTTGTAATAGAGGGCTGCCATGATTTTCAATCTCATCTTGGTGTGTTCTGATTTTCTAGCTAGAGCTTTTGGAGTGTTGCTTTTGGGTTTTTCCTAGTAGCTGCCAGGAGTGCTGATTGATGTTGTTGTTTGTTCTATTTGTAATTAGCTTTAATAATTATTTTAGTATAATTCTTATTGCCATATTTGCTGAGTTATGAGCCTGTGGTTCTTTGTGCCTTGACAACCATTTTCTTATGAGCTATTAATTTTCTTCAACTTCCACCTTTTTGTTTCGTACCCTCGTCTATTTTGGGTCCTCTATTTCTGCAGGACTTCTTCTGGGTTCCTTCCCCCCCTTGTGTCTTCTCTCCTCAAGTGCTTTCTAGGTGTTTTAACCCTACGATCTCTTTCTTTTTAAAAAATGCGTGTTATTCTTCTTCATATGTTTTGTCTCTTTTTCTTTCCTTTCATTCTCACAGCCACCATTAACGACCATATGTATTAATTTTTGGCGAATTGAAACCATGGTCCAAATTCATCTCAGCATGCCTGCATTTTATTCTTTGTGGCCCTGATTGTGGCTTGGGGGATTGTTGCTTGGTGGTAATAGTCAGTCGATTAGCTTTCATACATTTTCTTAAAGAATTTAAATAATTACATAAGATGTTAAGATTCATGGTTCAAGAGTATGTAGAGGTGGAGAGTGAAAGATAACATCTGGTCCTGGTTTATAAACTTCCTTTGCACTGTCATGTAGACTTCATGATTGTATACTGCACCATTGGTTTATTGTTTTGAGATTAGAGCATTATCTATTGTAGATTATATGTTTTAATTAAGCTTTGCGCCAGAAATATTGGTCTTTTTAAAACAACGTTCATCATTTATTGAAAGCAACATCACTCTAAGTTAATACCAGGAACAGTAATGCTACTGATACCATAAGTTTTTCCTTGTACTTTACTGGCGCATAAGTGGCATGCCAATAGCATGATGATGACAAAAAATGTTAAGTTTCTATAGCATTGTTCTTGAATGAATTCTTGAGTCTTATTTACGTGGCTATTTTGTTGTCACAAGGATATCGATGTGACCACCATTTCAATAGTGAAAATAGTTGATCTTTTGATTCTTCATCTAAAGTTCTTAACTTGACCTTCGGATATCAGATGGGATTCACAAATCTGCAGGATAAGTTTTCCACAAAGATTGTAAAGCTGCACAGAAACTGTCTACAACTAACTGTAACTGCTATAACCAATGCTATAACCAATTGCAATAGTTATAACTAACTTATATGCTATAACTAACTTTAACCGCAACTGTTACAACTAACTTAACTGCCAACCATGGTTGCAGACTTTAACTCCATCGTCTGCAGCTTTTACTCCATCGTCTGAAGATTTTAACTCCATTGCATCAATAGCATTCTGTATATTCCAACATCCCCCTTCAAGATGAGAATGAATATTCATCATTCCCATCTTGCTGAGAAGATAATGAAAGTTGAGACAACCGAGAGGTTTGGTGAGAATATCAGCCAATTGAAATCTAGAAGGAATGCAAATGATTTTAATCAAACCCTCATGCAATCTATCTAGAGATGACAATCTAGTTGTATATGTTTAGTTTTTTCATGTTGTACTGGATTGGAGGCAATTTCTGAAGCAGGTTTGCTGTTAGTATACAACAATGCCACCTGAGAGTGTGGTACCTGGAAATCATCCAACAAATAAACTAACCATTGAAGCTCACACGTGATAGTGGCTAAAGCTCTATACTCAGCTTCTGCTGAGGACCTACTGACAGTAGATTGCTTCTTTGATTTCCAGGAAATTAGCGAATCCCCAAGAAAAACTGAAAAATCAGTGACACTATGCAACCACCCTAATCACTATCAGAATATGCCTTTAAATGCAAATTAGAATCAGCCTTGAGAAATAATCCTTGGCCTGGGGTGGTCTTAAGATATTGAAGAACTCTCTCTGCCGCTTGTAAGTGCATTGCACGAGGATTGGACATAAATTGGCCGAGAGCTTGGACTGCATATGATAAATCTGGTCGTGTGATTGTGAGATAAAGAAGTTTGCCAACAAGTCTTCGATAGGATGCAGGGTCAGATAATAAACGACTAGGATCATCAATAGTGAGTTTCAAAGTTGAATCCATAGGAGAACTAACGGGTTTAGCACTAGAAAAACCATTGTTTGTCAACACATCTAAAGCATGCTTTCTTTGGCAAAGAACAATACCTTTAGCAAATCTAGCTACTTCAATGCCTAGAAAGTGTTTCAATTCTCCCAAATCTTTTACAGGAAAGGATGCAAGAAGAAACTGTTTCACAACAGTTATTTATGCAAGAGCAGTGGAAGCGATGATCACATCATCAACATATATTAACAACACCATAAAGCTGGTTGGAGTTCGTCTGATGAAAAGGCTGGAATTTGACTTGGCCTATCTGAAACCAAAGTGCAGTAAAGAGGAAGACAACTTAGAGAACCATTGTCTGGAGGCTTGTTTTAGACCATATAAGCTTTTTTTGAGTTTACAAACCCGAGAGTCATTTGGATTAGAAAAGCCTAGTGGCAATTGCATGTATACTTCCTTATTCAAGTCTTCATGCAAAAAGGCATTATCAACGTCAAGTTGATGTAAATGCCATTATTTAACAACAACAATAGTAAGAAGAACTCTAACTGTTGTTATTTTGGCAACAAGAGAATAGGTATAAAAAAAATCAATTCCCTCTTGTTGAGTATAGCCCTTAGCCACTAATCTGGCTTTGTACCTCTTAACATTGCCATCGGCCTGAAATTTCACTTTGTATACCCACTTACAACCAGTAGCAGATTTATTCTGAGGTAAAATTACCAGATCCCAAGTTTGGTTTTTCTCAAGAGCTTTAATTTCATTTGTTCTAAGGAATTGAGCTGGCTTGTTTGTAAGTCTTTGGTTCAAAAATAGATGAAATAGCAAAATTGTAGGCTTTTTGTTTAAGAGACAATATGGAATCAGACAAGAAAGAGAATATAGAGTAGGGCGTACCAGAGGAAGAGCAGCTAGAAGATGCTGGATTTGCTGAAGGAATCTGGGTTATAGTACCACAATAATATTACTCTAAGTAATTAGGTAAATGTTTAGTTCTTTCATACCTTCTAAGAGTAAGAGCATCATTATTGTTAGAAGAAGAACGTGCAAGAGCAAAATTTGCTAAAGGTAAATTTGTAGGAGGAACAGAGTTTTGAGAAACAGATTTTGCTAGGATATAAGAGATGGAATCATAGGTTTGAGGAAAATCTGGAACACAAAAGGTGTGTGAATTGTGTCTGGAAGAGATGGGAAAGTAGATTTATAAAAAACTACATTTCAAGAGACAAAGGTTTTGAGAGTTGATAAGTCAAGGACTTTGTACCCTTTGATGTGTGGAGGATAACCAAGAAAAATGCATTTCGTGGCTCGTGGCTGAAATTTTCCTCGGTTGCTTGTGATTGTGCTAACAAAGCATAAACAACCAAAAACTTTGAAATAGTTGTAGGTTGGTGGTTTCTGAAACAAAAGGTGATGTGGTGTTTGATTGTTGAGAATGGATGAAGGAGTGCGATTTATCAGATGAGTGGCTGTGAGAATGCAATCTGTACAGTAGGGTAAAAGAAGTTTGGACTAAAACATGAGAGATCTGGCTACATTTAATAGGTGTTGATGTTTTCTCTCAACCCTTCCATTTTGTTCAGTTGTTTCGACACAAGATAATTGATGAATGATGCCATGCTCTTGATAAAAAAACAAGCATGTTAAACTCTTGTCCATTATCTAATCTGAGAGTTTGAATATTAATGTTGAAATGAGTATTAACATAAGCTAAAAAGTTGGTAAGAATGGCTCTAGTTTCTGATTTAGATTTCATTAAAAAACACCAGGTGAATTTGGTGTAATCATCAACAATGGTAAGGAAGAATCTATAACCAGAGTAAAAAGGAACATAAAAAGGTCCCCAAATATCAATGTGAACCAATTGAAAGGGTTGATTGGATTTATTAGTTGACAGAGGAAAAGACAACCTGTTTTGCTTGGCTAAAGGACAAATCTCATAGATAAAGTTGTTAGTAGTCGTTACAGAAGAATCAGAACTACTTAGGAGATTAATTTTTGATGTTGGAATATGGCCTAAACAAAAATGCCAAAGATTGGAGGCAACGATACATGATTTGACTAAAGAACTAAAAGGCAAGCCAATAGAGCTGGGAGGGATTTCAGTATCAGATTGAGCAAAAGGTTTGTGAAGATGGTATAGGCTAGATTGAACTTTAACAAGCCCAATCATCCTCCTTTTGCTTAGATCCTGCAAGATACATTTTGTTTGAAGAAAAAATAATCCAATAGAATTATCAGTAGTTAATCTTGAGACAGAAACAAGATTGACAGTGAAGGATAGAACATAAAGAGCATTGTGTAAAATGAAAATTTAACAGTTCCAGTAAAAACAATTGGAACCGTTTGACCATTTGGTAATGAACCTTGGAAGGAGTTCTAGGCAAAACAATTGAATAAAAAAGAAGAGGGCTACAGATCATATGATATGTTGCTCCTGCATTAAGAATCTAAGTGAATTGATTTTGTGATGAAGAAATGGTGTGACAAGAAAAGGACATACCTGATGCAGATGCAACATTAGCAGTAGAGTTTAAGTTTTAGTGGGAAATGCTATTCGCAAGAGTGAATAGATTTTGGTTTTGCTCTTGAGAGAAAACAATGTTGGGAGTGCCAGAATTTTGCTCCAAAACAACAATATTATTTGTAGTGGATATCCTTCGAAAATTCTTGCCAATAGTCGGTGTAGAAACAAATCTTTTTCCTCTTGGCCCCTTCCATCCAGGAGGGTATCCAATAAGCTGAAAACATTTATCAACAAGATGTCCTGAATAACCACAATGAGAGCAGATTGCATCAACCTTTCCTTTCTGTTTAGTAAATCAATTGGCGTATGTTGAACCTGGTCTAAAGGATTGATTCATAGATTGTTCAGCAACCATTGCTTGTGAATTAATAGAGAAGTCAACTACATTTGTCAAAGACCTCTAACTCTCTTCTTGCAAAAGTAAAGAAAAAACTCTACCCATAGATGGTAAAGGAGATTGAAACAACAGTTGACTCCTAACTGCAGAATAGGAATCATGAAGACCCATAAGAAATTTCATAACATAATTTGATTGTTGTCGATCTGTTAGATGTTTCAAAATATTACATGAGCAAAGATCAAGATTTCCACGTTTACAACTGGGAATTGGACGATAATTGATGTATTTATCCCACAAAGCCTTGAATTCACTGAAATACTTGGTGATAGATTTGGAGTTCTGAGAAATAGAACTTAAAGATTTCTCTAAAGAGAAAACCTTTGGTCCATCACTTCTAAGATATATAATTCTCAGTTCTTCCCAAATATCGAAAGCTGGTGTGAAGTAAAGAAGACTGCTACGGATATCCTTGGCAATGGAATTTATTAGCCAAGATAGAACAAGATTGTTAGATCTTAGCCAGACAACACGAAGTGATTGGTCAATGGTGATAGGCTGGGCTAGAGAACCATCAACAAAGGCAATTTTATTCTTTACTATTAAAGCAATTGACATGGATCAACTCCATGCAATGTAATTTTCACCGGTGAAGATCTTAGAGACTAGAAGAGCACCAAGATTATCAGAAGGATGCAAGTTGTAGCAGCTGGATGAATCGTTAGAAGGATTCTGAGTTGAGGCATTGGATGGATCATTATGTACTGTAGAAGCATTATCCTCTAGGTGATTAGACATTTGTGAAGTTTTGGAAAGATCAAGAAAATGGTGAAAAGAAATGTGTAGACATATATCTAATTATCGGAAATGTGCTCTGATACCATGTAAAGCTGCACAAAAACTGTTTGTGCAAAAAAGAAATGTGGAGCTTAAAAGAAGAAAAATAAGTTTTGCTTAGAAAAGGAATTCTCCTCTCTTTTGATATATTTTGTATTTGTATCTTTACAGGATGGTGCGAGTGTGTGTATATATATATATATATATATATATAGACTTTGATCTGCTACAACTAACTGTAACTTCTATAACTAACTACAACAGTTATAACTAACTTATATGCTATAACTAACTTTAACTACAACTGTTACAACTAACTTAACTGCTAACCATGGCTGCCAACTTTAACTCCATCGTCTGCAGATTTTAACTCCATTGTATCAATAACATTCTGTATATTCCAACAAAGATCATCTCCAGCCAAATTTCAATAAGCTTGCGTGATACAATGACAGTTGAGTGTTACAGGTTGTTCTAATCATTAGTCATGGATTTGCTACAATTAGGTTACATAAATAGTTTTATGGGATATTTATGAATTGATGGGACATGAAAAGGTTTAGAGTGATCGGCTTGACAAAAGAAAACTCATTGACTTTATATCTAATTATTTGTGATCATAGATTTCGTATGTTAATTTTTGTACAGGTTAGCTTGTTGTAACCAATTAAGATCTAGAAGACCTTCAAATTAGAAACATAGGGTTTTCTTTTTATTTTTGGATTTCATAGTTTATTTAGGATTTTTATTATATTTTTTTTTTCAAATTTCTTAGTTGGTTTAGGTTTATTTAGGTAGTGTTTGGTTGCTGTTCGGGACATAAAAAATAAAGATATTAAGGATAGAGGAGACAAGGATAAGATTATGTTTGATATTAATATACATGAAAAGTGAGTATCTCTATATCTTTTTTTATTGATAGGGGAAAAGTCAAAATACAATATGAAAAGTCTATTTTACCTTTAACTTATATATTATAAAAATAAATAAATAATTTTTTTTATATTGAGTATTGAAATTAATAATAATATAACAACTTTAATTGTAAGAACCAAATCAGCTTGCCAAGTTGAGCTGAGACCCAGTTGATCTAGTGCTTGGACTGGTTTGGGTTTAGGAGAAAATAGAGGAAAATTAACCCAACTTGCTCAGTTAAAAACCCGAGTCATTGACCCGTGATTCGGCCAACCCATGGTAAAACACTAGTAAAAAAATCATTGAATATTTAAAAAAATTAGAACGATGTCATTTTGATCATTTTTTTTCCAGTTAACCTGAGTCAAAGGTTGGTTAAAGTTGACCTTTTCACTCCATGACCCGGGTTTTGCCTTAGATGATTTTAAAACTATAATAATAATCATTTTTTTTATCGAATGTAAGAAATATATAGATCAAAATGAACAAGGCTGGAAAACCAGCCAGTCATATATAGAGGCATGTACAAACCAAAAAAACATTATAGGGAATAGGCTCCCAATATGAACAACTTGAACCAAATTACATGGAGAGTAGCAAGCTACACAAAAAAAAATCAAAAGTATAGCAGCGGTTAGCGCAATCCTGCCGGTGTTAGAGATGACCAACCAAAAGGATCTCGAAAGCATGGAACAACAGCTCTATGAGGAGAAACCGGCAGCAAAGGATGACTGCCAACTGCATCAATTAGCAACAACAGGGCTCACAACAACAAGAACAAACTGACAGCCCTAACAAAACTAGAAATCAAAATGCAGAAACCCAGCATTGCATGAGAGCACAAACCAATAGTCGCAAACCTAAGCTTACATTCAGAAGGAAGTGGTTACTTTCATGAAAGTGGAAGACTGTGAAGAACAAGACTTGAAATCTCTGAAATATAACATCAATCCCCAATCTCTTCTCTCAAAAACCTGTTTATTTCATTCCTTCCAAATAAGATATACTGTTATGCCTAATGAGACCCGCCACATTCTAGCTTCAAGATTGTTCCGATTAAAGTTATCCCTCTTATAACACTGCTTAAAGTCCTCATGTGCCAGCTAATCCATAACCACAATTTAATCTTCCCCCACAAACAGGAAATCCAAACACATTAAAAAAATAGATGGTTGTGAGACTCTGTCTCCTGCCTATAGAACACACAAGAAGGATAAGTGGGGATGAATTGTAGCCGACCTCTTGTACGAAGCTTCCCCATCACTACTAGCCATAAAATGAAGTTGTATTTCGGTAGTGACCAATGCTCCCCAACCACTCTAGCCCAGGAGACTGGAGAACCGGAAGGATGAAAGAATTCATAAGCTTTTGGTAAGAAAAGTTCTACCTTATTTTCCTAACTTTTCATCAAGGCAATACCTGCAGCTTGACTCCCATATGATTCTAGAATCAGGTCTCTTATCGAGACAATGGAGTTTCACAGGGGAGATGAAGTATGATAGGCAACTGCATTCCAAATAGAGCTGGTACTCAAGTAGAAATGGTGCACCCAGCGAATCCAGATGGAATCAGTTTTGAGATGAATATTCCATAACTGCTTGGCTAAGAAACCTTTATTTCAAGCTTGAACATCAAAAAGACCTAGACCCCTTTCTTCCTTAGGCATACAAACATTCTTCCAAGCAACTAATGCAGAGGTACTCTTCTGGATGTCACCTGTCTATAAAAAATTCCTGCAAATACTAGTGATTTGTCTGATAACAATCTTCGGCAAGGAAAAAATGTTCAGCCAGAATTGCACCTTTCCATAAAGAACTGATCGTGAAAGCTCTAGCCTCCCAGCATATGTGAGATGCTTGCCAAGCCAACCCTAGAATGAAGATTCTAGCTTGTGCAGGAGGGGGGAGAACTGACTAGCGAGGAGCCTGTGCGGGCTTAGAGGGACTCTAAGGTAAGTGAAAGGAAAATTCCCTTCCTTGAAACCCGTATCATAAAGAATAACTTGCTTCAAGCTATCACTAACCCCTTTGAAGAAAATTGAGGATTTGCTAGCATTAATAGCCAGACCAGAGGTCTGACCGAAGATGTCAAGCTGGTGAAACATAGTATGAATTGAGATTCTATCCCCATGAGACAGTACTAATACATCATCCGCAAAAACAAGATGATTGATGCTATGAGGCCCACATTTTGGATGATAACGGAATCTAGGCTGTCGAGAGGCTACCTTGAGCATCCTGGAGAAATATTCCATGCAGCAAATAAATAAATAGGGGGACAAAGGGTCACCTTGCCTCACACCACATTTCCAAGGAAAGAAACCATGCAAGTCACCATTGACAGCAACAGAGAAGGAGGTTGTGGAGACATAATGCAGGATAATATTGACACGACCAAAGAGTTGTTGTCCTTTCACAAGTGTAGGAGTGTCGAAGTAATAAATAACCCGGAAAGACTGGGGTTGAACCATAGGGAGGTTAACTGTATAAACTACAAATAAAAAAATAGATAATAACAGAAAAGGAGTTGAAGAGAGCTTTGAGATGTGATATTGATATAAGGATTAAACAAGAATAAAATAATTGTCAAGGTTAGAGGATCCACTAATGGTATTTCGAACAAGTATAATATTAACTCTTATTACTCAACTGGAAACCATACACAAAGAAGGTTCCAATCGGATTATAAATTGTTAACATGATTACATTAGTTATCTTATTCGAGTAATGCTAATACTTGTAAATGTTGTCAGGTATTCATGATTATAACTTATATTAACAACAAATCAAGTTTCTTTCATAGCACAGGTGTCGGATATACCATACGGTTGGGCTATGAAAGTGCCAAGTATTTGTTGTACCAAGGGTTATACAATATAAATCTAGATTAACTATTTAACAAGCAAAGTATTAAAAGTGAACAAGATAACAAATACAAAACATGTTAGTATCAAACATTAAAGTCCATATTGAGAATAAAATATCCACCTTTTCTTTTCCATAACCTATCTTCACATTTCTTCATCCTAACCACATATTAGAATTACATCATATTCCAACCCGAAACCCTCGAAAATGAGGGTGTCGTAACCTAATTTTAAGTTCCCTCAAAATTATCTTTTCTTTTATACAAAAACAAAAAATAAAATACAGGATAACAAGCAACTTAGTTAGCAAAAATAAGTTGAAAATGGATCTACATGCATAAATGAGAGATGAAATGACTGAATTGGATCTTTGACAATATTGGAAACTCAATTACACCCTTTAAAGATCTAAATATGAAAGACAACATAAATTCAAGGTTAATTTAAGTGAATATTGGATGAATTTACATAAAAAATTAAGTCTGAGGACTTAATAAGATTTTTAATAGGCTGATTTGATTTAATCATGGGCCTAATTAAAATTTTAATTAAGAATATAAATTAGTTTATACAGACGACATGTGATACAGTTCAACCATGGATTTCTTATGAAAGGCCTTCAATTTTATGTTTGGGCTTGATGGGGAGGCCATTGGACCAAGATTGTGTTTTTCCTTAGAATTTAGCTTATGTTCCATTTGACCATGATGGGTTTTTGGCATGGGATAGTTTTAGCCTGCTTTGTTTTGTGCATAATGATGAGTTTGGTTCAATCTCTTTGATGGTTCATTCGACCAAATCAGGTCAGTCCATGTATGGGCCTGATTTTGACATCAAAGTAAAATTATTGGGAGCTTGTATCAGGTTTGATTTAGGTTATATTAATGAGTATGTGTTTGGGCCACATGGGGTCGAAAGTTGGCTCGAGTTAATTAAGATGTTGAGATCTCATTTTTATAAGGATCGATAAAATATTCTCCAAAAATTAAAAAGGAAATCCATTTCTTGTTGTCCTTATTATTTAGGAGAATATTTAGCAACAAAGGGGCTATAAGATTTGAATCCTAAACTTAGAAGGATTATTTAATGTTAAAGATTTGATTCTCCTAATTAAGGAAGGAAAGTGGAGAGCGACTACAAGGGAAATTAATTTCTAAGATTATTTTTCATGTACTGAAAGGGAATACTAGTCCTATAAGCTAAGAAGACTTCAACAATTACATTCCTATTCAGATCCAATTTCCTAGCATCTAAAGGATTTTAAAAGTTGGCTAAGCAATCTTAAAGTATCCAGGAATGTGGACATCGACCAAAGGTCATTTAAACTACGGAATTAAGATATTTTATCTTGTTTTTCTTTCTATTATATGTGGCATCAAAAAGCTATTGTCCAAACTTGTTTTCATTTTGATTTCTATATTTGAGCTTAATTAATACTTTGGATTTCATCTAAGATCTCAGTCTTGTTTAGATCAGGGTTTGGGCTAAGTAAAGGTTTTGAGTCAGTTTTTATAAATTGGTTAATTCAACCCATAAAGGTAAATCCATTATGGTTAATTTCTCAGAACTACTTAAACACATGTAAAGCCTAATTTCAGTACATTTGATGAATAATACTTCTGAACTTTTTAGTTTTAACATGTGAGAGAGATTTTTCCATTCTTTGGTTCTTCAATGAACTAAATCTAACATATCAAAGATTAACTGACTTCGTGGCGTCATTCAACTTCATTGTAATAATATTGGTACCTTGGGACAAGTTTCCATTGTGTCACACTCCTAATAGACCTTTTTTTGGCTTTTCGAGATCAGATCTCAATCTTGATTATGAGTTTCGAGAACAGGTCATATACTTCTAAAATTTTCATTTTCCAAGTGTCCGTTAAGTTATTGTAGCGATCGCGTTAATCTTCTTCTTCATAATGTCTGCAGCATACTGGTAAAAAAATTAAATTAATATTTTGTTTTGTTACTTTCTCTAAACATATCAGTAGCATAAAAGTAAAAAAAGAAAAAAGAAAGACATTATTCAAAACTTGTTGCAATTTTGCTGTAGAAACACAACTTATAGATAACCCTAAGCAAACCATCTCAAAACTAATTGAAATTTCATATACTGCATACTAGGGCTGAAATCACTCTATATATTAAAGTTGGGTAGATATTGTTTTCTTGAGGATTCAATTCGAGGTTTAATTTTGCTGCAAATTGATCCTACATGATTTTTGATACCTAGGCATAAGAAAATGACCTATAAACTGAGATCTAAAGTTTTTTGGGTATTAGGATACTACGTATTCAATTTTAGATCATTCCAATATCATTAGGTCTTAGTTTCAATTCTAGTAATTTAAAATTACATAATAGGTCAGATTTGCATCAAGTGTTAAAACATGTATGTCTATTATTTGTTTTAGCCAAATTAGTCTTATATATATTAGCTGTTACGTAATGGTTACAAAAACATCAAACAGCTCTCATCATTGATCATCATCCTCAATCAAAATTTATAAGGGATATTGATAACAGAAAGGATTTTGGAAATTCTTCCTAGATCTATTGTACTGGAAGAGGAAGAGCCTTCTGAGAATCTGGAACTTGTAGAGTGTCGATGGAAAGACAATTTGACTTTGCTATCTGTGTACTGGGTAATGTTTTTAATTTGGATATTGGGTTGAGGTGGTTGAGGTAATTTTGGTAGGGCTGCACCTTCGTGGATCCATATATATATACATGGGGGTTATTTAGGAGTCAAATAAGTGTTTTTATTAATTTTCACTTATGTTTTATTTTACGTCTTCGTTTCATCTTCAATTCATACGAATTTGCATTGCTACTTGCGAAATTGTAATCGTAGTTTCATTTTGCTTGTTTTTAATATATTTATTGATTCTTAAGTCTATATTCATAATTGGATTGCATTGCAAAAGCCTCTTACCTTGATGGGTTGAGTTGAATTAAGTCTTTCGGTATTAAAAAAAAGGTGTCATATATTCAGCATAGGAGAGGGAACAAAGGAGGATTCTAGAGAAAGAATGGAAAAAACTAAGGCGTGTTGTAGGGGTTTTAGAACGAGAAGTTGATAAGTGTAAAAGACTATTCTATGACCTTTAAACTTTGATGGAAAATGAGGAACAACACCGCGAGCATGAAAAACAAAAGTGGGCAATCTTGGTTATTATTCAAAAGTATATGCATAAGTGGTTAGCAGGACATACTTATTTGAAATCCTTATCACCTACTATATTCATACAGTGTTGTTGGAGGCAAGTGTTAGCAAGAAGGGAATTTTGAAGGCTTAAACAACAGGCCTATGGAACAACCATTATTCATATTAAAGATTATAAGATGAATCTTCTTGAAGAGAGAGGGAATAATACGGTTCAACCATGGATTTTATGTCTGGGTTTGATTGGGAGGCCATTCGGCCAAGATTGTGTTTTTCCTTGAAATTTAGCTTATGTTCCATGTGGTCATGATAGGTGTTTAGCATGGGATAGTTTGAGCCAGCATTGGTTTGTGCATGATGATAGGTTCGGTCCAATCTCTTTAATAGTTCATTCAACCAAATTAGGTTAGCCCATGTATAGATTTGATTTGGGTAGTAAAGTAGGCTTGTTGGGAGCTCGTATCATGTTTGATTTGGGTTATATTAATGAATATGGGTTTGGGCCACATGAGATCCAAAATTGGCTTAAGCTAATTAAGATGTTGAGATCCTTTTCTTACAAGGATCAACAAAATATTCTTCTAAAATTGAAAGGAAAATTCATTCACTATTTTTTTCTATTATTTAAGAAAGTATTTAGCAACAAAGGAGGAGGTTTCCTAGTCATACAATGCAACTAAATTCCTAGGCTACCTTCCTTAAAGGGATAACAAACATAGGCTCAGATGACCTTAGCCCCTGAGTGTGAGAGAGAGCAACCTTTTTTAAAGAAAGGCAGCAAGGATACCCTCAATTCTTTTAATAAAAGAGCAAGGAAGAATAAACATGGAGGACTAATATACCCGGATAGAGAAGAGAATGGATTTGATCAGTTGAAGATGCTCATTATAAGTAAGAGAAGTTAAGGTCCATAACTTGATCTTGGAGAAGATTTGCTCTAATAAGGGCATGCAGTTTGTGTGTCAGTCTAGTAGATATCAATGGGATGCCCAGATACCTGACTGGTAGGGAACCCCACCTAAAACCCAAAAGAGTCTACAAAGAGATCTGAAGCTCATCATCAACTCCTGATAAGAAGATATGGTTCTTTTTTGGATTTGTAACAAGTCTTAACAACCCTACAAAATCATCCAAAGCCCTTTTCACAATCCTGATCAAGTCCATATTTGCTCGATCGAAAATCATAAGGTCTTCTGCAAAACACAAGAGAGTAAAGACAGTCCTCTAACACCGTCAGTGATATCTAAACCTTAGGTTTTACAAAGCCTTTTTAAGTATGCCTCTTAAGCCTTCTATAGCCTAAACAAATAATTAAGTAAATAATTGATCGCCCTATCGAAGACCCATAGAAGATGGGAAGAAACCATGAGTCTCTATTTATGGCCATGGAGAAAAGAGCTATAGAATACATACCTCAATCCATCTAACTATGACACTAGGGAGTCCAATAATCCTTAAGCCCATAAGGATAAATTCCCAACTAACTATATCAAAGCTTTTCTTATGTCTAGTTTCAAAGTGCATCTAGGCATAAGACTATTTAGGTGATAGTTATGCATGAGCTACTAGGTCAACAAGATATCATTTGATATTTTCCTAACAGAAATACAGGCAATTTAAGTAGGACCATTAACATCTGGAAAAATCCCCTTTAACCTACTTATAATGACTTTAAATATGCATTTGTACATCACATTACAACATGAGATAGGTCTAAAGTTATTCATAATGGTGGGTGCCTAAATCTTAGGAACCAAAACAATCTTAATAGCATTAACACACCTAGGTAGAGTATTGGTATCAAAGAAGGAACTCATAGTAGGAATGAAGTCTCTACCAATAATATCTTAACTTCTTTTGAAGAATATTGAGGTATAACCATCTAGACTAGGGGCCTTATCATCTGGGATGGAAAATAAAGCTTCATTGATCTCATCAGTTATGATACATGATTCCAAAAATAGGGGTAATGTCAGGAGGAATCCTGCTAGAGAAAAAACAGGAAGCATTCTTTGAAGTGATAATCGAGTATGTGGAAAATAGCCCTTAGAACTGCTAATTGAACCAGACCTTGCTGATCTTGAACCTGAGATATTATCTTATCAGTCAACCAATAGATTTTATTTCTAACTTGTCTGTGAAGGAGTGATCTATGAAAGAACTTGGTGTTTCTGTCTCCCAAGTACACCGAATCTGAGATCTCTGCTTGTAAAAAGGTTCTTTATCCTTACTTAACTAAAAGAACTCCCTAGCAAGCTCTCTCTCTCTCTACCTGCTGCTACTCGTTATATTGAGGAGAATGATCAAGAAGAGTTTATGTTGCAGCCCATTTATTTTTTACCCCAATTACAAAACTAGAGATGTGACTAGTTTGTAGGCGATACAAAGACTTTAACTTATGCTTCAAAAATCCGAGTCTCTTGGTAAGCTTGTACACAAGGTTATCATCTACAAGAGTCTACCAAGTATCTGCTACTAAACCTAAGAAATCATCCCTGTTAGCTCATAGATTCAAGAACTTAAAAGATGCTTTTAGCATGGGAAAAACACCAGTGGAGTAAACAACCATAGCATTGTGATCTTAGAAGTCTCTAGGTAAGAATTCAGAATAAGTAGTTAGCCAAGTAAAGAACCATTATGAGTTACCAAAGATCCAATCTAGCTTCTCAAGAATAGTACTTATGTTATGCTGACCATTGTGCCAACTGTATCTTGGGCTTGAATAAGGAACTCTAACTAGTTTCGCTACATAGACACAACTGCCAAAAATCATCCATATAACTATGCTAAGTAGGATCACCCCCACACTTATCAATAGAACTTAACATAACACTAAAGTCTCTTAAAGTAAGCCACGATATAGACTAAGATGTAGTAGCTTGGCACCTCAGGTAATCCCAAAGGTCCTAACTCTCTAGAGGTGTATTGAGGCCATACACAAAAGTGACAACATAGAAGCATCCATTAAAAAAGCTAAATACCTCAAAAGTTGTCCACCAATAAGAAGAATGCAAACAACACTATATTCAATCAAATCCCATCTAACTAGAATATGACAATTAATATTAACTAAGATATTTGAAATAAACTACCATGAAGAAGGAGTTGTAGCTGCCTCAACCCCCTATATGATTAGTTGCAATCTTAGTCTCAAGTATACTTACTAAGCTAAGATTATGATTATTAATCCAATCCTTTACTACTTTATGTTTTAATGAGCCATTAAGATCCCAAATATTCCAACATATTATACTATACATGCACATATGAAACAAGATATTGAAATTAGAAGAGAATACTCAAAGGGCTTTAAGCATTTTTGTGTTTTTTTTCCTTTTTCCTACTTTGTCTAGTTTTATGACTACAAAAAGGATCAAGCTTGTTTCACTTGGCTGAGAAGGCGTCGAGGTACAATCTGAAGAACCTTTGGTCAGTGTTGAAGTGTTAACGTCACTATTGCTATTAAAGGTAACATATTTGTTTTCTAAACATATTTTGATTCCAGTAAGTAGGTGTTGGTTCTTTATGAGAGGTAATATGTCATGATCCGAGTCAGCTTTTGACTGCCCTTATTCATTCAACCTATCCCTCTCAACGTTAATAGGTTCGACTGCTTCAGTAATGATCTGCAGTTTTAATCGGTCAACCGGTTCCTCTAATATCTCAACCTGCTGACTGTTCCAATGACAGGAGCTTTCCAAGCCTTTATTGTGTTCAACCAGTCGTCTGGTTCCAGGCAAGTCTCAACCAGTCGACCGGTTCCACCTGATATGTATGTATTACTTACTGATTTTTCTGTAGGATCAACAATTAAAGAGGATGTAACCCTTTCAACAATAATAATTGGTGAGCTACAAGCTTGTAGAGCATCCCCTTTATTTATTTTTTTTATTTTGAGCATGTCTTTCGCTGATAAGTTTGAGACCTTAATTGATGCCTTGCATAAATGACCAAAAACTTTACAAATCTCATAAGCTCCTGGATTCCATTCATAATCAACCATAATTATAATAAGCTCCATAAATAACCTACATCATAGCTGAAAAACATGGACCATGGATAATTAAGCATTCAATTCAACACATACTTTAGCATAATCAAGTCAGGTGCCACTAAGTGTTTGTTCATCACAAGCCAATGATCTCCCCACCATACTCACATGCACTCTTATGCATATGTCATTTCAAAGTGGAGAAAGTAGACCCTAGAGATGAACCCATATGAGCACCTTTGAAATTTTATTTTTGTTAGGAACAAAATATGGGTGCCACAGTTGGAGGATAAAAAATCTTCTTCTGAACATTCTGGTCCCTTCTCTATAACCAAGTTAGCATTATCCTTACTCTTGAAATGAAAAATTAAGAACCTTGTTATGTTGTCATTACACTCTCAAGGCCACAATTCTTCCATACTAAAAAAGTAATAAAATTGGTAGCATGGTAGGACATCTTATAACTCAAGAAAAAACCCACTAGACATCAGTTCCATTTCGATGCAGTTTCATCAATGACATTATATGGAATGTCCAAGATGGTGACAATCTCTTACTGTGGAAAACATGTTATCTTGGCACGGGTTGTAAAGTTGGAGATCTTCACTTTATCAGCTCATGAAGTGTTAAGGGCAGGGTTGTGGGTGGTGGTGTTCTTATAAGCCAAGGTGGCAACATGGTTGGGGGTGGTTTTGAGGGTGGTGGTGGTGGTGTTTGATGTGTTGAGGGTGGTATTAGAGGGTTTTTTTTTTGTATTAGACTGTTTTTTAAGTTTGTTGAATAGATCGACCGGTTCCTAGGTTATTGGTAGTCATGTCCAAGCAATAGGTTCAAAGAGGAAATACTTTCAATACAGTCAAAACTAGAAAAAATCCAATGGTCCAATTCAAGGTAATCAGTATAACATAACAATTAGATTAGTTGTAATCTATAAAGGAGCAATCTAACCTGAAAACTAGCAGTGGCTAGTCCAAGAAGAAAAACAATTTTCAAACTTGTTAGAATCTAATCTCCATCACTCAGAACCAAGAGGACATCCAAGAAAACCTCAATTTTCCCAGAAATATTGTGATGACAATATCTTTCAAATGGTACCTAATAAACGATATCCTTATAGTCAGTTTTTGGTGTAGGGTGTGATGATCAACATTTCTAAAAATGAGTGAAATCTAATAGTTGCTGGAGGAGTTATGGCTTCGACAAGTTTGTCTCTCTTTAATATCCTTTTCATACCTTCTCTCTCTAGAAAACATAAAACAATATTAAAATGAATTAATCAATCAATCAAATTTATTATCAATGTTATACCCTAATATTCCCCTATTCTCTTATATATTATATAAAAATAAATATGTCAAAACACTTTGAAAAAAAAAAGCTCATAAAATCCAAAAAAGTTTTCAAAAATTGATGGGACCAAGCTTTTAAAATTTTTACTAGGCAAGAAGAGTTTTTCGAGGGCATAGTTGAAACAAAATTTGGTTGTAATTAAAGGAATTAAAGAATCAAAGACCAAAATTATCAAATTGGCAAGATTTGGGAGGTCCTATTCAATTAATTAGGGGCTTGATTGAATAAATTTTGACCTTCTAGATCAATTTTGATTTTAATTAAAAGAATTTTAAAAACCTAGAGACCATTCTAAGAAAAAACAAATTGAAGGCTCATTTTAAGCCTTGTCACTAACCCAATTAGGATGATTTAATTGTTTAATCTTGATCAAAGGCTTGTTGAAAAAACCAAAAGTTGCAGGGAGATTAACTCTAAAAAAAAAGCTAAACTTCAAGGACCATTATTGAAATCTGACAAATCCAGGCGACACCGACACCGTTTTTATGTCAAGTATATGTTTATCACTTTTTTGTCTGTCTTCTTCTCCTAAGCTAGAATCTATAAAGACCAAAGACTCATTTATCATTGTTAAACCATAGCCCTTTTCTACCTCTAATCAAACCAACCTCTAGCCATTTAACCCTTCAAATCTTCTCAACTATTACTCTTACTTGTCATTTCATCCAATTGGGACATTGTTTCTAGTGATTTAATTATTGTCGCTTCACAACTTTGGCATTGATCATGCCTTAGCTCTCTCTATGTGAACATGTAATCACGCTTATTTCATTTACTTTCTCACTTTTTATTTGGTTATGGTTTAATGATTTTTTCGCTAAACATGATAAGAATGCATTTTTTGCTCTCTCCCACCACAACCTGGTTGTATTATTTTATTGTTATCCTCAGCGGTTTAATTTTATGCTTGAGAATTGGATGGCTTGAATGATTTTTGTAAGTTGATTATCCAACTCTATAAATAGGTCTAGAGAAAAAAAAGGAAAAAGAAAAGGGCTGAGAGAAAAATAGAGTCTGGAGAGGGATATAAAGAGTCTAGAGAAGGATATTGAGAGAAGATAAAAAAGAAAAAAGAAAACATTAAGCTTCAGGTGATAATTATCTCTACGATGGTAAAGTAGACAATAAGGAATAAAAGAATGTGTAGGTTTTAGTGTGTTGGTTTCTACCCTTAGTCCTAGAGTAGAGAAAGAGAATACTCATTTATTGGAGGGTTAGTAGTTAAGTTGATGATAGTGCGTTCATTTCTTGCTCTCCTAACTTAGGTAACCCTTACTCTTCCATTTTAGTTCCAATGTCATTATGCATGTGATTGTATGTATGCTTTCTTTTGAATCCTTGATAAATATTATTGGTTGTTGCTTGTAATGTCACATAATATTATTTTGGTATCACTTTATGGAATGAGTGATTTAAAGCCACACCTTTATATTTTTTTTTTAATCTAGTGTCATAAGTAATCATGTTTTTCTATCTTGTTAACTTTTTTTTTTTTTATCTTAATGTAATGATATCATAATTTGTAACCTAAAAGGAATATTTGAAGGTTGAGATAGAACAACATGTGTTTCATTACTCTAATATTGATTGATTTTTTTGTTTTATCAAATGTAAGAAATTGTATTGATCAAAAGTGATACAAAACTGGAAACCAGCAAGTCAGATATACAAGCATGTATATATAAGCAAGCAAAGGAACATGCTCCCTTGATCAAATAAATACAACACAATAGGGAATATGCTCCCTGAACAGAGATATCAAAACCAGCAAGCAACAAAATCTGCAAGCAGACACCAAAAACCCATTAATTAAACCCCAGCATTTAACAATGCAATCAGTAGCAAACCAATCAAACAGTTGACCCAACCAGCATCACAAGACAAAGCAGTGCCTACAACATCGAACAACTATCCAAAAAGATCATGACCATATAGCAACCTGACATGAGCAACAGAGCCAGCAGCAAAAACACCCAAGCTTAGCAGAACATCACCAACAGGAGCACGTGAAGCTCCTTCAAACCCAGCAACATACAAGAGCAGCTAGGTAGAGCAAAAGTTACAGAATTAACCCTAGAAGGGCATTCAGTAGCAGCATGCCTCCCAAACAGGAGAGGAGGCATTGTAAACAAGCAAAGTGAGTAGTAGTGGTAGTGACAACCCATGACATCCAGAAACAAGCAGTTGAGAAGCATAGCAAGGCCAGAACCAGATACCCCTGCAACAACTTGCATGAAGATGGGACCGGCCAATTCAAACG
Organism: Populus trichocarpa; assembly: GCF_000002775.5. Lineage (NCBI taxonomy): Eukaryota > Viridiplantae > Streptophyta > Magnoliopsida > Malpighiales > Salicaceae > Populus > Populus trichocarpa. The sequence continues at coordinate 11,189,315 of NC_037295.2, forward strand.
AGGCAGCCAGACATATCAGACTAGCCTGCACACCCTGAACGTGGAGAGCATCCAACAAAGAAGAAAAGCTCCAGGCAACAAGGAGAGGCCTAGGCATACCAGCCAGGACTTCCCAACACAGAGACAATCAGCACAAACAAGCCATAGCCAACACCTAGCAGTCAGCAGTAGTAGCATCTTGCGAAGGTAATACAGTGTGAACCAGGCTGAGGAAAACCCAAGAGGACCTTCAGCAGTACCCTAATAATCCACAACATACCAAAGACAGAGTCCAGCAAACCAAGATGCATGGAGCAGCACCCGAAAGTTCTCTAACCATCCATGCAAGCGAAGGGAACATCAGGCTGTATATAGCAGCAACAATCAAACTAACAAGCCAGCTGTAAAGAGCATGGCAGAACCAAGCTGCACAGCTACACAAAGCCAGAAAGTGAAGCCAAGAGACTACATCCAATCTAGCAAAACAAAGTTACACTGCAGTTACAGCCAAGTTGGCATCGAAATTAAGCGCCAAAACAACATAGCCAAAGTACCCCAAGAGGGAGGCCAACCCTAGCAGGCCGAATCTCTGAGGCCCTTCCACATAGTAGAAGGGAGACCAAGCATTTAGGGAGAGAGCCTCATCTAAACAGGTCCCCGCAACAGGCAAATGAATCCTTCACCAAGCAAGACTCCACAAATTTCCAAATTCGCACCCACAACAACCAAAACCAGCAACTCATGTTGTGAACAGAACCAACCAGATGGCCATCAACAAGCAGTCTATATAGAGATGGTAGGCAAAGCAGACTCCACCAAAATCAATCAGCAGGAATATCAGGATGAAGAAACCAGTGGCTTACCAACATCCCAACATAAGGTTCACACCACCGAAAGACAGCAGACCCACTAAGCATATCCCATATCTCCGGAAGACAAACATCATTGCAGTCACAAACAGCAGCAGACAGATTTAGAACAAAACCAGAAACTGGATACAGGGATCCAATACAAGGAGGCTGTACTCTATGCTATTAGGCATAGACACAACAACCTTAAAAAACCATCCACTCCAGCAACCCAATCAACAGAAGGGGAGCCAGAGACAGAACAAAGTGAAAAGAACTACAACAACAAGCTAAACTAGCACATAAAGATGACAACAACAACAATCAAAAGACCAATAACTAGCCAAGCAAGCACGATAGCTCTAGCATACAAAAGGGATTTTTTACCATCCATGAGCAAAAGGCATAGACAATATTAGCAAATAGCCACAAGACCACAAAACCCGAACTACATGAGGTGAAGAGCCTCATCTTGGGGCAGAGGGCTTTGAAGCCCTCTAACATAGCATCATATAGAGACATAACAGAGAAGAAGGAGCAGGAGATGTCCTACCTCGTTCCCATGCATCATCAGAAAAACCCAAAAACGCAAACCAAAAATCGAAGCTACAATGCTGGTGAACATATCATTCCAGAGCCCTAAGGCAAAGGGTTGAGAAGTACCTGGACCTTGACCACCAGTAAAAGGGTCGAAAACCCAGTTGATTTCATCAGTGGTGATAGAGGAATTCTCTAGGGCGACGCCAGAGAGGGACTCTTCACCTTCGAGGGAGTCAACATCAGACCCATCAAGACCATCATCCACCAGAGATGATGGAGACACGATCCCAGCCCCAGATCTGTCTCTAGGGGTTGGAAAAGGATTAAGATTTGAAGAATCTGGAATCGTCGAAGCTTGATTAGCTGGAGGCAAGACTAAGTCTATACCTAATATAATTAGGTTAAACCGAAACCCCTCTTGAATTTGTTGAATCCAGAAGGGAGACTCTAAATTCTGTTTACTAATGGCCATGTGGGCCAGAAATAAACAGTGAAGAAAGAAATCAAATCGGCGCAGACGGTGCAGAACGTCACATAAGGGGGAAAGTCTTCAAGAAAGAGAGTGTCTTTAGCGCAGAAGGTGCAGAAGGTCATAGAGAAAATATTTCTAATATTGATTGATTAATAGATGAGGTTGTTGACTTTTATTTCTTAGAGAATCTATAATTTTGAGATAAATCATGTGATGTTGTATTCCTCATAACTTTCATAATTGTTGTGTTTTATTACTATGGATGTATTTGTGCTATGATGAGTGGGTTTAACTTGTTTCTTTCAAGATAACCTTAAGTTATCCAAATAAGGTCTTTTTTAACTTGTTTCCTTACAAAATAACCTTAAGCCATCCAAGTTAGGTTTTTTAAAAGACCTATGCGTTCCAAATGAGTTTAATGTTGCTATAAATCTTTTATCATCAATAAATGCTTTATGTTAAAAGGTTTTAACTTTTCATTTTTAGTCGAAACTGCAGTGGAGTTTCATCTTGCACTTTAATGTTCTTAATCATCCTTCTGCTACTTCAAGGTCTGACCTTTGTTTTCAAACCAGGCCTTTTTAAAATAAAATCTTTCCAGTATGATTTGCTCTTAATTGTTTTCAATAAAAAATCAAAATCACTCAATTATGCATAATATGCCTTGAAACAAGTTTATAAGACCTAAAAAGGATTAGGCTATTCACCCTAAGTGTCCAAGGTAAATAGATGTAGGCCATTGCCTTGGACATTAAAAAGGAGTAGCCTCTCTTTGTTTTTTTTTTTTTAAATGAATTTCCTAAAATTGTTTTGTTATTTATTTTTAGAGTTTAAGGTACATGGACTCTACATGGACCAAGATCTTAAACACTAGGAGGGGTAACACTTTCAATTTTCAAAGAAATAAACATCTATGTTCACCAAAATAAGAGTGTTGGTCTTTAAAAGACTTCTATATTTAGACAAAAAAAAAACAACGAAATAGGGATGACGTGGTATTCTCATCAAGATGAGGGTGACCAAAACAATTTTTTTTTTAAGGCGAGTTTTAAATGACACACCTAAATGGCAAATGAATCCGAAAAAAGAGAGGTTATTTTCAAAATTAAAGTCTAATAAGGACCTTTCATGTCACTAGATCCTCTTGAAAGAACCAGGGCATAACACCTTCATTCAATAAAAAAATATAAGTGAATCTGGGTACTATAAGGTAGATGAACTTTTTCAAAGTATTTATCTATAAACCCTTTCTAGGATTTGAGTTAGGATCATTGGCCAAAAATAAATCCATTTGGTTATTCATTGGTTTGGCTTGATACTATTAGTCACAAGTCGTGATCAAAAGTCAGTAGTTATAGACATGTCAGTCCATCAATTTATATCAAAAGATAATAACCAGGAGTGCGAAAGATGAATTAGGCCTTAAAATGGTTAAGCTTGAGCCCACATATTCATCCAGAGTTTAACTTATAGTAATAGACTCAGTATTACCTATATAGATAGACCACTAATAAATTAGGCATAATAAACTGTTAGGAATGGAAGATAAGATCAACAATACAACTTACCTTAGGTAAGATGATTTAAGGTGATAATAAATTTTTTTTAGCTTAATCAGTCCTCTACCTTATAACTCGGCAGACCATTAAGGGTTTTTTAATGACCTTAATAGTAGTTGATGACTCCTTTTAGATAAGTTTAGACTTTATCCCCCCTCTTAAGTGTAACTTAACACCCTCGATTGACACCAAAATGTAATGACTAGTGAGCATTCATTCACATTTAGAACCCATGGATGGACATTGACAGAATCAGAATGTGTAACTTAATGTCCTTAATTGGTCCAAAAAATGTAACCATCAATGAAACTATATTTACACCAAGAAACCATTGATGGACATTTGAAGGCTTTATGTATTTAAAAGAAGGTTTTTTTTTTTTTTTATATCCTTGGAAATTGAAATACAAGAGAAATATGTTACTCCTCATCAACATTCAAGATAACAACTTGATATAAGTTTGTTTACCTTGAGCATTGTAATTGAATATCTAAAAAATAAAATTTTCTTTGCAAGTTAAACAAGCATGATTTAAGAAGGAAATGTTTATGAAAAGCTTAAGATGTAAAAAAAGTCTATAGAAGTTAAGCAAACAAGATTCAAAAAGGAAGTGTTTATGAAAAGTATGGAATGTCGACCTCTTTAAAGACCTTTTTGATATGGTCCAAACCAAGGTTGTCAAAAATGTTTTTTTAAAATACATGGAAAATACAATGTAAACTTGGATCATAAAAACATAAAATCATAAGGAACTTAAAATTAATGACGAAAACTCAAAAATCAACTCAAATTGTTGGGTTAAGAATAACAAGGGGTTTGCTAATCTATTTTTTGAACATAAAAATATGCTTAATTGTTTGGTTTTCTTGGTTCTAACTCCTAAGAAATAATAAGATATTCTAATATGAACTTAGAATGACTAGAAAGAAATATTCAATTCCTATCTAACTGAACAATGTAAGAAGAAGTTTAAAATGAAAATTTAAAGGAAAAGATTTAGTTCATATCTAACCAATCATGATTCTATAACAAAATTAGCAACACAAACTTATTATCTAAATGCACTTAGTATCATAGAAATACAAAATCAAAGGACAAAAAAGAGAGGCAATAGATGATACATACTCGACTTCGTGTTTCCTAGCAAGATAGGTATATTTATTAGCATTCATTTTGGTTATGACAAAAGGTTTTTTCAATTCGGAAAGAGTGGGAGTCGTCATATATCTAACTATAACAAAAAAACTAATTAAATAATATAATAAGCAACATTGCAATTTAAAAGAACAACGAAACACTAAATTTCTTCAGTTTAAGCAATAAAATTATGATTCAGAAAAATTTAATACATAAAAAATGAGATCAAATCAAAATAATATCTAATAAGGCTATGTTGAAGAAGAAGAAGAAGAAGAATAGAGACAAAATCCTTTGCAACAATTTTTTTACGGGACTGAAAAAGAAAAGTAAAGGGAATTATAAGAAAATGAGATATCAGAGATCGATTAGAACGATATGTACCCTTGGAGAAAACTAGGGTTTGGCCATTAAGTTGGTCCAGGTTTCCAACATCTTAGTGACGTGAGTGAGACTGTGAGACAATATCCTGATATCCACTTTCACCTTTACTAGGGTTTTGTTTGGTTTAATTGGGAGAGAAAGAGAGTTAATTAGGGTAGCATTTGTAATTCAAAGAAAATCATGATTTTACTTTATTTTACTAGTTTTACATAATTTCAGTCCAATATTATTACTTTTAAATTTTTACATGATTTTGTGTGATAAGTATATGCTGACTCCTAAAATCATATGATTTTTCAAGTCAACTCGTGATTTTGACAACCTTGATCTAAAACCTTATGAATGCATGTATAAATGAGTCTTAATTTTTTCTTGGAAAACAAGAGGTAGAGCCATAACATATACAATTTGAACAAATTCATTCAAAAGAAAAACAACAAATTATAGTAGACAATGATGGTGTTAAAATGCTAAAAAACAAATTAAAAGTAAAGTGAAAGATTGTAAAGGTTTCGACCACAACTTAAGATAACAATATAAATTGGATAAATTGAAAATAGACTTGGGGAGTAGAGTGGTCATTTTAGAAGACCTATGTCGATTGGGCTTTGAACTCAATTGACTCTAGAAAAAACTAACCTATAAGCTATAATGCAGCTTCCATATAAATACAGAACATAACAGTTACAAACACACATCAAAAGACCTTTATAATCTTATCACAAGTCCAAACAATATGAAAAAGAAAGTAGTTTGGATATTATAAGATAACAACACAGAGAGGTAAAATAACCAAGGATTGCATACTCAAACTAGACATTTAGCAATTCCTAGTGGTGAGAGGTTTAAGATATCTAAAGTTCAATTTTTTAACTAATAAAATGTCCTAACATGGTTTATGAATGTGAACAACAACACAAAGTTACTTAAACTCAAGCATTTTTATCAAAACCATTTCACAATATTTTCAGTTTTACAAACATTCACATACCAAAATCAATCACATTAAGAGATATCTCATGCATGAACATAAACAAGCATAGGACACAACCCTTACACTTAAGCAAAATCATTTATGACATATACCATAACAAATTAAAATCACAATAAAAAATGGAACAAGAATACCACTTTCATGAACATAAATGAAAGAAATGGAAAATAATAAAACTAAAAATGATAAAAAAAAAAAGGTATACCTAAATTGGTCATAAATCTGAATTGGAAAAAATAGAAATAGGGATATACCTCACCTTTTTTTATTCTCTCAAAGCCTATGGTCTTCTCTTCCTCAGTTTCTTTCTCAATTGAAATCTTAAAACCCTAATTTAGTTTTTACACTTTCAGTTTTACCTTTTTTTTTCTTTCTCTCTGATGGTCACTCATTATTGCTCTTATCTCCCCCGTTTTCTTTTTGAAAACCCTAACTTACCTACCTATTTATAAAGAAGAAAAGGAGTTTAGACCGTGGATACTTTGTAACATACAAGCCCTAGGACTATTCTTAGCTAATCCTTACCGTGAAAGAGGTAAAGACAAATTGATAGCTAGATGAGGTAGTGCAATGTATAGGTAGGATCGTAGGTGCAAAATGAATAAATCGCTAAAAAAATGGGTATACTGCCAGCTATAAGGTTTGTCTTGCCTAAGTAAACATAAATGACCCCAAAATCAATAGGATCAACACTTAAATTGGGTTCAATAATGCCAAAATTAACAAAAGTGATGAGAGCTTGGTTGGTCTTAATGAGAGAGGATGATCAACTAAATTCGGTTAAGGTCTTGTGATGCAAACCTCATGATCATATGATCATGCAACCCACAATCAAGATTTGTTATCTAATCTTAGAAAGCCGAAAGAGATCAGATATGAGTGTAATATAATGGAAACATATTCCAAGACACCAACACTATTGAAATGAAGTCGAATGACACCATAAAGCCAGTTAATCTTTGATAAGTCAGATTCAGTATGTTCAAAACAAAAACAAATGCAAGAATCTCTCTCACACGTTAAACTGAAAAGTTTAGAAGTATTATTCATTAAAAATTACCAAAATTTAGGCTTACAAGAGTTCAAGTATTTCTGAAAAATTAACCATAATAGATCTACCCTTGCGGGCTGAATTGACTCATAGAATTGACCCAAAACCTATATTAGTAAGCCCAAACCCTAATCTAAACAAGCTTTGGGCTATAGCTATAGCTGGAATAATAAAAATAAAACCATTAAGTTAATTCCCTATATTGTTATAAGAAAAAAAAAACAATACAAGTCTAATATAAGCCTTGTTTATAGCCTAAAATGCTACCGAATGATCCTAGAAACTAATCTGTCATTAAATACTACCAGCCCTTCTTTCCTTGTGTAGTTAGGATGAATAAGGAATCCTTATAAGAAAAGAATTTTGGAACATTTATGAATCATTGCCACACTTGAAAATTATATTGAAGACCATTTAAAGATCCTTGTATAACTAGAAAATTCTCAAAACAAGTTGCCACATCCTTGTAGGAAAAGGAAGTCCATAAGTTAAAAGAAAGTAAATAATAAAATTTGTATAGCCTGTTCCAACCTATATCACAAGTCCTTCCCAATCTCCAAATCACCTAAACTTTTACCCCAATATAGAAAAATACCTATGAAAACTTTTGAAAATGTTTTAGCTCGATCTAATGGTTTGATTTGGAGTTATGGTCAATAACGTAAAACTGGACAATATGAAATTTTACTCCAAAATCCGAATCTAACCTTGTTTGGATCATGTCATTCCCTCTCTCTTCAAGATGATTCATCCTTAAATCACCAACAAGTTTAATGGACAATTTCTTAGTTTGTTGTTGAAGCCTTTAGAGTTCTCTTCTTGCATGTATTTGCCTCCAACAACATTGTATGAAAGTAGTAGCCGATAATAATTTCAAAAAAACACGTCTTGCTATCCATTTGTGTGTATATTCTTGGATGATAATCATTGTTGAACTCTTTTATTTTTCATCCTTTTAGTGTTGAACTGAAGCTCTTTATTCTTCACATTCTTTATTAGTTTCATTATAAATCTTTGCAAGTCATTCACCCTTGCGCTCTTTATCTAACCTCATAAAAGCATTATGATTATAAATATTTGAAACTCGTAACCTTCATTTTTTCCTTACTTATATTAAATTTCTTCCAATCAACCCAACTAATTTGTTGCTTCATTGAATCCATATAATCTTTTAGCTCCTTCATCACCCTAAGCAGCAACTCAAGTTGTTTGGTGAAAGCTTGCATCTTTCAGTTCTTTCAAAACTAGAACTCCAACCAATCCAAGTCAAAGGTTTCATAATGCAATCCAATTATGAATATAGACTCAAGAATCATGCAAAACTATGATTACAATTTCACGAGTAGTAATTCAAATTCATACGAATTGTGGACAAAATGAAGACGCGAAATGAAATAGAAGTAAAAATTAATTAAAAAAAACACTTATTTGACTCCTAAATAACCCAAATATAATATAAACAAATTGTTTTGGTCTAAACATAGAGTAGAAAAACATGTTTTGGAACTTGACACAAATCTGACCTATTACGTAATTTTGAAGCACCGGAATTAAAACTAACTCCTAATGATATGAAAATGATCTGAAATTCAATATGTAGTATCTTGATATACAACAAAATACAGATCTAAGTTTATAGGTCATTCTCTTATTCCTAGATATTGAAAACCATGTATAATCAATTTGCAGCAGAATTAAACCTCGAATTGAAACCTTAAGAAAATGATATCAAAATAAGAACAAATTTAATATGTAAGCAATATATGAAATTTCAATTAATTATGAGGTGGATTGCTTAGGGTTTTCTAAGAGTTGCGTTTTTATGGCAGAATTGCAACAAGCTTTGAATAACATATATATATATATATATATATATATATTAATGTTATGTTACTGATATGTTTAGGGATAGTAACATAATGAAATATATTTTGTTGTACTAGTATACTACAGACACAATGAAGAAGAAGATGAAGAAGAAGAAGAGGAATATTGGCGTAAACACTGAAAACTTAACAAAACACTAGGAAATTTTTTTTTCAAAAAGCTATGACTTGTTCTTAGAGCCTAGCTTTGATACCAACTGATGTGAATCTCAAGATCACATGGTCATGCAACCCACAATCAAGATTGAGATATGATCTTGGAAAGCCAAAAGAGGTCTGATAGGGGTGTGACACAATGAAAACTTGTTTCAAGGCACCAACACTATTGGATTGAAATCGAATAACACCACGAAGCTAGTTAATCTTTGATAAGTTAGATTCAGTTCATTTAAGAACCAAAGAATGCAAAAATCTCTCACACACGTTAAACTGAAAAGTTTAGAAGTATTATTCATCAAAAGTGACATGAAGGCCATTATAAGAAAATGATTTATTCCTAACTTTTATTAAATAGAGCTCTTTCAATAATTAGAGAGGTTACATCAGGGTTCAAAAATTGTGAAAGATTACCACAAGAAGATAGAGATTGCAATGATCAAAGCTAATATGGCTAAAGATAGGGAAGCTACTATGTCTAGGTCTCTTAATGAGCTGAATAGAGAGATAGCTAATGTTGTTGAGTTATAACACTATATGGAGGTAGATGACATGATTTATATGGGTATAAAAGTGGAGAGACAACTCAAAAAGAAAGGACATGTTCGGTCAGAATTCAATTCAGGTTTTTTATCTCCATGAAAGTTGAATTTGAGGGGAGAGGGGGCTACCCAACCAAAACCTTTTGTCCCTACCAAAGCTAAACCATCTAAAGCTAAGGTTAAAGCTTTTGTGAGTTTCAAAAGTAAATCTGACACTCAACCTAAACGTACTAATGATGTTAAATGTTTTAGGTGTTAAGGGCTTGGACATTACATTTCAGAGTGTCCAAACAAGAGGATAATGGTGATGATAGACAATGGTGATGTGGAATTCGAGAGTGAAAAATCAAATTGTGAAGACATTCCACCATTTGAGGTTTGTACTAAGGATGAATTGGCATTACCTATTGAGGAGTCCTTTGTTATAAGGCATACATTTTAGGTTCAGATGAAGGAAGATGAAAGTGATTAGCAAAGGGAAAACATCTTTTATACGTGATGCTATGTACAAAATAAAATGTGTAGTTTAATTACTAATGTGGCTAACATTACCCTTGTTAGTAAACTAGATTTGTGTATTGGTAAGCACACTAGACCTTATAGATTGCAATGGTTGAATGATAGTGGTGAAGTGAAAGTGACTAAACAGGTTATGGTTTCGTTTTCAATTGGAAAGTATGTTGATGAGGTTTTATGTGATGTTGTACTAATGCAAATGAGTCAAATCTTATTGGAGAGACCATAGAAATGTGATAGGAAGGCAATTCATGATGGGGTTAAAAATAAGTATACCATTTTAAAAAATGGTAAAATCATCATTACTATACCTCTTACACCTAAACAGGTATATAATGATCAAATAAAGTTAAAAGGTGAGCATGAGGCTATGGAGAGTGAAAATCAAAGTGAGGAACAAGGGGGGCAAGAACCATCAAATTTGGTCAGAACCCAAAACACTACTGCAAGCCATTTACCCACCCATTTAAACAAAAACAAACATTCAACCAACACTCCAAACAAATTAGACCATTCAGCCACTACCTAAAAACACCCAAATTTGGTCGTAAGTGGATATAAGACAAGAGGAGTGAAAAAAATCAGTAAGTGTGATAAAAATTGTGTGGTAAAACAAAAACAATAAACAACCTAATCTTTGTGCTAGGAAGGGTAAGGTCAGATCTATATTTTTCACTAATAAGCCAATGATTTTACTTATGTACAAGGAGAATTATTTTAATATTAATGATCTTGATCATGTTGTGCCTAGTGTTGCTATTTCTTTGTTGTGGGAGTTTGAAGATGTGTTTTCTAAAAATATACTTAACGGATTACCACCCTTGAGGGGAATAGAACATAAGATTGTTCTTCTACCAAAAAATGTGATTCCTAATTGACTAGCCTCCAGAAGCAATCTCGAGGAAATAAAAGAGCTTCAAAGGCAAGTTGATGAGCTGATGGAGAAAAGGTACATTCATGAGAGTATGAGCCTGTGTGTTGTGCTAGTGTTACTTGTGCCTAAGAAGGATGGAAAATGAAGGATGTGTGTTGATTGTCGAGCCATCAGCAACATAATGGTAAATTATAGACATCCCATTTCTAAGCTTGATGACATGCTATATGAGTTACATGAATCATATATTTTCTTTAAAATTTAATTTGAAAAGTGGGTAACATCAGAGTAGGGTGAAAGAAGGTAATGAGTGAAAAATTGCATTTAAGACTAACCATGGTTTGTATGAATGGTTAGTGATGTTGTTTGTACTTACAAATACACCTAGTACGTTTATGCATTTAATAAATCATGTATCATATGCGCTTATAGGTAAGTTTGTGGTTGTGTATTTCAATGATATTTTGATCTATAGCAAGAACCTAAAGAAGCATCTTGATCATTTGTGTAATGTACTTAGTGTGTTGTGTAGTGAGAAATTGTATGCTAATCTTAAGAAGTGTACTTTTTACATGGAGAAAATTGTGTTTCTTGGCTATGTTGTAACTACACTAGGTATTAAGATGGATGAGGAGAAAGTTAAGGCCATTTGAGATTGGCCTACACCAAAATCGGTAAGTGAGGTAAGGAGTTTTCATGGGGTTTGTTGTTACACATTTTTGAGCCCCACGTGCTGGAGATGGTGTGTACCTCTTTTGAACCAAATGTAGGAGTTTAGTTCATGATTGTTGAGGAATTGAAAAAAGCAGAGAAGAAAAAAGTGTTTTTCTAACCCTGTTTTAGCTGTTTCCTGCTCTCTTTATCCTCCCTCTTTTGATGTCGAAATCGTCAGGTTTCTTAGGCTAACTAGGAGTTTTCATAATGCTAAATTCATTCCTTCTTTATTTGGTCTTTATGTTTGGATAAATCTCTCAGAATTTACACTAAAAAACTGATTCTGCTGCTCTCGCAATTCTGTTGTAATACCAATTTTGTTCCAACTTAGACTTTGATTCTGACTTGGTTTTGTGCAATATCTAACCATCCCAGCTATATTCCGTCATTCATGACATGTTAAAGAATTGATCTGCACCTTTTTTGGGTCCTAGGGCTCACTGTTCTTCTGTCAAACTCTCATTCAGATTGGCATGCTCGACATTGTCAGTTTCCGAATCAGATCGAGAGATCTTTTTGACCAACTAGATTATGGTCAGTTTCTGTTCTTCAAAAAACTTTATCTCACTTTGAACCCTTCATAAAAGTTGTAGTACTATATGTGTAGATGAATTTGGGTTTTTGAATCTCCTGATTTCGATATTAGAAGCTCAATATCTAATGTGAAAGCAGAGAATCCTGCCGCGAGAAGGATTCCAACCTGAGTTGTTTTGCAATTCTGTTCTTCAAAACAATTTTATCTAAACTTGAATCCCTCATGAAAGTTGTAGTCCTGTACGTGTAGATGAATTTGGGTTTTTGAATCGACTAATTTCGATATCAGAAGCTTAAGATATCCCTGTTTGAAGGTCTAGCTTGATAGCAAAGAATCTTGTCGCGAGAAGGGTTGTAGCCTGAGCTCGCGGGTCTGATTCGAGGGATTACGGGCCGGTTTGAAGGAATTTTTTTGGACCAAGTACTGAATTGAAAAGTGCTAAAATAAGGGATTTAATTGAAGATAAATTAGAAGGAAATGGGTTGGTTTTTAAGAAGTTGAAGAGGGGGACTGGATCATCAGAAAATGACAGGAATTCTACCATGCCGGATAAGGAAATACAACTTTAAAGCATGGTACTGTTCATTTGTGTTTTAAATAGTACCCCTCCCCATCTAAAATTCTTTTCTTTTCTCTGCACAATCCTCGTCGTCTGCCATTCTTTCCTTTTCTCTACACAACCCTCCCCGTCTGCAATTCGTTTCTTTTCTCTACACAACTATTCCTGATGGTTTCCATGATTCTCTCGCCCAATTTTTGAGCTGCAAATCATGTTTTTTTCTGCCTTAATCCAAAGGAAATAGTTGGTGCCCACAGTGCTAGTTATGGAAGGACAGAAAGGAGCCACGCCATCCCTAATTACTGGAAAGTAATCACTAGAATCATCAGAATATCAATTAGAATATTCTGGTTTCCTATTTTGTTTTATCTAATTGTAAGTAACCCAAAATTATCCTAGATTAGTGTGTTTTGTTTTCTAAATGGAGCTGCATGTAGGCTATATGTAAGCCTCCTCTGCTAACGGGATGGAAAAAGAGAGCAGGGAAACGAGATGAAAAAAGAGAGCAGGGAAACGAAAAGGAAGAGATAGAGAAAAGAGAGAAAAAACACAAAGAACAAAGAGTTTTTTTTTCTTTCATCCTTTCATTACTGTGAAAGAAAGAAAAAGGAAAAGAGAACAGAGAAGAGGGAAAGAAAAGAGAAGAAAACAGGAGAAAGAAAGGAGAAAGAGGCAGGCAACAGAACAACACAGTCGAAAGCAAGAAAAAACATAAAGGCAAAGACGTCAATTCAACCAGCACACCACGCCTTCATCATCATCATCTTCGCCATCTCCAGAGAGAGCATCAGCAGAAGAGAAAAAAAGACCAAAACTAGTGTGGCCATCGTTGTTTTGTCTCCAGAACCAGTGACCACCGGCCGTGCGCAGAAGCTTCACCGCCATCGTCTTCGCCTATCTCAGTGCCAAGTAAGTTTCCATGCATTCCTTTCACTTTGCATTTTAATTACATAGTTGATGTGCATGCCTTTGTGTTTACTGTTCAAGTGAATTATAATTCACTTGAACAGTAGCGGAGCAATGCACGCTTGAGAAAACTCACGCGTGCCTCTTGTGTCCAGCCGGGTCACTGGTTTGGGCAAGTGACCCGGCTAGGCCTGCTGGGTTTAGCCCAGCCACATGGGCCGAAACAAATGTGAGATTGGTGGTGTTCTCGTGTATTTATTTTATGGTTTGTATTTTGTATATTATGGAAATACAAATTTGATATTAAAGTACCTGGTTTTCCACGAAATGTTGCAAATATATATATTTTTTAAACATTTCTCTTATGTGTTGCATACGGCCAATACCCTAACATATTTTGAACATTTCTCTTAAAAAAAAACCAATATTTGAAGTTTAAAAGAAAATGTGTTTTAGCATGGATTTATTAAACACAAAAATTATTTTCTTGCATTCTTGATTTTACAACATGTTTGTAAAACTCCAAAGGGTATTGACCAATATTCCAAAAATATAGAAATTTTATTTTTGGGGAACTCGTCTTTATTCACTATTAATATTTGGATAAAGAAATCTCAAAATGGTTAATATCCAAAATATTATTAGGAATAATTTGCTATTATTCACTGTTAATATTTGGATAAAGAAACCTCAAGTGGTTAATATCCAAAATATTGTTTTATGAATAATAAGTCATTATCTTTTAATAATATAAGGACAAAGAAGCCTATGAAAGGTAAATGTCCAAAATATTGTTGAGAGTAACACAACTTGTTCATTTTTAACATAAGGACAGATTTATGCCCAAAATGTTATTTAGAGCAATTTAATTGCACATCCTTGAAAGAAACCTCAATTATAATTAGAGACATTTCAATTTTTTGTTCCACGATTTATGAGTCATGAAAGTATGAAATACTAAGGCAAAAAGGGCTTTTAAAGCATCTTGAATTTCCTTAGATTTATAACTTAGTTTTTTTGTTTCTCTTCCTTGCGATTTACGAGTCGCGAACACTTGAAATACTAAGGGGAAAATGAACTTTTAAACACATTGAATCTCTTTCGATTTCTATCTTAGTTGTCTCCTAATCCACAAGTTACAAATTTAGTCTGAATCAAACACAAATTTCAAGAGATCTGCATTGGTTCTCCTTGGTACTTTGTAGATATACCTAAGGTATGATCAACATTGGCCAAAGGTTATTTCTTTTTAGACTTTAAGCCCAAGTTTGATCATCATAGCAAATTTATCCTAGGAAAACTGATGGGATTAGAGAACATCAACACCATAGCAATTATAAGGCAAACCAAACACCAAGCAGCTTATCTTAGGTAAGGCGTACTAGGGGTGTTAAAACCTTTCATTTACACAACCAGTCCCTTACTTTAGAATCTCTAAAAGACCAGTTAGGTTTCCTAGTGACCATAATACTAGGTGGCGACTCCCTTATTCACAAAACAAAGACCTCGACATGATTCCACGCTCCGGGAAGGGTCGTCGCGACGCCGCGCACTCGCAACGGTGCGACAAGGTTAACTAGTTTTTATAGGTGTTTTGTGAAAGATTTCAGTACATTAGCTGCACCTTTGAATGGAGTTGTTAAAAAGTTATTTGGGTTTAAATGAGAGGAGGAACAATAATCAAGTTTCATTCTTTTGAAAGAAAAATTATGTTTTGCACCAGTTTTAGTTTTACTTGACTTTACAAAAGCATTGAAAATTGAATGTGATGCATATGAAATAAGAATAAGAGTTGTGTTAATGTAGGATCGAAGACCTATTGCTTATTTTAGTGAGAAGTTAAGTGGAGTGACTTTGAATGATCTCATTTATGACAAAAAATGGTATGCTTTGGGAAGAACACTTGAGACATGACAACATTACTTGTGGCCAAAAGAGTTCGTGATCTATTCAAATCACAAGTCCTTGAAACATCTAAAAAGACAATGTAAGTTGAATAGGAGACATGCAAAATGGATTGAATTCATTGAGACTTTTCCTTACGTCATCAAATATAAGCAAGGTAAAGAGAACATAGTGGTTGATGCACTTTCGCTTAGGTACGTTCTTCTAAACACTATAAGTACTAGATTGCTAGGCTTTGAATATGTGAAAGCATTGTATGCTAATGATTATGACTTTGCCTAAATATATAATGCATGTAGACACTCGGCTTTTGGTAAGATTTATTTAATAGATTGTTACTTTTTCAAAAAGAATCGATTGTGTGTTCCTACTAATTCTTTACATGAATTGCTTGTTCGTGAAGCACATATGAGTGGTTAATGGGTCATTTTGGGGTTTAAAAAGCTTTAGATGTATTGCATGAACATTTATATAGGCCAAAAATGAAAAGGGATGTGCAACAAATCTTTAAACAAAGCTTTAGAGTACAATCACATGGATTGTATACACCATTGCCTATACCTATAGAACCTTAGGTAGATATCTCTATGGACTTTGTTTTACGTTTACCTAGGTCAAATAAAGGTAAAGACTCTATTTTTATTGTGGTTGATAAGTTTTCTAAAATGACGCATTTCATTACATATCATAAGACTGATGATGTATTTCATATCGTAGATTTGTTCTTTAGAGAAATTGTACGTTTGCATGGCATTCCTTGGAGTATAGTTTCATATCATAATGTTAAGTTCCTTAACTACTTTTGGAAGACTTTGTGGGAAAAGTTGGGTACTAAACTTTTATTTTCGATAACTTGTCATCCTTAAACATATGAACAAACTAAGGGAACGAATAGAACTTTATCATAATTTTTGCATGTTGTTATTCAAAAGAATATGAAAAGTTAAGAAGAATGTTAGTCTTTTGTTGAGTTTGCTTATAATAGAACTGTTCATTCAACCACTAACTTTTCTCCTTTTAAAATTGTTTATGAGTTTAATCCATTAACTCCTATAGACTTAATTCTTTTACCTTTAGAAGAAAGAGTAAGTTTAGATGGTGAAAATAAGGCAAAGATGATGGGACAACTCCATGAGGGAGTTCGACTGCAAATAGAGAAAAGAAACAAGTTGTACTCTTATAAAACAAATAAAAGGCGTAAACAAGTTGTTTTCCAACTCAATGATTGGGTTTGGGTGCACATGCATGAGGAATGATTTTCTAACCATGGGAAATCAAAGTTACAGCCTCGTGGTGATGGTATATTCCAAGTTTTAGAGAGGATCAATAATAATGCTTACAAAGTTGATCTTCTAGGTAAGTATAGTGTTAGTGTTACCTTTAATGTTAATGATCTTACTTTGTTTGACACATGTTTTGATTCAAGGTCAAATACTTTCAAGGAGAGAGGAGATGATGTGGATCATCTTATGAACACCAAGGACCCATTACGTGTTCCAAATGGGCCAATCACAAGGTCTAAAATGAAGACATTTGAAGAAGCATTAAATACGCTGGTTGTGGATGTTTCAGCTAAAGTTGAACTTGGGGATCATTTGAAGCATCAAGAGGAGGTCTGAGTACATTTAATTCATGTGAAATAGGGGCCTAATCCACCTTTATTTGGGCATAAAGTTTTGATAATAAGGCTGCCAATTTTGTATCAGTTTCAGCTAACCTTGTTTTATGATGTTTCCATGTGTTTTCTGAATTCCTAACTAGTTTTGGATTTTCTATTATATGTGGAAACATTAATTATTTTCTTTAAATATCAGAATTTATTATTTTATTTCCTTGTCAGGTAAGGAGAAAACACAACAAAGAAAACAAAGGAATCCAAGCTGACTTAGGGAACACATATGGTTACAAAGTTTCCTTGTTATGCAAGGATAATAATTCAGTAACTTAAATATGTTTCCTAGTATTGAAAGGATACCAAGAGGCGACAAAGAGGAGCATTAAAGATAACATCATTTTCCTTCCAAAAAAAAGATAAATATAAGGCTAAGATTAGAATTATATTCTAACTTGGAAACCAAATGGGCAACAACTTCTCTTTCAGTTCCTAGGATTATTGTGCAACATTATAGGTTATAAATAAGTCTTGTATCAAACCTGCAATGTTTTCTTTTCTTCTTCTCTTCTCACAGCAAAACAAGACTTAGACTTATGAGCTTTATTTTTATTTTGTTAGCTATAATCTAAGGCTTGTTTGAGGTTAATTAATACTTTGTTTTTAGTTAGGATCCACAGCTTGTTTGGATCACGGTTTGTGCTTACTAGTAAAGGTTTTGGGTCAATTTTTGTAAGTGGGTAAATTCAGCTCACAAGAATAAATTCATTATGGTTAATTTCTCAAAACTATTTAAACACATGTAAACCTAAATTTCAGGACTTTTGATTAATAATATTTCTGAACTTTTTAGTTTAATATATAAGAGAGGTTTTTGAATGAACTAAATCTAGCATATCAAAGATTAATCGGCTTCGTGGTGTCATTCGATTTCATTCCAATAGTGTTGGTGCCTTGGGATAGGTTCTCATTGTGTCACACTCCTATTATACCTCTTTTGGCTTTTCGGGATTAAATCTCAATTTTTATTATGGTTGTGTGACCATATGATCATGAGGTTCATGTCAATTACAACTAGATGAGGCAATGCAAAGGTACATGTAGGCTCTTGTAGGTGCAAAATGAATAAATCGCTAAAAGAGAGTTGGTACGGTGCAAGCTTTATTGTTTGTCTTAGTTAAGAAAACATAAACGACCCCAAAATAAAGAGGTCCAACACATAAATTAGGTTCAACGATGATAAATTGACAAAAACAATAGGGGTTATAGGTCTTTTAGAGAGAGGGCGATCAACTGCATAGTGTTAAGGTTTTAGTCTTAATGGAAAAAGACAAAAAAGGTATAAAAGTTTTATATTCCTCATTCCATATGGGGTGATCGAAGATAGGATCAATCCCTAACTTTCAATGCCTTTTACAGTTCAATCCTATGAGACTTTTAATTTATACAATTGAGGATAAATTGATTCGAACAAAAAAATTTCTCAATTGGGTCCTCGACCAAAATTAATAGGCCCCCTCAAAGTTCTCCTTTTTTTATGTGATGATTCATGGTTCCACAATTCTCTTCAATTAAAGTGAAAATTGGCTATGAAGTTAGAAATTTCTTTAATTTAGCCCATGCTTGAGTTAATGGGACCTCTCAAGTCATGCTAACCCTTGACCTCTTAATTCTTTCAATTTTAGCCAATGTTTTTCAAGTGTACCCTTTAAAAGTGATGTAACCATATTATTTTATAGTTTCACCCATATTTACCTAGTCCTATATTTTATATATAAAATGTCTTGATATTCTTTGTTTTATGTTTTGAAGGCATTTTTGGATGAAAGATGCAAAAATGAGTAAATTGAAGGTAATTGACAGATTTGACCTTCAGTATATGTTTTATGCAGAGCGTGAGTTCTAGAGGTCAAAATGAAGTGATTCCAGTGGCATTAAAAAGCTAACATCCATACCTTTTTGGAAATCTAAGGCAAGAAAATAAAATAAGTAAGAGCATGGGAATCGCAGTCTTCAAAGTCAAATCTCGCAATCTGTCAGTGTTGACCTTCGACTATTCCAACTTGAATATCTTAAGCTACAGAAGTCCAATTGATGCAAACTCAATTGTGTTGGATTCCTGACTCAAAGACTTATCTTCAAATTGCAGCAAAAAACAATGTAATATGAGGGAGATGATTTTTCAAAGATGACAACTGAATTCTGCCAGCAAACAGGTTTCGTGAAGAAACGAGTTCAAATTACATTCTGAAGCATCTAAACCGACATCCAAGTTTTTATTTCAGCAATTTAACTCCTCCAAGTCAAATGTTGAAGATTTCATACAAGGCTATTTCTCTAGGATATTTAGGAAAATAGTTATTGAAGTACTTAAATGTAAATTGTTAATTTAAGGGAGGACTATTTTGTAAAATAGAGACTAGGGTTTTCTAGGATATCAAAAGAATGAGAGAAGAGAAGGGAGGAGAGACAGTCAAGAGAGAAAAACACCCCCTTCATCTAAGAAACATGAAATCAAACATTCCTCCTTTTATGGGGTCGTCATTCAGTGATGATCTTTGTGACATGATGAAAACTTTGGCTTCTAACACTGTGACCTTGCAACAAAATGTCATGTCTTTTCAACAGGAAACAAGGTCAAGTATTCACAACTTGGAGAAGCAAATGGGGCAAGTAGCTTCAAATGTGGGGAAATTGGAAGCACAAATGAATGGAAAATTGCCCTCCCAAGCATTAAATCTAAAAGAGAATGTTAGTGCGATCATGTTGCAAAGTGGGAAAGAACTTGAAAGGAAAAGGTCGAAACAAATTGAGATGGAGGAAAAAGAAGAGATAGAAACGAAATTGAGTGCAAAAAAGAAACACGCTCCTCCTCCATAAACTAAAACAACGACCAACACTCCAAAGGTAACTCCTCACTCAATGAATTCCAGTTTTAAAACAATTTCCCCCTTTCCTGTGAGTTCTTCTAGGTCAAAGAAAGAGAACAAAGAAAAAGAGATTTTAGAGGTTTTTAAGAAAGTGGAACTTAGCATTTCTTTGCTTGATGCTATCAAGCAAATTCCTAAGTATGCCAAATTCTTAAAGAAGTTGTGTACCACCAAGAGAGCTTTCAAGCTGAAAGGCTACAAAACGGTAAGTATGGGTGAAGTTGTATCTGCTGTTGTTCAAAAGAATATGTCTTTGAAGCAAAAATACCCAGATGCGTTTACTATCCCATGTGTTATTGGTAATTCTAGTTTTAAAAGGGTCTTATGCGATTTAGGTGCATCCATTAGTGTCATGCCTAAACATGTTTATGATTATTTTAGTCTGGAGCCTTTGAATAAAATTAGTATTGTAATACAACTTGCGGATCGTAGTTTTGTTTTTCCACTTGGTGTGATAGAAGATGTCCTAGTCAAGATTGATAGTTTGGTTATTCCATGCGACTTTTATATTCTTGATATGGAATATGACTCTTGTGATTCATCAAACGACACTCCTATATTGTTTGGGATACCATTATTGAAAACTGTCAATTCAAAGATTGATTGTGGTAAGGATACTTTGTCTATGGAGATAGGAGATGAAAAAATTGAATTTAATTTTCATGATGCAATGAAATATCATTACAGCAATGTTTATTCTATCACATGCTATGACTAAGTTGATAAGTGTGTGCAACAAGTTTTTGATTTTGACTGTGAGAACGGTTTAAGTGTGGCTTTGAGTTATGGCTATGATTTTACCAAGATGGAAGAGATGGAGAGGCATATATGTGTTCCCCAAAATGTGCAGGAATCAGCATTGGCTTTGCAAGCTTTGCAAACTGTCCTCCATGATGCAGGAGTTATTTACCCCATCACAGACAGTAAATGGGTGGTGCCTATCCTTTTAGTGTCCAAAAAGACTGGAATCATATTGGAAGAGATACGAAATGAAGCTTATGAGAATGCAAGGATTTACAAAGAAAAGATCAACAGTCTTCATGACCGAATGATTACAAGAAAAAAGTTTAATGTTGGAGACAAAGTCCTTCATCATTCGCGTTTGAAACTTTTTCCTGGAAAGTTGCACTCTCGTTGGATTGGACCCTTTGTTGTTTCTAATGTTTTTTCTTATGGTGCAGTTGAAATTACAAGTTTAGAAACAAACAAAGTGCTCAAAGTCAATAGGCATCACTTGAAACCTTTATATGACGGTTGGATGGCAGAACTCATCGCTTCTATGGAGTTAGCTGAACCAATCTATGAAGAATGAACATGCCACATGTCAAGCCAATGACATAAAATAAAAGCGCTTACTGGGAGGCAACCCAGCACCAAAGGAAAAACAAAAATCAGATTTGCTTTCTTTTTCCCTTATCTTTTATTTTTTGCATTTTATTTTATTTTTGTCATTCTCTTATATTCCTTTTCTTTTATTTCAACATTGAGGACAATGTTGTGTTTAAAGTGTGGGGGTATTAAGAGAATTTTGGTTTTCTTTGTTATTTTTTTTTAAAATCTATGTTTAATCTTTTTGAACTTCCATTAGTTTATGAGAATATGAGTATTATGTTTGATAATTAAATGAGATAGATGAAGATATAAATCAAATGAATGAGTGTGCATGCAAGTTTTAACGTTTAATTGGTTTAGGGATTGACTTTAAAAATATGTCATATTGACTTTATAGTGTTATACTAATGCAAGCTTTCGAGCCTTCAACATTATATTCTTTGATTGTACATTCTTTTAATGATATGTATCTCTAGAACTTGCTTCATATCTTGTTGAGATTACATTCACATTACATGTGTACATGAAGATGATAAAGGCATTAGAAATTTTAACCACTTGAGCCAAAAAGCCAACCTAAAGCATATTATCCTTAGTGAGCCCCTTTTGAGCTTGTTTATCTTTTCTTTGTTTTACCCATGTGTAAGCCTTAAATTTTTATATTTTTTCATTTTTCCTTGGCCAAGGATTAGTAGAGCATATACTTGTTAATATCTCATGGATTATGGTTCGAAATTATGTGAAAAGAAAAAAAAAAGTGATGCTTGATGAAAAGATGGGCAAAGTTGCCAAAGGTGAGGAAAATAAAAGAAAAGGAAAGAAAAGGAAAATAAAAAAGAAAAGTGTTCCTTTGTGTTCTTAAGATTTTATGTTGATGGAGCTTGAAATCAAATGAAGTTAAGTATTGGTCCTTAAAGATAGAAAATTTATGTGCTTTGATGGGATATCTTCTTTCAAAAATC
Source organism: Populus trichocarpa (assembly GCF_000002775.5). NCBI lineage: Eukaryota > Viridiplantae > Streptophyta > Magnoliopsida > Malpighiales > Salicaceae > Populus > Populus trichocarpa. The sequence goes on from NC_037295.2 coordinate 11,211,708, forward strand.
ATCTTTTTAGAATGCTCTACTTCCTTTGGTTTTAGCCTTTTCTTTTCCTTTCTTTTACCTCTCCTTAACCTTAACCCCATTACAACAAAAAAGTAAGACCTTTTGATTCATGCATTGCTTGTAACATTTTAGTAATAGAGATGAGATTGCAAGCTTATGGTAGAACATATTCATTGATTGAATTAAGAGATTTAAATACATAAGCCCTAAACACATGAGTGTTGAAGTGTATATCAATGAGAGGACCTATCACTTTGGCATGACATAAATTTCTTTTAAATCCCGACGAGTAATTGAGTTTTGAAGTTTGTATGTAAATAAATTCATAAAACTTTATACTCTTTATCCTTCTTGATTGTATTCTTGTTTATAATGCATATATTCTTGAATATTGATGGGAGATTAGGAGATTAGTCATAGTGGTTTGATTTAATTTAATTTCAAGTTGATTTTACCTATCCTTTCTCGAGGACGAGCAAGAGCTAAGTGTGGGGGTATTTGATGTAACCATATTATTTGATAGTTTCACCCACATTTACCTAGTATTTTGCCTATTTTTTATATATAAAATGCCTTGATATTCTTTATTTTATGTTTTAAAGGCACTTTTGGATGAAAGATGCAAAAATGAGTAAATTGGAGGTAATTAGCATATTTAACCTTCAGTAGATGTTTTGTGCAGAGTGTGAGTTCTAGAGGGCTAAATGAAGTGATTCCAGTATTTTGCCTATTTTTTATATATAAAATGCCTTGATATTCTTTATTTTATGTTTTGAAGGCACTTTTGGATGAAAGATGCAAAAATGAGTAAATTGGAGGTAATTAGCATATTTAACCTTCAGTAGATGTTTTGTGCAGAGTGTGAGTTCTAGAGGGCTAAATGAAGTGATTCCAGTGGCATTAAAAAGCTAACATCCATACCTTTCTGAAAATCTAAGACAAGAAAATAAAATAAGGAAGAGCATGAAAATCGCAGCCTTCAAAGTCAAATCTCACAATCTACTAGTGTTGACCTTCGATCATTCTAACTTGAATATCGTAAGCTATAGAAGTCCAATTGATGCAAACGTAATTTTTTTGGATTTCTGACTCAAAGACCTATACACTCTCCAAATTTCAGCAAAAAATGATGTCATATGAGGGAGATATGATTTTTCAAATATAACAACTGAATTCTGCCATCAAACAGGTTTCGTAAAGAAACGAGTCCAAATTACGTTCTGAAGCATCTAAACCGACATCCAATTTTTTATTTCAGCAATTTAGCTCCTCTAAATCAAAGCTTGAAGATTTCATGTAAGGCCCGGCCCACTCCCCCTTGCAGAATATTGTCCGCTATGGCTCAACCCAACCCGGCTTCCACGCCTCACGGTTTTGTTCCTGGCAGCCCACAGGCCCCAAAACGCGTCCTACAAGGCTAGGTACCAACTGCCTTCATATGCCCTGGCTCTGGACACTCTTCTTTCGATGTGGGATGTTACATTTCATGCAAGGCTATTTCTTGTTTTTAGGAAAATAGTTATTGAAGTACTTAAATGTAAACTGTCGACTTAAGATAGGATTATTTTGTAAAATAAAGACTAGAATTTTCTAGGATATAAAAAAAATAAGAGGAGAGAAGGGAGGAGAGCCAACCAAGAGAGAAAAACACCCCCCTTCCTCTAAGAAACCCAAAATCATGCATTCCTCCTTCTTTTTGATTAGTTGTTCAACAAACATGCAAGGCCAAACTCTTTTTCTTGGTTGCAAGGGCACGAAAACCTTCGGATTTCAAGAATTGTGAGATTTATTTTACCTCTTCCTTTCAGTTTATATGATGAATGAATATGTTTGTTCACCTATGCTTATTTCTTAGGATTTTTTTATTTTAATTGCTAGAGTAGACTCTAAGTTATTATTGTGAACAATCTATTGTTAAGTTTGCTATCAAAACTGGAGTTGTGATATTTAAACTTGTGAAGCAACTAAGTTTAATAATTATGACGGATCTACATTATTAATCTTAGGAAAAACATTCGAACAAATCAAACATGGATTGCAAACAATTATGTTTTCTTGATTAATTAACTTATCTAGTTCTTAAGGCTGCCATTGAATTAAATTACTAGTGCGGACTATCAAGGAAGATTTTGCAGATCACGAAACAGCACACAATTAGCCTCCAATTATGCTAATTATTCTATCATTTAATTTTTAATTACACCTGATTCTATGCTCAATAACTATAGCTGTAACGGTAGCATAGATTTAGCACAAACTTTCAAACATTCCTTAGATAGACTCTGCTATTGTAAATATAAGGCACTGCTGCCATCTATTGTAATTCAAGCTTTGAAGTATTGTCTGTAGATTTATTATATGGTATCAGAGCAGCAAATCTCTAACGAGCCAACGATCCAAGTATCCACCATGTTTGCTTCCCTAAATCAAACCTCAACTTTTTCTCTTCAACCCCAACCCTCTTCCGCAACAGACAAGCCACTCATTGCTCTTAATATCACTGCACAAATCAATGAAAAATTAACCCCCTCCACTTTCCTCCAGTGGCGTGCTCAGTTTGAAGCACTCCTCGTCGGGTATGATTTGCTCAATTATGTTGAAGGCACGTTTTTATGTCCTTCCTCCTCTGGTTCCACTATTGATGAGCTGCACAAGAACCACTGGATCAGACAAGATAAACTCATCTTGAGTGCTATTCTAGCCTCTACTTCCTCATCAATAACACCTCTCATTGCCACGGCCCCAACCTCTCATGGAGCTTGGAAAAAACTCAAAACTCTATATGCTAGCAGATCCAGAACACGTGTTATGCAGTTGAAGGAGGAGCTCATATTAATCCAGCATGGACATCGATCAATCACAGACTATCTCCATGCTGTGAAGAAACTGGTTGATGAAATAGCCATTATTGATCATCCAATTTCGGATAATGACCTAACCCTTTATGTGTTAAATGGTTTAGGTTCAGATTTTTGAGAGATTGCAGGACCTATCCATGCCAGGGAGTCCTCTCTAAACTTTGAGGAGTTACATGATCTTCTGGTTGGCCATGAGGCGTATCTAAAGCGCTTGGAAATTGCAACACAAACCATGGTTGTCTCTGCCAACTACACGAAGACAAAGCAGTATGTGCAAGGAGGATATAATCAGGGATCCTCACGGCACAATAGGCAACACTCTCAACGTGGGCCTTACACTTTCAGTCCAGGACAAAATCCTAACGGGGCTCACCGTGACAGACGCAGCTCAAATTACAACATTGGCAGGTCCACTAATTTCAATCGGCGCTATCAGCCCAAATGCCAACTTTGTGATCAGTTTGGTCACACTGCCAAGTTCTGCTCCCACTCAAATTCCTCAAATATTTCTGCAAACTGTGCCACATCATCCACGGGCAAAGACAAAAATTGGCTCCTTGATTCCGCAGCCTCTCATAATATCACAGGAGATCTCTCTAATTTATCTATTCATTCTGAATATGATGGCACTGACGAAGTACTTCTTGGTAATGGTTCAGGTTTGGTAGTCTCACACGTTGGTTCTTTGGCTTTACACTCCCCCAACCGAACTTTCCTTTTGCGTGATACTCTTTGTGTTCCAAACCTTTGCAAAAATTTAATATATGTTCATTATCTTACCAAACAAAATAATGTGTTTGTTGAATTTCACCCTTTTCATTTTCTTGTGAAGGACATGATCACGAGGGCGATACTGCTAAAAGGAGCATGTAACGATGGCATCTATACCTTCCCCATATCAATGGTCCCCGTTTCCTCCAAAAAGGTCGCTAATGTTCATATACGAACATCACTTGATGGATGGCACAAGCGCCTTGGACATCCTTCTACCAAAATCGTTCACAGTCTTGTCAAGAGTTTTTCCCTTCCTATTACTTCCAATCAAAAGTTGCTTTCATTATGTCATTCCTACTCTATTAATAAAGCACATCAACAACCATTCCGTGTCACAAGTCTTAAAAGCCATGCACCACTTGATATTATTTACACTGATGTGTGGGGTCTTGCTAGTTATACTGGTCTTGATGGATCCAAATATTATCTTATTTTTGTGGATCATTATACAAAATATATATGGTTTTACCAATGGTCACAAAATCCGGTGTCTCTACTATTTTCCCACTTTTTAAAAAGGTTGTGGAAAATCGTTTTCAAAAAACCATCAAAACACTGTATTCTGATAATGGTGGAGAGTTCATTGCTTTAAAATCATATCTCTCACTTCATGGCACATCTCATTATACTACTGCTCCACACACACCCCCAACAAAATGGTGTTTCAGAACGTCGCCACCGTCATTAGTTGAAACGGGCCTCACTTATTTTCATGATGCAAATCTTGATTTTTCGTATTGGCCATATGCTTTTCAAACTGCATCTTACCTTATCAATCGACAACCTACACCTCTTCTCCACGAAAAATCACCCCTGGAAGTTCTTTTTGGTCAACCACCAAATTACTTAAAGTTCAAAAAATTTAGGTGTATTTGCTACCCGTTTACCCGGCCCTATAATTCAAACAAAATGCAGCCAAAATCCCAAACTTGCATTTTTCTTGGCTACTCTTTAACGCAAAATGCATACAAATGTTTTGAACCCACTACAAAAAAATTCTTCACTTCACGACACGTGCTATTTGATGAACATAAATATTTCTTCAGACCATCCACTCCCGTGTCCTCTTCTTCATCTCACACAACTTCAGAGTCTCAAACATGGCTTCCCTTCCCTCCTGTTCCTTCCATGTTTGTTCTTTCACCATCAAACCTGACTTGCCAGCACCAGGAAGGTCCACTTGCCATCGTTACATCCTCTTCAGGTAATCTCGATAACTCCTCTGATCACTCCACTCTTCCTTGCTTCCAAAACCCAACCCTTCACCCACCTTCTTCACCCGATCTTCTCCCTGCTGCTATGCCTAACTCTTCCCTATCACTTTCTGCTACCAACTCTAGTTTCCCTCCAATCCTTCCCCACTCTCCTCACCCTATCCTTCCCGAAGCACCTAAACCTTCCTACCGTATTCACAGCATGACCACCAGATCAATGAACCAAATCTTCAAACCCGAGCAACTCAACACTATATCCAAATATCCCCTTCCCCAAACCATTGAGCCAACAAGTGTGAGTCAGGCTTTATCTCAACCTCACTGGCGTACTGTCATGTCTCATGAGCTTACTGCTCTTATGAAACATGGCACCTAGGACTTGGTTCTACCTCCCTCCGATTGTCAACCAGTGGGTTGCAAGTGGGTATTCCGCACAAAATGCAAAGCCGACGGGTCAGTGGATCGTTTCAAAGCCTGTCTCATCGCCAAAGGCTATCATCAACGTCCTGGTGTTGATTACAAAGAGACTTTCAGTCCCGTGGTTAAACCAGCCACCATCAGGGTTGTCCTCTCTATTGCTGTCATGCATGCATGGGAACTGAGGCAAATGGACGTTCACAATGCTTTTTTAAATGGTGCACTAACTGAAACTGTGTTTATGCAGCAGCCCCCCGGCTTCAAGGATTTATCCAAGCCTCATCATGTTTGCATATTAAACAAAGCACTCTATGGCCTCAAACAAGCCCCACGGGCTTGGTATACAGCTTTTAAATCTGGCATCCTTCAGCTGGGTTTTCATATCTCCAAGGCAGATTCCTCCCTTTTCATTTACAGAGACGACTCAACTCTCTGTTATCTCCTCGTATATGTGGATGACCTTGTCATTACAGGGAATACTCCATCCTTTGTGCATTTTGTTATCCAGCAGCTTGGTTCCCAATTCTCTCTCAAAGACATGGGTTCACTTCATTATTTTCTAGGTGTTGAAATGATCCCCACTCTAGTCGGGTTGTTTCTTTCTCAACATCAATATGTTCGTGACCTCTTAGCTACAACAAGTATGAGCGGTGGGAAAAATGTCTCCACTCCTCTCTCCTCCACTCAGCCTCTTAAATTAATTGATGGCACTGCTGCTGTGGATAGCTCAGATTTTCATCGTATCATTGGCAACCTCCAGTACCTTACTTTGATGCGCCCTGATATCTCATTTGCTGTTAACAAACTATCTCAATTTATGCACCAACCTACAACAACACACTGGACTGCTGCCAAAAGGCTCATTCGTTACTTAAAATACACCATCTTCCATGGCCTTCAGCTCCGCAAGACTGGCACCACTACCTTAAGGACTTATTCTGATGCTGACTGGGCTGGCAACATTGATGATCGCACGTCCACCTCTGCCTATATCAGTTTTTTAGGTTCCAATCCTATTTCTTGGAGTTCCAAGAAGCAACGGGCTGTTGCACGTTCCACAACCGAAGCTGAATATCGGGCTCTCGCCACTGCGGCCTCTGAAACGGTGTGGTTGTCCACTCTTCTAACAGAACTAGGTTTTTCAGCACCACAATGTCCCCAACTGCTATGTGATAATCTCAGTGCAACATATCTCAATTTCAACCCTGTTAATCACTCACGCATGAAACACATTCAAATAGATCTTCATTTTGTCCGTGACTTGGTACAAAAAGGCAGTCTTCAGGTCCACCACGTTCACACTCAAGACCAATTAGCTGATCTCTTAACAAAGCCACTGTCCAGGCAGCGCACTGAGTTATTGCGTCACAAGATTGGTCTTACCGATGGAAGCTCAATCTTGCGGGGGCGTATCAAGGAAGATTCTGCAGATCATGAAACAACACACAATTAGCCTCCAATTATGCTAATTATTCTGTCATTCAATTTGTAATTACACCTGATTCTATGCTCAATAACTATGGCTGTAACGGTAGCATAGATTTAGCATAGACTTTCAAACATTCCTTAGATAGACTCTACTATTGTAAATATAAGGCACTGCTGCCATCTATTGTAATTCAAGCTTTGAAGTATTGTCTGTAGATTTATTATACGGACACTATGGTTGTTTGATGGTTAGGATTAGTTATACAGCGGATCTGTTAACTAATCAACATAAGAAAAGATAAATATTCAGAGTATAAATTGATGTTTCGTTTCCATTATCAGTTCTGATTTTCGTAGGTGGATGTTTACTTGAAACCAAGGTTTGCTCTCTTGATAATTTTCTGATTTTATTTACTTTCGCTTGATAGTTTTATATTTTCTTTTGCTTTATCCTAGATAACTTCCAAACCCCCCCCCAAATTGCGTATCATATAGCATACAAATCCGAACTAGACCTTCTTTGTGGGATCAACCACTTGCTTGCTCTATATTATCTTGTGTGTTGTGTTTTAAGTTAGGGTAATTAATTTGTATGATCGCGACATCGCAACAAAAAAGCATCCGTTAATCTCTCGATGATCATAAAAAAACAAAAAGGCATCCGATAATGAATCTGAAACTTTTATCTAGATAAGCTTAAATAAAAAACTTTGAAAAGTTTGATATGAAAAATATGCTTGAAATATTTTAATTTTAAAAATGTTTTGACTATTTTTTAAAAAATTATTGGGAATGTAAAAATAAATTATAATAAAATAATCATTTTTATTCATGATTTGTTTTTAACAAGGCACTTTACTTAAATGCGATCCCTCCATTTATAACATGATTGATAACTATTAGTCAACAAAATTGACTAAATAAACTTCTTTTTATAAATACAATAGAAAATAATAAAAAAATAAATTTATAATTATAATAAAAAACTTAAAAATAAAAAAAAATTAATCATATTTTTTATTTTTAATAAGTGAAATTAAAAAAATATCTACATTAAATAGAAAAACTAAAATCACCAAACAAGTATCTTATGGAGGAAAAGTTTTTGGACATATTTTTGTTATGTGTATTTGATTTTATATAAAATAAAAAGATTTTTAATCAATTCACTTAACCTATTGATTTTATATAAAATTAATTGTGCGATGAAACACAGTATCAATTATGTTTTTTGAGGTTTTTATGTCTAACATTAGAATTAAATAGAACAAAGATTCCTTTTATCAATATCTGAAATAAATAAATATAAAAGGAAACCTAAATGGATATTGGAAGCTCATGCCAATAAATAAAAAAATAAAAAAATAAATATATTTCTCATTCTATAGAGGTAAGAATTGAAGTAATGATGATATGAAGATTTGAATTGAGATATTTGGAAGATCAAATATATATTATAATTACGAGTGACTAATGAAGTGTTAATTAATGAGATGGAGGATAACCAACGGTAAGAAAAATGGAAACATGAAACCAATAGTTCCTTCCAGATCCAATGTATTAAACAAGTCAACTACTCGGTCTCGCTCTCGCTCTCGCTCTCTCTCTCAATCCTCAAAACCTTTCTTCCTTTGCAAACACACTTCATTCACACTTGTCAGTTGTCACCGTAACTCACAGCTGCATACTTCTCTCCTGACCAGAAGACACACAAACACTCTCTTTAAATTACCGAACCACCCCTCCCCCTTTCCTTTTTAGAACCCTCCCTCCCCATGGACAACATTAACTCTCGCTCTGAGGTTCCCGACGGCAGCGATCCGACGAGGCCGGATACCTGTGGCGGCGGCGCTAGGTACAAGCTGATGTCGCCGGCCAAGCTTCCGATCTCGAGATCGGCTTGCACCATGATCTCTCCTGGACTCAGCCCGACCTCGTTTCTTGAGTCTCCAGTTCTTCTCTCGAATGTTAAGGTTAGTGGTTTTAGTATATATACTTTTTTGGATCGGAGTTGATGGTTTTTTCTGTTTGGTTGGAGTTGTTTAAGGATGTGGGTGGTTGGGAGGTGAGATAAGTAGAGCCAACTGGAGGACTTGATAATTGAAGTGACCAAACAGACCATTATTAAATTAAAAATCTTTGTTTTGTCGCATTCACCAAGGCAAGGTAATAATCAAAGTAGTTTTGTCGCTGTTATATATATATGATAATAATGATAAAACAGTGTTTTCTACTATTTCATCTCACCAGCTCTCAAAAGAACGGTGCTCTTTACAGCTTCGTGTTGTTGAGTTCAAGAAGTGGAGAATTGACTTTAAAAAACAAGATGCTCTTACTTTCATTTTTTATTTTCAAAAAAAAGAAAAAGAAAAAACGAAATGCCAGTTACTATATTTGTCTCGTTTCGTGTTAATTTAATTTATGTGATTCGGGAGTGCTTATGTCGTAGCCTGAAGTTATAGATTCTGATGCTTTATGAATTTGGTACCATGTCTCGTGTGGAATTTGTCTGGAGAATATTACCTTTTTTTTTTTAATTACTATTAGCCTAAGCTTCCCCTTTTTATGTTCTCTTTTCTTTTAGAAAAAAAAAAAAATCTTTTTTTGTTCTTTTAGATGCCTGTGTTGTGTTCTCACATAATGAGTCTTTGCCATGCTTCTTCTTGTCTATGTTCTATTGGTCTTGTTGGGTTTACAGATATGACTGCAAAGAAGCTTGAAGGTATATGTGAATCAAACAAGTGAGAATAAACTTGATTATCCATAGAGAGAACAAACTTGGTTGCCCATCATGAGTCCATGACCATATAGAGCAGAAGCTTAAATGTGATAGACAGCATATGTTGAGTTCAAGCATGAGAAATTGGGTTTGCGGCTTTGTTCAGTTGGGTATGTAGTTTTCTACATTTGAAGTACTGGTCCAAATGGAAATATTTGAAAATTGATGTCTCTCTTACTGGGTTCAATATATATTTATTTCCCTCTTTTTATATTTTCTGAATTTCCTTACGCTTGTGTAACCTGGCAATGATCGGTTAGCTCACGTCACTTGTTTAGATGCACTGATCTTTCTATGTATTGATGCTGATAAGAAAGATCTAAGAGCTTCACAGATTTGGTGCCAGACTCCAGACAGTGGCATAATAGTTATCAGTTGCGCCATTGATGAGGGCCTTAGGACATTCAGGGATTATGAAACTTGCCTTCATCTTGATTTTGTATTCTTTCAAGTCTTGTTTACTTGATCTGCTTGTACTTTGCCTTAGAAATATCTTTAGGCTGATTCCTATCTTCTTGACTTCACAGGCAGAGCCTTCCCCCACTACTGGCACATTTACTAATCCTCAAACTGTGCTTGGTTCTCTTAGCTCCACTTCATATCCAGCTACTACTGTTTACTCCACCAACTTTGGAGAAAGAAAATCCAACTGCTTTGAGTTTAGACCACATGCTAGGTCAGACATGGTAAGATCCCAATGAAATTTCAGGCTCTCATAAAATGCGTGGCGACTTTAGGTACTTAGTGTTATGTAATTTTTTGTGGACTTAAATTGCTTGATATTACTCCAATAAATTATATGGTGCTTCTATCCCCACATTCATGTTTAAATAACAGCTCCAATAATTCCTCACATCACTCAGTGTCTTCTACTTTTTAACGCGTTTAATTTTACAAGAGCTTCTAAACCTAAAACCTGACCTATATTAACTAGTTTGTGGTTTCTCCACAAAACTGAAATATTCACTGCCAATGAGCCATTGGTTTTATTCATTCTCATTCTGAACAATATTTGCAGAAGGATAAAATGAAGACTTAGATGATGAGGCATGTTTTTTAACTCGACCTTCCTGTTTTCCCTTCTCTGGAATTACTAAATGTTTATAAACTCATTTCAATTCCTGATATCTACAAGTAGCCTTGCTGGTTTAGGGGCATTGTTTGCCTAACGTGTTTCATTTATTTCAAGGTTTCTGCTGATATGAACCATCAGAGAAGTGCACAATGTGTTAAAGTCCAAAGCCAATGCCAGTCTCAATCATTTCCATCATCACCCTCAGTAAAAGGTGAGATGGCAGTCTGTACAAATGAGCTGACTCTATCAACACCACTTCACATGGTTACTTCAGGTTCTAGTGTTCCTGCTGAAGTTGATTCAGATGAACTAAACCAAATGGGGCTCTCTAGCAGTGGGCTTCGTGCATCACAGTCAGGAAGTGCACCTACAGTGTCATCTGATGATGGATATAAGTGGAGAAAATATGGACAGAAACACGTTAAAGGAAGTGAGTTCCCACGCAGCTATTACAAATGCACACATCCTAACTGTGAAGTGAAAAAGTTATTTGAGTGCTCTCATGATGGACAAATAACAGAGATTATTTACAAGGGTACACACGATCATCCTAAACCTCAACCAAGCCGGCGATATGCCTCTGGCTCTGGTTTGTTCATGCTGGAAGAAAGATTTGACAAGTTTTCTTCTCTACCTAGTCAAGATGGTATGGATGGAAACTTCTTAGGGAATTCAGTTTGCTATCTACTTTCCATATGTACTAACCAATGTTCCTTCACTCCTTTCATTTTCTCTTTCAATCACTTACATTGCAGACAAGTCACCTGGTGCATATGGACAGGTGTCTCATGCTATCGAACCAGATGGTGCCCCTGAACTATCTCCTGGCACAACAAATGATGATACTGGAGAGGGTGCTGAGGATGACAAAGATCCCTTCTCGAAAAGAAGGTATCAGTTCATAACACCATTTTACTCATAAAATACATATATTAACCATAATATGGTCTCATAAAACACCATTTGAGCAGGAGGTTGGATGCTGGAGGTTTTGATGTTACTCCCGTGATCAAACCTATTCGAGAACCACGTGTTGTCGTGCAAACTCAGAGTGAGGTTGATATACTGGATGATGGGTATAGGTGGCGCAAATATGGCCAGAAAGTGGTGAGAGGAAATCCTAATCCAAGGTATGTTTTCTGTGTTGATGATGAGTTAAATAGTTTCTGCTTTTTCACTGTTATGGTCCATTCTAACATGTTGTAACTCTTTTCTTCAGTAATTTATTGAATTTCTGGGGAATGTCCTGTGCATTAGTACCTTTGTAGCAGTCATATTTGCCTTCTCATGATGTGGATAATGGATAAAGTGATGGAATGGGCAGATATCATCTCTTGAATTGTTTAATGCCCTGTTTTTCTGACTATGGGTTTGACATGAAATCATTGTGATTCATAATTTAACTACTCTCATAAATATGAGCTTTAGTGTGAAACCGTCTTACAATATGCACATTGTCGTGGGACAATGGGTTGGATTATATTTCAACAATAGGAGATAATTCCTACTTGGATTGTTTCTTTAGCATTGCTATTGTAGCATGATAAATTTTTTATAAATTTGAAGTTGGAACAAGATAGCTGAGGTTAGGGTTCATAAGAAACATCTATAATCTGAATGAATTGATAAAATATAAAAGATTGATAGAAGTAACAAAGAACGACCATAAAATAACCTTAGCAACCTATTTATATTAGTCTAAGCCCTAGATCCCTATGGAAGAAGGGTTCGTAATCTTATTCCATCAGTAAAACTAAACTTTTAAGGAAATACTTCAAAAACTCATTAATCATATGATCCTATATAACTAACCCTAGTATCATAAATAAAATAAAATAAATTGTATAGAAAGCTCTTGCATTACTGTCCTTGGGTTGGAAGAAACCTGTTCTTGAGTTAAAACGATTCTTGCCGCAATCTTAAGGATGTCCAATTAAGAGTCTCTATCCCCCTTTTCTTTCTTTGCTTCAACTGTATAACACGAATAGATATTAGAATTAGTTCCTCCATGATAATGCTTGCAGAACAAACATCTAGATGCGAATTATATTTCTCACATTGATTTCTAGAGTAATGAATTGCAAACCTTAAAACTTGCTTCAACATGTGTTTTTGTACAGATAACCTTTGCACAATTCTTTTGCCTTTGGGATAATATCATGCATGTAATCGAAAGGATCTGCATGGCCTCACTAGATAAATTTCTTTTGTTGAGCAACCAACTATCATTACTGTTTTTGTACAACTCTCCTATTCTCTTTGCACTCAACTACTAGCTTTTCAACGAGGGCATCGTTTTTAACATCATCTCTATCATTAATGTTTTTGTTGCTGCCATAATTATTCTCATAATCATTGTTGTAATAAACATCATGGATTGGTGGAGAATCCCAATCCACATATACTCCTTTCCAATGAACGTTTCATCCATTTGTACTTGCTGCCCTTCAACTTTTTTCATGCAGAGTTTTTCCACCCTTCCAATCCACCTTGCACCAAAGATTTATGGCTCCAGCCTCATAGTCTTCATCCTTATGATTACCTTCTGGTATGTCTAAGGAGTTGTGATCGCCTTCTGGAATCTCCACTTGGGCTTCCACTAGTTCCTGTTGCTTCAAAACATCAATAGTGCACATCAAATGTTCAATTAAACCCACTTATCTCAACCAAAATTGTTTGCCAATCTTGATTTCTCCATTTACAACCTCCAACACATCCCGACATGGTTATAAGGATTGAACCCAACACAATTGCGAGGATCTTTTCACTCTGCCATTTGACTTAGTGTGGGAAGGGGAAAACATTAGAAAACAGAAATTACAGCAGAATAATGACTAGAATGAAGATGTAATTGAAATTGGAACAAGATTGAGTTTAGGGTTCATAAGAAACCATTAGAATTTGAATATAGTGATAAAATAACAAGGAGCAACTATAAAATAACCCTAGCAGCCTATTTATATTAGTTTAAGCCCTACATTCTTGTAGGAAAAAGATTCCTAGTCTTAGTCCCCAAATAAACTACCTAGCTTCTAAATAAAGACTTTAAAAAGTCACATGCTGATCACATTACCCTAGATTAATTAAGTAGCTCTAATATCAGAAATAAAATAACATAAATTGAAAGAAAGCTCCTGGATCAGATCATTCTTTAAACTTAAGTAAAAGGTTGGGAAAATGAAGATCTTTTAATATGTTTTTGCAAGTGAATCTCTGTGCCTAGAAATTGCAGACATTCAGCGAAATGCAGAAGAAGGTTGTGAAGACTTTTTAACAAGTCCTCCTTCCCTCTCAATATCTTAAAGAAAAAAGGAGTCCCCCTTCTCCATAGAATGAAAGTATGTGAGGATGATGCGGGGAAAATATACGCTATGAAGCCAAAACCTACCGGGAAAATGCTTAATTTCTTAAAATCTGATTGGACTGGAATATTTAATCGTTAGTAATTATAACATGCAATACCCACCCCGATTCTTGGAAAACTTAGTCAGTGTAGGGATTTAATGCTGATTTTTCATTTCTTATTATTCCTTGCCAGAATCCCTTGCTTTTGATCAAAATCTTTTGTCAAGGTTGCCATTAGAGGACCTTTTCCTTGTCCCAAAAGTACTACAGGCTTTTGAATTCCTTTTAGGAAGATGAAAGTAAGCTAATTTGAACCAGATATGCTGATTTCAAGTCTCTGTCAACACTGAGGGTCCTTGAAAGATCAATAGGAATTCTTATGGATGTGAAACACTATGCTTGATATTGTGTTAATCAATATTCTGGAGAAACTTGGGAGTTTGCAGTGGAGGCCTGAAGATTGCAATTATAATAACCATAAAGAACAATCTCTAGGGACTTCTACCATAGTACTAACAGAACAATAGTGATGATCAGAACACACACACATGCAGTGATAGCTGATTTTTTGAATTTTATTTGTAATTCTTTGCTTTAACTTACCTTTGTTTTCTAGCTAATTTGTTAATTTTCATTCTTAAAACAAAATTTCTACTCTTTCCCCATTTCGTTATTTCTTATGAGATATGATGTTTTCTTGTCATGTTTTACCGATCCTTCAGGAGTTACTACAAATGCACAAATGCTGGATGCCCAGTTAGAAAGCATGTGGAGAGGGCGTCACATGATCCAAAAGCAGTTATAACCACATATGAGGGGAAACACAACCATGATGTACCTACAGCTAGGACAAACAGTCATGACACAGCAGGACCATCAGCTGTGAATGGAACCTCAAGGACTAGACCAGATAAAAATGAGACAATTAGCCTTGATCTTGGGGTCGGGATCAGTTCTACATCTGAAAACTTGTCCAGCGATCAGCAACAAGCTTTGCATGCTGAACTTGTCAGATTCGAAAACCAATCAAGTAGTGGTTCCAGTTTCAGAATAGTTCATGCGAGCCCAATTGCGGCTTACTATGGTGTTTTAAATGGTGGCATGAATCAGTATGGATCTAGACAAATTCCGAGTGAAGGCCGTAGCATTGAAATTCCACCTTTAAACCGTTCTTCGTATCCATATCCGCAGAACGTGGGAAGTTTATTAACGGGTCCATAAGTTTGTCTAATTTGTTTAAATTTGTCTCTTGCCTTATAGCTGGTAAATAACAGAAAGGTTAGAAACTGAATTTAAAAATTATGTATTGCTCTTTATATATTCTTGCTGATGGTCTTCGAGCTCATATCTGGTGTTGGGATCTTCCCTTACGTGTACTCTCCTCCCTCCTGTTTCCATATCAACTTCGGTGACCACTAAGAGTGAGTGTAAATGCTTATGAAAAATTTTGAATTTTTTTTGTTTTAATTTTTTTTTAATGATTTTGAAGTGGTGATGTTAAATTATTTTTGTTAAATGAAATAAAAATATTATTTTAATATATTTTTAAATAAAAAGTATTTTGAAAAGCAAATCTCAAAGAGTAATATTTTATTTTCTGAAAATAGTAATGTAAATAGTGGTTTTAATTAGTGATGTAGAAATTAAAATAAGTTTCTTTTCTTGTTTGTTTTTCTTTTCTTTAGATTTTCCTCTAATATCATACTGGTTTTTTATATTGAGTTGTATTATGATAATGCTCATAGAGCGAGGATAAAAGTACATAAAAGATGACCTTACAATTTACATGTGCTAATTTCAGAAGCCAATCCTTTGAAAGCATATTTTAAAGGAATATATCAGGCTATTTTTTGTTACGAACACCATTTGAAAACAAAATTGGTCAAATATTATCAAAAGTTTTGGAGAAATAAAATAGTTTAGCACCGTGATTAAAAAAAATATATCATCTTAAGATATTTTTAAATAAAAATATTGTATTTCAAAGAAATTGTTAAATAAACTTATATTAGTTAAAATGAGGACAGAGAAGAGAGAAAAAAATAAAGAGATTTTAAAAGTATATTGAAACTTTATTATGACATCACTACTACCATAAAAAAGATCTCGATAAAATAAATTCAATGAAACTAAGAAAGGTCATCAATTTTGACAAAAGTGGATCACACTCTCCGTTCAAAGGCAAGTGAGACACATTGAAACTCCAATTACGACACTAACAATATCATCATAAAGATCTCGATGAAATGAATCCAATGACATCAAGAAAGATCAGTAATGGTGACCGGAGTGGGCCACATGTAATGATGACTCATTTTCCTTTCGATGGAGAGTGTACCAAACTGTATTATTTCGCCAGTCGCAACATGTATTAAACTATGTTATTGATGATAATGCAAAATATCATATTTTTCTCTCTTAATGTTTAGTCTTTATACTTATCTAATGTCCAAATGTACTCATTAAAAATGAGAATCCATTTTTCTAATTATGTTATGAATTGTTTATGAGGAGATATAATGTAAGAGAAAGGGGTACATGTACTATTTTAGATCAAAGGACTGTCGAATCCAACACTATTACTTGGAAGACCATTAATGGAAAATTTATCCAATCTCTTTCTTCTATAAGTGAGTTCAATGGGCATAAGGAGGAGATTGATATTGAAGTTAGGGAATGTGATATGGATAGGGAGTGTACTAATCAAGAGTCTATGCTTTTAATTTTGGTAAGTCCTCTTTAATCTTATTTAAATTATGTCAGCAAGTGAAATGTTAATCAAGTTGCAAATAAGGATAAAGACTTTCTTGAGAAAAAGAAGAAGGTTTTGGTAGGTTCTTCCAAGAAGAAAAAGAAATTAGGCTCCTTGCACGGGTAAATTGAGGTAATCTTTGTGTTGTTGTTTGTCTTCCTCTCTACATTTTCTATGTTTATCAAATGTTGTAATGTTAGAGGTTTGAATGATTCTATAAAGCATTTATAATTGCGTCGTCTTGTCCAACATGAAAAGGTGGATTTTTTGGGTTAGTTGAAACTCAAGTTAGAGAAAGAAATAAAGATAGTGTTTCTAGATTTCTTCTTCTTCAAAATTGGTCTTTCTTGTATTATTATGATTTTTCATGTTGCATTCAAATTTGAATTTGTTGGGATGCTGATGTGGTGAAGGTGGATGTTTTAGGTAGTTCGAATTAGTTTATTTATATTTGTGTTAATATGTTGGGTACCAATACTTGCTTCAACGCTTCTATCATTTATAGAGATAATAGTTTGTTTAAACGTGAGGCTTTATGGTTTGATATTGTGAGTCATAGTGATGGTTGAGAGTCCACTTCATCGATTCTTATGGGTGATTTTTATGTTATTTATTCTCTAGATAAGAAGAGACGTGGTGCTATATGGTGGCCGTTATGAAAAAATAACCTTAATAATATTATTCAATTAGGTTTAGAGGACCTTAGATTCTTTGGTTCTATGTTTACTTGGATTAATCAGCAATGTAATAATGTGCTTATTAATATGAAATGGAAGTGTGATTTTGCAGTTTCTAGAGCTATTTTTGCATGCTTTTGGTATCTTGAATCATTTTTGGATGTTAGTTAAGCTTGTGTACATACCTAAAAGGAAGGTTCCTTTCAAGTATTTTGATTTTTAGGTTGATTATCCTCACTTTGTACAGATTATTGTCAAGGCCTAGGTGGAGAAAGTCACTAGTACTTGATGGTCATTTTATGTAAAAAGTTAAAGTATGTTAAGGTTGTTTTGAAAGAATTTAATAAGAAGTTTTTTGCTAAGATACCGAAGAGGGTTTTGATGGCTAAGAAAGCCATAAAAGATGCTCAATGTCTGGTGTAGCAAAACCCTCTTGATTTGGATATTCATAGAACTGAGTCTATATTGGTAAAGGAGTATGTGAGACTTGCTCAAGCCGATGAGAGGTTTATTAGGCAAAAATATCGGGTTCAATGGCTGAATTTAAGGGATAAGAATTCAAAGTTTTCTTTTAACTCGATTAAGTATCATCACTGTCGTAAAAAAATTCTTTCCATTCATAATGATATTGACACTTTTATTACTGAACAAAAGGGGTATATGACACCATTGTTAACTACTTTGAGAATATTTTGGGGGGTCTCGGTCAAATTCTGGTATTAGGAAAAAATATCGAGTTCATTGGTTGAATTTAAAGGACAAGAATTCAAAGTTTTCCTTTAACTCGGTCAAGTATCATCACTGTCGCAAAAAATATCTTTTCATTCATAATGATATTGACACTTTTATTACTGATGCAAAGGAGGTAAATGACACCATTGTTAACTACTTTGAGAATATTTTGGGGGGTCTCGTTCAAATTCTAGTATTGACTATTCTTTTATTTGTGAGGCTTTTTCTTGGCGGTTATCTTCTTTTTAAACCATGAGTCTTGAAACTCATATTAGTGATGATGAAATTCAGAAGGTCCTCTTCTCTTTTAAAGATAATAAGAATCCCGATCCATATAGGTTCAATATGGGTTTCTTTAAGAAAGCTTGAAGTATTGTTAGTCGAGACACTATTAATGTTGTTTGGTCTTTCTTCAATTCTGGCCAGTTACTCAAACAGGTGAATGCTACTACTATAGCTTTAAATCCTAAGGTTCCTAATCCTTCAAGGGTTAAGGATTTTATGACTTTCTTGTTGTAATCCATTTACAAATGCATTGCAAAGATTATTGCTAATAGAGTTAAGAGTATGCTTCCAGATTTAGATGGCCCATTTCATTCTGTTTTTGTTGAGAGGTGAAATATTAGTGCTAACATCTTATCATTTCAAGAGCTTCTTCATAATTATTATCAGAGAGAGGGTCATTTTAGGTGTTCTTTGAAGGTGGAATTGATGAAAACTTATGATTCAGTTAGGTGAGACTTTTTATTGGTTGTTCTTCATATGTTTGGTTTTCCTTCCCGTATGGTTAACTGGATTGCTGAATGTATCTCTATTTCTATATTTTTAGTCTCTATCAATTGTGAGGTTCATGGTTTCTTTCCTAGTGGTAAAGGGTCAAGGCAAGGAGATCATGTATTGCCTTACTTGTTTATTCTTGCTATGGAAGTTTTCTCAGGTTTGATAGGTTAGATGGTTAGAGAAAATGACTTTATATTTCACTAGCATTGTGAGAAGGAGCATCTTACTCACTTGTGTTTTGCTAATGATTTGATGATTTTTTGTCGAGCTAAGGTGGTTATGGTTTCCTTAATTAACCATAGCCTTGATCAATTTTGGATTTTGTCTAGTTTGTCTCCTAATAATAACAAGAGTAGCATGTTCCTATATGGTGTTAAGCCTGATACTAAAATGCAGCTTCTTAATGTTCTCGATTACAAGGAAGGGAAGTTGCTCGTTAGGTACCTTGGTGTTCCTTTTATTACTAAAAAACTCACATCTCCTAATTGTTTGATCCTTGTGGACCATATTATGGCTAAGGCTAAGAGTGAATTAATTGCACTCTTTTATATCCGGCTAGACTTCAGCTTATCAAATCCTTTCTCTTCTCTATTCACCTATACTGGTCTTCTCTATTCATTCTTCCGAAGGCTGTTGTTGTGAAAATCATTTCTTTGTTGAGATCTTTTTTGTGGAATGATAGTAATCTTGCTTTAAGTGGTGCTAAAATTTCTTGGGATAAGATTTGCTTACCAAAGGAGGAAGGGGGCTTAGGTGATATAAATCTGAAGGTTTAGAATCAAGCCGTCATGGTTAAACACTTATGGACTATATGCATTAGACTGGTTCATTCAATTTAATCGTCTTGGATACATTCATACTTGTTGCGAGGTAGGAGTATTTAGGAGGTGATTTGTCCTAGGAACTATTCTTGGAGTTGGAGGAAGATTCTTGGTCTTCGCAGTCTTATTCGAAGGTTTATATGCTACCGCATAGGTGATGGTTGTTCCACTTCTCTATGGTTTGATAATTGGCATCCTGGGGGTCACTTGGTGAAGGTTTTTGGGGACAAAATTATTATTGACTCTGGCTTGGGTAGAGAAGCAAGGTTGAGTTGTATTATTGCTGGTCAAGAGTGAACTTGGACTCCTACTAGATGTACCCCTGTTTTTTTTTTTCACTTGGATGATAGGATGTTTGATATTGTGTGTTGGAAGGATGATCCTAAAGGTATTTTCTCCATTCATAGTGTTTGGAATTCTATCCGTCCATTATAGAACAAAGTGGAGTGGTGAGAGCTTGTATGACATAAACATGCTATCCTGCGATTCTCTTTCATCTTATGGCTTGCTATTCACGAGACACTTTCGACTTGGGATAAGTTCATGTCCTACGGTTCCATTCAGGTTGACCAGTGCTTTTTATACGGGGGTGGTAGGGAAGATTTTGATGATTTATTTTTTTACTGCATGTTCTTTCATCGCATTTGGTATGATCTTTGTTCTAAATGCCTCATTCTTTTTTGGCGCAGATCCTGGATTAGTACCATTTTACGGCTCTTTCTTTTGGGTGGAGGTAGTTCTCTTAAATCGTTGATAACCATATTGATATTAGATGTTGTAGTTTACTACATTTGGAGGGAAAGGAATGCTCGGCTCCATGGTGAAGCTCCTCACAACAATTCAATTGTTTATAGCGATATTGTTAATTGTATTGTTTCTAAAGTTAATCTTCTTCATAATATGGTATCTTTGAATACTAACATACTACTTCATATTTTATGAGGATTTTCTGATGATATTTTCATTTCTTGTTGATTTGTTTCTTGTTTAGGTTTTGAGGGCATGCCCTCTTAGCCTCTGTCTCCGGGGTACGTCCCAGTTTTCTTGTTCGTTGCTTTAGGTTAGGTGGGGTTTTGTCTGTGTTTTTGAGTTGTGTGAGTTTTACCCTATTGCTGTTATTTTGTTTTTTTTGGGTTAATATACTTCTCTTATCCACACAAAACAAAAAAGAAAAAAGAAAAACCTTGTTTTGTAAATGTTGGTGATTCCAATATCTAATAATCTATTCTCAACATTTTATCCTAATGATCGATCAGCTTTGGAAGAAATATCATCCTTGTGAGGTTCAGTGAACCTTATCGCAAATGAAACTGATATACATACAAACGACAGCTAATAATCATGGACTGAACGGCACGGCACTACTACATTTCCACCCTTCTCCCCTGGCACCAGTTTGTTATTTATAGAAGTCCCATGCAAGGAAATCAAAGCCGTTACTAGCGAAGGGCAATAATACTCCTTGAGTTCTCATTATTATTATTAGCCAAATATAAAGTAATTTCACCTGTTTTTCCTTCTTTAGCCAAATATAAACATTTGATGAAGTGGTGATGAAATGTTATGAATAATCCTAACATGATGAACAGATGCAAAAACATCCAAATGCTTTTCCAACCCAGAAGGTTAGTTTTTGTCGGTCTCCAGCACTGACAGCTTCTGATATCCCTACGATGAGCTACGGTGCTTCAAATGTAAACATGATTCTTGGAGTAAAATATTGAAAAATTCCATTGTAATTGAAGTTGAAGAAATTCCCACAAATTTGTCGTCTTGTGTGTGCAACTTCCCTCAACTGCTTTATGTTTTTCACGTATGTCCATTCCCACTTGGTTTTATCAAACATGAGCTTCTTTTTTTCTTTTTTAATCGATGAATTAAATGATGGCAGCTTTGAAAATGCATGTTCTTTGAGCACAGATGTTCCAGAGGACATGCATTGCTTTCTACAAAATATCCTTTGATTCTGATGTTCGTGACATGTTATTCTAATGGCCTAAGTTACTCAAAGTTATCATGAATTTTGGGTTTATTAGTTATTAAATTTTTTTAATTAAATACAATGAACTATTTTTTAATAAAAAACAATCCTCTCTGTTCAGGTTTCCATCACTTTGTTATTTTTTTTTAAATAATATGTTTTCACATCAAAATTAATAAAAAAAAATCTATTTTTATAAAAAACAGTTTGAGCGATCAAAATTTAAAATCCAAAAACTAAATTCAATTTCATCCAAACTTCAGGGTAATTTTTTAATAATTTGGCCGACGGTAACCCGAGGTTTTACAAACATTCATTAATGTGATAATTTCAGAAGAACAATCATGCAAGGCCAACTTCAAACTGTTATCAAGCAAACGCCGAGCCTGGATTCGCAGCCTAATATATCTGGTTGTGGGTCAATCTCAACTTTGATTATATCTATAGTGAAGAATCTCTAATATGCTTTTCGGTATCCCATAGAAGACAACGAAGTATTGAACAATATTTGAAACTTTGGCCATATCTACATAATCTTTGGAAATGATGAAAGAAATGTCTTCGTCTGAGGAACAAAAACAATGGAGGAGTGATGTTTGTAGTATCAGTCCATTTCTCTGATTTGACATACCTTAAAAGAAAGTGAAAAAACTGCTGATTAAAACTTTCCACCTTGATCACATTTTCATCCTGTTTTCGAATGTTCAAACAAATAAGTAGATGTTAGTAAAATGTGGAGGAGGAGGAATTGCTATCTGCTATTGAAGGCCCTGGCACACATCACCGTGTTTTTCTTCATCACAGCATGTTCAGGAGGTGAGTTGTCCGAAACTGAGTCTTTCTTCACTTTCATGAGAGCCATTGATCCCCAAAATGTGCTGAGAATCAGCTGGAGTGGGATAGTGCCACATCCTTGCTCGTATAGGTGGCGGGGAGTCAAGTGCAATTTTCAGCCTCCTGCTATAACACAAATCAGGCTTGACAGGCAGAACTTTACTGGGACAATTGATGCAGACTCCCTTTGTGGGCTCCAACACCTGCAAGTCCTGAGCTTAGCAAAGAATCACATCCAAGGAAATATTCCTCACTCCATATTGAATTGCAGAAGCCTGACCTATTTAAATCTAAGCAGTAATTTTCTGACTGGGAGGGTGCCTGTGCCTCTATTCAAGTTGAAATATCTCCGGACCTTGGATATCTCTAACAATTATTTAACTGTAATTATTCCTCGTCCCGAACTGGAATTCAAGCATCTAAATCATTATTCTATGAAACATAGTGCAGTGAAGATGTACAATCTTCAAAAATTGGCAATAGTGGCAGACTCCGTGGCCCTAAATAGCACTGACGCTGGTTCCGTCGAACATCCTGCAGACCCATCTAATGGAAGCAAGCCTGGTTCTGGCAAAAGGAAATGGTACGACAAAGCCATATACGTCGTCCCATTAGCTTTTGGCATTGTATTTCTCTCTGTATTAGCTTATTTTGTGAATAAGAGGTTCTCTGATTCGGCCAAAGAGAGGGAGATTCTGAAATCTCTGGCACATTCTCCTCAGAAAACTCCTCCACCTGTGCCTCAAGAAGACTTGAAGCCTAAAGAAAGATGCTCAGAGCTCGTTTTCTTTGTTGAAGAGAAAGAAAGATTCGGATTGGATGACCTCTTTGAAGCTACCGCTGACTTACAAAGTCAGACCCCTAGCAGCAGTCTGTACAAGGTGAAGCTTGGTAATATCGTATACGCCGTCAAAAGATTGAAGAAATTGCAGGTATCATTTGAGGAGTTTGGCCAAACAATGAGGCAGATTGGGAATTTGAAGCACCCAAACATTCTACCCCTTGTTGGTTACAATTCCACTGATGAGGAAAAACTTCTAATATACAAGTATCAAAGCAGTGGAAGCCTGCTAAACCTGCTAGAGGGTAAGTTTTGCTATTCTTGATTTAAAATTGTCCCAAACATGCTTGATGCACACACAAAAGCACTCAGACTCAGAGAAGCAAGCATGCATGCACACACGTGGGTGTTCAAATGCAAAAGGATCTGTGCAAGCCATTTCAGGCCTGAGAAGTGTAAAAGGCGGCATGCTTGGCCACTCTTGAACTTCTCTCCCATGTCTGAAATTGTTCCACATTCATCAAATTAAAGAGAATAAAAGAATGTCTGAACTTGTTGCTTCTCGAATATAGTTTATATGCCTTTCCATTCAGAATATATTCTTAAGAGAATTAATGTTCGGTTTTCGTTGTAACTAATGAGGTTAAGATATAAAGAACAACATAGTATCACGTGACCCTTATTCTTATGACCAGCACGTTCAGATCTTGAAATGTGTTACTTTTTCTACATGCAAACATATATATCAGCAGATTGTTGTTGGTAACCTGCAGACTACATTGAAGGCAAGAGGGAGTTCCCATGGAAACATCGGCTGTCAATAGCAATTGGCATTGCAAGGGGTTTGGACTTCATATACAGGAATCCTATTGAGCATGAGATCAAACCTCATGGGAACATTAAGCTTTCAAATATCCTGCTGGATGAAAATCAAGAACCACTAATTAGTGAGTACGGATTTTCAACATTTTTGGACCCCAAGAGAGTTTGGTCCTTTTCCTCCAATGGTTATACAGCCCCTGAGAAAATCTTGTCGGAACAAGGCGATGTTTTCAGTTTTGGAATAATTATGCTTGAGTTACTAACAGGAAAAACTGTGGAGAAGAGTGGGATAGACCTTCCTAAATGGGTCAGATCCATAGTAAGGGAGGAATGGACAGGAGAAGTTTTCGACAAGGAGTTCAATCACGCTGCGAGGCAATATGCATTCCCTTTGCTCATTATCTCTCTCAAATGTGTATCAAAATCACCGGAAGAGCGCCCACCTATGGGAGAAGTGATGGAGAAGATAGAGGAAGTAGTGAATGCAAATGAGGAATTCACTATTTCTTCTATGGGCTCAATACTATCCAGTCCACCAGAGTGGTGCATACTTCACTCTGTCATACCTGAGACTTGGGATACTCCTGGCTCAAATTATTGACCACGGACGGTATTTCTTTGATCCAGTACTAGGAGCTTTTTCCCTCCTTTCTTTCTTTTCTCTTTTCTTCCCCTTCTTCTGATTTGGTCATCTGGCTTTTACGTACGAAGACATCTCAATCGCATGATTTAATATTCTATGTAATAAACAGCTTGTCCAAGCCTGTAACTGCGAATGAAGGCAGAAGCCGACTACATCAATGACGAGTGAGAGTTGACCTTTGATGTGTTTACTTTGCCAACCAATGTTTTGCATAATCTTTTCTTCT
This sequence comes from Populus trichocarpa, assembly GCF_000002775.5. NCBI lineage: Eukaryota > Viridiplantae > Streptophyta > Magnoliopsida > Malpighiales > Salicaceae > Populus > Populus trichocarpa. The sequence continues at coordinate 11,236,647 of NC_037295.2, forward strand.
TCCTGCTTATATAATTAATGTACGCATATAATGATTTGGCTATCAGCCTTTTCGAAAAGAATGAATGAGATCAGTAAACATTATTATCAAGGATTGATCGAGAGATATTCCAATACCCAATAAAAGAATGAATTCTTTCTTTTAGTTATTTTATTCAGAATTATTAACCAGTACATTTTGATTTATTTCCTTTCATTATGTTTGTAGATAACATTATTTATAATATTCGACACCTTCCTTTTCATATTTATTAACACAATTGATCCATCATAATATTTGAATTGTGAACTCAAAATCTTTGTCTCTATATTATTAGAACTCTTGTTAACAACTCGTTTTTAACTTTAATTAAAAAAAAAAACATTCTGATAATTTTGATGCAAATCTAATAAGAAATCATAAAAACAATCCAATGTTGTGAGTTGTTGTCGGGAACTCTTTGATAATGTTATTAAACTAGGCTTAACAAATCAACTTGAAGACCTACAACCCAGCTTTTTGCCTCATTTGAGTTTTTAATATTAAAACATCGATATCTTGGAATAATCTGGATTAACTCGAGTTAACTTGTCAAATTAATACCCTCGATCATGTACATAGCTGAGTTTAATAATTTATTAAAAAACTATTTTTTATTTAATTATATAATAATAAAAATAGATGCGTTTAGAAAAGTCACCAAATTGATTTAGACAAATAAATTATTATGGGTTTTGCAAAAAAGAATGATTGTTAATGTTATAAAATGATAGCTTTAATACTATTTGAAAGCAAAGTAAAAATTGAATGGCATTTAATAAAATAATACCTGAAATATATTCAGAATTAATTTAAGAATTCAATAAATTAATATATCTAACATATTTTTAATTATTTATTTTTTAAAGATAAATTTGAATTAGAAAACAACATTAAAAAAAATAAAGAACTACAAACAAACCAAACGTGCAGAGTTGAAAGATCTATCACACATGGCCCATTAAAAATCAAGCTAGACCTAGAGGTCAAGGACTTTTGTTTTTCTTTTTAAAATGCATTGTCCATCCATTTTTTTTTAAAAAAATGAAAGTAAATAATGCTTTGCTTGCTTGCCTAGTTTCCAACCATCTAAATGGTTGTAAAAAATGAGACTAATTTTTGTTTTGAGGTGAAAAGTGGAGCTGATGGAAATTTTGTTTTTAATTTTAAAAATTATTTTTCAATTTATTTTCACTTAAAAACAACTAATAAACACCCTTGAAATCTCAATAAATTAATTTTTCAACCAAAAACATCATGAAATACATCTAAAAACCTAAATTTAACCAATAATAAAAAAAATTCTTTCTTAACCTTGAGCCAAAGATAATGTTGTCATGTCTCCAATATTCTCACCAAGGTATAAAGCTCATTGACATATGTAAGGTAACTCAATGCTACCCTGTTGAGCGTTTCACTGAAATAAGCAGTGTGCCTTTTGTCCTACATTAACATGGCTTCAATACCTATAGTTGAAGCATCACATTTAATCTTGAAAGCCTTTTTAAAGTATGGCAAAGCTAAAACATGAGCAATATATAATTTATCTATTTATAAGTTAAAAACCATATCTTGTTGATCACCCCATTTAAAACTAATATAATTTTTCACTATCTTAATTAATGGTGTAGCTATGGTACTAAAATCCTTCACAAAACATCTATAAAAACTAGTTAGATCATGAAAACTCTTTAACTCAGTTATAGATTTAGTTGTAAGCCAATTTTGGATGGCCTTAACCTTGTCTTCATCTATCTTGATACCGCAGTTACAACATTTCTCAGAAACACAATTTCCACGCAAAAGGTACACTTCTTAAGATTAACATATAATTACTCATTATGCAATACATTAAGTACACTACACAAATGATTAAGATTCTCATTCATGTTCTTGTTATAGATTAGGATGTCATCAAAATACACAACCATAAATTTATTTATAAATTCATGCAACACATGATTCATTAGCTTCATAAACATACTAGGTGTATTTTGTAAGTCCAAATTACATAACTAACCATTCATGCAAACCATACTTAGTCTTAAATGTAGTTTTTTATTTATCCACTACTTTCATTCTAATATGATGGTACCCACTTTTCAAATCAATTTTAGAGAAAATACATGATCCGTATAACTCATTTAGCAAGTCATCAAGCTTAAGAATATGATAATACAAAAATAAAAAAAATTCTTTCTTAAGCCTGGGCCAAAGATAATGTTGTCATGTCTCCAACATTCTCACCAAGGTATAAAGCTCATTGTCATATGTAAGGTAGCTCAATGCTACCCTGTTGAGCGTTTCACTAAAATAAGCAGTGTGCCTTTTGTTCTACATTAACATGGCTTCAATACCTATAGTTGAAGCATCACATTCAATCTTGAAAGCCTTTTTAAAGTATGGCAAAGCTAAAACATGAGCAATATATAATTTATCTATTTATAAGTTAAAAACCATATCTTGTTGATCACCCCATTTAAAACTAATATAATTTTTCACTATCTTAATTAATGGTGTAGCTATGGTACTAAAATCCTTCACAAAACATCTATAAAAACTAGTTAGATCATGGAAACTCTTTAACTCAGTTATAGATTTAGTTGTAAGCCAATTTTGGATGGCCTTAACCTTGTCTTCATCTATCTTGACACCTTGTGCAGTTACAACATTTCTAAGAAACACAATTTCCACGCAAAAGGTACACTTCTTAAGATTAACATATAATTACTCATTATGCAATACATTAAGTACACTACACAAATGATTAAGATTCTCATTCATGTTCTTGTTATAGATTAGGATGTCATCAAAATACACAACCATAAATTTATTTATAAATTCATGCAACACATGATTCATTAGCTTCATAAACATACTAGGTGTATTTTGTAAGTCCAAATTACATAACTAACCATTCATGCAAACCATGCTTAGTCTTAAATGTAGTTTTTCATTTATCCACTACTTTCATTCTAATATGATGGTACCCACTTTTCAAATCAATTTTAGAGAAAATACATGATCCATATAACTAATTTAGCATGTCATCAAGCTTAAGAATATGATGTTTATACTTTATTGTTATGTCGTTGATGGTTCGATAATCAACACACATCCTCCATATTCCATCATTCTTAAACACAAGTAACACTAGTACAACACAAGGCTCATACTCTTATAAATATACCCCTTTATCATTAGCTCCTGACTAGTATTCAATAATAACTCAAGATACTTCCTTCTCATTTCGGACCCCTTTTCCCACGTTACTTCTTCGATTTGTGAACTTCTTCATAACACTTTAATCATAGGAATTTTTTTTATTTCTTAGTTCTTTCTGAATATAATCCAACACCTTAACTAGTTTTGCTTCTAGATTCAAGTCTTCTACAACCTTTAAAGGAACTTGTGGTAGTACTCGAGATGGATCCACTTAAGCTTTTCTTGACATCGAAACATGAAATACGTCATGGATCTTATTCAGATGTGGGGGCAAAGCCAATCTTTAAGCCATCGGTCTAATCCTTTCGATGACTTCGTAGGGACCAATATATCTTGGGGCTAATTTCCTCTTCATACCAAATCTTAACATGTGTTTTCAAGGAGCAACCTTCAAGTATACTCGATCACCCACAATAAACTCAAAAGGTCTTTTTCGAATATCTGCATAGCTCTTATGTCTATCTTGAGCTGCTTTCATTCTTTTTTTATGATTTTCACTTTTCTATGGTGATTTGAACAATCTCTGGTCCATATAACTTCTTGCCCCCTACCTCTTCCCGATATATTGGCGTTCGACATTTTCTTCCATATAAGGCTTCATACGGAGCCATCCCCACAGTTGTTTGGTAGCCATTATTATACGTAAACTTTACCAATGGTAAGTGATCCTTCTAGTTACCCCTAAATTCTAATATGCAAGCCCTCAGTAAATATTCCAAGTTCTGAATTGTCCTTTCTATCTGCCTATCAGTTTGAGGGTGAAAGGTTGTACTTAAATTCAATCTTGTCCCTAAAGCCCGTTGTATGCTTGGCCACAATCGAAAGGTGAATTTAAGATCCCGATATGATACTATAGACACTGGCACTTCATGCAATTTTATTACTTCATTTACATGCAATTTAGCCAGCTTATCAACCGAATATGTCGTTCTCATAGGCAAGAAGATAGCAGACTTGGTCAATCTATCCACTATGACCCAAATAACATTATTGCCTCTTTTCCCTTTAGGCAGGCCTGATACAAATTCCATAAAGATGTCTTCTCACTTCCGTTGGGATATCAATAATGGTTGTAAAGACCATGTTGGCTTCTGGTGCTCCACCTTTAATTGCTGGCATACACCACACATGACCACTTATTCAACTACTTCTTTTTTTATATTTGGCCACCAGTAGTATTCCTTTAAATCCTGATACATTTTAGTACTCCCGGGATGAGTCGCAAATCTAGACTCATGTGCTTCTTGCAGCACTTCTCTCTTTAGTGTTTCATCATCAGCTAAATACATTCGTTTTCCAAACGCTATCATTCCATCCTCCAGGATTTGGAAGGAAGTCCCAGCCCCTGACTTCACTTTGTTCCTTATTTTGTCGTCTCTGTCATCATTTTATTGTGCTTTTAATACTTTATCTCGGAGTATTGACCTTACTCACAATTGAGCTAATAAAGAACTTGCGAGTCCAACTTCTACCTTAGCATTTATCTTCCTCAACTCAAACAATTCTCTTTCATCATTGTCATCCAACTCAACCTCTATCATCTTATTTTTTACGGCTAAGGGCATCTGCAACCACATTTGCTTTTACCCGGATGATATTATATTACACAATCATAATCCTTAATTAACTCTACCCAATGTCTTTGTCACATATTCAATTCATTTTGCGTCAACAGATACCTCAAACTCTTATGATTGGTAAATATTTGAACTCGGGATCCATACAAAAAATGCCACCATACTCTAAGAGCAAATACAACAACTACCAATTCTAAATCATGCATTGGATAATTAATCTCATGAGTTTTCAGTTGTCTAGAGGCATAGGTAATTACCTTACCGTGCTGCATCAAAACACAACCCAATCCTTTACTTGAAGCATCACTATAAACTACAAATCCTTCAGTCTGGAAGGGCTAACACAAGTGTTGTTGTTAGTCTCTTTTTCAGCTCCTGAAAACTTTGTTCACACTCATCGATCCATTCTCATTTTGTCTTTCTTCACGTCATTCGAGTCATTGGGATAGCTATAGTGGATAACTCTTCAATAAATCTCCTGTAATATCTTGTCAATCCAAGAAAACTATGAATCTTAGTCACATTCATAGGTCTCTCCCATTTCAATACCGCTTCAACCTTTCTAGGATCTACTAGTATTCCTTCAACCAATATAACATATCCTAGAAAAACTACTTTCAACCACAACTCACACTTACTTAATTTGGCATACAATTGATACTCCCTTAAGGTTGATAACATTGGTCTCAAATGTTGTTCATGTTCCAAATACGAATTGGAATAGACCAAGATGTCATATATGAACACTACCATAAATTTATCTAGATAAGGTCAAAAAACCCGATTCATTAAGTCCATAAACACTGTTGGTGTATTTGTTAACCCAAATGGCATTACAAGAAACTCTAATGCCCATACCGAGTCATAAATGCAGTCTTTGCTATATCTTGTTCCTTTATTCTTAATTGATAATACTCGGATCTGAGATCTATCTTCGAAAATACCTTAGCTCCCTTAAGTTGATCAAACAAATCATCTATCTGTGGGAGTGGATATTTATTTTTTACTGTTACTCTGTTTAATTGTCTATAATCAATACAGAGTCTAAGAATCCCATCTTTTTTCTTCAAAAATAATATTGAAGCTCCCCAAGGTGAATTACTTGGACGGATAAATCCTTTATCCAGTAATTCTTATAGCTGAATCTTCAACTCGGCTAATTCGACAAGCGTCATTCTATATGGTGATTAAGCAACAGGTGTTGTCTTGGGTAGTACATCAATGGAAACTTCCACTTCCCTATTTGGTGGTAACCTCGGTAATTCATCTGGGAACATGTCTAGAAATTCTCTCACTATAAGGATGTTTGTCAACTCTCTAATTTTGTCCTTCGAATCCAACACATAGGCAATGTAAGCTTCACATCCCTTTTAACCATCTTTCTTGCAGTCATAACTGAGATGATGCAATTCGGTATAACATTTCTTTTCCCTCTAATAGCACTCTCCTCTCATTCGATCCTTGGAGAGTCACCGTTTTCATGAAACAGTCCATTTGAGCCTTATATAAACTTAACCAATCCATACCTAGTATCACTTCAAAATCCTGTAATTTTAGGGAAATTAAATCTACTCCCAACTCGAGCCCATCTATACTAATCCCAACTCCCTTGTAGATATATTAATGACTATAACTTCACATAGAGGAGTACTTATCGTAAATCCTTTTTTTACCCTGCTAGGTCTTTTTCCTATTTTTTCCATAATTTTATTAGCCACAAATGAAAGTGTAGCCCTAGGATCAATCAATGCATGTACATACAATGAGTTTAACTATAAAGTACCTGTTACTATGTTTGGGGTAACTCTGACCTCCTCTTGTGTCATATGAAATACTCTACCTTGGGTCCTGTCACCCTGCACCCTAGGCGTCTCTATTTCCACTTGCCATTGACTGTGCTAGTCTACCCAATTTATCCATAGTGATAGATTGCTGCTGGCTTGGGGTTTGTTGCCTCTATCCTTATATGAACTCAGCTCTCCGTGGACAATCCCTACAGATATATCCCTATCCTTCACGGTAGTAACATCCTTTGCCTAAATAAAAGCAATCACGCCATCTATGCCCCTCAGCTCTGCAAATATAGCATTGTCCTGGTGACACTAAACAATCCCTCAGATGTCTCTGCTCACATCGGACACAATAAGGATAAGATAATGTATTTAGTCCTAATGCCCCTCCAACAGAGCCTCCCTAAGAAGGTGGTTGTCTACTAGCAGTCCCAACACTAGTACTCTGAATAGGCCTAGACACTGCTCCTCTCTTCCTCTTAAACTAGATGAACTATCCCTTACGTTTTTTAGAATGGAAAGGTCTATTTGAGGAAAAATTGATATCCTTTCTTTTACCCACCTCTACCTGACTTTGCTACCCTTCAACTATACATATCTTAAGAGCCTATTTTGCCTCTATAAGTTATCTAGTTATCCCAAATTTAAGTGTTATTAAGCCATGTCTTAAATCATGGCGTAATTCATCCCGCAGTCTGTCAATCATGTATTGTTCGGTGGGAACAAACTATGGAGCAAACATAGAGAGATCATGAAATCTCTTTTCATACTCAAGTATTGTCATATCCTTCTGCCTCAAAGCTAGAAACTCCTGCTCCTTCATCTTCCAATGATATGATGAATAAAACTAGTTCTCAAACTGAACTCCAAATTCAGCCCATGTCCAAGACCCCACAGGCCTCCTAGATCGCATTATATCCCACCAAGATCGTGCCTGATAGTGAGTGGCACAATTTACTCGTAAATCCTCTGTTACCCGAATCTACTTCATAATCTCATCTATTGTACGTAGCCATCTACCTGCTATCTCAGCATCAGGCTCTCCTGAAAATGAATCACATCCCAACTCTTGTATACTCTTCACTACCCGAACCAGTGTAACCACATTGTCCACCGGTGTAGGGGCAACTTACGGTACCTTTGTTGTTAATGCCACTAGAGGTGTCGGTACTGGTACATAAGGTATCATCTTTGTTACAGCTCTCACAATCTGGGCTATAAATACCGAATCAGAATATGGTGCAGGGGTTGTAACTGGCACTACTATTATTAGAGGAGGCACCTCTCTTAGATGAGGTGCTACAGGTATGTGAGAGGTTGAATCCTCTAAAGAATCCTCTCTCTCTCTCTCTTGATGATCTAATCCGGGATCTTGACATCGTTCCCATGCTAGAGAGCGATCCATCATCTCACCTTGCCTTATGTGCACCACCCTGAACCAATTTGATACATATCATATTCTAATTCAATTCCTAAACCCAGACCAGAGCTCTGATACCATCTATAACAACCCTAAAATTTATGTTCAAAATAAAGAGCAAGGACATAATAATTCAGTTAAGATTAGGGTATTTTTTTTCTTGCAATCAATCAAAAATCCGGCAGAGTTTCATCTATATTTTTAGGTACTAAGTTATCAACTCTTCTTCCACAATTCCCAATTATCAAATTTCATACTCATCTTATCATCCAGGACTTCCTCTTCTCATTACATCATAATTTCTCAATAATCAAATTCACACATATTTAAACAATTCAATATCACACATTTACATAGATGTAATTCAATGAATTATTCTACAAATTATAACTAAAGTACACTATATAATTCAAAGATTTACAAATAAAGACCATTAACGAAATAATAATTGAAATAAATACATAATTATATAAGAAATTCATAATTAAAATTATACTATATATAAAAAAAAGCTTTCGATAAACTATTGACACATAAATTCTGGAATTTATATTAGCCAACAAAATAATAAATTCATTCATTAAAAAATGGTACCCAACAAAATATAAAAAAACTAATCTACTATTCAATCCGATATGGGGAGGTACCTGAAAATTGATTTGATATGATTATTCGATTAGACGGATGAAATAAAATATCAATAAATTTTTTCTTATTTTCTTTCTTTCTTTTTGAAAATTTACTCATAAAATCATTAAATTAATTTGCTCATCTAATATTATATATTTCAATTAAATTTCAGAATAAACCTTAATTTTTTTTAACATCAACAAAAAATATAATTATTCTTATTGCCCATTAACCCGGGCATCAATTCAACTAATAGGTGGTTAATTTCTCGTCCATTCATTCAATAAGCACTAATTCCATCAATCCATAAAATTAGTTCAACGATTCACTCATTCATCAGGGTACTAATCCCATTAACCAGACAATTAATTTCTCATCATGCCTATTTACCAGGGCACTAATTCCATTAAATCAGGAATTAGTTCAACGATTTGCCCATTCACCAGGGTACTAATCCCATTAACCAGGGAATTAAATTCCTTATTACGCCTATTCACCAGGACACTAATTCCATCAATCCAGGAATTAGTTCAACAATTCACTCATTCATCAGGGTACTAATCCCATTAATCAATGAATTAATTTCTTATTACACCCATTCAAATGAAATCGTCAGCGCACATAGGCTACTCCTTACTCAGAAATCGTGGACGAGAACTAAGTCATTGTTGACCTAGAAATCATCAACGCAATCCGATTCTACGGCTGATGCTGAAATCATTAACGCACATATACTACTGTAAACACAGAAATTATTGATGAAAATTGAGGCATTACTAACTCAAAAATCATCAACGCAAACTAAGTCATTGTCGATTCAGAAATCGTCAGTGACAAGGTGAGTCATTTCTGGTTTTGCCTTCTCCCTAAGTAATGCATAAGGTTATGCTACACGTTTTCCCTTACATATATTTCAACCTAGCTGAATATAAGCATCACTAACCACACTTCCTTCATCATACATTATTACACAACACAAAAACAACATCTCCGTAAGTACATTTACCAAGGTTTCTCCCAAGTCATCACTTCCAAGACCGGCACCTAGCATTGCTACAACCATATATTCTTACATTCACAATTTTATCTTGGTAATGCACCTACACAACTAATACAATTCTACAACACATAAAGGTTCTATTTTCATTCCATCTCATGTCATTCTAAATGTGTTCATCATGCATAGTTTCCTTCATGATTTTTCCCTCTTCTTTGACCGGACATTGTTGTTTATTTTCTCCCTAGTTTACACATGCAATTCTTTATTTTTATCGCAAGTGTATTCATAACAACATGATATAATTATAACTTCGTTCACTTGGTTCATAACCATGCAATTTCGCCATTTACATGACAGGTTCAAAGCATTAACTTTAACATAAATTCTTTTTCAGCTCAAAGATCCTTCTAAAGGTTCAACAAGGTCACTATTATGTGCATTACATCCTTCTAACATATTTTCACACCATTTCTTCAAACACATGCATAATTTATGTCATTAACACATGTACAAATTTTTGTTTTAGTTTCACATGATCAAACAACTTTGACAAGGCCATCATCTTTGCATTTCATCACACAAACACATTTTGTCCAACCCTTTTTTAGGTTCATGCATTTAAAATTGTTCATGTTTCTTAGGTAAGGGTCCGTGCATGTGTTGTTCATTCATCCTTTGTTCTACTTAGGTTTGTTCATTTATTCAAGATTCCTTGAGTTAAGGTGTAAGAACACTACCCCTTTTATTTTTTAAGTTTTCTTCCCTTCTCTTTTGTCTAAAATCTAGGGTAACAACCAGCTAAGAAAAGGATATTGGTCTTACCTCATGTTTTTAGACAACTTGTGAGCAGGTTTTGGTGGTATGGTTCTTCCCTCAAATCTTGGTTTTCTCTTCTTCTTCCTCTACTGGCTGTAGCCGACCCTTCCAGCTCACTTTCCTTTCATGGTTTTCTCTCCTTTCTTCTAACTCTTTTCTCACCTAGCACCCAAGGAGGTTTGCATGCAGCTAGGGTTTTGTCAAGTTTTCTTTAGGAAAGAGGAAGAGAAGCAAGAGCATGCAGTTGAGCACATGCAGCTGCTGTAGTTAATTTTTGGGAAGAGGAAGGGTCACCTTCTCTCTCTCTCCCTTGCATTTATACCCCTTTTTTAATGAGATGAGGGTGTTTGGGTGCTGGTCAAGGCTGTACTTATCCTTTTTTTGGGTTATTTTAGGCTAGTTTCTATTCCAATTCTCCTTTAGGATTGGCCAACCCTCCTCCTCCAGGATTTTCTTTAAGGTTGACCGGTTTATATCCTTTAATTCTTCCTAATTTTTGTCGGCCAAAGACTAAATTTTTTATCGGGTTTTACAAAACACATGGATTCTTTAGCGCACACAACCACCGTTGACTCATAAATCGTCAATGAAAACTGAGTCGCTTATGACTTAGAAATCATCAACAAAACTGCTTCCACAGCTAACGCATGGATTCATCAGCTCACACAACCCTTATTGACTCAGAAATCATCAATGAAAACTGAGTCGCTGTCGACTTAGAAATCATCAACGAAACTGCTTCCACAGCTAACACATGAATTCGTCAGCGCACATAACCCTTGTTGACTCAGAAATCATCAACAAAAATTGAGTCGGTGCCGACTCAGAAATCATCAACAAAAACCATGTCGCTGCCAATTCAGAAATCAGCAGCGACGATGGAGTTGTTTTTGGCTTTACTTTTTTTTTTGGGTGTTTACATTCTCCCTTCCTAATATAAATTTCATCCTCAAAATTAAAGGGACTTGTATTGATAGTGCCTCCAAATTCTCAGAGCAAATATCATAGTAACCGATTTCAGGTCGTGTATCGGGTAATTCTCTATGTGAGTATTTAACTATCTTGACGCATAAACGATCACTTCCCCATGTTACATCAATCACACCTAAGTTCTTTCTTCGAGGCATCATTACTAACTACGAAACCCTCGATATTTGGAACGTATCAGTTTTAGTATAATCAATTTATCAGATGATGGAGTCATTTCTGTCTTTACTTTTTTTTTTGTTTACATAAAGATTTATGAGATTTCTTACTGGTAGTTCGCGTGGATTGTCGTTGGAGGTTGGACAATTAGACGACTTGTGGTTTGCGACAACTCAACCTTTAAAGAATTATTCAAAGTAAAAAAATATCATATTTTCAGGTAATAAATCTTTAAATAATTCTAAATCTGTCTAAAGAGATCTTAAAGACTCTCGAATAATTTTATTTTATTATTTATGCTATATATATACTATTCAGGAATCAGATAATTATAAGCAAAAACTTTTTAGGCTTGAAGTAACTGAAGTTGACTTTGTAGGTTTTTGAGTTAAGATTCTTTAGCCATCATAACTATAACTAGAGTGAAAGAGGTGGCTAATGAAGCCATATGAATTAACTCTACATGTAAATGATGAATTATCTTGGAAAACTATTGAGTTGTTTGCTCCATGATAGGTAAAGTTTCATGGAGTTGTTCCTCAATTTTATTTTTTTGTTTGCTTAGCAATTTTGCCAAGTATTTTATTATGTGCCTGTGCATTTCTCATATTGCCAATTAAGCACTTCCTCAATTCGATAGGTGAGGAAATTCATATATATAGCAATGGTGAGGTGTATAAAGACAAATGTGCAACCTAAAACCACATTAAAATCATATTATCACCTAGGTTTTGAATCATATAATGTCAGAAGAAAGAAAGTGGCCGTAGTTATATCAATTTGGATATTAATGATCTCCTATAATTATATTTGGTCCAAATGTATGAAAACTTAAATGAGAATGGGAGGGGAAAAAAGAATTTTAAATTTAATTTCATCTTAAGAAAGAAAGAAATGTGCATAAAAAAGAGAGAGCATGTCCTAAAAAATGCAAAAGTTCTATTTAAGATTTGGTTCTAGCATCCGATCCAAGCAGGAAATAGTTATATGATACGTTAACATAATCTCAAATTCAACATCTCCCACAAGCCTTGAGCTCCATCCTCTAAGATTTCAACAAAATAGTGCAAACCATTATTATGATACTCATGCATTGTAAAGAAGAAGAAGAAGGAAACTCTATGCTACACAGAAATATTTAAAATGTAATGTAGTAAAATAGCACGAAAATAAATTATGTACCTGTGGAATCTTTTTTATTTATTTTAAAAATGAAATCATCATCCCTAATGAATCTAAAAAGAAAAAAAAAAGGAAAAAAAATCCTCTCTCCTGTCTTCACTCTTTAGGCTCCTTCAAATATTCTCACAACAGAGGATTGCCAAATCTCAATATCTCTCTCCATTTTTGTATTATATAAATATATTCTCTCTCTCACTCACCTTCTCAGCTACAAATTCCATTTCTGTTCTTTTCGTTTAATTAAGAGGAGTGGAATAACTAAGAAAAGATAAAAAAAAAAAAAAAAAAAAAAAAACGGAGAGGGACACATAAAAGCCTCTCTTCAAAGCATGAGCACCTCTTCCTCTGTTTACATTTCAACAATTCCTCCCTTTAGATCTTAGCTTCTCTCAAATTTCCCATCTGGGTCCTCTCCAATATGGTAAATTATTAATCTTTCACTCTTCTTTTCTCCTGATCTCAATCAAGCATTATCTGGGTCGTGATACATCCACAACAATTCCTGTGCTTATTATTATTATTTTTTTGGTTCATCAGTTATCATGGATTGGCTTTTGATCGGTGCTAGAAGGATCAGATGGTCCTAGATTGGATTTATTAAACACCCACCTTCCTTTTTTGACTGGGCATCAATCAGATTCTATCTAAATCATTTTAAACGGGTATTCTTTTTTCTTTGCTTGTCTGACTGTTCTTATTGACAGATTGATCTGTTCTTATTCTATTGATAAACATTGAGCATTAGCATCGAAGTATTTATTCACTTGTATAATTCATATTTGTTTACTACTAATTAAGCTAATGATTATTAGATTATCAACTGAATTATAAATTTTGTTTGATTTGGATGTTATATTTTGAACTACCTTTTCTTTTGATTGGTATTCGCAATGGATGAGAGAATTTGTTGTAATGGATTCTTGTAGCAAGAGATGGAATCAGATCTTGGTAAGCTCTTCATTGGTGGGATTTCATGGGACACTGATGAGGAACGTCTAAAGGAATATTTTAGCAAGTATGGGGAAGTGGTTGAGGCAGTGATCATGAGAGATCGAGCAACAGGCCGTGCCCGTGGCTTTGGTTTTGTTGTCTTTGCAGATCTTACTGTTGCCGAGAGGGTCATCATGGAGAAGCATGTGATTGACGGCCGCACGGTGAGTAGCTTGATTGCAAAAATCTTCTGTGCATTGTGAAAATTTATGGCGCAATGTTAACTTTCTTGTTCTAATTCAGATCATATTTGTTTAGATGTCCAAATTCATGAGTTGAACATACTCTTTCTCCCATGTTTAACTCAGAGTTAGTATTGTGAAATTAATATTAGGACGATTAAAATATTCGTATTTTAATTTAGTTGCAGAATGTTTTGAAATGTATCAACTTCAAGTTTAGTACTCTGTATTAAAGAGTGAAAGAGACTTTATTATTGACGTTAGAAACTAGAATGAAATGTAACTGCTTGATTTTAGATACTCCGCTCTCAATGTCTCAGGTTGAAGCAAAGAAGGCTGTTCCTAGGGATGATCAGCACATTTTAAGTAGAAGCATTAGTAATATTCATGGTTCTCCAGGTCCTGGACGCACCAAAAAGATTTTTGTTGGAGGCCTGGCATCTACAGTTACCGAAAATGAATTTAAGAAGTACTTTGAGCAGTATGGTATTATTATTGACGTTGTAGTGATGTATGATCATAACACTCAAAGGCCAAGAGGCTTTGGCTTCATCACTTATGATTCAGAGGAAGCAGTTGACAGAGTTCTGCATAAAACATTTCATGAACTCAATGGTAAAATGGTTGAGGTCAAGCGGGCAGTCCCAAAGGAGTTATCACCAGGGCCTAGTCGGAGCCCTCTGATGGGGTACAACCACGGTTTGACTAGGGCCAACAACTTTCTTAATTCATATGCTCAGGGATATAATATGAGCTCTGTTGGAGGTTTTGGAATGAGGATGGATGGTAGGTTTAATCCACTTGTCACTGGTCGAAGTGGCTTTGCTCCATTTGGCACCAGTGGTTATGGAACGAGTATGAATTTAGAGCCGGTCTTGAGTCCAAGCTATGGTGGAGGTTCCAACTTTGGCAACGCTCCTGCATATGGGCGGATCTCAAGTCCCTATTATAGTAGTAATCCAAGCAGGTACAGCACCCCCATAGGTTATGGTGTTGGGAATGCAAGAAATGATTCTCTCTTGAGCCCTGCTACTCGGAATGTTTGGGGAAATGGGGGCCTCAACACTGCCACAAATCCTGGCAGCCCTGGTCCTCTGGTGGGATCTGGATCTGGAAGTTTTGGAGTTTCATTTGGGAATAATGGAGCAAATTGGGGCACCTCTACTGTTTCAGCTCAAGGTGGAGGGATTGCTTCTGGCTATACTAGTGGCAGCATGGGTTATGGGAATGGTGACAGCAATTATAGTTTTGGTGGGTCAGGATATGCAAGAAACAGTGGAGCTAGTGTACCACCAACTTCATCATTCTCTGGTTCAATTGGTGGTTATGAGGGGTCCTATGGGGAACTTTACCGTAGTGGTTCAGTTTATGGTGATTCAACTTGGCGAACTGCAATCCCCGAGCTAGATGGGTCCGGATCATTTGGTTATGGACTCGGAGATGTAGCTTCAGATGTTACAACTAAGAGTTCTGAGGGTTATATTGGGAGTTATGGTGTTACAAGTAGACAGTCAAATAGAGGTAACACTTTCCTTTGAACATTCTTTGAAATTGTCACAAACATTTATGTTGAGTGAAAACTTCTAGAAGAATTCTTTTACTGGAGCATCAAAACAATTATATGATGTTTGAGCGCTCTTTTATTTCTTTTGCATTGACAAGTTCATAGCAAAATCTCAATTAGGTTTGCTTATAAAGTAAAAGATGGGTTTTATCTCCTCATTGAACGATGTTATCCATTTCCATGTAGACATGCCCTTATCAATATTAATATCTTTGGATTGGTATCATAACTTTTTATTTCCCTTCACCTGCATTTTTGTTGAAAAGGATCCACACTGCTGCCTCGACTACACATGCTTTAGTAATTTTCTAGACGTGTTAATTCTACATGGATTTCTTTTTTTTTTTAATTATTTTGACTGACCTTGTCTTGCATATAATCCTTGAATTCTTAACAATTTGGATCGATGACATTTCAGAACTTTAATTTGGTAGGCCTATTTATATATTGTCTAATTCTCTTATGCTGGAATTCACTTGCATAAAAAACTGCGCAGAAGGTTTTTTTTTTTATATATATATATATATATATATTTATAGTTCTCTCATTCTTTCCTTTGGGAGTGGAAGTGGACATCAATAATCTCTATATTCAAAAAGTATTCCTATGCTATGTTTGACTTAGTGGACACGTGTGTACATATCTATCTAAATATGCGAGTTCATCTAAAACATTGACTTGTCCAAACATGCATTTGAGCAATCTGAGTTTTAAAAGATATAATAAAATATTAAGACGCATCTTCAGCTTTTAGCTATTTTGGTTGCTGATATTCAGTAGCTAATTGCTAACATCTGGTACTAATTTTAGCTTTTCTTTTAATTGGTACTTGCTTCAGGAATTGCTACCTAGGAGATCTGTTAATGGATATCACTTGATAATTGTAGGTGAAGGAATCTCTTTAAACAGGTGAAGAATTGTGAATTTCATACGTCCCGTCTTGATTACGTTCAGCTTATAAAGAAATTTATCTTACAGAGCTAACGAGGGTTCTTGATTTGCATTATACACATTGAGAGAAAGCAGTTACAAGGGATTTTGTTTAAGGTTTGAGATTTGATTATTTTTTCTTTCTACATTAGTCAAAAGCTTAGGTTCCTTTGGCATTTGAGTGAGGTGTAAAATCGGATTGTGGGACATATACTCAGGAAGATTGGTTCCATAAATGTATGTGCATCTTCAGCGAGGTGCCCCTGTGGTAGTGGTAGTTGGTTAAAAAAAAAAGAGAAGGATTTTCTTTCATTTTCTTTTTTGATTTTGCCTGCCTAAGGTGCTGGTTGCTTTCAGTATTTTTCCTCTTTATTTGTCTCTCCCAGATTGTATTTGAGGTTTTTTCTTATCTGCTAGTGTGAAACATTATAAGGGATGTTCTTTTACGATCCCCACCCCCAGAAATAAGTTACATAATATTCTGATTCATTTTTTATTAATTGACAGTACTATAAAAGCAAGTTCACACTCGGATGGATGCTGTTCTTTCATGTATTTAAATGAATGCGAGATTGAGGTTGAGATTGTGATTGCAATTGCATGTTATTACCCTCGTATGGTTCTATAATTATTAGGTAGCATAAATAAATATTTTGTACAAAATGCTAATGATATACTTAAGTTGTTGTCGTATGCGGTACGCGGACATGCGGTGTTTGGAGTCGCCACTTAGTTGTTTAGTTTAGGGTATTTATGAAACCCGAATGTACTGGTCTTATCAGAGATTTGAGGGTAAGTGATTGATTGTGGTTAAAGAAGGTATTAACACTCCAAGCACATCTTACCTGAAATAAGTTGTTTTGTGGTTTGATATGGTTTAGAGGTTTTGATGGTTTTTTAGTTGGTGGACTATTTGTCGTTTAGGATTTGAGATTTACTTGTATGAATAAACTTGACGTTTAAGAATTTATTATGGACCGTGTACCCAAATAAATTCTTAGAAAAAGGTTCTTTGTAATTTTTGTATAATGGTGAAAAATACTCTAAATTAAAATTGATGAATATTTAAAATAACTTTAAAAATTTTCTAGTCAACTCTAGTATTTCAAATACCAACCTCATTTGTACGTCTAACATTCTATACTAGGATTTTTAACTATTAATTCTCATAGATTAAAAAAATAGTGGTCTATTGAAATATTAACTAAATTCTCATGAATTTAATAAATTAATTATTAAATTCTAAAATCCATGTGAGTACATATTATAAATTTTTATATGGAAATGTTAAGCAATATGATTTTCTTTTTCTTTGTATGTTTTAGACACTTGACTGAATGCAATTAAAACATTTAATTGTTTTTATCCTTTTGGTTTTAAACATTTAAAAACATATAAATAAAAACTACAAACGCATACACTCATCTTCTTTTTACTAATTAAACTACACCCACTACAATTACATTCAATATAAATTAAACACACATTAAACATTTATAATTTACAAAACAAGCCTTCCAAAATTCCCAAATCAATCTGAAGAAATGTTGGGAACCTAGGAACATTGCTTGGGGAATTTTGGAAGTGCAGGAATGTTGGTAGAACATCTGCTCTACGTGCTGCCGCCACTGGCGGTGCATGGGGCCACGTGTCACCTTCGATGAAAATAAAAAATTGAGGGATCGGGAATATCTACTCCTTTCCCTTCTCCCTGTGCCGGCAGTGAGGACCAACACCACCTGCAAAACCAAGAAAAATCAACAAACAATCAATTTAAGTTTTTTTCTTTTTCTCTCGATCTCTCTCTCCTCCCCCCACCAATCTTTTCTCCTTCATAGGTTCAAAGCCACCATTGCTTGCTGCTGTCTTGATGGTTGGAGATGGGAGGAGAAGAAGCTGTCGTGACTGGTGGCGCGTCAGTACATGCAATGATAGGACTCGGGGGGAGTAAACTCATCTGCGAGATGCACATCTTCTTCTTTCTCCCTGAGCTGGCGGTGCTGCTGATGGTGGGTCACTATGTAGATGAGGGAGGCGATGTTGGTTGGTTTTAGGTTTGGGTCTTTTGGTTGTCTGAACAAGGTGAGATGGAGGTCGTGAGGGTGGTTGTTGTCGAACTGGGTGGAGGATCGACTGGCTTGGGTTGAAGGCGAGGTGTGGCTATCCATTGGAGAAGAGGTGATAAGGGGGCTGTGGGGCTGAAGGTCGAAGACGTCAAAAATATATTTTTCGGGTTTTTGTTGTTTTTTTGCTATTTTTTATTTTTAATTTTTTTTAAAAAAAAATTAAACAAAAAATTGGATAGCAACAATTATTATGGACTTAAATTGTATAGTTGCTGCTGTGATCAATTGTTCTGAATCATGGATTGTTTGCCCTTGTATGAATGGTTACAATTATGTACTTATAGTGACTTTGGTTGTCTGTCATCGGTTCCATCTTCAACTATATATTCTGATACTCTGTGTTGTCGAACTGTCACTTATCCAAACCTGGATGGAATTGCATGTGTCTTGATTGGCTTTTCAAATCACTTTCATTTCATTTCGTTTTTCAAGCAAAAGCTACTGTTATGTTGTGGTCCTAATCCCCCTGATCCTTGACTCACAGTTGGAAATTTGTCATATAACCTTTCTTTCATGGTGTTCTCGCCTTCCTTCTCACAGTTTGAAGTTTAAACCACACAATTTTAGGCTTTAAATAAATCCCTCCCTGACTTGGGCTGATTTTCTACAGCATGCTGGACTTCGAATTTGATGCCACAATAGTAATGTTGCTTTCATCGCTAGCCTAATTTCTCATTAGTATGGGCTTCTAATATTGTAGCCTGTTGGCCATTTTATAGGGTTTCCTTCACGTTTTTGGGTTTGAAAGAGGCAGGTTGTAACAGTGTCAAATTTGCACGAGGTGCATATTTCGGCAGACTGTCCAAAACAGTGCCTAGGGGTGCTGGCAGCCATGCCTACAGGGGCATAAATCGGCAGCGCGGATTTGTGCAGCTGTAGGTTCGTCAAAGGAAAATCGGCAGCGTAGATTGTTGACGAACATGGGCTGGACGATGGAATGTCCAAGCCAGGCAGCAAAACTCGTCAGGGGGGAATAGGCTGATGAGAACTGGGGCTGTCGCGGAATTCGGCAGCATAAACATTGACATCCTGCACGCAGATGCGAATTCGGCAGTGCAGACATTGGCAGCCTGCACGCAGATGCGAATTCGACAGCGCGCAACGGCTTGTGCAAGTCGTTGGTTCGACTTGGCACGATCTGAAACTTGGACGAAGGACTGTCCAAGGCATGTGAGTGACTCAACAGATGACGCAGCAAAAGCTGGTAGATGGGGCTGCCAGGTGGGCATGCAGAACGTGGGTAGTGGCAGTTATGGATATCCAAGATCATGGGATCATAGGGGCTGAACATGGGGGCTGACCAGGGGTTACTCTCAACCCACTAAGATCATGGGGGGGAAAACTTTCCACTACTTGGTAGATAATGGGGCCACTATGTTCATGGGTGGACATGAGTGAGATAGTGTCCCACTACTTCCTTAAAAGTAGGAATGAGGGGTGTGCCTTGTAAATGCTTGTTTATAAATACTTGTTGTAGCTCTTGGTTGAGGGGGCGGCATGTATGGGAATGCAGCAGCATGCGTGGGGAATGTTCAGCATGTAAGGGCATGCAAAAACATGTAGAGCACTAGTTAGAAATAGCTTGGTGTAGCATACAATCTTTGTGCATAGCACACATACGGATTTGTGTGTAGTTTCCTTTGTGTACGAGATTAATAAAGGTTGGGAAAGAGTTCCTGTAAAGCTTGTTGTGCACTTTGATTATCTTATTCTACTTGTGTATTCCGCTTGCTTAGTTACTAGGCAAACACGAGTGAGATTGGCGAGGGAAGACTGAGTCTAGTGAGGCACTGTTGCGAGCATGAATGAATTATCCACGCATGCTTGCAACAGTAATAAGGTAAGTATATTACCTTTGCAAAGTAATAAGTGAAATGAATTTGAAAAGTGGGGAAGAGGAAGAACTTACCTGGTCTTCTGGAAGCGAAGGCGCGCGGTTGCTGATTGACCAGCCTCTTTCTTGCTTTCCCTTCCTCTAGTCTTTTCTTTCTTGTTCTCTGGCTCTTCTCCGTGTTTGTTCGCCTGGCTTGCTCTCTGATTTAGCAGATGGAGGCGTGATGGATGACCGGCCAAAGCTCTGCTTCGGTTCCTTTGTATGCTCCTGTGTCGTCCTCTTGTTCTTCCTCTGTTTTTTTGTTCTTTTTCGTTCGTCCCCCTGTTCTTCGTGAATTCTTCTGGGTTTTTTCTTGCTGGTTCTCGGCTCCCCTGTATGTGTTTCCAGTGTCTTCGTTCTCCTGTTTCTGGGTTTCTCCCCTTTTGCTGGTTTTGCCTTTTTTTTTTCCTCCTCCGTCGCGTCCTGTTGTGTTCGTATTTATAGGCAAGGGAAAGCACTTGCGCCTCTCAGAGTGATCGTGCAGCCGCTGGGATAACATCCATTATTGGACTATTAGTGGCACATCGTGGGGGGAAAAAAACGTTACCACGTTCTCTGCCGTTTCTGTTGAATCGGGATGGAGGAGATGAACAGCAAAATGTTAATGGCCATTTGCATTTTGGTCCTTGAAGTTTTGAAAGTTTTGTAATCAAGCCCCTTGGTAAATTATAATTGGAACCCTGTATCTTAGCGTCATTTACAAAATGATCCTTGAACTTTAATTTCTTGTAATTTTAACCCGAATCAGCCCCAAACCTTGATATTTCTTCAATTAAGCTCTTGATTTCATTTTCTTGGCCCAAATTTCAATTTATTCCTCATTTTTTCCATTTCATATTTTTTTATTGTTTTTTTTAATAAAATAAGATTCAAAAATTGGGTTATGACAAAAAAAAAAGTCGAATATAAAAAAAACATCCATAAAAATTTCATATCTGAAAAGATTTCTCTTATACACCTTTAGAACGTAGTTGGCGCATTACAAAGTCCAAAAGGCATCATTGAAAGAAAAGTACCATAAAAGCATATGAAAATGGTCTTCTCTTGGTCTTTTGGTGCTATAGATGCTTGATTATACCCTGAATAGCCATCTAAAAAATAATAGTACACGTGCCCAAGTAGCCTATCTAATATTTGATCAATGAATGGTAAGAGAAAATGATCCATTTGAGTGGCCTTGTTCAACTTCCAGTAATCCATTTAAATTCTCCATTTAGTCACGATTCTTGTAGGGATTAACTTATTGTTTGTATCTTTTACCACTGTCATTCCTCCCTTCTTTGGTACTACTTGAACATGATTGACCCATGAGCGATCAGAAATCAGATAAATTACTATAACATCTAACCATTTTAAGATATTTTAATACACCACTTCCTTCATTGTCAAGTTAAGTCTTCTTTGGTGCTTTATAGTAATCTTACTTTTCTTTTCCAATAAAATCTGGATCCACCCAATAGCTGACTTATAATTTCTAAGCATTCTGAACAACTTTTCCTCTTCTTCACTGGAAAAATTTGATGAAATAATTACCAAAAAATATATGATTTTCCAAGATAAGCATACCGAAGGTGTTTTGGTAAAGGTTTGAGCTCTAAAATAGGTGGTTTCTCAATAGATAGAAAGGGTTTTAAAGGTCCTTGTCCAAATCGTTCAAAATATTTCCTATTGTTAGGTCCAAATAAATTGATCCACAAGGTATATTTTAACATTTCAAGATCCTCTACCATAGTCTAATTAAGATCAACTAAACAAGCTTCTAAGGATTCATTTTGTTGACTAAACCCATTGATAACCAAAGTGTCAATTGTTTGGATGATAAAACAACTCTCACCTATAGATGGATACTTGATGGTATTAAGAACATTAAAAGTCACCTCTTTCTTGTTCATTCTTAACCCCAATTCTCCTTTTAAGATATCAATTAAAGCTCATCTAGTAGTTAAGAATGGCATGCCAATAAGGATGGAGATTTCCCTATCCTCCTTTACGTTCTGAATGATAAAGTCCACTGAAAAAATAAAATTACCCACTTTGACAAGAACATCTTCAATTATTCCTCGTGGTGTTTTATTGAGTTATCTTCTAATTATAATGAAATTATATTAGATCTCACTTCACTTAATCTAAGCTTTTCTAAAAATGGACAAAGGTATGCAATTGATACTTGCATGTAAATCATATAAAGCTTTTTCAAACAAAGAATTTCTAATTGAACAAGGAATAATGGAACTCCCTAGATCTTTAAGCTTTATAGGTAATTTCTTTTGTAAAATAACATTCAATCTTCAATAAGAGGAACCATTTCATACTCTTCCAACTTCCTCTTATTTAACAAGATATCATTTAAAAATATCATATAACTTGCCATATGCTCAAGAGCATCCACAAAGGAATGTTAATATGTAATTTTTTAAACACATCTAGAAATTTAAAAAATTGTTTATCAAGTTTGTTCTTTTCTAATAATTAAGGGAATGGAACTCCAGGTGTTAGATCTTGTGATGGGATTGGTTGAATTTCAAAAATCTCTATGAAGGGATGTGGTGTTTAGAGTTGCCTCTCATGATCTTCCTTGTTAGATTTCTTTACTGTAACTGGAGTTTATAATTCTATGTATCTTCTTAAAGTTTGAGCCTTACATTGTTTTTTTGGATCCACTTTTAATTTATTTAAAATATACATGTGATGGATACACATACACACATAACAAAAGAAATGCAATAACCAAATGCTAGAAATACAATGATACCATTTAGTATATTTTAACGTGAAGTTATTAACACAATTTTAAGTATTCATAGTACATAAAAATAAATACCTAACAAAATTATAAATAGTGAAACAACACAATCAGTGCTTATAGACCTGCAACATATACAACATTATAAGAGTTATTAGTCATCAATAAGGCTTATGCTCATTTTTTTTTTTATGAGGGAAAGGAATCATTATGTCAATTAACACTTTTAACAATTTTGCTCAAAACATTCAACTCAAATTCAATAATACCTCAAATCATATGACAATACTTGTGCTCATCATTGCAACTAAAATAACATTACAAATTTAACATCTAGCCATAAAATACATATACGTGGTTTTTTTATAAGGAATGAGAACAATATGCTTATCCAGAATTCTGTTAGCATCGATTACATCATATACATATTGAATTACGCACTAGCTGTTGTGGCATCTAAATTTATATTTGTCACTTTTGATGTTGCCTTTACAATGAATTATGTAATACATTCAAATCTAAGGTTGCCGACTATATGTCACCACGTAGCAACTCATTTGCTTAATTTTTGATTCCCTAATCAATAATTAATATTTCATTCCCTTAGTTACCAATTTTCTTGGGTACAATTCTTGGAGTAACCACATTTCCATCATACAATCTAGGATAGTTTCAATGGTTTCTATTATTTGAAAACAACAACACCATGATTTCTACTCATTGGAAACAACAATACAATAGTCTCTATTCAAAACAATGACAACCATATAAATTTTGTTTTTTATTTGGGACAACTAGGAAGTAACTTTGTTGCTCATAATTTAATTTAAAGAACTTGTCACTTTAAATAGAAGCGCACAGGGAAAGGAGAATCTACATCATCTTATAATTAATCAAATCGTACTTTGCTTCCTTGGTCATCATTCTTTTGGGCAACTAAACATCAAAAGTTACCATGTTTATAGATATTTGTAGTTAATCGTTGACTATTAATGTATATCGTATCTTTAGTCACTGATATTGCAGTCATTAAGTATCGTTCATTTCTTATCCTTAGTCACCGACACTGCGGCCACTAAGTATCATTCATATCTCATCATTAGTCGCTGATACTATGGCCACTAAGTATAATCTGGTCATCCCCTCGTGGATGACAATAATTCTGGAAAACCCATTTGATTGCCAACAAATTCGACTATTAATATCTTCCTACCGAGCTATCTTTAATATTTTACTCCACATCTTCATACATCCTTATACCACATTATTTTATTTGAGCTATGTTCAACAAATAACTGATGACATGTATTATGGTTTAGGAATCCTTGTACATATAGGATTCTTTCATTCATAACTATTCATTCCTAACTATGATCAATTTTGTATATGGTTCTTTAAACATTAAGTTCGATTGTGAATAACACATCATACTCTTTATTTCATCATATTAGTAAATATTTTCAAATGAGATGGTTCACAACACTCATTATCCTAGTATGGATTCCATTAACCGGAGTTAACCTCATCCTTTACTCCTAGCTATCCAACATAGATATCATTAGCCAAAGTTAATCTTCAATGCTTATTCCTAGTTGTCCAACATGGATACCATTAGCCTAAGCTAATCTCATCATTAATTCCTAGTTTTCCAACATTGATACTATTAGCCAGAGCTAATCACATCATTTAATCCTGGTTATCCAATTTGAATACCATTAGTCGAAGCTAATCTCATCAATGAATCCTGGTTATCCAATATGGATATTATTAGCCGAAGCTAATCTCATTTTGACACTAAAAATCATCAACGAAAGAACTAAGTCATTTTGACACTAAAAATCATCAATGAAAACTAAGTCATTCTAACATTTCTTTTTCCTAAATTCACACATATGGTCAATACCAAGTTTTCCTCTTAAAAACCATACTTTAACCTAGTTTTGGACATAAACCACAACCAAATTCACTTCCCAAGTTTATGAAGCAAAAGAAATATGAAATGTTTATATTCTATAATAATATCACACATTTATCAAACATTATTAAAGAGGAACCATCACTCATTACTATCTTTATGAGGGTCTTTTTTTGCTATTCTCTCTTAAGGTGGCCGAAGCCTATGTCATTCCCCTAACAAGCATATTTTTGTGTTCTTCATGTGGCAACATCAAATTCTCATTCATTATCGCGTGGCATAAGGTGTTCTATGCATTCCAATTATAAAGTACTATTAAATATGTTCAAGGATCATATTATTTTCCATAACCTCATCAAGTTCATAAGTGTTCATTTCATCAATTTTTTTACTACATCATTCCAAGTGTTAGAACCTTTAATCAACAACAAATTCCAAGTAAATATTAGAGCTTGAGTAATCCTAGTTGGTTTAGTCCACCTAACTTCGAACATTATTTGGTGTTTTAATCGTAATTAAAGTTTCAAACTCTTTTTCGAGCATGGTTTGTCTCTATGGAAAGTTAATACATAAGACTACAACTTTTATGAAGGACATAACACCCAGTTTTTCCATCTACATGTCTTAACTCACTCATTACAGTAACATAATAAATTTGTCAAGTACTATGCCAGTCTGGACCTTTACTTAGTGTTTTTGTCATATATGGAGTTATTCAACTCCAAATAAGTCTAGACTAGTTCCATTTGAAATGTAACATCCATACCTACCGTAAACCCTCGAATATAATAATCTCATCTTGATTTAGTAAAATAAAATAAAATACAAAGGATGTGGAGAAATGATTAAATTAAACAAATTAATTGGATTAAAAGAGAAGTTATTTAATGAGAGGGGTGAAATTGAAAACAATAATAAAGGAGTAAGGAGTTAGTAAAGAGAAAGAGAAGTAGTGGGGGTCAATGGATTGATAAAAGGAATGGTGGGGTCAATGTGAAAATAGAAGTAAATATGGGGGGCAAGATGCAAATAAGGAAATAACATAATTATATATAACAAGAAATCTCTAGAAATCCCTAGAGTAATGGCCGGCCAAGGAGAGGAAGAAAGAGGAGAAAAGAAAAATTGAGAGGAAACCTTGTAAATTCATCCTTTGAATCCAAAGAAAAGTGAGAGTAAGTGAACTAAGAGTGCTTCAAGTAAGATTTAGGAAGAAAACTTAGAGAATTTACTAGTGGGAAATGAAGGGTTAGAAGAAGTAAGGAAGGAGAAGAGGAAAAGGGGTTGTTCTCAATCTCTTGACACATTGTTTTGTAATAGAAGGTTACAAGCTCTCTTATTAAGTCACTTGAATTTGTTTGTGTTTTTCTTGAATAATTAAGATTTTAGAATACCTTAGTATAGGTTTAAGAAGTTTGTTAAATAATGATAGGTACAGGCATTTTGTGTTTATAGTGGCTGAAAAAGATGGGAAATTGCATGGGAAACGAATTTACACTTGTTGAACTTAGAAATCAAAACTAGACAGGTTGTCTTTCAATTTCTCTACTAAGATTTGGACCCTAAGATAACAGAATTTGAGATACTTTTCATCATGAAAGTTGTAGACATGGATATTGCCTTTCAAATGAAATTGACATTGCTTAAATTGGAGTGACAAAACACTAAATATGAAAGAAAAACTGAAGATAGGTCAAAACCTGGGAATCAGCAAGATAGATTTTTGGGTTTCTAAAATTTGGGCATTTAGGCGTGTAGATGGAAAAACTGGGTATATTCATCTTTGAAAGTTGTAGACCCATGTTGTAGTGTTCCAAAGAAATAAACCACGCATAAAACCGAGCTCTATAGCTCCGGTTATACTCCAAATACTAAACAGTGTTTGGAATCCGTTATGTTGAGCCATCTAAAACTTGTAAATTGGTAACTTCTATTTGGAATTGTTTTTTTATTACAAAATGTTGAATTATGAAGGTAGTATGTATATGTGTGTATGTGTGGTCAAGACTTGAAATTTAAATTAGTGTAACTATTGGTACAGGTGAAATTATAGAAAATAGACGAGAGCAGGGTACGACTAGCAGAGCATAGATTTCAGGTAGGTGTCTGACACTTAGATTTCTAATTTAAAGTCTTGTTTAATTCTTTAACTTAGTTCCTAATAAGATGTAGTTCAAATTTTTGTATTTATATATAGTGTCTGAATGATGGTGGAACCAGTTCCTGGTTTGGGACTGGCGCCTGGTGAATGGGCTGATGATTGGACCAGTGACTTGGTTTGGAACTAGGGCCTTGCGAAGGGGCTGATGGTTGGACCAGTGTCCTGGTTTGGAACTGGTGCCCTGCGAATGAGCGATCAATAGAACTAGTTATTATTGGACGATATTGGTGTGCTGATAGGTGGGAAACTATAGAAATTGATGATAAATGAATTAAAAAGCAAATTGTTAGTGTAATGAAAAATGTACTAGATCATCTTAATTAATTTAATTATGTTTATACAAATTACTATGCAGATTCATCTCAGCAGCATAACTTTTAGTTGAAGCATGGGTGTTCCCTCTGTATAGTCACTTAAGTTAATAGGAAGATGGAAGAATTTTCTTTTGGGTAAAGTTATGTAGTATTATTTTGTTAAAACTTTAAGTAGTAATTTGAAATTTAGAATCTTCATTATGCTAATGTATGAATGCAATTACGATGGTTAATTAATAATTACCTCTTAAATCCTAGGATTCTTCTCATTTTTATAACTTGATAATTGTGTGATTTTTTATCTTAAAAGTTTGGGGTGTTACAGTTTGAGACTTGGAATGATTGGATTGTGTATAAACAATGAATATAGGATGTGTACAAATGATAAAGCATTTACCATGTTTTTTTTTTTTTTATGGATGATGCATTGGTTTCGGTACTAGGGATGTTACACCTATAATGTTTATAAAGACACCAGCTTCAAATTACATCGTTTTAATACTCAAAATTAACAATTATTGTAGCACCCAAAATCTGTCTAGTACTATGTCAGTCTGGACTTTGACTCAATTTTTTTTTTCTTATATCTAGAGTTATACAACTCAAAATAAGTCGAGACTAGTTCCATTTGAAAAATAACATTCATATCTACAACTTGTATGCAGACACCAGCTCCAAATTGCATCGTTGTAAGGCTCAAATGTAACAATTATAGTAGCACTTAAAATATGTCAAGTACTATATCGGTCTGGACCTTTACTCAGTGTGTTTCTCATATTCGGAGTTATACAACTCCAAATAAGTTTAAACTAGTTTTATTTATATGATAACATCCATACCTACAACTTTTATGAAGATATTAACTCCAAATTACATTGTTTTAAAGTTGTAAGGTTGACTAGAAGTTGGCTAGTAAGACTATCAGAATTTTAATTATATAAGAGATAAATTTGATAAACACACTAAGTATTTTTATGCATCACAACATCCATTATCATTAGTCCATGTTCAAAGAAACTCTCAATTCCTACACATTTTCAAGAACCCTAGAATCACAACATTGAGATTTTTTCAATTATCCTTTACTAACTATGAAATCAAGGATAAAAACTAAGGAATAACACTTTTATCAACAAATTGAAGAGTTCTTGCCAAGTTTTCTTCAATTGTTCTTCCTCTTCATCACCCATGCTTTTCCCTCAAGTTCCTCTCCTCCAACCAAGATTTTTAATTTTGGCCTAAAAGTGTTTATCTCCTCACAAACCTATTTGCAAGCTTCAATATCACAATTTGAAAAGATTTCTCAAGTGATTTTTTGAAGAGAGGCAAGAGAGAAGCCTCTTTATCTCTTTTTAGCTGTTGTTCCATGTTAACAATAGTAGCAAGCATATTGACATTAGGTTTTATAGGTCAATTACTATTATACCCCAACTTATCCCTCTTAAATTTCGGTTTATTGCATTGACCCGACATTGTATTTTTATTTTTAGGACCTTCCCAAAATCTGATCGAATTCACATTATAACCTAACATAAAAAAGTATATCTTAAGACCGCACGTAAAATTTCAACTTGATCCAACGGTCGGATTGGGAGATACATACAATATTGTAAAACTAGACAGTTGAAAATTTCACGCCAAAAATCTGAATTTCGCATACCATATAATTTAGTTAAATCATAAATTTGTTTCTAAGTTTCTTACCAATTTTAGTCCCAATATCACGATTGTGTATGGGGATTATACTGAAATTTGAAGTTTCTCGTGCAAAGGGTCATGCATTGATTTATTTGACATTTCCTTCTATTTTACACATAATATCACCCAATTTACAAAATTTCCTCCTTCAAATTAAAATATCAAAATAAATCAAAAGAACAAACATTGGTATAAGTCAACATCCACCACCCGGTGTTCTACAACTGATCATCAATGGAAATATATATCAATTCATACTTTTAATATTCACCATTGGAGCTATTTCTCTATCTCTTCTTAGTCATAATCAATTAAAAAACAAACAATCTAATTAACCCTAATTACTAAACAACTTAAGACAAGCACTACAAATTTAATCTAGTAGCAACCTAAGGAATTAGAGAGATTAATGAAGCTAAACAACATAAGCACAAGTAGTTGCATTTAATTTATTTGATATTCTTCCTAAGATTTGCTAATTTTTGACGCAAAGAATCATTAACCTTAATTGCTTCACAAATTAGAGAGATTAAACATTTATGAATTTGATATTTAACCTAGCAATAGATTGCAATAAATAATAAACTAGTCCTCATAGTAATTAAACGAGATAATCATGAAAATAGGCATCGAAGAACATTCAATACTTAAAGAATAAACTGAACAGTGAAAACAAATTAGATTTCATAGTTTTATTGATTCTAAGGCTTCCATTTTCTTTGACTAAATAAAAATTTAGTTACACAGTACTATCATGAAAACTCGAAGCATAAAAAGAAAGTAGAGAAAAGGGAAGAGGAAAGAGGAAAGAGGAAAGAGAGAAGAGAGAAGAGAGAAGCAAGATGTCTAATCTTGTCTCTCCTTTTTTCTTTTACAAATTTTTTCCTCTTTAGAAGCCTAAAACCTAAAAATACTCTCAAAATTATCCTCCAATAATAATCACCAAATCTAAATATTTAATGAAATTATTAAAT
Source organism: Populus trichocarpa (assembly GCF_000002775.5). Taxonomy (NCBI): domain Eukaryota; kingdom Viridiplantae; phylum Streptophyta; class Magnoliopsida; order Malpighiales; family Salicaceae; genus Populus; species Populus trichocarpa. Next base: position 11,266,921 of record NC_037295.2, read on the forward strand.
AATGAAATAAAGTCCTAATATAACAAGGAAAATGATTTTTTCAGCTAGAATTCATGCACCAAATTTGGAAGCTTTCAAAAATAAATCACTTCATATTAAATTTGCAAGCCAAAGAATGTTCTAGCATATTGGCAGTACAAGTACAATGGTTTTATGCCTTTTCAACCTCGATTCAGTTAGTATCTCTCAAAACTCAAAACATGAAAGTTGTGGAACTATTTCTTAGGGTTCCATGGCAGTTTGAATCATCTAAATTGGATCTTGTATGAGAAAGTTAATCCCAGATCACAAAGTTGAGATGAAACTTTCCAAAATCACCTAATTAACTTCGTTTTGCCTTTAACGCCTCCATTTGCATCCTAAATTAAAATATAAAAATAATGAGTACATTTAGGCATCAAATAAGTATAAAATACTAAACATTACAGGAGAAGAATGTGACATTTTTCATTCTCATAAGTGATTCACTCTCAAATTAAACATAGGAATAATTTTAGTTGTATTGGCTAATAGGAATAATTTATTGGTGCTCATCTTTGTTGTATTGGCTAATAGGAATAATTTAACAAGAAAATCCTAAACTAAAGCTTTCCAATTAGTGATTGAGTCTGTGGGCATTAACTTTAACAAATTTTTTGCTCTATCTTGAAGAGAGAATAGAAATAAAAAAAAAGCGAATGACATCATCAGAAACTCCATTGTGCTTTAAAGTGTCTCAAATTTCAAAAAAAGCTAGCTATATAGGCATAAGGGTTGTTGTGGCATCGATGAAGTAGAATGATGGATATTCCTCGTGGATCAAGAGATGTTGGTATTAATCATGAAATTATAATTTGAAGGGTTTATAAGTCGCTACCTAGTATTATGGTCACTAGAAAACCTACTGGTCCTTATAAAGGTTGTTTGAGAAATTCAAAATTTGAGCATACTCCTCAACAATAGGGGTTATGTCAATATCTTTCAAGGAAATACATTTTTAATTTGGGTCCTAGAAATGCAACAGGGCTTTGACTACTGAGATTTGTATCGGAATCTTTATTAGATGGGAGATCCTTCTATACATTCTTTCAAAAAGATTCTCATCCACATAACCTATAATTGACACAAGTTTCTCCTTATTATTTATAGAACGATGTACTTTAGTTATGTTTAGTAATTCCATAGCCTTGGTCCTTGGGTAATTCCCCTCAGCTAATTGCATCATCTCATATTTTTGTCCATATTTAGAAAAACGTTATGGAAGTTATGGTCTCAACTCAGAAAAATCATGTAGAGTTCAAGATCTTCAATATGGTTTTCTTTAATCCAAAATGAATTATTAGGGACTCAAACATCCTGAGGGTAAGTTCTAGTCATTACCTAGTGACTACCTCTCGTAAAGGTAGTATACGGGTTTACAAGGAATTGTTAGGGCATAATATGACTGTTATTACCAAGCAAACACTAGATCATAGTTGGGAGTTTCATGAATCTAAACCCCGATTAAAAGTCATGAGGCAGACTAATAATCCTTCACCTAACCTGGAATTTGGTTTATACTCTCATAATTAAAACACATAAAGGCATGAATTCAAATTCAATGTACTTATGCATGAATAATATATAAAAAAATGCATGCTAAAATTAAATCACCCAGACCAACAAATAAATAGGACACAACAAAAGAAAGAGCTCCTAGTCCTCACTGCAGCTAGAGAGAGAATCTAGATAGAGATGCTCTCTTTCTTCTTGGAATTCTCTCCTCGTCATGGTGTCTTGCAGCTACTGAGTTCTCATTTGGAGCTCTTTTCTCCGTTGTTAATTTCTGGCTACCCACAGAAATTAACGCCTCACTCATCTTCGATTCAACAACAACGAATCCCAGAGAAGTTTCAGTTAAATCTATTTTGCAATGTGGTTATGCCTTCGGCATACCAAGATCCTTTTGTCTTAGATCCCCATGCATTAATGGGATCTCTTGTTCATCCGGTGGTAGACTACTGACTCTCTCTGCCAGCGCCGATAGGGACCCTCACTCCTCTGGTGTTCATGCCCAACATATTTTAGTTGCTAGTGCTACATGATGTTCTCCTCACTCAAGTACCTTCACAACACCTATTGTAGGGACATGGCAAGACTAAGTTCTCATATCTGGACATGGTAGGAACTCCCCTACCCTTCCCACTCTATAATGCTTCTTCTGTTGTTTATTAGAGGGTGTAATCACCCTCTGTAGCCCATGAAGTGTTTACCTCATGACTCCCTAGTTAGTCTGTTTTTCCGATCTATATATTCGTTGATATGTTTGTATTTTGCTGCTGCCTGCAATGTTGCTGCTACATTTGCTTGGCTTTTGTTTTGCTCTGTGTGGGGTGCTCTCGTTGGAGTCTCTTTTATTGGTTGTAGTGGTTGTTGGTGTTCTATTGTCATGCCCTGCTTGGGTTTGCTTCTGCTAAGCTATGGCTTGGTGGTGGCTGTCTCCTTATGTTTGTTGGTGAGATTGTTATACGCTCAAACTGTTTAAGTAAAATGAGGCCAAATAAGCTAAAGAATTACTTAATTATTAAAGGGTATTTTAGGTTATGCATATTTTCAATTCAGTTGTTACGTAATTTATTATTTGGAAACAATGGATCATTTAATTCCTATTAAAAGCTAGTTAAGAGGATCAGTTATTTCCTATTAAAAACTAGTTAAGAGAGTTAGTTGCTATTTATTGCAAGTTTGTTAAAAGCCTATAAAAGGCTAGAGTATTGGAAATTAAGGATATCATTTGAATCCCAATTGTGTCGTGTGCATTTGTGGAGGTTTCATGGCTCCTCAAATTGCCAGAATTCATTTATACTTCTTTAGGTATAACAAGTTGGTATCAGAGCAGGCATTCCTGCGACATGATTGAGGGAACAAGATTATCCCAGTTATCTGAAACAATACAAAATTTACAAGAGGCAACCACTGCCATGAAAGAAGAGCAATCCAAGCATGGAATGCTTATAGAAGGTGTGCTACAACAACTCTATAATTTGGCATCAAGCTATGATAGCCTGGTACAAATTACAACTAAAACCCATTCAGGGGAAAGAACTTCTAACAGTGTCAAAATAAATGCTAATCCTATGTTTAATGGACACTAGGGAATTCAGGCTCGATCTCTTCAATTGGATTTTCCTTGTTTTGATGGGGGAGATCCTAGCGAATGGATCTTAAAGGCGCAACAATTCTTTAATTATTTTAAGACTCCATAGGACCACAAGTTGGAAATTGCTTCTTTCCACATGGAAGGAAAGGCGCTGACTTGGTATTATTGGCTGTAAGAATCAAGCCCAGTGACCAGATGGGGTGACTTTTTGGAGGCTCTTCGCACCAGATTTGGACCTTCGGCATATGAGGATCCAGTGGGTGCATTCACCAAATTAAGGCAGACTGGAAGCGTAGAGGAGTGCCAAACAAATTTTGAGATCTTGTCCAATAAAATAAATGGGGTAAGTGAAGAGTTTCGTATAAGTACCTTCCTAAGTGGTTTAAAAGATGAATTGTGAATTATTGTTACCATGTTCAAACCAAATACTCTTGTTGCTGCTTTTAGTTTGGCTCGGCTACAAGAAGAAGAAGTAATTAGAAAACATTTCTCTCATTGATACACTCAAAACCAAAATAACTCATATACACCTTCATTCAAGTCTACTCCTCTCAGATTACCTGGACAAAATCCCATGCCCAGATTACCAGCCCCAAACTCAGCACTTAAACTTCCACCCCCCTAACAACCAAGATATAACCCACCATTCTAGAGAAGAAACCTATACCCCATAAGGCGTATAAGTCTTAACCAAATGCAGGAAAGAAGGGAAAAAGGTTTGTGCTATTTTTGTGATGAAAAGTACCATCAAGGACACAAATGCAGCAGACCCAAATTATACTTACTCGAGGGAATGGAATTCAAAGAGGAGGGAGAAGAAGAGATATTTAATCAACCTGATACAGAGAATATACTTGCATTCCAACAAGCTGATCTATTAGGCATATCCTTGCATGCCATTGCAAGGGCACCTTCTCCCAAAACTATGAGATTAGTTGGGAAATTGAGACATGTTCAGTTATTGTTCTTATTGATACCGGTAGCACACATAGTTTTATTGATGTGAATGTGGCAAAGAGGGCAAAACTACCAGTGGAGGAAGGCCAATTGGTAGTCCAAGTTGCTAACGGGGACACCCTTCCTTGCCAAGGTTGCTGTAAGACAGTTCTTTTGAAGATGCGAACCTGTAAAGTTTTAGCCAATCTGTTTTTATTGACCCTAGGTAGGTGTGATGTTGTGTTAGGGGTAGATTGGTTAAGAAGTTTGGGAACTATTCAGTGGAACTTTACTGATTTAAGTATGAGTTTCTTTGTGGACGGAGAGAAATTATTTCTGCAAGGCTTGAGGTTACCCAAGGAAGCCATTGAGGAAGAACATAGTTTGAGCAAGGTTGCCCTTGTAGAAGGGAGAGGAATATGGCTGCAGTTTCTGGAAATCAGTGATAGTCCAGGAGGAGCACCAGTAGAGCCTGCCCTACAAACTATTTTGAATGAATTCAAAATAGTGTTTGCTGAACCCAATGGACTCCCACCTCCTAGGAGTCACGACCATCAGATCCAACTCCACGAAGCAGCTAAACCAACATGTGTTAAGCCTTATCGATACACCTACTATAAAAAAAAAAAAATTGAGAAGCTGATCAGGGAAATGCTAAAAGCTGGGATCATAAAACCAAGTCAAAGTCAATACTCTTCACTAGTTCTCTTGGTGAGGAAGACAGATGGAAGTTGGCGAATGTGTGTTGATTATCGAGCTCTCAACAAAGATACCATCAAAGATAAGTTTCCCATTCCTAATATAGATGAATTATTAGATGAGCTTAATGGTGCTGAGATGTTTTCTAAACTTGACTTGTGATCGGGCTACCATCAAATCAGAATGAAGACTGAAGATGTGCCTAAAACTACCTTTCGTACCCACGAGGGGCATTATGAGTTTTTGGTGATGCCTTTTGGGCTCATTAATGCCCTATCAACCTTTCAAGGATTGATGAATAAGATATTCAAGCCATATCTTAGGAAATTTGTGTTAGTTTGTTTTTATGACATACTTGTGTACAGTAAATCTATTGAAGAACATGTGGGGCATCTAAGAGCTGTCTTAGAAGTTTTGAGACGACATCAACTATATGTTAAGGCCTCAAAATGTATCTTTGGCTGTCAGGAAGTGGAGTACTTGGGCCATATTATTTCTAAAGAGGGAGTCCAAGCGTATTCATTCAAGATTTCAGCAATGATGGAGTGGCCTGAACCTAAGAATCCTAAGGCTCTTAGAGGAATTTTAGGGTTAACGGGTTATTACAGGAAGTTTGTAAAAGGCTATGGAAATATTGTAGCTCCTCTAACTGCCTTACTTAAGAAAAATTCCTTTAGGTGGGGTGAGCAAGCCAGCCAAGCTTTTGCAGCCTTAAAGGCAGCCATGGTGACACCTCCTGTTCTTGCTTTGCCAGATTTCTCCAAAATATTTGTGGTAGAATGTGATGCTTCTGGAAATGGGTTGGGAGCAGTTTTAATGCAGGAAGGGAGGCCTCTAGCATATTTAAGCCAAGCATTAAAAGGTAAAAATTTGTTCTTATCTACTTATGAAAAAGAATTTCTGGCTCTTGTGTTAGCAATTCAGAAATGGAGACATTATCTGCTGGGACACATATTTAAAGTAAGAACTGACCAATAAGCTCTAAAACACTTTTTGGAACAAAAGGTTGGAACACCTTTTCAACAAAAGTGGATAACAAAGTTGTTAGGCTTTGATTTTAGTGTGGAATATCATAGTGGCAAAGGAAATAAGGCAGCAGATGCTCTCTCTAAATTACCGGATCAGGGGAACAATTCAGAACCAGAGGGGACTATGACTAGTTATGGAGAAGCCAAGGCCATCAGCATGGTTACTGTTAATTGGTGGGAAGGGCTCCATCAAGTATACAACCAAGATCCCCAGTTGTAACAATTACTCAACCACTACGATCAAGGTGATCTGGATCCCCTCAAGTATCAGGTTAGAGGAGGGGTTTTATTCTACAAAGGGAGGCTACACTTGGGGACCTTAAAGATGCAGCAGGAGCAAGTCATGCAACAATTCCATAGTAGCCCCATGGGAGGGCATACTGGTTCACAAAAGACTCACTCCAGGCTCAAGAGGGAATTCTTTTGGCATGGCTTGAGAAAGGACATCAGAAAATTCATTAGAGAATGCGAGGTATGACAAAGAAACAAAACCAAAAACCTCAAACCAGCTGGGGCTTTGCAGCCTCTGCCAATTCCAAGTAAAGTATGGGTGGATATTAGTATGGACTTCATAGAGGGGTTACCTATGTCCAAAGGGTACAATGTAATCATAGTGATAGTAGATAGGTTCAGCAAGTACAATCATTACATACCAATGGCACATCCATATACAGCAGCAACAGTAGCAAAGGCATTCATGGAAAACATATTCAAATTACACGGCATACCACAGAGCATAGTCAGTGATCAAGATAAAATATTCACAAGTAATTTTTAGAAAGAAATCTTCCATTTAAGTGGAACCAAGCTGTTAATGAGTTCAGCATATCACTCTCAAACAAACGGGTATACAGAGGTAATGAACAAATGGTTTGAAGGGTACCTCAGGTGTTTTACCAGTGATAGACCCAAAGATTGGGTCAGTTGGCTACCTTTAGCCGAGTGGACATATAATACTTTAGAGCACTCCTCCACAGGGTTTACTCCCTTTGAGATCGTTTACGGACAAGAGCCTCCACGGCTCCTTCCATATGAGCCTAGGACCACGGCAGTACAAGCAGCTGAAGACGAAATGAAAAGTCGAGATTTCATCCTAACTTTGGCACGGGAAAACCTGCAAGAAGCTCAAACAAGAATGAAGTTATTCACGGATAAAAAGAGATCGGAGAGGGAATATAGCATGGGGGATTGGGTTTATTTGAGGTTAAGACCTTATAGACAGATGACGGTAGCAGTAAGGAAAAGCTTGAAGCTTTCTCCAAGATATTTTGGGCCCTTCCAAATCATTCAAAAAAATTAGGAAAGTTGCATACAAACTCGATTTACCTAAAGGCTCCAAGATTTACCCAGTATTTCACATCTCTTGCCTCAAGAAGAAGATTGGAACTCAGTTAAACCCTAACCCTAGACTACCGACAGTGATGGAAGAAGGCACACTGGCACCTGAACCAGAGAAAATATTAGAAAGAAGGCTCAAGAAAAAAGAGAATTGTGAAGGGAGCTAACGAGGAAGATGCCACCTAGGTGGATGCAGAAGAGCTGAGAAAGACATATCCTGAACTCGTGAGCGAGTACTTTTGAAGGGAAAGGTTATATTATACGCCCAAAGTGTTTAAGTAAAATGAGGCCAAATAAGCTAAGGAATTACTTAATTATTAAAGGGTATTTTAGGTTATTCATATTTTCAATTCAGCTGTTACGCAATTTATTATTTGGAAACAATGGGTCATTTAATTCCTATTAAAAGCTAGTTAAGAGGGTCAGTTATTTCCTATTAAAAGCTAGTTAAGAGAGTCAGTTACTATTTATTGCAAGTTTGTTAAAAGCCTATAAAAGGCTAGAGTATTGGAAATAAAGGATATCATTTAAATCCCAATTATGCCATGTGCATTTGTGGAGGTTTCCTGACTCCTCAAATTGCCAGAATTCATTTATACTTCTTTGGGTATAATAGAGATTTGTCTGGTCAAGGCCTACTTGTGGCTACAGTTGGTGCTCTGTCACCATATGTTGGTTGTGCTTGTCTTGGTGTTCTTGGGTTTGTTGCAGTCCTCATCTGTATGTTCTCCCTGTTGCTGGATGTGTTGCTTGCAACTGTACAGATCCTCTAGGCTGCTGCTTTCTGTAGTTAGTTTGCTCAACTCCTAGAAGCTGGCTATTTCTTTACTTGTAATGTCGTTTGGTATGCTGGAGCTGCTATTACCAGGTTGCTGCTGGTTTTGCTGTTGTTGTTTGTCTTTGGCTGTTGTGATCCTCGGTTACTACTATATGTAGAATGCTGCTGGGCTTGCTTCTATGGGATACTTTTGGTATGCTAGAGTAGATTTGTGGATTCCCTCTCTAGCTTGTGTTGCTACTTTTTATAGCTTGGTTTGCTAAGCTCTTTGAAGCTAGCTACTAGAACTTCTACTAGCTTTTGCTGGTCTGTTATGTGTTGTTTTGATCCTGTTTGTTGCTGCTATATGCAGTTTTGTTTGCTGCACTTTCTGTAACTGCTGCTAGGTTCGCTACTCCCTCTCTCTAAGGGAGTGGTTGTTGTTGCTGCTAAATGCAGCCTGATGTGTTGTGCTTCTTGAAGCTGGCTGGGCTTATATACTGCTGTTATTGTTTGCGGTCTGGTTCCTGCTACTGGTTTGTTGGTTTGCTGGAGTTGATGTGGTCTGATGGCTCAACTTCTCTGGCTTTGTGTTGCTGCTTTATACGGTTTGGTTTGCTCAGTTTCTTGAAGTGGGTTGTTGGTTCCTCTAGTTACTCTGTACAATCAGTTTGGTTTGTTACGTTCAACTTGGATGTTGGTTGTCGTTGTTGTCTGCTGTAACACAGGTTGGTTTTTCCTCATGGATGATTGCTTCTCAGTGGAGGAGCCTTGTTGTTGTCTGCTGACCTGAGTCCATTTGTGACCCGTTTTGCAGAGTTATTTCTTGAAATTGGCTGCTAGAACTCCTGCTTCTCTCTGCCGGAGTTGATGTGATTCCTAGTTTTATTGTTGGTATGATGCTTTGTTGCTGATGCCTTTTTTACTATAGCTGACTGCATTCAGGGTCGCCTTTAGCTGCTGTAGTGTTGATCTTGTCATGGTGCTCGATTATTTCGTTGGATGCCGACTTTGCCTGCCTTGTTGGGCAGCTGGGATTCTTTTTTATTGGTTAACTTTCTCTAGTTACTTACTTTTGCTTATGAAGGTTTTGATCTGCTATATCTGTATAGGGAGCACGTTCTCTTGGGCTCATTTCATCTTGGGAGCCTGTTCCCTGATGATTCCTTCCCATTAGGTTATACATAATTGTAAATTTGACTCGTTGCTTTTCCAGCTTTGTTTACTTTTGATTTATAATACTTCTAACATTTGATAAAAAAAAAAAGGACACAACAAACAAATAATCAAAAAGCTTAGTCCAACCAGAGATATTCCTAGTAGAGTCGACATCCTATCGTGGCGTGCATGACATTGAATGACAGATATCCCTCCTGGATCGAGGGGGTGTTGGAACTAATCATGAAATTATGATTTGAAGGGTTCATAAATCATCACCTAGTATTATGGTCACTAGAAAAATTACTGGTCTGCAAGAGTCTAAGTAATTTTATTCTCCAAGTTTTAATGGTGTATTTATTTTTGTTTTATATATTTAATACTTTGGGATATACTTTACAATGTAATTTTATTTCCCTAAAAATTAAAATCTACAATTAATTCCTGATCAGTATCTTACAATGTAAGTTTACAATCCAAATATCAAATTAAATGGTTTAAAAACATGTGATCCACAAATAATTTTAAAATGACCCTTGAATTTTTTATAATTTTTGTAAATCATTTGGATTTTGTTTGACAATTGGTTAGAAATATAAAGGAGAAAAATGCATAAACAGGGCTAAAGACGTGTTTGCCAAACACGCCCTAAGTGAAGAAAATTGGTTTTTTTTCTTCTTTTTTTTTTGCAAAATTGAGATGTGCCAACAAGGTCTTAAATTTTATGGTTCAACCTAGTCATGTGGGTTGGACTTGCTGGGCTCGGCCCATAAACAAGAAAATAAGGCCCAAACTTATGAAAACCGATCAAACAAGTAAAAAAAAATCATAAATCTCAAATTGAAATGGAACAAAACTCAGAATTTATCAAGAACATGAAGAACACTCAACATAAATCCAGAAACACAAATTCAATTTCAAACTAGATTTTGAAAAATCAAAGACACAGCGACATGTAAAATCATTCTTCAAGCAAGATTTTTAGGCTGGATTATCACAACAAACAACCAATCATCATGATTATTTGATTTTGTGGAAAAAAAACAAATGAAGAACTAAATATCGAATACCGAGATTATAGTGTTTTAGCCATTCACCCCTTTTTTTTTATTCGAACATTAAAAGCATATCATTCATCATCTATTAAACATTATAAAACACTAGATTAACATTAAGATTATAGTGTTTTTAAGCCCTTAGGATTCTAGATTAATGATAAACAAGCTTCTACACATGTTTAAAAACCAACAATTGATGAAAATGACATGGAAATTATGGACCTAAAGCAATCTTCTTCGGATGATTATTAAACCTCAAAACCCAAAAACTACTAAAATCTATAAAATGTACCAAAACCCAGAATAAAGGTCTAAGGTCTATTCATACAAGTCACATACACTCATCTATACATTCCTAAGCCTTTAGAAACAATAATAAACGTGTAAGCCTTTAAATGCCTAGGATTCAAGACCTATAACTTACTATCAATATACAAACATGCACTTGTATTGTTTTTATCAATCCAAAAGCTCATTCAACATCAAAACATCAAAATGACATGTATGACCTTTCCAAAACTGAACAAAAACACCAGAATGGCCAAGCATTGCTACATGTTAATTTGTTTTCCATATAATCATCAAACCATAACATATGCATCAAGTATTCGAACATCAAAAGCATATCATTAATCATTTATTAAACATTATAAAACACTAGATTAACATTAAGAACAAACAATCATATTACAACTTGCATTCAAAACAAATTGAACATATATGTAAGACTAACTTAAAATATGGTCGAATTAATTTAAAAACACCATGAACAACACTTGAATAAATGAATCAAAGCTTAAAATTTATAGGGGAGGGGTATTCTCAATGAGTTCTACCCCTCTATCAAGTTGAGTAATATATCTTCAGGAGACGATTGCAACTAGTTTCTGTATATTTTGCTTGATTTGAATATATTCCAGATGCCCCTTCCAAGTAGCTTTTGATCTCCTTCTTCACAGTATCTTTTTCCTTTTCTTTTTCATGGCTTTTTTCTCCTCTTTGGTCCCCCCTCCCTTTCAAGCTTCAAATGACACCTCTTTTATAGTGATGCAACCATATTATTCGATAGTTTTACCCATATTTAACTAGTGTTTAGCCTATGTTATATATATAAAATGCCTTGATATTTCTTATTTTATGTTTTGAAGGCACTTTTGGATGAAAGATGCAAAAAAGAGTAAATTCGAGGTAATTGGCAGATTTGACGTTCAGTCGATGTTTTGTGCAGAGCATGAGTTCTAGAGGTCGAAATGAAGTGATTCTAGTGGCATTAAAAAGAAAACATCCATACCTTTCTGGAAATTTAATCCAAGAAAAATATAAAGAGAAAGATCATGGAAATCACATCCTTCAAAGTCAAATCTCGCATTCTGCCAATGTTGACCTTTGTTCATTCAAAATTCAATATCTGGAGCTACAGAAGTCCAATTGATGCAAACTCAATTGTTTTGGATTTCTGACTTAAAGAGCTATCAACGCTCCAACTTTCAGCCAAAAAAAATGTCATATGAGGGAGATATTAATTTTCAAAGATGACAGCTGAATTCTGCCAGCAAACATGTTTCGTGAAGGAACATGTCCAAATTACGTTTTGAAGCATCTAAACCGGCGTCCAAGTTTTTATTTCAGCAATTTAGCTCCTCTAAGTCAAAGCTTGAAGATTTAATGCAAGGCTATTTCTCCTTTTTAGGAAAATAGTTATTGAAGTACTTAAATGTAAACTGTCAACTTAAGGGAGGACTATTTTGTAAAATAGGGATTAGGGTTTCTTAGCATATAAAATGAAAGAGAGAAGGGAAAGAGGGCAAAAAAGAGGCAGCAGCCAGAAGTGAAGAAACACAAACTCTCCTCTCTACAAACTAGAAATAATGCTTTCTTCTTTCTTTAAGAGTAGTTGTTCCATCGATATACAAGGCTAAGCTCTTTTCTTGGTTGCAAGGACACAACAAACCTTCGGATTTCAAGAATCGTGAGATTTATTCTTCTTTTTATTTTCAGTTTATATTATGAATGAGTATGATTGTTTTTCTATGCATATTTTCTATGATTGTTGTTGATAATTGCTAGAGCGGACTTTAAGTTATTATTGTGAACAATCTATTGCTAAGTTTGATATCAAAACCGGAGTTGTGATATATAAACTTGTGAAACAACTAAGCTTGATAATTGTGGCGGAACTACGTTATTAAACTTAGGGAGAACACTCAAAAAAAGAAAAACAAGCTGCAGACAGCTTGGTTGTCAAGAGATCAATCAATTTATCTAGTTCTTAGGGCTGCCATTGAACTAAATCATTAATGCAAACATTGTGATTGTTTGTTGGTTAGGGTTAGTTATACGGTGGATCCGTTAATTAACCAACGTTAAGAAAAGATAAAAATTCAGAATATAAATTGAAGTTTCATTTCAAGGATCGGTTTTAATTTCCGTTGGTGGATGTGTGCTTGCGACCAAGGTTTGTTTTCTTGATAAATTTTGGTTTCAATTGATTTTGTTTACTAGTTTAATTTCTTTCATAGTTTAGATCATCACAAATCAAAACCCCCCAATTGCATAACGTATAGCATAAAAATGTGAACTAAATCTTTCTTATGGGATCGACCTGATTAGCACTTAAAAGTGCATTTTTATCAAGGTTTTATATCATCATTTTGCACTTGAAGTATCAATAACTCCTTAACTAGAGCATGTTTTATAATAACAGATCTGATAATATAAGATAGCTTTAATTTATGGTAAATGTTTATTTTAAATGCAGGCATATCTCACAATTCAAAGGATTGATTGATGTGATTAACTATTGAAAGTGAAAGGACAAAGAAACGGCTAAGCTTAGAAAGGAGATGCCAATTCAATTCAAATTGGAACACTGTTCAGTTATTGGGTCATATCTGGAGCTGTAGATCTTGGATTTCAGCTTAATTTATATGGATGGAAAGCTAGGAAATAGGCCTACAATGTTCATGAATAGTGTAAGACCCAAATCTGCCGTTTTCAAATTCAAAGTTTGGCCACAAAAGAGAAGTCAGAATCTGTCCTGTAATCCAGCCCAAACACTGCTTAGAATTTTACCCGTATCTGGAGTTCTAGAAGGCAAACTGACGTGAAATTTGGTGGGTGGAAGGAAAAGATAATTTCCAACAACTTTCATGAAGAAGAGTTTCTCAAATTATGATGGTAACAATGACATTTTTTCCAGACAAGAGCTTGAGGTCTATCCACCACGTCCACCAACAGCACTACTCCGTATTTTAGCCATATCTCGAGCTCTAGTGATCCAAATGCTCTGAAATTTTATAGGTGAAAAGCTAAGATAATTTCCAACAACTTTTATGAAGAACACTTTGCCAAATTCTGAATGGATCAATGTCATTGCATCCAGCCAAAGTGCTTGAGTGCTGCTGTCCACCAAGTCCACTAAATCAATAGTTGGCCACTACATCAATAATCAATTACCAAATGAATAGTTCTGAATTTTAGCCTATAAAAGGAGGCATTTTCCATTCATTTAGAAATCTTGGTTCTAAGATCAAGATCATGTTCTTGCTCTCTCTTTATTGTTGTAATGCTTAAGTTTTATTTTCATTAATCTCTTGTTCATGCTTTTCATTTCCTTTACTATACTTAGTTAACTTATATTATGTTTATGTTCTTATATTGTTTATTTATGTTTTTTTCTTCTTCATAATGTCTAGCTAAGTTAATTATGTCAAGGTGACAAGGTTTCACTAATGGTGTTAGGATAAGTATAATATAAACTCAACATGGACTTTAATGTTTATATCCAAGAAAGTTTGCTATTAACATGTCTTATCATTTTTATCTTATTAATTCTTAATACTTTGCTTGTTAAATGGTTAATCTAGATTTGTGTTGTATAACACTTGGTACATCAAATACTTGATCCTTCATAGTCTTCGGCCGACATCGTTATTATGAGAGGAACTTGATTTGTTGTCAACATAAGTTAGCATCATGAATACCTGATAAAATTTATAATTATGGTGTTACGTAAATAAGATGATTAAGATGATTATGTTGATAATTTATAAAGAGTTTATACTTTACTTATCTCTAATACTATTAGTGGATCCTCTAACCTTGACATTTGTTTTTATCATTGTTTAATCTTTACATTAATCTTCCATCTCAAAGTTCTCATTAATTTCTTCCTCTTCTTCTTTATTATTATTAGTACTACTACTACTATTACTACTACTACTAATATTGCTATTATTATTATTATTATTATTGTTATTATTATTATTCTTATTATTTACATTCTTGTTATATTTTATGTACTTTAAGTATGCTCTGTGTTTGATCAAGGATCCTGACATTGTTGGTCTTGCCTTGTTCATTCGCATCAGAAATCTGTTTATATTATATAATATATCTCTTTGATCTTTTCATAAACTTAGTATATAGGCTGGAAACCTGTGACCCGATCTTTTAGATCATTCTCAGGTATAACAACGCCACGTACTGAGTATTATTATTATTACTATTACTATTAATATTAATATTATTATTACTATTACTATTATTGTTGTTATTATTGTTGTTGTTGTTGTTGTTTTATTAATTATAATTTATACAATTAACCTCTCTGTGGTTCGACCCCGGTCTTGCCGGGTTATTTATTACTGTGACACTCCTGCACTTGGGATAAGACATCAACTCTTTGATCGTGTCACGACCCCTTGCTTGCTCTATACTATCTTGTGTGTTGTGTTTTAAGCTAGGGTAATTAATTTGTGCGACCGCGACATCGCAACATATAGCCTAAAAAGGCAAGTGGTTGTGAAACCATTTGAGGGTTTAAAAGTGGTTTTCCAAAACTACATCATAAGGAATTCTTTTCCATTTTGCCTTTAATTGTTTAGTAACAGCGTCAAAAACTTGTTGGTTGAAATTGCGAGTGCATGAATCGTAACAAATAATAAAGTGAATGAGAAAGACTATCGTTCCACAACGATTGAAAAGGTACAACCAAAATTTATTAAATTATGATCTATTTGATAAATCATGTAGGAATGATTTGTTACATTAGTAAACAATTAAATTAAATAAGTAAGTTCAATTCATTAAATTAAATAAGTAAGTTCAATTCATAAGATTCTAGGATTTGTTATTGACCATAACTAATTTATACAAGATTTCTAATTAAATTAATCAAGTATATTTCTTATTGTTAATAATTGAATTACTCTAATTTATTCATCAATCTCTCTCAAACATTAATAAGATATCTTAAAAAGAAAATTTTTGACATCTTTGTGAAAATTCTAAACATGTCAAAATTTATTAAGAATGATGAAACTTTTAAAGATTGCACAAGTCCATAGATATCTCTATCCTACGGATTCCTTATGGTATCTCAAACATACACTGAAATAATTATCACTTTTCAGTTTCAAATTAAATCCCAAATCATGTAAACTATGATCAATCATTCAAAAGCATTAAGTTTAGAATGGGATACTCAATAAATACTAAATTAGTTCAATAAAAAAATATATGTATAATCATAGTTAGGATACATCACAATCCTAGAAAAGAAAATTTATTTCACAATTATACTTAAGAAAAACATATTTGATACATTTAACATCAATAAAGATGGTGGCTTCTTGAAGAATTAGGCTCCTTGAAGATTTTAGAAAACAAAGATGTCAACTTCTTAAAGAACTTATATGGTTCCATAAAGAATTGGTCTCCTTGAAGAATTCTGCCACCAAAGATATCAACTCCTTGAAGAACTTAGCTTCTTCTCTTTTCTACTACCAATATGTCAACTCTTTGAAGAACTTATATGGTTCCTTAAAGAATTGGGCTCCTTAAAGAATCCAGCAAACAAAGATGTCAATTCCTTAAAGAATTCAACCAACAAACATGTCAACTCTTTGAAGAACTTATATGGTTCCTTAAAGAATTGGGCTCCTTAAAGAATCCAGCAAACAAAGATGTCAATTCCTTAAAGAATTCAATAAACAAAGATGTCAACTCTTTAAAGAACTTATCTTCTTCTCCTTTCTACTACTAAGATGTTGCCTCCAAAACTACCTAGCATCCATCATAACAAGCTTATAAATCCCAAGACCCACCCTCATAAGAAAAGAAAGTAAATTTCTCAATCTGTCAAATACTACTGTAGTTTTTTAGCTCTAGATTGCGGGCTAGTTTTTCGAATGGAAAACATGTGAATTAAAAGTTTTCTATTTTAGAAAACAATTATTGCCTATTTAGTTAGCTTTCCAACACTTATTGAATAACATTAATATGTTGTTAGACAAGGGAGAAATTATGGATAAACTGTAGTTCATGCATAGAACTTTCCAACTCAAGATTACTTAACTCTATAATATCTTTGACTACGATATGTTCCTCTTGAAATTTATTATTTTCAGCTCTTTGTCTACAACAAAATTCATGTAAAATACAATTAAAATTTACAACTAGGTAAACTAAAAATCAAATGAGAAAAACAATATTAAAGATTATAAATTTGTGATGTATAAGAAAATATACATGAAAAATCAGCATTACAAGGATTCTCTGCACATTTTTTCAATTTACTCCCACATTTCCACCTCTCACTTGCAATTACGAGCTTTTGGTCTTTTTTCCTGATCAGTGAATATATTTTGAATCATGCTATTAGTTGATAGACTGTTAGAGGTTAACAATTTATTATTTTGATCTTTTAGTTAATTAGTCTGTTAACAAGTCCTATTCCTTAGGGACTAGTTGTTTGTGTTTTGACAAATTCCCTTTTACCATGTTTTAGGGTGTAGCAAACGTGGGATGTTATTTTGATTTTATCTCTTTGTAAAAGACTTTATAAGCCTGCAGTTTTTTATCAATGATTTGCAGGACTTTTCATTCAAGCTTGTTTATTATAGTTTCTTCTGAATGTTCTCAACACTTAGTATCATAGCTCCATCGCAGGGGGCCTGATTGTGAGTGTGTGTGGAAAGAAATTGCAATTCTTTTTTAGAGTAAAGGAGTCAAATAGAATGGCAGAGAGCAATAGCAATGGTTTTGTGTAGCCGGCCATTCCTAAATTTAACGAACATTACGATCATTGGGCGATGTTGATGGAGAACTTTCTCCGTTCTAAGGAATATTGGGATCTCATAGAGAATGGGATTTTGGTGGTGGTGACATAAGGGACTGGGCTAAGATCTGACTCTACAGTGGTGGCAATAGAAGCACAACGCAAATCGATCGAGGACTAGGCAATAACATAACGTAAATTGATCGAAGGGTAGAAGTTGAAGGACTTAAATGTAAAGAATTATCTTTTTCAAGCTATAGATTGGAATATCATGGAGACTATACTCGACAAAGACACATCAAAGAGTATTTGGGACTCCATGAAACAGAAATACCAAGGCTCTACCAAGGTGAAGAGGGCATAGTTGCAAGCATTTTGGAGGGACTTGGAGACTCTTCACATGGAGGGAGAGATTGTTAAAAATTTCTTTGCTTGTACTTTCATTATAGCCAACAAAATGAAGGCTCATGGTGAGAAAATGAGCCAAACCATCATCAATGAGAAATTTTTGAGGTTCATGACTTTAAAATTTGATTATGTGGCTTGCTCCATTGAAGAATCTAATGATTTGAACACACTGACCGTTGACGAGCTGTAGAGTAGTTTATTGGTCCATGAACAAAGAATGATTGGCCATCAAGGAGAGGAGCAGGCTCTCAAGGTCACTCATGAAGACAACACTAGTAAAGGAAGAGGTCGAGAGTGTGTTCAGAGAAAGAGGAAGAGGTTGTGACAGACAATCTTTCAACAAGGCCACTATCAAGTGCTTTAAGTGTCACAAATTAGGACACTTTTAGTATGAGTGTCCCAGTTAGGAGAAGAGAGCCAACTACGTAGAACTAGATGAAGGAAAAGAGTTGCTTTTAATGTCCTATGTAGAGCATAACCATGCTAAAAGAGAAGAGGTCTAGTTCCTTGATTCAGGATATAGTAATCATATGAGTGGGAATAAATAATGGTTCTTGGATTTAGATGTTCAATTCAGGCAAACTGTGAAACTAGGCAACATCTCAAGGATGGTAGTTGTGGGGAAAGGAAACGTTCGAATGCAAGTGAATGGAATCACTAAGGTAATTTCTAAGGTCTATTACATTCCTGAGTTGAAAATAACTTGTTACGTATAGAGGAGTTTCAAGAAAAAATGTGGCAATTCTGATTCAACATGGGGAGTGCAAAGTTTTTCATCCTAGTAAGGGTTTAATTATTCAGTCCGAGATGAGCTCGAACAGGATGTTTGTTGTGCTCGCAATGATGATGCCTAAAGATACTACTTGTTTTCAAGCTGTGACAGAGAATGAGAGTTATTTATGGCACTGTAGATTCAGACATTTGAGCTTTAAAGAGTTGAGAACCCTTCTATACAAAAAGATGGTCAGTGGTTTGCCTTCTCTAAAAACTTCTGGAAAGTTATGCACAACGTGTTTGGTTGGAAAACAGCACAGGGAATCCATTCCAAAAAGAAGTCTATAGAGGGCATCACAAAAGCTAGAACTAGTACATGCCGATATATGTGGACCTATAAAGCCTACATCAAACAACAACAAGAGGTATTTCTTGAATTTTATCGATGACTTTAGTCGTAAGACTTGGATTTACTTCTTGCATGAAAAATCAGAAGCTTTTACCATGTTTAGAAGTTATAAAGCTTGCGTTGAAAAGGAAACATGTGCCTACCTTACATGTTTGAGGACTGACTGAGGTGGTGAGTTCACTTCAAATGAGTTTGGGGAGTTTTGTAAGGCAAATAGCATAATCAGGCAATTAACCATAACCTAGACTCAGCAAAACAAAGTTACCGAGAGGAAGAATAGGACTGTGATGAATTTGGTGCGATGTATGCTTATCGAGAAGCAGGTTCCCAAGGCTTTCTAGCTAGAAGCTATGCGATGGTTGTGCATGTCCTCAACAAGTGCCCTACTTTAGCTGTGCAAAATAGAACTCCAGATGAAGCATAGAGTGATATGAAGTCTATAGTAGAGTATTTTAGAGTTTTTGGGTGCTTAGCTCATGTGCACATACCAGACCAAAAAAGAATCAAGTTGGATGACAAAAGCATTCGGTGTGTTTTATTAGGAGTGGACGATGAATCGAAAGCTTATAGATTGTTTGATCTAGTCTCTAAGAAGATAATTGTTAGTAGGGATGTTGTTTTTTAGGAGAATGAGGGCTAGAATTGTGACATAAGCAGGGAAGAAATGGCATTGGATGTATTAAAATGGGGTGATAGTGAAGAAGAAGATGATGAAGTTGAGAATGTTAGGGAACTTGGAGCAAAAGTTAATGAGAATGAAGAAGCTGGCTCAAATGGTACAAATGAAGCTGGTTCAAGTGGCACTAGCTTACCTTTTGGTGAGTCACCTGATGAGAATTCCTCAGGTCCAGTTGAGGGAGGGCAAGACGAGTTTCCACTTTGGATGCAAGATTATGAAACTGGTGAGAGATTGATAGAAGAAGAAGACTTGTGTGCCATGATGATTCTCATAGAAGCTGTGAAGAGTAAGAAATGGAGAGATGCCATGAATGCAGAGATTGATGCTATTGAGCGTAATAAAACATGGGCTCTGACTATCCTACCTGAAGGAGTAAAGATCATTGGAGTTAAATGGATTTTTAAAACAAAACTCAATAAAGGTGGTGAGATATACAACTATAAAGCTAGACTTGTGGCAAAAGGATATGCATAACAATATGGGATTGATTACATAGAAGTTTATGCTCTAATTGCAAGACTAGATACCATATGTTTGGTAATTGCCTTAGCAGCTCAAGAAGGTTAGAGTATTTTTCAGCTTGATCTGAAGAGCACATTTCTGCATGGTGAGCTTAGTGAGGAAGTGTTTGTCCAACAACCTTAGGGATATGAGAAGAAAGGCAACGAACACAAGGTTTATAAGCTGAATAAGACACTGTATGGTCTCAAACAAGCTCCACAAGCTTGGTACAACAAAATTGAGATCTATTTTGCTAAAGAAAGCTTCAAAAAGTCAAAGGAATTAGGTAAGTTTTTAATTACCAGTCTTTATGTTGATGATTTAATTTTTACTGGGAATGGCAAGAGCATGTGTGAAGAGTTTAAGAAGTTGATGATGTTGGAATTTGACATGTCTGACTTAGGAAAATGAGATATTTTCTAGGGATTGAAGTACTACAAAATTATAATGGGATTTATGTGTGTCAAAGAAAGTATGCTCATGAAGTTTTAGAAAGATTTGGCATAGACAGAAGTAACTTGGTGAAGAATCCCATAGTTTCAAGTTGCAAATTATCAAAGGACGAGAAGGGAGCTAAAGTTGATACAAGTGTGTTTAAACAGGTGGTTGGCAGTCTTATGTATTTAACTGCAACCAGACCTGATTTGATGTATGGTGTGAGTCTTATCAGCAAGTTCGTGTTGTGTCCTATAGAGCAACACTGGTTGGCAACAAAAAGATTACTTAGATATTTGAAGTGAATGACTGATCTGAGGATTTTTTACAAGATAGGAGGTTGTAAGCAACTCACAGCCTATTCAGATAGTGATTTTGCTGGAGATGTAGATGATAGCAAGAGTACTTTGGGGTATGTATTCATGTTTAGTTCTGGAGCGATGTCGTGGTCATCCAAAAATATATAGCTTGTGGTTAGCTTATCCACCACTAAAGCCGAGTACATCGTTGCTACCTTGTGCTCTTGTCAATGTATTTGGTTAAGAAGAGTTTTAGAGAAACTTGGTTATGTGCAGGAGAAATGCTCTACAATTCTATGCTTTACAATTCTGTGTGATAACAGTTCAAGTATAAAACTCTCTAAGAATCATGTTCTTCACGGCAGAAGCAAACACATTGAGATCATGTTTCATTTTCTTTGTGAATTGGTAAGAGATGGTATGGTTGATTTGAGTCATTGTAATACTCAAGACCACCTAGCTGACATTATGATTAAGCCGCTCAAATTGGAGGTGTTTTTGAAGCTTTATAGTTTGTTAGGCGTGTGTGAAGTTTCTAATATAAACTGAATGCATTCTGTATAAATTTTAGGGGGGGATGATAGACTGTTAGAGGTTACAATTTATTATTCTAATCTTTTTGTTAATTAGTCTGTTAATAAGTTCTATTCTTTAGGGACTAGTTGTTTATGTTTTGATGAATTCCTCTTAGTCTAATATTGACACAACCAAAAGATTGATGTCTTCTCCCAAGTGCAGGAGTGTCGAAGTAATAAATAACCCGGGAAGACCGGGGTCGAACCACAGGAAGGTTAACTATATAAATTATAAACAACAACAACAACAACAATAATAAGTTAAGAGAGCTTTGAGATGTGATATTGATGTAAGGATTAAACAAGGATAAAATAATTGTCAAGGTTAGAGGATCTACTAATGGTATTTCAAACAAGTATAGTATAAACTCTTATTATTCAACTAGAAACCACACACAAAGGAGGTTCCAATCAGATTATAAATTGTTAACATGATTACATTAGTTATCTCATTCGAATAATGCTAATACTTGTAAATGTTGTCAGGCATTCATGATTATAACTTATGTTAACAACAAATCAAGTTCCTTTCATAGCAAAGGTGTCGGTTATACGATACGGTTGGGCTATAAAAGTGCCAAGTATTTGTTGTACCAAGGGTTATACAACATAAATCTAGATTAACCATTTAACAAGCAACGTATTAAAAGTGAACAAGAGAACAAATATAAAACATGTTAGTATCAAACATTAAGGTCCATGTTGAGTTTATATTATACTTATTCTTACACCATTAGTGTAATCTTTTCACCTTGACATGATAAACTTAGCTAAACATAATGAAAGAGAGAAACATAAATAAACAAGGAAAGGAAATGAAAAGCATAAGCAAGAGATTAATATAAGCAAAACTTAAGCATTACAAAATATAAAGAGAGAGCAAGAGCATGATCTTGATCTGAAAACCAAGATGCCTAAATACATGGTAAATGCCTCCTTTTATAGGCCAAAATTCGGAACTATTGATTTGTTGACTAATTGTTTAGTGGGTGACCACATCTTGACTTGGTGATAATCCTTATCTTCTTGTCTGCCAAAAACGTCATTGATAACGTCATAATTTGAACAGACTTAAATCATGAAAGTTCTAGGAAATTGTCTCAACTTTCTAGGAAAAAATAGTTGAGGTCATTTAGACTTCTAGAACTCGAGATATAGGCTAAACACTGAACAGTGTCTGAGCTGCAGGATAGATTCAGACTTCTCTGTTGTTGCTACAGTTTGGAGTTGAAAACGGCCTTTTTAAATCTTGGACTCCCCATAAAAGTTTTAGGCCTATGTCTTAGCTTTCCATCCATATAAGGCAGACCTAAATCCAAGATCTACAACTCTAGATATGACCCGATGACCGAACAGTGTTCTAGTTTGGACTGAACCACCATCTCTTTTCTAAATTTGGCCCTCTCTTTGTCCTTTCAATTTTCGTACTTAAACTCATCAATCAATCCTTTCATTTATGTGATAGGCCTGCATTTAAGATGAATATTTACCATAAATTAAAGGTATCTTATGGTATCAGACTTGTTATTATAAAACATGCTTTAGTTAAGGAGTTATTGATACTTCAAGTGCAAAATGATGATATAAAACCTTGATAAAAATGCACTTTTAAGTACTAATCACACCCCCCAACCAACTTATTTCTAGTCCCTAGTAATCAAAGCGTTAAAATAGAAAAACAATTTGCAAATTCCACAAAGCAAGACATTCATCATTCAACTTCCATTAATCTATCCAGATAAACAAACTCTCATTAAATTTATATATCTGCTCAATACCTCTTAAACAAAATATTAATAAACCTTCCTTTTTATGTACTCAATGTATGAAAACATAGATGATAGGGCTTTTATTGGAAGAAAACAATATTCTGTTCTAATGTTTAAAGTTAACTTCCTTGGGTTGAGATTATTATCTTTTTTTTTGTTTTTCTTTTTTCTTTTTTTCTTTTTTAAATATATATACATATAACTTAAAACACAATGCATCTTTAACCCATGTAACAAGCTTTCGGCTAATGACTCCCAGACCAGTTGGTCTTAGGGCATTAGTTGTTGAGACACCCCTACGAGCTTAGTAACTCGGGTTGCAGATACTAATACGTAGATAGTGCAATGTTTGATTCCCTTAAGCTTTTCTTCTTAACCCATGTAACAAGCTTTGGGCCAATAGCTCCCAAGTCAGTTGACTTTAAGGTATTAGGTGTTAAAATACCCCTTCAGGCTTAATTGTTTAAGTTAGGGAGGCTACGAAACCAAACTTATCTACGTTTTTATTATCATCAATATTATCAAATTTTTTTTTTTTTTGCAAATTATATACTATCCCTTTCCTTTAGTTGTTACCTTTAACAAAAGAACATAAATAATGTAATAATCCAATGTGCAACCCATAATCATATGTTAGAGTGTGTGTGTGAAAATAAAGGTTTAAGAATACTTGTTAAATGAGTCTATGAGCAGAATCAAGTGATAACAATGCGAGAGTTTGTAAACCTGAATATTTCAAGAAGTATTCTGATAGACCTTGATAAGACTATTTACTAAGATGCATCTCAAGAGTCAATAAAATTCCTCCTTACTCTGCCATCCTAATAATAGTTTTGTCAAATGGTTTTAATAATAGCAAAAAAAGTTAGTAAGTGTTTTTTTTAATTGTCAACTACTACTCTCTCCCCCCAACCAGAACGAGACATTGTCCTCAATGTCATAAGGTAGAAAGATAGAGTATAGAAGACATCATCTGAAATAACGAACACTGACAAACTTGAAACACACTTGAACAAATATAAGAGATAACAAAACAGAAAATATTATGCTATTAATAAAACCAAAAGACACAAATTTTTACAAACTAAGACTCAAATCGTAGTTGTGATTGTGGCTCACATCTTCCCTTGGTTTTACGTACAAGAACGGCTTAAACGCCCTCTATGGGTCGGGGATAGGCTTCCCATCCAGTTTTCTTAAAAACTAGCAAACAGGGTCTTTTATAGTCAGATTCCCAAGACTAAGTCGATCATGTTCTTTATGGAATTGTGGCCTTAAATCATGAATTGCATTATGCACATCTCCACTAGGATGCGTCTCAAGAGTCAATATAAGATTATCTAAAGACCCCCTTACTCAGGCCATCGTTAATGAATTGTATTTTATCTTCACGGTTTATAGATACCATTCCTAAAGAACGACATTGTGCATTACAAGTCCATCTGGCATATCGATGATAGACTTTCAGTCGTTCTGCACGATGTTTCTTTGCAAAGGTGCTTTTACCTATTCCAGGCATGTATGAAATGAAAGAATTGGAAGACTCACCTGATAATCGAACCTTTGCTTCAATCAACCAATGAATATCTTCAGGAATTCCATGATTCATTAACAACCTCAATCTTGCACACCTAGCTCGGTAAATTTTTGTAATCGCATTTTGAGGCAAAGCGGGAAAATACTTTTTCAATTTTTCAAGAGTGGTGTCCATTTTTTAGATGAGAAGTGGAAAAAATGCAAAAAAAAAAGGAACAAGAAATTGAAAAAATATATACACAAATATCAGTTATCATGGGAAACTGAAAGAACCGACTTAAGAGTCACGGAGTACCGTTATCCGCCATTTGACCGGGGTGAGAGAGACTAGCAAAACAAGAGTCATACCAAAAAAAAACACAAAAATAATGTGAGAAAAACAAAATAATCAACCTTTATCTACAAGATCATTCAAACCAATAGATTCATTTTCACTAGGAAAATTATCAAAGTAAGCTTTCAAACGATGTCCATTTACCTTAAAAACATTATCATTCTTTGGATTCTCAATATCAAAGGCCCTATAAGGATACAAATGTTTCACAATAAATGGACCGCTTCATCTTGATCTTAGCTTTCCAGGAAATAAATGGAGTCGAGAATTATAAAGCAAAACGTTTTGACTAGTATCAACTTTTTGACAATTTTCACAAGTTTTGCAGAATGCATACGTGTCCTTGAACATGGTGGGCCAATAAAATCCATTTTGTAAGATTTTTGCAGTCGTCTTTTTTGACGAGAAATGACTCCCATATGCCTCAGAATGACAAAGTTTAATGACACTACTTACCTCATTATCCGCAATGCATCTTTGAAATATTTGATCAGGACAATATTTGAATAAGTAGGGGTCATCCCAATAAAAGTTCTTCACTTCGTTCAAAAACTTTCCTTTGTCTTCGGTACTCCAATGAGCTGGCAAATCTCCTGAAGCAAGAAAATTGATATTTTTAGCAAACCAAGGCATTAAACTAAGAGAAAGTAAGGATTCTTCAGGAAAGTAATCATCGATTGGTGTGATGTCAGATGTCGAATCTGTTGTCAATCTTGACAAATGATCTGCGACAACATTTTCAGTGCCTTTTTCATCCGTGATTTCTTCCTGAGAATAAATCATTTGCCATTCTTTAGATTCATCAAACTCAGTTTTACTCAAGGTAGATTCAAATTGATTATGAACTAATTCTTCAATAAGATCTACTTCTTGTAAATCATTATCATCTCCAGGTTGCTTGCAAATGTTAAAAATATTCTTCTCCAATGTCATGTTTCCAAATGATAGCTTCATCAGTCCATTCCTACAATTAATCAATGCATTAGAAGTTGCAAGAAACGGGCGTCTTAAAATAACAGGAAATGAATTACATGCTTTAACAGGTTGTGTGTCCAAGACAATAAAATCCACAGGATAAATGAATTTATCAACTTGTACTAACACATCTTCAACTATTCCTCTAGGCACTTTTACAGATCTATCAGCAAGTAAAAGAGTTACAGAAGTTGGTTTTAACTTGCCTAGATTGAGACTTTGAAAAATCAAATATGGAAGTAAATTCACACTAGCTCCAAGATCAAGTAAAGCTCTTTCAATTTTATGTTCTCCAATAAAGCAAGAAATTGTAGGACAACCAGGGTCTTTATATTTCAAAGCATTATTGTTCTGAAGAATGGCACTTGCTTGTTCGGCTAAAAAGGCTTTCTTTTTCACATTCATTTTTCTCTTCACAGTGCACAGATCTTTCAAAAATTTAGCATAAGAAGGTACCTGTTTAATAGCATCCAACAAAGGTATATTGATCCTTACTTGCTTGAAAGTTTCAAAGATTTCAGAGTTGTGATTGACTTTCCTTTGTTTGGTCATGGCATGAGGAAATAGAAGTGCTGGTGGGGAATCAGTCTTTTCTTTTCAATGTTCAGATTCAACCCCTTCCTTACCCTCAGGAGATTGACTCGTCATCTTTCTCACAAGGTTCAAGAATGAGTTTTTCAATAACCTTACCACTGTGAAGAGTGATGACTGATTTGGCTTAATCCATGTGTTGGCTTCCAGAACTACTTGCATTCACATTGTATTGCCCATTTGGATTTTGCTGTGGTTGAGATGAAAACTTACCTTTCTCTTGAAAACTAAGAGCAAATGTCAATTTTACAAGAGTATCTTTAAAATCTGTCATGCTTTGAGCAAGTTGAGTGTTGATTGTCGCTTGCTTCTCAATGAATGCATGCATGCAATGTTTCCTCAAGATTTCTTCTAAGAGGTGGAGCATAAAGAGGTGCATATCCATGAGAATTTTAAAAATTATGGTGTGCTTAAAATGGTGGTTGTGAAGTTTGTACATTATTATTATCACTCTTCCAACTGAAATTTGGGTGATTTCTCCAACCAGGGTTGTATGTTTGCGAGTATGGGTTATGATTGGGCCTTTGGAAACTGTTTAAAGCATGGGCTTGTTCATGGAGACATTCCTTAAAAAAAGGCAAAGTTGGACAGTTATTGGTTGAATGTTCATTAGTTTCACAAATTTGACACACAATGTCTTGAACAGATTTTAGTTGACCACTCTTTTTTAATTCTAGTGCCTCGACTTTTCTAGCTAAAGATGCAAACTTGGCTTGGAGGTCATGATCTTCCCTAAGGTTATACATACCTCCACTAGATGTATGAGGTTGGGTTTTACTTAGTGCCTCATAAGTGCCTATAGGTCCTAATTTTGCGCATTTTCAGCGAGCAAGTCTAGGTATTCCATTGTTTCATTAGGGTCTTTATCCTCAAAAGTTCCATTGCACATCAATTCAACAATTTGCCTACCTCTAGCAGTTAACCCTTCATAAAAATATGAAACCAATCTCCATGTTTCAAAACCATGATGAGGGCAAGTATTAAGTAAGTCTCGATACCTATCCCAACATTGGTAAAATGTTTCTCCTGGTTTTTTAGTGAAAATAATGATTTTTCTTTTGAAAGAGTTTGTTTTGTGAGACGGAAAAAACTTTTTTAAAAATTGTTGTTGCATTTCATCCCAAACACGAATGGATCCAAGTCTCAAATTTTGTAACCATGTTTTAGCTTTATCTTTTAATGAAAAGGGAACAAGCTTTAACCTGATGGTGTTCATGCTACAATTTGAGTCATTATAGATGTTACAGACCTCCTCAAATTCCCTTAAATGCAAGTATAGATTTTCTAAATCTAAGCCATAAAAAGAAGGTAAAAGTTGAATAATTTCTGGCTTAAAATTAAAATGAGATGCATCAGGAGGAAAAACTATGCATGAGGGTGCACTTGTTCTTGTGGGATTCATTTGGTCTCTAAGTGTTCTAACTCGGTTATTCTCATTATTATCATTATGAAGCAACTGGTTATCTTCTTCGGCCATATTTTCTAAAAATGATGAGGATACCCTACAAAGTCTACCACTTAATGTACGTGACCAAACTCTCATGCACGTGTAGGAAGAGAATAAAAGGAAGAAAAGAAAAGAAAAAGAAACAAAAGAAAAGAAAAGAAAAGAAACAAAAGTTAGATAAAATGAAAAGTGAAAAGAGAAAATAAAATAAATACTATAATTTGTACAAGAATTTACCTCCCCGGCAACGGTGCCAAAAACTTGACACGACCAAAAGATTGATGTCTTCTCCCAAGTGCAGGACTATCGAAGTAATAAATAACCCGGTAAGACCGGGGTCGAACCATATGGAGGTTAACTATATAAATTATAAATAACAACAACAACAACAACAACAATAATAATAAGTTAAAGAGAGTTTTGAGATGTGATATTGATGTAAGGATTAAACAAGGATAAAATAATTGTCAAGGTTAGAGGATCCATTAATGGTATTTCAAACAAGTATAGTATAAACTCTTATTATTCAACTAGTAACCACACACAAAGGAGGTTCTAATCAGATTATAAATTGTTAACATGATTACTTAAGTGTTTATCCACACTTGCTGCCAAAGACAAGTGAGCTGCTCGTATCTTTGGGAGCTAATGTGGCCTACTCGGGTCACCGTTGATTACGGAAGAGATGCGTCGATAATAATATTTTTTTTATTACCAACGGATTTACCAAGGGATATATCGACGGAAATTCCAACCACTACAACCCATTCAGCCACTCATCCAAACACAAACAAATATTCAGCCAACACTCCAAACAAATCAGACCATTCGACCACTACACAAAACACCCAAATCTAGCCAAGATGGAGGTAAGACAAGAGGAGTGACGAAAGTCAGGAAGGGTGATGAGAATTGTGTGGAAAAACTAAAGAAACAAACCAATTTTTATGCTAGGGAGGGTGAGGTCAGATCTGTATTTTTCACTAATAAGCCAATGATTACATTAGTTATCTCATTCGAATAATGCTAATACTTGTAAATGTTGTTAGACACTCATGATTATAACTTATGTTAACAACAAATCAAGTTCCTTTCATAGCACAGGTGTCATTTATACCATACGGTTGGGCTATGAAAGTGCCAAGTATTTGTTGTACCAAGGGTTATACAACATAAATTTAGATTAGCCATTTAACAAGCAACGTATTAAAAGTGAACAAGATAACAAATATAAAACATGTTAGTATCAAACATTAAGGTCCATGTTGAGTTTATATTATACTTATTCTTACACCATTAGTGTAACCTTTTCACCTTGACATGATAAACTTAGCTAAACATAATGAAAGATAGAAACATAAATAAACAAGGAAAGGAAATGAAAAGCATAAGCAAAAGATTAATATAAGCAAAACTTAAGCATTACAAAATATAAAGAGAGAGCAAGAGCATGATCTTGATCTAAAAACCAAGATGCCTAAATACATGGCAAATGCCTCCTTTTATAGGCCAAAATTCAGAACTATTGATTTGTTGACTAATTGTTGAGTGGGTGGCCACATCTTGACTTGGTGACAATCCTTATCTTCTTGTCTGCCAAAAACATCATTGATAACATCATAATTTGAACAGACTTAAATCATGAAGGTTCTAGGAAATTGTCTCAGCTTTTTAGGAAAAAATAGTTGAGGTCATTTGGATTTCTAGAACTCGAGATATGTGCTGAACACTGAATAGTGTCTGGGCTGCAGGACAGATTCAGACTTCTCTGTTGTTGCTACAATTTGGACTTGAAAACGGCCTTTTGAAATCTTGGACTCCTCATGAAACTTTTAGGCCTATGTCTTAGCTTTCCATCCATATAAGGAAGACCTAAATCCAAGATCTATAGCTCCAGATATGACCCCATGACCGAACAGTGTTCTAGTTTGGACTCAACCAGCATCTCTTTTCTAAGTTTGGCCCTCTCTTTGTCCTTTCAATTTCCGTACTTAAACTTATCAATCAATCCTTTCATTTATGTGATAGACCTATATTTAAGATGAACATTTACCATAAACTAAAGGTATCTTATGTGTTTCGATGTCGCGGTCGCACAAATTAATTATCGTAGCTTAAAACACAACACACAAGATAGTATAGAGCAAGCAAGGGGTCGATCCCACGAGGAAGATTTTGTTCAGATTTTTATGCTATATGTTATGCTATTGGGGGGGGGTTTGATTTGTGATGATCTAAAATATAGAAGAAATTAAACTAGCAAACAAAATCAATTGAAACCGAAATTTATCAAGAAAACAAACTTTGGTCGCAAGCACACATCCACCAATGAAAATTAGAACCGATCCTTGAAACGAAAATTGCAGTTTATGTTCTGAAATTTTATCTTTTCTTAATGTTGATTAATTAACGGATCCGCCGTATAACTAATCATAACCAACAAACAATTAAAGTGTCCGCACTAATGATTCAATTTAATGGCAGCTTTAAGAACTAGATAATTTCATCAAGATGAACATACAAGCTGTCCGCAGCTTGTGTCACTTTGTTCAAATGTTCTCCCTAAGTTCAATAATGTAGTTCCGCCACAATTATCAAGCTTAGTTGCTTCACAAGTTCGTATATCACAACTCCAGTTTTGATATTAAACTTAGTAATAGATTGTTCACAACAATAACTTAGAGTCTGCTCTAGCAATCATCAACAACAATCATAGGAAATATGCATAGGAAAACAATCATACTCATTCATAACATAAACTGAAAATAAAAGGAAGAATAAATCTCACGGTTCTTGAAATCCGAAGGTTTGTTGTGTCCTTGCAACCAAGAAAAGAGCTTAGCCTTGCATATTTATGGAACAACTACTTCTAAGATTGAAGAGAGCATGATTTTTGGGTTTGTAGAGGAGAGAATTTGTGTTTATTCTCTACTGGCTGCTGCCTCCTTCTGCTCTCCCTCTTTTCTGCTGGCTGCCAGCCCCTTCTCTCTTTCTTTTTATATGCTAAGAAACCCTAGTCTCTATTTTACAAAATAGTCATCCCTTAAGTTGGCAGCTTACATTTAAGTACTTCAATAACTATTTTCCCTAAAAATGAGAAATAGTCTTGCATGAAATCTTCAAGCTCTGATTTAGAGGAGCTAAATTGCTGATATAAAAACTTGGATGTCGGTTTAGATGCTTCGGAATGTAATTTGGACTCATTTCTTCACGAAACCTGTTTGCTGGCAGAATTCAGTTGTCACCTTTGAAAACTCTTATCTCCCTCATATGACATCGTTTTTGGCTGAAATTTGGATTTTGGATAGGTCTTTGAATTAGGAATCCAAGAAAATTGAGTTTGCATCAATTGGACTTCTGTAGCTCCAGATATTAAATTTTGAATGACAAAAGGTCAACACTGGCAGAATGCAAGATTTGACTTTGCAGGATGTGATTTCCATGATCTTTCTTTTTTTATTTTTCTTGCATTACATTTCAAGAAAGGTATGGATGTTAGCTTTTTAGTGCCACTATAATCACTTCATTTCGATCTCTAGAACTCACGCTCTGCACAATACATCGACTGAACATCAAATCTACCAATTACCTCCAATTTACTCTTTTTTGCATCTTTCATCCAAAAGTGCCTTCAAAACATAAAATAAAGAATATCAAGGCATTTTATATATAAAAAATGGACAAAATATTAGATAGATGTAGGTGAAACTATCGAATAATATGATTATATCATTATGATATCAGACTTGTGATTATAAAACATGCTTTAGTACAGAAGCTTGTATCTTGACGGGAACTGGTTCAATAGAAATTTGCTATGCCCTTTCAGCGTGTTCTCCTCCTTGCAAAGCCAAGCCAAAGTCTGTGACTTTTGGAGGAGCTAGGGAGAACAAAAATTTGAAGATACGGGCTTGCATCGATCATACAGATGCTGACTACCAATGAGAGTGAGATTAAGTTGGGAGTGTATGACAACGATAGTTTGATAGCATATGATATTTGTCAAAATTTCCATCAGTTTATATATGTATGGTTACTGTTAAAGGATAAAAAAACAAAAACAATGAAAATAAAAATATAGAGAGATAGAAATAAAGATAGAAATAGAAATATAAAAATAAATTTGTCTTGAATAATTTTGGAGTGAATTTTTGTATTTTCAAAACATGAAATACATAGAGGATATATTTTCAAAGATAATATTTTTTATTTTTTACTTTTAAAATATCATTGTAAAAAACTATCAATTTCAAAATTGTCCAACTAAGACATGTTTGGATAAAAATAGTTATTATCATAATTTTAAAACTCAACTTGAAGATCAATTTGGGGCAAAGTTTAAATCATTAGTCAATGTCTAGGTCACGAGTCAGGTTGACCCGAGTCAACATAAGAATAAAAGTTGTTATTATCATAGTTCTAAAACTCAATTCGAAGGTTGATCTATGACAAGGCTCGGTTCACGAGTGTGGTTGACCGTTGATCAGAGTCAATATAATGACAAAAATGGTTATTATCATAGTTTTAAAATTTAATTGGGATCAACCTAGGGTAAGACTCAGGTCACGTTTCGAGAGGGTCAATTCAAGTTAACTCAAGTCAACATAAGAATAAAAATAGTTATTAACATAGTTTTAAAATCCGACTCGAGGTCAACCTAGAGCAAGGCTAGGGTCACGAATCGAAAGGGTCAACTCGAGATTGACCTAGGTCAATGTAATGATAGAAGTTATTATTAAAATAGTTTTACAACCTGACTCAGGGATCGACTAAGGCAAGGCCTAGGTCAAGTGTCGAGAGGGTCAACCCGGATTGACCTGAGTAAATGCATGGATAAAAATTATTATTATCATAATTTTAAAACTCGACACAAGAGTCAACCCAAGGCAAGGTTCGGGTTACGAGTCGGGAGGGTTAACTTGGTTGACTCAAAAATTTCTTAAAAAAATCAAAGGATTTTTTACCTATATTTTATCCAGGGTTGCCCGGTTGCCCCGAAGTTTTGACTGGATTAGATCGACTTGATCATTACTCTATTTTTTTTTTTTTTATGATTCTCTCTTCTTCTTTTTTTTATCTTTTCTCCACTATTTTTGTTTTTGTCCTGGAATAAAAACCAAACAGTAGCCAGAAAGGAATGCCACTGAGAAATTTGTCATTTCAAGGTTGTAGAGAGGTCCAAGGAGAAGGGGTACTCAAAACAATAATGTAGACATTGGAGTAAATCCTTGGATTGAAGACATTGATCTTGCAAGAACACCGTCGTACAATTCAGGGATGGCTGATGGATAATATCAAAGGCAAGGCCAGAATGGATAGACTTAACTTGAAACGGATACATATTTGTTCAAGGACGTGCCATTTATTAAGCCAAAAAGTGTCAGGATTTTCTTTCGTGGGCAAGAATACGTAGGTAAATATTTGAACCTTAAAATTACAGTGTCCACGTTGGTTTAGAGAACTGGATGTTTTCTAACCTATATTGTCCTCGAACTTAGACAAACCAAATGACACAGACAAGAGGTAAGGATAAATGAGTTTGTTATATATTAAAAATTTTAAAGACTAAAAATATTACAAATTTATTATAATTTTTTATATAAAAATGAAAAAAACAATCCATTCAAATAGGAAAAAAAAAACTAGAAAATGATAATAATAAAGAATAAGAAAATAAAAAAAATATTTATTTTAAAAAAAAAATTCATATCAGTCTTTCGAGTTAGAAGGAACTTATTCTGAGTTTAGTTTTCAATTAAAAATTATTCTCCATCAAGAACATCCTTATGTAGGTGGCTCATTCTATCATGGCTTCCTAACATCTCTATATGGTCATCCCATTGTGAGTCTAATACAATATATTTGTGTGAGCTGCCTCATCGTGGATCCCTAACACTATTTTTGTGTGAGCTACCTCCCTAAGATAATACCTTTAAATGGGTCATCTCATCATGCCACCATCAGGATTTTGAATGATAGTAACTGACACAGAAAAAAAAATAACACCTTAGTTCTCAAACATCTTTTTTTTAGGAGGAACGTCTTCATCCCCTTCTACACAAGCACGTCATGTTCTGCAACTTCTTTCAGCTATGGTTGTTCTGCAACACACAATAAAGTAAAATAATCATTAAGGACCGTTAGGCTTTTTTCCCGTCATGACTATTATGTAACACACAACAAAGCAAAAGCAAAATAATCATTAGGATTTGATATCAATTAAGATAAACGAGAGTAAAGGATAAAGGGGTTTATTACATATCAAAACACTCAAAAATTGAAAATATCACAAGTATAGGAAAATACTTAATTTTATTCATTCATGTCTTCACTTGTGAAAAAGTTATAATTTTTTATATAAAAAAAAACTAAAAAACTCTAATAATACTGAATAAAAAAAATAAACTAGATTCCCTCGAATAGGAGAAAAAACTAGAAACACATCTTCAAAGAAAAGGCTCCTCCGTCACCAAAATCTGTTAATTCCTATTTGGATGAAAGACTGCCCTTCGTAATTCAATATCATTGAGATTCTCCTCCTCGAAACTTCCCTAAATAGACCAAGTTAGAAATCTAGTAAATCCAGTTGAAGAGGTTGTGAGGAATGAAGATAAAGAGTTTTAGAGATGAAGGTACAAAAATATTGATATGGAATCTTTGTGGGCAACATGATTTTTACTCTTTGCATGATCTCATCTATAGGAGTGCATCATTCTTCCTTCTCATATCAAGTTTATTTAGAAAGCCTAACAGTAGAGAACCACAGACGACATTAGAGATTGAAAAGGATTTGCAATATTGACTTAATCATTAGGAGTTTGAATTTTTTCAAAATTAGTAAAAATTTACATTATTATTAACTTTAAAATTTATAAATTATTTAAGATACATACATTAATAAAAATAAAAATTCAATTAAAATAGTATAAAATCACAAGTTTCCATCAATTTCAAGAGATTAATAAAATTATAAATACCCTAGTCAACTCCTCTTTCTCCCACATTAAACCAAAAAAAGCTTTAACCCACTGCTCTCTTTCTCTCTCTCACCGATCACCAGCCGACACTACCGGTACCATATATCTCTCAAAACACCCTTTTTTTTACTCCATCTCCTTCAGTGCTTCTCCTCCCTCTCTGTTAATTATTTCTTGGAATAGTCTCCTTCCTCTAGCAAAGTTATTGTGTCTCACATTCAGGTTTGCCCCTATTCTCTCTCATCTTCTTTGTTTGATATTTTTATTACCAATGAGGATTAGTATAGTGTATTACTGCTCTATGTTCATGGTTTTTTGCTTTATAATGGTGCTTTCATGAATTGCAACTATTGCTCTCACTTTCTTGCATTTAAAGAGATCTTTCTTGTTCAGATTTGTCACTGGATTATGAGGTTTATTGTTTTTCTTGAACACAAGAAAATCTAATGGCTTTCAAGATTAAGAGTAGGGCTTTCTGGTTACATATGCTAACCTGTACAATTTATTTACTGAAGTTCTCTGTCTTCTGGGTTGTAATGCTGCATCTCAAATCATTTTGCTTTTGCTACAATTGCAGATCATTGGACTTGCATTATCATCGCTTGACCCTGATTACATCTATATCCAAGTGGTTGATTAAGAGGTGATTGCTTAGGAAGCCGAAATAGCTTCTCTCTTGTTTAAATGTTTTTCTTGCTTGGCATTTTTTAGTTCCAGATTGACTAGACGTACATTAAGTTTACATTTCAGTTGCCTTTACAAAGTTGTAGTTTGATCACCCTCATTTATTTTGTCGGGGGCATTTTCACTTCCTTCAAAGTTGTATTGTAATAATTGTTTGGTTAATAAATAAAGTAGTCTTCCTTATTCTAAGGGTTTTTCTGTTCTATTTTGAATAGATAATGAAGAATTTTGAGACAGTTATTATGCGGAAACAGAATTCTTAATCGCATTATGTGATAGCAGGGAAATTATGCAACAATAAAAGACAATCTTGCACATAATTTCTCCCATAAATCTTGCTAAGATTATATATTAATAATAAAAACACAATTATATCTACATTAGGTAACAAATAAGTTATATTAAACAATGATATAATGTCTGCGGTATCTTTAATATTCCCTCTCAAGTTGGATGATAGATCCTAGCTTGCTTAATAACAAGTGAAATTGAGTAAAAGGTAAAGCTTTGGTGAACACATCAGCTAGTTGATCATGAGAACGTACATACTAAGGTTGGATAAATTTAGTTTGAACTTGCTAATGTATGTAATGACAATCTACTTTGATGTGCTTGGAGTGTTCGTGAAACACCAGGTTGGATGCAATATGCATAACAACTTGATTATCACAAAACAATATCATAGGAGTAACACTAGGAAATCCAAAATCTGCAAGGTGTTTAAACCATATCAGTTCACAAGTAACAAAGGTCATAGCACAATACTCTGCTTCAGCACTTAAGCGAGCTACGACAGATTGTTTCTTGCTTTTCCGGGACACTAAATTTCCACCAACAAACATGCAATAACTAATGGTAGATCGATGATCGAGAGAATTTCCTACCCAGTCAGAATCAATGTATCCCAAGATGTTATTATGACCATTGCAAGTCATAACAATGTCACGACCAATGGTCTCTTTCAGATATGGTAAGATACATTTTACCATACCAAGATGCTGAACTGTTGGAGCATGCATATATCTTCTAACAAGATTTATAGCAAATGTAATATCCGATCGAGTGATTGTGAAGTAAATTAGTTTACCAACAATCTTCTGATAGTGAGTGTAAGAGGCAAGAGGTTCACTTAAAGAGTCCATTGTTAATTTGTTGTCTAAAGGGTTGGCAATAGGCTTAGTGTGCAACATATCAATATTCTTTAACAGATCAATAATGTACTTACGCTAATTGAGGAAAAATCCTTTACGGGAGGCTACCATTTCAATGCCTAGGAAATACTTTAAGGAGCCAAGGTCTTTAATTGGAAATTGTTGCTGAAGAGATCTTTTAAACTGAGTTATGGAATCACCATTACTCTTTGTTATAATGAGATCGTCCACATATATTAGCACGACTAGTTTATGAGTGGAACCAAGCTGAATAAACAAGGAAGAGTTTGCAGTGCTTCTTGTAAAACCAAGACCTTCAAAAGCAACACTTAATTTAGCATGCCAAGCTCGAGAACTTTGCTTCAGGCCATAAATAGATTTGTGAAGTTTTCAAACTAGTGTAGAGCTTCCACTCTAAGGATGTCCGGGAGGAAGTTTCATGAACACTTCTTTTTCAAGATCTCCATGTAAGAATGCATTGCTTACATCCATTTGGCAGAGAAACCACCCTTGGTTGATAGCAACAGATAGAAGAACTTTGATAGTAGTCATCTTGTCCACGGGAGCAAATATCTCCTTGTAGTCAACACCAAATTTCTAAGTGAAACTTTGAGCCGCGAGATGAGCTTTGTGCCGATCAATTTTCCCATCTGACTTAAATTTTGTCTTGAATATCCAATGACAGCCGACAACCTATTTTCCAGTAGGTAGTGGTACTATACTCCATGTGTGATTTTTAGTAAGAGCTTTCAATTCTTCATTCATGGTCTGTTGCCATACTTTTTATGATTGAGCTTCTTTGAATGTCTTCAGTTCATGAACATTTGATATAGAAGTAAGAAATGCATTATGTGTTGGAGAGAGTCGACGATAAAACATGAACCTAGAAATAGGATACTTCACATTGTAGGTGACATAATCTTGCATTCGAAATAGCGGTTGACGTGTTCGAAGAGAAACTCTTCTAGTAGATGGGAGAACATCAAGAGAACATGGCAATTCTTATATACTGGTATTGTCAAGTTAGAGATTGCTGGAATCAGAGGCAATCTGAAGTTGATTCTGTCGCACAACAACATCACTAGAAACAGATGCAGTCTGAAGCTGATTTTGTTGATCAGTAACAACATTCATGGGATTAGATACAGTTTGAAGCTACGTCTGTCGATCCGAACTAAGAAGAACAGGGTCAGAATTGGGGATAGTAGATGGAAGCTGGTTAGTATTCTCAATATTAGGCAAGGGAAAGAAATCGAGCAAGGTCTCCCCCTAATTTCCTGCAGAAAAATATGGTGTGTCTTCAAGAAATCAAACATCCCTAGATACATATAACTTCTTCAACAAGAGGTCATAGCATTTGTATCCTTTTTTAGTTGTGGAGTAACCTAGAAATATGCATTTGCTAGCTCTAGGATCCAGCTTGTCACGATGTGTAGCTGGTAAGTGCATAAAACAAGTGCAGCCAAACACTTTAATATGAGATACATCTGAAATTTTATTATGCAAAACTTCAAGAGGAGATTTAAAATCCAACACTCGGCTGGGTAAGCGATTTACAAGATAAGTAGCTGTAAGGACTCCATATGACCAAAAACCTTTGGGAACATTCATTTTAAGCATAATAGCTTGAGTTTTTTCAAGGAGATCATGATTTTTACGTTCAGATATCCCGTTTTGTTGAGGTGTGACAACACAGCTAGTCTGATGTAGAATTTCATTAGAACATAAATATTTTGACATGTCTTTGGACATATATTCGGTGTCATTATCAGATCAAATGATTTTAATATGAGCTGAAAATTGATTAATAGCTAACAAATAAAAATAATTAAAACAATCAAATATGTCATGCTTAGCTTTCAGCAAATACACCAAAGTAACTCTAGAGAAATCATCGATAAAGGTAACAAAATATTTAAAACCATCAATGGAAGTATAAAAGGGATAAACAAGTTCAAACGTATGAGTGGTTTTTGACATTAAAGAGGTAAAAGGAAGTTTTGTAGATTTTAAAAAATGACAAATCTCACAATTGAGAGGTTCATATATTTGAATCGATTTTATTTTACTAAGAACAAACTTTGAAGGGTGAGCTAGACGACGATGCCATAAGAGGTGCTCATATGAAGGATTAGCTGCTGCTTGAAAGCCTTGGAGACTTGAGATTTATTAGAGATATAATAGAGACCATGTAGAAAAAATCCTTCACCAATCATCTCCTTAGTGACAAGATCTTGAAACATAACCTTGGAAAAGGTAAAAATCACTTTGTAGTTTAGAGTAAATGTAATCTTATTGACAGAAAGCAACTGGAATGGAAAAGATGGTAAAAAAAAGAACATCAGACACTATCTTATTAAAGAGTAGGTTGATTTTTCCATTCCCCTTAACAGCCCTTTTCCCATCAGCTATAGACACAAACGTTGGATGGATGGATGACTTAAAATCATGAATGTTAATTTGTTTGACATGTAATCGGTGGCACCATAATCAATTATCCAAAGATCATGCAAATTTATAAGTTCTAACGTAGTCATGAAAGCAATCAAATTACCTTGGCTATTTTTCGAGTCTTTTTCTACCCAAAAAATCGGTATAATGACTGAGAAGAGTAGTTGGTTGTTTCTAGTCTTGACTAGTTGATTCACCATGTGACTTTCCTTGGCCATGTTTGTCTTGCAAATAATT
The DNA here is from genome assembly GCF_000002775.5 of Populus trichocarpa. Lineage (NCBI taxonomy): Eukaryota > Viridiplantae > Streptophyta > Magnoliopsida > Malpighiales > Salicaceae > Populus > Populus trichocarpa. The sequence continues at coordinate 11,306,245 of NC_037295.2, forward strand.
TGCAAAATCAAATATCAGAGTTGCAAAATTGGCAAAGAAGCTCTAGATGGAACATGCATGGTTTTTGCAAGGTATGACTTATGATTATTTGCACGTCTTGGTTGTCTTCTCATATCCTTTGCAAATTTAGGCTTAATTTAGGGATGGAGCCAACAACGATTTGTATTATGACCAAGATTATGGTAATATTGACACTTCAAATTTATTCGTTTCCCTTTATAGGATTTAGCATCAGATAGTGGTTTATACTGACCATGATCAGAAACTCTATAATTCATATCCTACGGCATTAATTTGGTCTAATAAACACAAGTATCAGACACTCCAACTTCACGAGTCATTACTTTTCTGCGTATTTCTTCACGTTGAATGGTAGCGCAAACTGACTTCAAGGATGTCAGTTCTAGATTCATCAGAATATGGCTTCGCAGGTCTTCAAAATATGGGTTGAGACTTGCCAACAGCTGAAAAATTATATCCTCAGTTTTTTTTCCTAGTGTGGCAGCATCTATAGTGTGAGGATGATATATTTCCGATTCAATTCACAAGCTTTTAAAGCTTCCCAATAGCTGACAAAAGGTTTTCCTTCTTGGTGAAGGTTGGCAACTTCGCGATGAATCTGGAAAATCCTGGCAGAGTTATTTTGATTTCCGTACATGTCACGAATGGCATCCCACATGTCTAATGATGATTCTGAGAAACTAAAAATCTCAGCAAGATTCCTCAACATGGAGTTGAGAATCCAGGACATAACTAGCTGGTCTTTGAACAATTATGCTTCATATTCCGGATATTAACTTCTGGAGAAATGGTAGAACCATTTATAAATCTCAACTTAGATTTTCTACCAAGGGTAATAGTGACAACCCTTGATCAAGGATGATAATTGAATTCATTCAATAACATAGAGCTTAATCTTTGAGAGGTGTTTGTATCATCAGAATAATTTGCTAGTACGGAGACCTTTGAGCCAATATCAATGGCATCCTTCAAGTGATCTTTCATGGCAGCACAACTGATTCTGCCTACAGTTTAAGAATTCAGAGACCAATGCTCTGATACCATAAAGAATTTTGAGACAGTTATTTTACAGAAACAGAATTCTTAATCGCATTCTTTAGTTGTACACATGTATATATAGCAGGGAAATTATGCAGCAAGGAAAGACAATCTTTCACATAATTTCTCCCATGAATCTTGCTAAGATTATATACGAATAATACAACACAATCATATCTAAACTAGGTAACAAATAAGTTATATTAGGCAATGACAAAATGGTAGAATATCTGCAGTATCTTTAACAATATTTGCAGTATGTCTGCAGTATCTTCAATAGATAGAAAGATACTGTAGTATATCTACAGTATCTTCAATAGATAGTTTGGACACTTCTGTGGAAATCGATTTATATTATGTGTTTCAAAAAGTATGGATGAAGTAAATTATTTGGGATAAAAGAATTATTTGAGTAGGGCAATAACGAGCTCCTAAGGATAAAAATAAGAGTACTTAAAGCAACACAACATTTTTGAAGTTTTTTTTTTTCTTTAAAGGCTTCTTTCCCTTGAACATAGCTACTGCCAAAGGCAGTATGGGCTATTATATCAATAGTAAGCCTTTGAAATTGCTCATTCATGTTTGTCTTTATATATTGATCCTTAGTAACACTCTGATGTTTCCACTTGTCGGTCGTCTATGTAGTACACGTTTCCATTCTCCCTATATAACCTGCCAGGTCCAGAAACAATAGGTATGGAAACTAATTATATTATATTTAGTAGTTTGTGAAAATTTAAGAAAAAAAAGGCTCGGAAACATTATCATATGAATTCATTATGACACTGATCATGTAAGTGAAACTTTATTCTTGGAATGTGTAATTTTACTATGTAATTCTATGTCTTTATTATTGTGCTTTTCAGATTATCTGAAGAATTAATCACAACCCTTGATATTAAACTTTAACTCTAGATTAACAATCTTGTTAGGGCTAATTTGAATTGATCCTTGAATTGTTGAACACATGGCATCTAAAACAATTCTAGCAGTGTTAGACATGATGTGGGATGGCGACATGGTATAAATATTTATAAGAATTCAAGAAAAGTTCAATGCAATTATTGTCAAAAAAATTTCAATGTAGGCATTTATTGTTTCAAATATCATAAGGATGTTGAATCATGCCATCAAGTACCAGAAGATGTAAAGAACATGATTTTGAGTGTTTTGGTGAAAAATCAAGAAGCATATGAAAAAGAAAAGAAACACTTTCAATATATTGGAAAACAATGATGAAGATAAAGGGAAAGAAATTAGTTTAATGGACAAAGGAAAGAGAACAGTTAGTGGGAATGGAAGTACACAAGGTGCCTTCAATCATTTATTAAAAAAGATCTTAGAGAAGAAGCATGTTAATAAATTACAACGTTTTTCTACACTATTGTGATTTTATTTATTTGTATGAAAAACCCTAAGCCACTTGAATTGGTTACAAAGCATGGGTCAGGTTTCAAGCCTATCACATAAATCAAAGGATTGATTGATGAGTTTAACTACTGAAATTGAGAAGACAAAGAGAGGGTTAAGCTTAGAAAAGAGATGTTGGTTCAGTCCAAACTGGAACACCATTCGCTTATTGGATCATAACTGGAGCTGTAGAACTTGGATTAAGGTCTGGTTTATATGTATGGAAAGCTAAGACACAGGCCTAAAACTTTCATGAAGAGTACAAGATTTAAAAGGACTGTTTTCAAGTTCAAATTGTAGCAACAGCAAAGAAGTCAGAATCTATCCTGCAGCCTAGACATTATTCAGTGTTCAGTCCATATCTCGAGTTCTAGAAGTCCAAATGCACTAATTCTTGTTTTGTTGGAAAACTGAGATAATTTCCAAGAACTTTCATGAAGACTATCTACTCGAATTCTGATGTTAGCAATGACGTTTTCTATAGACAAGAAGATAAGGATTCTTACCAAGTCAAGAGGTGGTCACCCACTCAACAATTAATCATCAAATCAATAGTTCCAAATTTTGGCCTATAAAAGGAGGCATTTGCCATGCATTTAGGCATCTTGGTTTTCAAATCAAGATCATGCTCTTTATTTCTTTCTTTATATTTTTGTAATGTTTAAGTTTTATTTCATGTTATATTTTCTTTAATCTCTTGTTTATTCTTTTCATTTCCTTTACTATACTTATGTTCTTATGTTGTCTATTTATGTTTCTCTTCTTTATTATGTTGAGTTAAGTTTATTATGTCAAGGTGAAAAGGTTACACAAATGGTGTAAGAATAAGTATAGTATAAACTATTGCTAAAGGGAGGATAATTACCTCATATATTTATTCAAGAACTATTCTTATTTCCATACTAAGGCACTTTACAAAAGAAAAGGATTTGATTAAGCCTACTACCACTCGGTTTGTTACTACTTACTTGAATCTAGGATGCTTGAATGATTATAAAATATAGCTAATGACAATGTTTACTTTTAACTAGTGGAGGTCATGTAGGTTTTCAAAAATAGAAGAAGGGAAGTGAATTTAAAGCTATGTTTTAGACAACAAGTTTTGTTCTGATATCACTATATATATTAAGACAGCATATCCTCTAATTAAAGTTCTTCGATCAATTGATTCAGATAAGAAATCAGCTATGGATTTTATATATGAACCAATGGATCAACAAAAGAGAAGATACAAGTGAGTTTTGGTTATGTGAGAAAAAAGGTATCAATTATCTATCTTGTTAATTGTTTATTTATTACTAGTAGTTGATCATTTATGTTTATTTTAATTTTGTATTCTTTAACTTGTTATTAATATTCTTATTATTATTATTTTGTAGTTATATACCTATATGAAATATTGTTAATGCAAGATGGGAACTTCAACTCCACAGACCTTTACATGCAGCAACATCTTATTACTTGAATCCTCATTTTTATTATAATCCTAATTTTAAGGTTAATACCAATATTAAAATTATATTGTATCAATGCTTAGAAAGGATGGTGGCTGATGCAAGTGAAATGTGCAAAAGGGTTATTTGTCATTGAGACTGCCAAGATAGCAAGAAATAATAAATAAATAAAAACTCCAGCTAAATGGTGAGATTCTTATGGGGATGATTGTCCAAAATTACAAAAGTCTGCAATCCGAGTTCTAAGCTTGACTTGTAATTCATTTGGATCTGAGCGTAACTGGAGTATATTTGAGATGGTGAGTTTTTTATATTTTTAATATTTTTATATTTAATTAGAATCTAATAAGTTATAAATTTGAATTGGTTGCTTAGGTTAAGAAATTGTTTGCACTATGAAGAAATGAATGACTTGGTGTTTGTAATGTGCAATTTAAAATTCAATGACAACCAAGTCAACAAGCCTGTTGATAATTTTGATGAAGTTCCAGATGATCTCTTATCTGACGATGTCAAAGAACCATCACAACCCAATAGTTTAAGCTGTTAGGTGAGGTCCCAGGATATGATTTATATTATTCTCTAATACACCCCCTCAAGTGAAAGCTCTTTGGGCTTGAAACTTGCATAGGCCCACATTACCTTGTGCTTGATTTTTATCAAATAAATATGAGTGGTGAGATTCGAACTCGTGACCACTTGGTCATCAAGGCTCTGATACCATGTCAAAGAATCATCTCAACCCAATAGCTTAAGCTGTTAGGTGAGGTCCCAGGATATGATTTATATTATTCTCTAATAGACGATAATCAGATAACTAAGGGAGAAAATCATGTTGGTTCATCAAACTTTGATTTTCTTGGTGTTATTGGTAACACGAAGAAAAAATGATAAAGAAGATGAAAGTGATGAAGAAAAAAATTATAATGATGTTAAAGTGGATAGTCATGGTATTGAAGATGATTTAGATATTCAAATTGATGTCAATTCGAAGAATTTAAGGAGTTTTGAGTTAAATATTGTTGACAATATTAGTGTTGGTACTGATAGTAGTGCTAATGTTCAAATATTGGTGTTGGTACTAATAATTCTTTAGATGGTAATGATCTTGATGAATATCTTAGAAATAATGAGGAAGATGAAGTCAATAATGTTGGTTTTAGTTTACTTGACACACCAGCAGATTATTTGTTTTAGGCTTGTTGATTATTAGTTAATGAAATTCTATAGACATAATTATATGGTAAGGGATTTTTAAATTAAACTATGTATGGATTTTTATTTGAACTAAGTATTATAAGGTGCTTAAACTTTTGTATTGTTTATTTTACTTTTGTCTTAATTGTGTTATATTGTTATTTAATTATTGACTGAAATTATCTATATAATTAGTTAAAAGATTTTACTTACGCTTTTATAATTCAAATTTATATTGTATTTTTCATGTTGCGTTAAAAAGATATTTTTAATAACCTTGACTCCATTAATGCATGTTACCAATCGTAACTATAATTCTTACACATTTTGATAAAATCAATCAACCATCACAAAACCCACAGCTTACTCTGAATTCAATTCAAAGGGTAAGAGACAAGTTTCTAGGGTTCATTAACTTATATCCCATTGTATTCACAGTTAATGCGAGATTCTTTGCATCGGTTAGTAAACTCTAGTAGGGATAATGGACTCAAGACATGCTTGGTGAACGCATATGACCTTTCATGATAGAGGATAGCCTAATTATTCTTCACTGGTTTGGAGATTGAACTTTATCTTATGTTTTTTCAGATTATTTAAACTCTTATTTTTGCTATTAGATTTAATTTTATTTTAAGGTTTTCATTTAGTTTAAGGCCAAACAAAATAGTTCGTTGTTTTAAGAATTTATTGTTTATATATATATATATATTTGACATTGTAGTCAAATTATGATAAATCGATAAAAAGTTGCATGCTTTTGGTTTTCCAATCCCCCAGCTTCAGCTTCAGCTTATTTCTTTCTTTTTTTAAGCTTCTTTTAATTCTTAGTTTTTTACTTCTCTCGTCTTACTTTTCTTAAATCTCTTATTAGTCCCGTATCAAACTCGCTCATCAACTTCGAAAGACAAACAAGACAATTCCCCAAAGATTGTCAAGAGTTTATCAACTTTGCAATGACCTATTTCAAATTTTATGCGACTGGAGAGCAGATAATTAGAACAAGCCTGCAATGAAGTGGAAATAATATGATGAGCCTTCCCAAGTGAAGATTCCACCATTGAGAATTCGATCAAGACATGATAATAAAGGTAAGGTGGAAATAAGGACGAAGGCTGTTGCTATTTGCCTTCATCTCATAGGTGAGGTTATATATTTTGAAGAATTAGGCTTCCTTATCCTAGATCGTGAGTGGTTTCTGCAGTGAAGTGCTTGGCCAACTAGTAAAATTAGATGTTAGAAAGAAAAGTTCCATGGAGAGTGGATTCGTTAGCAGAAAGGAAGTGGAGAAGATTCTGAGAGGAAGTTTGCAAAGTCAAATTCCTGGAATGGGTTCGAAAGTATTTGAAAGCTTTGAGGCAAGCGACCTTGTGATGAAGATGCTGAAACTAGAACTGTGCTATGAACAAAACCCATCAGATCCGTACTCTCTGCTACTGATCCCTTCAATTCTTCAAGAAGGCAGAGGGAAGCCTCAGAGATGGCAGTTAAGTACGACTGACTGCAATTATGCCGGACGGCATCTGGAATGTGAGGATTCAAGCCACACATTTCTTGCACCAGGCTTCTTTCCTCTTTTACAGGCAATTTTTCTTTCTTTTCTGGCCTCTCTACTATTATTTTATTGTTGCTTCTGCTTTGCTATATAATTGAATCTCTTATAAGCTAAAACTCAGTTTCTGAGTATGAAAGTAAGCTTTACACTGCATAGAGAATTCGATGCTGCAAACTACACTCTTGTATTCTTCTGAATGAATTTACTGGCATTCTAATTATACAAGTAATATAATTTAAACACTAAAGAGAATAAAGACTAATGTGAAGAGCAAGTGTATATCATGGAAAATCATGCAACTTTTACCATAAAACTTTGAGTTGATACTTCCATGTAATCCTGCTTCTCTACTTCATTTACCTCAAGAGTAGATGAAGTTGAAGTATTTAAAGTATCTGAAAACATTCGCCTCCTTTAAGTACCACAATCTCTCAACCTCAGAAATTTTTAATCCTATTCTTCACTTTTTAGATCTGTTGCTTGTCTGCATGAATATTCAGCCTTTTGTTCTTTTAGATGGATAAAATACATTCTGCAGGTTGCATCGAGTATCTAATATAAATTTTAACTATTTTCTATGCAAGAATAAACTCTTATATGCTCCTTGGATTCTTAAATGTAGCTTGAATGCAAGCCATAGCGTGGAATTGTAAATCGTATACATAGCCACACCATGATATCGCTCGTGTTTGATTGACATAGTCAAGGAATTTGCAATCTCCTAATTTTCATTTGCTGGCAAATCCAGGTTCATCTTCATAACAGAATCATGGCATTAAAAAACCAACATGGAGCAACTTGCAGTCTGCACTGCTCTCAGCACCTGCAGAACGGATGCATGATTATCAACACACTTGGAATCCAGTTTCAGACTCTGGAAGACCTGTTCCAAGAGCTGGATTTGATTTGACTCGAGACCTCCTGTCAGATGATGACTTCAAGGAAGTACTGCACCGTCGAAATAATGACCACCTGTACAACCTTGCTGTGGAGTTGGATGACCCACCAGATAGTTCTCTAGATGGAGCAGATCTTGCAGGCAATGAACCTGACAAACTGGTTCCAAGCTTTGCTGGAATTGCAAAGGGGGGAACAAGTATTGCAGAGACTCAAGATCATTGAACAAGAAATATGAGACTTGAAACAGGAGATACAAGGACTGAAATTCTATGAGCGCAGACTCCTTATTGAACTTCAACGCAAAGTGAATTAATTACCTTGTGAGCTACAATACCCAAGTTGAAAAGGAAAGTGCCACACTTTTTCTTTCTCATTAGAACAGAAAATTACTCGAGAAGATTGATCACCAACATGATTTCTGGAATGACTGCACTTTGTCTGCACCTGTTTTGTGAATTTAGGGGAGAAATGCATGTTGTTGAAGATCAGATTGGTTGTGAAGTGACGCAGGTTGATATCATGGCAGTAAAGAGTTTGGCTCCATACATGAAGATATTCATGAAATTTTTAACATTTTCTCACAAGATAGGAGCGCATCTGGCAACTGGAATGGGGAAGATGATACCAGATTTGAGCAGAGAAGTTGCCCATCTGACTGGCTCTTCCCTTTTGAACGTGGTGCAGCAGGAGCAGTTGCTGCTTGAGCAGTGGGGGCTGCAGCACAAAGCAGGAGGAACAGAAGCAGGGCTGCAGAAAGCTCAAGAGACATGAAACAAGATTTAAGAGCAGGTTTAGCAGTGGTTGGGTTTTTAAAGGGACCGCAGGTGCTCAACTGGAAAGGATATTGCAGAGAAGTTTGGATTGTGGAGAGTTTAAATAGAGTTGATGAGCAAATTGCATGCTTCTGTAGGAGGCATACTATGAGGGCGAATGAAATAATTGAAGTGCCCATTTAAAATTATTGAGATGCATGAAAGTATGGGAAATGGTGTTTCTCGTTGTTTTTCTTCATTATATATGCATGCATGTTGTCTTCAGTAGCGGTTGTTTCGAAAGAAAGGGTGACAAAATGACCTCCTCCATTCCAGCTTGTAGTGATTCTTTAATATAATATTGGTTAGATAAATTCGCGAAAAAGATCACAATGTAATGTCATATAGGCATCGGAAGAATCCATTTTGAAGGCAATTGTTCCCTAATGTCCACATGACAATTTAAAAACAACAATAATAATAGCAAATATCGATGCCAGAATAGCACACAAATTGGAAGAAAAACCTGTCTAGTTAGAAGGAAATGTTTTCCTCGGGGAGGACACTCTAGCATAGTCTGAGTATGGAGGGAAGAAGACGACATTAATGTCGACTGATATTTGTGGACACAATTATGCAAAATCATGGAAGCTTTAGCCACTCTTGACTTTTCAACTAAAATCACCATGTGAATGTGGACACCAATATGATTACACTCATTATTAGCTTATAATTAGATGAAAATCAATTTCATAATTATTAAAACTTGAATAAACATAGAGGAAAGTAACAACGAAAGAGGGAATTTTCATGTATAACAGCAGTTGTTATGAAACAAAGCTGATAACACGTACAAGTCATGATTTCCCCGTCTCTCAACATACAGAAGGAAACAACACACTACATGATACATTATTACACTTCACTATTAGTTTAGTCACCAAGCTAAAGTCAAAGTCACCTGTGTGTTTTCCTCTGAAATAGAAAACTCAAAGCTCAGAAGAAAGCTCTACTCCCATAAAACACACGGGAACCAGTGTTCTTTGATGCCTGCACATTCTTATCAGAGCTCGAACTTCCTGAACTAGTTGGTCCACTTTCAATGTCCAAAGGAAGCTTCATCTTGGCCAGTGACTCTGTGAATTGTTGCATGCTTTTCATGTACATGTCTACTATGTCCTGCTGAACCATATTTGTTTCCGGCTCAATGTTTACTGTAATAACAGGTTTGGCAATTTTCTCATTTGATGCTCCACCAGAGGAATCAGTCTCACCATCTCTGACATTTGTACTCTCTCTCTCTTTACGGTCTGAGACATGGTCCAGATTCGGTGTTTTAGAAGCTGCTGGGCTGTCAGAGGTTTCTGAACTTGCATCAACAGAAGGAGAAGAAACACCGTTAGTTGACACACTGCTTGGAGGAGAGCCAAGCTTCGGAACTTGAATTGAATCGGAAGTGGCAGCTGAGAAGCTTTCCACGACATGAACTCCATTTTCTGAACTGAGATAATTTTCAGTATCAGAGGTGGCCAAGCTCTCAGAGGCTTCAGAATCCAGACTGGAACATGGAATTCCAAAATACTCAGAGACCATCATCTGGTTTTCATTCACAACCTTTGGATCCGGGAACTCAATCTTATCGAATTCACAAGGAAGTGATTCCTGTATCTCTGAATCCTGAATAGTTCCATTTGCAGCTAAAGCAGTGGGTATTGCTGGAATCGCCATTACCTCTGGTGAAGCTCCACTGTATGATAGAGATAGTTGAACAAACCCCGCGGGAGAGTAGAACAAATCAGTTGAAGAAAGAGAGAACTCTTTGTCCAAATTCCCATTATTGATTAGTACTTCGGACAAAGGCACCAGAGCGAAACCTAACAGCTGATCCTCCAGATAATTCCTCACCCTGCTCATCATGAATACCTCACATTTAAGGGAGGAATCAACAGTCTTAACATTGAGCCGCAGACTGTCATTGAAGACTGGATTCCTCCCACCACCATTGATGATTTTGGTGGAGACAGTGTGCTCGGGATCGCTAGTCAGGCAAAACTTTGCATAAACATCTTGCTTGTGGTAAATGCATATGTTTTGGATGTCCCTAGCCTGGTGTATGTAAACCTCAACTACACCAACAAAATCTTCGAGATTGCCAACCACAGCATCGTTTCTGTGGATCTCAATTCCCTTGGAGAAGCTGCCAGTGCTCTGAACTGGATAATCATACTTCTGCTTCTCTGTCTCAAAGCCAACAGAGGTCTTGAATGGTGACACAACAGATTGAGGGGAATCCATAACTGCACCGATAATAGACCTGGCAAAGCACAAAACAAGTTATTATTTGAAAAAACGGCCGATACTATGTTTTTTAGTACTCTACACCCTGCACTAAAAAATCAATTCCAAATATTAAATCCCAAAATAGGAGATCTTTGATGCTTGAAACACTTTTTCTAACACCAAGTCTGAGCTAAAACAATCACAAATTCTTAAAATTCAGAGGCAAATTGCAAAAGGAGACCTTTTGCATGATCCAATTAAACCCAAAACAAAAGATTCAGTCAACTATAAAACTCAGAAGCAAGCAAACAGCTGTCGCCCCCCGTTGTTGAGCAGGTGTGAATATAAAAATTCTCAAACCCAGAAGCCAAAACCCAAAGAAATATAACCTTAAGCTTCAACAAGATCAACTTCAGAACCCCAAACCAACCTTAAAATTAACAAAATGAAGTTCGATTTAACAGAATCATCAAATCCCAAAACCCCAAAAAAGAGACCTTGAACATGAACTACTAAAAAAACCCTAATAAAAACAATAAACATGCGTACAAACCGAAACCCACCTAAAGCAGAAGGCAGTCCCCAACTTCTCAAAAACCCAGAAGCCAGAAACCCTGAAAATTGAGAGTTCTAGAGAACAAATGCTGTATACCCTGACCCTGAAACTTAAAGTAAGGAAGACCAATCAACAATTATGCGACATGACCAGATATCAATAAAGCTATCAACTTTTTCCACACCGAAACCGGAATCCAAGAGAGCGAAACAGGGAAAGTCAGAAAATTCAAAGCCAGAAACAAGCCGTAATTAACTAAAGGCCAAAGATGGCACAGTTGACGAGGTTTGAAAAACAAAACCCACTAAAATTCTCCTCGAAACCCCTCAAAAACTACCCAAAGAAAGTAAGAAATGGAACTAACCAAAACAGAGAAAATTTATTTCAAAAAAAAAAAAAAACTCACCTGTAGCAACAAGTTAAAATGAAGTGAGGTTCTAATACAAGATCTGGACAAGACCCAGTTAGTGAATCGGGTCTTATTGTTATTGATGACGGGGTGTTTGCTTTCGCTTTTGTTTTTGTTGTTCAAATAAGAGTTCGCAAGCAAGTGAAAACTCGTACTAAAAAGCTGAAAAGAAAGGAATAAAATCTACCACTTCGCTACTGCTCTATTTCTCTTCTTTCGGATGATCATATATTTATCCTGCGGAAAAGATATTGTCTTTTAAAATATTTTTTAATATATTTTTTTAATATTAATATTTTAAAATTAACTAATTTAAAATTAAAACTCTTCAAAAATATAATCAAAATACAATCTCAAAACACCGAGTAATATATATAAAAAAAACCTTGAGAAAATACTTATAAAGTTAGGTAACAATCCAACAAAATACAGAAAGAACCACAACCTGCGTCTTGTCGGCAGCCTTTGCAGTGTAAATAAATACGTATAATGCTTTAAGCTTACTGGATCATTCTCCCTTTTCCAATTTTTGTACGTCCGGGTAGAATACAGAGGAGGCGTTTGGAATTGCAGCTTCACTGTATTTTTAACAATTTTTGGATTATATTTTTTAATTTATTAACTCTTGGTAATCAAGAAGAGAGATGGAAACGGCACGGCACGGCATGGCATGGCATGGCATGGCATGGCATGTACATTATTAATACAGGTTAAATAGAGGAAGAGAAGAGACACCGCCCCACGCGTTGGCTGGCAAGCAACGGACCAATGGGAAGGGATATATGTGCGTTTTTATAGGTAGGGACAGCTTCAGACACCAAGTCAATCCCGACTTTTTTCAAATAAATAGTTAAGGAATGGTGGGCCCCTCTTCGAGCCGTTTTAATTGGAAAACTACGGTTAATTAAAGCCCTTCGCAGTTGAAATTTTGTTAGAATGCCTTGGGATGAGAAAATCACAGGCACAATTAGAGGATAGGTTTTTAAAGTATTTTTTATTTAAAAATATATTAAAATAGTTTTTGTTATTTTTTAAAAATTATTTTTAATATTAAAATATTAAAATAATCTAAAAATATTAAAAAAAATTAATTTAAAATAAAAAAATAAAACAATTCAATTATTTTCAAAAACTCTTTTAAAACATAAAAACAAATAAATATTTTAATTATTAATTAATGATGTGTGCCAACACTTATACATGATAGATCCTCTAAAAAATATTCTCCCACTGAACTCATACAGTAAGTTTTGTTTTTTTTAAAGATGGTCTCTTGAGGAGAAAGACGCATTTTATGTTTATAAACAATAAGCTCATCGTTTCCTAGTTAATATAGGATTGGTGGCATCATCACTAATATTATTGTATGGTTCTAACCTTCAAAATAAAAATAAATAATTTTCAGTTTGTAACAAGTAAGTAATTATGAAAAGTTATATAGAATCACTTAATATACCAAAAACAATTAACTTATCTTTTCATAATTTAGCTAATTACTCCATAATTATGATAGTTATGAACAACCAAATATAATTCTAATAAAAAAATTGTTACTTTAAGGAAGAAGAAAAAAACATTATACGAATGCGAACTAATATATATCTATAAGCTATAATGAAATGGCATTGGGATGTGTTTTTTAATGTTGGTAGTCTACAGCAGAGAAGGGAATCGTGCGCTTGTGGTCTCTATGCAAGCTTGTTGTGTGCGATCACGCTTTACTCGACTTTCAGAATGGTGGTGCTAAAGACGAAATTGGTTCGATCAATTAGGCATTTAGCATATAAAATAAAAGGAGATTATGAATTAACATAGAAATAAAATGTTTTGGTAAATTAACCTAATTTAAGTCATGAATCAAAAATACAATATTTATTAAATATTATGATTAATAACAACAGTAACAAATAAAATTTTAATTAATATCTCGATTCACAACCATGATATTATTTAAAATTTTAATTGATGTTAGAGAGTTGACTTCTAATCATATTTTTCTTATGGAAATTTAGGCTTTAAATGTGTGCTTAGTACTAGTTTGTTTCATCTATCAATTTTTGTCTGACCCTGCTATTAGTGTTTTTAATTATGGGTGATTATTTTTTGTTCGATTCGGTTTTTATCAAAAAAAAGTAACAAAATCGAAATTTTTTAAAACAAAAACCAAAACCGGTTCAAACCGACCAATTTCGGTTCCGTTCGGTTTTTTTAGGACAAAAACCTGTTCAAACCGGTTTGGCTCGGTTTTTTTTCGGTTTTTTTCGGTTCGGGTTCGGTTCGGTTCGGTTTTTTTCGGTTCGGGTTCGGTTCGGTTTGGTTTTTTTGGTTTTAGGCTTATAAAACCGAACCGGCCGGTTTTTTCAAAATTTTAATCGGTTTAATCGGTTTTTTTTCACAGTTCAGTTTTTTCGATTTTTTTCTGGTTTTCTCGGTTTTTTGGTTTTTTTGCTCACCCCTATTTCTAACCACAGCATGCAAAGCATAAATATGAACATGATCTTTTTTTTTGAATGGTTCCATTTACTTCATTTCTCTATATTGTTAGGTTGACAAGGCTTTGCAAAAGTATGGAAGAAGAAGCTGAGTGTATTTACAAGGATGAGTGAGGGATGTTTCTCTATGATGAAGCGACATTGCCTAGAGATGCAATGTGAGAACTTGGTCTTTGCTTTCCTTTTGCATTCATATGGTTTGCCCTTTGTAGGCCTGATCTACCCTTCATATTCTGACATTCTCCTCTGCTTTAAAGTTTAATCTCCCCATGCAATTTTTCTTGCGTCTTCTCCCTCCACTCTTCCTTACACTGTCTTCTAACACCTCCTCCTCACCTCCATAAGAATAATTCTCATCATCCTTGGTGTCATTGTTGTGATAATCAACATTATCGCCCAAAAAAGTAGAACCAGTCATGGTAAATTAAATAAATGTGAAACTTATCAAGAGAAAAACATTGGTCTCAAGTAAACGTCCATATATGAAAATCAAAACTGATCACTGAAACGATATGTTAATTTATATTCTGAATATCTATCTTTCCTTAACATTAATCAGTCAACCGATCCACAGTATAACTAACCCTAACCATTAAACAATCACAGTGTCCACACTAGTATTTAAATTCAATAGCAGTCTTAAGAACTAGATATGTTGATAAATCTAGACAACATAACTGTCTGCAATCTATGTTCGATTTAATAAAATGTTTTTTCTAAGATTCACAACATAAATCTGCCATAATTATTAAACCTAGTCGTTTCATAAGTTCAAATATCACAACTTTGGTTTTGATAGCAAACTTAGTAGTAGATTGGTTTAGAATAATAATTTAGAGTCTGCTCTAATAATCAAACTAAACAATCATATGAAATAAGCATAAGAAAACATTTATATTCATCATACAAACTAAAAATAACTTCGCCTTGCATGTCTTTTGAAAAAATAATAATATAACAGATGAGAGCATAATTTCGGGTGTAGGAGAAAAGGATAGAGTTTTTCTTCTTCTTTTTGCCCCCCTCCTTTTCTTTCTCTCTTTCTTTTTATTTGATAGGAAACCCTAATCCCCACATCCCTCTAATCCGTCTGTATTCTCCCAAAAAAATATAAAAATAGTCATTTCCAAAGTAAACAATCTACATTTAAGTAAGTTGGACTTGTTTCTTCACAAAACCTCTTTGCTGACAGAATTTATAGTTTGTCTTAGAAAACTCATATCTCTCATATGAGCTCTTTTTCAGCTATAATTTTGCAGGATGATAGGTATTTGAGTCAGGAGTCCAAAAAAATTATATATGCATCAAATAGACTTCTCTAACTCAAGATATTCAAGTTGGAATGACCAAAAGTCAAAACTAGCAGAATGCGAGACTTGTCTTTGAAGGCTGTGATTTCTATCATCTTTCTCTTTTTTTTTCTTTTTCTTGCCATATATGTATAGAAAGGTATGGATGTTAAATTTTTAATGCCACTAGAATCACTTCATTTCAACCTCTACAACTCAAGTTTTGCATAAAACATCGATCAGACGTCAAATCTGCCAATATTTGACACAACTTGGAACATAGTCTGAATTTTATCTCCAATTTACTCCTTTTTAAATCTCACATCCAAAAGTGCCTTCAAAACATAAAACAATATTATGACATTATATATATATATATATATATATATATATATGAACAAAATACTAGGTAAATATGGGTAAAACTATTGAATAATATGTTTGCATCAAATACCCCCACACTTAACTCTTGCTCGTCCTCAAGAAAGGAGAGATAAAATCAAACTTCAGGAAGACTAAAGCATAAATAAATAAAATAATTGTGACTAATCTCGTAATCTTTCATCAATGTCCAAGAGTACATGCATTATAAACAAGAATACAATCAAGAAGGGTAAAAACATAAATTTTCATGAATTTATTTACATGCAAACTTCAAAACTCAATTAATCATTAGGATTTAAATGGAATCTATGTCATGTCAAAGTGATAGGTGATTGATATACACTCAAACATTCACGTGTTTAGGGCTTATGCGTTCAAATCTCTCTAATTCATTCAATGAATATGTTCTACCATAAGCTTGCTCTTCAATCTCATCTTCATTACTAAAATATTACAAGCTATACATGAATAAAAAGGTCTTACTTTTTTGTTGTAATGGGGCTAAGGTTAAGATGAGGTAAAAGAAAGGAAAGCAAAAGGTTAAAACCAAAGGAAGTAAAGTGTTCTATAAAAAAAATTTGAAACATGATACCTCATCAAAGCATACAAATTCACCATCTTTAAGCACCAATACTTAACTTCTTTCGATTTCAAACTCCATAAACATAGAGTTTTCATAACTCAACGAAACAACTTTTCTTTTCTTTTTGTTTTTTTTAGGATGGGTCTACCTTTGGCAACCTTGGTCATTATTTTCATCAAGTATCATTTTTTTTCACATAATTTCCAACCATAATCTCATGAGATATCAATAAGTATATGCTCCACTAATCCTTGGTCAGGAGAAAATGAAAACATATAAAAAGTTAAGGCTTACGACATCGGTAAAGAAAAGAAAAGATAAACAAGCTCAAAAGGGCTCACTAAGGGTAATATACTTTGGGTTGGATTTTTTTCTCAACTAGTTAAAATTCCTGATATCTTTATCATCTTCATATACACATGTAATGTAAATGTAATCTCAACAAGATATGAAGCAAGTTCTAGAGATATATAACATTGAAAGAATGCACAATAAAAAAATATAATGTTGAGGGCTTAAAAACTTATATTGGTACAACACTATTAAGTCAACATGATATATTTTCAAAGTCAATCCCTAAACTAATTAAACTTTAAAACTTGCATGCACACTCATTCATTCGATTTATATTTTTATTTATCTCAACTAATTCTTGTACATAATACTCATATTCTCATAATCCAAGTTGCATTACTTAATGGCCCAAAAAGCGTTGTGTCCAAGCTCTACTGGTAGATGACATGCTTTCTTGTAGATCATCCTATAAGGTGACATTCGTATAGGTGATTTATAAGCAATCTGATAAGCCCAAAGTGTATCACCAAATCACATATTTCAATCTCACAGATTAGGTTGCACTACCTTCTCCAAAATGGACTTGATTTTTTAATTTCAGCTTAGCCATTCGTTTGAGGATGGTAGGCTATGGAAGTCTGATGAGTCACATGGTACTTGCATAGTAATGCTCCCATTGAATGATTGCAAAAATAAGTGTCACGATCACTAATGATAGCTTTGGGGATTCCAAACTTGTCAAATATATGAGTCTAGACAAAATCTAAAACAATCTTAACATTGTTAGTTCGTATGGCTTTTGTCTTAATCCATTTACACACATAATCAATAATAAGAAAGATATAAAGATTACCAGAAGAAGAAGAAAATGGACCCATGAAATTAATACCCCAAACATAAAAAATTTCACTTACAAAAATATTCTTTGCATTTGATTCTTATAAGTGATATTGCTAGTTCTTTGGCATTTTTCAAATGATTTATAAAAGTGATATGTATCCTCAAATTCCTTGTGGGTTGTTCTTTTTGCTCCAAAATGCCCACCACAAGAATGAGAATGACAAAAGGTCAGAATGGAATGAAATCCATCATGTGGTACACATCTTTTAACTACTTGATCCGCACAAAATTTCCACATATAAGAAGTGTCCAAATATAATATTTAGCATCAACTCATAACTTGTCTTTTTGGGATTTAGACAAAACTGAAGGGAATTCTTTAGTGACTAAATAGTTCACCAAATCAGCATACCATGGTCTTACAGAGGAATGTAACACATAAAACTGCTCGTCTGGGAATGTCTCTCTTACTTTTTTGGTTTGTATATCCTTGGGCTGCAATCAGCTCAAGTGATCAGCTACATGATTCTCGACACCTTTTTTGTTTTTGATCTCAAGATCAAATTCTTGTAAAAGCAAGATTCACCTAATCAATCTTGGTTTGGATTCTTTTTTCTTCAAAAGATACCTCAAAGCTGCATGGTACCCTCAATTATTTTTTCAATATAGTAAAAATAAATACTCATCATGCATCTTTGAAAAGTTGCGGGTGCAATATACAGACCAAAAGACATTCTTCTATATGCATATGTACCAAATGGGCATGTAAAGGTAGTCCTTTTTAATCTTCAGGATTAATAACAATCTAATTATAACTACCATATCCATAAAAAAAGCAATAAAAAGACTTACCTGCTAAGCGTTCAAACATTTGGTCCATAAATGGTATTGGGAAGTGATCTTTGCGTGTAGAAATGTTAAGCTTTCTACAATCAACACACATTCTCTAACCACTCGAGATGCGAGTAGGAATGAATTCATCATCTTTTTTCTTTACCAACATGATTTTGGTCTTTTAAGGCACCACTTGGATTGACGCCACCCATTAATTGTCCATGATGGGGTAAATGAATCATGCATCTAATAATTTCTAAAATTCAGCTTTCACTACCTCCATCATCAACAGATTCAACCTCCTTTGTATTTTCCTTATTGGTTTTGCATTGTCTTCCAATAGTATGTGATACATACATATTGAGGGACTAATGCCCTTGATTTCGGCTAAAGTCTAACCAATAGTTGTTTTGTGATTGCTCAACAATCTCACAAGTTTTTCCTCTTACACATTTGGCAAACCTTTTGATATGATAATGGGGAGCGTATTGTTGTCGTTAATGAATACATACTTTAAATTATTGGGCAAAGGTTTCAATTCTAACTCGAGTGCCTGTAAATTAGATAGCAAAGGCTTTTTACATAAAAGTACTAAATCAACAAAAACATTGCTAGAGGGGGGGTTTGTAAAGCTTGCAAAGCCAAGGTTGATTCTTGCATATTTTGGGGAACATATATGTTCCTCTCCATCTCCTTTATCTTGGTAAAATCAACGTCACGACTCAATGCCACGCTTAATCTGTCCTCGCAATCAAAATCAAGAACTTGTTGCACATACTCATCAATTTAGTCATAGCATGTGATAGAATAAACATTGTTTTTTGATCAAATGTAAGTATATATAAAAGATCAAAAAATTTACAACTCTGGAACCCGCAGGAAACCAGAATATAAAACAAAGATTGAAACAAAGGGAACAGGCTCCCAACACAAAAGAAAAACCTGGAAGGAACCAAGAGATGGTTAGGCTAGGAACCCAATCACATGGGAGGTGCCCGGCCTAACCAAATAAATGCAGCAGGAAATAACAAAGAGAAACAAACAAAACACTCAATACAAAGAGAATAAACAATGAATAAGACACGAAGACCAAAATGGTGGGCCCAACAGCAAGCATCAACACGTAAAAACCAAATGCATGGCCAAGACTTCAACATGCAATCACGTAACAGAAAGAGAATGATTCTCATGGAAATGAAGAACCATAAAGAACTGAATTTGAAACTTGCGGAAGACCTCATTAACAGACTTAGAAACATGCTTAAAAATACGATTGTTTCTTTCTTTTCAAATTAGGTGGACAAGGAGAGCAAGAGCCACACGTCTCATTCTTTGGTGCAACCCCTTACGCCTTCCAGAAAGGCCTCTAATCGCGCCAGAGAGGGAGGACATAGATCGATTGAGCCAAAGCCACTACTTAATACGACTCTATAGAAATGAAGTCCAATCACAACTGAAAAACAGGTGAGCATGGGATAAATTCAAACATTGTTGTAAGGATATTTGATTACATCATTAAAGTTAAATTCAATTACTTCATCTCCTACATTCATAGACAAAGTATCCTTACCACAATTAATTTTAGTGTTGATAATTTTCAAGAATGGTCTTCCAAACAAAATAAGAGTGTTGTTATTTGAGGAATCACATTCCATATCAAGAATATAAAAGTCACATGGAATAAACAAACTATCAATCTTGATTAGGACATCTTCTATCACACCAAGAGGATAAACAAAACTACGATCCACAAGTTGTATTACAATACTAGTTTTAATCAAAGGCTCAAGATTAAGAGAATCATAAACATGTTAGGCATAACACTAATGGATGCACTAAAATCACATAAAGCCTTTTTAAAGCTAGCATTATCAATAAAACATGGGATATTAAACGCACCTATGTCTTTTTTTTAAGGCAAATTCTTTTGAACAACAACAGATACAACTTCACCCATACTTACCATTTTATAGCCTTTTAACTTGTAAGCTCTTTTGGTAGTACACAACTCCTTCAAGAATTTGGCATAATTAGGAATTTGTTTGATAGCATTAATCAAAAGAATGTTAAGTTCTACTTTCTTGAAAACCTCTAAAATCTCTTTGTCCTTGTCTTCTTTCTTAGACTTAGAAGAACTCAAAAGAAATAAAGGGATTTTAATGAAATTGGAATTCATTAAGTTAGGACTTTACCTTTGGAGTGGTAGTGATTGTTTCAATTTGTGGAGTAGACTATTTCTTCTTAATGCTCAGTTCAGTTTCTATCTCATTTTTTTTCCTCCATCTCAACTTGTTTTGACCTTTGCTCTTTAAGTTCTTTCCCACTTCACAATGTGATCACACTTACATTCTCTTTTGGAATTTTCCATTGATTTGTGCTTCCAATTTACTTGCACATGTAGCTACCTGCCTCATTTGCTTTTCTAAGTTATGAATACTTGACCTTGTTTCCTATTGAAAAGACATGATATTTTGTTGTAATGTCATTGTGTTAAAAGCTAAAGTTTTCATCATCTCACGAAGATCATTACTTGATGACCCCATAACATTGAAATTTGTAAATGTAGGTATTTCGCTTGATAATTCTGTTGGGGCTGAAATCCATGGGGGTGGAACTAACGGCCTTGATTGCCTTGTTGAGGTAGGTTCCCATAGCATAGGTTCGGGTGATCTCTCTATCCAGAATTATACGTGTTAAAAAAAAGATCATACTTACGCTGGGGCTGGCCATTAAATGCTTTATCAACTACATTAGCTTGTTCAATGTAATCTTTTTGCATTGTTAGGCACATATCCGAAACATGACCTTGTAATGAGCATATGCTACAAACTTTCACTTGTTGTACATTTCCACAAGCTAAAGAATGTAAAAGAGAAGTAAGATCATTAACTTTATTCTCAATGTTAGCAATACTTACATTGTTTACTCGTTTGCTTGGGAAGTCTCCATGCGTGCTAAATTATTTCAAGTTGGCTGCCATATTAAGATCAATTGACATGCAGCCTCTGGTGTTTTATCTATTAATACCTCTCCACTTGTCGTATCAATGATACTGCAGTCAGTAGGCATCAGTTCTTTGTAGAAGTATTGAATGAGTTGTTGATCGGTTATTTGATGATGAGGACATTGAATGCACAATTGCTTAAATCTTTCCTAATACTCGAAAAGTGTTTTCCAATGGAACTAGGGATAGGGAGAATAGAGAAAATGCTTTTGTTGCCCCTTTTAAAGGGAAAAGTGAAAGCTTTCACCTTAACTTGTTCTTCATCAACTCCATGTGGTTTCATGTCAACACAAACCATGTGGAACTCCTTGAGATGAGTATTAGGGTCTTCTCCGATAAGTTCATTGAATATTGACAAAAGGTGTATAAACCCAGACTTAAACTCGAAGTTGGCATTGTTGTTGATGTTTATGCACAATGGTTGATTCTCTATATTTGGAGCAATGAGCTCCTTGAGTGTCTGTTTTAGCGCAACAACCATGTTGTTGTTGATGCGAGCTTTCTTTCGTAACCTATGTAAAGTGTTTTATATTTCGAGATCTACATGTACTTGTTCTTGGTCAGTAAATCGAGTTGCAGACATAAATAGTCGAGAAAACTCAAATAAACTAAAAGAAATCAACCACAAGAGAGATTAAAGTAATTAAAGCAAATGAAGATCCAACGCTAAAACACAAAAATTGCATAAAACCCCTAGAAAATAGTGGAATTTGGCCTCGAAAGGGTGGGGCTAGTAGCAAAAAGCAACTAGTGTTGCTCAGAACATCATTTTTCTTTAGGAAACTAAATGTCAAAGCCTAATTCCACCAAAAAATTCAATTTGAATTTTTTTTCTATTTTCTTTTGAACTAAATAAATAACAATCACATCACAAGAGTCAACTAGAATCACTTCCCTGGCAACAGCACCAAAATTTATTGTGATGTTGTAGTCACACAAATTAATTACCCTAGCTTAAACAAACAAGATAGTATAGAGTAAGTAAGGGGTCGATCACATGAGGAAGATCTAGTTCAGGTCTTTATGCTAGATGATTCAAACTTGGAGGGTTTTGAGATTATCTAGGTTATGCTATGGTAAACAGAAGAAAATAATCAAGCTAAATTAAATAAATCTGAAACTTATCAAGAGAAAAACCCTGGTCTCAAGTAAACGTCCACCTATAGAAATCAAAACTTATCACTGAAATGATATGTCAGTTTATATTCTGAATATCTATCCTTTTTTTTACATTGGTCAGTTAACCAATTTTCAATGTAACTAACCCTAACTATTAAATAACCATAATATCCGCACTAGTAATTAATTCAATGACAGTTTTAAGAGCTAGTTAGATTGATAAATCTAGACAACATAATTGTTTGCAGTCTATGTTTGATTTAATTGAATGTTTTTTCTAAGATTAACAACATAGATCCGCCATAATTATTAAACCTGATCACTTCACAAGTTCAAATATCACAACTCTGGTTTTGATAGCAAACTTAGTAGTACATTAGTTTAGAATAATAATTTAGAGTTCACTCTAACAATCAAACTAAACAATTATAGAAAATAAATTTAGGAAAACATTCATATTCATCATATAAACTAGAAAGAAAAAATAGAATAGATCTCATAGTTTTTAAAATTCAAAGGTTTTTGTATCCTTTCAACCAAGAAAAATAATTTAGCCTTGCGTGTCTTTTGAAAAACTAATTAATAGAAGAAATGAGAGCATAATTTCAAGTATAGAAGAAAAGGGTGGGTTTTTTTCTTCTTCTTTCTGATCGACCCCTTCTTTTCTTTTTCTTTTTCTTTTTTCTTTTTCTTTTTATTTGACAGGAAGCCCTAATCCCCACATCCCTCCAATCCATTTTCATTCTCCTAAAAAATATAAAAACAATCATTTCTAAAGTAAACAATCTACATTTAAGTAAGTTGGATTTGTTTCTTCACAAAACTTGTATGCTGGCAGAATTTATAGGTTGTCTTAGAAAAATCATATCTCTCTCATATGAGCTCTTTTTCAGCTAAACGTTTGCAGGATGATAGGTCTTTGAATCAGAAATCTAAAAACATTGTGTTTGTATCAAATGGACTTCTCTAACTCAAGATATTCAAGTCGGAATGGTCAAAGGTCAAAACTAGCACAATGCGAAACTTTTCTTTTAAGGCTATTATTTCCATCCTCTTTCTTTTTTATTTTTCCTGCCATATATGTATAGAAAGGTATGGATGTATCTTTCTAATGCTAGTGGATTCACTTTATTTTGACCTTTACAACTCAAGTTCTATATAAAACATCTATTAGAGGTCAAATTTATCAATATTCAACATGGGTGGGAACATGGTCTTAATTTCATCTCTAATTTACTCCTTTTTGAATCTCACATCCAAAAATACCTTCAAAACATAAAATAAAGATTATTAAGCCATTTTATATATAAAACATGAACAAAATATTAAATGTGGGTAAAACTATCGAATAATATGGTTGCATCAGCATTTTTTCGACACTAAGAGAATTCATATTGGTTAGCTTAGGATCCTAGCACAATAATCATGATGAGTGCCCTTAAATAAATACTAGCACATAGGACAAGTCATAGCAAGTGTCCATAAAGAAATACTAGTATTAAGAAGAATCACAAGTCGCATGAGAGGAGTAAGGATTCTCCATTTGGGATGATAGAAAATAAAATATTAAGGATGAAGAATAGGATATATATATGCCCAATGATAAGGGTCTAATGGAAGAAATACTTAAAGAGGCCCACGAGTTGAAACTAGCAACCCATCCAAGTAGTACGAAGATGTATAGGGATTTAAAGAGTTTTTATTGATGGCTTAAAATAAAAAAGGAAATAGCAGAGTTTATGGCTAAATATGCAGTAAATCAACAAGTAAAGATCGAACATCAGAAGCTTACGAGTGGGTTACAGCCCTTTTCAATTTCAAAATGAAAATGGGAAGACATTAGAATGGATTTTGTGACGGGACTACCGAAGAGTAAAAGGGGAATGACGCAATGTGGGTGATTGTAGATAGACTGATAAAGTCTGCCCTATTTCTACCCATAGAAATGACGGATGTAATAGATAAGCTAACCAGGATGTATGTAAATGAGGTGGTTAGAATGCATCGTATTCCAATTTCTATAGTGTCAGATAGAGACCCACGGTTTACTTCTAAATTACAGCCCAACTTCTAAAATGCCTTAGGAACAAGACTGAAATTGAGCACACCTTACCATCCACAAATAGATGGCCAATCAGAAAGGACCATCCAGATACTAGAAGACCTATTGAGGGTGTGCATTATAGAATTTGGGGGACATTGGGAAGATCATTTGCCCTTGGTGGAGTTCACTTACAATAACAGTTATCATGCCACTATTGATATGGCATCATATGAGGCCTTGTATAAGAGAAAATGTTGTCCTTATGTGTGTTGGGATGAAATTAGGGAAAGGAAACTATTGAGACCGGAACATGTTCAAATCACCACTGATAAGGTGAAAGTAATAAGAAAAAAAATAAATGAAGCTCGGGATAAACGAAAGAGTTATGTCGATATTAGAAGGGGGGCCCTTGATTTCTCAATAGAAGACAAGGTATTCTTGAAGGTAGCATAATGGGAACATATTTTCTGATTTGGAATGAAGGGAAAACTCATCTCGCGGTACATTAGCCCATTTGAGATTTTGGAGAGAATTGGGCATGTGGCTTACAGATTAAAGTTACCTCCATATTTGGAGAAAGTACACAACTTATTCCATGTGTCGTTACTAAGAAAAGCATAAATTGATCCATCGTGACTTCTGCCACAAGTTCTGATAGAAATAAGAGAAGATTTAACATTGGAAGTGAAGCAAGTGAAGATCTTATATCGAAGTGAGAAGGAACTAGGAAACAAAAAAGTTTCGCTAGTAAAATAAAATTGGAGGAACTCACAATTTGAAGAATAAACGTGGGAGAGGGAATCATAAATAAAAAGGAAGTGTCCTAAAGTGTTCTCTACCACATGTACGTCTTTCAAAATATCAGGGATGAAATTTCTGAAGGGAAGGAAAATGTTAGCCCCTAGAAAATAAATGCATGAAATTAAGTAAATAAAAAAGAACCCATTAGTGAAATATGAAAGTTTTAGCTTCAAGTATGAAATACACATAAGTGAATAAGGAGAAATTAGGGCCTAATGTGGGAGAGACAAGGGATAAGAGAATTAAATTGAAAAGGCATGAACAAGTGAGGGGTAAAAACAAAAAAAAATGAGAAAAACTCATCAACCCTAGGAAGAAGAGAAGGGCTAACGACAAAAAAAAAATAAGAAAAAAGAGGAGTCATTCTTCTCTTTAGCACCTTCTCTCAAAGAGCAAGTAGAGAAAACACATGCAAGTAAATCCATGATACAAAATAAAGGGTTTGAGTGAAGATTTAAACACCAAAAACAAAATAAATTGAGGGAGAAAAAGAGAGGAGATTGGTGGCAGTAGAGGGGAGATAGAGGCCAAAACATTTGAGGGAGAAGGAGTATTGAGGAGCAAAAAACACAATTAGGACAAATCTAAAACCTACCTAAACCAATTTCTAATACCTTGGGTAAGTTTTATACAAAAATACTAATTCTTATATTAGGGTTCTTGAGGGATTTTTTTTGGGTGGATAGAAAGTGAGGATATATTGTAAAGATGAGGGTGAAGAAGACTTGATAATATTTTAAAAATATTGAAGAATAAGATTAGTAAAAAAAGGTTTGAAGCCTTCGACTAGACATGAACAAAATAATGGGGAAATTTTTTTTGATGTTGAATTGTGTATGCCTGTTAAAATAACAAGTGTAAGGTCATACAAGAAACTATGATGTGTTCAAACCTAAACATATAAACAAATTCATATGGTGCATGCTTTTGTGAAGTTTAATTTTGAATGTGTAAAATCACAAGAATGATCATTTTTGTGGAAATAACATGTTTTGTATACAATAATGATAAAAAAAAAAGGGGAAGAAATGCATGAAAATGATTGGTTGTGTGTTAGACCTACAAAACCAAGATCTAGACAGTATTTCTAACTAACTTGTGACTAGAAATTTGACTAGTTTAAAGCGGAATTTGAGATATTATCCTTCATGAAAGTTGTATATTTGGGTGTTGGCTTTTTTATGGGACTCAATTAACCCAAATCGGAGTTATAGAACTCTAGATATAGGTAAAAACATGAAGACAGGTAAAGTTGGGAACTACTAGACATCATGTACTTCAGACCTTAAACCAAAAATTGAGACTTACAACTGAGGAAATTTGGGGTAGGTGTCCTAATGGAAAATGTGGTTAGTGATGTTATCTTTTTGAGGAAACAAACCTTACCCTATTTGGACGTATAGAACTTCAAATATAGATAAAACACTAGAGAAGGGTCAGTTTGTTTGTTACAGGACAGACCTATATGTTATTGTTATTGTATTTCGATGAATTTAAGTGTGTAAATGGCAGAATTGGGTTTACCCCTCTTCATCAAAGTTGTGTATTTGTGTCTTAGCTTACTAAAGAAATAAACTCCAAATAAAATTGAGTTATACAACACTAGTGGGGAGAGAAACATTAAATAGTGTTCTAGTGCATTGTCATGCATTGTTAAACATAATGAGTTTCAATATGAAGTTAAAAGAAGTTTTTCTTGTATAAAGAAGGAGTATGTAAATTTTTAAAAAATGTACTGACAGAAAATATTCATATAGTCTAGGGGGAATACCGGGAACATGATCTTCTATCGGTGGAGCTCACTCGACCGGAGAAAGAGGCAAGTAAAATCTTGCTTACAACTTATGAGGTTAAATTTAAATTTTTGGTTGTAATTATGAATGCTACGTATAAAAGTAATGTGGATGAATCATAAATATGATGTGAAATCAATGTAATTGAGTTGCTTTCGCAATAAATGAAAACCAATGTTGGGATCGTTTCTAAAGTTTTCATAAACCAATGAATTTATGTTGCTTTCACAATGAGCGAAAGCCAATGTTAGGATCGTTTCCAAAGTTTTCGAAAACCAATGAATTTGAGTTGCTTTCGCAATGAACGAAAGGCAATGTTGAGATCGTTTCCGAAGATTTTGGAAACCAATGAATTTGAATTGCTTTTGGACGAAAGCCAATGCTGAGGTCGTTTCAAAGTTCTCAAAAACCAAATGAAATGGGGTTTCATAATGAGAGAAAGCTAATGTTGATATCATTTTTGAAGTTTTCCAGAAACCAATGTAATGAGGTCTTTTTTGCGATGAGCAAAAACCAATGTTAAGACCGTTACTGAAGTTTTTGAAAACCATGTAATTGAGGTTGTTCTTGAAATATACAAAAGCTCAATGTTTGGAATGTTCTTCCTAGATTGGCAGAAATCAATAGTAGGAGATGGGTTGTCGAAATAAAACTAGTATGGCGAAGTGGTCGTAAATTTTTTATGATTAAGTATGTTCTGGTTGTTTTATGAATGCATGTGCAATTGTAACCATCATTCATAAAATCTTCCATAGGATGGGATAGGAATAATAAGTACCCTCATCAACGTATATACTTAGGAGTAAAATTGTGTTTGAAATTTGAATTTATGCTTAATTAATCTTTGTTGTAGGACTTTCGTGTATTGGTGGACTAAATAATTAGGCAATAGACGAACTCCAGGATTTTAGAACTTCTTTTATGCATGTAATTAATTTTGTAAACTAAACTAAAAACTCTTTCCATTTCCTTTTTTTCTTGATTACATTGTCCTATCTATGTTGAATTTATGTAATGAAATACTTAAGTAAAATATTTTATGTAAGACGACATTTATGTACTTTCCATAGAAATTTCCACATGTGTTTAGATTATGCTCCTCTATCTATATATATCTCAAGATCAATAGGTATATATGATGTAACATGTTCCTTTCCTAACTATTGTTTATAGTTACATTCTTGTAAATGAATATGATGTATTTATCGAAAGGTTAAAATTGACTTATGGTTAAGATGATATGAAATAAGTTCTAAAATGAGTGGTTTATGTGGTTACAACAATTGTGCAATGAAGGAACTAGTCAATAACTTGGTATGTTCATTTATAAAGGAAACTCTGTTAACTTTTCATTAGAATTGCTTATCAATAAAAGAATATGATAATGTGTATAAATACAAAAAAAAAAATTGTCATGAAAAGAAGTCACAAACAAAATGCATACTCGGTTTGAAATGTGAAATTATTATAGTATTTCCATATTTAACATCTTGTAAAGGATGGAGGTGTTACAAGGCCAAAGGACTTACATGAGGTTCTTTTCTCATTGAAACCCTTATGTTTATTGAATGCATTTTGCTTCATTGTCTTTTTTTTTTTATCAAATGTAAGAAATTGTATAGATCAAAAGTGAAACACAGCTGGAAATCAGTAAGTCAAAATATACAGGCATATACAGACCAGCTAAAAAGAACAGGCTCCCTTGAATAATCTAAGGGAACATGCTCACTGAAACGAAGAAACCAAATCAGCTAGCTAAATAAAACCAGCAGATGAACTCCATATCACAGAGGATAGGGCTAACAACAAAACAGGAACACGTAGGCTATAAGCACCTAACACAAATCAATAGACTGCAAGGCAACCCAAGACATCATATCAACCACAGCATGCATCCAGAGACCAGCGTCTACTGGAAATGATAACAAAGCATAAACAAATGCCAGCGAGAAGCCAAATAGCAACAAACCATAGCTGAGACTAAGGCTCTAAGCCTAAGAGATCACCAACAAAGCAGCAACAAGGAAATGATGCACAAAATCAAATTGGCCAGCCAACGGAACAAACCACCAGCAATAGCAGCAGGCACAAGCCAGGCACAAACAGAAAAGAAAGACTGCACAAAACCAAACCACCCAACCAGCTTAACAAAACAGCAGAAGTGCCAACAAAGCTGCACTAGGAAAATCAAGCAGCCCAATCTACGGCAAAACAGAAAAGTTGACCTAAAGGAAACAAGCAGGGAATCTGCACAAGAGATAAAACAAAACCAACTAGTCTACCAAATAGCAGAGATAAAACAAAGCCAATAAGAAACTAAGGGAACAACCTTCCTATCAAAATATATAATGCAAATCAAAAATCAAAAGGTGGATGATGGAGCAGAATCATCCGAGTTGTGCAGTGGCTGAAAAGCAGCAGGGGCCTTGGACTTCCTTTGTGGACCCAAACAAGTAATGGCAACTGCTTTGCTTCTGGTTAAATATTGCCTCTTGGGAGGGGCAACAGCAGTATCACCTTCTTCAGAAATGTGTACTCGTGGATTAGCAGGGAGTGTGGAGCCAGAGTGCTCAGATGCAGCAACTTTGGTCCTCTTGCGACCAAAAGACTAAGGCCTCGGTTCACTAGCTATGACAGCTTTAGTGAACATAGGATCCACTAGGGGGATCAACAGAAGGGCCTGCACGATAAGGTTCCTGCTTCTCAACAGTAGTTGTCTCTGCAGAGGGGCTGAAGTTGACAGAACATGCTAGAGTTTCATGAGGCCTCTTCGTATGTTTGGGTCTGATTCCTTTAATACAAGTGATAGTAGAATGGCCTAGGACCTTACACTGCTTGCAGAAACATGAAAGTGATTCATACATAACATGTTGGGGCAAAGATGTGCCATTGGGCAGAACCACATTGATAGAGGATGGCAAGTCTGAGAGCAGGTCAACTTCAATAAGAACTCTAGCATATGAAAGCGGGGTGATTTATGCATTAGGACCATCACAGTGGATATAAAGAACCCAAAGACAATGTTGGCTCTTTGGTTGTGTAGCTTCGTGAAAGTGGTTTCGTAAGTAAACTTCTTGCGTTCCTTGGAAAAAAAACCTATAATTCCTTGTAGTCTCCATTGGTGAATGCATTAAAACTTCTTAGATTGCATTCGGGCATAGGTCATAAGATGAGTTCATGGTAAAGCAAAGGTTCTTGTTACCAAATTGAAGAAAACCACAATGATGCTTCTGGATTAGAAGTTGAGCAAATCCTCTTTAACATTGTCAAACATTGGGAACTCTTGACTCTTTAAGGGAAAACCAGATTTAAGAGACTTATATTTCAACCTGTGAGCATGCATGTTAAATGTATAAGCATGTTTTTATATGATGAACTTACCCTTAAAGAATGACACATAGTCGTTACTTTTGCATAATGAACAAGAATTTTGATTCTTACCCAAACTCTATAACGAAAATTTCTTGAGCGACGACCATTGTATCACCCATAAGTCCTGAACTCAAGATGCTGCATGAAGAGCTTGCCTTAATGCAAAATATGTGTAGGGAGCATACACCCTAAAACCATATTCTAATCTTTTAATGTGAGACAGGCGGTAAGTTTACTACTTGGTCTCTAAAAAATAACGTCCTTTCACGTCGCATGCGTACGTGCGACACACATAGATCATAAAAGCCTAGTCCAATACTATCAAAACATAAGGTCCCTAGTGGAGTCGCCATTTTATCGCTCATTCATGCACAACATTGCGATGTCGAGATCAAAAAGTCACCACCTAGTTGTTTGGTTCAGGGTCACTAAGAGACTCGGGTGGACTAGTCTTATATTAAATTCTAGGATAAAGGATTGGTTGTGGCTAGAGAAGGTATTAGCATCCCTAGCACGCTTTAATTGAGGTAAGATGTATTGTATGGTTTAGATGTAACTTAAAGGTATTGATGGGTTCCTGACCAATGATATGTCTATGGCTTAAAACAAATATTTACGCTCATGAATAAATCTAGTATTTTGAATTTATTATAGGCTCGTATACCTAAATAAATTCTTATTGGAAAAAAACGATGTAGGTGCCTTGATAAGGTTCACCTATCCTGGAAGGCGAAAGGGTTTTCCACAACTCGTATATCAAGGTGAAAAATACTTCAAATTAAAATTGATAAATATCTGAAATAATTCTGAGAATTTTCTAGTCAACTTCTGGTATTTAAATATTAGCCTTCTTGTAGGTCTAATATTTATATTATAATGTTTACCATTAATTCTCAAAAAAAAAATTAGGGTTTTTAAAATATTAGTCAAGTTCTCATGGATTCAATAAACTATATTAAATCCAAAAAATGCATGCAAAGATATTTTTTGAATTTTTATGTATATAAAAAAATGTTAAATCATACCGTTTATTTTTTTAGCTAAAATATGATTTTTATTTTTTGAAAGACTTAATCATATGCACACGAAATGTCTGAGATTTTGATGAAAGATAGGTATTTTAATACTAGGTCAATATTTTACAATATAAATCTACAGCCTTGAAATTAAACAAAATTGTTGAATAAACATGCAAATAACCCACAAATAATTTTAAATTGGTACTTGAAATTTTTTAGATTTTTTTTTGGAATTTATTTGAGACCTGTTTAGAAAAAGAACTTATTTTTATTCAAAACAAAGCTGTCAAAACAGGCTTAAGGACGTGTTTTCTCAACATATCCTTAAGCCTAAATTCTTTTATTAAAATAGTGGTAACCAAAAAAAGCCTTATCCATTGACTTGACGGGGTTGACCTGAAATTTTAGGTTCGACTATAAACCGAACTAAAAATCCTTGTTTGACTTGAAAAACAACCCAAAACAAAACCGAAGCCAAAAAATAGATTAAACACTAAAAAAACTAAAAACGTATTAAGTAAAACAGATATAAAAAAAAAAAAACACGAAGAACATATGCAATAAACCTAGCCACATGACTCTCAAATCAGACTAGATATGGACAAACCAAAGATATGGACAAACCAATGATACAAACACGTTGAAAATCAAGCAATGATTAATAATCTAACATCCATTCACTTTGATTATCACTTAAAAGTCATAATTTTATCAAAATAAGTTTCGATTCAAAACTAAAACCCTAGGATTAAAACAAAAAAAAAACATGTTATTGATGCAAACAAATCTTGGATTATTAACTAATTAAGTATAAAGAAAGGCTCTGTGCAAGGAAATTGACCAAAATTAGTCCAAATCCAAGGACTAAGGCCATGTTCTTCCAAAAAACACGAAGAACATTGTCTAGAAACCCAGCAAAAACTCATTCATTGCCCAGCACTGCCAAGCCCCAAAAATGCACATTTTAGGCCTCTAAACACACCGCTCTCTTAATCCCCACAACTCACATTGTCAATACCAAACATAGTTGAATAAAATAAACTAACAAAAAACATCAAATCATCACAAACATACATTAACTTCCAACTTCATAATTGAGTTGCTAATTTTACCAATTTTATATATTTTAGTGCTCCAATTTTTTCACTTGTTATTTTGGTCCTCCACCACTAATTTTAGGTAATCTTTTAGGCTTGTGTGTGTGTGGGGGGGGTAAAAAATAGGTAACAATATGTACAAGTTAGAATTTAATTAATCAAAAATATAATTTAAAGAAGCATAAAATTATTTTGCGTGCCTTTCTCATTTTCAACTAATTATTAAAAAAATATAAAACTAATAATTCATCACTTAATCACTTGTTATCACTATTTGTATGAAACTTTCTTTGTATTATATGATTTTTTCAAAATATAAAGTTGATGTCCATTTTATTAAACTTACATAACCACATTTGCAGTGCAACAAAAGATTGAAAATAATTATGCATATAATTTATTAAATATAAAAAAATCATAAAAATAAGTTAAAATCTCAAAAGCTAGGTAGCAAACGCCAAAAGAATTACAAGTCATGGTTCATATAATATATAGAATATATACAAGAAATAAGGTTTAACAACAACAACAATAGATAAATTATATATTAATTTCTTTTGAACTTCATGCTCAATTTTATATATATATATATATATATATATATATATATATATATATATATATATACAAGAAATAAGGTTTAACAACAACAACAACAACAACAGATAAATTATATATTAATTTCTTTTGAAC
This sequence comes from Populus trichocarpa, assembly GCF_000002775.5. Classification (NCBI taxonomy): domain Eukaryota; kingdom Viridiplantae; phylum Streptophyta; class Magnoliopsida; order Malpighiales; family Salicaceae; genus Populus; species Populus trichocarpa. The sequence goes on from NC_037295.2 coordinate 11,339,475, forward strand.
TTCTTGCTCAATTATATATATGTATATGTATATGTATATGTATACATGTTTTTTCATTAAAATCACAAAACCTGACAAAGAAAATAATAATTATAAACAGAAACGAAAGAATTACATATAAGTACAATGTTTTACATGTTTGTCCATGCATACATCCACATGCAAGAAGGAGAAAATTTTATTATTTTGAATTAGCACAAGTTGGGAGAATTTTAATGTATATGTATATGTATATGTATATGTATATATGTTTTTTCATTAAAATCACACAACCTGACAAAGAAAATAGTAATTATAAACAGAAACAAAACAATCACATATAAGTACAGTGTTTTACATGTTTGTCCATGCATACATCCACATGCAAGAAGGAGAAAATTTTATTATTTTGAATTAGCACAAGTTGGGAGAATTTTAACTCTACTTTCAAGTACTTGCAATCCTGATAGCACACGATAAATGTCTTGTATAGCATATAAACAAAGTACACCATATATTTAGTATAATCCGAAGGTATATTAGGCCATACCACCATAAAAGATTTATATTGTGGGAGTAATGTCACCACACCTTTATACTATCTAATTGAAGTGCATTCCTATATAGGTCATTTTGTCATATAACATTAGCCCTGTAATACAATATATACTCAACAAGTCTTCATACTAGTTGAATTCTACTAAAGCTAAAAACACTTTACCTTGCATTCAAACACCTCCAAGTCTAAGTTATGTAACTTTTAATAACGCATATAAAATCTAACCACTACTTAAAATTGTACAGAAAAGATAATATTGTCAACATATTAATTGAATTAATTGTAATAACAACATTTTTCACAATAGCATCATATAAAAGTAGTAATAACCCAAATGAAATGGGGACATCAATATATTTTTCCTCTTATGAAACATATGGTGTCATAACAACATTTTTCACAATAGCATCATTTAAAAGTAGTAATAACCCAAATGAAATGGGGATATCAATATATTTTTTCTCTTATGAAACATATGGTATTTAGTTAGATATATGACATTTAGACTATCATGCACAAAGTCATATCCTGGTCAAAATTGAGTTCACTAAACAAACCTCTCAACCAAATAGCTATTTGTATGCTTAAGTTGCTAAAAACCTTTCAGCTTCTATGGTAGACAATGCAATAATAGATTACAACATGACATACCAAGAAAGTATATAACTTGTGACATATATATCCTCAACAATCAAAATCTTCAGTATAATTAGAGTCAATATAACTAACAAAATCAACATGTCTTCTATATATCAAGAAAGTATCTTATATACATTTCAGATACTGAAAGATCCATTAATAGTCATTTGATGAAATCCTCTAGTTTCTTTCTTTCATTTTATCAATCGAGTATTGCATAAGGCTGCCTCAGTATTTAGAGCATAAAATTCTAGTTAAGTGTCCTTCATATAACAATAATGATGTGTTGCTTAGTTGGCTTTGAAATTATTTGGAAAAGATATACTCACCTTCTTAACTTATGAGAATGATTTCTCTTTAGCTAAAAAGGAATTTTTGTTTTATTGAACTATTAGAAAATAAGTTACAATGCTTCTAATTGTTTTTCGAGGTCCATAAAAATCATAAAATTTTTAGTTGGACAGGTTTCTAAAATGTTTGCATGATTGAATACAAAACACTCCACCAAGCTTAAAATAAGTTAGTTTTGGTGAACACATATGCAAATATTTGGAGAGCCACCCTAAGATTACTTAGGTAAACTTATATGATTTCCTCAGAGCTTCCTATAAAAATGGATGCATTTTAGCTTATTTTACATTCTCCATAATCATTTAATCCTTAATATTCAAAAAATTAAAATAATATTTTTTTTCCAATCATAATATTTTTTAAATTATTTTTAAAGTAAATTGAATTTTATTAACATATATGAAAATGTTTTAGCTCAAATACTAAAGTAATATATATATATATATATATATATATATATATATATATATATATATATAATGAGAGGGTGGCAAAGGCACAATATTTTTTCAAAACATACTAGCTCAAGAACATATTTGATCAAATAGATAGTAGTAGATAGGTAGCATGTGTTACACTACGGGCCAACTTATTTTTTTCATCTTAGAAAAGATATTAAGATGATATAAATATTTTCAAAAAAAAAGAAAAAATTTGAGATTATGGTCATTGACTTGCATAGATTTAATAAGCTCGATTGATTTAATAATATGATTAAAAAATAAGATATCAATAACAAAAAAAAAGTAAAAAAAATAATAACGATTCAATGCAGAAGGTGAACGCTTGCTAATATTATGGAAATATATCTTTACAATATTTCTAAAACATCGCAATGATCTTATTTGTTAAGAAAGTAAAAATTAAATAATAACGAGATAATTGCATGGAAAGAAAAATAAAAAATAAAATAATCTTAATTCTTAGCAAATAAAATGATGAATGACAAAATTGAAAAGAAAACAATTTAAAATCAAAAAAGAAATTGACCTGAGTTTGTCTGAGTAAGCATATAGGTGAATTTTTAAAAATACATCCTCCAAAAAAACTGGACATGATAATTTTTTATTATTCGGCTTGAGCAAAAATCAAACCAATTCTATAACCTAGTTGTGGGACTGGGATAACCCTATGGAAAGAAAACTGGATAAAATTACGAAACTCAATTTTCAAACCAATCTAATAATGAAATGCTAACTTTAAAAAACAATTAAAACAATGCAAAAAAAAACCTGAGTCAAACCTTGTGAACCTGCTGAATCCATGACCTAAGACATAATATTGGGATAACATTATAGAAAATAAAGGTAAAAAAATAAAGAATAGCAATTTCCAACAAACTCAATAATGATGGATAAAATTAAAAAAAAAATTAGTTGAAACCAACCTGGTCCATCCTTCAGAACTTGTGACACTGATAGTGAGGTCGAATTACAACATAAAAGGCAAATCCGGAAAAATAATAATGTCAAATTCCCAACCAACCAAAATAATTAGGGATAAAATTAAAAAAACAAATTCAACAAAAAAAGGGATAAAAAAAGAAAAAAAAGTAGATTTTAAAAGAATGATGATCAAATTTGACAAAAAAAATCAAATCAAATCATAAGGGATAAAATTGAAAAACAATTTCAATTAAGAAAAAAAGAAAAACTAAAAATAACAATAAAAAGAATGAGAACCAAATTTGATATAAAAATCAAATATCAATAAATAAAATTAAAAAACAAATCAATAAAAATTCAAGATCAAATTTGATATAAAAATTCAATGTCAAATGATGAAATGAAAAACAAAAAAATTAATTCAATAAAAGATTCAAGACCAAATGCATTATATTATAATCAAAAGAATAAGGATTTAATTTGATTCAACAAACAAAAAACCAGACTTCTTTATCTTTTTTTCTTTTTTTTTTTGCAATAGGCAACATGTTTTTTTAGGAGAAGAAAGAGAGAGGAAAGAGGGAGGGAAGAAAAAATATGTGGCTGAAGCTTAACCGCTGATCTTCTAATAGCACGCACCTCACCACCGTCATGTGGGTAGTGAAAAGCATCGAACGTCGTCCTGGATAATGATGTTCAGAGTTGTTTTGGCACCGCATATGTCACCTAAAAGGTATGAACGATGCCACATACAGGTGTGCTAGGCATAAGTCAACCATATATATATATATATATATATATATATATATATATATATACCCAATTACACTTGACCCCACATTAGAATGATAAAAAAAAAAACAAATAGAAAATAACTAAAGTGTTTTCGCATTTAAAGTCAAGAAAGATTATTGGATAAGTAATTGCATTGTACAAAAAAATTAAAAAACCCGGAAAGCCCTTTGTCCTAATCAAAATATTTTTTTTCTTTTAAAAGTAATTTAGTAATGTGTAACAAATATGTAAAAATACTGATTAACCCTCTCTTTTCTTATAATGACCAATAGATCCCAAGAAAAAAACCTTCTCACCCCTGAGTTCAAGTTAAATGAGTTTTTCCTCCAAAAGAAAAATAATAATTTTATTACACGAATCCACAATAAAATATGAGTGTGTGCACAATAAATAGATGATCTTTTTTAGCTTTTTGTATAATAAGTCTAAATATACTGTAACGATAATAGTTTAGGTGCAAAAACTATTAGTTTATAATTAATCTATTTCTTATTTATTCTAAACAACTTTTTTATTTATGAAAATATAAGTAAACATGTTATTAAATACAAATTTTCCAAAATGGATAACAAATAGGTCTTGTTTTGAACACTTGAAATAGAAAATGGAATGAATATAAGAAATTAGATTAACCAAGCAAGTCCCTTATTTTTTTTAATGAGGTATTTCTTCAATATGTCCTTATATTTCAATTGAGTCAAGTTTGTCCTTGAATATACATCAATTGTTTAATTGATTATTTGAGTTGAGTTTTGCTTGATCATATTTAAGATTTATTGATTTATTTACGTTTATGAATAACGTCTAGCTTAAAAAAAATTTGATTTGATTTTCTTTATTCTTATTTATATTTTAAACTATTTTTTCTTTTTTCCCTTTCTTTACATGGAAGAAACTATCAATTACATGTCATTCAATTAATTACCTTAGTTAAGTGGATGGTAGCATGGGCAATTTGGTAATAAAAATTGTTGTAATATAGAAGTAATGTGTTGTAATATATAAGAATTGAAGTGTAAAATATTTTTATACTTAAATCATGTAATGTATCATTTGATTACCATAGTCTACGATTTAAGTACAATAAAAAAATAGAAGAATAACTAAGTTTGAAAAATATTTAGGGGAGTAATAAAGTTTAGTGAGTATGATACATGTGACTCATAAGTCAAACCTGTTAAATTGTTAAATAAATTATGAAGAGGAGAGATAAAAAAAAAAAAAAGACATCAAAGATATATTAAAACAACGTTGATAATGATATATCAATACAATAAAAATTTAATAATAAAAAAATATCATTAATAAAAATTAGAGTGAGGCATATGAGCTATTTAATAATACCAGAAGTCAGTTGCTTATGAATAATTTATTTCATCAGACTTTTTATTGTCATTAAATTTTTTTTTTATTGTTTTGTTTATTATCGTTGAATTTATTTCATCAGATGTTTTTAAAATATATCATGGATGTCATCACTGCAGTTTTGATAACGCTATTAAATTTCTTTTTCTCTCCTCTCCTTTCATGTGACATACTCGCGAATCACACGCACACTATATATATATATATATATATATATATATATATATATATATATATATATATATATATATATATATATATATATATCCGAATCATTGACATTGTAGCAGACGTCTAGGATAGGCTGTGGTGATCAGAGTGAGAGTGAGAGTGTGTTATTCCTGTAAAGAAGTCACACAGACTGAGAAGATGACAAAAGTGGAAGTAGACTTTTGAGAGGATAGGCATTCAATTAAGACCATCTTATCAAAAGAGTATACTGTCCTTTTCCCTATACTCCAAGGTGACAATAGTAAATATCTACGTTTACATTACTCTGTCATATCAGGGCTGCCGGCCGCACACAGTTTTTTTTTTCATTCTAAAAAAATTATTGTTAAGAAAAAAAAATCCACAGGTTAAAAAATATTAATTTAAAAAGGTAATGGAAAAAAATATGAGTCAACTTGGGTTAACCAACAAACCCCGCAACCATGAAAATAGTGAAATTTTTTTAACCGAGTTCAATCAAGAAGATTAATTTCTAACCAATTTAATTTTAAATGATGAAATTGTGAAAAAAAATATCAATTTAGAAAACTTTCCAACAAAAAAAAATAGAAATAAAAAAAATATGGATCAAATTTGATAAGAAAAAAACTCATAATGGATGAGATTGTGAAAAAAAATGATCTGGATAACGCAATAGAAAAGAAATGATAAAAAATTTACAAAGATCAATTTTCAATAAATCAAATGTTAAAGGATGAAATTGAAACAATTTAATTTTTTTTTATAAAGTCAATTTATATTAACCTTTGAAACCAGTGACCTAGGTTCTAAACCCAGGATTAACCCCATAACAATGAAAACAAAATCTTAGTTAACCTGCAAAACCCGGTTAACTTGCAAACCTCGTGATCATAGGTATATGATCAAGATAACCCAATAGAAAAAAAGGATAGGAAGACCAATTTCAAATAAAATAAATATTGAAGAATGAAATTGAAATGATTCAATTTAAAAAAAGGACCAAAAAAACAAAAGTCAACCCATGTTAACCTTTGAAATCATGAACTCGAGATTAATCCCGTAGAAAGTAAACCGTAAAACATAATAAAGCAAATCTCTAAATAAAAAGGGTAGAAAAAAAAAAACATTAGCTTTTAAAAAGGAAAAAAACCAAGCTAATTCGAGCAAAACTTTTAAACCCGATCTAATTTTTAAAACTCAAAACTCGTGAAATCCTTGAACTGGGTTTAATCAAGAAGCATAATTCCTGACTAATTTAATTTTGAATGATAAAATTGTGAAAAAATTAATTTTAAAAACTTGCCAAAAAAAGATAACAATAAAAAGAATAGGTATCGAATTTGAAAGAAATAAAAATTCATGGAGGATGAAATTATATATAAAAAAACAACTCAAAAAATGATCCCAAACAAAATAAATAGCAATCAAAAGAATCGAGATAAATTTGAAAGATAAAAAAATGAAAGGGAGTTGAAATTGAAAAACAATTGTAATTTTATAGCTTATTTTTAAAAAATATTAATAAAAAGAAAGAGAACCAAATCTGAAAGATTAAAAATTAAAAAAGAGGTAAAAATAGAAAAACATTTATAATTTCATAGCTTATTTAAAATAAAAAATAGTAATAAAAAAAATAAAGACCAAATGTGAAGGGAAAATAAATTACAGGGGTTGTTTTGAATTTTTGAAGGGGCTAGTGCGGGATTCGAGGGAGGGGAGAGAAAAAAAAACAAAGAAATGGTCGTCGACGCGAAACCCTATGCATGTTAGGGGTAAACGTCATTCCACGGCATCAGGATCGTCAAGACCTTTCGAACGCTTGCCCAACAAGTTTTTTTTTTTTAAAAAAATAATATTTAACAAATGTAATTTATAACAATGCTTCTGAATTTCTTTGAAATTTACAATAAAATCAAAGTAAAATGATAAAAAAAAATTTGAATGAGAGTTTTGTTAGTTTTGTCTTTAAGAGCATCAAAGTAATTATATTATTCTTAAGAAAAACTACAAAAATATTCCTTGGTGGTAGGCATTATATTAGTAATTTTAATGTAAATTTTTTTTAATAATTATACCATTACAAGTAATCTAGTTGTGGTAAACAGTAATTTTCCTAGAAGAATTAGTGTTTTTTTTTCCAGTAATTCATGAATTAAGTAAAAAGAAAAAACACTGAGAAGATGGAAATATGGTGCTCAATTTATCTTGGTTTGTAGGTTAACAATGCGGGGTATTTTGTAGAAACTTGTAACTTTATATACTTTTTTATTTGGTAAATAAAACTAGTTTCATTTTTTTAACCCCAACCTTTCTTTTGAAACTTGGAATGCTATATATTTTTTATGAGTTAATGATTTATTCTATTATTCTATTTTTATTTTTAATGGATTTTTATCCCTAATAAAATTTATATATTTTTTAGTTAAAAGATCACGTGTCAATCATTTATGCATTTAATCAATAAAAATAAGTTAATGACATGTTTGTCATTGTATTTTTATTTCTTAATGGAATTTTCCAATGTAAAAAAATATTTTATAGATTCTATTCAATTACTATGCATTATGTTCAGGTGTCCTTTCTTCTATCCAATCATGTTAAATCATGTGATACTCGTCAAAACATTCTATATTCACTAATAAAATCATTGCTTAAAAAATTAAACTACATGTATAAAAATATAAGAAAATTGAATTAAAAAAATAAACCATAGAAATTCATCATCCAATTAAAAACAATAAGTGAGAATTTAGTTATAAATATTAAATATATAAAATATATAAAAAATAAAAATAAAAAATATAATGTAATAACAAGAAATAAAGAAGAAAACAAATATTTGACTAATAAATTATATTTTTTTTATTGGAAAACAAATATAATGTATACCCATATTATTTGGAAAAACATATCTTTTTTTTTTTTTATTTTCTTGTCAACAAAAGTTTTAATAGATGCTATTTTTTATTGGTATTAACTAAAGTAATATTAAATATTTGATAAAGGAGAATATTTATGACTAAATTCTCACCTTTTTAATTTTATGATAAATTTCCATTGGTTTAGGTTTTTTAATTAAAAACTTCTCTTTTTTTCATTTATATATACATATATTTTATTTTTCAGGTAATGATCTTATAAATCAATATTTATATTTTTTACAATGATTTAAGGGGATTGAACGGAAGGGTAGAATCTTAATGAAACACATGGTATAAGGATATAAACCTCAAAATTATATATATAAGAAAAACTCTACAACAAATAAGAGTACAGAAGCAAAGCATGACACTAACCTAGTTTCTATTAATTAAACGTATAAATAATTTACATGTGATTTTTTTAACCAAGAGAAATGAATAGAAAGGTATAAACCTTGTCAAGATGGTTATTCAAAAATAAAATCCATAAATTCTTTTTTATAGAAAGACACATTCTATGTAAAAATAAGAGTAGAAGGATAAACGTGACATTAACCTTTTATTTATTTATTATGGACTGTTTGGGAATGCGGTCTAACCCGTGTTCCCAAAATTTTTCAATTTGTTTTTCTTAAAATTAATATTTTTTAGTATTTTTATATCAAAAATAATTTTTAAAAAATAAAAAAATATTATTTAATGCATTTATGAGTGAAATGCACTTTAATAAGCAACTACAAACACACCCCTAGTAAGCAACACTGGTTTGATTTTTATAATCCCAGCCTTTCTTCTTGATCTCTTCAACAAATGCCACAACCCTTGCGATGAGGTCAATCTTTGAGCCTGCAATTGGGAATAAATTTAGGTTAAACTAGATACGAATTTCCTGCTATGCTGCAAGTTGAGTAAGATTTTTTCTTATATATAAAAAAGTCTAGGCGATAATAATTCAAATTAAGTCGGATTAGCTTGATTAACTTACAATCCATGATAACAAATCAAGAAAACCATGTAGAAAGAAAATAGGAAAAAATATTGAAGTTCAAGGCCCAATAATCTAATGTCAAAGGATAAAATTTTAAACAAATAAAAAAGAAACATCTAAGAAAAACACCGGAGTCAATCCAGGCTTAGCTGACAACCTAATACCAGCAAAATGAGATTAGGATAAATTTATTTTTTAAAATGATGTGGAAAAAAATGAAGTTAAATTAATAGAAAAGAACATTGAAAAAAAATTGAATAAACCTAGGTTAACTTGACTAACTCGCGACTTGGGTCAACCTCCATAGAAAGGAAAGTGGAAAAAAGCACAAAGCTCAATGTCCAATAATCCAATGTCAAATAATAAAATTAAAAAAATCAATTTAAAAAAAATTATAAAAAAAACATAAGTGAACCCTAGTAAACTTGATTAACCCGCGACTTGCGATATGAGATCAAGATAAAAAAATATTTTAAAAAACAAATTTGGAAGAAAATACCAAAGTAAAATAAGAAATGTAAAAAAAACCCAAGTCAACCCTCGAAACTAGTGACCTGGCTTATAAGACCAAGATGAGGGATGAATTTTTTTAAAAAAATCAAGAAAATGATACAAACAAAAAAAACAACAATTAAAAGAATTAGAGTGACATTGGATAAAACAAAATGAAATAAATTGCTCATGAATGAAATTGAAAAATAAATAAAGTAAAAAAAATATTAAAAGCAAAATAAATAGCAATAAAAAAAATTAGAACCAAAATTGATTGAAACTCAAACTGGAGGACGCACTTGATTTTTGAAAGATCTGACAAACTTAAAAATAATCCAACTAGAGAACACAATTGATTTTTCAAAGATCTAGCATGAATTTCTAAGATAAGAGAGAGAAGAGAGAGACGAAAAGAAAAAATATTCACTAGAGCTCAATCAAACCTCCTCCGTTAACCCACGCCCCATAACCATGAAGAGGATGACCTGTTGCTTCTAATGCCATTAGTGATCGCAACATTTGATCACTAAGAGGCATTATACACGCCGCCCAGATAAAACGGGCGCCTCCTACTTGCTGGTGTATGCCATGTATGTATTAACTATTTTTTTAAAATTATTTTTATATATAGTCAAAGACTTAATTTCCCATCCTAATACTAATTACAAAATAATTATGTTGAAAGAATGTTTTATTGCTTTTAATTGTAAGGACAATATTGTCCTTTTATTGTGCATTCAAAGTACAAAAAGGCTATAAAGCCCTTTTATCTAGTTTTGATTTTTTTTTTATTTTTAAAAGTATTTAAGTCATTATATTATTCATTTAAAAAGCAAAAAAACTTACATGTTCTTATTAAAAACCATAATGACTAATAAATTCCATTGAAAAAACCTTCCAACTCCTTAAACCAAGTTGAATGAGTTTTTTTTCCTAAAAAAAAATAATTTTATTTTTCTAATCTAGAATGAAATATGAGTTTTGACACAATAAAATGTAAGAGATTACTTTGTCACATTGAAGATTTATTAAATATCTATTAATCAATATTTCATCCTATAGTCGTATTTCTTTAATTTTAATGTTCAACCTATAGAATGTCTGAAAATCTTAACTTTATTATTTATTTATTAATGAAATCATGCTGTAGCTAACTTATCAAAACATAAAGTATTGTGAAATTTGGCATTTTCATGGCCTCTTTAAGTGTTATTTTAAACATCCAATGTGTCATCTATTCATCCGATATCATTTTTCAGATTAAACTAAAAAAGAATTAACCACATAAACTTGTTTGATAAAAGACAATTTATGGTTTCGATTCACAGACAGAACTAAATTACATAAAATATTGTACCCAGTCAATATATTTTGACATCTAATGATATTTCAAAGAGGCTGTCGTGTTTCACATAAAAAAGAAAGAAAGAGAGGTTGTCGTGCAATTTGAAGTTTTAACCTATTAACATCCAAAAATAAATATTTCAAAGATAGAATATGTGTTTTTCAATAATTGGTAAGGCATTTTCGATAATTGGTAAGGTAGAGATTCAGAATATTAGTAATATAATTATCCGTGTTACACACCAAAATGTTTTTTACATGTAAAATAATAATGCTCAGATCAAAGAAAATTCTTTGACAATTTTATTAAATCCAACTCAGTAGGTCAAACATGAAACCTTCCGACCATACTCTAGCTCGAGCTTCAAATTAAAATGTGTAAGAGTTGCCCTAACATGACCCTATCGATATGAAGGATTAAAGAAAACTCAGATGACTGAAAAAACAAGGTTTGATTTTAAAAATATTTTCAAGATGGAAACCATCAACATATCCTAGATGTGGAAATGACATGGAAACATGGATAATTACCTGAAACCTAGTTTAGGAGAATGCATTGCCTAAATACACTAGTGAGGAAAAATGAATCAAAACCATATACCTTACCAAATAAATAAGTTTTAGACATAGACAAAACTAGTTTTATGGTTAATAATAAATAATACACATTTAAAACTACTAGCATGAGGCATATAAGTTCATCCTTAATAAGTTTTAGATAAAATTAAGCTTGATTCTGCATAAAATAGCAATGATGTGCAATGATTGATTCTTATTGAAAGTAGGATAACACTAGAATGAAAAACCTTCGCTAAAAAAATAAAGAAGATTCCTACCCAAACACTATTTTCATCCACTTAAAAAGTTGTTTTAAACACTAAACAACTTAAGAAACACGTTGATAATTAAATGTTTAGGAAAATAAATAATGCTATCCTAAGATAGTAAAGAAGTATTTGAAAAACTACCAATCTCGCACTAAAAAAAATGGCCGAGCTATTGCCATGAATATGTTGAAAATCAATTAACAACACCAACAAGACAAAGTTGTTCAATATGTTAGGCCAAAAACTCAAGAACTTTAACAAAGAAAACGAGAAATATTGTATTTCCCTAAGGGATTGATAACTAATAAATAGGAAAACAAGGTAGCTTTAAGTCTTCATTAATACAAAATATCAAACCAAAGAGAAAAACAACATAATTATTGGTGCCGGTGTTTTCCTAGGTGAGGATATATTTAAAGAAGGGATGACATTCTCTCATAAAAAAAACTCATATATTGAAGTGAAAAATTTAACGAATTTCTTTATTTTAAAGAAACAATTGGATGAACAAAACATAGTCAAAGAGGATGACAAATAGAAAATTCTTTATACTACATGGATGAGTGATGATGATGATGAAACTATCTCCACCAACATGGATTTTGCTCTCCTCTACTCTTTTAAGGCCAAACCTAGCCAATTTCTTTATCTTGATAGCGACTATAAATATAGTGTTAAATTAAAGGCATAAATTATCAAAATCAACCAGTTAGAATCAGTAGAAGACTAAAAATATAGTTTTGTGTTTTCTAAGCCAATAATGGCTATAAGTTGTCAACTTAAACTTATATTTATCACAACTAATTTTAGTAATGTAGTGGTATAAATAATCTTATTGATAACGGTTCAATACTATACATCACGCTTTTGACCTTGATTAAGAATATGATTCACAACAAGGTTGACATGATCCCATCTAAATTAGTCGTGCTAGAATTTATAGGGGCCATAAGAGATACTATAAGAGTGTTTCAAGTGGATTGAATAGTTGGGGTCTAAAACATCCAATGCAACTTTTGTTTTTGTAGTTGAATGTGACATTAAGTGTAAACGGTTTTATATATAAATATTGATGTAATTTATCTTTATATTTTTATTTAATTTAATTTGATGTATTTTATATCCTCATTGAACCGTAAAACTAACCCATGAATTGTAAATCCTAATTAGGTTTTTCCTTGCATGTCGTATTAAAATTTCTAGTACCATAAAACTAGGTGATAATTCTTTTTTTATTTTTTTTTATTTTTAGCTTGGTTTGTCGAGATGTCTTTTGTGACAAAATGGTGGCTCTGCTAGGGATCCTTTTAGGGATAAGATTTATTTTTTGATTTTATGATAATATGTACTTTAGTGTTTCAACATATGCTTTGAATACTTTTGTTATGATTATTTTCCTAAACTAATCAACATGTTGTTGTTATTTGTTATTGCTTGAAATTTTATCTTTATATTATTGGTATGCCTAATTTTATGTCTGTATTTTATACATCATCCTTTTTATTTATTTTTGTTCATCTAAATGAGATATTGATTTAAGCTCTTGCACACACTACACAACACTTTCTTTTGCACGCATGTTGCTTTAGGTTAGCATGAGGAATGAACAGTGTCTTGATTGTCATTGACCCTGCAATACTTATGAAACCACCAAACTCTTATGGATAGTCTACTTGGTCACAATAAGTAGCTGATGTGCTTCACCCCGGTCTATACTATTTGTGTCATATAGGCCTTACTTCAGCCTAATAAGGCCCATTAACTAAACAGGGATGGACCTTTTATAAATAATTTAGTTAGCTAACCTACCCTTACACGTAATAGTTAGAACCTTCCCTTTGGTTGTCTTCCTTGTACTAATATCTAATCATTTATTTATTTTTATTCTTTTAAATATTTAACTTTACATAAGTTATTTTTTGAGTTTTTGAAAAGGGAGGGAAAACCAATATAAACAACATTTTAAAAGCTCAATCATCTTAAAAATCATAGAATACGAAGTAAGAACCCTTTAAGAGAAAAAAAAAATACTAAAAAGGTTGCTTCAATAGAACCTTCAAACTATGCCATCTGGTGAAGGGCCCTCCAATAAAAAGAATAGAAATACATAACCTATAGCTCATCCTTTTTTCTCCTACAACTATGAACATACCACTTGGTTTTTATCCATATTCGACAAGTCCTACATAATAATGCCTATTGCCTAGCTCTTGAAAGTTCCTTATCCTTTCTTGGTACTATCACTTTACCAACAAACAGGGCTTGCCCTTATTATAAAGCCTACTAAAGAAAGTGTTGGCATGAAAAGCCTAAAGAAGAGTTGATCGTGGAAAAATTATTAGCAATTGAAGAATATCTAAAAGTAATCAAAGACATTAATCTTTATGATTCTATGAGGGCATCCAAAATATGCTTAGTGCTGGATATAATCATTTTACAAAAGTTCAAACTATTTGAAATCACAAGGTACACTGGTGTTGAGTAACCTATAACCATTTGTAGATTTACCACAACAAGATGTAAAAAGTGATTAATGTTAATAAACTTCTCATTCAATTGGCCTGGAGTAAATAGGTCAACCGTCAGCTCAACCCGGAACTCGAGTGACTCGGTAAAAACCCAGTAGAGACCTTTTTTTTTCAAATTTGTTTTTTATCCTACCCATTTTTTTATATTTTTCAATTGGTTACTAAATCCTTTTAAAGTTCACTATATAAATACTAGAAGAAAGTTTTATTTTTTCAATATGGGATTTGAAACCCTTTAGTAAATATACTCTATATTCATAAGAAAACAATTATGTTTTTTCAATGTGAAATTACAAATCTTTTTGGTTTAAATACTTAAATAAGATAGTATATTTCCAATATGAGATAAAAAAAACCTTTTGAAATAATCTTTTAAACTTAATTATTTACAACATGTATAGCTTATATCTACATGGATTGTTTCATAATTTTTTTCATATAAAATATTAAAAATCAAATATTTTTTTAAAAACTTTTCTGGGTGACCCAAGTACTTGGACGAGTCTATTTCATTAAAAATTTGGGCCCGCAATTAGCCTAGAGTAAACCGTTCGACCCGCCGGGTCAACCCGGAACTCAAGTGACCCGATAAAAACCCGGTAGAGATATTTTTTTAAAAAAAACATGTTTTTTCTCCTACCTAGAGACCCCTCTTTTTCATATTTTTCAGTTGGTTACTAACTCATTTTAAAGTTCACTATATAAATACTATAAGAATGTTTTATTTTTTCAATGTGGGATTTGAAGCCCTTTAGTATATATACTTTATGTTCACAAGAAAAAAATTATGTTTTTTTCAATATGGGATAAAAAAAATCTTTTGGGTTTAAATACTTCAATTTAGAAGAATATGATAATATTTTTTCAATGTGGAATAAAAAACATTTTGAAATAATTTTTTAAACTTAATTGTTTATAATATGTATAACCTATATCCACATGGATTGTTTTTTAATTTTTTCATATAAAATTATAAAACATCATATATTTTTTTTAAAATTTTTTGGGTGACCGAGGCCTTGACCGAGTTTGTTTCATTCAAAATTCGGGCCTGTAATTGGCTCAAAGTAAACCGGTTGACCCGCCGGGTCAACCTAAAGCTCAGGTGACCCAACAAAATTCGTTAGAGACCTTTTTTTTTCTTCAAATGTGTTTTTTATCCTACCCAGAGATCCTTGTTTTTTTTTTTATATATATTTTTAGTTGATTACTAACTCATTTCAAAGTTCATTATATAAATACTGGAAGAGAGTTTTATTTTTGCAATATGGGATTTGAAGCCCTTTAGTATATGTATTTTATGTTTACAAGTAAAAAGTTATGTTTTTTCAATGTGGGATAATAAATCTTTTTGGTTTAAATACTTCAACTTAGAAGAATAAGATATTATCTTTTCAATGTGGGATAAAAAATCTTTTAAAATAGTCTTTTAAACTTAATTATTTATAACATGTAACAACCCGACTTTTTCAAATCCAAAATCGGAGGAATTTATTTTTTAATTTATGTTCTCAATACTTCTCACAATGACATTTCATGAATTAGTAATTAGGTTCCCTTCCTTGTCATGACATCATACAGATATAGTTTTTGTAGATCAACATTCCTATAAGATGGATACTCAATACACATGCCTATAATATTATATTTTCATGTTCATACATTTACATTACATCATATTGACATACTTATGAGTTTGCATTCTTATTCTAGTCTCGTTATCAACACGAGTGTCGAACGATAATTTTACACAACTATTACTTTTTTTCATATGATCCTCATGTGATTTCATAATACAACATCCTCATAAAAAAGAAAACCAATTCGTTGCTGACGCCATAATTCAGCAGCAAAAACTGATTCGTTGCTGGCACTGCAATTTGACAGCAAAAACAGACACCACAATTCGACAATGAACACCGATTCGTTGCTGACATCACAATTCGGCAGCGAAAACTTATTCGCTGCGGACATCAAAATTGTTGATGAAAATTGAGTCGCTGCCGACTCAGAAATCATCAACGCAACCCCTGTCGTTGTCGATTTAGAAATCAACAGTGGCGATGAAATCATTTCTGGTTTCATTTCTTCCTTTCAGCCAAACATAAGGCTTATGTTAGGCTTCCCTCTACCAATGTGTCTCACCCAAGGTGGACATATAATTCATCGAATCACACTTCATTCATCATTCATCATTCATCATCAAACAACACAAACATCAACACAAGCGATAACAATTCTACAACACATAACAATTCTATTTCATTTTTATCACACGAGTAGTCACAAAATCATGTTGCAACTTATTTCCATCTCAAAATTCAAGCAAGGACATCAACATCATTTCGGTTTCAGCACATGATTTGTTCTTAGAGTCCAGTAAAATGATACAATTTCAAGCACAAACATCTACATGCATTTCGGTTCTAGCATATAATTTGTTCTTAGAATCCAGTAGAATGATACAATTTCAAGCATGAACATCTACATGCATTTCGATTCCAGCATACAATTTGTTTTTAGAATCCAGCAAAATCATACAATTTCAATCATGAACATCTACATGCATTTCGATTCCAACATACAATTTATTCTTACATAATCATACAATTTCAAGCATGAACATCTACATGCATTCATGTTCCAGCCTACAATTTCTTCTTATAATCCAGCAGAATCATACAATTTTCAAGCATGAACATCTACATGCATTTCATCACATAATACATTCTGTCTAGCCCCTTAGTTATGACCGACCTTTTACCAAGTTTTGTCCATTCAATCTATTCATTTTTCTTTGTTAATTTTTTTCAAATTAAGTCTCCATTTAGCCCCATTTTCACCCCTTTTTTAGTTTAGGTTTCCTTCACAGCTGCTGTAAATATTCTAGGCATTCCGTCATGGTTTTTCTTCATCCTTTCGGTTCCAATGTCACAAGAACAAGAGGAAGGATGTTACAAGACCCATACCTTATGAATCTAAATAGATTTAGGGAAAGTTTGATAGTATATCTTTTCTTCTTCCTTTAATTTTCCCTTCTTCTTCTTTTCTCAATTTCTCCTTCTTCTGTTGGTTTCTCCCCACCGGTTCTAGACCTCTACTCCATCTATGTCTGTAGTTGTTCAACCTCCTCTCAAGCTCTCGCTTCTCTCTCTCACGACTAAAGAAGGGGACACGACCAAAAGATTAATGTCTTCTCTCAAGTGTAGGAGTGTCGAAGTAATAAATAACCCGTCAAGACCGAGGTCGAACCACAGGGAGGTTAACTATATAAATTAATAATAATAATAATAATAATAATAATAATAAGATGATGATGGTGGTGGTGGTGAGTTAAAGAGGACTTTGAAATGTAAGATTAATGTGAAGATTAAACAATGATAAAAACAATTGTCAAGGTTAGAGGATCCACTAATGGTATTTCAAATAAGTATAATATAAACTATTTTTATTACACAACTAGAAACCACACACAAAGAAGGTTCCAATCAGATGATTTGTCATTAATAGCTCATTATAAATTATTAACATGATCATATTAATTATTTTATTTAAGTAACATCAAATTTTTAAATATTGTCAGAAATTCATGATGCTAACTTATGTTAACAACAAATCAAGTTCCTTTCATAGCACAGGTGTAGGTTATACCATACAGTTGGCTATGAAAGTGCCAAGCATTTGTTGTACCAAGGGTTATACATCATAAATCTAGATTAACCATTTAACAAGCAAAGTATTAAGAGTGAATAAGATAACAAATACAAAACATGTTAGTATCAAACATTAAAGCCAATGTTGAGTTTATATTATACTTATTCTTACACCATTAGTGTACCCTTTTCACTTTGACATGATAAACTTAGCTAAACATGATTAAAAAGAGAAACATAAACAAACTAGATAAGAACATAGTTATGATGAAAAGCATAAACAAGAGATTAATGAGAGCAAAACTTAAACATTACAAAAATACAAAGAAAGAAAGCAAGAATATGATCTTGATCTGAAAACCAAGATGCCTAAATGCATGTCAAATGCCTCCTTTTATAGGCCAAAATTCAGAACTATTGATTTAATGACTAATTGTTGAATGGGTGGCCACATCTTGACTTGGTGACAATCCTTATCTTCTTGTATGAACAAAATGTCATTGCTAATGATTAGTACTTAAAAGTGCATTTTTATCAAGGTTTTATATCGTCATTTTGCACTTAAAGTATCAATAACTCCTTAACTAGAGCATTTTTATAATATCATGTCTAATACTATAAGATAACTTTAATTTATGGTAAATATTCATCTTAAATGCAGGCCTATCACATAAATATAGGGATTGATTGATGAATTTAACTACTGAAATTAAGAAGACAAAGAGAGGGCTAAGCTTAGAAAAGAGATGCTGGTTGAGTCCAAACTGGAACACTGTTCAGTTATTGGGTCATATCTGGAGCTGTAGATCTTGGATTTCAGTTTAGTTTATATGGCTAGAAAGCTAAGAATAGGCCTAAAACATTCAGGAGGAGTGTAAGACTCAATTCTGTCATTTGGAAGTCCAAATCTTAGCATCAAAAGAGAAGTCAGAATCTGTCTTGCAGCTCAGATACTGTTCAGTGTTCAACCTATATCTCGAGTTCTAGAAGTCCAAATGCACCGATTCTTTTTTTATGTTGGAAAGCTGAGACAATTTCCTAGAACTTTCATGAAGATAATATGTTCAAATTCTGACACTAACAATGATGTTTTGTTTAGACAAGAAGATAAGAATTGTCACCAAGTCAAGATGTGGCCACCCACTCAACAATTAGTCATCAAATCAATAGTTCCAAATTTTAGCCTATAAAAGGAGGCATTTGTCATGCATTTAGGCATCTTGGTTTTCAGATCAAGATCATGTTCTTGCTCTCTCTCTTTATATTTTTGTAATGCTTAAGTTTTGTTTATATTAATCTCTTGTTTATGTTTTTCATTTCCTTTCCTTTACTTAGTTAACTTATATCTTATTTATGTTCTTATCTTGTTTATTTATGTTTCTCTCTTTCATTATGTTTAGCTAAGTTTTTTATGTCAAGGTGAAAAGGATACACTAATAGTGTAAGAATAAGTATAGTATAAACTAAACATGGACTTTAATGTTTGATACTAACATGTTTTGTATTTGTTATCTTGTTCACTTTTAATACTTTGCTTGGTAAATGGTTAATCTAGATTTATGTTGTATAACCCTTGGTATAACAAATACTTGGCACTTTCATAGCCCAACCGTATGGTATAACCGACACCTGTGCTATGAAAGGAACTTGATTTGTTGTTAAAATAAGTTATAATCATGAATACCTGACAACATTTACAAGTATTAGCATTATTCGAATAAGATAACTAATGTAATCATGTTAACAATTTATAATCCGATTGGAACCTCCTTTGTGTGTGGTTCCCAGTTGAGTAATAAAAAGAGTTTATACTATACTTGTTTGAAATACTATTAGTGGATCCTCTAACCTTGATAATTATTTTATCCTTGTTTAATCCTAATATCAATATCGCATCTCAAAGCTCTCTTCAACTCCTTTTCTGTTATTATCTATTTCTTTATTTGTAGTTTATACAGTTAACCTCCATGTGGTTCGATCCTGGTTTTGCTGGGTTATTTATTATTTCGACACTCCTACACTTGAGAGAAGACATCAACTCTTTGGTTGTGTCATGTTTTTGGCGCCGTTGCTAGAGAGGTAAATTCTTGTATAAATTATAATATTTATTTTATTTTCTCTTTTAAATTTTCATTTTATCTAACTTTTGTTTGTTTTGTTTGTTTGTTTTGTTTCTTTTTTGTTTCTTCCTTTTATTCTCTTCCTACACGTGCATGAGAGTTTGGTCACGTACATTAAGTGGTAGACTTTGTAGGGTATCCTCATCCTTTTTAGAAAATATGGCCAAAAAAGATAACTAGTCGCTTCATAATGAGAATAATGAGAATAATCGTATTAGAACACTTAGAGACCACATGAATCCCAAAAGAACAAGTGCACCCTCATGCATTATTCAACTTTTACCTTCTTTTCATGGCTTAGATCTAGAAAATCCATACTTGCATTTGAGAGAATTTGAGGAGGTCTGAAACACCTATAATGACTTAAATCGTAGCATGAACACCATTAGATTAAAGCTTTTTCCTTTTTCATTAAAAGATAAAGCTAAAATATGACTACAAAATCTTAGGTCAGGATCCATTCGTGCTTGGGATGAAATGCAACAACAATTTTTAAAGAAGTTTTTTCCATCTCACAGAACAAACTATTTCAAAAGACAAATCACCACTTTCACTTAAAAACCAGGAGAAACATTTTACCAATGTTGGGACACGTATCGAGACCTGCTTAATACTTGCCCTCATCATGGTTTTGAAACATGGAGATTGGTTTCATATTTTTATGAAAGGTTAACACCTAGAGATAGGCAAATGGTGGAATTGATGTGCAATGAAACTTTTGAAGATAAAGACCCTAATGAAGCAATGGAGTACCTAGACTTGCTAGCTGAAAATGCTCAAAATTAGGACACTACAGGTACTTATAAGGCACCGGGTAAAACTCAACCTCATACATCTAGTGGAGGTATGTATAACGTTAGGGAAGATCATGACCTCCAAGCCAAGTTTGCATTTTTAACTAGAAAAGTCGAGGCACTAGAATTGAGAAAGAGTGGTCAATTAAAATCTGTTCAGGACATTGTGTGTCAAATCTGTGAAACCAATTAACACTCAACCAATGACTATCCAACTTTGCCTTTTTTCAAGGAATGCCTCCATGAACAAGCCTATGCTTTAAACAGTTTCCAAATGCCCAATCATAACCCATACTCACAAACGTATAACCTTGGTTGGAGAAATCACCCAAATTTTAGTTGGAAGAGTGATGCACAAACTTCACAGCCATCGTTTCAAGCACACCATAATTTTCAAAATTCTCATGGATACGCATCTCCTTATGCTCATTGCATGCATTCATTGAAAAGCAAGAGACAATTAACACTCAACTTGCTCAAAACATGTCAGATTTTAAAGATACTCTTGCAAAGTTCACATCTGCTCTTAGTTTTCAAGAGAAAGGTAAGTTTCCATCTCAACCACAGCAAAATCCCAAGGGAAAATACAATGCAAATGCAAGTAGTTCTGGAAGCCAACACACGGATCAAGTCAAATCAGTCATCACTCTTCGCAGTGGTAAAATTATTGAAAAACCCACTCTTGAACCTTGTGAGAAAGATGATGAGTCAATCTCTGAGGATAAGGAAGGGGTTGAATCTGAACATTGCAAAGAAAAGACTGATTCCCCACCAGTACTTCCATTTCCTCATGCCATGACCAAACAAAGGAAAGTCAATCACAACTCTGAAATCTTTGAAACTTTCAAGCAGGTAAGGATCAATATACCTTTGTTGGATGCTATTAAACATGTACCTTCATATGCTAAATTTTTAAAAGATCTGTGCACCGTGAAGAGCAAACTGAATGTGAAAAAGAAAGCCTTTTTAGCCGAACAAGTAAGTGTCATTCTTTAAAACAATAATGCTTTGAAATATAAAGACCCTGGTTGTCCTACAATTTCATGCTTTATTGGAGAACATAAAATTGAAAAAGCTTTACTTGATCTTGGAGCTAGTGTGAATTTACTTCCATATTCAGTTTTTCAAAGTCTCAATCTAGGTGAGTTAAAACCAACTTCTGTAACTCTCTTACTTGCTAATAGATCTGTAAAAGTGCCTAGAGGAATAGTTGAAGATGTGTTAGTACAAGTCGATAAATTCATTTATCCTATGGATTTTATTGTCTTGGACACACAATTTGTTGAAGCATGTAATTCATTTCCTGTTATTTTAGGACGTCCGTTTCTTGCAACTTCTAATGCATTGATTAATTGTAGGAATGGACTGATGAAGCTTTCATTCGGAAACATGACATTGGAGATGAATATTTTCAACATTTGCAAGCAACCTAGAGATGATAATTATTTCCAGGAAGTAGATTTTATTGAAAAATTAGTTCATGATCAATTTCAAACCACTTCCAGTGAAACTGAGATTGATGAATTTGATGATTTGCAAATGATTTATTCTTAGGAAGAAATCACGAATGAAAGAGGCACCGAAAATGTTGATGCAAATCTTTTGTCAAGAGTGACAACAGATTCGACATCTGACATCCCACCAATCGAAGATTACTTTCCTGACGAATCCTTACTTTCTCTTAGTTCAATGCCTTGGTTTGCTAAAAATATCAATTTTCTTGCTTCAGGATTTTTGCCAGCTTACTGGAGTACCGAAGACAAAGGAAAGTTCTTAAACAAAGTAAAGGACTTTTATTGGGATGACCCTTATTTATTCAAATATTGTCCTGATCAAATATTTCGAAGATGCATTCCCGACAATGAGGTAAGTAGTATCATTAAACTTTGTCATTCTGAGGCACGTGGGAGTCATTTCTCATCAAAGAAGACGACTGCAAAAATCTTACAATGTGGATTTTATTGGCCCACCATATTCAAAGACACACATATGTTCTGCAAAGCTTGTGAAAATTGTCAAAAGTCAGGATTTATTTCAAAACATAAAGAGTCTTTAGATAATCTTTTATTGACTTTTGGGACATATCCTAGTAGCAATGTGCATTGTGCATTTCATGACTTATGACCCCATTTTCATAAAGAACATGCTCGACATAGTCTTGGGAATTTGACTATAAAAGACCATTTTGCCAGGTTTTAAGAAAACTGGATGGGAAGCCTATCCTCGACCCATAGAGGGCGTTTAAGCCATTCTTGGACGTAAAACCAAGGGAAGATGTGAGCCACAATCATAACTACAATTTAAGCCTTAGTTTGTAAGAACTTGTGTCTTTTGGTTTTATTAATAGCATTTTATTTTGTTTTGTTATTTCTTATATTTGTTTAAGTGTGTTTCAGGTGTCTCAGTGTTTGCTGTTTCAGGTGATGTCTTCTATACTCTATCTTTCTACCTTATGACATTGAGGACAATGTCTTAATTTGGTTGGGGGGTAGTAGTTGACAAAAAAAAAACTAACTAACTAACTTTTTTTGTTTTTAATAAAACCATTTGACAAAACTGTTATTACTAGGATGGAAGAGTAAGGGAGAATTTTATTGACTCTTGAGACGTATCTTAGTAAACATTTTCCAAGGGTTATTTGCAATATTCATAACAAGGTCTATCACATACTTCTTGAAATATTCAGGTTTACAAACTCGCATTGTTTTCACTTGATTCTGCTCATATACTCATTTAAGAAGTATTCTTAAACCTTCATTTTCACACACACTTTAACATATGATTGTGGGTTGCACATTGAATTATTACATTATTTATGTTCTTTTGTTAAAGGTAACAACTAAGGGAAAGGGATAGTATATAATTTTCAAAAAAAAAAAAATTGATAATATTAATGATAATAAAAATGTAGATAAGTTTGGTTTCGTAGCCTCCCTAACCTAAACAATTAAGCCCGAATGGGTGTTTTAACACCTAATACCCTAAAGTCAATTGGCTTGGGTGCTATTGGCCCAGTGCTTATTACATGGGTTAAGGAGAAAAGCTTAAGGGAATCAAACATTGCATTACCTACGTATCAATATCTGCAACCCGAGTTACTAAGCTCGTAGGGGTGTCTCAACACTTAATGCCCTAAGACCAACTGGTCTGGGAGTCATTAGCCTAAAGCTCGTTACATGGGTTAAAGATGCATTGTGTTTTAAGTTATATATATATATATATATATATATATATATATATATATTAAAAAAAGAGAGAAAAAAAGAGCAAAAAAAAAAGAAAAAAGATAATAATCCTAATCCAAGGAAGTTAACCTTAAACATTAGAATAAAATTTGGTTTTCTTCCAAGTAAAGCCCCATAACTATGTGTTGATATATCGAGCACAAAAGAAAGGTTTATTAATATCTTGGTAAAGAGGTATTGAGCATATATATAAATTTAATGAGAGTTTGTTTATCTGAATAGATTAATGAAAGTTGAATGATGAATGCATTGCTTTGTGGAACTTGCAAATTGTTTTTATATTTTAATGCTTTGAATACTAGGGACTAGTAATAAGCTGATTGGGGGTGTGATTAGTACTTAAAAGTGCATTTTTTTCAAGGTTTTATATCATCATTTTGCACTTAAGAAGATAAGGATTGTCACCAAGTCAAGATGTGGCCACCCACTCAACAATTAGTCATCAAATCAATAGTTCCAAATTTTGGCTTATAAAAGAAGGCATTTGCCATGCATTTAAGCACCTTGGTTTTCAGATCAAGATCATGTTCTTGCTCTTTCTCTTTATATTTTTGTAATGCTTAAGTTTTGTTTATATTAATCTCTTGTTTATGTTTTTCATTTCCTTTCTTTTACTTAGTTAACTTATATATTATTTATGTTCTTATCTTGTTTATTTATGTTTCTCTCTTTCATTATGTTTAGCTAAGTTTATTATGTCAAGGTGAAAAGGATACACTAATGGTGTAAGAATAAATATAGTATAAACTCAACATGGACTTTAATGTTTGATACTAACATGTTTTGTATTTGTTATCTTGTTCACTTTTAATACTTCGATAGTCTTCATGAACGTTCTGGGCAATTGTCTCCTCTTTCCAACAAAACAAGAATCGGTGCATTTGGACTTCTAGAACTCGAGTTATGGGCTGAACACTGAACAATGTCTGGGCTGCAGAACAGATTCCAACTTCTCCATTGTTGCTACCATTTGAACTCGAAAATGACACTTTTAAATCTTGAACTCTTCATGAAAGTTTTAGGCCTATGTCTTAGCTTTTCATACATATAAACCAGACCTAAATCTAAGTTCTACAGCTCCAGTTATGATCCAATAACCGAATGGTGTTTCAGTTTGGACTGAACTAGCATCTCTTTTCTAAGCTTAGCCCTTTCTTTGTCTTCTCAATTTCAATAGTTAAACTTATCAATCAATTATTTGATTTATGTGATAGGCCTACATTTAAGATGAACATTTACCATAAATTAAATGTATCTTATATTATTAGACATGTTATTATAAAACATGTTCTAGTTAAGAAGTTATTGATACTTCAAGTGCAAAATGATGATATAAAACCTTGATAAAAATGCACTTTTAAGTACTAATCACAACCCTCAACCAGCTTATTACTAGTCCCTAGTAATCAAAGCGTTAAATTAAAAAATAATTTGCAAGTTCCACAAAGCAAGACATTCTTATTCAACTTCCATTAATCTATTCAGATAAACAAACTCTCATTCGATTTATATGTCTGCTCAATACCTCTTTACCATGATATATTAATAAACCTTTCTTTTATGCTCAATATGTCAACACATAGTTATGGGGCTTTACTTGGAAGAAAACAAAATTTTGTTTTAATGTTTAAGGTTAACTTCCTTGGGTTGGGATGATTATCTTCTTCTCTTTTTTTTTTTAAGTAATAATTTATAACACAATGTATTTTGAACCCATGTAGCGAGCTTTAGGCTAATGACTCTCAGACCAGTAGGTCTTAGGGTGTTAGGTGTTGAGACACCCCTTCGAGCTTAATAACTCGGGTTGCAGATACTAAAATGTAGATAATGCAATGTTTGATTCCCTTAAGCTTTCTCCTCAACTTATGTAACAAGCATTGAACCAATAGCTCCCAAGTCACCCCTTCGGGCTTAATTGCTTAGGTTAGGGAGGCTACGAAACTAAACTTATCTACGTTTTTATTTATTTATTTAATTACATTTATTATCATTTTTTTTTCAAATTATATATTATCCATTTCTCTTAGTTGTTACCTTTAACAAAAGAACATAATTAATGTAATGATCCAATGTGCAACCCATAAGCATATGTTAAAATGTGTGTGTGAAAATGATGATTTATAAATACTTTGTTAAATAAGTATCTGAGCAGAATTAAGAGATAATAATGCGAGAGTTTATAAATCTAAATATTCATGAGAAGTACGTGATAGACCTTGTTATGAATATTGCAAATAACCATTGGAAAATGTTTACTAAGATGCGTCTCAAGAGTCAATAAAATTCTTCCTTACTCTGCCATCCTAGTAATAACAGTTTTGCAAATGGTTTTAATAATAGAAAACACAGTTAGTTAATTTTTTTTTGTCAACTACTACCCTCTCCCCCCAACCAAAACGAGACATTGTCCTCAATGTCCTAAGGCAAAAAGATAGAATATAGAAGACATCACTGAAACAACGAACACTGACAAACCTGAAACACACTTAAACAAATATAAGAAACAACAAAACACAAATATTATGCTATTAATAAAACGAAAAGACACAAGTTCTTACAAACTAAGGCTTAAATTGTAGTTGTGATTGTGGCTCACATCTTCCCTTGGTTTTACGTCCAAAATGGCTTAAACGCCCTCTATGGGTCGAGGGTAGGCTTCTCATCCAGTGTTCTTAAAAACTGGCAAACAAGGTCTTTTATAGTCAGATTCCCAAGACTATGCCGATCATATTCTTTATGAAAATGGGGTCATAAGTCATGAAATGCACAATGCACATTGCTACTAGGATATGTCCCAAAAGTCAATAGAAGATTATCTAAAGACTCTTTATGTTTTGAAATAAATCCTGACTTTTGACAATTTTCATAAGCTTTGCAGAACACATGTGTGTCTTTGAACATGGTGGGCCAATAAAATCCACATTGTAAGATTTTTGCAGTTGTCTTCTTTGATGAGAAATGACCCCCACATGCCTCAGAATGACAAAATTTAATGACACTACTTTCCTCATTAACTGAAATGCATCTTCGAAATATTTGATCAGGATAATATTTGAATAAGTAAGGGTCATCCCAATAAAAGTCCTTTACTTCGTTTAAGAACTTTCCTTTGTCTTCGGTACTCTAGTGAGTTGGCAAAAATCCTGAAGCAAGAAAATTGATATTTTTAGCAAACCAAGGCATTGAACTAAGAGAAAGTAAAGATTCATCAGGAAAGTAATCATCGATTGGTGTGATGTCGGATGTCGAATCTATTGTCAATCTTGACAAAAGATCCGTATCAACATTTTCGATGCCGTTCTTCTCCTCGATTTCTTCTTGAGAATAAATCATTTGCAAATCTGTATATTCGTCAAATTCTGTTTTACTCACGGTAGATTCAAATTGATCATAAACTAATTCTTCAATAACATCTACTTCTTGTGAATCATTATCATCTCTAGGTTGCTTGCAAATGTTAAAAATATTCATCTCCAATGTCATGTTTCCAAATGATAGCTTCATCAGTCCATTCCTACAATTAATCAATGCATTAGAAGTTGCAAGAAACGGACGTCCTAAGATAACAGGAAATGAATTACATGCTTCAACAGGTTGTGTGTCCAAGACAATAAAATCCACAAGATAAATGAATTTATCAATTTGTACTAACACATCTTCAATTATTCCTCTAGGCACTTTTACAGATCTATCAGCAAGCAAAAGAGTTACAAAAGTTGGTTTTAACTCACCTAGATTGAGACTTTGAAAAACCGAATATGGAAGTAAATTCACACTAGCTCCAAGATCAAGTAAAGCTCTTTCAATTTTATGTTCTCCAATAAAGCAAGAAATTATAGGACAACCAGGGTCTTTATATTTCAAAGCATTATTGTTCTGAAGAATGACACTTACTTGTTCGGCTAAAAAGACTTTCTTTTTCACATTCGGTTTTCTCTTCACGGTGCACAAGTCTTTCAAAAATTTAGCATAGAAAGGTACCTGTTTAATAGCATCCAGAAAATGTATATTGATCCTTACCTGTTTGAAAGTTTCAAAGATTTCAGAGTTGTGATTGACTTTCCTTTGTTCGGTCATGGCATGAGGAAATGGAAGTACTGGTGGGGAATCAATCTTTTCTTTGCAATGTTCAGGTTCAACCCCTTCCTTAGCCTCAGAGATTAACTCATCATTTTTCTCACAAGGTTCAAGAGTGGGTTTTTCAATAACCTTACCACTGCGAAGAGTAATGACTGATTTGACTTGATCCATGTGTTGGCTTCCAAAGCTACTCACACTTGAATTGTATTGCCGTTTGGGATTTTGCTGAGGTTGAGATGGGAACTTACCTTTCTCCTAAAAACTGAGAGTAGATGTGAATTTTGCAAGAGCATTTTTTAGATCTGCCATGGTTTGAGCATTTTGAGTGTTGATTGTCTCCTACTTTTCAATGAATACATGCAATGTTTCCTCAAGATTTCTTCTAGGAGGGGGAGCATAAGGAGGTGTATATCCATGAGAATTTTGAAAATTATGGTGTGCTTGAAACAGTGGCTGTGAAGTTTGTGCATTATTGTTATCACTCTTCCAACTAAAATTTGGGTGATTTCTCTAACCAGGATTGTATTTTTGCAAGTATGGGTTATGATTGGGCCTTTGGAAACTGTTTAAAGCATGAGCTTGTTCACGGAGGCATTCCTTGAAAGAAGGCAAAGTTAGACAGTCATTGGCTGAGTGTTCATTGGTTTCACAGATTTGACACACAATGCCTTGAACAGATTTTAATTGACCACTCTTTTTCAATTCTAGTGCCTCGACTTTTCTAGCTAAAGATGCAAACTTGGCTTGGAGGTCATGATCTTCCCTAAGGTTGTACATTCCTCCACTAGATGTATGAGGTTGAGTTTTACTTGGTGCCTCATAAGTGCCTGTAGTGTCCTAATTTTGAGCATTTTCAGCTAGTAAGTCTAGGTATTCCATTGCTTCATTAGGGTCTTTATCTTCAAAAGTTCCATTGCACATCAATTCCACCATTTGTCTATCTTTAGGTGTTAACCATTCATAAAAATATGAAACCAATCTCCATGTTTCAAAACCATGATGAGGGCAAATATTAAGCAAGTCTCGATACCTATCCCAACATTGGTAAAATGTTTCTCATGGTTTTTGAGTGAAAGTGGTGATTTGTCTTTTGAAATAGTTTTTCTATGAGATGGAAAAAACTTCTTTAAAAATTGTTGTTGCATTTCATCCCAAGCACGAATGGATCCAGGTCTTAAATTTTGTAACCATGTTTTAGCTTTATCTTTTAATGAAAAAGGAAAAAGCTTTAACCTGATGGTGTTCATGCTACAATTTGAGTCATTATAGGTGTTTCAGACCTCCTCAAATTCCCTTAAATGCAAGTATGAATTTTCTAAATCTAAGCCATGAAAAGAAGGTAAAAGTTGAATAATATCTGGCTTGAAAATAAAATGAGATGCATCAGGAGGAAAAACTATGCATGAGGGTGCACTTGTTCTTGTGGGATTCATGTGGTCTCTAAGTGTTCTCACACGATTATTCTCATTATTCTCATTATGAAGCGACTGATTATCTTCTTCGGCCATATTTTCTGAAAATGATGACGACACCCTACAAAGTCTACGACTTAATGTACGTGACCAAACTCTTATGCATGTGTAGGAAGAGAATAAAAGGAAGAAAAGAAAAGAAAAAAAAAACAAAACAAAACAAAAGAAACAAAAGTTAGATAAAATGAAAAGTGAAAAGAGAAAATAAAATAAATATTATAATTTGTACAAGAATTTACCTCCCTGACAACGGGGCCAAAAACTTGACACCACCAAAAGATTGATTTCTTCTCCCAAGTGCGGGAGTGTCGAAGTAATAAATAACCCGGCAAGACCAGGGTCAAACCACAGGGAGGTTAACTATATAAATTATAAATAATAATAATAATAATAATAATAATAAAGAGAACTGATGATGATGATGGTGATGGTGATGAGTTAAAGAGAACTTTGTGATATAAGATTAATGTGAAGATTAAACAATGATAAAAACAGTTGTCAATGTTAGAGGATCCACTAATGGTATTTTAAATAAGTATAATATAAACTCTTTTTATTACTCAAATGAAAACCACACACAAAAGAGGTTCCAATCGGATGATTTGTCATTAATAACTCATTATAAATTATTAACATAATCATATTAATTATCTTATTTAAGTAACACCAAACTTTTAAATATTGTTAGGAATTCATAATGCTAACTTATGTTAACAACAAATCAAGTTCTTTTCATAGCATATGTGTAGGTTATACCATACGGTTGGCTATGAAAGTGTCAAGCATTTGTTGTACCAAGGGTTATACAACATAAATCTAGATTAACCATTTAACAAGCAAAGTATTAAGAGTGAATAAGATAAGAAATACAAAACATGTTAGTATCAAACATTAAAGTCCATGTTGAGTTTATATTATACTTATTCTAACACCATTAGTGTACCATTTTCACTTTGACATGATAAACTTAGCTAAACATGATTAAGAAGAGAAACATAAACAAACTAGATAAGAACATAGTTATGATGAAAAGCATAAACAAGAGATTAATGAGAGCAAAACTTAAACATTACAAAAGTACAAAGAAAGAAAGCAATAATATGATCTTGATCTGAAAACTAAGATGCCTAAATGCATGTCAAATGCCTCTTTTTATAGGCCAAAATTCAGAACTATTGATTTGATGACTAATTGTTGAGTGGGTGGCCACATCTTGACTTGGTGACAATTCTTATCTTCTTGTTTGAACAAAACGTCATTGCTAACATTAGAAGTTGAACAGATAGTCTTCATGAAAGTTCTGGGCAATTGTCTCCGCTTTCCAACAAAACAAGAATAGGTGCCTTTGGACTTCTAGAACTCGAGTTATGGGCTAAACACTGAACAATGTCTAGGTTGCAGGACAGATTCTGACTTCTCCGTTGTTGCTACCATTTGAACTCGAAAATGGCACTTTTAAATCTTAAAGTCTTCATGAAAGTTTTAGGCCTATGTCTTAGCTTTCCATACATATAAACCAGACCTAAATCTAAGTTCTACAACTCCAGTTATGATCCAATAACTTAATGGTGTTCCAGTTTAGACTGAATCAGCATATCTTTTCGAAGCTTAGCCCACTCTTTGTCTTCTCAATTCAGTAGTTAAACTCATCAATCAATCCTTTAATTTATGTGATGGGCCTACATTTAAGATGAACATTTACCATAAATTAAAGGTATCTTATATTATTAGATATGTTATTATAAAAAATGCTCTAGTTAAGGAGTTATTGATACTTCAAGTGCAAAATGATGATATAAAACCTTGATAAAAATGCACTTTTAAGTACTAATCAGAAGGCACATGCAGTAGGGGTTTGTTCAACTCTCTTTAGGAAAGAGAAAAGAGGGCAAGAGCATGTAGCTGGACATATGCAGCTGCTGCAGTTGGTCTTAGGAAGAGGAAAAGTTGCCCCCCTGTATTTATACCCCTTCCTAAATGAGGTAGGGTGTTTGGGTGCTTGACAAGGGTTGTCTGTATTCCCCTTTTGAGTTATCTTAGATTGGTTTCTATTCTAATTGTACCCTAGGATAGGCCTGTCCAACACTAATTTTTGTTGGGTTTTACAATGTCGTTGCCAATTTCTGAAACTATGCCGCTGCTAATTTAAAAATCAACAGCATAAACGTCGTTGTTGATTCAGAAATCGACAATGAAAAATTATGTTGCTGTCGATTCAGAAATTGGCAACGACGGTGGAGTATTTCTATTTGTACTTTTTTTTGTTGGGTGTTTACATTCTTCCATCCTAATATAAATTTCATCCTCGAAATTAAAGGGACTCGTATTGATAGTGCCTCCAGACTCTTAGAGCAAATACTACAGTAACCGACTCCAGGTCGTGTATCAGGTAATTGTCTCCTTGAGTCTTTAACTGTCTTGATGCATAAACGATCACTTCCCCATGTTACATCAATCACACCCAAGTCCTTTCTTTGAGGCATTATTACTAACTATAAAACCCTCGGTATTTGGAACGTACCAGTTTTAGTATAGTAGTATATCTAGCCTTGTACTTACTCAGCTAATCATGTAATTCTAAGGGCATAAGGTTTACTTCTATTTCATACCCTGTTTCTTGTCGGAGTTCTAATTTTGAACCCCTTTTTATATTATTTTCATCCCTTTTCCCCATATTTTGTGACAATTCTCCTAGTAATAAATGAGTGGGTAGCACCCAGTTCAAACAACATAAGCATATTAAAGTTATTTATTGGTAGTGTACTTGCTAGCACATCGGATACATCCCTAACTTCTTCTTGTGTCAAGTGGAAGACTCTTCATAGAGTTCGGTCATTTTATGCCCCTAGCCTTTCTCGGTTGGGGTTTGCTTCTAATTGGGAAGACCTCACCGACCTATTCACTATGACAGATTATTGGTAACTTTGAGTTGGCTGCTGCATACTCTGTGCTTGCCCAATGTTTCTGTTAGGGCATTCCTTTTTATAATGGCCTCTTTCACCGCAATAATGACATCCTTGCCCCAAATACTGACAGTTTCTCCATCTATGACTCTCTCCTCTGCATATAAAACATCACCTTGGTGAAATGGAGCAGTCTTCCAGATGTCTTTGTTCGCACTTCACATAGTGAGGGTAATGCATATTATTCTGATCACTAGTCCCCCCTCAAGGGTTCGCTCTTGGGTGAGTCTGTCTACTCATTACTCTTCCACTCAATTGGTGGTGGTACGATACTGTTATTGTCCCCCTCTTCTTGGATGCCTTAAACACTCCACTTTTTCCCTTCTCTTTTTTTCCTTGCTTTGTGATGCCCTTGTTGGCCTTCTCCAATACAAGCTCTAGAGCTTGTGTTGCCTCGATCAATTCTCTCACTGACTTGAATCGTACAACGATCAACCCTTGCTTTAATTCTTGTTGAAACCCATCTCTCAGCTTCTCAATCATATATTCTTCAGTGGGAACGCAGTGCGGAGCAAACAGTAAGAGATCATGAAATCTCCTTTCATACTCCAATACCGACATGTTATCCTGTCTTAACGCCAAAAACTCTTGTTCCTTCACCTTGCGATGGTATCTGGAATAAAATTGATTTTCAAACTTGGATTTGAAGTCGTTCCAGGTCAGTGTTTCGGTTGCACGCCTTAGTTGAACGGTTTCCCACCATGTTATAGCCCGATCAGACAACAACTAGTGGCATAGTTTATCTATAAGTCCTCGGGTATATTAATCTAAATCATATTCTTTTTCACTTTCCTTATCCACCTCCTAGCTATCTCTGCATCTTGTTCCCCCATGTATGGTTCGCAACCCATTTCCCTCATATTTTTGACCAAGCATACAAGTAACACCATGTTGCTCGTGGTCGGGACAATCCCAGGGGCTACCTATGGAATATGTATGACTAGAGGCGCTTATGTCATAGAGTTAGTCATGCCCTCCATCACTGTCTTAAGTATCTGAGCTAGAAGCCTTAGATTAGTATAAGGTAGGGGCACCTCGTTGGAACTGTCGAGGGGTGTGCCTCCGTTCTTTCTTGTTGTCCCACCCTTGTTGAGGGTACTTCTTTCATCTGATTTGGTACCTGTTCTTCTTTAGATTCTGCAGTTCTTTCTTGCAAGGACTCAGATGCTCTTCCCGGAGCGTGGAAAGAAGAATCATCAAATGGATCCTCATCTTGCCAATCTTGGGCATTTTGGCCTCTACTCCTCATTTTTATGGAGGGTGGCTCAGTTTGAGTCCCTTGTTAGGTGCACACCATCCTGAAATAGATCACAACAACTTTATTATCATCAATCCTCAGGATTTTAACCAAGCTCTATGATACCAACTGTAACGACCCGATTTTTTCAAAGCCAAAATCAATGGAATTTTTTTTTATTTAGGTTCTCGATACTTCTCACAATGACATTCCATGAATTAGTAATTAGGTTCCCTTCCTTATCATGGTATCATACAAATATAGTTTTTGTAAATCAACATTCCTATAAGACAAATACTCAATACACATGTCCATAATATTATATTTTCATATTCATACATTTACATTACATCATATTGACATTGATGTAACCATATTATTTGATAGTTTTACCCATATTTATCTAGTATTTTACCTATGTTTTATATATAAAATGCCTTAGTATTCATTGTTTTATGTTTTGAAGGCACTTTTGGATGTAAGATTAAAAAAGAAGTAAATTGGAGATAATTGACAGATTTAACCTCCGATCGATGTTTTGTGTAGAGCTTAAGCTATAGAGGTCGAAATGAAGTGATTCTAGTGGAATTAGAAAGCTAACATCCATACTTTCTATACATATATGACAAGAAAAATAAAAGAGAAAAAGCATAAGTATCGCAGCCTTCAAAGACAAATCTTGCATTATGCTAGTGTTGACCTTTGGCCATTCTAACTTGAATATTTTGAGCTAGAGAAGTCCATTAGATGCGAACTTAATTTTGTTGGATTCCTGACTCGAAGACCTATCAGCCAACCAAAGTTTAGAAGAAAAGGAACTCATATGAGAGATATATGATTTTTCTTAAATGACATATGAATTCTACCAGCAGACTGGTTTTGTGAAGAAACAAGTCCAAAGTACTTCTCAAAGCATCCAAACCGACATCCAAGTTTTTATTTCGGCAATTTAGCTCCTCTAAGTCCAAAGTTAAAGCTTGAAGATTGTATGCAAGGCTATTTCTCTTTTTTTTAGGAAAAAAGTTATTGAAATACTTAAATGTAAATTGTCTACGTAGGAAATGATTATTTTATAGGAAAGGAGGATTATGGTTTCCTATCAAATAAAAAGAAAGAGAGAAAGGAAAGGGGGCGGCCATAAAAGAGAAGAAAAACGCACCTTTTTCTCCAAAAACCTAAAATCGTGCTTTCTTTTTTCCTTTTGATTAGTTGTTTAATAGACATGCAAGGCTAAGCTTTTTTTTTTGTTGTAAGGACACAGAAACCTTCAGATTTCAAGAACTGTGAGATTTATTTTACCTTTTCCTTTAAGTTTATACGATGAATATGTTTGTTTTCCTATGCTAGTTTCCTATGATTGTTTATTTTAATTGCTAGAGCGGACTCTAAGTTATTATTGTAAACAATCTATTGCTAAGTTTGCTATCAAAACCGGATTTATGGTATATAAACTTGTGAAGCAACTAAGTGTAATAATCATAGTGAATCCATGTTATTAATCTTAGGGAAAACATTTGATCAAGTCAAACATGTACTACAGACAATTATGTGTCTAGATTAATCAACTTATCTAGTTCTTAAGGCTGCTATTCAATTAAATTACTAGTGCAGACACTGTGGTTGTTTGATGGTTAGGGTTAGTTACACTGCGGATCGGTTAACTAACTAACATTAAAAAAAGATAAATATTCAGAATATAAATTGATATATCATTTCAATGATCGATTTTGATTTCCGTAGGTGGACGTCTATTTGAAACCAAGGTTTGTTCTCTTGATAATTTTTTGATTTATTTAATTTAGCTTGATTGTTTAATTTTGCTATAGTTTAGATAACCTCAACCCCCCCTAAATTACATATTGTCTAGCATAAAAATTTGAACTAAACTCGTGGGATCGACCCTTTACTTGCTCTATACTATCTTGTTTATTTAAGTTAGGGTAATTAATTTGTGTCACTGCGGCATCGCAACAGATATACTCATGAGTTTGTATTCTTGTTCTAGTCTCGTTATCAACAAGAGTTTATACATGAGTGCCGAACGACAATTTTACACAACTAGTATTTTCTTTCATACGACCCTCATGTGATTTCACAACACAACATCCTCATAAAAGAGAATACCATATAAATATATTCATAACATCGTTTCTACATATTCACACATCCACATCCGTGTTCCATTACAGTTTTCATTACAAGTCCTTACAAAAGTGTCAAATGGCAAATATTCAACATAACACCTAAGACATACTATTACATAGCACATTTCAAAATATGTGAACTCGTGGAACGAGCTTTCCTATGCACCATGATTGTGTGATGTCCTTGTTACAAAAACAACATGAATACAAGAATTGTAAATAATCTAACATAATAATAAACAACTAGAAGTATGTTATCATTACTTTTCGTTATTAACTTGGAATGGGTAGATTCCTTCTTTTACTTCTTATATGCATTGTACATCTCTTATTAATTTGTTAAGTGTACTTTTCTCATTCACACACCCCAACCTCTCCATGGGAGTTGTGGGGCCGAAGTTTAACATCGGTCGGGGTTAATTACTTCACCTTAACCAGGTCATCTATCTTGGATATTTTTAGTCGTAGCTAATTGTAAACCCCGGGGAAAAATAAAGGTTGCTTAGATTGCATACTAACTACATGAGAAATAAAAGTGAAGAAATTCATGCATATGGTTAAATAAAAACAGGAATTTAGAAATTTTGGATATAAGTTTATGGATGAAATATTTCGAGACAATATAAATCAACCCGAAAATGTTGAGGGTTGGATTAAATTAAAGAAAATAAACTAAACTAAAAAGAAGTGGGGGAAAAACGAATACATTTAAAGAAAATGGGGTCTAAATGCAAATAAGAATAATTATAGAGCATAAATACTACTCTTCTTACCAAAAACAGATCTGCAACTATCGTGAAGAAAGAAGAGATGGAGTTTGGTATCTATTTTTACAGATCTAGAGAGAAACACCAAATTACAAGAACCCATCCAAGATTAAGGGTTATAGGTAAAAATAAACACTGGTAGGCAATGGATTAACAAGAAAAAATTGAACAAGAAGAGAAGAGGGGAGGGTCGGCTGTCATTAGAAAGAAAAGGAGGGATCGAGACCTTGATTCGTATCGGGTAATATATTCTAAACATGGTCTTATGAGTTGTTTTAAAGTCGATTATGAATTGATGTCTGGATGTTAAATTATAGATTTCAGTTCTACAACTCCAGATATAGTTAAAAATATGAGGAGATGTCAGACAGTAACAGTTCAAAAACGGACAGTAACAGTTGGACAGTAACAGTCCAAGTGTTTGTTGATGAGCAATTTTGACTATCTTAGAGGCAAAACAGGGTTCTCCTAAAAACATAGAACTTGTAGCCTCATGTCTTATCTTTCCAACGACATAAATTTCACTTGAATCGGAGTTCTACAACTCTAGATATAGTTAAAAATCTGAGGAGAGATCAGACAGTAACAGTTCAAAAACGGACAGTAACAGTTGGACAGTAACAGTCCAAGTGTTTGTTGATGAGCAATATTGACTATCTTAGAGGCAGAACTGGGTTCTCCTAAAAACATAGAACTTGTAGCCTCATGTCTTATCTTTTCAACGACATAAATTTCGCTTGAATTGGAGTTCTACAACTCCAGATATAGTCAAAACTCTGAGAAGAGGTCAGACAGTAACAGTTCAAAAACGGACAGTAACAGTCCAAGTGTTTGTTGATGAGCGATTTTGACTATCTTAGAGGTAGAATTGGGTTCTTCTCAAATCATAGAACTTCTAGCCTCATGTCTTATCTTTCCAAAGACACAAATTTTGCTTGAATCAGAGTTCTATAACTCCAGATATAGTTAAAAATCTGAGGAGAGGTCAGACAGTAACAGTTCAAAAACGGACAGTAACAGTCCAAGTGTTTGTTGATGAGCGATTTTGACTATTTTAGAGGCAGAACTGAGTTCTCCTAAAAACATAGAACTTGTAGCCTCATGTCTTATCTTTCCAACGACATAAATTTTTCTTGAATCGGAGTTCTACAACTCCAGATATAGTTAAAAATCTGAGGAGAGGTCAGACAGTAACAGTTCAAAAACGGACAGTAACAGTCCAAGTGTTTGTTGATGAGCAATTTTGACTATCTTAGAGGCAGAACTGGGTTCTCCTCAAAACATAGAACTTGTAGCCTCATGTCTTATCTTTCCAACGACATAAATTTCGCTTGAATCGGAGTTCTACAACTCCAGATATAGTTAAAAATTTGAGGTGAGATCAGACAGTAACAGTGCAAAAATGGAAAGTAACAGTTGGACAGTAACAGTCCAAATGTTTGTTGATGAGCGATATTGACTATCCTAGAGGCAAAACTGGGTTCTCCTAAAAACATAGAACTTGTAGCCTCATGTCTTATCTTTCCAACGACACAAATTTCACTTGAATCGGAGTTCTACAACTCCAGATATAGTTAAAAATCTGAGGAGAGGTCAGACAGTAACAGTTCAAAAACGGACAGTAACAGTCAAAGTGTTTGTTGATGAGCAATTTTGACTATCTTAAAGGCAGAACTGGGTTCTCCTCAAAACATAGAACTTGTAGCCTCATGTCTTATCTTTCCAACGACATAAATTTCGCTTGAATCGGAGTTCTACAACTCCAGATATAGTTAAAAATCTGAGGTGAGATCAGACAATAACAGTGCAAAAATGGAAAGTAACAGTTGGACAGTAACAATCCAAATGTTTGTTGATGAGCAATATTGACTATCTTAGAGGCAGAACTGGGTTCTCCTAAAAACATAGAACTTGTAGCCTCATGTCTTATCTTTCCAACGACATAAATTTCGCTTGAATCGGAGTTCTACAACTCCAGATATAGTTAAAAATCTGAGGAGAGGTCAGACAGTAACAGTTCAAAAACGGACAGTAACAGTCCAAGTGTTTGTTGATGAGCAATTTTGACTATCTTAGAGGCAGAACTGGGTTCTCCTTAAAACATAGAACTTGTAGCCTCATGTCTTATCTTTCCAACGACACAAATTTTGCTTGAATCAGAGTTCTAGAACTCCAGATATAGTTAAAAATCTGAGGAGAGGTCAGACAGTAACAGTTCAAAAACGGATAGTAACAGTTGGACAGTAACAGTCCAAGTGTTTGTTGATGAGCAATTTTGACTATCTTAGAGGCAAAACAGGGTTCTCCTCAAAACATAGAATTTGTAACCTCATGTCTTATCTTTCGAACGACAAAAATTTCGCTTGAATCAGAGTTCTACAACTCCAGATATAGTTTAAAATCTGAGAAGAGGTCAGACAGTAACAGTTCAAAAACTGACAGTAACAGTCCAAGTGTTTGTTGATGAGCGATTTTGACTATCTTAGAGGTAGAACTGAGTTCTTCTCAAATCATAGAACTTGTAGCCTCATGTCTTATCTTTCCAATGACATAAATTTTGCTTGAATCGGAGTTCTATAACTCCAGATATAGTTAAAAATCTGAGGAGAGGTCAGACAGTAACAGTTCAAAAACGAGGCAGTAACATTTGGACAGTGACAGTCCAAATATAAAGAAAGGAATGATAACTATGATTGGACAAAGAACGACAATAATAATGAGTGAAATGAGAAAAACATAAAGTACTAAGAAATGATTGAAAGAAAGACTTATTGGTTGTTGATATGGTTATTATAAAACGTATCCTTGAGTGAGGAAAATTTATGAGATAAACCTGTGATTTGCAGGAGGGACCACAGGCGTGGTGCAACAGCAGCAGCAGGGGAGCACGGGTAGAGCTTCTATTGCAGGTAGGTGATCCGCACCTATACTTTCTAGTTTAATGCTATGATTTAATAAGTTATTGATGTGAGATGTGAATTACCGAATGTTGGATATTAGGAGAAAGGAGGAAAGTTTGCGTAATGATGCTGATATTTGGATAGTATTCTTGATGTATATGTATTCAAGGTGAACGGTTGTTCTATGAATTGCCAAGTGATGAAATTATAGTTGATAAAGAAAATATGAGAAGTGTAATTTGGGGCGTGAACTAGCATACATCTAGGGTATGTTAGGATCCCGGGTAAGGGGATCACCATGTATTTGACTAGCATACATTTAGTGTATGTTAGGATCCCGGGTAAGGGGATCAAGGTGTATTAACTGACATACATTTAGTGTATATTATGATCCCAGGTAAGGGGATCACCATGTATTGACTAGCATACATTTAGTGTATGGTAGGATCCCGGTTAAGG
This sequence comes from Populus trichocarpa, assembly GCF_000002775.5. Classification (NCBI taxonomy): domain Eukaryota; kingdom Viridiplantae; phylum Streptophyta; class Magnoliopsida; order Malpighiales; family Salicaceae; genus Populus; species Populus trichocarpa. Next base: position 11,379,674 of record NC_037295.2, read on the forward strand.
GGATCACCATGTATTTGACTAGCATACATTTAGTGTATGTTAGGATCCTGGGTAAGGGGATCAAGGTGTATTAACTGGCATATATTTAGTGTATGTTAAGATCCCGGGTAAGGGGATCACCATGTATTGACTAGCATACATTTAGTGTATGTTAGGATCCCGGGTAAGGGGATCACCATGTATTGGCTAGCATACATTTAGTGTATGTTAGGACCCCAGGTAAGGGGATCACCATGTATTGGCTAGCATACATTTAGTGTATGTTAGGATCCCAGGTAAGGGGATCACCTTGCATCGACTCCTACAGGATGATGATGATAACAATAAAATGAGTATCGATAATGTGTTAAGCGGAAATAATCATGAGTGGTTTTATGAGATCTTGAATGGAGGTTGATAATAGAAGAGGAAATGGTTTGTAGTAGTTGAAGGAGAAAAAGTCTCCAATAAGAACCAAAAGGAAGAAGAGAATAAAATATGAATGTATGTTGCCTTTTTAAATTGGCGGATATTTGTGTTGCTATATTATTGTGATATTCATATTTCAATAATATGTATTTTATTTTCAGAACCATCGCATGCACGACAGGAGTAGATTCTAGCTTAGGTTCCTTTTTTTTGTAATTTAGGTTCTAGGGAGTATACCCTTGTATTTGGTAATATTACAACCTTTATTTAACTCAATTTGTATAATTGATTTTTTAAACTTAAATAGATAAATTTAATTCGGTAGTTTGTATAACTATGTTCCATTAAGCATGTTTATATCTTTAACCATCCATAATGATAATTGTTGTACAATGTATATCATCAACATTGTGGTTGATATGAATGGTGATGTTTGTGGGATTGAGACCCAGGATGATTGGGCTGAATTGAGTTGGAGATGCGGTACATTAAAAGTGTAAACAGGCAATATGTCGATAACTTGGGACCTCCCGGTATAGGGGGTACTCCGTTGAAATTTCAGTAGACTTTAATGCAAATACCATATATATATATATATATATATATATATATATATATATATATATATTAGTCACTCTGTTTATCAGCTAACATGAGATCGTTGCTTTACCCCGGATAAGGGAATGTTACACTAATCATAACATTTAAACTCGCTCATCCATCTCGAATGCCATTAACCAAAACTAATCATGAAATCGAACCCGTCATTTCTACAGATATCATTAGCCGAAGCCAATCATCATAATTAACTCGGTCATCCATCTCGGATGCCATTAGCCAAAGCTAATCATCAAACACAACCCGATCATCCATCTTGGATACCATTAGCCGAAACTAATCATCAATATCAACTCGGCCATCCATCTCGGATGTCATTAGCCGAAGCTTCACAACTCGGTCATCCATTTCAGATGTTATTAGCTGAAGCTAATCATCAATCACAACTCAGTTATCCATCTCAGCCTTTAGCCAAAGCTAATTATTAAACACAACTCGATCACCCATCTCAGATGCCATTAGCCGGAGCTAATCATCAATCACAACCCCGTCATCCAATCAATATTTCATAGTCGGTTTAACATTCATCACAATGCAATAATAAATCATCCTCAAACAAGTTATTTCAGAACATTAACATTATACAAGAAAAAGGTGGAAACCATCTACCTGTTCCTTCTGTTGGGGTGTCCTTGCCCGGTCGAAGGTCCAATCCCGATTGCACCACCTAACACATTAATGGTCATAAATCAGCACATTTGCATTCTGAAATCACATGACTCATCACCATACATATTTCAAGAATCCACATGTTCACATTCAAGCGTTCCACATATTACACAATCACACAATGCAATCATTTTAATCACTAGACCAATTCAGATATGTAAATCTGTTGTAGAAATAAGTTAGCGAAAATTGGTTCGCTAGTGACGCAGATTCATCAACGAACTGATTCGCTGGAACATAGAATCGTCAGCGAAACTGGTTTGCTAGTGGTTCATCGGAACTCAAAATCGTCACCACAATTCGGTAGTGAAAACTAATTTGTTGCTGATACCACAATTCAGCAGCGAAAACTGATTCGCTGATGACATCGCAATTCGGCAGCGAAAACTGATTCATTGCTGCTAGCAAAATTGTTGATGAAAACTAAGTCGCTGCTGACTTAGAAATCATCAACGCAACCCCTGTTGCTGTCGATTCAGAAATCAACGATGGCGATGGAATCGTTTCTGGTCATTTCTTCCTTTCGGCCAACCGCAAGGCTTACACTAGGCTTCCCTTTACCAATGTTTCTCACCCAAGGTGGACATAGAACTCACCGAATCACACTTTATTCATCATTCATCATCAAACAACACAAACATCACACACAAGCGATAACAATTCTACAACACATAATGATTCTATTTCATTTTTATCACATGGATAATAACAAAATCATGTTGCAACCTATTTCCATCTCAAAATTCAAGCAAAGGCATCAATATCATTTCGGTTTCAGCACACAATTTCAAGCATGAACATTTACATGCATTTTGGTTCCAACATACAATTTGTTGTTAGAATCCAACAGAATGATACAATTTCAAGCATGAACATCTACATGCATTTCAGTTCCAACATATAATTTATTCTTAAAATCCAATAGAATGATGCAATTTCAAGCATGAACACCTATATGCATTTCGGTTCCAACATACAATTTGTTCGTAGAATCCAACAGAATCATACAATTTCAAGCATGAACATCTATATGCATTTCATCATATAATACATTTTGTCCAGCCCCTCAGTTATGGTCGACCCTTTACCAAGTTTTGTCCATTCAATCTATTCATTTTTCTTTGTTAAATGTTCTGAAATTAAGTCTCCATTCAGCCCCATTTGCATCCCTCTTTTAGTTTAGGTTTCCTTCACAGCTGGTGTAAAAATTCTAGGCATTCCCTCATGGTTTTTCTTCATCCTTTCGGTTCCAAGGTCACAAGAACAAGAGGAAGGAGGTTACAAAACCCATACCTTATGAATCTAAGTACATTTGGGGAAAGTTTGATAGTATAACTTTTCTTCTTCTCCCAGTTTTCCCTTTTTCTTCTTTTTCTCTCGGTTTCTCCTTATTTTGTTGAATTCTCCCCACTGGTTCTAGACCTCTACTCCATCCATGTTTTCAGCTATTCAACCTCCTCTCAAGCTCTCTTTTCTCTCTCACACGCTTAAGGAAGGCACATACAACAGGGGTTTGTTCAACTCTCTTTGGGAAGGAGGAAAGGGGGCAAGACCATATAGCTGGACACATGCAGCTGCTGCAGCTAGTCTTAGGAAGAGGAAGAGTCGCCCTTTCTCTCTCTAGCCTTGTATTTATACCCCCTCTTAAATGAGGTAAGGTTTTTGGGTGCTAGACAAGGGTTGTCCTTATCTCTCTATTGGGTTGTCTTAGATTGGTTTCTATTCTAACTCTCCTAGGATAGGCCGGTCCAACACTAATTTTTGTTAGGTTTTACAGTGTCACTTCCGATTTAGAAATCAGCAGCCAAAAATTGTGGCGTTGCTGATTCAGAAATCGGCAACGACACTAGAGTCATTTATGGCTTTACCTTCTTTTTTTTTTATGTTGGGTGTTTAAACAACATGTATAACCTATATCCACATGAATTGTTTCTTAATTTTTTCATATAAAATATTAAAACATCAAATATTTTGTTAAAAAAATTTTCGGGTGACCCGGGGCCTTAGCTAGGTCTGTTTCATTTAAAATCCAGTCTTGCAATTTGCCCGGAGTAAACTGGTCGACCTGCCAGGTTAAAACTCTTTTTTTTTTCAAAAGTGTTTTTTCCCTTATCCAAATACCCTTGTTTTTTCTTATTTTTAGTTGGTTACTAATTCATTTCAAAGTTCACTATATAAATACTAGAAAAATGTTTTATTTTTTTAATGTGAGATTTGAAGCCCTTTAGTATATATACTTTATGTTTACAAGAAAAAACGTTATGTTTTTCAATGTGGGATAAAAAACATTTTGAAATAATCTTTTAAACTTAATTATTTACAACATGTATAACCTATATCCACATGGATTATTTTTTAATTTTTTCATATAAAATATTAAAATATCAAATATTTTTTAAATTTTTCTGGGTGATCCGGGGCCTTGGTCAAGTCTGTTTCATTCCAGGCCTGCAATTGGCTCGGAGTAAACTGGTCGACCCGTCGGGTCAACTTGAAACTCAGGTGACCCGATAAAAACTCGATAGGGATCTTTTTTTTTAAAATGTGTTTTTTTCTCCTACCTAGAGACCCTTTTTATATATTTTTCAGTTGGTTACTAACTTAGTTTAAAGTTCACTATATAAATACTAGAAGAATGCTTTATTGTTTCAATGTGGGATTTAAAGCCCTTTAATATATATACTCCATGTTCACAAGAAAAATGTTATATTTTTTCAATGTGGGATAAAAAATCTTTTGAAATAATTTTTTAAACTTAATTGTTTACAACATGTATAGCCTATATCCACATGCATTGTTTCTTAATTTTTTTCATATAAAATATTAAAACATCAAATATTTTTTTAAAATTTTTCTGGGTGACACGGGGCCTTGGCCGGGTCTGTTTCATTCAAAATCCGTTCATGCAATTGGCCCGGAGTAAACCGGTCGACTCGCTGGATAGAGACCTTTTTTTTTCAAATGTTTATTTCTCTATGTTCATAAGAAAAAATTTATGTTTTTTCAATGTGAGATAATAAAAACCTTTTTTGTTTAAATACTTCAACTTAGAAAAATAAGATAATATATTTTCAATGTGGGATAAAAAACCTTTTGAAATAATCTTTTAAACTTAATTGTTTACAACATGTATAATTTATATCCACATGGACTGTTTCTTAATTTTTTTCATATAAAATATTAAAATCTAATTTTTTTTTAAATTTTTCTGGGTTGACTCAAGTCAATCCGTGTAATCCGGGACTTGATCCTTTGGCTGGGTCAACCCCTAGGGCGGGTTTGATAACCATGGTTGCCATGAAAATATAACTTTAAAGAATACAATTTAAAAGAAATAAAGTGACGTGTCCAATTAAAAAAAAAAATAGACAAAACCTCATCTCTTTTATTTTATTTAGTGGTCTCATTTAAAAAATATTAATTTTTTTGTTATGTGTTTAATTTCTAGAGTGATTTTTCTAGTTCATCTATGATTTTATTTTTATTTTTTATATAGATAAAATATATTTAAAAAAATAAAAAATATTTATTTTTAGATGATATTTTTAATATGTGTAGTTTTATATGTTATTTTTTTCTTTTATTTTATTCAATTAATTTAATGTTTTATTTTTCAAGATTCAATATCCTGATTTATATTTGTCTCTTAGTTTTTAAAATCTTTTTTATATGTTATTAATTATTTTTATTGATTTATTACTACATTTAATTTTTAATTTATTTGATTACATGCATCATGCATAAGTTTTTTAGTTTGTTATATTTTTGAAATTACTAAAATACATTAAAAACATTTATATAAAAAAATAAAAATATTTCATCCGTGTCACGTAGCGGTAACATAGCCAGTAAGCTTATTAAACGCAGTAAGCTATTATCGCTAGAGAGGATATTTTTCATACATAGAAAGAGTGAAAGAGAAATGGCGACGGCGAATTCTCCAGATGCCAGCAACAACAACAATACTGATTCCGATGTCGAAGACACAAGCCCTAACCCTAATCTTTCAATTAATAAAAACAATGGATTTCTTATATCTTCTGCTGAGTCCAGTTCCCCTTCCGTCTGCCTCCTCCGCTTCGCTGGTGACTCCGCTGCTGGGGCCTTTATGGGCTCCATCTTCGGCTACGGTCCTCTCTCTACAGATACATATATCTATTATAATACTGCTGTTTTTCATGACTTGACATTTTGGGATTTTTCTCAATAGTGTTGTCTAGTGGTTTTGGAATCAATGACGATAATTGAGACCCTGAATTTCTTATTGCTCTTTTTTTTTAAATAAAAGAAAAACATTTGGGTTCAAATGAAGGAGGCTTTTGATACACGCACAACGTGATGTTGTTTCAAGTTTTATTTTAACGGGTAGAGCTGTATGTATGTGTTCTTTTCTTGAGGTTAATTACTTAAAAGAGTGATAAGGCATAAAACTTTAGTGGTTTCTACTTTTTAATCATTTGTATGCAGTTCTTTGTTCCAATTGCGTTCACGAGTTGGTTGGTGTCAGCTCATGGAACGCTTTTTAGGAATTTTTACTTTTTGTCTTGATTCATTAGGCAGCTCCAAAGTAAGCCAGTAGTGATACTTCCTGTCTTTAGTTTGCTGTCAAATGGGTGTTACTAAGGCATTGGCTGTGATATGCCTATATGGATTCTGCTTTTTTATTGGCATCAATCATCTTTTTATTTTTTTTATTAAAGTGTAGCCCACATTGCTGCATGTAGATATCAGTTGTTCATACAGTATGATCATTCTAGTGTGCTGAGGAAGTCTACTAATTTCCTGTTGCATGCATTAATCGGGCATTGTTTTGCCAGCTTTTCATTGTTTTATGTGGACTGTTTTGAGGATTAACTATTTTTGGAGGATGCCTTACATAGAAGCCTTTCAGGTTCTGGTTTGATTAAGAGGAAAGGTTTCAAAGGATCCTTTGGGGAAGCAGGATCTTGTGCCAAGGTGTGAGATATGAATTAATTTTCATCTATAGCATTTGTGCATATGCATGTTATAAGACATGCTTATGTTTTTTTTATTATTATTTTTTTATAATGCAGTGGTGAATTTATTTGCTTTCAATTATAATTTGTGCAGGAGAAATTTATGCCCATACTGTATCTTCAGATCTTCAGCTGATAAAATCTTTTTTTTTTTTTGGTTCTCTCTCTTCTAATCTGTTTCTTGTATTAGACATTTGCAGTTCTATCCGGAGTACACAGTTTAGTTGTCTGCTTTTTGAAGAGGCTGCGAGGGAAGGATGATGGTATGACATGTCAATAGTTAAACTGGTTCTTTCACATTACTTGTTTATATTTTATTTTATTCATGCTTCTTTCTTTGCAGTTATTAATGCTGGAGTAGCTGGATGCTGTACTGGTCTTGCTTTGAGTTTTCCAGGTATTCAATGTCTTATGTAACACATTATTTTACAATAAGACATGAATTAAAAAAAAAAATATTAGCCATTCATTTTCATTGTATCTCTGAAGCTTAAGTTTTATGATCATGTGCACATCCATCATTGGCAATCGTTCAAGCATATTTTCCCTTGATGTGCACACACATCTCCTTGTATGCTCAATGTTTTTGGCATTTTGGAAAAAAAAAGTTATCCTCGCTAGATTGTTTTTAGGTATGCCTTGTTACTTGCTAGCATATCTTTTTTTTTTTTTTTTGTCTTTTTCTTGTTGTGGAGGTGGTTTTACAGTTCCATAGCAAGCATTACTTCATGCCTACAATGCTAGTGACTTTTGTTCTCAATACTTTTTTCAATTTTTTGACGCATTTCTCAAATCTTTTATCATCTATCATTTTCTTTTAAGCATATCATCTTATTTTCCATTTGATGCCAAAATTTGGACCCTTCGCCTATCTTTTATTTGCTGAGAACTTCCAAACATTTGGGTACTCACCTATTTTGAAAATCTAAGCCCTTTCTGTCTTTTTGTTGAAACTTTATTTTTCTACATCAAAATTCATCCCTAAAGAAATATTTTGCAATAACCCAAATACTTGAAACTACCGAACTTCCAAAATTTCAATCATGATATTATCATTTCCAAATTCAGTATTGGCATAACTAATAACTACGCAATGTCTGCACAAAGAACAAGTTCTATGTGTAACTCATGATTGGTTTCAAGTTCTTAAAAATGGAAAATGTTGTTAGCTACTCTATATTTTCATAGAGGGGAGACTAGTTAAAGTTGGCTTCCTTAATTGGTCAATGCTCCTTAGTGGTGATAGGTTCTCGCTCGCCTATCTCTATTTAGCTTCCTCTACTTTTTTAACTTTGATTTTCCTTATTTTTTTCAACTTCTTTCTTTAATTTCTATTCTTCTCAGTTGATCAACTCTTCAACATCAATCTTTTCATCATTGTCATTTGTTTCATGGAAATGTAAAAAGCATGTTTGCTGGATTTGCTACCCAAAACAAAACATAAAAATACCCGTGTTGCTTGAACTTGTGTATGGGTGTCAGATACAGGCATGTGTCCAAGTGATTGACAAGTGAAATCTCCCAAAACTAGGATATGTAGACCCAACAAAGATGTGTCCAAAAATTGGATACGAGTATGGGGACACATGTGTAAGTAAACATATAACGAATAATTAAAAATAGGGAAGATATAGAGGTTTGATTAATGAGTTAATGTGGTTAGGAGTGCTTTGAACTATTTTAAAAATTGGTTTTATTAGAAATATACAATTTTCTTCAAAGCAAGCTAAAAGAAAATAACTTCTGAGTTGTAACACCTTAATACGTGGCAAAATCCTATCAAAATCATGTCTCCATGTTATATTATCACCCACTTGTAACTGGTGTTGTCAAGAGGTGTTAAGACGCTCGTTAAGGGGCTCCAGGCGAGGTGACATCACCTTTATTAGCCTTAGTCGATAAATTTCAATGAAATGCTGCCTGGGCGAGCACCTCATGAGTGGGTGTCGGGCATTAAAGCGAGCGCCTAATTGAAATACTTTCTTTTGTGTTGAATTTTTTTATTTTTTTAACTGATTTATGTTTTGACCATTTTTTAATTTACCACAAGAAGCAACTTAGGGGTGTTTTTGTAAAAAACAAAGATTAGGGTAAAAAAAATAAAAATTCATTAGAATGGGAGGCATACAGTCAAGGAATGACACTTGAAGAGAAACACAACCACACTTTACATTGAACAGAGTCAAAGAACAACGACACAAGTACATAACAAGAACGCATATATGAAGATGTTTTTGAAGATTATTCAATAATGATGATGATATTTAAGCTTGTTTTTTAATCTATTTGGCTACTTACTATTTTAAATTATCTTGTGAAAAATATAACTTTATACAACTATGTTATGGTATTTTATATTTTCTTTTGATTTTCTAATGATCTAATCTTAATTGGAAAGATATATATTTTAGATTTATATAATATAATATAATATATTTTTTTAACCTGTAGCATATTGCCTTGGTTTATTCAGGCGAGCGCTTGGTCGTGCACCTAGCATCTCGGTCATTTTACAGGCTTGGCGCCTTTGCCTTTAATAACATTGCTTGTAACCAAATCACTTCTCGAATAAAATGCTTGTACACATGATCACTGCATTTGTCTTCTTTTCTCTCACTTTTACGACTTCTTTCTTCATCTTCTTCCTCCCATCATCTATTTGCATAAGAATTTCTTATATTGATAGATTCAATTCCAAAATTTAGGTGGGAGGTTAGACTCGTATTTCATAATTGTACTCATGTCAGGTTGTTTCGACACTAGTGCTTAGGCAAAACCAAAGGGTCCAAGCATCATAGCTTCACACCGTTGCGTATTTATACGCAATCAAGTAGAACAAGAATTAGCTTATAAGTATCATTAATCAGATTACTACTTGAGTTACCTTTTGGCTCCATGCAATTTTCGTTTGTTTCAATTCTTAATGTTTATTTGAAGTCATCAATTCCAACAAACTCCACTGCTTGTATTGATGCAGTAGCTTTCTTTACAATTCATTTTATTTTATTTCAGAGATATTAGGGTTGTTTAATTTATCTAGGGTCATGATTTGCATGTGACTTTTTATAGCATTTCATTAGAGGTTAAGTTGTTTTACTTGGGGACTTAAACTAGGAATCCTTTTCACAAATAATATAAATAGGCTACTAGGGTTATTTTATAGTTGTTCTTTGTTAATTTATTGATATATTTAGATTCTGGAGGTTTGTTGTGAATCTTAAACTCTATTACCTTGTTACAACCTCAATGCTATCCTAATTAGCCATTATTCTGCTGTAATTTCTGTTCTCTACCATTTTCCTCTTCCCACACTATGTCAAGTTGGCAGTGAACCAAAAAGATCCCCAAGAGTGTGTTAGGGTTTCAATCCTTTAACCATGGAAGGATGTGTTGGAGTTTGTAGATGGAGAAATCAAGATAGGAAAACAATTATGGTTGAGATAAGTAGTTAATTGAACGTTTGTTCCTCATTATTGATGCTTTGCAGCAACAAGAATTAGTGGGAGCTATAGTGGAGATTCAAGGCGGCCATGACTCTTTAGACATAGTAGAAGGTGGTGGTGGTTGTATGGATGAAGAAAAAAATTGAATTTCTATAGAGGAAGAGAGTTAAAGAGCAACAAGTTCTAAAAGATGAAGAATTAGTAGAGAAAGTAGGTAGGTTGGGATTCTCCATCAATGTACGATGTTATAGTGCAATGATGATTTTGATGATAATATTTAAATAGGTTGGTGTTCTCCACCAATCTATAACATTTATTTCAATGATGATTATGATGATAATAAAGCAATCAATGTTGACAATAATAGCAATGATGATGTTATCAATGGTAACCTCATTGAAAAGGTAGAAGTTTGCAAAGAGATCATGGGAGTTGCTCAACGAATGAAATTTGTTGATTTACACTATGTTTAACCTTTATTGATTACAAGTATGATATTATCCCAAAGGTAGAAGAATTGTGCAAATTTTATTTGGATAGAACACATGTTGATGAAGTAAGTTTAAGATTTGCACTTCATTACTCAAGAAGTCAATAAAACATAAATAAATTGTCAATTGATGTTCCTTATGCAAAACTGATCATGGAAAAGCTAAAGCCGATATCTAAAATTGTTATGCACCCAAAGCAAAAAAAAAAGGAAAGAGGTTGACAAGTCTTGAATGAACACTCACAAAATCAAGGCAAGAATGGTTTCCACCCCAAGAACTAGTTTCTTCCAACTTGAGGAGAATGATGCTAGAGCTTTCTTTAGATTCCTTATATTATATATAGGATATTAGAATTAATTAATCGAAGGTCATATGATTGGCATGTGAGTTGTTAAAGCAATTCCTTAGAGATTAAGTAGCTTTACTTTGGAGACCAAGACTAGGAATCCTTCTCCTGTATGGATTTAGGCGTTAACTAATGTTAATAAGCTACTGAGGTTATTTTATCAATCTATTCAGATTCTGGAGGTTTCTTATGAACTCTAAACCCTATTAGCTAGTTCCAAATCTCAATTGTACTTTAAATTTAGCCATTATTTTGCTGTAATTTATGTTTTCTACTTTTGCTGTAATTTTGCCATTATTTTTTTTCCTTTGTGAAGACTGCTTTCTGGTTTGGCCTTTAGAAATTATTTCTCTATTGCAGTTTGTATTTAGAGTTGTAGCTCTCTCTTCTCCACTGTTATTTATATTTTTCCTTACTATTCTACAATAATAAAATGTTTTCACTTCTTATTTACAATAAAAAAGTAATTTATTTTTCTTGTCAAAGTAAATTAGCAATGATTTCACACATGACCACAATAAGTAGTTTCACATGACCACAATAAGTAGTTTCTTCTTCCATCTCTAATTGGTACTTCCATGGGATGTACTCTGATGTTTGTTCAGAAAAGAAAAAAAAGAAGTCTATTTTTAAAGAGGTCATTTCTGAATTTTATGGGTTTGGTTTGCACTTATGTTTTTGTAGGAGGAATTTTAAGATCTCGATCGAGGATATATATATATATATATAAACCCAGAATGGAAGACAACAAATTACAGATAACTAAAAAAGGAAGCTGACCATTAAAATTAGTCTTATTTTCAATGCGTAACTGTGAACCAAAAGGAGTTGCATGGAAATGTTAACGAACGTTAACAAGTTCTTCTCTAATTGAATATGATTCATGTACGTGATGGATGGCCACATTTTGGTACCTCTGATATTTCCTTTTTTTTAATAAAAATAAATAAGAAAAAATAAAAATCATGTAGATGTCTATTTAGAGTCTTATAAGTTTCTCTTCTGGATTTGCAGGCGCACCTCAGGCACTTCTGCAGAGTTGCCTTACATTTGGAGCATTCTCATTCATAATTGAAGGGCTGAACAAGCAGCAACCAGCGCTGGCTCACTCATTTTCTTCAAGGAACAAACGTGACTATCACAATGTAACCTGTCCCGTAGCTCTCCATCTTGCGGTCCCTCTTCCAGATGAACTAAAAAGGGCCTTCTCCTTTTTCTGCAAGTCCCTGCGGAAGCCCAAGAGTGGAAATTTTCCTGCTGTTTCCTGATAAAACCCGAAGCAGATTGATTATGTTTAGATTGCTGGTATGGCGACATTGTATCATGTAAATCTGTATTTTAGCTTCTGAAGCTTGTTGCAGGCTTCGACAATGAAATTGATTTCTTGCGTGGTATGCAATTTCATCTTGGCCTAGAGGCATTATTTGATGTCGTACGTTCTTTGGTACAGAAATCATAAAAAATTCAGGATCATTACAGAGAAAATTCTTATAGTGTATATTTGAAAAGTTGCAGGTGCATTATAGAAATTAAAGAACATTCTTTTATATGTATATGTATCAAATAGACATGTAAATATAGTCTTTTCTTGATTTTCAGGATTAATAACAATATGATAATATTTATTATATCCATCAAGAAAACAATAAAAAGACTTACCTGCCAGGCATTTAAGCATTTGGTCCATGAATGGTAATGGGAAATTATTTTTGCGTGTAGAAATATTAAGTTTTTTATAATCAACACGCATTTTCCATCCACTCGAGATGCGAGGAGGATTGAGTTCATCATTTTTGTTCTTCACCAACGTGATTCTGGTTTTTTTAGGCACCACATGGATAAGCGTCATCTTGTTGGTTTTACATTGTCTTCCAATAGTATGTGATGTATACACATCGAAAGACTAATACCCTTGATGTCGACTAAAGTCCATCCAATGGTTGTTTTGTGATCGCACAACAACTTCACAAGTTTTTCCTCTTGCAAACTTGTCAGCCTTTTTGTTATGATAACATGAAGTGTGTTGTTGTCTCCAATGAATACATACTTCAGATTATTAGGCAAAGGTTTCAACTCTAACTCGGGAGCCTGTAAAATAGATGTCAAAAGCTTTTTATGTGAAAATACTAAATCAACAAACCATGGGGAACAGTTTGCAAAGCTTGCAAAGCCAATGTTGATTCTTGCACGTTTTGGGGAACACATATGTGCCTCTCCATCTCTTCTATCTCAGTAAAATCATAACCATAGCTTAAAGCCACGCTTGATCCATCCTCACAATCAAAATAAAAAACTTGTTGCACACACTTATCAACTTGGTCATAGCATGTGATAAAATAAACATTGTTGTAAGGATATTTCATTGCATCATGAAAATTAAATTCAATCTTTTCATCTCCTACGTCCATGGACAAAGTATTCTTACCACAATCAATTTTCGTATTGGCAGTTTTCAAGAATGGTCTCCCAAACAATATAGAAGTGTTGTTTGATGAATCATAAGAATCACGTTCCATATCAAGAATATAAAAGTCGCATGGAATAATCAAACTATCAATCTTAACTAGGACATCTTTTATCACACCAAGTGATAAACAAAACTACGATCCACAAGTTGTATTACAATGCTAGTTTTAATCAAAGGCTCCAGACTAAGAGAATCATAAACATGTTTAGGCATAAAACTAATGGATGCACCCAAATTGCATAAGGCCCTTTTAAAACTAGTATTACCAATAACACATGGGATAATAAATACATTTGGGTCCTTTTGCTTCAAAGACATATTCTTTTAAATAACAACAGATACAACTTCACCCATACTTACCATTTCATGACCTTTTAGCTTATAGGCTCTCTTGGTAGTACACAACTCCTTTAAGAATTTTGCATATTTGAGAATTTGCTTGATATCATTAATCAAAGGAATGTTGAGTTTTATTTTCTTGAAAACCTCTAAAATCTGTTTTTCTTTGTTCTCTTTCTTAGACCTAGAAGAACTCACAGGAAAGGAAAGAATTATCTTAAAACTGATATTGATTGAATTAGGACTTACCTTTGCAGTATTGGTCGTTGTTTCAGTTTGTGGAGGAGGAGGATGTTTCTTCTTTATACTCAATTTGATTTCTATCTCCTCTTCTTCCTCCATCTCAATTTGTTTTGACCTTTACTCTTCGAGTTCTTTCCCACTTCACAGCGTGATCACACTAACATTCTCTTTTGGATTCAATGCTTGGAAGGGCAACTTTCCATTCATTTGTGCTTCTAATTTTCCTACACTTGAAGCTACTTGCCCCATTTACTTCTCTAAGTTGTGAATACTTGACCTTATTTCCTGTTGAAAGACATGATATTTTGTTGCAAGGTCACTGTGTTAGAAGCCAAGGTTTTCATCATCTCACGAAGATCATCACTCGATGACCCCATAACATTGGAATTTGTGAATGTAGGGGGCTGTCTCGCTTGATAATTCTATTGGGACTAAAATCCATAGGGATGGAACTGTCGGCCTTGATTGCCTTGTTGAGGCGGGTTCCCATAGCGTAAGTTTGGATGATCTCTCCATCCAAGATTGTACGTGTTGGAAAAGGGATCATATTTACGCTGAGGCTATCCATTGAATTCTCCATCAACTGCATTAGCTTGTTCAATGTAATCTTCTTGCATTGTTAGGCACATATCCGAAGCATGTCCTTGTAAGGAGCATATGCTACAAACTTTCACCTGCTGTACATTTCCACAAGCCAAAGAACGCACAAGAGAAGTAAGATCATTAACTTTATTCTCAAGGTTAGAAATACTTAACTCATTTACTCGTTTGCTTGGGAAGTCTCCATGAGTGCCAAATTGTTTGGAGTTGGCTGCCATATTTGAGATCAATTGGCGTGCAGCCTCGGGTGTCTTATCTACCAATGCCCCATCACTTGCCACATCAATGATACTACGGGCAGTAAGCATCAGTCCTTCATAGAAATATTGAATGAGCAGCTGATCGGGTATCTGATGATGAGGGCATTGAATGCATAATTGCTCAAATCTTTCCCAATACTCGGAGAGTGTCTCCCTATTAGATTATCGAATCCCACATATTTCTTTCCTTATGTTGGCAACTTGAGATTCTGGGAAATACTTTTCAAGGAAAATCTTTTTCATGCCATTCCAAGTCCCAATAGAACCTGGGAGAATAGAGAAAAGCCATGTCTTTGTTGTTCTTTTTAAAGAGAAAGGGAAAGCTTTCAACTTAACCTGTTCTTCGTCAACTCCGTTCGGTTTCATACCAACACAAACCATGTGGAACTCCTTAAGATAAGTATGAGGATCTTCTCTGGCAAGTCTATTGAATATTGGCAGTAAGTGTATAAAACCAGACTTGAGCTCGAAGTTGACATTGTTGTCCATGTTTATGCACAATGGTTGATTTTTCAGGTTAGGAGCAATGAGCTCCTTGAGTGTCTGTTGTCGTTCAACAACCATAGTGTTGACGCGAGCTTCCTTTCATAACCTGTGTAAAGTGTTTTCTATTTCGTGATCTACCTGCACTTGTCTTTGGTTAGTAGAGCGGGTTACAAACATAAATCATCAAGAAAATTTAAAAGAAACCAACCACACAAGAGATTGAAAGTAGTGCAAATTGAATGATATCCTACACTAGAGAAACAAAAACTGCCTAAAAACCCTAGAAAACAATGGAATTTGGCCTCGATAGGGTGAGGCTAGTTGCTTTAAGCAACTAGTCCTTTTCAAAACGTTGTTTCCCTTTAGGAAACTAAAGGCTGAGACCTAATTCCACCAAAAAATTGATTTTGAATAGTAATTGTACCGTACTGTACAGTATTACCACAAGCAAAAAAAATGTCTTTTTTTTCCAACAAAATAAATAACAATCATAACAAATAAAAATCACAGCACAAGAATCAACTAAAATCACTTCCCCGGCAATGACGCCCAAATTTATTGCGATGTTGCGATCGCACAAATTAATTACCCTAGTTTAAAACACAACACACAAGATAATATAGAGCAAGTAAGGGGTTGATCCCATGAAGAAGGTTCAAGTCAGATTTTTATGCTAGATGATATATAATTTGAGGGGGGGGTTTGGAGGTTATCTAGGCTAAAGCAAAAGAAAACAAAAAACTATCAAGCGAAATTAAATAAAATCAGAAAATTATGAAGAGAACAAACCTTGGTCACAAGTAAACGTCTACCTACAGAAATCAGAACTGATCATGGAAACAAAACATCAATTTATACTCTGAATATTTATCTTTTGTTATGTTGATTAGTTAACAGATCTGTTGTATAACTAATCCTAACCATCAAACAATTACAGTGTCCGCACTAGTAATTTAATTCAATGGTAGCCTTAAGAACTAGATGAGGTGATTAATCTAGACAACATAACTGTCTGCAGTCCATGTTTGATTTAATCAATCAAATGTTCTCCCTAAGATTATTAATCTTAGTTGCTTCACAAGTTTATATACCACAACTCCGGTTTTCATAGCAAACTTAGCAATAGATTGTTCACAATAATAACTTAGAGTCCGCTATAGCAATTAAAATAAATAATTATAAGAAATAAACATAGGAGAACAAATGTATTCATCCATCATATAAACTGAAAAGAAAAGGTAAAATAAATCTCACAATTCTTGAAATCTGAAGGTTTCTATGTCCTTGCAACCAAGAAAAAGAGTTTAGCCTTGCATGTCTACTGAATAATTAATCAAAAAGAAAGAAGAATGCATGATTTTGGGTTCTGTTGGAGGAAGGTGTGTTCTTTCTCTCTTGGCTGGCCGTTCCCTCTTTCCCTTCTCTCTTTCTTTTTATATCCTAAGAAACCCTAATCCCTTTTCTACAAAATAGTCCTTTCCTAAGTAGACAATTTACATTTAAGTATTTCGATAACTATTTTCCTAAAAAAAGAGAAATAGCTTTGCATAAAATCTTCAAGCTTTGACTTTTGACTTAGAGGAGCTAAATTGCTGAAATAAAGACTTAGATGTCGGTTTAGATGCTTTGAGATATAATTTGGACTTCTTTCTGCACAAAACCTGTCTGCTGACAAAATTCATGTGTCATCTTAGAAAAATCATATCTCTTTCATATAAGCTCACTTTCTATTGAAATTTAGTAGGATGATAGGTCTTCGAGTTAGGAATCCAAAAAAATTGAGTTTACATCAGATGGACTTCTTTAGCTCAAGATATTCAAGTTGGAATGACTAAAGGTTAACATTGGAAGAATACGAGATCTGAATTTGAAGGCTGCGATCTCCATGCTCTTTCTCTTTTTATTTTTCTTGCCATATATTTATAGAAATGTATGGATGTTAGATTTCAAATGCCACTAGAATCACTTCATTTCGACTTCTAGAGCTCAAGCTTTGCACAAATCATCGATAGGAGGTCAAATCTGCTAATTATTTTCAATTTACTTCTTTTTTAATC
Organism: Populus trichocarpa; assembly: GCF_000002775.5. NCBI lineage: Eukaryota > Viridiplantae > Streptophyta > Magnoliopsida > Malpighiales > Salicaceae > Populus > Populus trichocarpa. Next base: position 11,397,098 of record NC_037295.2, read on the forward strand.
TTACATCCAAAAGTGCCTTCAAAACATAAAATAAAGAATATCAAGACATTTTATGTATAAAACATGTACAAAATACTAGGTAAATGTGGGTAAAACTATCAAATAATATGGTTGCATCACTCAACTGCAACAAAAGCCTACCAGAACCTCTCAATAATAGTTCTAAGCCATTCCACAATGTTATCCTACCAACTCCCCCACCTTATAACCCTAACAATGCTAATAGAACCACTAGACCTATCAGAAACAGAGATTTGGATGAGAAAAGAGCTAAGGGCCTTTGTTCTTGGTATGATAAAAAATTTATACCTGGTCACAGGTGCTAGAACAAGAAGCTTTACTCCTTGTGTGTTGTTGAAGAAGATAGGAAGAGTAGTGAGGGAGGAGTGACCTAAGTAGAACATGACACTCATAACCCACACATATCTCTTAATGCATTAGAAGGATTGATTGGCCTAAATACTTTTAGAGTCACTGGCATAGTAGGAAAACAACCATTGTTTATCCTTGTGGACTCTGGGAGCACACACAATTTCATCATCAACCAAGTGGCAGACATGTTGCGCTGTAAACTCACCAGTATTAAAGCTTTAACTATATAAGTCGCTGACGGTGGAACCATGACCTGTACTTTAGTGTGCAAAAACTTCCAATGGTCAATGTAGGGAGTTGAATTCGCGACTGATATTTTTACCTTGGAACTCAAAAACTGTGACATGATCCTGGGAATTCAGTGGCTAGTTAAATTGAAAACCATTGTCTGCAATTATGACGAGAAATGGATGGCATTTATGCGGCAAGGCCAATAAATATTTATCAAAAGGGATGACCCTGTATCAGTAAAGACTGTTAGATTTGAGCAACTTAATGGCTTGTTATGCAGTACTATATTAGTTTCTGAAATTAATCTATACACCCTATGCCTTATTGAGGATCAAGATCACGAGGGGCAACCAATGTCCACCACGTTACAACTCTGTATTATTGAGAATACTACCTTGGAAGTTCTGCAGGCAAAATACCAATAAGTATTTGAAGAACCTAGGAGCTTACCACCACCATGCAGCCATGACCACAATATACCTCTAAAGAAGGGATCTAATCTAGTCAACCCCTGCCTTATAGACACTTAAGTATACAAAAGGATGTAGAGGAGAGGATGATTAAAGAGATGCTGGATTCGGGAACCATCTAACATAATCATAGCCCTTTTGTTTCCCTAATAGTCCTAGTCAAGAAGAAGGATGGATCTTGGAGGCTATGTATTGACTACAGAGCATTAAACAAGCTTATAGTGGGGGACAAATTCCTTATTCCTCTAATAGACAAACTCCTGAAGGAGTTGGTTGGTGCCACTATCTTTTCTAAGATAGACCTTAGATCTAGTTACCACAAGATCAGAATGTCTTTTGAGGATGTTTATAAGATGGCATTCAAGATTTATAATGGGCACTATGAATTCATGGTCATGCTTTTTGGCTTGACTAATGCTCCTGTCATATTTAAAAGTCTGATGAATAAGGTATTTCAGAGCCATTTGTGAAAGTTTATCCTTGTGTTCTTTGATGATATCCTCATCTATAGCAACACCATGAATGAACACTTAGGTCACCTGAAGATTGTATTTGAGATTTTGAAGTCTAACAAGTTGTATGCCAAGGCCAATAAATGTGTCTTCTACAGTAACCAAGTTGAGTACCTTGGTCATATTATCTTTGTAGCAGGGGTGTGGACAGATCCATAAAAAATCAAGGCCATACTAGATTGGCCTATCCCAAGCAACATTAAGCAATTAAGGGGATTTCTTGGCCTCACAGGATACTATAGGAGATTTGTCAAAGGCTATGGCACCATATGCAAACCTTTGACACATCTGCTGAATAATGACATCTACATATGGAATGAAGGGGCAATCACAGCCTTCCATTAGCTCAAGAACATTATGATTAACCCCTCAGTACTAACATTAGCAGACTTGGATAAAGAATTTATCGTAGAGACAGATGTTAACAATAGGGGCATAGAGGTAGTTCTGATGCAGGAAGGCCACCCAATTGCATTCATCAGTAAGTCGTTTGGGCCTAAACAACAGACACTCTCCATTTATGAAAGAGAGCTGCTAACTATTCTGCTAGTTATCACTAAATAGAGGCATTACTTATAGGGTAAACATTTCATTATCCGCACTGATCATATTAGTCTAAAATACTTGTTGGAACAGAAGGTGACTTGCCCATCACAACATGTGTGGTTAGCCAAACTACTTGGCTTTGATTATAAGATCGAGTTCAAGAAGTGTAAGGACAATATGGCTACAGATGCATTATCCAGAGTGTCTTGCAAAGAGTTAAGCACCTTAACAGTTTCTATTATCTCCACTACACTTATGGAAGAAATCAAAGCATCATGGGTAAGCTTGTTCAGGAGTTAAGTACGAATCCTACTTCTCATCCCCACTACTCATGGGTTAATCAAATATTGTGCAAAAAGGGTAAGGTAGTTGTTAGCTATAATGTGACTTTTCAGACTAAGATCATTGCCTTGTATCATGACTCAGCCGCAGGGGGCCACTCAGGGACTACTGTTACGGCCAAGAGGGTGGCTAGCACGTTCTATTAGAAGGGGCAACAGAAAGATATCAGACAATACATCAGGGAATGTCCCATTTATCAACAGAACAAGTTAAAAAACACAAGCACCCCAAGGTTACGACAACCATTTCCCATACCTAAAACCCCATTCATTGATATTAGTATGGATTTTGTGGAGGGGTTGCCTAAGTCTGAAGGCAGGGAGGTTATATTTGTGGTCGTTGACAGATTCAGTAAATACGTGTATTTCATGGGCATTCACCATCCTTATACTACGTGGCCAGAGTTTTTCTCGACAAAATCTACAAACTGTAAAACCTACTTGCTACCACTGTGAGTGATAGGGATGTTGTTTTTCTGAGCCTTTTCTAAAAAGAACTCTTCACCAGACAATGAGTGAAACTGTGTTACTCCACTGTCTATCATCCACAGTCGAACGATCAAACTAAGGTGGTCAACAAATACCTAGAGAACTACTTGCGTTGCATGATAGGTTCCTCCCCAACTCAATAGGTTATGTGGCTTCCATTAGCAAAATGGTGGTACAACACTAACTACCATACTACAACAAAACCCACTCTCTACGAAATCATTATTGGCTACCCTCCCCCTTTACACAATCCATATTTTCCAAGGGACTCCCAAGTAGAGGCTGTGGATGATTGTTTATCAAAGAGGGAACTAATGCTGCAAACTATTAAGAGAAATCTACAGGGTGCACAACACATAATGATTCAAATACTAGCATATAAGCACAGAAGTGAGAGATCATTTGCAATAGGTGATCTAGTCTACATCAAAATTGCAACCATATAGATAGAAAACACTAGACCATAGACAATCCAAAAAATTAGCCTCAAAATACTATGGTCCCTATGAAGTTTTAGCAAGAATTTGTATCGTGGCCTATAAGTTGAAGTTACTCGCCTCTGCAACCATACATCCTGTCTTCCATGTGTCCTTATTAAAGAACAAGGTGGAAAAGGTGGGGGAATAGGGAGATGCACACTACATTGCCAGCTCTACCAATTGAACCTCTTCTCTACCCGCAAACTATACAAGATTAACGAATGATCAAGAAAAACCAAGCATCCATCTAAATGCTCATTCACTGGACGGGCCTAACACCTGTAGAAGCCACTTAGGAATTTGCTGATGAATTAGCTTTGCGATTTTCCCAATTCGACCTTGGGGACAAGGTCCATTTGAAGGAGGGGTAATTGTTGCAAGGAGGGAACTGATAAGTGGGTTTCAGGGGGGGAATTCAAGTTAGGGGAATCAATAAGTCAGAACGATGCATTTTGTGCACTGCAATTACAACCAATGCTATGTATTTTAATTTCACTATTAATTAACTAATAGAAGCCACGTGTGTTAAGAGAAAAAACACTAGAATGTTAAGAATAGAAAGACTGGTATATATATATATTGCATTATGTTTCAACAGAATACATGAAAAAATTAGTGGTACAGCACATTCCAATATTTTCAGAGATTCTCCCTCTCACTCTTCTCTCTGCTTCTTTCCTTTCTCCCTTTTCAGCCCTCTGCATCACTCACATCTTCCCTTCCATTATCATCATCTTCCTTTTCATTACATTCGTTGTCTATTATATTTGAAATCAGGTAACCCATTGTCCAAGTCCATTGCTCCAGAAACTTTGTATGGATTAGGGATTTCTCGTGATTCTTTACACAAGAGGCGGGCCACTGGAGGCAAGAAGAAAGCCTGGAGAAAGAAAAGAAAGTAAGCTACTCTAAAAGCTATTTTGTTGCTGGCATTCATTTGTTTCTGCTCTGCTCTGTTTGGTTGGTTAATAAAATAAAAAAAGATTTGTGTTTTCTTCTGGCCCTTTAATAATATTAATAAAAAAGAAAACACTTTGAGATCAATCAGTATTGATTGTAGTTCATGTTCATTCCTTAAAAAAAATATTAAGACTCAATATTGATATGCTTCAGGATGCGTGAAGCCTGATCCCTTCTATCCACCCTAAGTTTCCTTTTCATATGAGTCTTTGTGTCTTGCTATAAGAGGCCATTTCCCTTCATTATGTGTGAAAATGGGCCCATCTTTCCTATACGATGTGTCTAAGATGTTGGTTGTGAACCCAATTACATCATTGTCTTTTTGCTCTTGAACGTATGAGCTCGGAAGGCAGCCTGCTAACACTAAACTGTCGAGCAACAAGACTGTGAGGAGGATTAGGGTCCGAGGAGGAAATATGAAGTGGCGTGCTCTGAGACTTGATACTGGAAACTACTTTTGGGGTAGTGAGGCAATGACCAGAAAGACCAAGATTCTTGATGCGGTGTACAATGCATCTAACAATGAGCTGGTTCGTTCTCAGACTTTGGTGAAAGTGCCATTGTTCAGGTTGATGTTGCACCTTTCAAGTAGTGGTATCTGCAGCACTATGGTGTTGAAATTGATCGCAAGAAAAAAACCATTGCTACTGCCAAGAAAGAAGGGGAGGTAGAACTGTTACCCAAGTCTTTCTTCTACTAGGTGGATCACTTGTTTGCTGGTTTTTGAATATTTATTTTATATTTTCTACCCTAATGTGTGCAACAACTAAGTACCTATTTGAGATTGTGGTAGCGGTTGCGATTTAAAGTGTTTTTCGCTTAGAAATATATCAAAATGATATTTTTTTTATTTTTAAAAAATTATTTTTTTAGATCAGCACATCAAAACGATCTGAAAATATAAAAAATTAATTTTTAACAAAAAAAAATATTTTAAAATTTAAGGGAACGCGATTTGGATCGCGTTTCCAAACGGACTCTAAATTTGCTTTACTTCAATGTTTAAAAGTCGAAAACTTAGGTAGAGTTTCACAGTATTTGATATCCAATGTTTTTATTTATTTATAAATATATTAAAATAATATCTTTTTATTTTATTAAATTTATTTTTAATATAAAAAGATATTATTTTAATGGCAATTTGGTAGCGGTCGTTTAATGGCAAGTATTTCATCACGACCTGGTCAGTGTGGTCGTGCTAATGGGTATGCTACTTTCTTCTGCTTCTCTGTTTAGGTTGCTATCTATATTCTATGGTTAAAGATGAGGGCATTGCAAAAGAACGCTAATTAACTTTCTTTACAGATACATCTTGGAGGGCCGAGAGCTAAGTTTTATATGAAGAAGACATCGAGGAAAAAGGGCATGGGAGTTGGGGCTACCTAAAATTTTGTTATGTGAACTTCGTATTCAGATCAGGCCTTGCAGTTTTGCCGTATCTTTCTTTCTTTTGGATGCAAAACTTACGATGAGACGAGAAATTAAAGTTGAAACCAGTTTTGCCCATCTTTTGAATTTTTTTATTGGATAGGATTTTAGCAATCTAAGACTTGATTTTACGACGTTGCCACATGTTTTTACTCTTGTTGGAAGGAAGAAACAAAGAATAAGTAGTGTAATTGATCTCAAAGTACTTGAATCTTGATTAATAGATTAACATGCTCAATGGAATATATTCAGCATTTGTTCTATTATATAGTAAATATACCATTAAAAAAAAATACAAGTATTCTTCTTGATGTTATTCAAGTTGATATAAGAAACAGAGGGGTTAGTTTTTTTTGCCATGAAGAACTTCATATCTCTTCATCATTATAGATTTAGCTAGTATTAGACGTGGCATGAGAAGATCTCCATTGTTTAACTCACCTCTATAATATAAATTTATATCTGGACATAGCCTTATTGTTTCTATATACTTGCTCATGTTTTTTTCTTTTTCAACGATATTATCACAACTAGTTACGGACTAGCATATAGGTGTATGCATGCCTTAAATACAATCATACACATATCCCGTCAAATGGTGTTGTAAGGTGTTCATAACCATCTATGACAAGTATGAGCCAACCAATTATGACTGCTCTTGGAGGAATATTTTTCTATCAATCTTTAAATCTTTCAAATGCTAATATAAGGGTCATCTACATAGAGAAAACACAACCCTGAAGGTGTAGCTTAACTGGTCAGCCTCTGGGTTTGCTCTTCAGAGGTCACCAATTCGAGTGCCACAAACCTCAGGGCCACTAGAAGCTTACATGGTCATTAACTTCAAGGCCTCAGGAGATTAGTCGAGGTATGTGTAAGCTGGCTCGGACACCCACGGTTAACAAAAAAAAAGAATACAATAAACACAACTTATCACAATAATATTATGATAGTCAATAGAATTATGTAGGCCATATTTGATCAACTGGATTAGATCTAGAATGAACTATGGCAAAGTAGGTAAGGAGTTTCATGGGCTTATACACCTACGAGGTAAGTCTTAGAAACTTTTACAGCCACAAGCACTCTTACAGGGGTGTTTGAAAACATAATGTCTCATATGGTGGGACATATTCCAACGTTTAAGACATAACAACAACAATAGCTCAACCTGGATATGATAGACCTCGATACAGTAATTGCCCTCACAAATATAAAAGCAACCACTAACCGATTATATGAACCTACAACCTTATTATCTTGTGCAATAACTTATTACCATGCATTTTAACGCCTCACATGTTTTATGACAAGGGAACCTCAATTTATTTTGCATAACAAGCTCATGTTATTGATCAACAAGTAAGGGGAAGGATAAATAGGATTGAACTAACCCAACACCTAAGGGATATGAGGTTAGAAATTAGACGAACAACTAGACCTCCATATAATTTTTCATATCCTAAATTGATTGATAAGTTGCACCCAAATCCCAAAAAAATAAAAGATTGTAAACTTCAAACAACTCTCTAGAAAAGATAAACAATTTATGAGGGAACACATCACCAAGTTCACAAACCAATATGAAAATGGTGCAGTGAGCCCCTTCCTAAAGCTTATAGGTTGTTTGGCTTATCACTAACTAAAATAGCCTTCCAATAGTTTTCTACATTGCCTCTTAATTCCATCAATAATTAGGAATAGATTAAGGCTCGTTTCCATAAGCACTTCTACAGGACATAATCATATGTGACATTGAATGACTTAGCCTTAATAGTTCAGGATCTAGGGGAGTCAATTATAAGCTATGCCTTATAGTTTAGTACATTAAAAACTAAGCACACTATAACTATATTAGATTAGAAGTTCATTAAACTCATTTTTAAAAAACATGTTGTGGAATATAAGAAAGTGACTTATAAAAGCCAGATCTTAAAAACATTCACCCTAATAGATGATACTATTCTTATGAAAAGATGTAGACAAAATAAGCAGAGAAGGAGCCATTTTGGGGAATATAAATAGCTAGCTATTTAGAAAATGTCTTGAAAACACATTCACTAAGTGATTCAGTATTAGATGAGGAGTTTGAAGAAGCATAACAACAAATCATATCAGTAGAAAAAATAAAAGAAGGGAGACCATTTGATCGAGATATCAAGAAAGTATAAAAAGGCTATTAAACCTAGTAAAAAAGAGATAAAGTCTACCAAAATGATTGAAGAAAACAAGGAATACTCTTTAACATTAAAAGAACCGAAAGAGTATTTGACTAGTTGATACATTAGGGGATAATTAAACTCATTAGTAATCATACCATCCCCACTGATATGATCAAATTAAAAGGAAGAAGTATTGTTTATGGCAAAACTCATGGAAACATGACATTAACAATTATGTTGTCTTTAGAAACTAGATTCAAAAGTGACTAGAAGCTAGTCACGTTTACTTTTGGGATAAAAGTATGAAAATGGATAATCTATTCCTCAAAAAAATAATATTAATGGCTACGTCTAACCTAGATAGACTATTTAGTAAGGGAGAATAGGCCTAATTGACTACTTAGCAAGGGAGAATTGGAAAAGGCAAGGCTTAATTGACTATGACAAGTGATATTTGAAATTGAAAAAATAAACCCTAAAAATAAAAGAAATATATAAAGAGAATAATTACCTGTAGTTTAATGTAGCTATGGAGAAAGTTGTTTTGTTAGAAAAAGGTAGTTATTTTTGTTTAACGTAAGTAAGCGAAGAAGAGTGGAAAAGAAAAGTTTATTCCTTCGCTAAGAAGAGGAAAATGCTTTTCTTACAAAAGGGCATATTTTCTTAAGTTGATTGGAAATCACTTTTCTTTGATCAACTTTTCTAAACCTCACCAGATATAGAAAAGTTTGGAAAATAATTTCCGTGAAACTATTTTTCATGAACAAACAAGATCTTAATGTGTGTAACTCATTAGATTCCTAAGATGTTGGCCAATTATAAATCATATTCCTAAGTAAAATAGGATTAAATAAATTAAATAATTTGATTTATTATCAATTCAATAATTGATTTATTTATATTTAAAGATCAAGTGCATCGTCTAACAATATATCATGGTCTTTTAAATATTAAAAAAGTCATATGTAATTTGACTTAATCTTTCAATTATCAATTTCTTTATGTAATTATTATCCTTCATCAACAATGTTTTGATTTGAACATTTGAGCATATATCTTTTCATATAAATAGGAGGTAAAACCAATAAAAATCTCTTTTTTCAATTCATCATTGTGTTTGCTTTGTCAAATCATATTTATTTTCAATATTGTAGTAATTGATTCTTTAAATAATAGTTGAAACTATTTTCAAGTATTATTCCACCTTTCACAAGGATTTTACAATCTAAATAACCTATTTATACTAGGTAAACTATTCAAGAATATATGAAATATTTTTCTTATTCTTTGTAAATAATAAGAAATCTAAAAACAAAACACTAAATACAAGCTAAATAACCTATTTATACTAGGTAAACATCCTAAACAATGCTGAAAAAATAACAAAAGTGTTCTAAATAAAATAGAAAAAATAATCTTAATCTAACTAAGAAAATTATGTAATTCTTGTACAGTAGTTTTTGGACTTTATTGCAAGGCTTTACCAAACTTTGATTTCTATAAAAATTTAATCCTATATAAAAAAAAAGGACTTTAAGATTGTCTAGCATAATTTTAGTCTTATCCAATGATCGGATCTAAAGTTATGTTTGTTAGCATAGAACTATACATTAGAAAAAATAAACCCAAAACCATCTCTCCTTCTCCATTTCGCAAGCTACCAAGATTTCTTGTCCATTTCGCAAGCTACCAAGATTTCTTGTCCATTTCGCAAGCTATTAGGCTTTCCTAACTCCTTCTCTTGTGTGTATTATATTAATTAATGCTTGATCATCTCTTAAACTCATCTTGATATTTGACTTGGCCTAAATATTTTGAATTGGCCTATTAAATGCCTCTCTGACCTTCTTGGCTCTTAACCAACCTTATAATAGGCTCAATTGGTACCTCTAATAAATCATTTAGTGATGCTTATTGATTCTCATCATTTCTACTCTTCTTGAACCTTGAATCGTCACCTGCATCAAATAGTAAAAGATTAGAAATATTAAAAGTAGCATTAATGTTATACTCACTTGGAAGATCAACTTTATATGCATTGTTATTGACTTATTCAAGAACTTGGAATGGACCATCTCCTATATGTTTCAATTTAGATCTCATATGTCATTTCTCATATGCACCCAAGCCTAATCACCTGGTTTAAATATAATACATCAACGATCTTTGTTAGGTTTAGATGTATATTATTCATTTATTTTCTCTATAGATCATTGAAAACTCTTATGGAGTGCATTCACCACCTGTGTTTTTCCACTACTATCAAGACTAATCATTTTATCAACAATTAGAGGAATCAAATCTAAAGGGCTTAATTTCAAATGGTGAATGATTAGTAGTAGAATGCACACTCTTATTATATGCAAATTCAATGATTCAGGAATTGTGGTTGTGCATTATTGTCATGCTCTCTAACTTCATGTGCTTATATCTGAGCAGGAGTTCATATGTACGAATGCATGTTTTGATGATTATTAGATTTTGATTCAAAACCTGTTATCTGGTAATCATTTCTGCTTTTATTTTCAATGACATTTGAACTACATAATTGAACTGAACATGACATGTAGAATTACAATTTTTCTAGCTATCCAAATATATTGATTGTGTCAGTTTGATTATAATTTCTTATATTGATTGTGTAAGTATTTGATATGCTTTTTGAATGTTTATTTCTCCATACTTTTTAGGTTTCATTGTCAGAAAACTTCACTTTCTTATCATGGATAGTAAGATTATTCATGCAACATGTATGGGAGCAGCTATAACTATCATAGCTGCAGGAGTAGCTATTATTGAACGAGAAATAAATAGAATTTATATACCAAGAGAACCACGTATAGATGCAATTGCTCAACGAGAATTCTATATTGATAGCATTTTGAATCGAGGTGATAGACATTGCGTCGAACAAATTCATATGAAACCAGTTGTGTTATATAATTTGTGTGATGTTCTCACAAGTCGAAACCTATTACGATCAACTCAAAATGTGTCTATTAGGGAGCAAATAATTGTTTTCTTACAAATTTTAGGTCGAAACCAAAAATTTTGTTTTATTAATGGTATATACTATAGGTCTATTGAAACTATCCATCGTTACTTTAGAATTGTATTAAAAGCAGTTCTTAAGTTATACAAACACCTTATCAAAGACCCAGGGGATACAGTTCCTGCGGAGATAATGAATAATCGCAGATTCTAACCTTATTTTAAGGTATGAGAACAATATCAATATTTTTATACATTAATTAATTACATCTAGAAGAAAAGGTTATAAATTATTTGTTTCATGTTTATATAGGATTGTGTGGGAGCAATTGATGGTACCCATGTTCCTGCAAATGTTCCTGTTGAAATTCAAGGAAAGTTTCGAGGTTGAAAAGAGGGAACAACACAAAATATTTTAGCAGCTATAACTTTTGATTTGAAGTTTATATATGTTTTAGCTGGATGGGAAGGAAGTGCACACGATTCCCGGGTTTTAGGTGATGCACTATCAAGACCTAGTGGACTAAAAATTTCAAAAGGTATAAATTAAATATTTACAATATGCAATAAACATGTAAATTGTCTAATTAGATAAAGATAATAATAGGTTTTATTTTTTATTTGTAGGGAAATATTATCATGGTGATGTTGGTTATGGTATTCGAAAAGGAATCATTACTCATTTTCGTGGAGTTCGATACCACTTGAATGAGTTTACAGAACATTCACCGGAAAATGAAAATGAGTTATTTAATCTTCGACACTCTTCATTACGAAACGCTATTGAGCGAGAGTTTGGTATTTTGAAGAGTCATTTTAGATCAATTGATGGAAAACCTTTTTGGTCTTATGAAACACAAGTGAATGTTGTGCTTGCATGCTGTATTATTCATAATCACATAATGGGAGTTGATCCTTATGACTTTTTTATGGAAGAAATATGTTCGGAAAGTGAACCAATTAGAAGAACTATCAGCTTAAGCTAACTGGAGAAGAGGGAAGAGAATAGGGAGTGGATAACAAAAAGAAAAATGATTGCATCAGCCATATGGAATGATTATAACACTCAAAGAAACTAGTAATTGAGTGTTAATTATATGTGTTTGTTTTTATTATGTCTTTGTTATATATTTGGATTGTTTGTTGACTTTATTATAATTTATTACGTATTTCATGTGTTCTTTTTTAAATAGTAGTTGTATTTTTTTTTGTATAAAATTAGTTCAATCTAAATATTGTATAATTTTATTTTGTATAAATTTGTGATTTTTTTTGTAGAAATGAGTACCGCGAAGAATGAAAAAATGCAAAGGTAAGCACTTCACATGGTCTAAGCCTATGTCTCACATGCTACTTGAGATATTAGTCGAGGAGGCATTTAAAGGAAACAAGACTTCTTCCACCTTTAAAGCAGAATCTTTTGTAAAGGTAGCTACAAAAATTAGTCAAAATTTCAACGTACAATGTGAGTCTAAGCATGTGGACAATCATCTCAAAACTGTGAAAAAAGAATGGGGAATAATAACCCAACTTAAAAATAAAAGTGGTTTTAGTTGGGATGATTGTTTAAAGATGATTACAGTTTCGAAAGATGTATATGATGAAGAAGTAAATGTATGATAAATAGTATATTCTATGTATTTTTACATTTACTTTTGTTTCCAAAACTTTATACAAGGAACTAAAAATTGTATATTCTAATCTTTATGAACAGGCACATCCCAATCATGACAAGTATCTTAACAAAAAAAAACTTGATATATATGAAGCAATGACAATTGTTGTTGGAAAAGACATGGCAACCGGAAATTATGCCAAATCATATGCTGATATCAACCTGGAAGAGAACATTGAAGTGCAATCTATTTCAATTGAAAATGAAGGAGAATATGAAGAAACTACAAAAGGTAAAGAGACATCTTCCTCTAGTACATAAAAGAGGCAACATAAGAAGAGAAATCGAATGTATGAAGATGATAGTGTTGAAAAGTTGTCTAAAAAGATTGGAGATGTAGCGTTTGCAATTCAAAGCCTAAGCAAAAATCAACTTGATGTTAATGAGCTATATACAGAAGTGATGAAAGTTGAAGGCTTTGAGGAGATCGCTCTTGATGATGCTTTTGATCACTTGATCCAAAATGAAATGTTGGCAAAAGCATTTATGGCAAAAAATGCTAATTTTAGGAAAATTTGGGTTCAGAATTTTATGAACCAACACTACTACAGGCCTGATTGCTAAGATGATTTCACTATGATAAGAAAGTTTATGAAATGTTTACTTATTTAATTCGGTCTAGCATGTTTATGTTTGTTAATTTGAACTAATATGTATGAGTATTACATCAAAACTTAATATTTATGCATGACTATGTTTGATGTAAGATATTTATATTTATTTCTTAATACTTATTTGATATATATTAAAGGGATATTAAAGGGATAATTGCCTATACCCGTAAAAAAAAATCTTTATCCAAAAAACCCATCAAAATATTTTTGTATTTATTTATCTTTTAAAAAAATCTCCATACAAAAAAAAACTCAAATATCTAACTCTTACTTAATACCATAAACTAATTTGGCTTTCTTCATATGAAAAAAAAAACATATTTTAAGCTTTTAAAATTGAAAAAAAAATATTAATTGGTTTTATTTATGAAAAATTTCACAAGGTTATATCTCTATAATATTATATGACATATATAGTTATATTTATAAAATAAGTTATATATAAATATAGAATATAATAAAAAAAAATTCATCATTACACTTTTTAGATTTTATTCTTTTATTGTAAGTGATTAAATATTTATATTTAATATTTTTCATATATTAAATAAATTTGAAAAAAAAATTAATTCATTAATAAATTATTTTCCAATTCATTTTCCATAACATAACCAAACACTGGAAAGTGTTTTCCAGTTTATTTTTCAATTCACTTTCCAAAAAAAAACCACTTTCAGCAAACAAACGGCCAAACACTGGAAAGTGTTTTTCAATTTATTTTCCAATTTACTTTTTAAAAAAAAAATACTTTCAGCAAACAAACGAAACTTAGTATCTAAGCTTCAATTCGTTGGATTGTTATCTCTGTGATACTGGTGTCAAGCAAGAATCCACTTCTCCTGCAGGACTCAAACCTGAGCCATTTGGATTTGGGTTTGTGCTTAAAAGGCCGCAACAGTGACCTTGATTCTGTCGGCCAGAGCAAAGAGGATCAAGTGAAGAGAGCAAGCTCAGGTGGTTTGTGGGCAATTGGATGACCCAAGAAACAGAAACCTACAAGTTGTGCTCTGGCATGAAAGTCTGAATTGGTTCTCATTGCAATACCTGTGTAGCTCTTTTGAATTAGATTGTGCAACATTGCTTCACATTGTAATTAATTGCAGGCATCTTTTCTAGTTCATTGATGAATGTTCTCTGTACTAGTTTCTGCAATCTGTACGTATTTTTAACCCTCATAGCTATCTGCCCAGTCCTGAACTTATGGGTTTGTTTGCAGTGTCATTACTGCGACTCTGTAGCATACAGTATCTCGTCTGTTGTCTTATTAAAGATCTCATGATCAGAATTGCAAGCTCTGTACTCATGGATCTGCTATAAAACGCAAGAGATTGAGGCTGACAAGCAAGGCTGGTACGTGACTTGTACGGCGGGATATCCTTTTTACCTTATCGAGCTACTGCAATTATTTGGAGCTCTAGGAAACCATTAATCAATGTCTCTACTCTACTGCGATCCTGCAACATGCGCCGGCACACCGTTGCTCACCGTCTATTGTTAGGTGCTTTCAAAGCATTACTTCAAGGGCATTGCTCTCCCACTGGGTTTTTTCTCTTATGTGGATGGGAGGAGTATCTAATAGCCTCTCTAGTGCTGCCTAAGGCTCAGTCCTGCCCAAGGGAAGGAAAGAAAGTCATGTGCTCTCTTGATCAAATTTCCACCCCTCCATTAGGAGAGGGGCCATCAACATTTGCTATTTTCTCAGTGCTCTCCCCAAGAAGTTTGACGCTCCCCTTGTCCCCATGGATTTACCCTAACCCTAGGCATATTTTGCCGCTTGAGGCTTGGTCCTCCTAGGAGACACCTCCTTCCACCCATCTAGTGGCGGAGCCAGAATTTTTTAAATAAAAATGCAAACTATTAACAAATATTTGATATTATATATTATGTAATATGTAGATATGCATTATTTAGAGAAATTAATTTGAAATATATGTTCTAACTCATATCAAATAAAATTAATGTAAGAATACTTTCAAAATGAAAAAACTAACTTGGATTAATTGGTTTTTTTTCACAGTTTGGTTTTTTTGGTTTTTTATTTTATTTTTTCAATTTAATCACTTTTTTTATTTTTTTTCTCACCTCTAAAGTTAACAATAACTAATTTAGATTAATAGATAACCAACAAAAAAAAAAATTAAATCTGCTAGATATTATTAATATTAATATAAAAGGAATTAAAAAAAAAAAGATTAAGGGGGCAATTGCCCCCTCATCACCCTACGTAGCTCCCTGCACCCACCACTACATCGCCAAACATCGTGCGTGTGCTGGCACTTGCAACTATCTGATCTTCAAATCAAATTGCATGCATGCATGTTAGGGTTCACAGCACTGTTATTAAACTCGGCCCGGTCCGGCGGGTCGACCCGGTGGCTGGACCGGTCCGGGTTTAATAAAAGACCGGCTGTGTCAACAGCCCGGCCAAACCCGGTCGACCCGGAACCCGGGTGACCCGGGCGAACCCGGACGAGACCCGGTTTTTTTTTTTTTTCAAATGTGGGATTTGAAACCCATTAGTATATATACTCTATGTTCCCATGAAAAAAAACCATGTTTTTTCAATGTGGGATAAAAACCTTTTGGTTTAAATATTTCAACTTAAAAGGATAACATAGTATCTTTTCAATGTGGGATTTGAAGCCCTTTCATATATATACACTATGTTCCCATGAAAAAAACCATGTTTTTTCAATGTAAGATAAAAAAACCTTTTGGTTTAAATACTTCAACTTAAAAGGATAACATGGTATCTTTTCAATGTAGGATTTGAAGCCCTTTCATATATATTCTCTATGTTCCCATGAAAAAACCATGTTTTTTCAATGTGGGATTTGAAACCCATTAGTATATATACTCTATGTTCCCAAAAAAAAATCATGTTTTTTCAATATGGGATAAAAAACCTTTTGGTTTAAATACTTCAACTTAAAAGGATAATATATTATCTTTTCAATGTGGGATTTGAAACCTTTTCATATATATACTCTATGTTCCAATGAAAAAAGTTATGTTTTTTCAATGTGAGATTTGAAACCCATTAGTATATATACTATATGTTTCCAAGAAAAAAGTTATGTTTTTTCAATGTGGGATAAAAAACTTTTTTAGTTTAAATACTTTAACTTAAAAGCTTAACATAATATCTTTTTAATGTAGGATAAAAAACTTTTTAAAATATTCTTTTAAACTTCATAATATGTATAATCTATATTTACATGGATTTTTTCATATGAAATATTAAAACTTTAATTTTTTTTAATTTTTCCGGGTTAATCCGGGTTGACCCGGGTTGACCCATGAAACCCGGGACCCAGCCCCTTGGCCGGGTCAAACCCCGGGCCGGGTTTAATAGCTATGGTTGACACGGCCCGTTACGCATGCCTATCTGTTTTTCCGCAAATGTGCCACTACAATTTTGGATCTTAAAGGCTTCTTCTCCAGGTACGCGGATCAGGTGTTGAACCATGGGGAGCCATCTAGATCATGACTTTTTTGAAACGCAGAAATAATCTCAAGTTATGATCGGAAAGACGTTAGATTCCGCAGGTAGCATGTTCGGATTCCAAAATTATCTGAATATTTTGGTTGAATCTCCTCCCACAGCTAGCAAGCACATGCAAACATTTGCTACCATGATACCCTCATTACCTCCTAGCTCCCTAGCTTCTTCACTGTGAACAGTGAAGGAGCTGCCCTTTTTGTTTTTTTTTTTTAAAATCTATTTTTTATTTTTTTCCGATTGAATTTTTTTTTAATTTTATCTTTTAATATTATGTGAACTTCATAATTTATTTTGATTTATTTTCTATAAAATTATGCAATCTCAAACAAACATCTTGTCGGTGCTCAATTTTGTGAGTGTTTATTTTTGTTATCATATTATTAATTAAAAAATAGTTTTTTTATTAAAAAAAATTGTTAAAACCTGTGGAGTCCATTATTCGGATCGCATGTTTAGCGGGTTAAGTAGTAAAACCCGAGTCAATCCAATATATCATTGTCTTAATATTAAAAAAAAAAACATCATTTTGAAATATTTTTAAAGTCAAACCATGCCTTTTTACTAATTGTCCGGGTTATGTTTATGAGTCGCCACGTCAAAACAATTTTTACACAAGTTAATTTTATATTCAGGCTAAGCAAGAAGTTAGGTTGAGAGGTTTTAATGTTGACCTATTAATTTGAACCTTTTTATATTTTTATTTTATTTTTTTAATTTCATCTTCCAATTTTTTTCTTATAATTGAATATTTTTTGGTATTTTTTTTCAAGTTTCATCAACATATAATTGATTTTAAATTGATTTTCATAATTGATTTTAGTTTGTTTTCTATAAAATTATCATAATATAAAATAAATATTCACTCAATTTTATAAAAATCTATTTGTATTATTATAACATTTCATAAAAAATAGTTAAATAAATAAAATTAATAAATCCAATAAAATACATTATCTGAGTTAAATTTAGCAAGTTAAGTCTATTGTAATTTCAATATTAAAAAAAAAAAAAACCATCTTGAATTAAAAAAATAATAATAAAACAATTCTCCAACAAGTTAAGTTCAAACTGGGTAATAAAAAAAAAATCTTATAATTAACTCATTAAATTAGATTTAATAATTCTAGCAAATAATTTTTATAACTTGAATGTATTTCCTTGTGTTCAAATAAAAAATTTAATCCAAGCACGAGGGTAACTCGGGCCAATGAGCTATTCTCTTTATAGCACGTGATAAAGCAGTCCTCTCAGGCCACGATCACAAAATAAGATGAAAGGGGTGACCACCTTCCATTGATGTCCTTAGTCTAAACAAATAGCCATCCTCAATCTAGCTCAAAACTGTATCTAAAGCATAAAGAATATTTAGAGCAAAGGCCCGCTCATTGCAGCATTTTTATGGATTACAAGAAATGAAATCAAGAATGGAGAACGAGAGGAGGAGCAGAAGAAGAAGATGATGATGATGATGAAGAAGAAGAAGAAGAAGAAGAAGAAACAAAGTAGAAACTGAATATCACATCTCAGTCTTCTTGAAAGAAACAAAATTTTAGAATCTCCTGCATGACATATCTCCGAGCATCAGTGCCTTCCTACTCGCTATTTGCTACAGATCCTTCTCAACTGCTCGAGTAACGCCAACTTCAGCTGGCCGAATGACTCTTTCATGTAGCATATATCCTACCTGTAATATAGAACAGAAGTAACAGTTCAGTATGTAGTAAGCTTTTTCAATTGACACTTTAAATCAAATTATAGTCAAGAGCAATTAGCAGGGATGTTATAACTGATACATCAGGCTCGGTCATGGAGGGAAAGCAAGATACTCTACCAAAAAAAACAGGGGGAAAGCTAGAAACAGTAATTTTGATAGTAACTAGCAGCACTCTGATCACAAGTCTACATGGTCAGTAACACTGCTGGCAACCAGTTAGTTGAAGAAAAAGAAAAGGCAAGTTATATAATTATCACAACACAACAAGAGTTTGAATCAGTGCGCACGAGAAACCCACCACGTTCCCTTCCATCCTATAACCCCAAACTGAACCAGCAAGGAAAAGGAAAACACAATCATATGCCCTAGTTGCCAAAATCACACCAAAAACCAATAGTCAATCCAGCCTTCACTAATGTAGAATCAAGTCCCATGAAACACACCCAATCAACAAATCTCACTTGGATACACACACACACACACACACACACACACATCCTTGAATTGAATCTATCACCCTTGTTAGATTAGAATCAACCCAAGATTTAAACTCATATCCCCATACCATAGGATGAGCATGCTCAAAACCCAATTGGTTTATAGATATTCAACTAGGTCTTGGAAAAAACACAGTGCTTCATTTCAAATTGGGCATGGAGGCAAATCTCTAAATTGCATGATCTTTAAGGATAAAAGCTTTATGACAGATTAGCCAGATGCAAGAAAGAAACTGAAAATACAAAGAAAAGGATCTGTTTCACAATGCTATTTATGCTTCATGTTTGTCTCTACATAGTTCACACATGGTTTCAACATTTCCTAGTTTTGATAAAATGAGTGACAAGGGATGGAAAAAGAGAGAGATATGAGAGTATTTTTGTCAATTAAAAAGAATAAAGTCGATACAACAAGAGGGTAACCAGTTGCTTATGTTCTTTTCTAACTCTGCTTACAACATGGTTTTATCTTAAGGGCAACTGTTGCTAGCAGCTGTCAATGTGAGTACTGCTAGCATTCTCCAAGAAACAATTCTAATTGCCACAATGGAACAATAACAAAAAGAAACAATGGAAATCATAATCACATCAATAACTAAATAGTGTTTTCCCAGTTGATGAAAAAAATGAAACCATGTCAACAGTAATTTCAGGATAACGGTTTGTAATGGTGAGCGATATGGTTATTCAATAAAGAGCAAAGAGCTTGATTTTATTAAATTATAACCTTGAGAACAGCAGCTACTATCCCCGGAGGCTTAAGAGGATCTGGTACTTCGAACATTGCATTATGCCTGTGCGGATCAAATGGCTCATTTATTGGATCAAATTTTTCTACTCCATACTTCTTAAATACCTGAGATCCAAAAAATCATAAGGTTGTTTGAGCAATGATTTTTTATTCCTACTTGGTAGCTTAAATACCAGATGCAAAATGTACAAATAAAGAGAAGGGTGTGAGGCTGAGTTGATAGCTGGCAATTAACAAGAAATGTTACCTCTCCAAGCTGTTTCTCAGTCATTTCAACTCCTTCCAAAAGTGTTTTAAGGAGTGGTACTACATCAGCAGCATCATTTGACACATTGATTTTTGAGAAATTTCCTTTGACAACTGATGAAGCTCTTCCCAAATTGTCTGCCACATCAAGTAGGCTCTTTGCAAAATTCTGAGGTACATGTTTTGAGAGCGCATTCAGTTAAAATTCCAGAAACAAAGAATAACCAAGTAATTAACAAATCCACATTTCCTAAAGGAAAGAAAGAAAGAAAAACATGCTGTCATCTGGCGAAGCTGACCTGGATAGCAAACTTTTTAGAGTTCTCTGCTTCACGTTTTGTTCTTTCCTTGACATTTTCCATTTCTGCATATGTGCGGAGAACTTTATCTTGCATCGTCTCCATCTCCTTGTGCTTTTCCTTCAAGAGCTCCTCCTTCTCCATCACAAGCTTCACCAGATCATCCATTGACAGATCGCTCACAGCCTCAGCATCTGAATCAGAAAATGCAGTTCGTTTAATACCTCTCCTCCTTCTTTTAACAGATTGGAAAATGGTTTGATGGGATTCTGAGTTAAAACCTGACTCTTTGGTCTCTCGTGAAACTGAAACTTTTGTCGGATCAGAAAGTTTTGCACTTCCATTTGTTTCTTCTGACTTCACATCAGTGGGAGCACCATCGTTTTCTACAGCGCTCCCATGCTCCTTTTCGCCAGGCTCAGGAGATGCAGATGAAGTGAACCCAAAATTTTGAAAAAGGGAGGAATTTAGGGCTGAATGATGAAACAGACAAACCTTACTTGTAATACACTGAAAGAAAAATTCAAAAGGGGAAACCGAACTTGTCAAGAAGAGATCAAATATTAAAAACCCATTCAAGTATTTGAAATGAATAGAAGTCAAATCCAAGGATTTGTACTTTGGCAGAAATATTGGTGGGCACTTAAATAGATAAGAGGAGCTAACATACTTGTGCATGCTACTTGGAAATCATAAAACAACAATAACAAAAGGGAACCATATTTTTTACATAGAAAAGGAAACACAAACTTGACTTCCCCTCCATAAGCTGAACCCAAAAACCTTCAAATGGCACCAATACAATAAACACATCTAGCTTATTTTGCATGCCATGGACATGTGATCAAATGTTTTAATTCAAAGGAATACAGGTTAATTCAACAGCATAAATGGAAAGCCATTATTATTACTCTTAATTTGAAACCCCAAAATGATGATAGAAAAGCAATCCATTCATTCAAGTCACTGCTTTTGAATTGCTCTCTCTCTCTCAGTAACCTATTAGAATTTGCATATTTCAAGCAAAGGACACATAAATGCAATCTAACATAGAAAATTAGTCATATAATGATTTCAAAACTAAATGATGCCCCAAACACTAGCACTTAAATGATCATAAAATTTTCAAGATTCTAAAACCCCTGCTATGGAACCAGACACAAAAATAACAATTCAAGAAAGAGGAAAAAATCCTCAAAACCCCAGCAAAACCTTCAACGAAATCAGACACGAAAAGAACGGATACAAAAAAAAAAAAAAACTCGAGTCAAACCCTAGTAAAACCCTGCGAGAGAATTTAAAACCAAGAATCTAAGAGCTTTTGGGTGATAAACGAACGCAGCACCTTGTTAGGATATTCATGAAACTGACTAGAGGGAATCAGCAACAGGTGATGATTCTGGGACGGAGAGCATAGATGCAGAGAGCGTTGGCCCACGCTCCTCGAAAGGCGTGACAACATCCTGGTCATTAACATGGTTGGTTGATTACAAGGACGGGTATGAGAAAATATTACAAGGAGGCAAATAAAAATAAAAATGAGAGTATAAAAGGAGGATTAAGAAGCGGAGAAGAGAAATAGCAAGAGAAATGCGTGGAGGGGAAGAAAAGTTGTTCTTAATGCGCTGGAGACTGAAGGGGTTCTAGGGTAGCGGCAGGTTTTCTCTTGGGCAACTGTAGCGGTTATTTTTTCCTTTCGCTCAAGTTGTAAGATAAAATGTAATTATATAATTTGTTTTTTTAAATGTTTTTTATTTTAAAAATATATATTTAAATAATTTTTTCTAATAACTTATTAAAATATATTAAAAAAATAATTTAAAATTAAAAACAATTCAAAAAATTTTAAAACATGAATTGCAATGGGAAAAGATTAGACTAGAGAATAATATAAATCTGAAACCTAATCTAACAGTTTAATCTATTGAGTTGAGATGGTTCTTTGACATGATATCAGAATTTTGATGACCAAGTGGTTTCGAGTTCGAATCTCATCATTTCTATTTATTTGATATAAAAAAATTAAATATAAAGTAATATAAATATTTATTTAAATATGAAACACCATCCATTAAAATAAAAGATTCCGGGATTTTTGAATGTGGCTGGATCCATTAATGAAGGTAAGGGTTTTATAGAATACAAGTAGAGGAAAGATTGCACATTGCGTTTCCATCAATAGGAACGTTGTTTTCTTCCAAATGATCATCGTCCCTCCATGAAAACCAAGCCAAGGATATTTCATTGGATTCTTACCCTTCCCCAACTCTCACCAAACTGTCTTTTGAGAAAAGGTAGAGAAGAGGCTACAGAGGGCTGCTTATGTGCCCAGAGAAATGGTTGCTTAATTGCTTGTGTGCTCAATTGTTCAAGATTTGTTAGATGTGAGATTTCTTAGTTGCAGCTTTTTAATTCGGTTTGTTCTTTTGAAAAAGGCTATTTAAGCCATCTCTTCATACCGACGCAATTTAGTTTCTTGCTGGATTCCGGTATCGGAAGAGCCTTACAAAAACAATAGCAGTAGAGAAAAAACCAGCCAATCAAAGCGCTTTAATGGTCATCACGATCACCGGAGCATGATAATGAAGAGTAATCAAGTCTGATGACGATTGGTATTTTGAACCACTAGAGAATGGGATCTTGAATGATGCACCAACGAGAGTCATAGAAGACCGGAGAAAATACTTTACAAAAACATTGACAACGGAAAACAAGACGCGATTCATGGCGAGAGGATGAGTGATGTCACTGTCATTGAGAAAATCCTTCGCTCAATGACTCCTAAATTTGACTACGCAGTGTTCTCCATTGAAGAATCTAGAGATCTTGAGTCTTGACTATACAGCTAATTAGATACGTCATAGGTCAATTTTTTTAAAAATTAAAAAAAATCAAAGATAATGATAAAGTTTCTAAAACGACAAGAAAAATATAACACGGGCAAATTAATTTGAATAAGTTTAATAATTTTAGTTAATTTAATAATATGATTGAAAAAATAATGATAATAATAATAAAAAAAAACCCTTAAAAAAGCAAATGATTAATAAAAACAAATGAAAACTTGCTAAAATTATAAAAATATACCCTTTAAATATTCATAAAAGATCTCAAAGATCTTATTAAAAAAAAAATGAATGAAAATGTGATAACCTCGTATATAGAAAAACGAAAGAAATTTAAAGCTTAATTACTAGCAAAGCAAATGTTGAAAGACAAACTAAAAAAACTAATTTTAAAAAAGGATAAAAAAAACCTAACTTGAGTCATCATACCAAATTCAAAACTTAGTCATGAGACCAAAATAACCATACACAGAAGAAATTGAATAAAATAATGAAGATCAACTCTTAAGCAAACTAACTAATAAAAGAAAAAATTAAAAAAAAAACATCGAAATAAATAACTCAAGTCAACTTGAGTTAACTCGATTAGTCTGTGACCTATGATATAAGATCGATCGGGATAACTCCATAAAAAAATAGAGAAAATCACGAAGTTCAAGACCCAATAATCTAATCTTAAACGATAAAATTAAAAAAAAATCTATTTTGTTTTAAAATACTCCTAAAAAAGATGGAAGTTAAATTTGGATAATTTTTAAAACCTACAACATGGGTCATGAGATCAAGATTACCTTACCAAAGACAATAACAAAAAAAATCACAAAATAAAATTCCTAACCATCCACAATTAAAAATAAAAAAAAATAGAAATCAAAACAATGAGGACCAAATCTGGAATAAAAACTAAATCAAAGAAAGTCAAAGGGGACTAAATTGGAAAGTAAAATAAATTAAGAAAATGATAAAACAAAAATAAATAGCAATCAAAAGAATAAGTAAAAAACATGGATATAAAAATTAAATAAAATAAAATGCTAATGGATTGAAATTGAAAAAAAAAATTCAAGAAAATGATAAAAACAAAAAAAAAATCAAAAGAATGAGGACCAAATTGGATACAAAAATTAAATGAAATAAATTGTTGAGGGATGAAATTAAAAAAATCAACTTTAAAAAGCATTAAAAACAAAACAAATAACAGTAAAAAAAATAAGGATCAAAATTGATACAAATATAAAGTAACAAAACATATTTGATTTTTAAAAGGCTTGCCATGAAATCCGAGACTATGAGAGAGACAATAGGGAGGAAAAGAAAAAAAATCTAGCAGAGTCAATCGTTGCTTCGTCATGTACATGCACTTGATCACCATGAAGAGGATGGTGCAACACTTCCAATGCCTTTATGGATGGCAAAGTTTGACCATTGCGAAGTGTCACATGTGCCACTAAAAAAACGCAAGCGCCTCCCCTTTATCAATACATACACAGCACGCGATAGCCACTTTAAATTTTTTAATTATATTTAGATTTATTAAAAGACTGAATTATTTCTCATTCAAATTGAATATATCTAAAAAATCAAATTAACAATACAAATAAAATGCACATAAGCTGATTTTTTATTTTAAGGGCAAGATTATCATTTCAATGTTTTTAAATAAAGAAAAGACAAATAAATCCATGGATGCCGGTTTAATTTTCTTTTCTTTTTTTACTTTTAAGTGTAATTAAGTAATTTAAATTGTGCTAAAAATATGAAAAGATTAATTTGTCCAAATCAACTTAGAAATAATCAATGGGTCATATGAAAAAGATCATTTTACCTTATCAACAAGGTTATTAGTTTTCTTTTAGAAAAGCAAAAACATTAAAACATTGTTCTACTACATGGTATTTTTTGTCTTGTGCTACAGTGTTTTCTTGATACCTTTTAGGTTTTTGTTAATTACCGATCTATAAGTAGAGGATGACAAGTCATGTTGAGGAGGAGCAAGCTTCAATGGTCACCACTCCTAGAGGAGCATCATTAAGAAAAGGCAAATGACGTGGTGGATTTTAAGGACAAGGAAGAGGTAGAGGATAACAATAAAAAGCATCAACTGACATGACAAGTATAGATTAACACTTCCAAGACAACTAAGGTCTCAACATGCCTTAAAAAAGGAAAGTCATGAAAGGGGACCTCTTTAAATTATCTCCTATGTAAATTAATAGTGGTCTAGGGTTGATCGAATGTTGTTAAACTCTTAAAAATAGGTAATTATCCATGTTTAGACCTACTTCAAGACTCCATAAACATTACCCTTCACCATAAAGAGGTGATCTTCTTTTCTTTCTTTTAATCCCTATATATGTTGGTTAGTACAAAAGGTTATAAAACAACTATTTTACCTTCAACCAAAGTTATTACCATCTTTAACTATGCCTAGGTTGGCTTCTTGGACCTAAAACAAATGAGGTATTTACACACCCAATAGAGAAGAAAAGCCACATGTTTTCTCTAAGTGAGGAAGTTGGTTTCCTTTTTCTCCCACTTTAACAAAATGGTCTTCTTTTAAGGACAAATCATATAAAGGGATGGTTTACATCCCGTATATAAATAAGAAGAATTTTTTACACTTTTACTGGAAAAGGCAACAAATAGTTCTTTATTTGGGCTTAATGAGAATCTTAGACAACTAGATTGCCTTGAAAATCCTCTAGCATTTCTATTCTTTGCCAAAATATTTCTATATTTTGTCTAGCCACTTGATGTAATTTGCACTGGCAATGTAAGGCCATGTTAAAATGAATTTTCTTCCAACCCTGAGGGATGTAACTCAACTAGTAAGGCATTGAGTTTGCTCCCCATAAGTCACTAGTTCGAGTTCCACAAACCTCGGGGCCACTAGAGACTTATATGGTCGTTAACTTCAAGGCCCGTGGGATTAGTCGAGGTACGCGCAAGCTGACTCAGACACCCACGTTAATCTAAAAAAATAGATTTCTTCCACAAGCTAAGGTTCTCATGATCTACATAGAATGAAACTCTCTCTCTCTCTCTCTCTCTCTCTCTCTCTGCATCTAAAAGGAACAAACTATCTCTTTTTCATGGTATTTCTTCTTGGCATGGACTAACACATTCTTTAGTCATATTTGCTGGTGTATTGTTAATAATTAACTTGTTTATATATGGGCCAAAACTAGCATAGTTTTGAAAACAAATAACAAAGAAAGATCTTTGAGGAGTACAACTTGAGGATGTCTTTTTTGGTGTTTGAAAAGAGAAGAGTTCAGGGTTCTTGGTTCTTTCTCTTTTTAAAAAAAATCTTAGGTTTTTGAATAAAATAATTGGAGATGTGATGAAAAAGGTGAAGGAGTGGGTATTAATTGAAGAATTGATCCATTAATTACAATATAAAGTTGTTGTTCTTATAATCCTAAGCATCATGTCTAAAAGCCTAAAAATATTTTATTTTAATTTTTTTTAATTGCATGATAAGTTAGGCAGTGAAACATGAATAACTTTTTTAATGAACAATGTTTAGTTTTTCACATGATCCATGGTTGATTTATCAATTAATTTGAGTGCAAAATGCAAGTCAATATTCTTTTATTTATTTTAAATAAAAAAATATAAGGGAATTTCTTATACCAAAAATAAACCATCCATGTGTTGAGTCGTTAAAATTAGTAGTTATTCTCTATTATTATACAAGAAATAAATGGAAGAAAGAATAATTTATTATCAATAAGGAGGTTAGAATTCACATTGGCGGTCGATCGATCAAGTTGTATGCAAAATAAAAGAAATTTTGACATGAATACTAGTATATATTAAAAATTATCACAAATACATATGAATGCAAACAAAATGTGTGTGGATATAAGAAGAACAAATTCTACTAGGTTTAAGATTGTATAGTTTTTGGTGTGGGACAATAAATAATAAGAATTAAAGCAACAAAAGAAAGAAGCTTTTAGAGAAGAAGTTGAGAAAAGAAAGCGAAGAAAGAGAAGAAAAGGGATTGGAGATATGCAAAGTTTGCAATATTTTCATTAATCATCAAAATTGTCTCACAAAATGACAGAAGAACATATAAATAGTAAACCCTAAAACATCTCGCTATTGGGCTCGGCTCATCAAATCAAACTGTTTAACATAAATAATTTCAAATAAATAAAATAACAATGAGACAAGCCCAAATGTGCTAAATAAAATAACAATGAGATAGGCCCAAATGGGTTTAGTCTCCCAACCAAAGCGTGACAGGCTGGGTCATCCTACGTCGTCTCCGTTCATATACTCGTGTAGTTTGTGGTGTGGGTCTGGTGTCCCCACCAACTCTCCTGGGGTTAGAGAAACTCGACCTCGTCGAGTGCAGCACTGGCCGACTCTGATAGTACTCCCAAAGATCTGGATCAAGCTGCTGTAAAGTATCTCTAGTAATCCAAGTGCAATCCGAGTCAGGTCAACCCACCCAGCGAACTAGAAACCGTTGAACCTCGCCATTCCTGTTAAAAACAACTTGTTCATCAAGAATAACATCAATATTATCCTTTTGTGCTGATGTCAAGGTGAAAGGGATAGGGGTTTCAATAGGATCATCGGGGGGGAGTTAAGTGGTATCTCAAATGGATCATTTGGAATAGGAAGTGGCTTATGGTATGCAACTAGATCCTCAATGTTAAATGTAGAGTTAATGCCAAAATCATGTGGTAAATCAAGAACATAAGCATTTGGACTAACCCGTTGTAGCATTTTGAAAGGCCGGCACTACGTGCATGTAATTTTCGATTAGCTCTCGAAGGAAACCGCTCGGGTCTAATCCGTACCATAACATAGTCTCCCACATTAAACTCATTATATTTTCTATGTAAATCAGCTTGAAGTTTATGTTGCGCATTACTTGCTTGAATCTGTTTAGTAATCTCAATATGCAAATCCTGAATTCTGCGTGCAAAAGACTCGGCTGACTCATACACTCTAGCATGAAGGGACATGGGAAGAAGGTCTAAAGGTTTCCTAGGTTTGTAACCATGTACAACTTCGAAGGAACTCATGCATATTGACCTATTGATAGAGCTATTATAGGCAAACTGGACCGTAGGAAGAATCAGATCCCAATTCCTATTATGATCACTCACTAGACACCTTAAAAGGTTGCCCAAACTCCTATTAACCACCTCAGTTTGACCATCAGTTTGGGGGTGATAAGCAGTAGAAACTTCAATTTGGTTCTCACCATATGCCAAAGGGTTTTCCAGAAATAACTTGTAAATCTAACATCCCTATCCGAAACTATGATTTGGGGAAGACCATACAACTTGACAATCTCATTAAAATAGAGTTTTGCAACTCTAGAAGCATCTGTGGTCTTAGTATAAGGAATAAAATGGGTCATCTTAGAGAAGCGGTCGATAACTATAAAAATAGAATCATGTTTCTTTGCAGTACGTGGAAGCCCAAGCACAAAATCCATGCTTACATTTTGCTAAGGGCAAGTAGGAACAGGCAATGAGGTGCAAAGACTAGTATTTTGTTTTCTATGCTTAGCTAGTTGGCAAGTTCAACATTGACCTACCAATTTGGCGACATCTCTTTTCAAACTAGACCAGAAAAACTGACATTCCACCTCTTCGATGGTTTTATTCCTTTCAAAATATCCTGAGAGACCTCCAGCATGAATCTCCTATATAAACAATTCACGCACGGATGTTTCCGGGATACAAAGCTTATTATCCTGAAATAAGTATCCATCTTGGAGGTGATAACCATTTATAACACAGTGATTCTCATCCTTTAATGTCAAGTATATTTCTCCAAATTCTGAGTAAGATTCATACTCCTCTTTGAGTCTCTCAAATCCTGTGACTTCAACACTCATTACAGATAACAGCGTTACCCGACGACTCAAAGCATCTGCAGCTTTATTCTCTATTCAAGATTTATGTTTCAAAACAAATGAGTATACTTGCAAATATTCAACCTAATGACCATGCATGTGATTGAGCTTCTTTTGGGAGTTAAGATAGCGAAGGGCCTCATGGTCGGAGTAAAGAACAAACTCTTGTGGTAACAAGTAATGGCGCCAATAGCGCAAGGCCTGAACCACCGCATAAAACTCCTTATCATAAGTTGAGTAATTTTGTTTTGCCTGATTAAGTTTCTCACTAAAGTAGGCTACAGGGTGACGTTCCTGACTAAGTACTCCACCTATACCGACTCCCGAAGCATCACATTCTACTTCAAACACTTTAGTAAAATCAGGTAGCCGCATTACTAGGGCCTTCGTCATCTTCTTCTTAACCTCCTCAAATGCTCTATTAGCTCCTTTACTCCACTTAAACTCACCTTGTTTCAAACAATCTGTAATAGGCGACATGATGGTGCTAAATCCCTTAATAAAACGACGATAGAAAGTCGCAAGCCCATGAAAACTACGAACCTCATGAATAGTCTTAGGTTCAGGCCAATCTACTATCACTTGGACTTTCTAGGGGTCAGCAGAGACTCTTTTCCATGACATTATAAACCTTAAAAAGACCACTTGAATAAGATGATCGAAATGTTCTTCCTTGGTTTTGCTGTAAATTAGAATATCATCAAAGTATACAACCAAGAACTTTCTCATAAATGGCATAAGCACTTGTGTCATTACTCTCATAAAAGTATTTGGTGCATTGGAAAGGCCAAAAGGCATGACTAGCCATTCATATAAACCATCCTTAGTCTTAAATGTCGTTTTCCACTCATCTCCCGTACGGATCCTAATCTGATGATACTCACTCTTCAAGTCAATCTTAGAGAAGATATGGGCTCCTACCATCATATCTAGCGTGTCATCCAATCGAGGAATTGGAAAACAATACTTGATTGTAATCCTATTGATGGCTCGACTATCTACACACATTCTCCATGATCCATGTTTTTTAGGTGTTAACAGTGCAGGTACTGTATAATGGCTCAAACTCTCTCGTATAAATCTCTTTTATAACAACTCACATACTTGCCTTTGCAATTCAGCATGTTCACTCGGGTTCATCCTATAGTGAGGCAAGTTTGGTAATGTGGAACCAGGGACAAAATCTATGGCGTGTTGAACATCACGCATAGGGGGTAAAGCATCAGGTAGTTAAGAGGGAAAACATCTAGAAATTTTTTCAACACTTCTCTTACCTCTTCAGGTGGCTCCTCTAAAAAGTCTTCTATAATCTCCTTAGCCACTATAGCAAACACAACAAACTCCTCACAAATCTCCTTATCAAACTCCCTAGGACTTATTATGTTAAGCCCTTCTTCTTTCACTTTATTTTTCTTCTGACTATTATCATTAGACCTTGGAGGTAATCCAATAAGTTGGATTTTTTTACCTTGAAAAGTGAATGAACAAGAATTTGATCATCCAAATATCGTAACGTCCAAATCATATAACCAAGGCCTACCTAATATGATGTGCCCTACATCCATGGGAATGACATCACACCAAATTTCATCATGATAGTCCAAGATCTTTATGGGAAAAAGACATCTCTCTTTGACCGCTATAGATGTATCATTAACCCAAGACACATTATAGGGTTTAAGGTGTGGAACAGACTTTAAGCCTAAGCAGGATACACTACCCGAGGAAACTGTATTGATACAACTACCACTGTCTATGATGATCTTACACCCTTTATCTCCACATTTATGTAAGTGTAAAAAATAACAGTTCTTCTCCAATCCTCAGTTCCTTTAGGTTGTGTTAAAGCACATCTAACCACACCTAACCTGGTTGTCTTGATTTGAGTGAATATAGACCTAACACATCCTAGCAAGTTAGACTCATCCTCCTCATCATTTAGATCTTGAAAATCATCGGGATTGGGTTCATATACCTTATCATCACAATTATCTTCTTCACCCATATCCTCTTGCCCCTTGATGAACAAAGCCTTATTAGGGCAACTAGAGGAAATATGACCAAAACCCTGACACTTAAAACACTGAATTCTTGAGGTTATCTTAAGTGCTTTATGAAAAATACCCTTACCCTTGTCTTCTCTAGGTATCTGGGAACTCAAAGGATTGGGTTTACGAGGTGGGGCACCCAATATAGAGTCATTACTACCAGGTTGGGATCTAGAAGGGGTACTACGAGTGTCCTGACGTCTCGTCCACTGGCTTTTTGTGACCAAGTCATAATTTTGTACTAGGGTTTAAACATTATCAAGGGTGGACACACCTCTAAGCACAACTTCTCTTCTAAGGTCATCATTTAAGCCTTTTTGAAATCTACTTAGGGTCATCACTTCATCCTCCCTAACTGCACACCTCATCCTATACTCATCAAATTGTGCCACATATTCATTGGCAGACTTGCCTCCTTGCCTCAAGTTATTCCACTGGTCCAAAAGATTTCCTCTATAAGAACGAGACAAATACTTTTCTTCTAACTTAGTCTTCATTTCAACCCAATTAGTGATAGGAGGTTGACCTCCCCTATCCAACGACTCTTCTACACTTTCCCAATAGAGTTGAGCGGTCCTACTAAGTTTTATCTTTGCAAATCTTACCCTTCTATTCTCTAATAAATTATATCAGTCAAAGAATTGATCCATGTCACGAATCCATCTATCAAAGATCCATGGGTCAAGTTGACCCTCAAAAGTCGGGGCTTCTACTTTGATACGCCTTATGACTCGCTCGTCAGGGTCATCATAGTCGTAATGGCCTTGATTGTGGTTGTGTTGATGGTTCCTACGATGAATTGGTCTTTGACGGTAATCATTGGAACGCTCACTATCGTTAAGGTCATCAAAGTCATTGTGACCCTGATATTGGTTACGTTGGCGGTTCCTACGAGGAACTGGTCTTTGAGGATTCCTATGGTTGTCACTAGAATGTTCACTCTCATTAGACTGTCTTACATGCAAAGTTTTTATGGACTCCATCCTCCTAGAAAGGTTGTTCATTTAATTGGACATGTTGCTCATTTCCTTTCTCATAAGTTGTAATTGTTCTTGAATATATCTAAGAACATTACTAGAGTTCGAGCCCATGGTAGCTGTGACTTCTAGATTGTGTACTAGACGACCACTACGTAAATGCATGCAAAAACTAATACTAAGACTGAGATCACAAATAACACTTGCAAGTAAAACGCAAAATAAAATTATAGCTAATTAAAAAAATTATTTTTTAATTTTAATTTTTTTTAATAATTTTTTTATTACTATTATTATTATCTTGGACACTAAGTAATAACAGATTAAACCAGAAAAATACGCAAGTAAGCAATGTAAGTCCTCTAAATGCACACAAGTAATCCAAACACACTATTTTAGTTTTCCCACTAATTTAACTAAGCTCCACAATTAATTAAGAGGATCAGATCTTTAATGGCTCAAAATGGGCAAGCACAAAGAATAATATTAATGTTAAATCTTCGTTTACAAGTGTAAAAGCATACTAGGAATGATGATTTTCAATGGGTAAAAATTCTGACCAGATGATGTGGCAGTGAAGGATTACGTGGCAGCTGAAATGGCAGGATATGCTGGCGAGGCAGATGATGTGCTAACGTGGCAGACGACGTGGCAAGAACTAATGTCGTGGCTGATGACGTGGATGCTCTGACTTGGTGCTGACGTGGCTAGGTTAATTATTTTACTAGCTTTTATTTCTGTCTTCCCTACCTCCTATGATCTATTGCTACTGCTAATGGCGATGGCGCACGAAACGGGGCTTCATGATTCTATTTGAGCCCGTCGGTGCGAGGGTAAGGGATGTGGTGTCGCTGCTAGACGGGGGCCTGTTGATCCGTTGTCGCTGCTGAAGGCGAGGGCACTGTGGATGGTGGCGTTGCGACTGGTGCTGCTGCTGGAGGGTGCAAGTCAGTGGTAGTTACGGCTGATGGTTTGTAACACTGATTTGGGTTGCTGAAGACAAAGACCTGTTGTGGCTGCAGCGTTGCGGGTTGTTGAAGGCAATAAATCGGCGTGTACTTGTGTCTTGGTTGTGATCGTTGGCTGTGATCGGCGTTGATGTAGAATTGTCGATCGCTCTGTGGGACTGATGTGCAGGTCTTCTCGGTGATGGGTCTGCCGCTGTGATTGGCTGAGGCGCCGCTGCTGAAAATTGATGTCGTTGATGATGAACAGTGCCGATGAACATTTTTTTTTTTTGTAATCAGAACAGTACGCTTTTTTTTAGATCAATCTAGGGTTAAACATAAACATATGGATCGTTTAATTGTAAGAACAATTAAAAGCCATGCTCCGATACCAAATTTGGTGCGGGAGAATAAATAATAAGAATTAAAGCAAGAAAAGAAAGAAGCTTTTAGAGAAGAAGCTGAGAAGAGAAAGTAAAGAAAGAGAAGAAAGGGGATTGGAGATATGCAAAGTCTACAATATTTTCATTAATCATCAAAACTGTCTCACAAAATGATAGAGGAACATATAAATAGTAAACCCTAAAACATCTCGTTATTGGGCTCGGCCTATCAAATCAAATTGTTTAACATAAATAATTTCAAATAAATAAAATAAAAATGAGACAAGCCCAAATATGCTAAATAAAATAACAATGAGATAGACCCAAATGGGTTTAGTCTCCCAACCAAAGCGTGACAGGCTGGGCCATCCTACGTCGTCTCTGTTCATATACTCGTGTAATTTGTGATGTGCGTCTGGTGTCCCCATCGGTTTTTATATGTCATATGATTAGGATTTTATGTTTACATGAAATTCTATCTTTCTAACTATATAAATAGGACATCTAAAATGTTAGAATGATAGTCAACCTTATACAAACTTTCTCTTACTTATTATAATTTATAGCCTTTCTTTTGTAGCTTTCTTGTATCTTTATCCTTTCTTGTTATGTTTTTCCCGATATGTACATTTTGGTATTATTCTAAACTTGTCAGAGTCAAGTTTAGAACTTCACATTGTATTTGATTATCGAGGGTGTTATTTGCTTCTTCTAGTAATTAAATTTCTAATTGTAGTTTAACAAAAAAATGAAAAACAAATAATATATTGATTGAGAAATTAATGATTGATCGATATGTTAATAATTGTTGATTATCAAGAATTTCTTTATATAATCAATAATATCAAAATTCAATATAAAATTATTGAAGAAAGAGTATTGCTTTCTTCTCTTCTTCCATCCTTAACTATACCATTATATATCTAGTTAATCGATGATAATTACTTGATAGTTTTTTTTTCATGATTTATTATACATACCATATTATTTTTTTGTTATATTCATTTAAATTTCTTAGCATGATTTATATAAAAAAGAAATTAGTATGATTAAACATAGAAAATTTATCTACAAAGGAAACACAAATTTATAATGAATCAAAGCAATAGATATTGTAGTCATCATAACTAGTATAAATTCTGTAGCATTATTAAATATTATTGATAGATTTTATGTTAGAGAGAGAGGTGAGGGGTGATCACATCCTTGTATGTACAGATGTTAGATTCTTTTCGGAGCCTTTGCTTCCTTTAGTTTGCCTTTCTTTCATGTTCTGGAGTCAGATCAGTTTGACGTCTTCTTCCTCCTGCTGCTGCTTTTCCTGTCTTTATAATCCAGCTAGTTTAATCTTTTCACCGCTTCCAATTCATTTCTAACCTGAAGCAGTTCTTTGATATAGCAATGTAGTCTATCTATCATCATTGCCAGAAACAGAGAAAATCCTGCAAATTAAAGCAACCCTAAGAGTGATGATGAACCCTAACTTAATATGTATTTTGTTCCCCTCTGTAGGATTTACAAAGTGGTAAATTTAGTAAAAGGGGACGGATTTTATATGGGTATAATTAGAATTTTAATGACTAAGTTTCTTCAAAAAGAAATTTCATTTATTTACATTTTTAGAGTTATTTTAAGAATTTTTATTATTTATTCAAGAAAAATTTTCAAAAGTTTTTTATGTTCTTGGAAAAAAATGATTTCTTAAATATCTTTTGAAATTCTTGATAGGTGTTTATCTTTCTATTTAAAGCAACTGAGCCCAATTTGATAGGGTTGACTAATTCTTACAAGCACGAGGTAAATTTTGAAAGTTCTTTGAAGGGCTAATTCGTAGATTTGATAAAAATATAGGGGTTGTTGTGGAATTTTAAGTAATGGTTGTTGTATAGAATAATGGTCGATTATTTACTTGCAGATCACGACAGTATTTGATTCTCCAGAAATCCAAAAATTAAAGCAATGCACATCAAGATGAACGGTCACAAGTTACCTAGAAGAGATGCTTCGAGGATGCGTTCTACCATAAGAACCTCGTCGGCAGAATTAACGGCGCCGGCATCTAGCAAGCGTTTCCTAATCTGCAGCGCGTTGTGCAAGACGGAAGTGAACACCACAATCAAGGTTGTCGCCACAGTTTTCGCCACCAACGGACCCTTCCCTTGCTTCAACTGGTCAATCGCCATGATCACTAGCTTCCTTACAGGGGTCCTGAACAAAAGGATCAGGATCAAAGCCATTTCGGTGAATACTACGGTGAACAGAAGATTGATCATGTTTATGAAAGGTTCTTTCTATGGTGGAATGAAGGAGAACTTAGCTAGCTTTAGGATATATAGAGAGAAAGAGAGAGATAAAAGGCGAGACTGCCTTTAGTATATTAATTGTGCAGTTTCGTTCGAACTTGTATATTCTTTTCAAGACTTACAGTTTAGCTAAGGAATAATTCTTTCCATGACCCAGGAAATCATATATAGAATAGAATATCTTTACTTCGGGGTATCAACTTGCACACGTTTAACACTAGAGAGGAATCTTTTAGTAGACCTCGTGTATAATTTGCCAAGAGTAATGCATACTAGCTAGTGATGTCCAAAAAAACACAATTAGCTTAAAGGCATAGCTTATATCATGGATAATCGGTTAATCTTCTGGTTCTGGTGATCTGATCTATTCTTCCTAACCAAGGTGGCTAGTGGCTAATGTCTCATACCTGTAAAAGATCTCATTTGATAAATATGAGCACTTTCCGATACTTACGTAAATATCGTTTTAGAGAAAAAAACAATCATATTTTAGATAAGAATTGAGAATAAATATGTATCAGAGAATGGAGAATTCCATAACCCCTTTGAAAGATTTCATGGTCTCTTCTTATAGCCTATGTGGCTTGTCTCTTTTTAAAGAGAAAAGGTTAAAGTATAAGGAAAAAAAAATATGACTCGTCATAGGGTAAAATATCTATGACTAATGGTCTATACATGGAACCTAAGATTCCTGGGGTCAAAAGGCGTTTGGACTCGATGCTTGGTTGAACCCAAGGATGATGGGTTTGGCAGCTTGCCAAGCTCAAGTATACTTTGGGCTTAACGCTTGACTGAGCCTAGGGATGGTGGGTTTGGCAGCTCACCAAACCCACATATGTCTCTGGGCTCAGCGCTTGACTGAGCTCGTGGGCATTGGGTTATCATCTTATCTTGATTATTTTAGAAAAGAGGATTCAGGTAAAAACAAAACATGTTGATCCATCAGTAGCTCGCCAAATCTTTACGTATTCAATACACAAAGATTTTGAAAGTTTTTATCAATAGTGAATGAAAGTCTTTTTATCTTCTCAATTAGATTTTATGTGTCCCACATAGACTTGTTGGGATCATCAAGACCAAGTGGCTTGTCTTTACTAGAAGGAGGTGTTTGGGAAACAAAACGATGATTGTCTTTTAATGCAACAATTGAGTGGACTTCTTGTGATCTGTGATGACATGAAAAGTTTTCCATTTGATAATATGAGTGAAAAGATTTTTTCATTATAACCCTAGCCATTCTTGCTTCTAACTTTTTACTTTCACTTTTTGTTGTTTTTGAAAAACAGCTTCATTGAAAAGACCCTGAACTAAATTTGCTCCATTCCAGGAGGAGAAAAAACCCACTTCAAGCATTCCTTTTACCATCACCTTTTTCTATTTCTTTTTTTTAAAAAAAAATGGATCTTGGAAAAATAAGATTTGTCTCTAAAAAGAAAGGTGTTGTTTCATTTGAAAATAAGTTCAGGTTTCAACCAGAGCCTGAAAGAAGCAGTAGGGGACAGGGGTCCATCAGACTAGGTCCAATAACAAGAGGGGGTGGTACACTAGCATCCACCTCTGATAGGGGTCGAGTAGCCCTCCTCGTAGGAGTTCTTCTCCTGCTACTGTTAGAGATCCTGAAGAGGGAAGGAGGTTGCCTCGGGCTCTAGAGAACGACTTCCCAAAAAACGTATGTGTGAGGATATAAAATATATGGCTTGCCATCAATCAAGAGAGTATACGATTCAGATGCTCGACCTGATCGAGCATATCAGCCAATAGACCTAGGGTCATTTTAAAACCACCACCTCCATCTACGTGTATGGAATTGGCATTCCTTCCCTCTCTAAGGGTTTGCTAGAGAAGTTTTCAAGTACTACTAACTAGGTTCAGGCCAGCTACATCCTAATATGTGGATAATTTTATCATCCTTTGAAAAGTTTTGTGGTACAACTATCAAATTAAAATAAATAGGACTAAAATGAAAAACATGGTGAAAATACATGGTTAATCTAAATTCCTGACAATTTATTTTGGTCCAAAAGTTTCTTTTTTTACATTTTGGTCCCTAGTTTTGAGAGATGAGGGAAAATGTCACTTGAAAACTGCAAATGAAGAGAAAATCATTGGTTTGACCCCTTTTTGATGGTGTTAACAGATTTCATTCAACGAGGGTTCAAAAATGGTGGTTTTAAACCTTGATCTTATCTAAAAAAGTAAATCAGAGTCTAGAGAAACAATTTGCTCAATTTAATTATGTATTTTTGGATCATTTTAAGGGTTTTTGTTGTTAAATTGGGTTTTTTGGGTTTTAATGGTGTTTGTTTAGTTGTTTATGGGTGAAAATGGACTGAAAAATGGATTTTTAGGCCAAGATGTTTCGTCCACCATAGTGATGTTTGGATTCTAGGCGAAGCAGTGACACGTGCTTGCTCTTTTTTTTCAAAAAAAAAAAGGATAAACTACATGTTATACGCCCTTTAAAAAAATAAACAAGGCCCAAGCGTCTGGGCCTACTTCAAGCCCACGCGCTTGGTTTTTTAAAAGACCCGAGCATGTTGGGTCACCCAAATCCGCGCAGCTAGGTTTTTTTGTGTTCTTTTGTTTTTTTTGTCCTTTTTTTTTCAACTTTATCATTCCATTTTTAATTGGTCTACATAATTTATTTTAGTCTATTTTTTATAAGATTATCATAGTCTAAAAAAAAACATGTTATTATTTGATTGGTGTCCAATTTTACAAGTTTTTATTTTTGTTATCACATAATTAAATAAAAAATTGTTTACAAAAAATTATTAAATCCTATAAAATCTATAATGCATGTAACAAATTTAGTGTATTATATCACAAAACCTAAGTTGATATAATATATCATTACCTTAATATTTTAAAAAAATATCTTCATATTTTTATCTACACAAACCATTACAAGTCAATTTAACTAGATTATATTAAGAGAACTCCAAAATGATTTAATTTGAAAATCACTTTGAAATCTAAGCGAGAACAAAAACCAAGTCAAAAGTTTTCAAATTTAAGCCACTAATCCATATTTAATAATACTAAAAAAATTCCCACGACCTTAGATTTCTTTTTTCTTTTTTAACAATAAAAAAACATTAATCCCACCGGCAGGGCGGGCAATAACTTAGTAAAACATAAATCAAGTGCAATAAAATAAGAAAATCCACGCCCATAAATCTAACGAGGACTAAGGAAATTTAAAACTATATATAGATTTATAACGAAAATACAGGTGCATTATACATGCCGTCTACCAGAATCTGAAACCTCTACATACATAAATAAAGAGGAGTTTGATGAACATTTTGGAATATAAAGAACATGTAGACTGTCCCTCATTTTAGATTAAATCATGGCAAGCCGCAAGTGAAACTCATAGGGTGTGAATTAACAATCCAAACCCAACAAAATAAACTCATAGGGTGTGAATTAACAATCCAAACCCAACAAAATTTCAATCTCAAAGTATTTATTCATGTCAAATAAAAGCATGTTCAATGGCAGTGTGGCAGAAAACTCAATAAATTTAATGCCATTTTTATACATCCAGAAGCAGCCTGCGAGGATCCTCCACAACATCTTTGATTCGACGCAAGAAAAAAACTGCCTCTCTACCATCAATTAGCCTATGGTCGTATGTCAGAGCAATGTACATCATTGGCCTCGGAACAACGTTGCCTCCAACAACCATTGGGCGACTCACAATCGAGTGCATGCCCAAAATAGCCGACTGCCAAAAAATTATTGGTTATGAGAACCATAAAAAAAACACAGCAGTCATTTATCCAAGAAAATGCGTTGCTGTCCATATCTGCACAATCAGGACCAGACCACGCAGTGACCAAACAAGTATGCCAGATCACCAAGTCACGTTCAGGCAGCTAGGTTTCGTTTGTCTAAACTCGAATCATTGCCAGATTGGATTAGCAATGAGCACATATATTTCTAAATTTCATATGCTTTGAGAGCCAGTCAGCCCACATTTAAACACCTGTTAAAACAGGTCTTTCTGATTTTCTTTGCTTAAATGGTCCAAATTAAAACCAGACCAGCTTAGTAGCTGGTTCAACAGTTTTCGGATCCAAAAGGCCAGTCCGTTTCTGATAATCATGACCTCTAACATCTAGTTGAAGAACTACAGAGCCCAAAAGAGATGCATATCCTAATTAATTTAAATAGACGAGTTTGCAAGTTCAGCCAACTAGTAAATTTGTGCTTTGTGTCTCGATCAGTTAAGACAAGTGTATGTGAAAATATATGGAAGGTCATTTAAATTTTTATCACACTAGAATGCCAAACCTGAGGGGGGTTGATAATGGGTGTACTCAAAAGGCTTCCATAAACACCTCCATTGGATATTGTAAATGAACCTCCAGCCATTTCATCAATTGAAATAGTTCCATCATTTGCCTTCTTTGCAAGAGTGTTGATTTCCTTCTCTATCTCAGCAAAGTTCATCTTTTCAGCATTACGGATAACCGGAACTACAAGGCCCTGGACATCATAGGGATGAAACATGAAGGAATCGCGATTAAAAAAAGTTTGCAAGGTTATCATTTGAGATCCTCTATGATTAAATGAAACTTCAACAAAGTAACAGAGGTGGAAAGAAAGTGAAACCCAACAAGGAATGCAGGACTGCAGCATTTTTTTTTCTCCTATTTATTCGTTCATGAAATTCCAAATGGCAACTTCAGCTAGATTAACATTGAGAAATACCAAACCAAAGAACAAATACTTTAATTCAATCACAATGTTTGAACTAGATGCTTCAAGCATACAGTTAGTCAGAGATTAAACATGGCAGAAGCTTTTTAAAGACTGGCACCTCCAGAGCAGAGAATACACGCCTCAACAATGGTCAATCAAAGCAATAACCGGTGTCCTTGGAATATTATGTCTCGTGGTCCTCAACAACTCAGGTGCAATATTTACTGTGGAATAGTATTCCACAAATCAAATATACTAGCATATTAGCCCGCGCTCCGCAGCGGGTCAATAACAATTTTAATTTTAAATTTAAAAAAATATATATGAAAAGTATAGCAAATATTTTGAGTGCCTTAGGTCTGGCGGTCATGCTAGACCTAAGAGCCTTGGGTCTAGCTGCGGAGCCAAACCCAATAACCTTGGATCTGAAGGCAATGCCAGACCCAATAGCATTGGGTCTGGCAGCCCAGCCAGACCCAATGGCCTTGTGTCTGGCTACTGATCTGGTGGAGATTTTGAAGGATAGAAAGCAAATAAAAGGGTCCCAAATCCTTAACTTATCAAAGTCTCATAAGTGTCATTTCTTTCCTTTATCCTTTACTTGTTTGCTAAATGTCCATGCTTTACTAGTCAGGTGCTTGAAGATGCATGGTAATGAATGTTATTACTGTAACCTCATGAAGATTATTATCATGTATCTCTGAGTGTTCATACCCGTTAAAATAGACAAAAACAAAAAAACTCCGCTTGAGGTTTGACATACAGAGATGAGTCTGCTGAGGTTCAAGGCTAGGTGTGAATCAATGTGAGGGTCTTGTGCTAAATGCTCGAGTTTTTGGGTGGAAATACTTGAGTTAAAGCTTGAAACTTTGAGTTAAGAATAATTTAGGCTAGAAGTTGTTGTTTTGTTTCTATTCACATCCGGCCTGGTTTTGATTTTTCATTGTTTTGCCTCGTCTGTTTTGATAATAGGCGGAGATAGGAAGCATGCTTGTTTGTATGTTCGGTTATTCTTCTTTTTTTTGTTGAGGTAAAAATCTTGGGGGTAAATTGAAGTTAGCCAACGATGATGCCAAATGGAAGGTGGGCCTTTGAGAAAATTTCAGCTTGTTTCGTTTCATGGATTGTTGTGGTTTTAATTTGATAATCTATGCTGAAATTTTAAGTTCTTGTGATTTGAATCATGAATACAATTTCAAGTTTGATCTTTAGTGATATTGCATGGTTTTTTAGAGTTTTTGTGATGTAACATGGGTTTTCTCAAAGGCTCAAGACCTGAGGCCGACATTGATCTCTCTGATGACAGGTTCTCGCATTTATTGATTTGCTTCTCAATACAAAAATAGGGGCTTCACTTGTATTTTCATGATTTTGTGAAATTTTTGGCGTATTTTCATTGGGTTTGGCTTCGCAGCCAGGCCCAGGAATATTGGGTCATGTTCTAAAGCCAGACCCAAAATCCTTGGGTCTGGCTGCAGAGACAGACCCAAGGCCATTGGGTCTGCTGCGAAGCTGGACCCAAGGCCATTGGGTCTGGCGGTCAAGCCCAATATCCTAAAAAAAATAAAATTGAAAATATCTTAAAATATTTTAAAAAAAAAATATATATATATATATATATATATTGAGATAATATTTTTTATTTTTTAAAATCTATTTTTTATATCATCAAATCAAAATAATACAAAAACATCAAAAAATATTAATTTTAAGTAAAAAAAATAAAAAAAATTCAAATTTCTTAAAAGCATTTTTAAAAAGCAAAAACAAACATGCTTTAATAAGAAAATTCAACCCAACCTCAAATGAAAAAAAAATTATTATCACCTAATTTTTGTACAATATAAAAAAAATCTCATCAATTTATTTTCTTTTTACAGTATGGAAAAAAAATTAAATAAGAGGAAAAAAAAATTGAAAATATCTTAAAAGGAAAAAAATTAAAGGGAAAGAAATTAATTGTCAGTGTATTAAGCGCTACTCTGCTATGTTCTTGGTGCTATTGTAGAAAATACTTTATCTAAAGATGGTGATGGTGCAAATATATTCTGTGCTTTTAACCCAACTCAAGCATTTTTATATTTGGAAAAAAAATTGTTATTAACCAGCTACGAAGCGTGGGCCAATATGCAAGTTATTATATTATTACATAACGGTTATTTTTTAAAATATTTTTAAAAAAATATATATTGAGATCATATTTTTGAAAAAAGAAAATTTATTTTTTATATCATCACATCAAAATAATACAAAAACATCAAAAAATATTAATTTGAAGTAAAGAAAATATTAAAAAAAATTCAAATTTTTGTAAAAGTATTTTTGAAACGCAAAAACAAACATGCTTTAATAAGGAAACTCAATCCAACCTCAAGTGGAAAAAAACTTATCACCACCAAACTTTTGTACAATATAAAAAACATCTTATCAATTTATTTTCTTTACAGTATGAAAAAAAAATTTAATAAGAGAAGAAAAAAAATAAAATTAAAAATATCTTTAAGGAAAAAAATTAAAGGAAAAGAAATTAGTTGTTGGTGTATTGGGCACTACTCTATTATGCACTATTCATGGTGCTACTGTAGAAAAAAAAAATTGAAGATGACAATGGTACAAATACATTCCGTTCTTTTAACCCAACTCAAGCATTTTTACATTTTAAAAAAATATTGTTATTGACTCACTGCAAAGCGCGAGCCAATTTGCTAGTTATTATATTATTACTAACGATTATTTTTTAAAATATTTTAAAAAAATATATAGTGATAACATTTTTTTTATTTTTAAAATTTATTTTTTATATCATCACATCAAAATAATACAAAAACATCAAAAAATATTAATTTGAATTAAAAAAAATCAATTTATT